>NC_092411.1:90707451-92067451 GCF_040894005.1 Engystomops pustulosus | reverse complement strand
TTTCTGATAGCTTGAGGGGTGCAGATTTGAAAATGGATTGGTTATATAGGGGGTTTTGATGCTAAATATGTAAAATTTCATTTCAGACGTCATATACAAGATAAGTGGAAAATAAGTTTACCCTTAAACCCACTGCTCCTTGTTTTTCATGATATATTAGGGGATGGTAGTCGGGGGGGGGGGGGGGACCGAATATTTGGAATAGAACAAGCTGTTTTTAATTGCTTATTTGCATACTTTACAACAGGATATAGAAGAATTGGATCCACGAGGCAGGACACCGTTACACCTTGCTGTCTCCTTAGGACACCTGGAAACTGCAAGAGTGCTTCTCAGACATAAAGCAGATGTCACAAAAGAAAATCGGGATGGCTGGACTGGTAAAATTATCCATACAGATTTTTAATAGGGAGAGGGCACTTGTCATTCCTCTTTTGGGCTTATTTACATGTGTGTTGAATTACCAATATACAGGCCCATTGCCTACTCTTCTGAGAATGGCAAGTGCTTTAACCCCTTCATATTGTGTAGGGATCCAAGGGATATGCTGTCACTTTGGACTTGTGCTAGCCGTTCCATATTTCTACGGGCTCATACATACTTTGGGGGAATTTATTTACGTCTGCTGCACCAAGACTCCCATTATGTTGTGGCGGATACATCTAAAGCCTTAGAACTCTTGATGTATCCATTTGGTGGCCACGCCACCAGACACCACTATACCAGGCTCTTCCATAGTCGCAAGAATAATAACAATTTCTTGCAGTGCACGCAGATTAATCTCCACTTTTGTTTTTATGACCCCCTTTCTCTCAAGCCAAAAACCTCAGACTATTGTATTCCGGCCAGAGTTTTTGGCTTTGGCAGTTTTCTCTCCTTTCAGACCTCCCAAACTGATAACACAAAGGCTGCGAACAATGGACAGTGGGTCCACGTAGGATAAGATTTTGTTTCTTTTAGGGCATTTGCTGGATGCACTTATACACCACAATCCAAATTGTTATGCAAATTATATTTTTCTCTGACTTGCCCTAAATGATTACTGCTAATAAATAATAAACAGTATAATAAAATAGTATGATAAATGCCATTACCCATTTTAGTATAAATCAAAAAAACAAAAAAAAACAAAAAAATAAATCTAGAATTTTTGCTATTCTGAAGAACTTACTGTTATGAAAGGACAGAACTCCAATATTTACCTTATATACTCGAGTATTAGCCGACCCGAGTATAAGCAGAGACCCCTAATTTTACCACCAAAAACCGGGAAAACCTATTGACTCGAGTATAAGCCGAGGGTGGGAAATGCATTGGTCACAGCCCCCCCAGTATATAGCCAGTCTGCCCCCAGTAGTATACTGCCTGCCCACCATTATAAAAATAAATAAACTTATATACTCGCCCTCCGGTGGCCCCAATGTGCAGTGCTGCTCCCCCGATGTTCGCGCCGCTTGTCTTCAGGCTTCCGCGCCCGTCTTCTTTCTTCTGCTGGGCGCCGCCAATGTTCTCACCCGGCCAGCGCCGCTGCAGACGTCATACTAGGCGCCGCCTGGGGTAAAACATGGCGTCGCCCAGCAGAAGAAAGAAGACGGGAATAAAAGCAAGAAGACGAGCCACGCGGACATCTGGGGAGCAGCTCTGCATATCGGGGCCACCGGAGGCTGAGTATATAAGTTTATTATTTTTTAAGTATGTATTGACTCGTGTATAAGCCGAGGGGACGTTTTTCAGCACATTTTTTACGTGTATCCGTTTTGAGTTTGAAAGTATCGAACAATTACCAATTGGTTTCAATGCTTTGTGCAGCCCTAATTGTAGACAATATATTTACAGTACAATATTCTGTCTTCCAGTTTTGCATGAAGCAGTCAGCACAGGAGACCCAGAAATGGTGCAGTTGGTTCTACAGTATCGAGAATTCCACAAGGCATCTACAGCCCTTGGAGGAGTACCTGAACTCCTTAAGAAAACATTGGAGGTAATTGTTACAATGCAGTGCAAGCTTGGCTTTATATATCACTCTATAGCTCCATGTTAAATTTTGCACCACAACTTAGACTTATCACTGAATATTCACTTTTTGGCTGGAGTCATCCTTAACTGTGTTACATCCTTCCAGTTGAGATTTCCTCTACAATTTGTATCCATTGTAGCTAGCCTCTGATATCCAAATACATCGGCACTTTCATTCTCTTCCTTATATTTTGCCATGGGACAGCAGCATGTACAAATAAAGAAGTTGTGTGGAAGTAAAAAGCAAATAATATTAGAGAGTTGGATAAAAGTTACATCAAAGCTCATTAAAGAAGACCTGTCAGGTCGATTTGAGACCCTAAACCAACTACAATTTTTTATGGAGCGGTTTAGGGTTCCAAATCGACTTTTAGGAGGTCTGTGGGCGGAGAAAAAGCACAAAAAAATAGCTAGATGTCAGTCATATCTCAAGTTCCTGAGCCACTGCTGATTCACGTGGTGAGGCAAGTAAAGCCAAGATAATATCTTTGCTTCACTGCGCATGTGCTACAGCGCTTGTGCAGTGAAGCTGGGGTGTACTACACAACTACCCTCAACGAGCAGGTGCCGAGGGATCGTAGACGGATCTGAGTATAAAGTTTTTGGTATTTGGAGCTTACACATCCAAAGTCAAACAGGGGGATTTGGGACTCTAAACCACGGTAGTCGGTAGTTTAATGTCCCAATTCGCCCTGACAGGTTCCCTTTAAACTTTTTTTTTTTTTTTTAATACCTAAAAAAAAACCAGGATTGATTACAAATATGTTTTACTATTATTAGAAATGTAGTTTTTAAAACAATATAAAGTATATTGTAATCTTTTATTTTGTATTTAATTTTTTTTTTTGTACTTGCTTTTATCAGGCTTCCGATTTTTATGTGGAAATGAAGTGGGAGTTCACAAGCTGGGGTAAGCCGATTTCAAAATATAAAATATAACACTTTTCCAAAGTTCATACTATTAGCCCAGGAAAAGTTAAAACCCTCTATAAA
Source organism: Engystomops pustulosus (assembly GCF_040894005.1). NCBI lineage: Eukaryota > Metazoa > Chordata > Amphibia > Anura > Leptodactylidae > Engystomops > Engystomops pustulosus. The sequence continues at coordinate 92,064,442 of NC_092411.1, read as the reverse complement.
GATCTACAGTTGTATTTCACGCTGTGCTCTTTTTTCTTTTTCTTTGCTGGCAATTGAAAATAAATGTTACTCTTTCAAAGATGTATAGAAGAAATCACTTTACAAATCAAAGAAGGTAGTAGCATACAAATTCATGTCCCAATCCTGCTCCCATCTCCTCCCCCATTATCCAGCCCACGTGGAAAGACCGTGTATCTTACACTCCCGGCACCCTTTCTGGGTTCATTTATAAACGACCTATCTGCAGTTCTTCAGTTGCCAATCCTGGGAAAAAAACGTCATAAATGGTAATAAAGCCACAAGCACTTAACTATTTTTAAGTCTGGGACTGCCTGTACTGAAAAAAACACTAGTTCAGTAAGTAAAATTCATCCCCTCAGAATATAGCTGATTCAAATACTGCACCCATTTTCTTCCCCATCCCTGCATATCCTCTAACACATTCCCCAAAAGAGGGTTTTGTTTAGTTTTTAGTACAGCTTTCCAACTTCAGCAAATGTCTACAGACCCTCCATACTTTCTGCAGTAGCCAAATATCCTGACTGCCTTCTGAAATTTACTTGCTCCTAATGCAGCCAATGTGGTAAGCCCTTCTTCCACATGTTATTGAGCGTTTGGGCAATTGACTACACTCCTCACTAGACCACCCCCCAAATGCTGACACTCTGGTGCCAGGTAATATAACCAGGCATTGGGCAATGTCAATCCTCCATGACCTTTTAAGGCAGCTTTAATTGCTCCAATTTAATTCTTGGCACGCCCTTTTTCTATACCAAGTTTTCCAAAAAAAATTATGAAACCTGCAGAACCAAACTTGGGAATCCACCGGGACATTATGGGGTATGTAAAGCAACTCGGGGCATCAAAGTCCTTTTTATCAAACAATTCCGTCTTTGACCAGTATAGCTTAGTCTGAACTTCCCATCTTCAGCAGATCTTTGCAGCCTCTGTTCATTCAAATCCAGCCAATGCATCGCCAAGCGACGCTTGTCAAAGAAGTGGGTTTGTGCCAATACAATTGGCATTGTGGGTAGAGCATAGAATGTTGCACGCCTTGATCTCTCAGGTGTCATTTCATATCTATAAGAAGCATTCTCTTTTTTTGCACTTTTGCAGAAAAGTCCTGAAAGGAGGAAATTCCTGCCGCATCAATAGTTACATTTTTCTGCTCTCTTGTATATCTCTGTCCTTGTAGTGCAGCAGTTGAATCAATATCTGGCGTGGTGGACCTGGAGGCCTTGACACCCTATGTGCCCTCTCCACTGCAAACAACTGTTTTAAATTGAGAACTCTCTACAGCTGGTTCTCAGAATACTCATCTGGGAATGGGTGCTCCCTCATTTCTGTCCAGTATTCCCACCAGCTAACATTGTTGTGGCGCAGGCTATCCTCCAGGTCATCTGCTTTAGCCTGAGAGGCAGATACCACCAAGGAATGCTCTTCAACTTCCTGTCGCAATGGGGGGATACTACTGGGCATTGTATGTCAGGTTTGCATAAGATGCCATTTTAGCGCTGGCAGCGAATTGCTAGCAGTGGCAAGTTCCCCCAAGACTGAATGTTAACTGGGGGTTGACAGCGAGGATGTGGGTTAAGACTCTCAACAGGGTTATGATATGCTGATGCAGCTTCAGAGCTTGAATAGTCAAAGAAATTGGCTGTATCGGCCAAAAAAAAGAAATTTTATAATTATGTTAATGACCCTCCTGCGCTCCTGTGTTTCTCACACAGGGCACTGGTGTATTAGTTTAATTATGCACACCCTCCCTTTCAAGACGGTCAAGTCGCCTAGCTCTCGGGAGCTGTAGCAGAACCACGCTAGATGTGCCTATGCTTTGCAGTTCAGCTGTGCAAACTATACTTCAATCCTTGTATTCACTGGCGGTTTCAGTGAGGTGACGATTCAGTGATTATTTGGCACGTGAGCTAAGAGCTAAGTGACGTCACTCGGAAGCATAAAACTGCGGGTAGGCAGTGCAACTTCGTACATGCTGTGGACGTGCATAATTACGGTAATACCCAAGCGTCTTGTGTGACGAACACAGTAGTGCTGAAGGGTCATTAGCATAATTATAAAATTGTTTTTTTGGGTGGTTTGAACATACAATTTCTTTGTCTGTTCAAGCCCTGACCATGCATCCGCTTATCGTGACCTCCTGTCTAAAGGTATGTTTGGGTCAGGGGCAACCAAAATTGTAAACACCAGGTCTGATGGAAACTGGTTGGAATTATATCTGTGAAATGCTGTATTTCTTTTAAAAGTAAATTAGAGAATGTATTATTGTGTTATCCTCTGTATATTTAAGGCTGTTGTCTTCATGGGAATACCCCTCTAATGGAAAGTTTCATTTATTTTCAATGATATGTCAGAGTGGTGTTTCCAGGCAGACAGGAATTTATCTCTTAGGGTACATTCACCGGCATGTCTCCGATGATGTGAATGCGTCCGCAAACTTGCAGCCGCATATAAGTCCCCATACACAACAATGTCGGAGGTGGTACAGTACCACACAAAGGGAAAAGATAGAGCATGCTGTATCTTTTCTGTGTGTGTGACCGTTAGCCCCCCTCTTCCCAAGCGCTCCGCCATATGCTGTAGCCGGGCGAGCATACATTTGTGTGAGAATGTACCATAATGTGTAAATAAAGCCAGAATAAATAAAATTCAACTTAAAATATTGCATATTTAACACCAAAATGTCATTTTTCATTTCTATACATCTGCGGTGCTAAACCTAGCTGTATATGTTTGTTCTAGTTCCATTATTATCCAGAGTGTGTCCTAGTGATATTTGTCGGATATGGAAAAGTGGTGCTAAGCTTCGTGTTGATGCGACTCTGCTTGGTTTCGAGAACATGAGCTGGATCCGAGGAAAGCATAGCTTTATATTTAAAGAGGAAGGTGAGATCTTGCGTACTCTTGACATGTTTTCTTCGCGATGATTCTCCTTTTAATTTTTGTTTGTTTCTTGCTCCCCTTTAACACATCTGCTGTGTTTATTGTACAGTGTTTAAAACATAAGTCTGAAACTTTATTATGTCTCATGAAAGCATTTATTGATAAGCATATATTATAATCTCAACTAATAAGCTTTTCAGGACTGATAAACCATCATAGGATAAGGCTTCTTTTCATGTTGAGAGCTTTTTAAATCTAATTTCCCAGTTAATGCTGTGAAGAAACAAACAGACTTCCAATGTCCACAGATAACTGGGCAGAGCTGATGGAGATCAACCATGATGACAGAACTGTGACGAAGGAACGCTTTGACATCTCCCAGGAAATAGAGGGCATTACTTTGGATTCCATGCAGCCAGCAGAGCGGGAAGTCAGCAAGAGACTTACCTCTCCCATTATTAACACCTCCTTGGATACCACCTCAATTGCCTTTGAAAGGTAGTGCAGTTTACTGCAAAACGTACCGCAAATTTTAGGCTCCTATATATTTACACTTTTAAAAGGGTACCTGTCTTTGGGTTTTCACCTGCGGGTCCCAGCAGCAGTCTTCTAACTGATCCCACACCAATGCTGTTTTTTGTATTAAAAATCTATTGCCTCTTTTCCCCATAAATAATCTTAATATATAAAGTACTTGGCACAACCTCTTTCTCAGGGAAGAGAGTTGAGCAGAGTACGCAAGCTCGGGACTTGGGCTTTCAAACAGGATGACGTTGGCAGAAGGGAGTGGTGAACAGGGAGCTGTTGGAGACATTGGCCGAGTCACTTAATGAACTTTTAATAGTTTATATTTGGGTACAATAAGCAATATAATTAATATAAAAACAGCATGGGGATACATTGGAAAGCTGCTGTGCGAACCCATTATTGGCTTTAAAGGTGAATAACCGAAGATGCATTTAAAATAAGTTACTCCTGTTTAACCTCATAGTCCATACATATCTCTGCTTTGAACAAACGCATGCTCTTCCTTCCTGAAATCCTGTTTTTGTTTTTTTTAAATAAATAATAATAATTTTTTTTAAAATACCTTCAAGGAAATCAACTATCCAAAATCATGGATGACAAACCAGAGACACTAATAGATGCAGGCTACATGACTGTGGTAATCTTCTTGTATTAGTTATCCATGGCCTCCTTTCTTCTAATATCAACTTTTAAATTTATGTAAATGAGACTCATAAAGCATGGGCGAGGGTGTGACAATGTAAGTCTCTAAAGCCAGATCATAGAGGGGTAGGGTAGCCACTTGGGCTTTTTATGATAATTTTAAAAGTTGATTTTAGAAGGAAGGATGCCATGGATAACAAATATAAGATTACCACAGTCCTGGTGCCTGGATCTATTAGTAAGGGCCCCCGGTTTATCATGCTTGATTCTGATTGTAGTTTTCCTTTAAAGTGCTTGAAAGTTTCAAGAGTCAGGTCTACAGTGATTTGTTAACTCAAAATAATTTGTTCTTACTAACTAATCCTATCTTTTCAGAACAAAGTCTGGATTCTGGGGCTGGAGGACTGATAAAGCAGAACTAGTTAATGGTTATGAAGCAAAGGTAGTTTCTGTGTGTTCTGGTGTGGTTTCCATATGTAATATAATGGTTTTGTTAAAATGCTTGTCCTTGTATTAATAATTATGTCCTTTACATTAGGTTTACTCTGCAAATAATGTAAATGTTGTTACAAAAACACGGACAGAACATTTAACCGAAGATGAAAAATCTCGCTATAAAGGTAACAATTTTATTTTATTGTGATTTAAATTTTTATATATGTCATTTATTTTCACCGTATAAGAAAACATATGTACTTTTACTTCTGGAATATACTTGTTATTTCCCCTTATACTCGGATGTTTATGAAATGTAAATGAAGTGTAATGTTATGTAATTGCATCTTATGATCTAATTAGTAGTAGAATTCCATTATTGATATTAGTGTTCCAGAAAAACCCTTTAACCACTTGCCTCTCTGTGCCATAATCGGCTAATATTGCTCCAAGCCGAATAGCGCTCCAGGTCGGTTCAGCTCTGCATTGGAGCTACTTAAAAAAAAAAAAAAGTTTTAAAATAAAAATAAACTAAATTTATTTGAAAGAAGCCCAGTTACACTTTACACTAACATATAAAAATTTTTAAAAAGTGATATTTGTCTACACACGCATGTACTTTATATATTTTTTTGTATATTTCTGTAGCCGATAGAAACTTTTTGGAGTCCTTATTGGGGACTGTGGAGCACCAGTTTGGAGCACAAGGGGTGAGTGACAGTGCCCTTTGTATACAAGTTGAAATTTGAAATAAATTGCATTGATATTTTTGCCTCGTCTTCAGTTTAAATAATCTCCCATGTGAATTTTTATTTGTGTACCATGGGCAAGTTTTTGGATACATTTACTGAAGCATGCACAGTTAGACATGGCACCTCAGAAGCTAAGATTGATGTTTCAGGTGATGCTCTCAGCGTTTTGGAGGGCCAGATTGTGCGTCTGGCTGTGTGTAACTCTAGAGAACAATTTACAAGCTGTATTGTTACATAGAAGTGTTCACACTGGTGCTGTAGGATTGAAAGGACATCTACCCCCAGATTTACCCCCAAAGCAATGCTTGTTAATTAAAGGGTTAAGTGGCGGCGTTTCTGTCTTGTTCCTTCATCTCCGCTACACTGAATAAAGTACTTAATAAAAATATGCAAATGAGCTGGAGGAGCTCAGACCGATAGCCGAGCGCCTCATGGGTCCGTCTGATGATAAAATATGCATGCCCGCTTAATGTATGTATGCACTCGGCTGGCCGCAAGCACATGAGTAAATCTGGCGCATGCCCATGAGTACTACACCTTGCACATCTGGCGGGAGACCAGTGCAGCTGTGAAGAAGACACAAACGCTATTTTTGCAGACAGCCTGGTGACATCAGACGGAGCCAGGAGACGCATATTTTTATAAGGTGCATTATTCATCGTATCGGACGTGGCAGAAACGTTGCCACTTAACCCCTAAGGTAACGAGCATTTCTTTGGTGACAGTCTACCACCCCTAAATCTGGTGGTAGATGTCCTTTAAACAAAATATAATATATATATATATATATATATATATATATATATATATATATATATATATATATATATATATATATATATATGATTTTGTATGAGGAAAGTGAAACACTATTTGGAAGAAGCAGGCTGTAGAACCAGCTCATCTTGTAACAGAATCTTTACTTGCATTGTATTACATTTCACTAATGGAACATAAGTGACTGCAGCAGGTAGGTGTCTCTTGTAAAGAATCTTTTGCACTATGCTTGAGAATTCTCATTTGAGAATAGCTGTGGGAATATGCTTGTCAGGAAAATTGACTGGCCGTTGTAACCAGTGTAAAAACTAAAAAAACAAAACTCAAAGAGATCAGAAGTGGGCATTCTGTAGGTCTTGTAGGAAATGATGATTCATTTTCTTTTGCTCAAAACATACCTTTTTATTTTGCTTAATTTTTTATTTTTTTTTTTTGCTTTTTTTCAGGATCTTACAACAGAATTTGCAACAGCAAACAACCCAACTGCTATTACTCCAGAGGAATACTTTAACCCAAACTTTGACCTCAAAAACCGTGACATTGGAAGGCCTAAGGAATTGGCTATAAGGACCCAGAAGTGAGTAAAAGTGAACATTTCTAGCGGAGATTTAATAATGCTTCAATTGTTAAGACCACTGTAGAGTAGAACTAGACGGTTCTCTGCTGCGCCACATTAATTGTTGTGTCTGATGCTGGATGATTAATCTGGTGCAGTATAAAACTGGTGACTGGTATTGTGCACCTCTATTAGTTGGGGTCTAGTTTGCTGTGCCGCAATATTGAATTTTCTTGCACACAGAATTTTCTGTCAGGCCATGCCCCCTTAACCAAGGACAAACGCCCATTTTTTTTTTTTTTTTTGGAGGAGAAGTGTTCTAAAATTCTCCACAAATGTTGTGCTCTGTATTTCAGGTGCAAAGTACTCCAGTATTCTGGTGTAGACATTGTGTTGGTGAACATAGGCGTTTAAAAAATAGATTTTAAGTATAGATCTTGAGATATTTTAAACACACAAGATATAGATCTCCTCTATACATGCATTACTTTTAATATTAGTCATTTGTGTTTTTATTGTGCTTTATTATTGTACAGATTTAAAGGCACATTGTGGATGTGTGAAGACTTCCCTCTTTCACTAGCAGAACAAGTCACCCCCATCATAGATCTAATGGCCAGGACAAGTTCGCACTTTGCTCACCTCCGGGACTTTATAACACTTCAGTTTCCTCCTGGCTTTCCAGTGAAAATAGGTATGAGTTTATGGGTACAATGTTGGAAAAGTTATTCTTTATAAAAGAAAAACTTCACCAGGTTTCTAATAATCACTGAATTCCTCATACATGTCACCTTGCCACAGCAAAGGGTCTTGTCCGTCCTCAGAGACCTAGATATATCGGGAGCGTGCACCTCTATCGCCCCTCCCAAAATGATCCACCCACCCCCTACTTCTATCCAGCTACCGATACAGATTCCCATGGCCACCAAGATAAACAAAGGTAGGGACATCCCCCGAAAATAAGATCTAGCAGCAGTCATTGCTACAGGTCCCCCACACCATACGTTAGCATTAGTAAATCTTTTAGTTCCTGCAAAAGGGGAAGAATTCAAGGGATAAAATCACTGACTGTTGCACTGCAAATGCGCTACAAGCAGCAGGGGTAATTGTAGGAAAGTGCTAAACACAATAGATTGGTGCCAGTGATTCCAATTGAATGTCATGGTGAATTTCTAGTGACTTGATTTCTGAGTTTGGAGAATTTTAATGTTTGAGAAGTTAATGGTTTGTTTAAAAATAAATGTGAATTCTTGTTCATGGAAAAAGACATCCCATGAAAATTAGACCTACTTCCTCTTTAGGAGCAAAAATTTGGGGAAATGTTGTAACAGGCAAATGGCTGCAGATAGCTAATGAGTGGAGTATTGCTTATTTTAGCTTTGATCAGAGTTCGGCAAGAGTTCTTATACTTTACAGTTGTTCTTTATAGTAAATGTAGGGCTGCTATAAGGAATTTGTGTGCTTATTTTTGTTATATGCCTGGTAATCTAAATGGACAAAAGGAAAACACTCGCACCCTAATAAAATACTGACAACATTGATGAAACCACCCATCCTGGCCCTGCAGGCCCCCATTCAAACGCAAACTTTACACTTGCTGAATATTCATAACCCCCTGAAAAAATAAAATACAATGGGGGAAATAAGAATTTGATCCCATTCTGATTTTGCAAGTTTTCCCACCTACAAAGAATGGATAGGTCTGTAATTTTAATTGTAGGTACACTTCAATTAAAAAAAAATCACATTGTATGTAAATAATTTAGCATTTTATTGCATGAAATAAGTATTTGATCCCCTTCAGTGAGCAAGAATTCTCGCTCCCTCAGTGCTGTTTTTTTTTTTTTATATTATAAGAAGCTCTTCCTTCTCTGCACTATGTACCTGTATGAATTGCAACATCAATTTGAACTTGTTTCTTGTATAAAAGACTCCTGTTAACACACATCAATCACACTCCAACCTCTCCACCACGAACAAGACCAAAGAGCTGTCGTCTAAGGACACCATGGGCAAAATTGTAGACCTGCACAAGGCTTGGATGTGCTGCAGGGCAATAGGCAAGCTGCTTGGTGAGCACAATAACTTTTGGCACAATTATTAAAAAGTGGAAGAAATGCTAGATGACCGTCAATCTTTCTCTGGGGCTCCATTCAAGACTCATGCGGTAAGGATAATTCTTAGGTCAGGAATCGGCCAAGAACTACACGGGAGGACCTGGTCAATGACCAGAAGCCAGATGGACATAAAGTCTCAAAGATTACCGTTGGTAATACACTACACTGTCATGGATTAAACTCTGCTGGGCTTGCAAGGTCCCCACGTTTAATGCCAGCATATGTCAGGGGCCATTTGAAGTTCCCCTTCATACTTTGGTTTTTTTTTTTCTGCAAAGGGGATAGGATCACTGCACTATATTGAAGGGAGGATGGATATGGCCATGCGTCTCAAAATTTTGGACAAAAACCTGCTTCTCTCAGTAAGAGCATTGAACATGGTTCTTGGTTGTGTCTTCCATTATGACAATGACCCAAAACACACATGCTGGTCAACCAAGGAGCTGCTCCGTATAAAGCATTTCAAGGTGGTCAAGCCTGTCTCCAGCTCTGAATCCAATTTGAAAAACCTACCATATGATGCATTATGAAGCAAACATACCTTGGAAATGCTGTAGCTACACTGATGCAGGATCATATCCCTTGGTTAATCCCTGTGCTGAGTGGTTTTGCTGATAAAACAGATATAACAACATGATAATGAAGCTGTCGCTTCTATGGCTCTTTCAGCGCTTGTCCTAGCTGGTGAGTATTTCTCTGCAGGAGAATATGGTGCAATCACTCCTCTCCCTGTCAGACAAAATAATCAATTGCTGCACCATCCCCTAGCTGCTTTGTATGAGTGATCCAGCTCAGGTTGACTAGTCATGTACTAGTCTGTATGGAGGACTGGAACAAAATCCTTAATGCAGAGCATGCAAATATGATCAAGAAACACAGGAAACGTCTGACCCCTGTAATTTATTTACAAAATATATTGTTCTGTTTTTCTAAACTTATTTCATGCTATAAAATGCTAATTATTAAAAAGTTATTTGTTTATAGAGCACCATTAAGCCCATGGTGCTGCTGTAAAAGTGATAAGGGATTCACATACATTACATTTAGAACAAATGCCAGTGCAAATACAAAACTACAGTGATCTAAAAAAAACAGTGGAAGGAGGACTCTGCCGATGAGGGCTCACAATCTATATGCGCGGCTAGATGCAAATCATACAATGTGATTTTCTGGATTTTCCTTTTTAGATTCTGTGTCTCACCGTTGAAATGTACTTAGAATATGAATTACAGACCTCTCCATTCTTTATAGTTTGGAAAACTATCAAAATCAGCCAGGGATCAAATACTTATTTCCCCCACTGTATAATACAGTCTTTTCCTCGGAGTTATATATATCCTACTGCCCCCAAAATAAATGTATTATACAGTGATTCCTTAAATAAACCTCCCCCTTCAATAAATTATACAATATTCAGTGCCACAGATCAGCTTATAGCATAGCATATAGTGCAATGATTTATATAATGTGTAAGGAATGGAGAGAGCCACAGCACCCGGTACGATTCAGTTCAAAAAAGTCTTTATTGTAACATCATCCAAGCATAAAAATTGCGACGTTTCGATTCCAGTTGAATCTGTCTCAAGCATGCTTGAGAAAGATTCAACTGGAATCGAAACGTCGCAATTTTTATGCCTGGATGATGTTACAATAAAGACTTTTTGGAACTGAATCGTACCAGGTGCTGTGGCTCTCTCCATTCCTTATGCTGATTATGGGACTCTGAGCACCGGATCCCCAGCTGCGAGCACCACTCAAATCGTAATTACCTAGGATTGCTTTCTTTCCCTCTCCCTTTCTTATATAATGTGTAGTAACCCCCTCCTCATTTATTTTTAATGCATTTATGGCCCCCCTAACACCGTATAACAAATTATAATCTATACAGTGATACCTCCCATTGGTTACCTAAAACTACTTTTATTTATTCTTTTTGCCCATAGAAATCCCCTTATTTCATGTGCTGAATGCGAGAATTACATTTGGGAATGTAAACACTTGCTCCACGACAGATGAGAATTCCCCGACCACTCCAGCAGAGACACCAGATGAAGGTGAGAGCTTTTTAACAGTATATCCTTTTTATTCGTCTGGTATTCTGAATCTCTTGAAAATATTTTTACATCTTGTCTCACTTTTCAGCCACTGCTGCTCCTACCTTTGAGGTAGATCAATCTGTCTTCGATATTCCCCCATCCTACCATATTCAGGAAAATGGAAGGAGCTTGCATATTCGTGATGAAGATGATGAAATCATGCAGTTTGCTATTCAGCAGAGTCTTCTAGAGTGCAGTGGAAATCAGGTCTGCTTTCCGTGTCTACCCAATGAATACGTGTCATGGGAAAAGCAGTGGTTAGGGGGGTCCTAATCTTTAATGGGACTGTATGGGGAGAAAATGTTGTTATATATGGCTGGGTGGGGGCACGGTAAAAATAATAAACCTCTTAAACTCCTCTCCTTTTGCTACAATACAGCCATTGTGGCACCTGTCAAGGGTCGTCTCTGCTTGGATACTGAGGCCAGTCTTGCACTCATGACCACAGCCATGCATCTGTTACAGCTTGAAAATCCAGCTGTACCAGGGTCATGGCTCTGGTTGGGTGTTTTACCACCAACCTCTGTATACAAGCAGAATCGGTCAGGTGACCTGGAGAGAGGCAAGTATAAGGGGTTTATCATTTTGACAGCCCTCCTAACTTTCTATAACATTATCTCTATTCTTGGACAACCCCTTAAATTTCCCAAATTATACATGCTGCAACTGATATTGTATTGGTTCATATAGAGTGCCTTTAACCCCAGAGCAGCATGAATTTGAAAAAAGTTGGTAAGGGCAGACCCTTTTTGTCTGCAGTATCACAAGTAACAGTTGAAAAACCACACTTAATTGTATGCGTGATGGTCCGGGCAGTTTTTAGCTTCTAACCCAAACACCAAATTTATACTTGTCATTGTTCTGTAGGGACCACCAGTCGATTTAAGCTTTAAGTAATGGAGAAATCTTATTGACAAATCCCATCCCTTATAGGACTTGTAACAGCAGAAGGTTTTTTCCCAGAAGTCAACACTTATGGGACACTTAAAACACGTTCAGTTTATATATTGAAATGCTATAGGATAACCATATATAAAATATAATATATAATTTTCAGTGTATAAACGGGCTTTCTCTTAGCATACATATCCAAATATATCCAACATACTTATCCAAACATATTGATAGATGTAGAGGTACTCCAAATCACCCCTCCTGCATACATTGTGTAGGTATGCATAACCTAGTGTACTATAAAACTGTGTGAATTCCCCAAATTGTCACCCAGTGTTATGCTGAATGACTCTCTGTACCTATACTGTCAGATAAATGTAAGAATCCTCCTTACAACATTTACTTGTATGCAAATATATTTGTATGTATATGTATTACACCACATAGAAATAGAAACATTACGGCATGGACTTTGGACAGGTGGAATAAACTGATCACGACTGACATGACTTCATAAAGAATATTAATTTCCATATTTTGTTTCTGTTTTATAGCAAATCCCACCAAGCCATTCAAATGGAAGTATTTCCTCAAACCAGGTGTTTGATGCTCAATATGAAAGGTAATTCATTGAAAGCATGAATGCAAGTTCAAGCGGATAAAGGCTTTTCCCATCAGAAGCAATGCCATAAATGTTTTGTTGGTGGTAGACCAACATATAGCACCTTGAGATTTTCTGCAGAATGAGGGTCTCATGATCTCCTTTACATAACTCTCCAGAGCTCCCCCTGCAGTTTTGTATATATTCTTCATGCATATTTTATAACATTTGTGCAGTTTCTACCAGTTTATGCTGCGGTTTAGTTCCTTAAAGGGAGTCTACTAGCAATACTTTGACAATATAAATATTCATTTGGTGCTATAATACCTTCATGTCTGAATTCCTGGATTTTAGCTGGACTTTGTGCATTGGGGTTTTTTCTTGTGTGAGTTGTCCTCACTAAACAAAGCACAGTCCCCCTTCCCCCTCTGCTCTGTGTACAAGATATTGCAGCCTTCTGGTTCGACATTGTGAGGAGCTTGAGAGCAGTTTGAATGCAGAGATGAAAGAAAGCAGTAGTGGTGTGTGGAGACTCCCCCAGTATTCCAAGTCCAGCTTCAAGCCTGGAATATAAATGCATTTTTCATGGTCCTGCTGCTATTGATAAAACACAAAGCTATGGTTTAACAGATCTCCAGAACTAGTATCAAACATTTTGTTGTCAAACCTGAAGATCACCTTTGTCATTGCTTTAATATAGAGGGAGGGCCATTTATATGGATACACCTAAATAAAATGGGAATGGTTGGTGATATCAATTTTCCTGTTTGTGGTAAATTAGTATATGGGAGGGGGCAAACTTTTCAAGATGGGTGTTGACTATGGTGGCCATTTTAAAGTTGGACATTTTGGATCCATTTTTTTTCTCAGTGGGAAGAGGGTCAGTTAACACTTGAAACTTATTGAGAATTTCACAAGACAAACAATGGTGTGATTGGTTTTAACGTAACTTTATTCTTTTATGAGTTATTTACAAGTTTATGACCACTTATAAAATGTGTTTAAAGGAAACCTACCACTTCTGAAGGTAGGTATGAGATGCAAACACCGGGCACCAGCTCAGGGTGAGCTGGTGCCGGTGCTTAGTCTCGTTAGTGTTAAAACCGCGGTATCGCGGTTTTAACACTTTTTAAACTTTATAGTAGAAACTGCTTCGGCGCTGCGCGCGACCGTGCGCGCGCAACGCCTGCGGCATTCCCAATGTAGGCGCGCGCACGATCGTGCGCACGCAGCGCCGAAGCAGTTTCTGCTAGAAAGTTTAAAAAGTGTTAAAACCGCGATACCGCGGTTTTAACACTAACGAGACTAAGCACCGGCACCAGCTCACCCTGAGCTGGTGCCCGGTGTTTGCATCTCATACCTACCTTCAGAAGTGGTAGGTTTCCTTTAAAGTGCTCCCCATTGTGTTGGATTGTGGGCGCAACCCTCTTCTCCCACTCTTGATCCACTGATGACACCTCTGCAGAAGAAATTATACCACAGGCTTCCCTTATCTGTTGTTTCAAATGCTGCACATATCGTATCTTTACAGTACAGGCAGTCCCCGGGTTACATACAAGATAGGGTCTGGAGGTTTGTTCTTAAGTTGAATTTGTATGTAAGTCAAAACTGTATATTTTATAATGGAAGTTCTAGACAATTTTTTTTCTTTTGCCCCAGTGACAATTGGAGTTTCAAAATTTTTGGTGTCATTGGACCAAGAATTATCAATAAAGCTTCATTACAGACACCTTACAGCTGATCATTGCAGTCTAGGACTGTAGTAAAGCATCCAGAGAGCTTCACCAGAGGTTACAGTGGGCAGAGGGGTCCGTCTGTAACTATGGGTTGTCTGTAAGTCGGGTGTCCTTAAGTAGGGGACCGCCTGTATAGGCAATTGCTTTCAACTGATCCCAAATATAAGTCTAAGGGGTTCAGACCTTGGTGGTCATTCAAATGGCCCACGACGACCAATATACTTTCCAGGGAACTGTTGATGGACCTTTGGGGTTTCTCTTTGTGAAATTCTCATTAAGTTTGATGTATTACATGACCCTCTTCCCATTGGAAAAAATAAAGTTGGGTCCAAATTGGCTGACTTCAAAATGGCTGTCATGGTCAACACCCTTCTTGAAAAGTTTCCCTCCTTTCATATACTAATGTGCCACAAACAGGAAGTTGATATCACCAACTATTCCCATTTTATTTAGGTGTATCCATACAAATGGCCCATCCTGTACATGTCTACTTGCCATGTCATAGATCAATATTATGTTTTATCTTTATTTTTTACTTTTTATCTTTACTGCCATATTCTCTTTGAATATTTCGACTGCCGATGTAGGCCTTTGTTTACAAGAGATAAAATATTTGTTCCGTTTGTTTCCACCAGGGCTCTGCAGGAAAGTATTCTTGCCAACTCTCAAAGTGCCCATTCCAGTCTTAGCAGCCATTCTCAGAGCTTTGACAAAGACTTACAATTTGCTATGGAGCTATCTGCTAAGGAACAAGAAGAACATGAAAAGATTCGACTTCAAGAAGAGGCAGAGCTGGCAGAGATTATACGGCTCTCTCTTACAGAGAAATAAACTGTGTGAATTACAAAACAAATTTTTTTAAAAAACGTATCGGCTTGGGAAATTCTTGTGATACGGGTCTAGCCTTCACCAGCAGTGAAGATGCCATGAGTGAGGGTGTAAGGTCACTCTACAGACTCTGTATCTACCAAAGAACTGTACAATTTTTGATACTTCTAATGTTTATTTTTTTTCTGTTGCTTTAAAGACTTACAAACCAGGGAATCTGCCTCCTTCTTTCTGAGTTCTGATACCTGAAATGGTTTGTAATGGACAACTATTACTTGAGATCTAACATTCAGGATGTAAATGGAATACATAGTTTTACAGGTTTACCCTCTTCAGGAGAAGTACAGCAGAAGTGCCCTTTTTAATTTCTAAATAAACGTGGAGCTTAAGTGAATGCAGAGCACTGTAGACCCCTGTGTGGCTTGTCACTGGTATGTAAATACTGTATAGTTGGGAGATCTAGAGGTTACTAGAAGTTGGCACCAGTAGCTGGCATATTTTTGTTTCATTTACAGAATCTGTTCAAGTGCTATGTTAAAGTTTATAAAATAGAACAAAACTACTTGTTACTGTAGAACAAAAAGATTTTGAGGTAAGCTCACAGAGGCTGTATTTAAGCACCTAGTACAATGCCAATTTTGTTTTGTACCAATAAAAGAACTTTCTAACTAAGGCAGCTTGTACACTTTCTGGTATATTACAATTCCCGAAAGGCTCCTCTAGCATATAGATGGTATAGATCATGTGGATGACTACAGTTGCCTTTCTCAGCTGACTCTTGGTGCTATAGAGAAGATATTTTCATCACCTCTTTTTAACATTATGGAAACACATTTTTTTTTTCCATTTAAAGATTTGCAGCTTTTGATGATTAAAGGAAAACTCCAGCCATAAAACTATATTTATATATGTATTTTTTATTTACATTGTAAATTCACTGTTACAGCATGGTTTCTATATTGCTAATGACTTTTATTTAATTATCATTTTTGACAAAAGCTTTCCCAGGCAAGAAAGTGTAAGCCATACAGGACCTTTCCCCACTGTTGTCAGAGGCCAATTGTACCATAATAGTTCAATATATGTTATACACTTTTTTTCATTTCTGAGCCCGATGATGGCTCAATACTGTTTCAGCAAATATGACTGGAGGCTTTCTTTACGACTGTCAAACATCTGCAAGACTTACAAGGGTTCTGTCATTTTCTTGCATGGATGACCATGGCTAACATGTGACGTGTCTATGAAAATATAACACATTAATATTGTAAGAACTTTGCTTGAAAAAGCCATTACGAAGTACACCTAGTAAGTGGCATTGTATGCTATAGTATTGTGACTGCCTGGATAAGAGAACAATTGTCATATATTTCATCCACTATTTTTACAAATGACAAATTTTGGTTGTTTTTGTATTCTATGACCTGTTGAAACATGAACCCATTGCATCATAACCCATTATATAAGCGCTCCATAACTGAAAAAAATACCAATTTAATTAAAAACCTTTTTCTATATTTCATGACATTTTGAATATGGTATGTATATAACTTTTTATTACTGTAGAATTTTGTTTTCTGAAAGTAACGTAACTCATATTTCTTAATATATAAATATATGCAAATAATTACTGCTGATTTCTTCAGCCCAGATATTTATGAATGAGTTGGTTTCCCATGCAGGAATTTAGCTATGCGAGCTACTCTGTGAGATGGAGAAGAAATGTTCGGGGTTTCTGTCGTGTTGTATATTCAGTGCACGCTGTATCAATAAAGCAGAACACTTCAAATCTTTTTATCCACTACCTGATGCTGTGGTGTTGTTTCCTGTAAGATATTGATCTAAAAGCTAAATTAAAAAGTTTGCCTCTTGTAGAATCTAGTGCTTCTGGAAATAAGGAAGGTACTATAAAAAGTTGATATGAAGTGTAGGCAGTGTTGAGTACCCTGTGCAGTCCTTTTTTTTTATATGCTTGGCATACTGGGGGCTGGCTGGCAAGCTATACACTAAAGGGAGCTGGCTGGCTATATGCTACTCGGGGCTGGCTGGCTGGTTGGCTATATGCTACTCGGGGCTGGTTGGCTATATGCTACTCGGGGCTGGCTGGCTGGTTGGCTATATGCTACTCGGGGCTGGCTGGCTGGTTGGCTATATGCTACTCGGGGCGGGCTGGCTGGCTGGCTATATGCTACTCGGGGCTGGCTGGCTATATGCTACTCGGGGCTGGCTGGCTGGCTATATGCTACTCGGGGCTGGCTGGCTATATGCTACTCGGGGCTGGCTGGCTGGCTATATGCTACTCGGGGCTGGCTATATGCTACTCGGGGCTGGCTGGCTATATGCTACTCGGGGCTGGCTGGCTATATGCTACTCGGGGCTGGCTGGCTGGCTATATGCTACTCGGGGCTGGCTGGCTGGCTATATGCTACTCGGGGCTGGCTGGCTGGCTATATGCTACTCGGGGCTGGCTCGCTATATGCTACTTGCGGCTGGCTGGCCGGTTAGCTATATGCTACTCGGGGCTGGCTGGTTTGTTTACCCTTTAGGTGATCAAGCCCATTCCAGTGTTTTAACATTACTGAAGTCAAAGTAATGTACCCTAATACCCTATTTTTCCCACAGATAAATGATACTCTGGAGAAACTTCATTCAAACTAATCAAATTCATGATTAATATTATTTTCTGCATGGGAACAGAAAGACACAATTTTTTTCAGCACTAAATTCAACACCGGTGCTGGGACTCAAGTGAGTGGAAGTCCAATTTTCTTTCTACCTCCTTGACCCACGAAACAGCTCTTGGGGTTTAGACATTTTAGAACAAGGGTGAAAATTGGCCATTTGAGGTTTCTGCTTACAAGAGGCCAAGTAAACTACCAGATTGCCAAATAAGAGCAATTTTAGGGCTTCTATTTTTCTCTTTAATTTTAACTGATACTTTCAGAAGATTTAACACCTTTAAAGGTTTATAATTCTTCTTAATGAATCATGTTTTAAGTAGGTAATTTTTTATTTTTTTTGTAATGAAATTGCATGCTGTTCATAGGTTTAAAAAACTGTTTGTTACCAAGATCACATCCACAGAGGAGCAGTATCATGATTTAAGTCCTTATAAAGGAGTTTCCTTAACACCTGCAATATTAGTTTCTCCCATTTGACATCTCTGGCCCCAAGAATCTTTACATTATGACCTCACAGAGGCCCATTGTCACAATGGCCCATTATGACCTCACAGAGGCGCATTGTCACAATGGCCCATTATGACCTCACAATGGCCCATTATGACATCACAGTGACCCATTGTCACAATGGCCCATTATGACATCACAATGACCCATTGTCACAATGGCCCATTAGGACCTCACAGAGAACAGGGACGGCTCCAGGAATCAGTGGGCCCCTTAGCAGTAAACATGTGGCTGCATTCAAAACACGCAATTTAATGAATAAATAGATGCTGGTCCAAGAATTAACCTCAGCACTTTACACCGTACATGTACGCATTGTATCGAATCTTGTGTAAAAATGCCATATACTGCAATACAGTGGTATTGAAGTATATGGTAGGAGTGATCAGGCCATCTAGGGTTGAATTTCCCTAAGGGTCTAAAAAAATAGTAGAAAAAAAGAAAAAAAAAAAATTTAATAAGATTAACCCCTTTCTCCCTACAACAAAATGGTAGCAATGAAAACGTCAGCTCACCTTGTAAACAATGCCACACAGAGCTCCGTACACCATAGTATGGAAAAGTTTTCATTTTTGAAAATGTATTAAAATAAATAAAACTTTATTGTGGGCTCAGTTTTTACAATATAAGTGACACAGATGCGTTTTTTTCCCGCCAATTTCCCCAGATTTAGAATTTTTTCCAGCTTCCCAGTACACAACAAGGAATAATGTCACTGAGAAGTAAAGTTTGTTAAAGAGGACCTTTCACTACCTCACTTATATGGAGATTATCATACCATTCTGTAGGGGCTGCTACATAGATTTACAGGCACTTTGAATTTTCTTTCTAGCGCCCACGGTTGCGGAGTTATGAGGAGGAGCTGGGGATGGAGCTGAAGGTGTGTGTTATGCTAATCCTCTCTCATAATGTCAGTAGTGAGCTGTAATTTTTCTATGTGCATCTAAAGGCTGTGTTCACACACATTCTAATATTCTGTTGACATTGCGTTTACACTGTTTACAAAATGTGGAAACGCAAATGCTATTTAAACGTAAGTGCAAACGAGAAATCAATGAATATACCACATAAGCATAAACATGATGCAAAAAAAACACATAAGTGCAAACAGCATGTAAATGTAGGTGTAAATGCAAATGTGATGGCACGGAAGTGTAAATGCGGTGTAAACGCGCCATTTACATAAGCATAAACAAGAATCAAACTTGACATAAACTCAAATGCCACGTAATTTTAAACATGACGCATATTTGACATAAACGGAAAATCTGTGTATGCGTAAATGCACAAACTTTGCATAAACGTGAGCACGCCACAAATGGCGCATAACCTTAACCCCTTAAGGACGCAGCCATTTTACAGCTTAAGGCTCAGCCCGATTTTTTGGATTCTGACCTGCGTCGCTTTATATGGTTATAACTTTTGAACACTGTTACTTATCAAAACGATTCTGAGATTGTTTTTTCCCCACATGTTGTACTTCATTTTAGTGGTAAATTTTGGCTGATAAGTTTTGCGTTTATTTACAAAAAAAAAGAAAATATGATAAATTTTTTGAAAAATTTGCCATTTTCGAAATTCAAAATCATTGCGTTTTCAGGCAGATAGATTTACCACCCAAATAACTTGCAGAATAACATTTCCCATTTGTCTACTTTACATTTTCATAATTTCTGAAATGTTTGGATAATTTATTTTGACGTCACGCGGCCTACAAATAGAATATCGCTTTTCCGGATTTTCAGAATTGACTATTTTGGGGATAAATACAGTTTTGAATGAAATTTTACATATTTAGCATCAAAACCCCCTATATAATCTACCCATTTTCAAATCTGCACCCCTCAAGCTATCAGAAACAGCTTTTACGAAGATTGTTAACCCCTTGAGATCTTCATAGTAATTGAATCAAAATGGAGGTGAAATTTAGAATGGTCATACTGTTCCCTTATACGTTCATTTAGCCCTAAAATTTACACATTTCCAAAATATAAAAAGAGAAAACCCACCATACAATTTGTTCTGCAATTTCTCCTGAGTGCAGCGACCCCCCACATGTGGCTGTGACTTGTTTTATGGGCGCACAGCAAGGCGCAGAAGGGAAGGAGGGCGCTGCAGCTGCCAGGATTTTAGTTTCCTCATTGGCCCCTTTTGAAGGCTATAAAATTTTCGCTTTTTCGTTATTGGGGCCATGTGACGGCATTTTTTTTGCGGGATGAGATGCTTTTTCCATTGTTACCATTTTGGGGTTGGTATCACCTATTGTTGAAAATTTAGGAACTTTTTTTGAGGGCAGGAGTAGAAAAGCATCAATTCTGTACTGGATTTTTGACTTTTTTTTTTTTTGGTGTTCACCGTATAGACTAATAATCCTGTTATCTTTATTCTATGGGTCGATACGATTACGGGGATACCAGACATGAATATATTTTCTTACGTTTTACTAAATTTGTCAAACAAAACCCTAATGTGGGGAAAAATCTATAATTTTTGTATTGCCATCTTCCAAGTGGCATAACTTTGTTACGTTTTTGGCTACGGAGCTGGTTGATGGCTTGTTTTTTGCGGGACATGTTGTACTTTGCACCAGTATCATGTCTGAGTACATATGGTTTTTTGGTCGCATTTTATAGCATTTTTTGTGGGATTGAAAAGGTAAAAATCATAATTTTTGGAGGGTTTATAACATTTTTTTTTTACGGCGTTTATCGTGGGGGTTCAATAATGATTTACTTTTATTCTACGGGTTGTTACGGACGCGGTGATACTATATATGTGGGGTTTGTGTTATGATTTAGACTTTTTTTTTGAGTTATATGTCTCTTTATATGTTTTGGGGGTTTGGGGCATTTTTAGTGATTTATGACTTTATTTTTTTATTGAATAACTTTTTTTTTTACTTTTTCACTTTTATACCATGGTACATGAAGAAGCAATCTTCTGATTGCTTCTTCATGATAATATTCTGCAATACTGATGTATTGCAGAGTATTATCAGTGTCAGCCTATGCACTTGCATAGGCTGGCACTTTGCCAGTAAGATGACGTCACAGACGCCATCTTACTGGCAATTCTTGCTAGTAACTCTGGGGACCAGATCGGACCCCAGAGTTACTATAGCAACGATCGGCGCCCCCCGAAAACGGTTCGGGGGGGCCGATCGTGGGGGAAAGACCCCCCAGATACTTGTTAGATGCCGCGGTCGCGCTGACCGCGGCATCTAAAGGGTTAAGCACCCGCGATCGGAGACAACTCCGATCGCGGGTGTTACACTGGGGTGCCGGCTATTAGTTACAGCCGGCACCCCGTGTTTCCCGATGCCGGTTCGGCTCTGATCCAGAGCCGAACCGGCATAAGCGCCGTGGCGGATATATCCGCCACTGAGCGCTAAGTCACTGCGCTCCGTGGCGGATATATCCGCCGCGGAGCGTGAAGGGGTTAAAGACAAACACTGCAGACACCACGTAACCAGAATCGCAATGCCACGTAAGCGGAAAAGTGGCACAAAACCACGTAAGCGTAAACGCTATGCAACCAGCCCATAAGCAGAAAAGCAACACAAACGCCCCGTAGCAATGTACACGCAACGCAAACACAAATGGTATGTACCCTTGACGAAAACGAGGTGTAAGCACAACAGTGATGCAGGCGCAGCGTAAGTCTGATGCAAACATCATGTAAACGTGATGCAAACTCTGCGTAACTGTAACGCAAACGCCATGTAAGTGTAACCATGATGCAGCATAAGCGTAACCATGAGGACGCGTAAGTGTTGTTCAAACTGTGCGTAAGTGTAAACATGCCACAAATGCTGCGTTAATGTAAATGCCATGCAAACGCAGTCTAAGCATAACCGTGGCCCAAACGACGTGTAAACTCAAAAATGTGATGTAATTGCTACGTAAATTTGGCACAAACGACGCATAAGCGTGTATGTGACACAAGCAAGCGTCACAGTGAGGCTGCGTAAGCGTCACTCAAACTTGCCCGTAAGCGTAAACGCCATGCAAACACTTTGTAAGTGTAAACGTGATGCAAACGCTGCATAAGCATAACGTAAACAGAACTGTGGAGCAATCGTCGCGTAAGTCTGACCGTGACACAAGCGCTGCGTAAGTGTGACCACCACACTGCGCAACTGCAATGTGACACAACTGCCACACAAGCACAACCATGGAGCCACGTAACGCAAATGTAAGTGTAACCGCCAGCAAAACATTGTGATTATGTAAATGAAATGTCAACGATGAATGAATATTAGCAGAATGTGTGTGAACACAGCCATCAGATGAACAGCTCAATATTCATAATAGCTTCTACAACACCCTCGCCGATGCAAGGCAGAGCTGTGTTTGCGAATATGCCCCACCATGTAGCTTGCAGCCTGTGTAGGGTCTGATTAGCCCCACAGCATGTCACTACATAGTCCCTAGATAACACAGGGGAACACTGCAGTGGTAGAACCTGCCTGGTAAGACAGGAGTTAAGTGTTTTGTGTGATGTCATATGTGGCAGCCAATCACATGTGTTACACTCTTTTTTTTTGTGAGCTGAGATGTAATTGGAGGAGCAGCCACCACCTGACCAGTGGGAGTAACAAAACCCCTGGTCAGGAAACTTCTAGAAGAAGACTGCAATGAATCCAGTAATGTCAGTTCTCTCTCAGAAGAGAGTGCAGTGTGAGGAGAGAGTTCACTCTCTCAGATTAGAGACTCAGAGGAGTCTGTGCAGCTAGCACACCAGACCAAGAGCAGGTGAGCCAGCTCCCTGCCTGAAGAGTGGAGCTAATAGCTAGTTAGTGAGGAAAGGAGTATCATCCTACCTTCAAGGGTGATACCTGAAGCAGTCCAGGATAAAGCTGAAGCATCCTATTAGGACACAGCTACTTCCCAGCCTGCCCTTTGCATCCAGGCTGATGATCTACATCCTGTGACTCCCTCCAACTACATCTCCAACATTCCACCATCCTGTTAAGGCACGTTGCTGATGTTCCTGTCGGTTCCAATAAAGAACTGTAAGTTGTTTTTGTTCAACGTTTGCCTTCATCTGGTCCCTGCTACTACGGCTGCCACCATCACAGGCACCCTGTCCACCACACAGAGACTCATACTCTAGACACCAAAGGGTTGCCCCAGGGAGAACCGCTATAGCAGCCTCTCCATCATCATTTCTTGCCAACACCACCCTGCTGGAGACCTGCCAGGCTGTAGGACAGCCCTCCGGTTCCCCATACCAAGCACCGTGACATTAGCGTGCCTAGGCCGCAACCTCCAGCCACTCAGGTACTGCGGGCCCCGGCTGACTCCAGGCCCCAAGAAAAGGCTAGACCTCGGTGGGGGATGTTGCACTTCTCTGACATTGCCTGCCTCCGATTGGACACCATAAGAGAAGATTAGCATAACACACCCCGCCAGTCCCAGTCCCAGCTCCTCCTCTCTGACCAAACACTGATTACAATGGTAAGAAACTGGGAATGATATCTCCGCAACCGCAGGGGCTAGAAGGAAAATTCTAAGCGCTTTAGAATCTGTGTAACAGCCCCTACAGGATGGTATTATAATCTTCACATGTGTGAGGTGGTGAAAGGTCCTCTTTAAGCAGACCTCTGTACATAGAAAAATGAAAATGTTATAGATTTTAGAAGGGGGAAAGTGAAAAAATTAACATAAAAAACGCTGCATCCTTAAGGGGTTAATATACAGTTGCTCCATGAATTAATAGACAGGCCCTCAAACTTTTAACTGTAACAAAAAGCCAGCTCCATTAATTAGATATATACAGCCCCCTGAATTAATTAAATGCACATTAAGCACCATATAGTTGGCAGTAGAAAAATAATAAACGTTAACTTAGCTCAAGCACGCAGGTCCAGGGCTCCATCCCGGCTCCTCTTCACCTCTTCTAGGGCCACAGTCTTCAGCGCAGAGTCTACTGTGCGGCAGAAGGGACGCTGGTGGCGTGAGGTCATCACGTCTCCGGCCAGCGTTCTGCACGGTGAGCACAGACCCTCTGCAATGGATTCCTCCGAGGATGCTGCTCCCCCGTCACCCGCACCACCATGCGGGCTCTCAATTACATGGGCGACACAAGGATGCCGGTGTAATTAAGTTTTATGATTGGGCCAGCATGTGCGTCGGCCCCTCAGGGAGCTGTGGGACTTAAAGGCTTAATATGACATGACAATGAACCTGTTAGGAAAAACTCACAACTGGAATACTGTACACAATACAAAAACCACACTAGTCTGAGTGCAGGCTGACAGAAAGGAGAATGAGGGCGAACTAACCCTGCGCTGATCTACAGATTAGACCCTAACAAGGCAGAAACCCCCTTGAAGGTAGGGAGCCTCTGCCGCAGGAACCTCCTATCTACCCTGCAACGCCCTGGGAGGTGAGAGGAACCCAAATAGGTCTGTCAGCCACAGTGAGATGGTACAGACAGAAAACTACAATGTGGAAGTTAGGACAGTATTCAGACAGGGGGAAAAAACAGGGATGAAACAAGCGGGGTTCAAGACAGCATAAGAAAGTAAAGCAGACGCAAGAAAAGAGAACTAAATATGTACAGACACTGAACATAGAAGAGAGAGCAAAACCGCCGGGTCACACCAGAGAGGTCAAGGTCAAAACCGCTAGACAAGGAAAAGTAACCTAACTGGCGATTACAATACCGGGTGAAGCAAACACGCTAAGGGGGCACAGGAGACCAGGAATCCAGCTAGGCTGTGAGTTCCAGAGGGACAAACACTGGAACAGGTGGAAGGACCAGATCCTATTTATGCAGCCTGGGATCTGCCCCCAGAATCCCATAGGAGCAGGAACCCAGGCTGATTTAGAAGACAGACAGCTTTAACTGCCCTAAAGCGTATGCGTCTTGGATACCGCTTTAACTGCCCTAAAGCGTATGCGTCTTGCGAATACCGCTAGCATTATCAGCGTGGAGGGTGGAAGGACCAGCAGACACGGTGTCCCTTTCAACAGACCTGACAGTACCCCCCTCTGAGAGGGGGCCTTCGGGCCCCCAGAACAAAAAGATGGTTTCTGAGGATAGGTCTGATAAAACATTCTGACCGAGGAGCATGCAGATATTTAACTGAAACCCAGGACCTATCCTCCAAACCAAAGCCCTTCCAATGTACCAGGGAATTACCAGCAAATCTGGAATTGATGATCCTTTCTAATTGAAACTCCTGGTTACCGTCCACAACCGACAGAGAAGGAGGATCGGGAAGAGGTATAACTGGCTCAATATACCGTTTGAGAAGGCTTTTGGGACAGAAGAAAAAGAAAACTGAGGATAAAAACCATAGTTACAATAGAAAGGAGACACATGAGTGGAGGAACTTGAGTGGTTATTAATAGCGAACTCAGCTAAAGGAAGGAATTCCACCGACCGGGCCTGCAGTCCGAGAAGAAGAGTCGAAGATATTGAATTAACTCTTGATTCATTCTCTCGGACTGCTCGTTAGTCTCAGGGGGAAAAGCTGAGGAGAAAGACAAGTTTACCTCCAACCTGGCACAAAAAGCTTGACCAGAATTTGGATACAAATTGTAAGCCCCTATCAGACACAATGTCCTCGGGTATACCGTGAAGACGTGCAATATTTTGTATGAAGAGATCGGCTAACTCCTCTGCCGTAGGCAACTTTTTCAACATGATCAAATGTCCAATTTTTGAAAAACGGTCTACCACCACCCATATAACAGTATTTCCCTGAGAGGGTGGTAAATCCTTGATAAAATCCATTGAGACATTAGTCCATGGCCCAGTTGGCACTGGGAACGGGAGAAGAGGACCCTCAGAACGTCTCCTGGGAGTCTTTCCCCGCGCACAGACCTGGCTGGCAAGAACAAATGCTTTGATGTCGTCGGACATCCAGGCCACCAGTAACTCCTCTTAACCTTAAGGACACAGCCTAAAATGGCCTTCAGGACACAAGCCTATTTTTAAGACCTGACATGTATCATTTTGTTTGATAATAACTTCAGAACACATTAACTTATCTATGTTATTTTGAGATTGTTTTTTCATGACACATTGTGCTTTATGTCAGTGGTAAATGTTAGTTGATATGATTCATGTTTTTTTTATTAAAAAAGGGGAAATGTAGCAAAAAAAATCAGCAATTTTCCTAATTTAACATGGTTTTTTTTCAGACAGACAATCTTACCATCCAAATTACTTAATAAATAGCAGTTACCATAGCTCTGCATTATATTGTAATAACTTTGTAAACATTCTTACATTTTTCTAGGATGTTAGCAGACTCACAATAGTAACAGCAATTTATAGGAAAATTTGGAAACCGTGTTTATGGACTATTGCAATTAAGAAAGAGCTTTTTAAAAGACTTTGCAATAAGAAACCATCACAAATGACTTCATTTTCAGAAATGCGCCCATCCAGCTTTTCAAAACCACTTTTAGAAAGTTTTTTAACCCTTTTTGGTGTTTCACAAAAATTAAAATAATATGGAAGTAAAATTTTGAAAAATATTTTTTTTCACTAATATATTAATTTAGGCCTAAAATGTACAAATTTACAATGGGTTGTAGAAAAAAAACACACACCCCATTTTATTGCACAATTCCCCCTGAGCACGGAAATACCCCACATGTGGGTGTAAACTGTTTTTAGGGCATATAAGGGTTTACTTAGAATAGAAGTTGTCAAACTAACCTTATCTGCTTCTATGAAGAGGTGAGCAGGTGCCTGGATGGAGGAGCAGCTGTGGATATTGTGTTCTTGGACTTTGCAAAGGCATGTGACACTGTCCCTCATAGACGCCTGATGGGTAAAATCAGGGCTATTGGTTTGGCAGAAATCATTTGCAATTGGATTGAAAACTGGCTGAAGGATCGTATCCAGAGAGTTGTGGTCAATGATTCCTACTCGGAATGGTCACCAGTCATGAGTGGTGTACCTCAGGGTTCTGTGCTTGGCCCACTACTATTTAATATATTTATTAATGATATAGAGGTAGGAATTAATAGCACTGTGTCTATTTTTGCAGATGACACCAAACTGTGTAGTGTAATACAGTCTATGGAGGATGTTCATAGGCTGCAGGGTGACTTGGACAAACTGAATGTTTGGTCATCCACTTGGCAAATGAGGTTTAATGTGGATAAATGTAAGGTTATGCACCTGGGGGCCAATAATCCAAAGGCAAAATATGTCCTTGGGGGAGTAAATCTGGGAGAGTCCCTTTTTGAGAAGGACTTGGGGGTACTAGTAGATCATACATTGAATAACAGCATGCAATGTCAATTAGCTGCCTCTAAAGCTAGTAGGATCTTGTCATTTATCAAAAGTGGTATGTACTCTCGTGATAGGGATGTAATATTACCACTGTGCAAGGCACTGGTTCGGCCACACCTGGAATATGCTGTTCAGTTC
This sequence comes from Engystomops pustulosus, assembly GCF_040894005.1. Lineage (NCBI taxonomy): Eukaryota > Metazoa > Chordata > Amphibia > Anura > Leptodactylidae > Engystomops > Engystomops pustulosus. The sequence continues at coordinate 92,036,995 of NC_092411.1, read as the reverse complement.
TGGGCACCGGTCCATAGAAAGGATGCCCTGGAGCTGGAGAGGGTTCAACGTAGAGCCACAAAAATGATAAGGGGTATGGAGGGTCTTAGTTATGAGGAAAGATTAAAACAACTAGATTTATTTAGTCTGGAAAAGAGACGACTACGAGGCGACATGATTAATTTATATAAATGTATGAATGGTCCATACAAAAATATGGTGGTAAGTTGTTTCAGATTAAATCAAATCAAAAGACGAGGGGGCACTGTCTCCGTTTGGAGAAATCAAGGTTTAATCACCGGAGGCAACAGGGCTTTTTTACTATGAGAACTGTCAATCTGTGGAATAGCCTGCCTCAGACGCTGGTCACAGCAGGGACAGCGGAGAGCTTCAAGAAGGGTCTAGATGCCTTTTTACACTTAAATAACATTGATTGTTATGTTATATAGAATTTCCCCTCATCTAATCCCTTCCCTTCCTTGGTTGAACTTGATGGACAAGTGTCTTTTTTCAACCGTATAAACTATATAGCAGGGCACAGAACATAGCGCCAATGAGCACCATTTGGCTATGAGTGGGTAAATTTTCCTGAAAGTTTTATGCCACCACCTTTCATTCACAAAGACTCTGGGGGATGGAAACAGTTAAAAACCCCAACAAGTGACCCCATTTTGGAAACTACAAATTAAGGGGGTCATTAAGGGGTATAATGACTTTTTTTACCCCCTCTGTGTTACAGAAATTAAGATGGTATGGAAGTAAAACTTTGAAAAAATTATTTTTAAAGCAATAGTGACGTAAGAGCCCCATTCCACACTTAGTAGATTTGAGCTAACAGAATAATGTAACACCACAATAAGTGAACCTTATTGAAAACAACACCCAGAAAGCAGAATTCATGTAGGAGTATAATGAAAGTTTTTGGGGCTACTAAAATTAAATCCAGGCAAAATCTATTTGCATATGTTGTGAAGAACACTTGTTCCTTCTGTATTCATCTAGGGGTATAATGAAATGAAATAAAATGTGGTTTAAAATTTTAGGTATAATATCAATTTGTAAATGGCCAACATTGCAATGAAATTTTGGGCATGTTTGTTCAGGATCATATAAAAATAACAATAAAATTAATATTCCAGGGAAGTATGGTAAGCGCGGAAACAGTCTTTGATGCACAACCCTGGCTTATCTGGGCAAGTGTCGCATTGATAACCGTTATCTTTGCGTGTTCCCTTCTTGTAACACACACAGCATTTTTTGTAAGGCCGTCTTTTCTTTTCTGTGGGGGGTATCTCAGATGGTAAATGTTGTCCTGGCACAATTCTGCTGGCGTGACTAGTATGGGATGTGCTCGCACCTTCTTCACCCTCTGGGAACAGTAATTGCTTTATTACTTGTTCTTGGTATGCCAAGTATGTTACTTCTTGGCAGGTCTTGCGGTAAATGATAAAAGAATTATACAATTCCCCCAATTCCTCCCATGTGTTGGCTGTACTCCTGTATGCAGACTGGCTTGAGGACTATGGCATTGGCTCCTCTAACAGAGACAGGGGTGCTGTAATCTGCATGGATAGATGTGAAGACAAACACATCTCTCTTGTCCTTATATTTTGTCAGCATGATGTTACTCTGACACAAGGACTTGCTTTCACCCCGTTCAATTTAAGGTCCACCAGATTTTTTGGGAGGCCTCTTTGATTCCTCCTTATTGTTCCGCAGGCCACTGTTCCTTTTTCAAGGAGGCACTGAAAGAGAGGGACACGTGTAAAGAAATTATCTATGTAAAGGTGATAGCCTTTACCCATCAGGGGGAATAAAAGATCCCATACAATTTTACCGCTTGTGGTTAGGACAGGGGGGCACTCAGGTGGACAGATCTGGGAGTCGTTTCCCTCAGATACGGAATTTGTAGGTGTATCCGCTTTCACTTTCACAGAGCTTGTAAACTTTGATTCCGTATCTAGCTCTTTTGCTTGGCAAATATTGCCGAAATTTAAGCCTACCTCTAATAAGTACAGGTAACTAGTCGATGGCTACATTTTTTGTGGGGCGTAAGCCTCCATAAATTTCTCATTAAAATGAGTCACTACTGGCCTAATTTTGTACAATCGGTCTTGGGCATGGTCACCAGCAGCAGGACACTGACTATTATCGCAGAAATTTTAACAGCGCCTCAAAACGTGGTCTTGTCATAACAGCCCTGTACATTGGTGTGTGGTATAAAACATCACTGGACCAGTATGACTGGATGCCAGGCTTTTTAACAAGTCCCATATTAAGAAAGAGCCCTCAGAATTTTTTTAATTCTGTGGCATTAGTGTGGTGCCAACTCTGGCTTCGAGCATAATAAGATCTGTGTTGACTGGCCAAAAACTGTTCTGCATACAGATTTTCTGTGTAACCATTAGGTCTACAAATTCCTCTGTATAAATTCTTTTCTTGTACCCATCTGTACTAATATTTATTCCTGTGTGTGATAATAATATTACTCCTCCACAGTTTGTTTGTTATATATTTTTATTTTTCTTTCTTTGTGTTGTTTCATTCTGCCTGTTATAAATCATTAGGCTCCATTTGTTTAAGACCAGCCAGGAAGATGAGCCTGGCAGGGTGTTTATAACACCCAGGGAGTCTATGTTTGATCAGAGAAGCATGGTCTTCCTAATTGGTAGAATTAACACCTTTCGGCCAGAGAAGTCTAGCTAGTGGGGGATGAAAAGAAGCCATAGACTGCATGTTCTTCCCTCCAAATTTAGACAAAGGGAATATGATAGCTGTCCATAACTGGGGCATAATTCATAATTATGGGTCCCCAGTTACACAGGACAGTTATGGGGTCTAGACCCACCCCTGGAGCGAAAATCAGAATGTTAGCACCAGGGAAAGGCAGCCAACAGCAAAACACCCCTGATATTAGGCTAAGACAGCCCGAGTTTGGTATGTGGTTGATGGAAATAACATACCCGTTTGGTTGGAAGCCATGGCACAATTGTGCCATCTTCCAATCAAAAGTTATGGGGTTTTGATAAAAACCCAGACCCAAAAAGTACCTCACTGATGGGAGGGGGACAGAAAAACTCCCCCTCACAGTGACATCACAGCCAGGGGTGGGGGTCAAAAATCACCTGGGTTTAAATTAATGAAGCAGCCACATAGTAGTGTTCAGTCTGAGGATTCTATCACAATAGAAGGCTGGATTGATGTCTATGCCCTATCCTTGGGCCAAAGAATTTCTTCCTATTCCACTAGCAAGAATTTTTTTGTTTCTCTGTTTGTAAGTATCGTATGTGTATTGTTTTAATCCTTTTTTCATTTTATCTGACAATTTAATTCTTTGAGTGTACTGCATTTTTATGTAAATTAAAACTTTTTAATAAGCCTCTGCTTGTAGCCTTAAAGAATCTGAGTCTCTGAAGGGAATCACGTTACCAGAGGTCATTATTAGCATAGTCCATGTAGTAAGCGATTGCATGTTCTGTGTGAATTTCTAATTGTAATATCGTGAGAGTAGTGAGTGCATGTGCTGAGTTATCATCAGGGTGCATTGTCTGTGTGGTTGAGGTGCCTGCGGCCTTCTTTGCGTAAGTAACTCGTGGGTGGTGGCAGTGTGGATTGGCTGGGGCTGAAATTCTGTGGAGTAAATTTAGCATAAGGACGCCATTTTGTGGGCGGGGCTTAATTTTTTACTAACCCCGATCACTAACCCTGACCACTAGCCCTGACCACTAGCCCTAATCACTAGCCCTAATCACTAGCCCTGACCACTAGCCCTGATCACTAGCCCTGATCACTAGCCCTGATCACACCCAAAATAAAAAAGACAGCTCCGGCTTTCACACTGAATAAAGATTAGGAACAGGGTTGTGGAGGGGTTGGAGAGGGTTTTGGGGGGTATTTGTATGTGAGGGAGCACTTTCGACACACTGAGGGGAACTCGGGGGGGGGGGGGGCTTCGGTTCAGGCTCTGATCCTGTCACTTCTGTCACAAAATATGACAGAATCAGACCTGGGAACCAGCTCTCCCCTCCCTCTTTAACAGTGATTGGTCAGGCTGGATTCCCTGACCAATCACAGTGATCGTCAGGCATGGACGGCTGTGATAGGTCCCTGGCCCAATATCCATGACGATCAGCTGTCGGTGACAGTTTCAATGTATGACATTATAGATAGTCTTTTTGCGCGAAGTCCCAGCAGAAAAAGACGATCTATATCAGCGTCGCTAATATGTTAATAAGCTCCTGGGTACTCCGAATGCCTGGATGTCCTGCCAGAAAGGAGCAGTGCGTCTCCTCCAACACTCTTAAATGACAGGTAAGTGGTACAAATAATTTGCCTTCTGGAAGGTCTTCAGGAGCGGAATTTTGACCAGCAAGAATTTGGGAGGAGAGTTGGGAGGAGACAGCTGCCAACACAATCCCTGGTGGAAGGATGTTTTCAGTCTCTGACTCAGGGGGCTCGGGGGTTCCAAAACTATGGGACAAGGCATCTGCCTTCACATTTTTAGACCCAGGCAGGTAGGTGACTACAAAATCAAAACGTGAGAAGAACAGGGCCCACCTGGCCTGTCGAACATTCAGGCGTATCGCTGTGTCAAGATAAACCAAGTTTTTGTGGTCCATGACCATGGTTATTGGATTAACGGGCTCCCTCCTGAAAAAAGTGTCGCCAAGCTTCAAATGCCCACTTTATGGCAAAGAGCTCACGGTTGCCAATATCATAATTTCTCTCACAGGAGGAGAACCTCCTGGAGAAGAATACACAAGGTCGGAGTTTGGTGAGGGTAGCAGATCCCTGAGACAATACTGCTTCCACGACAACCTCAGAGGCATCTACTTCTACAATAAAGGGGTTGAAAAACCGCCGGGGCATTACTCAGACCAAAAGGCATGACCAGATATTCACAATGCCCCAAGGGTATATTAAAAGTGGTTTTCCACTTATCCCCCTCCCGCATTCGGACCAAATTGTAGGCTCCCCGGAGATCTAACTAGGAAAAGACCTGAGCCCCAGAGACCTGATTGAGTAGATCAGGAATCAGGGGAAGAGGTCCAGAGTTTATTCACCGTTTTCTTGTTTAACTCCCAGTAGTCTATACAAGGCCGTAAGCCTCCATCTTTCTTTTCTACAAAAAAAGAACCCAGCACCATGGGGTGACTCAGAAGGACGGATATGGCCAATGGCTAAACTCTCGTCAATGTAATTTTTCAAAGACTCACGCTCAGGTACAGACGGGTTATAAATTTGTCTCTTAGGCAACTTAGCATCAGGGAGAAGGTCAATCTTACAATCAAAGTCCCTGTGAGGAGGGAGAGCCTGTGGCAGGGGTTTGGAAAATACATCAGAGAAATCAGAGAGAAAGTCTGGGAGTTTAGGGCTCTTTGTCTCCACAGACTGTAGTGTAACTTTAGTCAAATGGTCCTCGCACCGGGGACTCCATCTGACCAACTCTTATGTTTCCCAGTTTATGAGTTGTGAGTCTGTAACCAGAGCAATCCCAGAACCACGTATACAGTTAAATTTTTCATAACAAAAAATTAACAAATTTTTTCAGAAATATCACCAATTACTAGTTTAACCTGCGGAGTGCGGAATTTGACCAGCCCCGTTTGAACTGGGGTCGAATCCACACCAGACACCTGTATAGGAAGAGATAACAGAATCAAAGAAGGGAACAGTTGAGACACAAAATCAAAATCAATGAAGTTTGCAGCAGAACCTTCATCCAAAGGGGCCTGACCAAGAACTGAGGCCACTTGGGACTTAACTATACATGGTAAAAACAATCTAGATTTTACAGGGAGTACCTGAGCTCCTAGGCTGTGCTCCTGACCACAGCCTAGGAGCGGAAGTTTTCCTGCTGTGGCTTCTTAGGATAAGCGTTAAGCAGATGTACGGAATTGCTGCAATAGAAACATAGTCATAGTCTCCATCGTTGCGCCCTCCTCTGACCTGCAGCGACATTGTCGATCTCCATGGGTTCCGGCTTGGTTAGACTAGAAGGTATTCTGGGGGGTCTGGCCTCATTCAGAGTCCCTGGTTCTGCATGGGCAAGTAACAGGTAACTAACATGGTCTGAGACACCAGTCAAAAATTGATCCTTGAGGGCCAGATCATTCCACCCCGAGTATGTCATGTACTGTCGGAAAGCAGCAAAGTACTCCTCTGATGTCTGTTTACCCTGTCACAGAGATTGAAAACGAGAGACAGCAAGAGTGCGACAGTCTGGTTCATCATAGATCTGTCCAAGAGCAGAAAAATAGCGTCAACAGATGAGCAAAAAGGAGGCTCAGAAGGTAAAGAAAAAGACCAAGTTTGCGGGGTCACTGCACAGAAGAGAAATGATTAAACCCTCTCTATGTGTCTCTGTCCCAGATGAGTGAGGTCGTAAAGAAAAATATAATTTACACACCTCCCAAAATGAAAACATTTTTTTACCGTCACCGGAAAAAAGCTCAGGGAGGGGAACCGTAGACTCTAAAACCAGAGAAGAAACCGCAGGTGCAGGAACTGGGGCTGAAGCCTGTATAGATTCCTGTACCTGGAGCTGGGCAGCCAGATCCTGCACCAGCTGAACCTGGGAGACCACTGCTGACAAATGCTCCATAGGAAGAGTAAAAGTCGCTGATCGAATCCAAGATGCATACCAGTTATGGGTCAGTGTTTCTGTTAGGAAAAACTCATGGCTGGAATACTGTACACAATACAAAAGCCCCACTAGTCTGCGTGCAGGCTGACAGAACGGAGAAAGAGGGCTAATGAACTCTGCACTTATCTACAGACTAGACCCTACCAAGGCAGAACCCCCTTGAAGGTAGAGAACCTCTGCTGCAGGAACCTCCTATCTACCCTGCAAGGCCCTGGGAGGTGAGAGGAACCCAAATAGGTCAGTCAGCCGCTGTGCGGTGGTACGGACAGAAAACTGCATTGTGGGCGTTAGGACAGTATTCAGACAGAGAGAAAAAACAGGACGAACAATGATGAAACAAACAGGATTCAAGACAGCATAAGAAACTAAAGCTGAAACTGTGAGGCTAACTTGCATAAAATGGAACACTGCACGTGTCATAGTTAAGCTCCATGGAAACTTTGACTATGACATCATGAAGGGCCAGATTCTGCAGTGACAGTCTTACTGCTCATTAATGTTTTGGAGCTCAAGGAAGCATCAGAAGATGGATTTTGCTACCCCTGTAATCTGAGGGTTCATGGAAACCCCAGGAGGGTTAATGGGTCATGTCAAGAAAGGTAGTCAGAGGCAGGTTTAAAGCTTATGGCAGAAAATAACACTAAAAGCACAAAAGTCACATCAAGTTTAATGCAAGGTGCAAGATGACCATAAGTTTGAGGTAAGTGGCCTCTTGCCCTATGCCCTTTCTTACTACACATAAATATGTTTTTGGTGTATATTACCCAAAGGACAAGTCACAGTGTAGACATCCACTACCCGTGCCCACCTTTCTCACTGCAAAGTAGCATCAGCCCAAGATGCTTGTTTCCACTGCTAAACACCATTCTTTATTAATCCAATTGAAACTCAAACATTTTATTTGGAATCAAAGACCTACGTCTAGTGGAAATATGGACCTGGACGTTAGACCTCCTTCATGAAGTGCATTTATTTCCCTACATCCACCCAATATTTTCCTGGTCCTCTTTTGCCATAAGTTGAATCCTTTCCAGTAGGGTTATCTATTCTTCAGAAAATTCCCAAGTTTTTAGCAATGTCTGAATCATCAATGTCAATGTGGTTATAAGTTATGAAAATGGAAAAAATGAGTATTGAAAAACATTAATAGAGATTGCTGTGCCCCTGGTTTGTGCTTAAGCTTTTACCTTGTAGGGAGTTGGCTTTATTTTAGGTGTTTGCAAGTACCATTTGTGTATCAGAGAAGATTGGCAATGGAGATTGAAATTGGTTTCCTCGGAGGAATAGATTCTAGTTGACATCCACCAGAAGAAACTGTGAGGCTAACTTGCATAAAATGGAACACTGCACGTGTCATAGTGAAGCTCCATGGAAACTTTGACTATGACATCATAAAAGGCCAGGTTCTGCTGTGACAGTATCACTGCTCATTCAAGTTTTGAAGCTCTTCAAGGAAGCATCAGAAGATAGATTTTGCTACCCCTGTCATAACACTAAAAGCACAAAAGTCACATTGAATTTAATGCAAGGTACAAGATGACCATAAGTTTGAGGTAAGTTTCCTCTTGCCCTATGCCCTTTCTTACTACATATAAATATGTTTTTGGTGAATATTACCCAAAGGACAAGTCACAGTCTAGACATCCCGTGCCCACCTTTCTCACTGCAAAGTAGCATCAGCCCAAGATGCTTGTTTCCACTGCTAAACACCATTCTTTATTAATCCAAATGAAACTCAAACATTTTCATTGGAATAAAAGACCTACGTCTAGTGGAAATATGGACCTGGACGTTAGACCTCCTTCATGAAGTGCATTTATTTCCCTACATCCACCCAATATTTTCCTTGTCCTCTTTTGCCATAAGTTGAATCCTTTCTAGTAGGGTTATCTATGCTTCATTTGCATAACCATTTAGGAAATTTTCCATGTTTTTAGCAACGTCTGAAGCATCAATAAATTTATAAGTTATGCAAATGGAAAAATGAGTATTGAAAAACATTAATAGAGATTGCTGTGCCCCTGGTTTGTGCTTAAGCTTTTACCTTGTAGGGAGTTATCTTCATTTCAGGTGCTCAGCGTCATCTCATCTGGCATAGTAGTGTGCTTTAATACTTGGTTAGAAAATAGCCATAGGAGAATCCAAACGGCTTACTTACGCCTACAGTAGCGTTATATATATTTGATTTCTGGTTGATCTGCTGGTGGCTGTAGTTGCTGCAGTGCATCTACTAGCAAATTGTGAGCAATTTGGAGTGAGACTTGCGACCACTGTGTTTTGCGCTTAGTGACGCACATATCCATCGCAAAGACCGAAGTGGGAAAATTTATTAGGGCCCGGGGTTGTATTTCAATTAGGCACAGTCTGCCATTTCCTTTTTTATTTTACGTTTATTTTTTTCATAACTCAGCGTCATCTCATCTGGCATAGTAGTGTGCTTTAATACTTGGCTAGAAAATAGCCATAGGAGAATCCAAACGGCTTACTTACGCCTACAGTAGCGTTATATATATTTGATTTCTGGTTGATCTGCTGGTGGCTGTAGTTGCTGCAGTGCATCTACTAGCAAATTGTGAGCAATTTGGAGTGAGACTTGCGACCACTGTGTTTTGCGCTTAGTGACGCACATATCCATCGCAAAGACCGAAGTGGGAAAATTTATTAGGGCCCGGGGTTGTATTTCAATTAGGCACAGTCTGCCATTTCCTTTTTTATTTTACGTTTATTTTTTTCATAACTCAGCGTCATCTCATCTGGCATAGTAGTGTGCTTTCATACTTGGCTAGAAAATAGCCATAGGAGAATCCAAACGGCTTACTTACGCCTACAGTAGCGTTATATATATTTGATTTCTGGTTGATCTGCTGGTGGCTGTAGTTGCTGCAGTGCATCTACTAGCAAATTGTGAGCAATTTGGAGTGAAACTTGCGACCACTGTGTTTTGCGCTTAGTGACGCACATATCCATCGCAAAGACCGAAGTGGGAAAATTTATTAGGGCCCGGGGTTGGATTTCAATTAGGCACAGTCTGCCATTTCCTTTTTTATTTTACGTTTATTTTTTTAATAACTCAGTGTCATCTCATCTGGCATAGCAGTGTGCTTTCATACTTGGCTAGAAAATAGCCATAGCAATAGGATAGCATCGTTTGGTTTTAAAAACTAAAAAACACACAAAAAAAAAAAACACAAAAAAAGTTAAAAAAAAAATTAAAGTTATAACTCTCATTTTCAAAATGTTTAACCCGAGGGCTAGGGGTAGAGGACGAGGGCGGGGACGTGGGCGTCCAACTACTGCAGGGGTCAGAGGCCGTGGTCCTGGGCGGGGTGAGACACCACCTGCTTATGAGGGAGCAGGGGAACGCCGCAGAGCTACACTCCCTAGGATCATGTCTGAAGTTACTGGGACTCGTGGTAGAGCACTGTTGAGGCCAGAACAGTGCGAACAGGTGATGTCGTGGATTGCCGACAATGCTTCGAGCAATTTGTCCACCAGTCAGTCTTCCACGCAGTCCACCCATGTCACCGAAATCGGCACTCCTCCAGCTCCTGCACCTCAGCCTCCTCCCCCCCAGTCTGCCCCCTCCCAGCAAAATTTGCCATTTGAACCGGCATACTCTGAGGAACTGTTTTCTGGACCCTTCCCACAGTCACAAACCACTTGTCCGGTTGCTGATGAGCAATTTTCCGATGCCCAGGTTTTCCACCAGTCGCAGTCTGTGGGTGATGATGACCTTGTTGACGTACTGGAAGAAGTGTGTAAAGAGGTGTCCGACGATGAGGAGACACAGTTGTTAGACAGTGGGGAAGTTGTTGTCAGGGCAGGAAGTCCGAGGGGGGAGCAGACTGAGGGATCGGAGGATGATGAGGTGACAGACCCAAGCTGGGTTGAGAGGCCGGGTGAACACAGTGCTTCTGAGACGGAGGAGAGTCCTCGACCAGAACAGGTTGGAAGAGGCAGTGGTGGGGCCAGACGGAGAGGCAGGGTCAGAGCTGGTGCATCAGCGCCAAATGTGTCAACTAGTGAAGCTCCCGTGGCGAGGGCTCCTGCGGCGAGGGCTAGATTTTCAGAAGTCTGGAGGTTCTTTAAGGAAACACCGGATGACCGACGGACTGTGGTGTGCCACATTTGCCAAACCAGGATCAGCAGGGGTTCCACCACTAATAGCTTAACTACCACCAGTATGCGCAGGCATATGAATGCTAAACACCCCACTCAGTGGCAACAAGCGCGTTCACCTCCGGCCGTGCACACCACTGCTCCTTCCCCTGTGTCAGCTGATAGTCAGCCCCCTGCCCAGGACCCTGCCACAAAAACCCCATCGTCACCTCCATGATCCTCCACAGCATCCACCAGCGTTCAGCTCTCCATACCCCAGACGCTGGAGCGGAAACGCAAATATAGTGCAACCCACCCGCACGCCCAAGCCCTTAATGTGCACATCTCCAGATTGCTAAGCCTGGAGATGCTGCCCTATATGCTAGTAGAGACCGAGGCCTTTCGCAGCCTCATGGCGGCGGCCGCCCCTCGGTATTCGGTCCCCAGCCGCCACTACTTTTCCCGATGTGCCGTCCCAGCCCTGCACCAGCACGTGTCAGACAACATAATCCGTGCCCTGACCAACGCCGTTTCTGACAAGGTCCACCTGACCACGGACACGTGGACGAGTGCTGCCGGGCAGGGCCACTATATATCGCTGACGGCACATTGGGTTAACTTGGTGGAGGCTGGGACCGAGTCTGACCCTGCGGCTGGTCATATACTGCCGACGCCGAGGATTGCGGGCCTACCTCGGTCCAGGTGTTTCAGGCCTACTATGCCTCCTCCTCCTCCCACCCCTCCTCCACCTCCGAACGACCATCCGTGGGCATGGCGCCATCAGTCGGTAGCTCTAGGCACAGCAGCAGTGCCGTCGCTAAGCGACAGCAGGCGGTGCTCAAACTGCTGAGCCTAGGCGATAAAAGGCACACCACCCAAGAACTATTACAGGGCATCACGGCGCAGACTGATCTGTGGCTGGCACCGCTGAACCTGAAGCCAGGCATGGTTGTGTGTGACAACGGCCGTAACCTGGTGGCGGCTCTGCAACTCGGCAGACTGACACATGTGCCATGCCTGGCCCATGTGTTAAATCTCATAGTTCAGCGTTTCCTCAAGACATACCCCAATCTGTCTGATTTGCTCACGTAGGTGCGCCGCATCTGTGCGCATTTCAGGAAGTCCAGCACAGATGCTGCCACTCTCAGGGCAGCGCAGCGCCGCCTCCAACTGCCCGCTCACCTACTGTTGTGCGACATGCCCATGAGGTGGAATTCAACACTGACCATGTTATCCAGAGTGTACCAGCAGCGCCGAGCGATTGTAGACTGCCAGATGTCAACTTCCACCAGAACTGGTAGTCAGGTCAGTCAGCTTCCTCAAGTTTACAATGAGGAGTGGACGTGGATGTCTGATATCTGTCAGGTGCTGAGTAACTTTGAGGAGTCAACACAGATGGTCAGTGGCGATGCCGCCATCATCAGCCTCACCATCCCGCTGCTTGGCCTGTTGAAAAACTCTCTGGTCAGCATGAAGTCGGAAGCTTTGCGCTCCTCACAAGAGACGGGGGAAGAAGATTCCCTTGTTGATAGCCAAAGCACCCTTAGGTCTGTTTCTCAGCGCATATCGGAGGAGGTGGAGGTGGAGGAGGATGAGGAGGAAGAGGAGGAGAATGTTGGCGAGACACAAGAGGGGACCATTGTTGAGTCCTTCACTGTTCAGCGTGTATGGGCAGAAGAAGAGGAGTTGGAGGAGTTGGAGGAGGGGGAAATGGACAGTCAGGCCAGTGAGGGGAGTGAATTCTTACGCGTTGGTACTCTGGCGCATATGGCAGATTTCATGCTAGGCTGCCTATCCCGTGACCCTCGCGTTCAAAGAATTTATTCCAGCACCGATTACTGGGTGTTCACTCTCCTGGACCCACGGTACAAGCAAAATCTTTCCACTCTCATCCCTGGAGAGGAAAGGAGTGTGAGAATGCATGAATACCAGCAGGCCCTGGTGCACAAGCTGAAACAGTATTTCCCTTCTGACAGCGCTAGCGGCAGAGTGCGTAGTTCTGCGGGACAAGTAGCGAGGGAGAGTAGGCGAGCAGGCAGCTTGTCCAGCACTGGCAAGGGTACGCTTTACAAGGCTTTTGCCAGCTTTATGTCACCCCAGCAAGACACTGTCACCTGTCCCCAGTCTCGGCAGAGTAGGGCTGATCTTTACAGAAAGATGGTGAGGGAGTACGTAGCTGACCATACCATCGTCCTAAATGATCACACAGCTCCCTACAACTACTGGGTTTCAAAGCTGGACATGTGGCACGAACTGGCGCTGTACGCCTTGGAGGTTCTTGCCTGCCCTGCCGCTAGCGTCTTGTCCGAGCGGGTTTTCAGTGCAGCTGGTGGCATCATCACCGATAAGCGTACACGCCTGTCGACTGACAGCGCTGACAGGCTGACGCTTATCAAGATGAATAAAGCCTGGATTTCTCCTAATTTCCAATCTCCACCAGGTGAAGGAAGCTCAACCTGAATAATTTATCCACTCCTCCTCCTCCTCATTTTCCTCCTTCTCCTCCTCTTTGTACAGTAAAACTGGCTATTTTTTGACAGGGCCCACTGGCTCTAGCTATAGTACTTTATGCATTTAATTTTTATGGAGGGCCACCGACCCGGTCATCTGTTTTAAACAATTTTTGGGAGTGCCACATACAGGCACTCAATCTATTCAATTTTTCTGGAGGGCCACCTACCTGCTCCTCTGGTTTGAAAACTTTTTTGGACTGCCACATACAGGCACTCAATCTATTCCATTTTTCTGGAGGGCCACCTACCTGCTCCTCTGGTTTGAAAACTTTTTTGGACTGCCACATACAGGCACTATCCAAATTGAATTGTCTCCATAGCAGCCTCCACACGTTGTCTCCATTGCTACCTCCAAAAGTCGTCCATATAGCTGCCTCCATACATCGTCCCTTTATCAAACGATGTGTGTCAGGCCGAAATTTGGGTTGTTTTCATGGATTCCACATCAAAGTTGTTAACTTTGTCGCCACCCTGCTGTGTTATCCACAAAATACACTGGCAAACTTTTACCATTTACGGATATTATTTCAGTGCTTCTTGCGCATCTGTTTACATTCCCCTCACCCGCCATATCCTAAACTTATAAGAACGCTACTACACTTGATCTTACACAAAAGGTTCTTAGAAGTGCTGTTTGGGGAGTAGCCTAGAGACAGGGGCTTGGATTGGCGAAAGCTCGCCTGGCAGCGGAGCGCCAGCTCCATGCCAAGAACCAACTAACATAGTTTTAACTGCAGCACCTTTAATCTACTACTAGTTCACTGCCTCCATACATGGCCGCCTTATCAAACGTGCTGTGTCAGGCAGAATTTTGGGTTGTTTTCATGGCTTCCACAACAAACTTGTTAACTTTGTCGCCACCCTGCTGTGTAATCCTCAAAATATACTGGCAAACTTTTACCATTTACGGATATTATTTCAGCGCTTCTTGCGCATCTGTTTACATTCCCCTCACCCGCCATATTCCAAACTTATAAGAACGCTACTACACTTAACTTGGTGCAGGCTGGGACCGAGTCTGACCCTGGGGCTGGTCATATACTGCCGACGCAGAGGATTGCGGGGCCTACCTCGGTCCAGGTGTTTCAGGCCTACTATGCCTCCTCCTCCTCCCACCCCTCCTCCACCTCCTCCTCCTACGAATTACCATCCGTGGGCATGGCGCCATCAGTCGGTAGCTCTAGGCACAGCAGCAGTGCCGTCGCTAAGCGACAGCAGGCGGTGCTCAAACTGCTGAGCCTAGGTGATAAAAGGCACACCGCCCAAGAGCTATTACAGGGCATTCCACATCAAACTTGTTAACTTTGTCGCCACCGTGCTGTGTAAGCCACAAAATATACTGGAAAACTTTTTTCATTTACGGATATTATTTCAGCGCTTCTTGCGCAGATGTTTACATTCCCCTCACCCGCCATATCCCAAACTTATAAGAACGCTACTACACTTGATCTTATACAAAAGGTTCTTAGAAGTGCTGTTTGGGGAGTAGCCTAGAGACAGGGGCTTGGATTGGCGAAAGCTCGCCTGGCAGCGGAGCGCCAGCTCCATGCCAAGATCCAACTAGCATAGTTTTAACTGCAGCACCTTTAATCTACTACTAGTTCACTGCCTCCATACATGGTCCCCTTATCAAACGAGCTGTGTCAGGGAGAATTTTGGATTGTTTTCATGGCTTCCATGTTAACTTTGTCGCCACCCTGCTGTGTAATCCACAAAATATACTGGCAAACTTTTATCATGTACCGATATTATTTGAGCGCTTCTTGCTCACCTCCTTTGGTTCCTCTCTGCCACCCATTGGTTTGAAGCCTGAGTCCATTTAGGGTATGTTGCCATGACACTCTCTAGCCTGCCGCTGCTGCCGCTGCCGCTGCCTCTGCATGCCGTCCCCTATAGTGTCAGGGTCAATTATTGGATGTTTTAGATGCTATCTAGCCTCATTCGGTCACTCTGTCATGGCCATGCTGTTGCCCATAATTTTGGCATAATGGTGCGATTAAGCAGCCTCAGAGGCATCCATGCATGCTGCCCCTGCTGTTTCCTGTCCATTTCCGTGGTGTTTCCATCCTTTTCTGAGGTTCCCAGGTGTTTGGCCAAGCTTCCCTGTGCAGAGCCTTGGTCCCCTTGAAAAATGCTCGAGTCTCCCATTGACTTCAATGGGGCTCGTTACTCGAAACGAGCACTCGAGCATCGGGAAAAGTTCGTCTCGAATAACGAGTACCCGAGCATTTTAGTGCTCGCTCATCTCTATTAATAATGTTAATTCTTTTTATAATGTCAACAGTTTAACCCAGGAAGAGGTACGGCGCCGCATCGCAACCACTAAGATAGATAATTCACCTGGGCCAGATGGCATACACCCCCGGGTTCTGCGTGAATTATGTACGGTGATAGACAAACCGTTATTTTTAATAATTGAAGATTCACTGAGGACTGGTTATGCTCCACAGGAATGGCGCATAGCAAATGTGGTGCCAATATACAAAAAAGGATTAAATAGCGATCCTGGAAACTACAGACCCGTAAGTCTAACTGCTGTGGTGGGGAAAATATTTGAGGGGTTTATTAGAGATGCTATCCTGGAGTATCTCACTGTGCACAACCTTATAACCCAGCGTCAGCATGGGTTTATGAGAGATTGGTCCTGTCAGACTAATCTGATTGGTTTCTACGAGGAGGTAAGTTCAAGACTGGATCTGGGGGACGCTGTAGATGTTGTATATCTGGACTTTTCAAAGGCATTTGACACCGTGCCACATAAAAGGTTGGTATATAAAATGAGACTGATGGGAATAGGAGAAAATCTGTGTATTTGGGTAAGTAATTGGCTTAGTGATAGAAAACAGAGGTTGGTCATTAATGGCACATTCTCAGATTGGGTTGATGTTACCAGTGGAGTGCCACACGGTCAAGTTTCAATATTTGCAGATGATACTAAGCTGTGTAAAGTAATAAATACTGAGGTCGATAGTTTAGCATTACAGAGGGATTTGTGGAAGCTTGAGGGATGGGCAGAGAAATGGTTGATGAGGTTTAATGTAGATAAATGTAAAGTTATGCACTTGGGCCATGGAAACAAAAAGTATAATTATGTTCTAAACGGTCAATTACTTAGTAAAACTGAAGCTGAAAAGGACTTGGGGTATTGGTGGATGGTAAACTTAATTTTAGTGACCAGAGCCAGGCGGCTGCTGCTAAAGCAAATAAAATAATGGGATGTATCAAGAGAGGAATAGATTCTCATGATAAAGACATAGTTTTGCCTTTATACAAATCCCTGGTCAGACCACACATGGAATATTGTGTACAGTTTTGGGCACCAGTGTGTAAAAAGGATATAGTAGAGCTGGAACGGGTGCAGAGGAGAGCAACCAGGATTATTAGGGGAATGGGGGAACTAGAATACACTGACAGATTACAAAATTTGGGATTATTCAGTTTAGAAAAAAGACGACTGAGGGGAGACCTCATTACAATGTACAAATACCTGAACGGACAGTACAAGGATCTCTCCAAAGATCTTTTTATACCTAGGCCTGTGACCAGGACAAGGGGGCATCCTCTACACCTAGAGGAGAGGTGATTTTACCATCAACATAGACAAAGGTTCTTTACTGTAAGAGCAGTGAGACTATGGAACTCTCTGCCGCAGGAGGTTGTTATGGCGGACTCTATGTACATGTTCAAGAGAGGCCTGGATGCCTTTCTGGAGAGCAAAAATATCACGGGTTATGGGGATAAAACATTTATTTAATTCTTAAAGGTTGGACTTGATGGACTTGCGTCTCCTTCCAGCCTTATATACAATGATATACTATTAAAAGGGCCAGGTTCTGCTTTGACAGTATGACTGCTCATTCAAGTTTTGAAGCTCTTCAAGGAAGCATCAGAAGATAGATTTTGCTTCCCCTGTCATCTCAGGGTTCATAGAAACCCCAGGAGGGTTAATGGTTCAAGTCAAGAAAGGTAGTCAGAGGCAGGTTTAAAGCTTATGGCAGAAAATAACACTAAAAGCACAAAAGTCACATAAAGTTTAATGCAAGGTACAAGATGACCATAAGTTTGAGGTAAGTGTTCTCTTGCCCTATGCCCTTTCTTACTACATATAAATATGTTTTTGGTGAATATTACCCAAAGGACAAGTCACAGTCTAGACATCCACTACCCGTGCCCACCTTTCTCACTGCAAAGTAGCATCAGCCCAAGATGCTTGTTTCCACTGCTAAACACTAGAGATGAGCGAACATACTCGTCCGAGCTTGATGCTCGTTCGAGCATTAGCGTACTCGAAACTGCTCGTTGCTCGGACGAATACTTCGCCCGCTCGAGAAAATGGCATCTCCCGCCGTTTTGCTTTTTGGCGGCCAGAAACAGAGCCAATCACAAGCCAAGAGACTCTGCACTCCACCCAGCATGACGTGGTACCCTTACACGTCGATAGCAGTGGTTGGCTGGCCAGATCAGGTGACCCTGGGATAGACTAGCCGCTGCCCGCGCTGCTCGGATCATTCTGTGTCTGGATGCCGCTAGGGAGAGAGCTGCTGCTGGTCAGGGAAAGCGTTAGGGTGTTCTATTAGAATAGTGTTAGGCAGGAGTGATTCTACAAGAACCCAACAGCCCTTCTTAGGGCTACAATAACGTTATACTTTTTTTTTTTTTTAATTTGCTTGTGGCTGGGCTTGCTGGCACTAGTAGTGCAGCTAGTACCATATTGTGAGGAATTTGCAGGGGGACTTGCTACCGTTGTGTTTAGCTCTTAGTGACACGCATATCCACCTCAAACACCAAAGTGGGACAATTTATTAGGGGTTTGAGTAGAATTAGGCAGAGTCTGCAGATTTTTTTTTTTTTAGCTGTATTTCATTTTATAGCTCAAACTCATCTTGCAAAGCAGTGTGCTTTCATTGTAGGCTACAAAATAGCCATAGGAGAACCCCAACGGCTTACTTAGGCCTACAATAGCGTTATATTTTCCTTTTTTTTGTTTGCTTGTGGCTGGGCTTGCTGGCACTAGTAGTGCAGCTAGTACCATACTGTGAGGAATTTGCTGGGAGACCTGCGACCGTTGTGTTTAGCTCTTAGTGACACGCATATCCACCTCAAACACCAAAGTGGGACAATTTATTAGGGGTTTGATTAGAATTAGGCAGAGTCTGCTGATTTAATATTTTTTTTTTATCTTTATTTCATTTTAAACTCAAACTCATCTTGCAAAGCAGTGTGCTTTCATTGTAGGCTACAAAATAGCCATAGGAGAACCCCAACGGCTTACTTAGGCCTACAATAGCGTTATATTTTCCTTTTTTTTGTTTGCTTGTGGCTGGGCTTGCTGGCATTAGTTGTGCAGCTAGTACCATACTGTGAGGAATTTGCTGGGAGACCTGCGACCGTTGTGTTTAGCTCTTAGTGACACGCATATCCACCTCAAACACCGAAGTGGGACAATTTATCAGGGGTTTGAGTAGAATTAGGCAGAGTCTGCTGATTTTTTTTTTTTTTTTACCTTTATTTCATTTTATAGCTCAAACTCATCTTGCAAAGCACAAAATCCAGTTGTGTGCTGTCAGTGCAGGTTAGAAACTAGCCATAGCAATAGGATAGATTCATTTTGTTAAAAAAAATAAAAAACTAAAAAAAAATAAACACAAATTTTTTTTTTTCAAGTTTACACTTTAATTTGGAAAATGTTTAACCCGAGGGCTAGGGGTAGAGGACGAGGGCGTGGACGTGGGCGTCCAACTACTGCAGGGGTCAGAGGCCGTGGTCCTGGGCGGGGTGAGACACCACCTGCTGATGGGGGAGCAGGGGAACGCCGCAGAGGTACACTCCCTAGGTTCATCATGTCTCAAGTTACTGGGACTCGTGGTAGAGCACTGTTGAGGCCAGAACAGTGCGAAGAGGTGATGTCGTGGATTGCGGACAATGCTTCTAGCCATTTGTCCACCAGTCAGTCTTCCACGCAGTCCACCCATGTCACCGAAATCGGCACTCCTCCAGCTCCTCCACCTCAGCCTCCTTCCCCCCAGTCTGCCCCCTCCCACCAAAATTTGGCATTTGAACCGGCATACTCTGAGGAACTGTTTTATGGACCCTTCCCACAGTCACAAACCACTTGTCCTGCTGCTGCTGAGCTATTTTCCGATGCCCAGGTTTTCCACCAGTCGCAGTCTGTGGGTGATGATGACATTATTCACGTAGTGGAAGAAGTGTGTAAAGAGGTGTCGGACGATGAGGAGACACAGTTGTCAGACAGTGGTGAAGTTGTTGTCAGGGCAGGAAGTCCGAGGGGGGAACAGACTGAGGGATCGGAGGATGATGAGGTGACAGACCCAAGATGGGTTGATAGGCCGGGTGAACACAGTGCTTCTGAGACGGAGGCGAGTCCTATAGCAGAACAGGTTGGAAGAGGCAGTGGTGGGGCCAGACGGAGAGGCAGGGCCACAGCTGGTGCATCAGCGCCAAATGTTGCCCGTAGTCAAGCTCCCGTGGCGAGGGCTAGATTTTCAGAAGTCTGGAGGTTCTTTAAAGAAATGCCGGATGACCGACGGACTGTGGTGTGCAACCTTTGCCAAACCAGGATCAGCAGGGGTTCCACCACTACTAGCTTAACTACCACCAGTATGCGCAGGCATCTGAATGCTAAACACCCCACTCAGTGGCACCAAGCCCGTTCACCTCCGGCCGGGCACACCACTGCTCCTTCCCCTGTGTCATCTGCTAGTCAGCCCCCTGCCCAGGACCCCGGCCCAAACACCTCCCGTGCGAAAACCCCATCTTCGCCTCCACGATCCTCCACAGCATCCACCAGCGTTCAGCTCTCCATACCCCAGACGCTGGAGCGCAAAAGGAGGTATAGCGCAACCCACCCACACGCCCAAGCCCTCAACGTCCACATCTCCAAGTTGCTTAGCCTGGAGATGCTGCCCTATAGGCTGGTAGAGACCGAGGCCTTTCGAAACCTCATGGCAGCGGCCGCCCCTCGGTATTCGGTCCCCAGCCGCCACTACTTTTCCCGATGTGCCGTCCCAGCCCTGCACAAGCACGTGTCAGAGAACATCCTCCGTGCCCTGACCAACGCCGTTTCTGACAAGGTCCACCTGACCACGGACACGTGGACGAGTGCTGCCGGGCAGGGCCACTATATATCGCTGACGGCACATTGGGTTAACTTGGTGGAGGCTGGGACCGAGTCTGAACCTGGGGCTGGTCATATACTGCCGACGCCGAGGATTGCGGGGCCTACCTCGGTCCAGGTCTCAAAGCCCTACTATGCCTCCTCCTCCTCCCACCCCTCCTCCACCTCCTCCTCTGAATTACCATCCGTGGGCATGGCGCAATCAGTCGGTAGCTCTAGGCACAGCAGCAGTGCCATCGCTAAGCGACAGCAGGCGGTGCTCAAACTGCTGAGCCTACGCGATAAAAGGCACACCGCCCAAGAGTTATTACAGGGCATCACGGCGCAGACTGATCTGTGGCTGGCACCGCTGAACCTGAACCTGAAGCCAGGCATGGTTGTGTGTGACAACGGCCGTAACCTGGTGGCAGCTCTGCAACTCGGCATACTGACACATGTGCCATGCCTGGCCCATGTGTTAAATCTCATAGTTTAGCGTTTCCTCAAGACATATCCCAATCTGTCTGATTTGCTCACGAAGGTGCGCCGCATCTGTGCGCATTTCAGGAAGTCCAGCACAGATGCTGCCACTCTCAGGGCAGCGCAGCGCCGCCTCCAACTGCCCGCTCACCGTCTGTTGTGCGACGTGCCCACGAGGTGGAATTCAACACTAACCATGTTATCCAGAGTTTACCAGCAGCGCAGAGCGATTGTAGACTGCCAGATGTCAACTTCCACCAGAACTGGTAGTCAGGTCAGTCAGCTTCCTCAAGTCTACAATGAGGAGTGGACGTGGATGTCTGATATCTGTCAGGTGCTGAGTAACTTTGAGGAGTCAACACAGATGGTCAGTGGTGATGCCGCCATCATCAGCCTCA
This sequence comes from Engystomops pustulosus, assembly GCF_040894005.1. NCBI lineage: Eukaryota > Metazoa > Chordata > Amphibia > Anura > Leptodactylidae > Engystomops > Engystomops pustulosus. The sequence goes on along the minus strand of NC_092411.1, from coordinate 92,015,767 downwards.
ACATCCCGCTGCTTGGCCTGTTGAAAAACTCTCTGGTCAGCATGAAGTCGGAAGCTTTGCGCTCCTCACAAGAGACGGGGGAAGAAGATTCCCTTGTTGAAAGCCAGATTTCATGCTAAGCTGCCTATCCTGTGACCCTCGCGTTCAAAGAATTTATTCCAGCACCGATTACTGGGTATTCACTCTCCTGGACCCACGGTACAAGCAAAATCTTTCCACTCTCATCCCTGGAGAGGAAAGGAGTGTGAGAATGCATGAATACCAGCAGGCCCTGGTGCACAAGCTGAAACAGTATTTCCCTTCTGACAGCGCTAGCGGCAGAGGGCGTACTTCTGCGGGACAAGTAGCGAGGGAGAGTAGGCGACCAGGCAGCTTGTCCAGCACTGGCAGGGGTACGCTTTACAAGGCCTTTGCCAGTTTTATGTCACCCCAGCAAGACACTGTCACCTGTCCCCAGTCTCGGCAGAGTAGGGCTGATCTTTACAGAAAGATGATGAGGGAGTAAGTAGCTGACCATACCATCGTCCTAAATGATCACACCGCTCCCTACAACTACTGGGTTTCAAAGCTGGACATGTGGCATGAACTGGCGCTGTACACCTTGGAGGTTCTTGCCTGCACTGCCGCTAGCGTGTTGTCCGAGCGGGTTTTCAGTGCAGCTGGTGGCATCATCACCGATAAGCGTACATGCCTGTCAACTGACAGCGCTGACAGGCTGACGCTTATCAAGATGAATAAAGCCTGGATTTCTCCGCATTTCCATTCTCCACCAGGTGAAAGAAGCTGAACCTGAATAATGTATGCACTCCTCCTCCTCATTGTCCTCCTTCTCCTCCTCTTTGTACACTAAAGCAGAGGAAACTGGCTATTTTTTTGCCAGGGCCAACTGGCTCTAGCTATAGTACTCTATGTATTTAATTTTTCTGGAGGGCCAACTACCCTGTCCTCTGTTTTAAGCAATTTTTGGGAGTGCCACATACAGGCACTCAATCTATGTAATTTTTCTGGAGGACCAGCTACCTGCTCCTCTGGTTTGAAAACTGTTTTGGACTGCCACATACAGGCACTCAATTTATTTAATCTTTTTGGAGGACCAGCTACCTGCTCCTCTGGTTTGAAAACTTTTTTGGACTGCCACATACAGGCACTCAATCTATGTAATTTTTCTGGAGGACCAGCTACCTGCTCCTCTGGTTTGAAAACTTTTTTGGACTGACTTTTTTGGACTATCCAAATTAAATTGTCTCCATAGCAGCCTCCACACGTCGTCTTTTTAGCTGCCTTCACACGTTGTCTCCATTGCTACCTCCACACGTCATCGCCATAGCTGCCTCCAAAAGTAGTCCATATAGCTGCCTCCATACATGGTCCCCTTATCAAACGAGCTGTGTCAGGCAGAATTTTGGATTGTTTTCATGGCTTCCATGTTAACTTTGTCGCCACCCTGCTGTGTAATCCACAAAATATACTGGCAAACTTTTATCATTTACCAATATTATTTCAGCGCTTCTTGCGAATCTGTTTACATTCCCCTCACCTGCCAGAACCCAAACTTATAAGAACGCTACTACACTTGATCTTATACAAAAGGTTCTTAGAAGTGCTGTTTGGGGAGTAGCCTAGAGACAGGGGCTTGGATTGGCGAAAGCTCGCCTGGCAGCGGAGCGCCAGCTCCATCCCAAGATCCAACTAACATAGTTTTAACTGCAGCACCTTTAATCTACTACTAGTTCACTGCCTCCATACATGGTCCCCTTATCAAACGAGCTGTGTCAGGCAGAATTTTGGGTTGTTTTCATGGCTTCCACATCAAATTTGTTAACTTTGTCGCCACCCTGCTGTGTAATCCACAAAATATACTGGCAAACTTTTATCATTTACCAATATTATTTCAGCGCTTCTTGCGCATCTGTTTACATTCCCCTCACCTGCCATATCCTAAACTTATAAGAACGCTACTACACTTGATCTTATACAAAAGGTTCTTAGAAGTGCTGTTTGGGGAGTAGCCTAGAGACAGGGGCTTGGATTGGCGAAAGCTCGCCTGGCAGCGGAGCGCCAGCTCCATCCCAAGATCCAACTAACATAGTTTTAACTGCACCAGCTGGATTTTCGGACATCCGGCCGGCATGACGCGAGGAGGAGGAGGAGTCACGTAGTGTCCGGACTCGATCCCCCCCCCTGCCGCGTCCGCGTGCTTGATGCTGCTGCTGCGGTTGCTCTAGCCGCCCCTACCCCTCCACACACAACGCACTTTGGCCGCCCTGCCGCTGCAGGGGACCTGATTTATGGCAGCTGACCTCTCGACTTACCTGTCTCTCCCTTGGCGTGCCGCTGGGGAGCTTCGGGCGCAGGTGGGGAGATGTCCCGTTGACTGGTGTGGGCATCACCTGGTGCGCGCTGATCCTGGAGTGGGGGAACTCTCTGGCCGGAGGCCGATCCTGGGCTGCTGAGGGAGCGCACTTGTGGAAGCACTGATGGAGTCGATTACCCCTTAACAGAGTCTCGTGTCACGGAGACGCATTTGTACCGGATCCGGAGACAAGTGAAGGGGAAGACGAGGAGACGGGAGAAAGCACTGCTGCACCAGAGCCGAGACTGCTTCCGTGAATCCCACATGTGTGTGTAGACACCAGGATCCATCTACGTCTGCCTGGTGGGCCATCATCGCTGTTAGCATTCCCCTGCCGGGGGTGCTAAAGGTACTCTTGTATTGCAGGGTCGGTGCTCCCAGAAAGTGCCGTTCTGCAGACGGTTTGCTTCACTAACTCTCTTGATCGCAGTTAATTAACATCTTTTGCTGTTCCCTACTCCATCTGTCGCGCCTCTGTGTAACAACTCTAATGCAAATTGGCCGGATGGTCTTGATCCACCTTGTGACGCTATAGCACTCATAAGTTGCTTGTCTACCTGCCTGACTAATCTCTAGAACCTCTTGGTCTAACTCCCTGGATTTTTTGGACTAATCTCTTGGACTTCCTGGACTAACTTTCTGAATTCTTTGTTGTCTTCTCCGCTTGCTAGTGGCATTATCACTAAAATAACAACTCTCATTGTATTACTTGACATTATGTTTCTCTCTCCAGGGTCTGCCATAGTATTCAATGGCTGATTAATTGTATGATTAATTCTTTGAATATTGCGGTCTAATTCAGTCCGTAGGCTTCTCACACTTTTCATACTAACATAACTACCTTCATTACAGATTAAGACCGCTATATTGGTTTGTTTTGGTATATATGTTGGTTACTTTATTCTGTTCTTAATTTTTTTGAACAACTGTTACAGGGTGTAAACTGTTTGATTGGGTCCCTGGGCGGCATCATGGACGTCTCTCTTAAAATGCCACCCAAAAATTCGGGCCGGAAATCCGGCGGGGGAGGGGGATCTCCTAAGGAGGGGAAATAACGCGGCGGCAGCAAAAATGACTCGGCTGGAAAGCTTGAGAAATTATGGAGCTCCCCTATTGTAAAAACTTGCCAAACTGGTAAAACAGGCAATCCCCCCCCTACTGTACTCCCCGAAGTACATGAAGTACATGAAAGTTCCTTGCAGGTGGATGAAACAGAACATCCTGAGGCTGCCACTAATCCAATTTGGCTAGAGATTCTGGCGACTGTCCAAAAGACAAGTGTAACAGTGGAGGGATTAGATAAACAAGTTGCGGCTCTCTCCTCTGATATAGCCCTGGTTAAGGAGGATATATCCAAAACTAGGGAAAAGGTCTCTGTGGTTGTCAGTCAGGTAAAAAGTCTTGAAGGAGAAAGCAAGAGTTTAAGGAAAGAAGTTAGTGCGCTGACCAAGGCCCAAACCTCCCTTAGGGACAAATTAACGGATTTGGAGGACCGATCTAGGCGATCCAACCTCCGCATAATAGGGTTGCCAGAGGAAGTAGGGGAGAACTCCCTCACAAAGTGGATTCAGGATTGGCTTACAGAGCTTGTGGGTACAGAGACATTATCTTCGGTCTTTATGATAGAAAGAGCCCACCGGGTCCCCAATAAACTGCATATCCCAGGTGCTCCCCCCAGGGTCATACTTGCCAAATTTTTATGCTCCCAAGACCGCAATGTAATCATTAGATGCTCTCGTTCTAGGCAAGACATTTTGTATAATGGGGTTAAAATTTTTATTTTCCCGGACTATTCATTGGCCACACAACAAAAGAGAACTAAATTTAAAGATGTAAAGCTGCGCCTGAAGGAAGCTGGACTAAAATTTTCACTGTTATATCCAGCAAGATTGAGGGTGATTCATAACGAACATACCCTTTTCTTTGATAATTCTATAGACGCCTCTGAGTGGCTGGAATCTAAGGGTTTCTAGTTGGTGGAAGTGGGAGGCGAAGGCACCACAGCTCAGTTGGCAGTTTCATGTTTCCTTTCTCTTTGTGGAAGAAAATAATTTAGAGCATGTGGATGAGGGGCGGGTAGGGGGGTCGAGGATGTAGGAGTATAGAGGCCTGTTCGTAGAGATGGGTCAAGAAGGGTTGTGGGTTGGGGAGGGGGGGAAAGGGTTCGGGGGGGAGGACAACTGCCGTGGGGGATGTTTTTTGGTTTTTTGTTGGTTTTTTTTCTTTCGTTTTTTTTTTCTGCTAAAGAATGGCTACGCAATTTTTTTGCTGGAACGTAAGGGGCTTGAATGACCATGGTAAATGATGTGGTGATCCGGCATCTCCCAGGGATCATTTGTGTAACAGAGACTCATCTAACCCATGACACCATCGGATGGCTTGATAAACGGTGGGCTTCCATGTCATTTCACTCTTACGGATCCGCATTCTCCAGGGGGGTTTCTGTTATTATACATCAGAAGGTTGATATTAGGGTTCTAACACAAAAGATACACCAGCAGGGAAGGTATATTTTTTTGTTTTGTGTTTTGAATAAGGTACAGTGTATACTGGCATTTGTATACCTCCCTCCCCCATTTTCATATCAGGTCCTGAATGCCTTAACTAATTTTTTGCTCGATAGGGAAGACAGCCCAATGATGATTATCGGGGATTTCAACGCAGTTTGGGACCCCTCCCAGGATAGACGTAATTTGCGCGGATCCGGTGCCCAGAATCAACGAAGATCCTCCGGTCTAAGAACTTTTTGCGAGAACCTTGGTTTGAGGGATGCCTAGAGGACTAAATATCTGGATAGACCTGCATTTTCCTGTTTCAGCCGTACCCATTCCACATTGTCCAGGATCGATATGTGTCTGGCCAATGACGCTTTTCTGCGTTTCATTGTGAAGATTAAATATGGAACTATTGCGGTGTTTGATCATGGACCCATTTCCCTCCAGATTAGGACAGAGAGGGGTCCATACCTAGATAAGAAGAGTTTTTTTAGGCTCAATCCTCACTGGCTCTCGGTCTTGGACAATGGGGAAAAGGTCATAAAGCTGATCAAGGAATTTTGGGGGAATAATGTCCTCGAGAGGGACCCTGGCTTGGCCTGGGATGCGCTCAAGGCCTATCTCCGAGGCCTGTTTTTCTCTGAAATTGAATGGGCAAAAAAGACAGCGAGAAAGTACCTTAAAGAAAAATTTGGCAACCGCACAGGAGGCGTGGGCAGCGTCAGCTACAACGGAAGATAGGGATAGATTTATTGAGGCACAGGCTGCTTATAACTCCTATGCGGCCGAGAGGGCACAACATAAAATTTTTTTTGCTGGGCAAAAATATTACTCGCAGAGAGGGAGACCGGGTAAATTACTCGCTAACCTTCTCAAAGGGAAAAATAGTAATAAGGGGATCCATCTGATTATAAACTCTGCAGGAGAGAAGATACAAGGAGAGGGTGCAATCTTGGAGAACTTCCGGCTGTTTTACCAATCATTATATAGTTCAGAACTAGAGTTTACAGATACCCAATTGGAGAACTATTTGGAGTCTATCTCGTTTCCATCTTTGACAGAGGAGCAGAGTGCGTCTCTAAATCACCCAATTAGGGCCAATGAGATTATAGTAGCGATAAACAACTCCTCGAGCGACTCTGCTCCAGGTCTAGATGGTCTCCCTCTGGCATTTTATAAAAAATATAGTAAGACGCTGTCCCCTATATTGGAAACGGTGTACTCGGCAGCTCTCGCCGCGGGGACCGTGTATGGATCATTGACGGAAGCATCCATAGTTTTGTTCTTAAAAAAGGATAAAAATGAATCAGAGATGGGTTCTTATAGACCCATCTCTTTGCTGAATTCAGATGTCAAGATCCTGGCCAAGGTCCTTGCGATGAGACTTAAGAAGGTCATTTCGTACATTATTCACCCTGATCAAAATGGTTTCATTCCGGGCAGGGGAACGGGATACAATCTTCATAGATTGTTTTCTGATATACAGTTGGGGTCAGGGGGGGACCGCTCCATCCTGTCTTTGGACGCGACTAAAGCGTTTGACAGGGTGGAGTGGCCCTTCCTCTGGAAGGCATTAGAAAGATTTGGGATCGGCAGGGAGTTTATCGATTGGATTAAAACAATGTACTATTCCCCCAGAGCACGAATGTGTATAAATGGAATATATTCGGAGCCATTTCGGCTATATAGAGGCACTAGACAGGGCTGCCCCCTCTCCCCCCTTCTATTTGCCCTTTTTGTAGAGCCTTTAAAATGTTGGTGGTCAATAAGGTTCTCCTGCTGGCAAGATTGGTTATTGCACGAAAGTGGGGGAGTTCGACTACCCCGTCCCCTGAAGAATTCTTAGGAGAAGTGGAGAAGTGTAAAAAATACGAAAGATTGATGGCGATTAAGGGTGGACATTTGGAAAAGTGGAAAAAGACTTGGTGTATAGAGACAGAGAATAAGTGATGAGGAGGAACATGATGGGCAGAAACTTAGTAATATCCTGAGCATTAGTAAAAGGAGCTGTATTCGGTGCATCAAATGATAGATTGTATATTTCTTTTTTTTTTTTTTTTTCCCTTCTTTTTTTTCCCACAGCAGAAGGGTGGGAGGGTGGGTTGTTGGACTCAGAAGGGATGGGTCGGAGGGGGAGGAGGGTGGTCGGCGGGGGTTATTGTGGTGTTTACTTGGGCTACAAATCATTTTGCCCCTTTTCATGTTTTTGATAGACTTCTAAAACAAAAAAAAAATAAAAAAAACAAAAAACAAACAAACAAACAAACAAACAAAAAAAACATAGTTTTAACTGCAGCACCTTTAATCTACTACTAGTTCACTGCCTCCATACATGGTCCCCTTATCAAACGAGCTGTGTCAGGCAGAATTTTGGGTTGTTTTCATGGCTTCCTCATCAAACTTGTTAACTTTGTCGCCACCCTGCTGTGTAATCCACAAAATATACTGGCAAACTTTTATCATTTACCAATATTATTTCAGCGCTTCTTGCGCATCTGTTTACATTCCCCTCACCCGCCATATCCTAAACTTATAAGAACGCTACTACACTTGATCTTATACAAAAGGTTCTTAGAAGTGCTGTTTGGGGAGTAGCCTAGAGACAGGGGCTTGGATTGGCGAAAGCTCGCCTGGCAGCGGAGCGCCAGCTCCATCCCAAGATCCAACTAACATAGTTTTAACTGCAGCACCTTTAATCTACTACTAGTGCACTGCCTCCATACATGGTCCCCTTATCAAACGAGCTGTGTCAGGCAGAATTTTGGGTTGTTTTCATGGCTTCCTCATCAAACTTGTTAACTTTGTCGCCACCCTGCTGTGTAATCCACAAAATATACTGGCAAACTTTTATCATTTACCGATATTATTTGAGCGCTTCTTGCTCACCTCCTTTGGTTCCTCTCTGCCACCCATTGGTTTTAAGCCTGAGTCCATTTGGGGTATGTTGCCAAGACACTCTCTAGCCTGCCACTGCTGCCGCTGCCTCTGCATAGTCCCCTATAGTGTCAGGGTCAATTACTTGATGTTTTAGATGCTATCTAGCCTCATTCGGTCACTCTGTCATGGCCATGCTATTGCCCATAATTTTGGCATAATGGTGCGATTAAGCAGCCTCAGAGGCATCCATGCATGCTGCCCCTGCTGTTTCCTGTCCATTTCCGTGGTGTTTCCATCCTTTTCTGAGGTTCCCAGGTGCTTGGCCAAGCTTCCCTGTGCAGATCCTTGGTCCCCTTGAAAAATGCTCGAGTCTCCCATTGACTTCAATGGGGCTCGTTATTCGAGACGAGCACTCGAGCATCGGGAAAAGTTTGTCTCGAATAACGAGTACCCGAGCATTTTAGTGCTCGCTCATCTCTACTAAACACCATTCTTTATTAATCCAAATGAAACTCAAACATTTTCATTGGAATCAAAGACCTACGTCTAGTGGAAATATGGACCTGGACGTTAGACCTCCTTCATGAAGTGCATTTATTTCCCTACATCCACCCAATATTTTCCTTATCCTCTTTTGCCATAAGTTGAATCCTTTCTAGTAGGGTTATCTAGGCTTCATTTGCATAACCATTTAGGAAATTTTCCAAGTTTTTAGCAACGTCTGAAGCATCAATGTCAATGTAGTTATGATTTATGCAAATGGAAAAATGAGCATTGAAAAACATTAATAGAGATTGCTGTGCCCCTGGTTTGTGTTATCTATGCTTCATTTGCATAACCATTTTGGAAATTTTCCAAGTTTTTAGCAACATCTGAAGCATCAATGTCAATGTAGTTATGAGTTATGCAAATGGAAAAATGAGCATTGAAAAACATTAATAGAGATTGCTGTGCCCCTGGTTTGTGCTTAAGCTTTTACCTTGTAGGAAGTTGTCTTCATTTTAGGTGTTTGCAAGTGCCATTTGTGTATCAGAGAAGTTTGGCAATGGAGATTGAAATTGGCTTCCCCAGGGGAATAGATTCTAGTTGTGTATTACTAAGTCAGCTAAGTGCGGGCATTGCCCAAACATACGAAGCGCTCACCAACACACAGATTGGGATTAATAAAACAGTTATACTTTATTATTGAAAATTACATAAAACCATATAATTATTTCCTTATCACATAATTCTTATAATCATGAGAAGCAAACATCAATATATTTATCGGATATTGTAGCATCACTTCCATATCGGGGGACCTCGACAGAGGAAGGCAGTTTCCCGGCTTGCATCACAGACAGACGTGCGTCCACTTGTCCCGTCTGGAAAGTCCCTGCCCCCTGTCAGGATCCCCTTGCTTTTATAACATTTCATAAACAAAGGCATTATCTATATTAGATACTGCCGCATCATCATTTTGTATCATATATGAACATGAAATGAACAAAGGCATTATTCCGTACTAGATACTGTCACATCATCATTTTGTAACATATGTATCAATCAATGATCACGCGCTGGTATGTGCAGAAGACTTGTCATTGTCCTGTGCAGCGCGTGATTCTCGCTTTTAACACTGCGTGATCACATCATGGATGAGACAAAGGACAAGGTTTTACTCCATTTTGTATAGTCCTTATTAGAAACTTAATAGGCCACATTGTCACATTCTAATTGATGTAATTATCATTCACACTCCAAATGCTTCACATTTGTATCACAATCAGTCCTTGACAAGGTAGACTATTTGATGTTTCTGTAGTTGACCATGACAACTCGTGGTCTGGTAAACAATTTATAAGCCATAAAGCAATTCCAGATAGATAATGTAATTACAATAATAGCAATTACAAGCACAGGATGTATCAACCAATTTAACATCCTCTCTGCAGATGGAGAATATCCCATGAAAATGTCCCACCAGTGATGTGATGTAGCTTCTTGGATGGAAGAACCCATCTTAACTATTTTATCATCTACTATAGTTGTTGTGACAGTATGGTATTGCACACTCTTATTCAATTGTTGAATCAATTGTTGTCCAAACTCTGAATGTTGGATTAGTTGTTTTAACTTAGTCAAATTCAAATCCCATGACTGCACTTCTAGAGTAAGTGGAGTCCATTTTATATCTTTGGATATGATGAATGTTTCATTATTCCAAACTAACACAGATACATTTTTCATGCATCCTACAAAGGGCGTTTCCATTCTTGGAATAACAGGAACATTAGTGACCACACATATTTTTTGAGGGGCTACTTCAACTAATAACTGATAGGTTAATGGCAATATAGTAAATTTACAACCATTAATAGAACCCTGTAACAAGCATGATTCATAAGTCTTGGATTGTAATCTACAAATCTTTCCCTCTAATGTATCATTGCAAAAAGATAAATCATGAGTATAATTCTGTGAATCTATGTAGGTCCCCTGGAACTCTTGCATCCAATAGTGCTGAGATCCTGGGGGCCCCAACAGTATAAACATTACTACAAATTTACACATAGTTTTTACCTTGGTTACATTGTATACATTGATTATACCATATATATATATCATTTTTGGAGCATCAATCTTGAGCCAGGATTGACTCGGTATGGCAGTTTTAAACACTTCTCGCCACACTGCTTCATTCCCAGTCATCAACTTAGTTTGTATAGAATCATGCTGTTGTATATAGTATACTACTTGCATAGTACATAGAGTGAAATTCAAAACTGTGCCAGTATTAACCTCTAAACCCTCTAAAATATTATCAGTTCTATTAACAGTCGTTGATAGAAAAATGTCCACATCAATGGCTTATCGCCAAGGGTGCCATATGGTAGGCATCCATTGTCCTTGTAGAGTCAATGCATCCTGAATTCCTTTTCCAACTTGGCTTAGCTTGTTGGCTATAGTCTCAATATCAAATCCATTGAGAGTACCAGTTACTGCACCGTATCCTCCCAGTAAAATATCATACCAAGCTCTTCTTTTTCTTTTCTGGTTACATTCATGTAGAGGAAGAAATGTCACTGTAGTCATTATAACAGTTTTTTTTTGTTCCCACTTTGGCACAAGTAGAGGGTATTCTTTTAATATGTCCTGGATCTATCAAGGCCTAAATAGGTTGCTGGAGGATTCCGGTGGTCCTCTCCAACCTTGTCCTTGTTCAAAAGATATATCAGCAACCAAACATGTTTTCTTTGCAAAACAGGTGAAATTATCCTAGGTTCGATTAGTAGGATTTCCTTTCCAACTCCATCCTAGTGTGGTGATGTTAGTCTTTTCCAATAAGGCACCAGGCGTTCAGGTTTTACTTCCGGCCAAATACCCGCCTCCAAGGATTCCAATAGTTAGGTACGTCTTAGGGAAAGAAACACAAACATTATATTTCCTCATTCTCTCAAGTAACATTTTTCCTGTGGAACATATTCCCATTTTTCTACTCCAGGTCTCATGATCAACAAGGTTCTAGCTTTCCCCACTGCTATCACTTCTGTGGGAGAGGGCGGTCCTTGGTTATGTAGAACCCATATTTTAGCTCCAAAATTGGTAGCATCAGAAGAGCCAAAATTTTTATCTCCCCTTATGTTAACTTCTAATGGGACAGACCCTTCTTTTGGAGTAGCATTATTGATGGGAATAAGAAATAACTGGGCAATTGTTTGGTTTTTCTCTGTACCCAAGTTGATCATCTCACCCTGATAATCTTCATCAATTACGCCTCCCAACACTACACATCCTTTCAGAGCTAAACTAGATCTTGTGACTATTTGCTCATAGTGAACTTTTGTAATTTTACATCCTAAACAAGTGGCTATTTCCTGAACCTTACCTGAGGAGATAAGATTTACCTCCATTGAGCTGAGATCCAAACCTGCCGACAATGGTGTAGCTCGAATGGGTCTAACTGCATTCTCCTGAATTTTCTTATACAGCAGTGAATCTACTATATTATTAACTTTTACAGTGATATTAGGGGTCAACATCCTCATTAAAGGAGTCATTGAATCAGTAATGGGCCTATTATTTAAAATCTGTAGATCCTCACTAAGGTGATCCCTCCATTGCCCATATGCACTGTCTGGCGGGTTTAGCTTCTTTAGGGTGCTTTTAAGCAACCCATTCATCCTTTCCACTAACACTGCTGCTTGAGGATAGTAAGGCATATGATATACCCAGTGGATGTTGTTGTTTTGTGCATACTTTTTATCCTGTTTTCCAGTAAAATGTGACCCATTGTCTGATTGCATTTGCAACGGGACTCCACAATACTGGGTAACAATTTCCAAAGTTCTCAGTGTACTCCATTGAGTGGCAGACTTACAAGGAAATCCTACCCTCAATCCTGAGTATGTATCCACTGCCGTACACAAATATCTGCATCCCCTGCTTTCTGGCAGAGGACCAATGAAATCAATTTGCCAAATTTGAGCTGGTAGTTGTCCTCGACCTATGTGTCCCATTACTGTGTAGGGCACTTCTTTTCTGGGTATGTTGACATATTGGGCAATTCTGGATGGTATCTTTAATTATGTCAAGGGTTAGAGGAATTCCTCTCTCTTGGGCCCACCTGTAAGTAGCTTTTTCTTTTTGGAAGAAGTGTCTGCTGTTCTGATCGCTGCTTGTTTATCTGCTTTGGAATTAAACAAACGTTCAAGTGAATCAGTTGGTACAGCATCAACATGAAAAACAGTAGTAGGGGTGTATTCAACAATTTATTTGTATCCCCCGGGAATTCAATACTGTTTCAAGGCAACTAGTTTAGAAGCCGGGAGAATATGTATTGGGGGCATTTATATCTTCCCTACCAATACCGGACATGCTTAATTTTCCGTTTTTCTTACCCCAAATGCAAATTTTCCTTCTTTCAAATGTAGTGTTATCCCTTTAAGAATATTAATGTCAATAATGTATTCTGGTATCGGGACCACCAAAACGGGGTAGTTTCTAATGGGCAAGTTGCCTATTTTAAGGGCCACTTTGGTTTGTACCCCTGTAATCACCTTACCACCTAATCCTGCTATTTGTACTTTAGGACCTTTAAATTTGTAGGGATTTCCACATATTAAAGTAGCCTCCGTCCCCGTATCAAAGCTGGGACTCTTTGAACATTACCCCCGTTCCAGTGGATGCTAAGATTAACATAGGGGTGATCATCTCTTTTTATAAACACAGGGGTTTGGCTGGCTACTCATGCTGTTTCATTATCTGATCCTAAATCAGTGATTAATTACTTTTTCTCCATTTCTTGTGTTACCTTGGTTGCAACCGCGGCCGCCAGTTCCTCCCAAGGATACACAGCTTGATAATCTGTCCAAGAAATTTCCTATGGCTTAAGAATGTCCTTCTTATAGGGGCTTTCCTGTGCTAGCCTTTTTTACTGATACTTTTTGTTTATACATTCTCTATAATTCCTGAGTTTCCTTCCCATCGATATGTTCCTTTTTCACCCCAGCTTTCAGAAGAGCTTGGAACATCTTTCCTCAAGACCCTACTAGAATCCCCTTCTTGTTTTTTCCTCCAATCTGAGTTATAAGGTTTACTGTTCCCCGAGTGTTTGGGGGCTGCAGGTTCTTTCGAATCTCTCATATCTTGCAATTTTCTCATTCTGGCCAACACTGTGCTAATAGCTTCTCCAGTCATTGCTACCGTAAGGGTTAAAATGACTGCTTTATATGCTGGAGGTGTGACTATTTCTTATGCTGGCTGTGAGAGGGTAGTTCAGAAAATCATCTTCCATCCCTAATACAGATAAGGCGCTACGCATTGCCTCCTCTTTTAGTCTCTCAAGACCATCCCTTATAGTATACCAGGGTTTCTCATTCAACGGCAAATCTAACTCGGATACCTGTTCTGGAAACAGTGAGCCAGAATTAAAAGTAAATTCTGCACCCTTATCCCGGTATCCACAAAGTAGGTCTTAAAAGAACACTGTGTAATAGGGTCTTTGGATAGAGTGATACACTTTCCCACATCTCCCTCATCCAGCATTACTCCCGTTCCTCCATATTCACTTACTCTGACCAACCACTGCATCTCACTTTCTCCTGTTCTCTCTAATCTTTTTCTGCTAGGTTTGGCTAACACACTCGGGGGGGTCTATTACAGGGTCTGGGGCGTCCTCCCATTCTGAATTAGAGGAAGAATCCCACACATCCCCATCCCACTTATCTGGATTCCAATCTATTGAGGCTTCTGCAATAATTTTGTGCACCTTGTTTTTGTTAACTTTGCCCTTTCTTTTCCTGTATTTATTCTGGGCTATTTTTACAGCAGTATTTTCTGCAATGCTCTGATAATGCTGTAGTTTATCATTCAGAAGGCAGGTATTACATTCCAACTCCACCTTCTGCTCTCCCAATTTAGTTTCTGCTCTAACTGAGACTTTCCTTTGAAGTTGTTGATTTCATGCATATGGCTGTAGGCACTTGCCAATATCCAACAACGTCTGCCTAAAGCAACTGCATCACCTGACCTAACAGGGACCTCCTCTAGTATGTGTACTAGATGAAGGGGTTACTGCATCACCTGTCCTAACAGGGACCTCCTCTAGTATGTGTACTAGATGAAGGGGTTACTGCATCACCTGACCTAACAGGGACCTCCTCTAGTATGTGTACTAGATCTAGGGGTTACTGCATCACCTGACCTAACAGGGACCTCCTCTAGTATGTGTACTAGATCGAGGGATTACTGCATCACCTGATCTAACAGGGACCTCCTCTAGTATGTGTACTAGATCGAGGGGTTACTGCATCACCTGACCTAACAGAGACCTCCTCTAGTATGTGTACTAGATCGAGGGGTTACTGCATCACCTGACCTAACAGGGACCTCCTCTAGTATGTGTACTAGATGAAGGGGTTACTGCATCACCTGTCCTAACAGGGACCTCCTCTAGTATGTGTACTAGATGAAGGGGTTACTGCATCACCTGACCTAACAGGGACCTCCTCTAGTATGTGTACTAGATCGAGGGGTTACTGCATCACCTGACCTAAAAGGGACCTCCTCTAGTATGTGTACTTGATCGAGGGGTTACTGCATCACCTGACCTAACAGGGACCTCCTCTAGTATGTGTACTAGATCGAGGGGTTCTGACCCTTTTAATTTTGCTTCCCATGGTTCCAACAATCCTGAACTACATAATTCCTGCACCCCATTATCATACGGAGCCTGGGACCAGCCCGGGACGTCTACATGTGGCGTGGTTTTGGTATCTTTCTTTTTCCGGAACATCTTGGCACCGTGCCAAATGTCAAAAATTTGCACTAATGTACGGTGTCCAATATGCTTCCACCCTATGTAGTTAGTTTTAGGATATCCCCTATGGTTCTTTAGATATCACTTCCGATATCCTGCCTTGACTAAGCCAATTTATGTATTACTGAGTCAGCTAAGTGCGGGCATTGCCCAAACATACGAAGCGCTCACCAACACACAGATTGGGATTAATAAAACAGTAATACTTTATTATTGAAAATTACATAAAACCATATAATTATATCCTTATCACATAATTCTTATAATCATGAGAAGCAAACATCAATATATTTACCGGATATTGTAGCATCACTTCCCTATCGGTGGACCTCGACAGAGGAAGGCAGTTTCCCGGCTTGCATCACAGACAGACGTGCATCCACTTGTCCCGTCTGGAAAGTCCCTGCCCCCTGTCAGGATCCCCTTGCTTTTATAACATTTCATAAACAAAGGCATTATCTATATTAGATACTGCCGCATCATCATTTTGTATCATATATGAACATGAAATGAACAAAGGCATTATTCGTACTAGATACTGTCACATCATCATTTTGTAACATATGTATCAATGATCACGCGCTGGTATGTGCAGAAGACTTGTTATTGTCCTGTGCAGCGCGTGATTCTCGCTTTTAACACTGCGTGATCACATCATGGATGAGACAAAGGACAAGGTTTTACTCCATTTTGTATAGTCCTTATTAGAAACTTAATAGGCCACATTATCATTCACACTCCAAATGCTTCACATTTGTATCACAAGTTGACAACCACCAGAAGAAACTGTGAGGCTAACTTGCATAAAATAGAACACTGCACGTGTCATAGTTGCAACACCCTCGCCGATGCAATGGCGAGAGAGGGTTTGCGAATACGTCCCACCTGCATGTAATCCCATTACACTACATGGTCATGACAGGACATAGGGATATTGCAGTGGTGAATCCTGCCTGGCAAGGCAGAGGTTAAGTATTTTGTATAATGCCAGATGCTGTTATCCAATGATATGTGTTACATCCTGTGCTCTGTAAGCTGAGATGTGATTGGAGGAGCAGCCACCACCTGACCAGAGGGAGGTAATAAAACCTCTGGCCAGGAATGTTCTGGAGAACATTAGGTGATTATTCTAGTGTGGAATCCTAGGAGAATCAGTGAGTGAGTGAGTAATCTCTGTCTAGCCCACACCAGAGCAGGAAGAGCCTAGCCCCTGCCTCTGAAGAGTGGAGCTAATAGAATAGAGTTAGTGTAGTGAGGAAAAGGGGTATCATCTTACCTTTAAAGGTGATACCTGAAGCCCTACAGGACAAGCTGAAGCTTCCTACCAGGACACAGCTGCCTCCCAGCCTGCCCTTTACATCCAGGCTGGTGAACTATCTCCTGAGGCTCCCTCCAACTCACATCTCGGCACCCCATCTACCTGTTAAAGGCACGTTTGCTGCGGTTCCTGCCGGTTCAAATAAAGAACTGTAAGTTGTTTTCTTCAACTTCTGTCTCCGTCTGGTCCCTGCTAATACGGCTGCCTTCATCACCGGCACCCTGTCCATCACCCAGAGACTCACACTCGGGACATTAAGGGGTTGCCCCAGGGAGATCCGCTATAGCAGCCTCTCCCTCATCATTTCTTGCCAACACCACCCTGCTGGAGACCTGCCAGGCTGTAGGACAGTCCTCCGGTTCCCCCGTACCAAGCACCGTGACAATAGCGTGCTTAGGCCGCAACCGCCAGCCACTCCGGTACCGCGGGCCCCGGCTGTCTCCAGGCCTCACCTCAAGGGCTAGGCCCCGGTGGGGGATGTTGCAAGTGGCGTCACGAACAGGATATATACTTCTGTGCCTTATCCTGGCACTAAAGACTGTACTTTATTAAGAAAAAGACTGTGCTGCCTAACCCTGCTGCCATCCGGGTTTAGGCCCAAGTACTTGTGTGTTTCTGGACTGAACTGTGTTATACTGCTGCCATGTGCTGTCGAGCGCCGCTCCAGCACTCAAGAGGTTAATTCCTGCAAGAACTGTGTCAGCCCTGCTACAACTAGTGTCCCTGGGACTCCCACCATGATGCCTCTGACTATGCCCTACTATCCGGGGGCCCCCTGGTTACCCCACTACGAGGGAGAATCACACACTCTCTCTGAATTCAGAGACAAATTGTTAGCCACCTTCGCCCTGTGTCCGTTTACAGAGGAACAGAAAGTGGGCATCCTCATCGGGCAGTTGAAAGGACCCGCTCTCCGGGAAGTCAAGTCTTGGCCCCGAGAACAGTGTCAGAATGTGGTCCAGATTCTTGATAGGCTACGCAATACCTTTGACAAGTGTACTGTCTCCGAGTTGAAGCAGAAATTCTTCGGGAAAAGACAGAAGCCCCAAGAGTCCCTCCGAGACTTTGCCCTCTCCCTACAGGAGACATGGAAGGCCATCACCTGCCTTGAGCCCAAAGACGCTGAAACCTCTGATCAAACCTTAAGGGAACAATTTATTAATGGACTTGTTGATAGAAATCAAAGGTGTCAACTAAAGATCATCTCTTCTCAACATGCCCAGGCCTCCTTCCTTGAGTTTAAGGAAATTGCCATTGACATATTAGGGGACCGACCGCCTACTGGACCGCAGAAAGAGCCTGAATCCGTGGAAATGGAGGAATCTGCTCTAGCTTGCTATCCAACGCAGTCGACACCACCTACTCCTGCGGCTACGGAAGTTGCTGACTTAGCAGGACAGGTCTCTAATCTGGCGGACACCCTGCATAAAATCCTCAATCGGTTGACCCAGTTGGAAGTGACTGTCTCCGCTATGAGGAGGAAACCTCCAGAGAACCCGGTACGGTCAGCTACTCCTCGTGAATCTCCGACTAAACAGCGCCCAAAAGAAGCGAAGTCGTTAAGCACCTGGAGTCAGAAGAAACCCCGTCAGCGGTGCAGCTACTGCCATAAATATGGGCATGAAGAGAATGACTGTCGTCAGTTAAACGACAAACCCTTGGAGCTAAGGGACGACCTCCAAGGGAAGAACTTGTAAGTCCCCGAGATGCTAACTGGATGCCCAGGTTCGTGGGGACTCGCCCCATGGTTCATGTAACCATCAATGGAGTTACCCTACCGGCCTTAATTGATACCGGCTCTCAAGTGACCACCCTCCGGAGTGCTGCCTTTGAGAAATGCCGAGGAAAAGCATCCTTAATCCAGCCTCCCAAGGCTTACTTGAACATTATTGCTACGAACGGAAAACCCGTACCCATCCGCGGCTACTGGGAGCCCACGCTAACCATTGGAGACACTGAGTTAACCAGACAGGGCGTAGTGGTGACACGTGTGCCCGAAAACGGTAAATTCTCCCTGGTACTGGGTACCAATGTCCTCCGCAACTGCTACCCTGAAGTGCTGAAGGCTCTCCACGACTCCCTGCCAACAGTGCCCAACGGTTCCCGGAAGGTAATTCAGGAGACTATGCAGGTTCTAGCGGCGCAACAGAAGTTTGCTGGCCCTAATGGAGAAATCTGCAGAGCCCGGATCAAGGATCCCCAACCTGTCCGCCTTCAACCTGGGACTGAGACGTTAGTATGGTGTCGAGCCTGCATGGGCGTCCAAGGTCAAGACTACCAGGCGATAGTAGAACCTCTACCAGCGGATGAAGACCTGCCCATTCTAGCCGCCAGGAGCCTAGTCACTGTGTCCCGAGGACAAGTACCCATTCGACTACTAAATGTGGGAGACTCCCCAGTGGATCTGAGAAAGTACCAAGCCGTAGCCACTCTCTTCAGCGTGCATCCTGAAGACTTGGTGGAAACCGCTCTGTCTGCCTCCCAACAGTTGGAAGTGAAGCAAAGTGCTGAAGGTGAGCCTGCCGAGCAATCCTGGTGGCTTGAGCTCAATATTGGAGACGACGATTTTACTCCTGCAGACCAAGTACAAGGTGTCCTGGATGTCGTTATGAAGCACCACCAGGCCTTCAGCAAACACCCACTGGATTTTGGGCAGACTACTCTGATCCAACACACCATCCCTACTGGCTCTCATCCTCCTATCAAGGAACGATATCGGCCCATACCTCCAGCCCGTTACCAAGAGGTGAAGAAGCTGGTACAAGAGATGAAGACAGCCAACGTTATCCGGGAGAGTCGCAGCCCATGGGCTGCCCCGCTGGTCCTTGTGAAGAAGAAGGATGGAACCCTTCGATTCTGTGTTGACTATAGGAAAATCAACAATATCACCCACAAGGACGCCTATCCTCTGCCTCGAATCGAGGAATCCCTCGCAGCCCTAGGGTCAGCTGCCTACTTCTCTACCCTGGACCTGACCAGTGGCTACTGGCAAGTGGCCATGGCGCCGGAAGACAGAGAGAAGACGGCTTTCACCACCCCAATGGGCCTGTTCGAGTTCAACAACATGCCGTTCGGGCTATGCAACGCCCCAGGCACATTTCAACGGCTGATGGAGAGATGTTTGGGTCATCGCAACTTCGAGACCGTCCTGCTATATTTGGACGACATCATCATCTACTCCAAGACTTATGAAGACCACCTCCACCATCTGGCTGAAGTCTTCCAAATCCTGACCCAACATGGGTTGAAGGTCAAGCCATCCAAGTGCCACCTGCTACAACCTAGCGTCAAGTACCTGGGACATGTGGTGAGCGCTCATGGAATTGAGCCAGATCCAGAGAAGATTGCAGCTGTTCACGACTGGCCTACCCCATCAACCGTACGGGACATCAAAAGCTTCCTGGGATTTGCCAGTTATTACAGGCGTTTCATCCCGAAGTTTGCCCAGCTGGCGGCTCCCCTGCAAGAGCTTCTAAGGGGCCTGCCAAAAGAGAGCCAACGTTCCCGAGTATCCATTGAGTGGACGGCCGAACGAGAAGCTGCCTTCCAGATGCTCAAGCAACGGCTGACTGAACCTCCGGTGTTGGGATATCCAGACTATAGTCTGCCTTTCACCCTATACACTGATGCCAGCAAGCAAGGTCTAGGGGCGGTATTATCCCAGCTCCAAAACAGAACTGAAAGGGTCATAGCCTACGCCAGCCGTTCCCTCCGAGAACCGGAGCAAAACGACCAGAACTATAGTTCCTTCAAGTTGGAGTTTCTGGCGTTAGTCTGGGCTGTGACCGAAAAGTTCAAGGACTACCTAGCTGCATCATCTTTCACTGTCTTCACAGACAATAATCCTTTGGCGCATCTGAACACCGCACGTCTTGGAGCACTGGAACAACGGTGGGCCTCCAGACTTGCCAATTTCAGCTTTACCATCAAGTACCGGGCTGGTAAGACCAATGACAACGCCGACGCTCTGTCCCGTCTCCCTGACCAGTGGGAGGGACCCTCCACGGATGCTCAGTGGGAAGATGTCGAGATGCCAGCGTTCTATGCCCGGTTTGTGCGTCAAGATGCCCAGAGAGTTTACTCCCTACCGACAGAGGCAGCGCCAGCTACTCCTCAAGAAGAGTCAGAGCCCCCTGCGGAAAAGGACCTCTGGATGAGTCTTCAGGCTGATAGCCGTGCCATAGGAGAAGTAATGGACTATCTCTCTAGTGGGCGAGTGCCTGAAAGAATCCGGCGCAGAAGAGCTGATGGAGAACTGTCTCAATTGTGGCGCCAGAGAAAGACTCTGAGCATGCACCAGGGGCTGCTAAAGAGAAGACTTCTGGACCCTATCACTTATGACCGGCTATACCAGATTGTGATTCCCAGGAGGGACGCCAAGATAGTACTGGAAATGTACCATGACCAGTCCGGACACTTTGGCGCTCAGAAGACTGAAGCCACCCTCCGAAGGCGATTCTTCTGGGTCAACATGAAGTCCGACATTGAAGCCTGGTGTCGAGAATGCCCAGCCTGCGCCATCGCTCGAGGAGAGCGACACAATCAAAGGGCCCCTCTCCGTCCCATTGTGAGCCAACGGCCCTTGGAGATCCTGGCATTGGACCACGTGAAGTTGGAGCCCAGCAGATCCGGTCACAGTTATGCCCTTACGATCATCGACCACTATACCAAATTTGTGGTTGCAGTACCTGTCAGAGATCTGTCTGCAAGGACCACCGCAGCGGCCCTGTGGAAGAGCTTCATCCTCCCCTATGGCTGTCCGGACCAGATCCTTACAGACCAAGGAACAGCATTTGAGTCCCAAGTCTTCCAGGAGCTGTGCACTCTATATGGCTGCAAGAAGCTGAGGACCACAGCCTATCATCCCCAAGGCAACGGGCTGTGTGAAAAGATGAACCAGACTCTAATCAATATGCTGAGGACTCTGACCCCTGCAAAAAGGGCTGAATGGCCAAAGCTGTTGCCCGAATTGGTGTACCTGTACAACAATACCAATCATTGCTCCACAGGGTACACCCCGTACTATCTGATGTTCGGGAGACACGGACATCTCCCTGCGGATATGACCTGGGACATGGAGTCCCCTGATTCCCAGTCTTTACTCCCCCAGACTGACTGGGTTCACGAACACCAGAGGCGCCTGGCGGATGCCAGAGAAGTTGTGGATCTGCGGTTGGAAGAGGCCCGAGAGAAACAAAAAAGGGACTTTGATCGTAATGCCTGTGCTGAGCCTTTTGCCCCAGGAGATCGAGTGTGGCTGCGCAACAACCATCCTACCAGTAAGCTAGATGGGCGTTGGGAGCGTGAGCCATACCTAGTTAGGGACAGTCTCTCCCCTGAAGTCTACGAGATTTCAAGAGGAGACCGTCCATCACTCCGGGTACATAGGAACCGGCTGAAGAGATGTCTTCGTCCTTTTGCCCCTATGTCTACACCTCTCACTTCGACCCCCGACTTACAGACCTCCTTGTGTTCGCCTACCCCCAGTTTCTTGGAACTTGTGACTGTGCCTCAATTCTGTTTTGTTTCCACTCCAGTAAGAGGTATCCCAGAGAGACCATCATCCCCACCGCAGTCTCCAATACTGCTGCCTGTGGAGGATGATCCGGCTCCAGTGTCTGCAACCCCTGAAGCATCAGAGGCAGCTGAGACTTCGACTCCAGCGCCTGAATCAGAGGACAACGATGAGGAGATTGTTATCTTCTCCAGGCCGGAACTTCGAAGGTCTCAAAGGGAGACAAAAGGTAAAGCTCCTGCGTACCTGCAGGAGTACCAGCTGGTGACACGCAGAAGCAGGAGGCAGGTACGTTTTTCTGACACCGAAGTACTTACCACCGAGGAAGATGCAGAGTAACCCCTGAAGGGCTGTAGCCCGCTTCAGGTACTGTACTATGTACATATTGTATATTTCTGTCCTTACCCCCAAAGAGCCAGAGACTTTCCTGAGACTCTCACCCCTATTTATCTCAGTCAAGAGACATACCTTGAACTGATTATTGTCATGTGCTATGATAGCACCCTTCCTCTGCCACAGCAGAGATTTCTTCAAAGTACTCTGTCCCTCTACACCAGAGGAGACCCTTTGCATCCCAGTGCACTTTTCCCCACATCAAGGGCTGTACCCAGAAGATGGACTTTGTCATTAGAGACCTTCTGTGAGACTTTTGCCAGATACTCCAGGGAAAAGTTGCTATGTCTATTGACTATTATATTGCACTTAATGCCTTCCTTTTTAGGTACGGACATTCTGTTTGTACTTCCATGCCTTTTCTTTGCAGGAAAAGAGACATTTGCTACCGTGCTACCCTGAGTAGCCTATCCACCTCTGTAACGTTTGTAACGTTCAAGATGTGTACCCATTGGGCACCTAAGCCAATGTGAATTAACCTGTTTGCACACTGTCAGAAGATATGCCAGTAGTCTGCATTAACCCTTTCATAGGCTTTTCAGGTTGTAGTGTGGCTGTGTCGGACCGTCTCTATGTAGTACAATGTTTTATTGTGTCACATATGTATGCATATATACATTATATAATTGCCGCCAGGGAAGAAGCGTTGATACAACAAATATACAGGCCTTGGTGCAAGGAGTGGATTACAGGACATGACACCACACCTTTCCTACTGTACAGTTCGGTTTAATGGCGTCAGCGACCAACTGTCATACAGCTACATATTTTTGTCTTAGTCCGACACCAACCCAGGTGCCTGTCTCCAGGACCATGGGCGGTTTGTCCCTACACCTCACACAGCCTGCACTTCCCAGAAGTGCCCTTAGCCCCCTCTGTGCCCCAAAACATCTATAGTCGAGCCGAGGGCGGCTCTTTCAATTGCCCCCGGGGTATGCAACACCCTCGCCGATGCAATGGCGAGAGAGGGTTTGCGAATACGTCCCACCTGCATGTAATCCCATTACACTACATGGTCATGACAGGACATAGGGATATTGCAGTGGTGAATCCTGCCTGGCAAGGCAGAGGTTAAGTATTTTGTATAATGCCAGATGCTGTTATCCAATGATATGTGTTACATCCTGTGCTCTGTAAGCTGAGATGTGATTGGAGGAGCAGCCACCACCTGACCAGAGGGAGGTAATAAAACCTCTGGCCAGGAATGTTCTGGAGAACATTAGGTGATTATTCTAGTGTGGAATCCTAGGAGAATCAGTGAGTGAGTGAGTAATCTCTGTCTAGCCCACACCAGAGCAGGAAGAGCCTAGCCCCTGCCTCTGAAGAGTGGAGCTAATAGAATAGAGTTAGTGTAGTGAGGAAAAGGGGTATCATCTTACCTTTAAAGGTGATACCTGAAGCCCTACAGGACAAGCTGAAGCTTCCTACCAGGACACAGCTGCCTCCCAGCCTGCCCTTTACATCCAGGCTGGTGAACTATCTCCTGAGGCTCCCTCCAACTCACATCTCGGCACCCCATCTACCTGTTAAAGGCACGTTTGCTGCGGTTCCTGCCGGTTCAAATAAAGAACTGTAAGTTGTTTTCTTCAACTTCTGTCTCCGTCTGGTCCCTGCTAATACGGCTGCCTTCATCACCGGCACCCTGTCCATCACCCAGAGACTCACACTCGGGACATTAAGGGGTTGCCCCAGGGAGATCCGCTATAGCAGCCTCTCCCTCATCATTTCTTGCCAACACCACCCTGCTGGAGACCTGCCAGGCTGTAGGACAGTCCTCCGGTTCCCCCTTTCCAAGCACCGTGACAATAGCGTGCTTAGGCCGCAACCGCCAGCCACTCCGGTACCGCGGGCCCCGGCTGTCTCCAGGCCTCACCTCAAGGGCTAGGCCCCGGTGGGGGATGTTGCATAGTGAAGCTCCATGGAAACTTTGACTATGACATCATAAAGGGCCAGGTTCTGCTGTGACAGTATCACTGCTCAATCAAGTCTTGAAGCTCTTCAAGGAAGCATCAGAAGATAGAGTTGAATCCTTTCTAGTAGGGTTATCTATGCTTCATTTGCATAACCATTTAGGAAATTTTCCAAGTTTTTAGCAACATCTGAAGCATCAATGTCAATGTAGTTATGAGTTATGCAATTGGAAAAATGAGTATTGAAAAACATTACTAGAGATTGCTGTGCCCCTGGTTTGTGCTTAAACTTTTACCTTGTAGGGAGTTTTCTTCATTTTAGGTGTTTGCAAGTGTGAGGGTCAAGATAATGATTATATGTCCATAATAATTATATGCTTTATGATTGTATACATGTGCACTTTGCCATATATATTTTTGTACTCTGTCTGTTATGAAATACAGAGCTTTTCCCTTACATCAGTTTTAACCAGACATGCAACTGTCAGCGAAACTCAAGTCTTATGATCAAAAAGCAGATGTTTGTTATGAATAGCATCAGCATCAAGACTAGCGGTCGATTTACTGTAGACAACGGTGACTGGAAATTCCCCTGGCATAGCAACTAGGGCCTAGTTTTGAGGACCAATCAGCAGGGGTCAGGGGCCAGACATATATGCTTAGCTATAACCAATTATAATGATTTTAATGTATGTAACCACACCTTTTTGTATGGGTATAAGAAGCTATGTATCAGGAAATAAAGATATAGTTCAGTTCTCTTTTCTGCATGGCAAGTTAAGAGCATGAGCTGAGACAACACAGAACCTGAGTCTGTCTTCTCTTACTAAGTGCACACATGCTCCCCTAATTTGGAGTGTCTGAGAGAAGAGTGTATTGGCGGTTTTGCGCTGCCCCGTCAAATGGTGCCGAAACCCGGGGCGTTGCCAGCTGATACCGTTCACCCGAGGACCCGAGCCAGAGGATGGGGGATGAACGCTTGTCCACACCAATAGAGGACCGCGCGGCCTCACTGAGTTATGGTAAGTTAATGCATATTATATATGTGTTGGACTTCCCTGTGACCATTGGTGTGGAATAAGTTAGTAGCCTCTGATACTTTTCGGGTCTAAGGGCTAATTGTCTGAGTGGTGAGACTGACATAACGGTGATCACTGAGCTACGTTTAGAACTGATACATAGTGACACATTACTGCGTGTGTCACTGAATCACCACGCCTCATTCTCTCAGACACTGAGTCAGACCTCTGGGAGAAAAGTGAAAGTAAAAAGGTTTCATTGTGACATATAGCGTCTCTGCCCCCCTTCTGTAGAAGCTCGGGAGGAAGTTTGCAGACTAAGAATAGTACAGATTGACATCCTCTGTTCTGGGGACACTGGGTATTACGTGTCCGGGATTGTTTTTACTATTTTATACGGGGGGAGGGAAGGGAAAGGGAATTAAGGCGGTCTAGGTTAGAGACCGGGAAAATAGCATTGGCTCATTAGGAGACCGGCTGGCTAAGGTACCGAGGGAAGCACGGTTTTTGGGCTTTAAGTGGCCCTAACGGGTGTGTGATCAGGGTTGTTAGCGTAGGGATTTTGTTATTTTGCTGACACACAACGGTGAGCCGGGGCCCCTGCGTCGAGTGAGTAGCTACACCGACGTGTACCTTGTTTGGAACATGATGTTGGGTGTGTTTAAGAAAGCGCACACACTCCCCGAGGGGGCAGAGACTGCAGTCAGGCTTGTTGAAAGACGGGAAGGAAAAAAGTATTTCAATAATTGTGTGAGGTTGTACAAGTATGTTGATATGCTCTCAAAGGGAAGGCTGCAGCCTTCAGTGTGGAAGCAAATTCTAGCCACAAGTAGAGGTGAGTTAGAAGATAAGGGCATATTGGAAGCCGCTCAGGCTCACTACAGAGTGGCCAGAGCATTGCAAGATGAAGGATGGTCAGAAGTGCAGGGAGATGGTTGTTCAACAAAATCAGAAGTGCTATATGGATATGTGAAGCTTTCTGATAGAGATGTAAAATGCGGAACCAAAATGGCGACAGTTCCATGTGCCCAGCCACAGCCCTATAATGGCGGCCAACCCGGTCCGGAAGGGTGGACCTGTAGAGTGTGTGGTTTACAAAACCTGGAATGGGCGGAGTCATGATAAGAATTATAAGAATTAGAATTAAAAGAACGTTCTCCTGGAGGGAACCCCTAGTGCGCTAGCGATAGTTCAGTGCAGATAAGGGAAAGATGTAAGTAGACAGAAGGTTGTTGAGTTAAGTAGGACTGATGGAAAAGTGCAAGTCAATATGATGGAACAGAAGGGCTAGTAGCATTGTGCTGAAAAGTAGTAGAAAGTTTGAAAGTTTTGGGATGTGTTAAAGGATCTGATGAATGTACAAGTGAGAGAAAGAAAAAAAAAAAAAAACTTGATCAGATTTGCAAATAGACACTTAGAGCCTCTGGCTTTGACAGACGGACACCAGGGCAGAGTGACAGGAATCCTTCAGAGTGCCTTTTATTCCTTGATGGCTAAATTTCTCCATAGCTGCTTGCAATCTGTGTCTGAGAACTGGCCTTGAAGCGATCTGTGTTGGGCTTAGGAGAGAACAGACAGTGACTTTGCAAGTGCAAGTTTACAAGAAGGGGGGGGGGGCGACAGAGGGAACTCACTCTGACTGAAAGACAGAGGGAAACGGAGACCAGTGTTGGTAGTTTCACAGACCACTCCAAAGAAAAACTGACAAAAGTTTCGATTCCGGACGAGCCCAGCTCAAGGGGGCGTGCTTCCACTTGCTGGGAGGAGACATTACTGAAGTGACTAAAGTGAGTGGCCATATTCTAATAGGGGGGCGGTAACTAACGAGGATGTCAGCAAGTACATGCCCCCAGACAGCTTCTCTTATTGTCAAACCCTCCCCTGCTAGCCCAGTGATGATTTTAACCCATTCACAGTCAAGAAAAAGACCCAGAAAGAACAGCTGGATACATGTAGGATGGTCCATGATCTCCAAGCTGCCAATGAGTGTCCCACACTGGCAGCAGTTCCCGAGAGTGACAAATTATTCACTGTTATTGATTTGGCAAATGTTCTCCTTTCTGTGCCCCTGCATGAAAATTGCCAGTACCTATTTGCCTTTACCAGTTCAGTATTCCAGTATACCTGATGTAGACTCCCACAAGGGGGGTAAAACTCACCCAGCCAATACCCCACGGCCCTACAGGGAGTAGACTGACAGACTGGCCCCTTACTGGATGTTCTCCTTTTCAGTATGCGGATGACCTACTGTTTTTGTTTGCCAGGATGCATTTATTGACCTTATTTGTTTTCTGTTCCAGAAGGGTTGCAAAGTTTCCGGAGACAAACTCCAGTACCGACAAGAGAAGGTGGTCTTCCTAGGCCATTGCTTCTCAGCCACAGGCAGATACCTGGCACGGGGAAGAAAGCTGGCTGTCCAGAATATGCCCCTGCCCTGAGGCCGTAAGCCTCTTCACATGTTTCTAGGACTGGCCAGCTCCTGCAGGCCTGGGATAAGGTCTGCTGCCCCCAGCCTGATGTTGCCCCTTGATAAACTGAATTGCCTCTTCCCCATTTGCCCTTAGTCAGGAGGCAATTGATGCATTCCATAGCCCTAAGCTGGCAAATCCTGTCTGCCCCGGCCCTAGGCACACCCCACTGAACCAGACATTTTATTTTATTTTGCACGGAGTATCCAGTCCATGCCACAGGTGTCTTAGCCCAGGAACATGGTGGCCTCCTCAGTGGCCCACTATTAGGCCCGGTTAGACTCAGTTGTGAGGGGGGCCCCTCATGTGTTAGTAGCTGCAGCCAGCAATCTGCTCAGCAAGGCCAGTGAGTTGATCCAAGACCCTAGATCACTCAGTTACAGTGCAAACCCCACATACCTTGCACAGTGTCCTCACCCAAGTATAGCCCAAGCATCTGAGCAAAGGCCAGACAACTCAGACTCCAGTGTGCACTCCCAGAGCGTCGCACTGATAAGTTGCACAGCTCTGAATCCTTCATTCTGTCGCCAGTCTTCCAGGATTCAGAGAGGGGGGAGAGAAGGGTGATTAACCCAGATGTTGAGTTTTTTTCTCATAGATGGCTCCAGGTCTGCAGGAGAAGACAGACGGTTCTACACTGGATATACAGTGGTCAGTGGCGCACATGAGGTAGTACAAGCAGAACCACTCCCTCCACACAGGTCAGCGCAGGAGGTGAAGTGACGCACTCAGGGAAGTGCTACAGCTGGTGGAAGGTAAAAGGGAAAACATCTATACCCAAGGTATAGTTCTGGGGTCTAAACACGACTATGAACCCTTATGGAAGGCTGGAGATTTCCTCACCTCTGCAGGGACCCCTTTTAAGCATGGCACGCTGATTAAAGAGCTCATGGATGCTCTCTTACTTCCAAAAGAGGTGGGGATAGTAAAAAGTAAAAGCGCACACAATGTGGTAACTCCACAAGTCAAGGGCAAGTATGTGGCTGACGGGATGGCGAAGGCAGCTGCACAGATGGAGCCCAGAGACTGTCCTGAAGTCTCAGCGGTGAGTTCTGAGCTAAAACTTTGATCCACAGGTGCTCCAGTCCCTGGTGGCCCGAGTGTCATCAGAAGTGAGGGAAGTGTGGAGGAAAGCTGGAGCCCAGATGCTGATGGGACCTGGATGCTGGGAGAGAGGGTGTGCCTGCCCGGAGCCCTGCACCCGACAGTAAGTCAAGTAGCCCACGGACACACACACACATCCAAAATGGCCATGCTAGTGCTCATAAACCGCAAGTGGTTTGCCCGGGAATTACTACCCCTGTCACTAGACTAGTGAAAGCCTTTATAATCTGTGCCCGCCACAACCCGGGTAAGGTGGTAAATACCCCACAGAAGGTGACACCCAAGCTGCTGTATCCCTTCCAGAGACTGCAGATGGATTTTATCCAGCTACCAAAAGTGGCACGTAGGAGTACGTGCCTGTGTGCATTGATCTCTTTCCAGGGTGGCCAGAAGCTTCTTCCATGACCAAGGCTACTGCCAGAGCTGCAGCCAAGAAGGTGGTGAGTGAGATTTTGCTGCAGGTTTGGACTTCCAGAGACCATAGAGTCCAGTCGCAGAACCCACTTCACTGGACAGATGCAGACAGACCTCAGGAAGCATACTCTGAAGCCTGGAGACTACGTGAGAGAGACACCAGAGAGAGAGTCTGGAGCCTCGCTAGGATGGTCCTTTCCAAGTCCTGCTGACCAGCGCCACATCTGTAGAAGGTATAATAAGAAGTAAACATTTTAAAGATAACTGGCGTCCGTGGCTAAGTTTAAATATATGAACCTAAATATGCCCCTCCAATTTTAATTTTAATTTTAGTTTAGTTCATTAGATCACAAATACCCTATAAATTTAGGAACTGAGATGCATCCTTAGGTCCTGTGTAGTAATCCGACCCCTGTTAGTACATTAGTGTATTAGGACAGTAGAATAATATATCTATTCTCTCTCTCTCTTTTCCATTCTTTCTTTTCTTTCTTATCTATCTATTTACTTAATTTTTTTTTTTGGTAAACATGTGCCATATTTAAGTATTGGGAGAAGTACGGTGAAGGGAGGATTTCTCCTCCTCAAATATATCTGTTGACATTTTCATGTTTAGGAAATAATGTCGATTTCATCTTTGTATTGTAATAACTAGCAACTTACTGCAAGATTCGTTGGTTTGTTGTTTGAATTAATCTATGTATATTGATGAATGATCAATAAACATGTTTTTGTCTGTGAAGCAGGAGGGAAGCCAGCACGCTTCCATGCTTTCTATAGCAAACTTACTTATTCTTCCTGCTAGCTGGTCTCTTCTGACTGACTGTACGGTGGGTGCAACAAGACAATGACCTTCTTTAACATTGACAGCACAGGTAACCCTGTATTAGCAGTGTCTGATGTGCACTGGATTTGTGGGGATAGAAGAGTCAGGTCAGGCCTAGAGGCTGGGAAGGTGAGTGCACGGTGATAACACTTGTGCATTCCTTCCTCGTGATCCCCAGGGATAAGGTTGATCAGACACATAAGAAAAGGTGGAGAATCCCAAAGGATTCTGAAGGTCTAAGAGAAGCACCCCTAGATGACAACGTTTATATAGATACGGTGGGAGCACCAAGGGGGGGTCCCAGATGAGTACAAGGCCCACAATCATATTTGGGCAGGTCTAGAGTCCATTATTCCCCACAGAGCTATGAGCAAAGATGTAGGTTGGGTTAACTGGTTTTATTGTAATCAACAGAGATTTGTGATTATATCCGAGATGCTTCCCAGAACCCCATGGCTTTGGACATGATCCTTGCTGAGAAGGGAGGAGTCTGTAAGATGGTGGGAGTGGCTTGTCGTATATACATCCAGGATGACATTGCCCCCTATGGATCCATTACTCATGCTTGTGAAAAGATTGAAGGACTGTCCAGGGAACCAAAGAGAAAGTCTTGGGTGGACACTTTGTCCTTCACTTTGTGATTGGGGGATTGGAAGGGTTTCCTGTAAGTGGGGGTGATATTGGGGATTGTGATTTTGCTCTTGTCACTTATTGCGTGTTGTGTGGTCCCCCTCATCAAATCCACCATGTCCCAGATGGCCGTCCAGGCGGTAAGAACTGTGACAGGAGTGCCCGGAGCCGAGGATGATGCTGCCTGTTGGAGAACCAGCCTGTTTACAAACCTATGAACTAGGGGAACTCAGTGATGTGATTTGAGTGTGCAGACCTGTAACCCCTGAGTGGCTGGCCTCTGGGGGATCTGGTGAAGAGTTAACAAGTCCAGCAGGTAAGGGCTTAGCCTACCTCTGGGTACCTGGAGCTTGAGGAGGTCGCTCAGAATGGAATTACAGGTCAGCAAAGCTCAAAAGGGGGGAATTGTTGGTCATATATTCCTCTACGGCGGCCATCTTGAGCAAGAGAACTAAAACGGCATTACAGCTCCGTCCTGGGGTGTGTGTGTGGGGGGGGGGTGTATGTTGCCTACTCAGCAGCTATAGAGTTAAATGTTTTAATTCAGCTATTTTTCTTATTTAAACTGTTGTTATGGCCAATAGCATTACAGTATTCTATTCACACCTTTTAGATGACCCTACAAACTAGAATGGCTCTGGTCACTAAAATTAAGTTTACCATCAACCAATACCCCCAAGTCCTTTCCAGCTCCAGTTTTACCAAGTAATTGACTCTTTAGAACATAATTATACTTTTTGTTTCCCTGGCCCATGTGCATAACTTTACATTTACCTACATTAAATCTCATCAACCATTTCTCTGCCCACTCCTCAAGCTTCCACAAAGATTCCATCAGATTAGTCTGACAGGACCGATCTCTCATAAACCCATGCTGATGCTGGGTTATAAAGTTGTGCACAGTGAGATACTCCAAGATAGCATCTCTAACAAACCCCTCAAATATTTTCCCCACCACAGCAGTTAGACTCACGGGTCTGTAGTTTACAGGATCGCTTTTTGATTAGGTTAGTTAGGTTAGTGCTGGGAAATTAACCTGAGTGCCGCAAGGGCCTGTTGGGTTGACGACTCAGTGAAGCAATCTACTCTCCTCTCCCACCACATGGACAGCCTATAGGAAAAACGAATCGCGGCGAAGTGTAGGGAAAAGCTCAGTATTTAGGGGGGAATTGTGAGGGTCAAGATAATGATTATATGTCCATAATAATTATATGCTTTATGATTGTATACATGTGCCCTTTGCCCTATATATTTTTGTACTCTGTCTGTTATGAAATACAGAGCTTTTCCCTTACATCAGTTTTAACCAGACATGCAACTGTCAGCGAAACTCAAGTCTTATGATCAAAAAGCAGATGTTTGTTAAGAATAGCATCAGCATCCAGACTAGCGGTCGATTTACTGTAGACAACGGTGACTGGAAATTCCCCTGGCATAGCAACTAAGGCCTAGTTTTGAGGACCAATCAGTAGGGGTCGGGGGCCAGACATATATGCTTAGCTATAACCAATAATAATGATTTTAATGTATGTAACCACACCTTTTTGTATGGGTATAAGAAGCTATGTATCAGGAAATAAAGATATAGTTCAGTTCCCTTTTCGGCAAGTTAAGAGCATGAGCTGAGACAATACAGAACCTGAGTCTGTCTTCTCTTACTAAGTGCACACATGCTCCCCAAATTTGGAGTGTCTGAGAGAAGAGTGTATTGGCGGTTTTGCGCTGCCCCGTCACAAGTACCCTTTGTGTATCAGAGAAGATTGGCAATGGATATTGAAATTGGCTTCCCCAGGGGAATAGATTCTAGTTGACATCCACCAGAAGAAACTGTGAGGCTAACTTGCATAAAATGGAACACTGCACGTGTCATAGTTAAGCTCCATGGAAACTTTGACTATGACATCATAAAGGGCCAGGTTCTGCTGTAACAGTATCACTGCTCATTCAAGTCTTGAAGCTCTTCATGGAAGCATCAGAAGATAGATTTAGCTTCCCCTGTCATCTGAGGGTTCATGGAAACCCCAGGACGGTTAATGGGTCAAGTCAAGAAAGGTAGTCAGAGTCAGGTTTAAAGCTTATGGCAGAAAATAACACTAAAAGCACAAAAGTCACATCAAGTTTAATGCAAGGTACAAGATGACCATAAGTTTGAGGTAAGTGTCCTCTTGCCCCATGCCCTTTCATAATACATATAAATATGTTTTTGGTGAATATTACCCAAAGGACAAGTCACAGTCTAGACATCCACTAGCCGTGCCCACCTTTCTCACTGCAAAGTAGCATCAGCCCAAGATGCTTGTTTCCACTGCTAAACACAATTCTTTATTAATCCAAATGAAACTCAAACATTTTCATTGGAATCAAAGACCTACGTCTAGTGGAAATATGGACCTGGACGTTAGACCTCCTTCATGAAGTGCATTTATTTCCCTACATCCACCCAATATTTTCCATGTCTACTTTTGCCATAAGTTGAATCCTTTCTAGTAGGGTTATCTATGCTTCATTTACATAACCATTTAGGAAATTTTCCAAGTTTTCAGCAACGTCTGAAGCATCAATGTCAATGTAGTTATGAGTTATGCAAATGGAAAAATGAGTATGGAAAAACACTAATAGAGATTGCTGTGCCCCTGGTTTGTGCTTAAGTTTTTACCTTGTAGGGAGTTATCTTCATTTTAGGCGTTTGCAAGTGCAATTTGTGTATCAGAGAAGATTGGCAATGGAGATTGAAATTGGCTTCCCCAGGGGAATAGATTCTAGTTGACATCCACCAGAAGAAACTGTGAGGCTAACTTGCATAAAATGGAACACTGCACGTGTCATAGTTAAGCTCCATGGAAACTTTGATTATGACATCATAAAGGGCTAGGTTCTGCTGTAACAGTATCACTGCTCATTCAAGTCTTGAAGCTCTTCAAGGAAGCATCAGAAGATAGATTTTGCTTCCCCTGTCATCTGAGGGTTCATGGAAACCCCAGGAGGTTTAATGGGTCATGTCAAGAAAGGTAGTCAGAGTCAGGTTTAAAGCTTATGGCAGAAAATAACACTAAAAGCACAAAAGTCACATCAAGTTTAATGCAAGGTACAAGATGACCATAAGTTTGAGGTAAGTGTCCTCTTGCCCTATGCCCTTTCTTACTACATAAAAATATGTTTTTGGTGAATATTGTCCAAAGGACAAGTCACAGTCTGGACATCAACTACCCGTGCCCACCTTTCTCACTGCAAAGTAGCATCAGCCCAAGATGCTTGTTTCCACTGCTAAACACCATTCTTTATTAATCCAAATGAAACTCAAACATTTTCATTGGAATCAAAGACCTACGTCTAGTGGAAATATGGACCTGGACGTTAGACCTCCTTCATGAAGTGCATTTATTTCCCTACATCCACCCAATATTTTCCTTGTCCTCTTTTGCCATGAGTTAAATCCTTTCTAGTAGGGTTATCTATTCTTCATTTGCATAACCATTTAGGAAATTTTCCAAGTTTTTAGCAACGTCTGAAGCATCAATGTCAATGTAGTTATGAGTTATGCAAATGGGAAATGAGTATTGAAAAACGTTAATAGAGATTGCTGTGCCCCTGGTTTGTGCTTAAGCTTTTACCTTGTAGGAAGTTGTCTTCATTTTAGGTGTTTGCAACTACCATTGTGTATCAGAGAAGATTGGCAATGGAGATTGAAATTGGCTTCCCCAGGGGAATAGATTCTAGTTGACATCCACCAGAAGAAACTGTGAGGCTAACTTGCATAAAATGGAACACTGCACGTGTCATAGTTAAGCTCCATGGAAACTTTGACTATGACATCATAAAGGGCCAGGTTCTGCTGTGACAGTATCACTGCTCATTCAAGTCTTGAAGCTCTTCAAGGAAGCATCAGAAGATAGATTTTGCTTCCCCTGTCATCTGAGGGTTCATAGAAACCCCAGGACGGTTAATGGGTCATGTCAAGAAAGGTAGTCAGAGGCAGGTTTAAAGCTTATGGCAGAAAATAACACTAAAAGCACAAAAGACACATCAAGTTTAATGCAAGGTACAAGATGACCATAAGTTTGAGGTAAGTGTCCTCTTGCCCTATGCCCTTTCTTACTACATATAAGTATGTTTTTGGTGAATATTACCCAAAGGACAAGTCACAGTCTAGACATCCACTACCCGTGCCCACCTTTCTCACTGCAAAGTAGCATCAGCCCAAGATGCTTGTTTCCACAGCTAAACACCATTCTTTATTAATCCAAATGAAACTCAAACATTTTCATTGGAATCAAAGACCTACGTCTAGTGGAAATATGGACCTGGACGTTAGACCTCCTTCATGAAGTGCATTTATTTCCCTACATCCACCCAATATTTTCCTTGTCTTCTTTTGCCATAAGTTGAATCCTTTCTAGTAGGGTTATCTTTGCTTCATTTGCATAACCATTTAGGAAATTTTCCAAGTTTTTAGCAGCGTCTGAAGCATCAATGTCAATGTAGTTATGAGTTATGCAAATGGAAAAATGAGTATTGAAAAACATTAATAGAGATTGCTGTGCCCCTCGTTTGTGCTTAAGCTTTTACCTTGTAGGGAGTTATCTTCATTTTAGGTGTTTGCAAGTACCATTTGTGTATGAGAGAAGATTGGCAATGGAGATTGAAATTGGCTTCCCCAGGGGAATAGATTCTAGTTGACATCCACCAGAAGAAACTGTGTGGCTAACTTGCATAAAATGGAACACTGCACGTGTCATAGTTAAGCTCCATGGAAACTTTGACTATGACATCATAAAGGGCCAGGTTCTGCTGTGACAGTATCACTGTTCATTCAAGTCTTGAAGCTCTTCAAGGAAGCATCATAAGTTTGAGGTAAGTGTCCTCTTGCCATATGCCCTTTCTTACTACATATAAATATGTTTTTGGTGAATATTACCCAAAGGACAAGTCACAGTCTAGACATCCACTACCCGTGACCACCTTTCTCACTGCAAAGTAGCATCAGCCCAAGATGCTTGTTTCCACTGCTAAACACCATTCTTTATTAATCCAAATGAAACTCAAACATTTTCATTGGAATCAAAGACCTACGTCTAGTGGAAATATGGACCTGGACGTTAGACCTCCTTCATGAAGTGCATTTATTTTCCTACATCCACCCAATATTTTCCTTGTCCTCTTTTGCCATGAGTTAAATCCTTTCTAGTAGGGTTATCTATGCTTCATTTGCATAACCATTTAGGAAATTTTCCAAGTTTTTAGCAACGTCTGAAGCATCAATGTCAATGTAGTTATGAGTTATGCAAATGGAAAAATGAGTATTGAAAAACATTTATAGAGATTGCTGTGCCCCTGGTTTGTGCTTAAGCTTTTACCTTGTAGGGAGTTGTCTTCATTTTAGGTGTTTGCAACTACCATTTGTGTATCAGAGAAGATTGGCAATGGAGATTGAAATTGGCTTCCCCAGATGAATAGATTCTAGTTGACATCCACCAGAAAAAACTGTGAGGCTAACTTGCATAAAATGGAACACTGCACGTGTCATAGTTAAGCTCCATGGAAACTTTGACTATGACATCATAAAGGGCCAGGTTCTGCTGTGACAGAATCACTGCTCATTCAAGTCTTGAAGCTCTTCAAGGAAGCATGAGAAGATAGATTTTGCTTTGCCTGTCATCTGAGGGTTTATGGGAACCCCAGGAGGGTTAATGGGTCATGTCAAGAAAGGTAGTCAGAGTCAGGATTAAAGCTTATGGCAGAAAATAACACTAAAAGCACAAAAGTCACATCAAGTTTAATGCAAGGTACAAGATGACCATAAGTTTGAGGTAAGTGTCCTCTTGCCCCATGCCCTTTCTCACTACATATAAATATGTTTGTGTTAAATATTACCCAAAGGACAAGTCACAGTCCAGACATCAACTACCCGTGCCCACCTTTCTCACTGCAAAGTAGCATCAGCCCAAGATGTTTGTTTCCACTGCTAAACACCATTCTTTATTAATCCAAATGAAACTCAAACATTTTCATTGGAATCAAAGACCTACGTCTAGTGGAAATATGGACCCGGATGTTAGACCTCCTTCATGAAGTGCATTTATTTCCCTACATCCACCCAATATTTTCCTTGTCCTCTTTTGCCATAAGATGAATCCTTTCTAGTAGGGTCATCTATGCTTCATTTGCATAACCATTTAGGAAATTTTCCAAGTTTTTAGCAACATCTGAAGCATTAATGTCAATGTAGTTATGAGTTATGCAAATGGAAAAATGAGTATTGAAAAAAATTAATAGAGATTGCTGTGCCCCTGGTTTGTGCTTAAGCTTTTACCTTGTAGGGAGTTGTCTTCATTTTAGGTGTTTGCAAGTGCCATTTGTGCATCAGAGAAGATTGGCAATGGAGTTTGAAATTGGCTTCCCCAGGAGAATAGATTCTAGTTGACATCCACCAGAAGAAACTGTGAGGCTAACTTGCACAAAATGGAACACTGCACGTGTTATAGTTAAGCTCAATGGAAACTTTGACTATGACATCATAAAGGGCCAGGTTCTGCTGTGACAGTATCACTGCTCATTCAAGTCTTGAAGCTCTTAAAGGAAGCATCAGAAGATAGATTTTGCTTCCCCTGTCATCTGAGGGTTCATGGAAACCCCAGGAGGGTTAATGGGTCATGTCAAGAATGGTAGTCAGAGTCAGGTTTAAAGCTTATGGCAGAAAATAACACTAAAAGCACAAAAGTCACATCAAGTTTAATGCAAGGTACAAGATGACCATAAGTTTGAGGTAAGTGTCCTCTTGCCCTATGCCCTTTCTTACTACATATAAATATGTTTTTGGTGAATATTACGCAAAGGACAAGTCACAGTCTAGACATCCACTACCCGTGCCCACCTTTCTCACTGCAAAGTAGCATCAGCCCAAGATGCTTGTTTCCACTGCTAAACACCATTCTTTATTAATCCAAATGAAACTCAAACATTTTCATTGGAATCAAAGACCTACGTCTAGTGGAAATATGGACCTGGACGTTAGACCTCCTTCATGAAGTGCATTTATTTCCCTACATCCACCCAATAGTTTCCTTGTCCTCTTATGCCATAAGTTGAATCCTTTCTAGTAGGGTTATCTATGCTTCATTGCATAACCATTTAGGAAATTTTCCAAGTTTTTAGCAACATCTGAAGCATCAATGTCAATGTAGTTATGAGTTATGCAAATGGAAAAATGAGTATTGAAAAACATTTATAGAGATTGCTGTGCCCCTGGTTTGTGCTTAAGCTTTTACCTTGTAGGGAGTTGTTTTCATTTTAGGTGTTTGCAAGTACCATTTGTGTATCAGAGAAGATTGGCAATGGAGATTGAAATTGGCTTCCCCAGGGGAATAGATTGTAGTTGACATCCACCAGAAGAAACTGTGAGGCTAACTTGCACAAAATGGAACACTGCACGTGTCATAGCGAAGCTCCATGGAAACTTTGACTATGACATCATAAAGGGCCAGGTTCTGCTGTGACAGTATCACTGCTCATTCAAGTCTTGAAGCTCTTCAAGGAAGCATCAGAAGATAGATTTTGCTTCCCCTGTCATCTGAGGGTTCATGGAAACCCCAGGAGGGTTAATGGGTCATGTCAAGAAAGGTAGTCAGAGGCAGGTTTAAAGCTTATGGCAGAAAATAACACTAAAAGCACAAAAGTCACATCAAATTTAATGCAAGGTAGAAGATGACCATAAGTTTGAGGTAAGTGTCCTCTTGCCCTATGCCCTTTTTTACTACATATAAATATGTTTTTGGTGAATATCACCCAAAGGACAAGTCACAGTCTAGACATCCACTACCCGTGCCCACCTTTCTCACTGCAAAGTAGCATCTGCCCAAGATGCTTGTTTCCACTGCTAAATACCATTCTTTATTAATCCAAATGAAACTCAAACATTTTCATTGGAATCAAAGACCTACGTCTAGTGGAAATATGGACCTGGATGTTAGACCTCCTTCATGAAGTGCATTTATTTCCCTACATCCACCCAATATTTTCCTTGTCCTCTTTTGCCATAAGTTGAATCCTTTCTAGTAGGGTTATCTATGCTTCATTTGCATAACCCTTTAAGAAATTTTCCAAGTTTTTAGCAACATCTGAAGCATCAATGTCAATGTAGTTATGAGTTATGCAAATGGAAAAATGAGTATTGAAAAACATTAATAGAGATTGCTGTGCCCCTGGTTTGTGCTTAAGCTTTTACCTTGTAGGGAGTTGTCTTCATGTTAGGTGTTTGCAAGTGCCATTTGTGCATCAGAGAAGATTGGCAATGGAGATTGAAATTGGCTTCCCCAGGGGAATAAATTCTAGTTGACATCCACCAGAAGAAACTGTGAGGCTAACTTGCATAAAATGGAACACTGCACGTGTCATAGTGAAGCTCCATGGAAACTTTGACTATGACATCATAAAGGGCCAGGTTCTGCTGTGACAGTATCACTGCTCATTCAAGTCTTGAAGCTCTTCAAGGAAGCATCAGAAGATAGATTTTGCTTCCCCTGTCATCTGAGGGTTCATGGAAACCCCAGGAGGGTTAATGGGTCTTGTCAAGAAAGGTAGTCAGAGGCAGGTTTAAAGCTTATGGCAGAAAATAACACTAAAAGCACAAAAGTCACATCAAGTTTAATGCAAGGTACAAGATGACCATAAGTTTGAGGTAAGTGTCCTCTTGCCCTATGCCCTTTCTTACTACATATAAATATGTTTTTGGTGAATATTACCCAAAGGACAAGTCACAGTCTAGACATCAACTACCCGTGCCCACCTTTCTCACTGCAAAGTAGAATCAGCCCAAGATGCTTGTTTCCACTGCTAAACACCATTCTTTATTAATCCAAATGAAACTCAAACATTTTCATTGGAATCAAAGACCTACGTCTAGTGGAAATATGGACCTGGACGTTAGACCTCCTTCATGAAGTGCATTTATTTCCCTACATCCACCCAATAGTTTCCTTGTCCTCTTTTGCCATAAGTTGAATCCTTTCTAGTAGGGTTATCTATGCTTCATTTGCATAACCATTTAGGAAATTTTCCAAGTTTTTAGCAACATCTGAAGCATCAATGTCAATGTAGTTATGAGTTATGCAAATGGAAAAATGAGTATTGAAAAACATTAATAGAGATTGCTGTGCCCCTGGTTTGTGCTTAAGCTTTTACCTTGTAGGGAGTTGTCTTCATTTTAGGTGTTTGCAAATGCCATTTGTGTATGAGAGAAGATTGGCAATGGAGATTGAAATTGGCTTCCCCAGGGGAATAGATTCTAGTTGACATCCACCAGAAGAAACTGTGAGGCTAACTTGCATAAAATGGAACACTGCACGTGTCATAGTGAAGCTCCATGGAAACTTTGACTATGACATCATAAAGGGCCAGGTTCTGCTGTGACAGTATCACTGCTCATTCAAGTCTTGAAGCTCTTCAAGGAAGCATCAGAAGATAGATTTTGCTTCCCCTGTCATCTGAGGGTTCATGGAAACCCCAGGAGGGTTAATGGGTCATGTCAAGAAAGGTAGTCAGAGGCAGGTTTAAAGCTTATGGCAGAAAATAACACAAAAAGCACAAAAGTCACATCAAGTTTAATGCAAGGTACAAGATGACCATAAGTTTGAGGTAAGTGTCCTCTTGCCCTATGCCCTTTCTTACTACATATAAATATGTTTTTGGTGAATATCACCCAAAGGACAAGTCACAGTCTAGACATCAACTACCCGTGCCCACCTTTCTCACTGCAAAGTAGCATCAGCCCAAGATGCTTGTTTCCACTGCTAAACACCATTCTTTATTAATCCAAATGAAACTCAAACATTTTCATTGGAATCAAAGACCTACGTCTAGTGGAAATATGGACCTGGATGTTAGACCTCCTTCATGAAGTGCATTTATTTCCCTACATCCACCCAATATTTTCCTTGTCCTTTTTTGCCATAAGTTGAATCCTTTCTAGTAGGGTTATCTATGCTTCATTTGCATAACCATTTAGGAAATTTTCCAAGTTTTTAGCAACATCTGAAGCATCAATGTCAATGTAGTTATGAGTTATGCAAATGGATAAATCGTTATTGAAAAACATTAATAGAGATTGCTGTGCCCCTGGTTTGTGCTTAAGCTTTTACCTTGTAGGGAGTTGTCTTCACTTTAGGTGTTTGCAAGTGCCATTTGTGCATCAGAGAAGATTGGCAATGGAGATTGAAATTGGCTTCCCCAGGGGAATAGATTCTAGTTGACATCCACCAGAAGAAACTGTGAGGCTAACTTGCATAAAATGGAACACTGCACGTGTCATAGTGAAGCTCCATGGAAACTTTGACTATGACATCATAAAGGGCCAGGTTCTGCTGTGACAGTATCACTGCTCATTCAAGTCTTGAAGCTCTTCAAGGAAGCATCAGAAGATAGATTTTGCTTCCCCTGTCATCTGAGGGTTCATGGAAACCCCAGGAGGGTTAATGGGTCATGTCAAGAAAGGTAGTCAGAGGCAGTTTTAAAGCTTATGGCAGAAAATAACACAAAAAGCACAAAAGTCACATCAAGTTTAATGCAAGGTACAAGATGACCATAAGTTTGAGGTAAGTGTCCTCTTGCCCTATGCCCTTTCTTACTACATATAAATATGTTTTTGGTGAATATCACCCAAAGGACAAGTCACAGTCTAGACATCAACTACCCGTGCCCACCTTTCTCACTGCAAAGTAGCATCAGCCCAAAATGCTTGTTTCCACTGCTAAACACCATTCTTTATTAATCCAAATGAAACACAAACATTTTCATTGGAATAAAAGACCTACGTCTAGTGGAAATATGGACCTGGACGTTAGACCTCCTTCATGAAGTGCATTTATTTCCCTACATCCACCCAATATTTTCCTTGTCCTCTTTTTCCATAAGTTGAATCCTTTCTAGTAGGGTTATCTATGCTTTATTTGCATAACCATTTGGGAATTTTTCTGAGTTTTTAGCAACGTCTGAAGCATCAATGTCAATGTAGTTATGAGTTATGCAAATGGAAAAATGAGTATGAAAAACATTAGTAGAGATTGCTGTGCCCCTGGTTTGTGCTTAAGCTTTTACCTTGTAGGGAGTTGTCTTCATTTTAAGTGTTTGCAAGTACCATTTGTGCAGCAGAGAAGATTGGCAATGGAGATTGAAATTGGCTTCCCCAAGGGAATTGATTCTAGTTGACATCCACCAGAAGAAACTGTGAGGCTAACTTGCATAAAATGGAACACTGCACGTGTCATAGTGTAGCTCCATGGAAACTTTGACTATGACATCATAAAGGGCCAGGATCTGCTGTGACAGTATCACTGCTCATTCAAGTCTTGAAGCTCTTCAAGGAAGCATCAGAAGATAGATTTTGCTTGCTCTGTCATCTGAGGGTTCATGGAAACCCCAGGAGGGTTAATGGGTCATGTCAAGAAAGGTAGTCAGAGGCAGGTTTAAAGCTTATGGCAGAAAATAACACTAAAAGCACAAAAGTCACATCAAATTTAATGCAAGGTAGAAGATGACCATAAGTTTGAGGTAAGTGTCCTCTTGCCCTATGCCCTTTCTTACTACATATAAATATGTTTTTGGTGAATATTACCCAAAGGACAAGTCACAGTCTAGACATCCACTACCCATGCCCACCTTTCTCACTGCAAAGTAGCATCAGCCCAAGTTGCTTGTTTCCACTGCTAAACTGCATTCTTTATTAATCCAAATGAAACTCAAACATTTTCATTGGAAACAAAGACCTACGTTTAGTGGAAATATGGACCTGGACGTTAGACCTCCTTTATGAAGTGCATTTATTTCCCTACATCCACCCATTATTTTCCTTGTCCTCTTTTGCCATAAGTTGAATCCTTTCTATTAGGGTTATCTATGCTCATGCATAACCATTTAGGAACTTTTCCAAGTTTTTAGCAACATCTGAAGCATCAATGTCAATGTAGTTATGAGTTACGAAAATGGAAAAATGAGTATTGAAAAACATTAATAGAGATTGCTGTGCCCCTGGTTTGTGCTTAAGCTTTTACCTTGTAGGGAGTTGTCTTCATTTTAGGTGTTTGCAAGTGCCATTTGTGTATCAGAGAAGATTGGCAATGGAGATTGAAATTGGCTTCACCAGGGGAATAGATTCTAGTTGACAACCACCAGAAGAAACTGTGAGGCTAACTTGCATAAAATGGAACACTGCACGTGTCATAGTGAAGCTCCATGGAAACTTTGACTATGACATCATAAAGGGCCAGGTTCTGCTGTGACAGTATCACTGCTCATTCAAGTCTTGAAGCTCTTCAAGGAAGCATCAGAAGATAGATTTTGCTTCCCCTGTCATCTGAGGGTTCATGGAAACCCCAGGAGGGTTAATGGGTCATGTCAAGAAAGGTAGTCAGAGGCAGGTTTAAAGCTTATGGCAGAAAATAATACTAAAAGCACAAAAGTCACATCAAGTTTAATGCAAGGTACAAGATGACCAGAAGTTTGAGGTAAGTGTCCTCTTGCCCTATGCCCTTTCTTACTACATATAAATATGTTTTTGGTGAATATCACCCAAAGGACAAGTCACAGTCTAGACATCCACTACCCGTGCCCACCTTTCTCACTGCAAAGTAGCATCAGCCCAAGATGCTTGTTTCCACTGCTAAACACCATTCTTTATTAATCCAAATGAAACTCAAACATTTTCATTGGAATCAAAGACCTACGTCTAGTGGAAATATGGACCTGGACGTTAGACCTCCTTTATGAAGTGCATTTATTTCCCTACATCCACCCATTATTTTCCTTGTCCTCTTTTGCCATAAGTTGAATCCTTTCTAGTAGGGTTATCTATGCTTCATTGCATAACCATTTAGGAACTTTTCCAAGTTTTTAGCAACATCTGAAGCATCAATGTCAATGTAGTTATGAGTTATGCAAATGGAAAAATGAGTATTGAAAAACATTAACAGCGATTGCTGTGACCCTGGTTTGTGCTTAAGCTTTTACCTTGTAGGGAGTTGTCTTCATTTTAGGTGTTTGCAAGTACCATTTGTGTATCAGAGAAGATTGGCAATGGAGATTGAAATTGGCTTCACCAGGGGAATAGATTCTAGTTGACAACCACCAGAAGAAACTGTGAGGCTAACTTGCATAAAATGGAACACTGCACGTGTCATAGTGAAGCTCCGTGGAAACTTTGACTATGACATCATAAAGGGCCAGGTTCTGCTGTGACAGTATCACTGCTCATTCAAGTCTTGAAGCTCTTCAAGGAAGCATCAGAAGATAGATTTTGCTTCCCCTGTCATCTGAGGGTTCATGGAAACCCCAGGAGGGTTAATGGGTCATGTCAAGAAAGGTAGTCAGAGGCAGGTTTAAAGCTTATGGCAGAAA
This sequence comes from Engystomops pustulosus, assembly GCF_040894005.1. NCBI lineage: Eukaryota > Metazoa > Chordata > Amphibia > Anura > Leptodactylidae > Engystomops > Engystomops pustulosus. Next base: position 91,971,762 of record NC_092411.1, on the reverse strand, counting down.
ATAACACTAAAAGCACAAAAGTCACATCAAATTTAATGCAAGGTAGAAGATGACCATAAGTTTGAGGTAAGTGTCCTCTTGCCCTATGCCCTTTCTTACTACATATAAATATGTTTTTGGTGAATATCACCCAAAGGACAAGTCACAGTCTAGACATCCACTACCCGTGCCCACCTTTCTCACTGCAAAGTAGCATCAGCCCAAGATGCTTGTATCCACTGCTAAACACCATTCTTTATTAATCCAAATGAAACTCAAACATTTTCATTGGAATCAAAGACCTACGTCTAGTGGAAATATGGACCTGGACGTTAGACCTCCTTCATGAAGTGCATTTATTTCCCTACATCCACCCAATATTTTCCTTGTCCTCTTTTGCCATAAGTTGAATCCTTTCTAGTAGGGTTATCTATGCTTCATTTGCGTAACCATTTAGGAAATTTTCCAAGTTTTTAGCAACATCTGAAGCATCAATGTCAATGTAGTTATGAGTTATGCAAATGGAAAAATGAGTATTGAAAAACATTAATAGAGATTGCTGTTGCCCTGGTTTGTGCTTAAGCTTTTACCTTGTAGGGAGTTGTTTTCATTTTAGGTGTTTGCAAGTACCATTTGTGTATCAGAGAAGATTGGCAATGGAGATTGAAATTGGCTTCCCCAGGGGAATAGATTCTAGTTGACATCCACCAGAAGAAACTGTGAGGCTAACTTGCATAAAATGGAACACTGCACGTGTCATAGTGAAGCTCCATGGAAACCTTGACTATGACATCATAAAGGGCCAGGTTCTGCTGTGACAGTATCACTGCTCATTCAAGTCTTGAACCTCTTCAAGGAAGCATCAGAAGATAGATTTTTCATCCCCTGTCATCTGAGAGTTTATGGAAACCCCAAGAGGGTTAATGGGTCATGTCAAGAAAGGTAGTCAGAGGCAGGTTTAAAGCTTATGGCAGAAAATAACACTAAAAGCACAAAAGTCACATCAAATTTAATGCAAGGTAGAAGATGTCCATAAGTTTGAGGTAAGTGTCCTCTTGCCCTATGCCCTTTCTTACTACATATAAATATGTTTTTGGTGAATATTACCCAAAGGACAAGTCACAGTCTAGACATCAACTACCTGTGCCCACCTTTCTCACTGCAAAGTAGCATCAGCCCAAGATGCTTGTTTCCACTGCTAAACACCATTCTTTATTAATCCAAATGAAACTCAAACATTTTCATTGGAATCAAAGACCTACGTCTAGTGGAAATATGGACCTGGACGTTAGACCTCCTTCATGAAGTGCATTTATTTCCCTACATCCACCCAATAGTTTCCTTGTCCTCTTTTGCCATAAGTTGAATCCTTTCTAGTAGGGTTATCTATGCTTCATTGCATAACCATTTAGGAAATTTTCCAAGTTTTTAGCAACATCTGAAGCATCAATGTCAATGTAGTTATAAATTATGCAAATGTAAAAATGAGTATTGAAAATCATTAATAGAGATTGCTGTTCCCCTGGTTTGTGCTTAAGCTTTTACCTTGTAGGGAGTTGTTTTCATTTTAGGCGCTTGCAAGCACCATTTGTGTATCAGAGAAGATTGGCAATGGAGATTGAAATTGGCTTCCCCAGGGGAATAGTTGACATCCACCAGAAGAAACTGTGAGGCTAACTTGCACAAAATGGAACACTGCACGTGTCATAGCGAAGCTCCATGGAAACTTTGACTATGACATCATAAAGGGCTAGGTTCTGCTGTGACAGTATCACTGCTCATTCAAGTCTTGAAGCTCTTCAAGGAAGCATCAGAAGATAGATTTTGCTTCCCCTGTCATCTGAGGGTTCATGGAAACCCCAGGAGGGTTAATGGGTCATGTCAAGAATGGTAGTCAGAGGCAGGTTTAAAGCTTATGGCAGAAAATAACACTAAAAGCACAAAAGTCACATCAAGTTTAATGCAAGGTACAAGATGACCATAAGTTTGAGGTAAGTGTCCTCTTGCCCTATGCCCTTTCTTACTACATAAAAATATGTTTTTGGTGAATATTGTCCAAAGGACAAGTCACAGTCTGGACATCAACTACCCGTGCCCACCTTTCTCACTGCAAAGTAGCATCAGCCCAAAATGCTTGTTTCCACTGCTAAACACCATTCTTTATTAATCCAAATGAAACACAAACATTTTCATTGGAATCAAAGACCTACGTCTAGTGGAAATATGGACCTGGACGTTAGACCTCCTTCATGAAGTGCATTTATTTCCCTACATCCACCCAATATTTTCCTTGTCCTCTTTTGCCATAAGTTGAATCCTTTCTAGTAGGGTTATCTATGCTTCATTTGCATAACCCTTTAGGAAATTTTCCAAGTTTTTAGCAACATCTGAAGCATCAATGTCAATGTAGTTACGAGTTATGCAAATGGAAAAATGAGTATTGAAAAACATTAATAGAGATTGCTGTGCCCCTGGTTTGTGCTTAAGCTTTTACCTTGTTGGAAGTTGTCTTCATTTTAGGTGTTTGCAAGTGCCATTTGTGCATCAGAGAAGATTGGCAATGGAGATTGAAATTGGCTTCTCCAGGGGAATAGATTCTAGTTGACATCCCCCAGAAGAAACTGTGAGGCTAACTATCATAAAATGGAACACTGCACGTGTCATAGTGAAGCTCCATGGAAACTTTGACTATGACATCATAAAGGGCCAGGTTCTGCTGTGACAGTATCACTGCTCATTCAAGTCTTGAAGCTCTTAAAGGAAGCATCAGAAGATAGATTTTGCTTCCCCTGTCATCTGAGGGTTCATGGAAACCCCAGGAGGGTTAATGGGTCATGTCAAGAAAGGTAGTCAGAGGCAGGTTTAAAACTTATGGCAGAAAATAACACTAAAAGCACAAAAGTCACATCAAATTTAATGCAAGGTACAAGATGACCATACGTTTGAGGTAAGTGTCCTCTTGCCCTATGCCCTTTCTTACTACATATAAATATGTTTTTGGTGAATATTACCCAAAGGACAAGTCACAGTCTAGACATCAACTACCTGTGCCCACCTTTCTCACTGCAAAGTAGCATCAGCCCAAGATGCTTGTTTCCACTGCTAAACACCATTCTTTATTAATCCAAATGAAACTCAAACATTTTCATTGGAATAAAAGACCTACGTCTAGTGGAAATATGGACCTGGACGTTAGACCTCCTTCATGAAGTGCATTTATTTCCCTACATCCACCCAATATTTTCCTTGTCCTCTTTTGCCATAAGTTGAATCCTTTCTAGTAGGGTTATCTATGCGTCATTTGCATAACCCTTTAGGAACTTTTCCAAGTTTTTAGCAACATCTGAAGCATCAATGTCAATGTAGTTATGAGTTATGCAAATGGAAAAATTAGTATTGAAAAACATTAATAGAGATTGCTGTGCCCCTGGTTTGTGCTTAAGCTTTTACCTTGTAGGGAGTTGTCTTCATTTTAGGTGTTTGCAAGTGCCATTTGTGCATCAGAGAAGATTGGCAATGGAGATTGAAATTGGCTTCCCCAGGGGAATAGATTCTAGTTGACATCCACCAGAAGAAACTGTGAGGCTAACTTGCATAAAATGGAACACTGCACGTGTCATAGTGAGGCTCATGGAAACTTTGACTATGACATCATAAAGGGCCAGGTTCTGCTGTGACAGTATCACTGCTCATTCAAGTCTTGAAGCTCTTCAAGGAAGCATCAGAAGATAGATTTTGCTTCCCCTGTCATCTGAGGGTTCATGGAAACCCCAGGAGGGTTAATGGGTCATGTCAAGAAAGGTAGTCAGAGGCAGGTTTAAAGCTTATGGCAGAAAATAACACTAAAAGCACAAAAGTCACATCAAGTTTAATGCAAGGTACAAGATGACCATAAGTTTGAGGTAAGTCTCCTCTTGCTCTATGCCCTTTCTTACTACATAAAAATATGTTTTTGGTGAATATCGTCCAAAGGACAAGTCACAGTCTGGACATCAACTACCCGTGCCCACCTTTCTCACTGCAAAGTAGCATCAGCCCAAAATGCTTGTTTCCACTGCTAAACACCATTCTTTATTAATCCAAATGAAACACAAACATTTTCATTGGAATCAAAGACCTACGTCTAGTGGAAATATGGACCTGGACGTTAGACCTCCTTCATGAAGTGCATTTATTTCCCTACAACCACCCAATATTTTCCTTGTCCTCTTTTGCCATAAGTTGAATCCTTTCTAGTAGGGTTATCTATGCTTCATTTGCATAACCCTTTAGGAAATTTTCCAAGTTTTTAGCAACATCTGAAGCATCAATGTCAATGTAGTTACGAGTTATGCAAATGGAAAAATGAGTATTGAAAAACATTAATAGAGATTGCTGTGCCCCTGGTTTGTGCTTAAGCTTTTACCTTGTAGGAATTTGTCTTCATTTTAGGTGATTGCAAGTGCCATTTGTGCATCAGAGAAGATTGGCAATGGAGATTGAAATTGGCTTCCCCAGGGGAATAGATTCTAGTTGACATCCACCAGAAGAAACTGTGAGGCTAACTTGCATAAAATGGAACACTGCACGTGTCATAGTGAAGCTCCATGGAAACTTTGACTATGACATCATAAAGGGCCAGGTTCTGCTGTGACAGTATCACTGCTCATTCAAGTCTTGAAGCTCTTCAAGGAAGCATCAGAAGATAGATTTTGCTTCCCCTGTCATCTGAGGGTTCATGGAAACCCCAGGAGGGTTAATGGGTCCTGTCAGGAAAGGTATTCAAGGCAGGTTTAAAGCTTATGGCAGAAAATAACACTAAAAGCACAAAAGTCACATCAAATTTAATGCAAGGTACAAGATGACCATACGTTTGAGGTAAGTGTCCTCTTGCCCTATGCCCTTTCTTACTACATATAAATATGTTTTTGGTGAATATTACCCAAAGGACAAGTCACAGTCTAGACATCCACTATCCGTGCCCACCTTTCTCACTGCAAAGTAGCATCAGCCCAAGATGCTTGTTTCCACTGCTAAACACCATTCTTTATTAATCCAAATGAAACTCAAACATTTTCATTGGAATAAAAGACCTAGGTCTAGTGGAAATATGGACCTGGACGTTAGCCCTCCTTCATGAAGTGCATTTATTTCCCTACATCCACCCAATATTTTCCTTGTCCTCTTTTGCCATAAGTTGAATCCTTTCTAGTAGGGTTATCTATGCTTCATTTGCATAACCCTTTAGGAACTTTTCCAAGTTTTTAGCAACATCTGAAGCATCAATGTCAATGTAGTTATGAGTTATGCAAATGGAAAAATTAGTATTGAAAAACATTAATAGAGATTGCTGTGCCCCTGGTTTGTGCTTAAGCTTTTACCTTGTAGGGAGTTGTCTTCATTTTAGGTGTTTGCAAGTGCCAATTGTGTATGAGAGAAGATTGGCAATGGAGATTGAAATTGGCTTCCCCAGGGGAATAGATTCTAGTTGACATCCACCAGAAGAAACTGTGAGGCTAACTTGCATAAAATGGAACACTGCACGTGTCATAGTGAGGCTCCATGGAAACTTTGACTATGACATCATAAAGGGCCAGGTTCTGCTGTGACAGTATCACTGCTCATTCAAGTCTTGAAGCTCTTCAAGGAAGCATCTGAAGATAGATTTTGCTTCCCCTGTCATCTGAGGGTTCATGGAAACCCCAGGAGGGTTAATGGGTCATGTCAAAAAAGGTAGTCAGAGTCAGGTTTAAAGCTTATGGCAGAAAATAACACTAAAAGCACAAAAGTCACATCAAGTTTAATGCAAGGTACAAGATGACCATAAGTTTGAGGTAAGTGTCCTCTTGCCCTATGCCCTTTCTTACTACATATAAATATGTTTTTGGTGAATATCACCCAAAGGACAAGTCACAGTCTAGACATCCACTATCCGTGCCCACCTTTCTCACTGCAAAGTAGCATCAGCCCAAGATGCTTGTTTCCACTGCTAAACACCATTCTTTATTAATCCAAATGAAACTCAAACATTTTCATTGGAATAAAAGACCTACGTCTAGTGGAAATATGGACCTGGACGTTAGACCTCCTTCATGAAGTGCATTTATTTCCCTACATCCACCCAATATTTTCCTTGTCCTCTTTTGCCATAAGTTGAATCCTTTCTAGTAGGGTTATCTATGCTTCATTTACATAACCCTTTAGGAACTTTTCCAAGTTTTTAGCAACATCTGAAGCATCAATGTCAATGTAGTTATGAGTTATGCAAATGGAAAAATGAGTATGGAAAAACATTAATAGAGATTGCTGTGACCCTGGTTTGTGCTTAAGCTTTTACCTTGTAGGAAGTTGTCTTCATTTTAGGTGTTTGCAAGTGCCATTTGTGCAGCAGAGAAGATTGGCAATGGAGATTGAAATTGGCTTCCCCAGGAGAATAGATTCTAGTTGACATCCACCAGAAGAAACTGTGAGGCTAACTTGCATAAAATGGAACACTGCACGTGTCATAGTGAAGCTCCATGGAAACTTTGACTATGACATCATAAAGGGCCAGGTTCTGCTGTGACAGTATCACTGGTCATTCAAGTCTTGAAGCTCTTCAAGGAAGCATCAGAAGATAGATTTTGCTTCCCCTGTCATCTGAGGGTTCATGGAAACCCCAGGAGGGTTAATGGGTCATGTCAAGAAAGGAAGTCAGGGGCAGGTTTAAAGCTTATGGCAGAAAATAACACTAAAAGCACAAAAGTCACATCAAGTTTAATGCAAGGTAGAAGATGTCCATAAGTTTGAGGTAAGTGTCCTCTTGCCCTATGCCCTTTCTTACTACATATAAATATGTTTTTGGTGAATATCACCCAAAGGACAAGTCACAGTCTAGACATCAACTACCCGTGCCCACCTTTCTCACTGCAAAGTAGCATCAGCCCAAGATGCTTGTTTCCACTGCTAAACACCATTCTTTATTAATCCAATTGAAACTCAAACATTTTCATTGGAATAAAAGACCTACGTCTAGTGGAAATATGGACCTGGATGTTAGACCTCCTTCATGAAGTGCATTTATTTCCCTACATCCACCCAATATTTTCCTTGTCCTCTTTTGCCATAAATTGAATCCTTTCTAGTAGGGTTATCTATGCTTCATTTGCATAACCATTTAGGAAATTTTCCAAGTTTTTAGCAACATCTGAAGCATCAATGTCAATGTAGTTATGAGTTATGCAAATGGAAAAATGAATATTGAAAAACATTAATAGAGATTGCTGTGACCCTGGTTTGTGCTTAAGCTTTTACCTTGTAGGGAGTTGTCTTCATTTTAGGTGTTTGCAAGTGCCATTTGTGCATCAGAGAAGATTGGCAATGGAGATTGAAATTGGCTTCCCCAGGAGAATAGATTCTAGTTGACATCCCCCAGAAGAAACTGTGAGGCTAACTTGCATAAAATGGAACACTGCACGTGTCATAGTGAAGCTCCATGGAAACTTTGACTATGACATCATAAAGAGACAGGTTCTGCAGTGACAGTATCACTGCTCATTCAAGTCTTGAAGCTCTTCAAGGAAGCATCAGAAGATAGATTTAGCTTCCCCTGTCATCTGAGGGTTCATGGAAACCCCAGGAGGGTTAATGGGTCATGTCAAGAAAGGTAGTCAGAGTCTGGTTTAAAGCTTATGGCAGAAAATAACACTAAAAGCACAAAAGTCACATCAAATTTAATGCAAGGTACAAGATGACCATAAGTTTGAGGTAAGTGTCCACTTGCCCTATGCCCTTTCTTACTACATATAAATATGTTTTTGGTGAATATTACCCAAAGGACAAGTCACAGTCTAGACATCCACTACCTGTGCCCACCTTTCTCACTGCAAAGTAGCATCAGCCCAATATGCTTGTTTCCACTGCTTGTCACAATGGCCCATTATGACATCACAATGACACATTATGACATCACAATGACCCTTTGTCACAATGACCCATTATTACCTCACAATGACCCATTATTACCTCACAATGACCCATTATTACCTCACAATGACCCAATGTCACAATGGCCCATTATGACAACACAATGACACATTGTCCCAAGGGCCCATTATGACATCACAATGACAAATTGTCACAATGGCCCATTATGACTTCACAATGAACCATTGTCAAAAGGACCCATTATGACATCACAATGACCCATTGTCACAATGGCTCATTATGACATCACAATGACCCATTGTCACAATGGCCCATTATGACATCACAATGACCCATTGTGACAATAGACCATTATGAGAACTCAATATACCAATGTCACAATGGCCCATTATGACATCACAATGGCCCATTATGACATCACAATGACCCATTGTCACAATGGCCCATTATGACATCTCAATAAATCATTGTCGCAATGGCCCATTATGACATCACAATGGACCATTATGACATCAATGTGACCCATTGTCACAATGGCCCATTATGACATCACAATGACCCATTGACACAATGGCCCATTATAACATCACAATGGCCCATTTTGACATCACAATGACCCATTGTCACAATGGCCCATTATGACATCACAATGACCCATTGTCACAATGGCCCATTATGACATCACAATGACCCATTATGACATCACAATGACCCATTGTCACAATGGCCCATTATGACATCACAATGACCCATTATTACCTCACAATGACCCATTGTCACAATGGCCCATTATGACAACACAACGACACATTGTCACAATGGCCCATTATGACATTACATTGACCCATTGTCACAATGGCCCATTATGACATCACAATGGCCCATTATGACATTACAATGACCCATTGTCACAATGACCCATTATGACATCACAATGACCCATTGTCACAATGACCCATTATGACATCACAGTGGCCCATTATGACATCACAATGACCCATTGTCACAATGGCCCATTAAGACATCACAATGACCCATTGTCACAATGGCCCATTATGACATCAAAATGACCCATTATGACTTCACAATGACCCATTATGACTTCACAATGACCCATTGTCACAATGGCCCATTATGACATCACCATTACCCATTATTACCTCACAATGACCCAATGTCACAATGGCCCATTATGACATCACAATGACCCATTGTCACAATGGCCCATTATGACATCACAATGACCCATTGTGACATCACAATGACACATTGTCACAATGGCCCATTATGACATCACAATGACAAATTGTCACAATGGCCCATTATGGGATCACAGTGACCCATTCTCCCAATGGCCCATTATGACATCAGAATGACAAATAGTCACAATGGCCCATTATGACATCACAATGACCCATTGTCACAATGGCCCATTATGACATCACAATGACCCATTGTCACAATGGCCCATTATGACATCACAATGACCCATTGTCACAATGGCCCATTATGACATCACAATGACCCATTGTCACAATGGCCCATTATGACATCACAATGACCCATTGTCACAATGGCCCATTATGACATCACAATGACCCATTGTCACAATGGCCCATTATGACATCACAATGACCCATTGTCACAATGGCCCATTATGACATCACAATGACCCATTGTCACAATGGCCCATTATGACATCACAATGACCCATTGTCACAATGGCCCATTATGACATCACAATGACCCATTGTCACAATGGCCCATTATGACATTACAATGACCCATTGTCACAATGGCCCATTATGACATCACAATGACCCATTGTCACAATGGCCCATTATGACATTACAATGGCCCATTATGACATCACAATGACCCATTGTCACAATGGCCCATTATGACATCAAAATGACCCATTGTCACAATGACCCATTATGACATCACAATGGCCCATTATGACATCACAATGACCCATTGTCACAATGGCCCATTAAGACATCACAATGACCCATTGTCACAATGGCCCATTATGACATCAAAATGACCCATTATGACTTCACAATGACCCCTTATGACTTCACAATGACCCATTGTCACAATGGCCCATTATGACATCACCATTACCCATTATTACCTCACAATGACCCAATGTCACAATGGCCCATTATGACATCACAATGACCCATTGTCACAATGGCCCATTATGACATCACAATGACCCATTGTCACAATGGCCCATTATGACATCACAATGACCCATTGTCACAATGGCCCATTATGACATCACAATGACCCATTGTCACAATGGCCCATTATGACATCACAATGACCCATTATGACATCATAATGACCCATTGTCACAATGGCCCATTATGACATCATAATGACCCATTATGACATCACAATAAACCATTGTCACAATGGCCCATTATGACATCACAATGACCCATTGTCACAATGACCCATTATGACATCACAATGACCCATTGTCACAATGGCCCATTATGACATCACAATGGCCCATTATTACATCACAATGACCCATTATGACATCACAATGACCCATTGTCACAATGGCCCATTATGACATCACAATGACCCATTGTCACAATGGCCCATTATGACATCACAATGACCCATTGTCACAATGGCCCATTATGACATCACAATGACCCATTGTCACAATGGCCCATTATGACATCACAATGACCCATTGTCACAATGGCCCATTATGACATTACAATGACCCATTGTCACAATGGCCCATTATGACATCACAATGACCCATTGTCACAATGGCCCATTATGACATTACAATGGCCCATTATGACATCACAATGACCCATTGTCACAATGGCCCATTATGACATCAAAATGACCCATTGTCACAATGACCCATTATGACATCACAATGGCCCATTATGACATCACAATGACCCATTGTCACAATGGCCCATTAAGACATCACAATGACCCATTGTCACAATGGCCCATTATGACATCAAAATGACCCATTATGACTTCACAATGACCCATTATGACTTCACAATGACCCATTGTCACAATGGCCCATTATGACATCACCATTACCCATTATTACCTCACAATGACCCAATGTCACAATGGCCCATTATGACATCACAATGACCCATTGTCACAATGGCCCATTATGACATCACAATGACCCATTGTCACAATGGCCCATTATGACATCACAATGACCCATTGTCACAATGGCCCATTATGACATCACAATGACCCATTGTCACAATGGCCCATTATGACATCACAATGACCCATTGTCACAATGGCCCATTATGACATCACAATGACCCATTATGACATCATAATGACCCATTGTCACAATGGCCCATTATGACATCACAATGACCCATTATGACATCACAATAAACCATTGTCACAATGGCCCATTATGACATCACAATGACCCATTGTCACAATGACCCATTATGACATCACAATGACCCATTGTCACAATGGCCCATTATGACATCACAATGGCCCATTATTACATCACAATGACCCATTATGACATCACAATGACCCATTGTCACAATGGCCCATTATGACATCACAATGACCCATTGTCACAATGGCCCATTATGACATCACAATGACCCATTGTCACAATGGCCCATTATGACATCACAATGACCCATTGTCACAATGGCCCATTATGACATCACAATGACCCATTATGACATCACAATGACCCATTGTCACAATGGCCCATTATGACATCACAATGACCCATTATTACCTCACAATGACCCATTGTCACAATGGCCCATTATGACAACACAATGACACATTGTCACAATGGCCCATTATGACATCACATTGACCCATTGTCACAATGGCCCATTATGACATCACAATGGCCCATTATGACATTACAATGACCCATTGTCACAATGACCCATTATGACATCACAATGACCCATTGTCACAATGGCCCATTATGACATCACAATGGCCCATTATAACATCACAATGACCCATTGTCACAATGGCCCATTAAGACATCACAATGACCCATTGTCACAATGGCCCATTATGACATCAAAATGACCCATTATGACTTCACAATGACCCATTATGACTTCACAATGACCCATTGTCACAATGGCCCATTATGACTTCACCATGACCCATTATTACCTCACAATGACCCAATGTCACAATGGCCCATTATGACATCACAATGACCCATTGTCACAATGGCCCATTATGACATCACAATGACCCATTGTGACATCACAATGACACATTGTCACAATGGCCCATTATGACATCACAATGACAAATTGTCACAATGGCCCATTATGAGATCACAATGACCCATTCTCCCAATGGCCCATTATGACATCAGAATGACAAATAGTCACAATGGCCCATTATGACATCACAATGACCCATTGTTACAATGGCCCATTATGACATCACAATGACCCATTGTCACAATGGCCCATTATGACATCACAATGAGCCATTGTCACAATGGCCCATTATGACATCACAATGACCCATTGTCACAATGGCCCATTATGACATCACAATGACCCATTGTCACAATGGCCCATTATGACATCACAATGACCCATTGTCACAATGGCCCATTATGACATCACAATGACCCATTGTCACAATGGCCCATTATGACATTACAATGACCCATTGTCACAATGGCCCACTATGACATCACAATGACCCATTGTCACAATGGCCCATTATGACATCACAATGACCCATTGTCACAATGGCCCATTATGACATCACAATGACCCATTGTCACCATGGCCTATTATGACATCACAATGACCCATTGTCACAATGGCCCATTATGACATCACAATGACCCATTATGACATCATAATGACCCATTGTCACAATGGCCCATTATGACATCACAATGACCCATTATGACCTCACAATAAACCGTTGTCACAATGGCCCATTATGACATCACAATGACCCATTGTCACAATGACCCATTATGACATCACAATGACCCATTGTCACAATGGCCCATTATGACATCACAATGGCCCATTATTACATCACAATGACCCATTATGACATCACAATAACCCATTGTCACAATGGCCCATTATGACATCACAATGACCCATTGTCACAATGGCCCATTATGACATCACAATGACCCATTGTCACAATGGCCCACTATGACATCACAATGACCCATTGTCACAATGGCCCATTATGACATCACAATGACCCATTGTCACAATGGCCCATTATGACATCACAATGACCCATTGTCACCATGGCCTATTATGACATCACAATGACCCATTGTCACAATGGCCCATTATGACATCACAATGACCCATTATGACATCATAATGACCCATTGTCACAATGGCCCATTATGACATCACAATGACCCATTATGACCTCACAATAAACCGTTGTCACAATGGCCCATTATGACATCACAATGACCCATTGTCACAATGACCCATTATGACATCACAATGACCCATTGTCACAATGGCCCATTATGACATCACAATGGCCCATTATTACATCACAATGACCCATTATGACATCACAATAACCCATTGTCACAATGGCCCATTATGACATCACAATGACCCATTGTCACAATGGCCCATTATGACATCACAATGACCCATTGTCACAATGGCCCATTATGACATCACAATGACCCATTATGACATCACAATGACCCATTGTCACAATGGCCCATTATGACATCTCAATGGCCCATTATGACATCACAATGACCCATTGTCACAATAGCCCATTATGACAACACAATGACCCATTATGAAATCACAATGACAAATTGTCACAATAGCCCATAATGACATCACAATGACCCATTATGACATCACAATGACCCATTGTAACAATGGCCCATTATGACATCACAATGACCCATTATGACATCACAATGACCCATTGTCACAATGGCCCATTATGACATCACAATGGCCCATTATGACATCACAATGACCCATTGTCACAATAGCCCATTATGACATCACAATGACCCATTATGAAATCACAATGACACATTGTCACAATAGCCCATTATGACATCACAATGACCCATTATGACATCACGATGACCCATTGTAACAATGGCCCATTATGACATCACAATGACCCATTGTCACAATGGCCCATTATGACATCACAATGACCCATTGTCACAATGGCCCATTATGACATCACAATGGCCCATTATGACATCACAATGGCCCATTGTCACAATGGCCCATTATGACATCACAATTACCCATTGTCACAATGGCCCATTATGACATCACAATGGCCCATTAAGACATCACAATGACCCATTGTCACAATGGCCCATTATGACATCACAATGACCCATTGTCACAATGGCCCATTATGACATCACAATGACCCATTGTCACAATGGCCCATTATGACATCACAATGGCCCATTATGACATCACAATGACCCATTGTCACAATGGTCCATTATGACATCAAAATGACCCATTATGACATCATAATGACCAATTGTCACAATGGCCCATTATGACATCACAATGGCCCATTATGACATCACAATGACCCATTGTCACAATGGCCCATTATGACATCACAATGACCCATTGTCACAATGGCCCATTGTCACAATGGTCCATTATGACATCACAATGACCCATTATGACATCATAATGACCAATTGTCACAATGGCCCATTATGACATCACAATGACCCATTGTCACAATGGCCCATTATGACATCACGGTGACCCATTGTCACAATGGCTTATTATGACATCACAATGGCCCATTATGACATCACAATGACCCATTGTCACAATGGTCCATTATGACATCACAATGACCCATTATGACATCATAATGACCAATTGTCACAATGGCCCATTATGACATCACAATGACCCATTGTCACAATAGCCCATTATGACATCACAATGACCCATTGTCACAATAGCCCATTATGACATCACAATGACCCATTGTCACAATGGCCCATTATGACATCACAATGATCCATTGTCACAATGGCCTATTATGACATCACAATGGCCCATTATGACATCACAATGACCCATTGTCACAATGGCCCATTATGACATCACAATGACCCATTATGACATCACAATGACCCATTGTCACAATGGCCCATTATGACATCACAATGGCCCATTGTCACAATGGCCCATTATGACATCACAATGGCCCATTATGACATCACAATGACCCATTATGACATCACAATAACCCATTGTCACAATGGCCCATTATGACATCACAATGGCCCATTGTCACAATGGCCCATTATGACATCACAATGGTCCATTATGACATCACAATGACCCATTATGACATCATAATGACCAATTGTCACAATGGCCCATTATGACATCACAATGACCCATTGTCACAATGGCCCATTATGATATCACAATGACCCATTGTCACAATGGCTTATTATGACATCACAATGGCCCATTATGACATCACAATGACCCATTGTCACAATGGTCCATTATGACATCAAAATGACCCATTATGACATCATAATGACCAATTGTCACAATGGCCCATTATGACATCACAATGACCCATTGTCACAATGGCTCATTATGACATCACATTGACCCATTGTCACAATGGCCCATTATGACATCACAATGACCCATTATGACATCACAATGACCCATTGTCACAATGGCCCATTATGACATCACAATGGACCGTTATGACATCACAATGACCCATTGTCACAATGGTCCATTATGACATCACAATGACCCATTGTCACAATGGCCCATTATGACATCACAATGATCCATTGTCACAATGGCCTATTATGACATCACAATGGCCCATTATGACATCACAATGACCCATTGTCACAATGGCCCATTATGACATCACAATGGCCCATTATGACATCACAATGACCCATTGTCAGAATGGCCCATTATGACATCACAATGGCCCATTGTCACAATGGCCCATTATGACATCACAATGACCCATTATGACATCACAATGACCCATTGTCACAATGGCCCATTATGACATCACAATGGGCCATTATGACATCACAATGACCCATTGTCACAATGGCCCATTATGACAACACAATGACCCATTGTCACAATAGCCCATTATGACATCACAATGACCCATTGTCACAATGGCCCATTATGACATTACAATGATCCATTGTCACAATGGCCCATTATGACATCACAATGGCCCATTATGACATCACAATGGCCCATTGTCACAATGGCCCATTATGACATCGCAATGGCCCATTATGACATCACAATGACCCATTGTCAGAATGGCCCATTATGACATCACAATGGGCCATTATGACATCACAATGACCCATTGTCACAATGGCCCATTATGACAACACAATGACCCATTGTCACAATGGCCCATTATGACATCACAATGACCCATTGTCACAATGGCCCATTATGACATCACAATGACCCATTGTTACATTGGCCTATTATGACTTCACAATGACCCATTGTCACAATGGCCCATTATGACATCAAAATGACCAATTGTCACAATGGCCCATTGTCACAATGGCCCATTATGACATCACATTGATCCATTGTCACAATGGCCCATTATGACATCACAATGACCCATTGTCACAATGGCCCATTATGACATCACAATGACCCATTGTCACAATGGCCCATTATGACATCACAATGACCCATTGTCACAATGGCCCATTATGACATCACAATGGCCCATTATGACATCACAATGACCCATTGTCACAATGGTCCATTATGACATCACAATGACCCATTATGACATCATAATGACCAATTGTCACAATGGCCCATTATGACATCACAATGACCCATTGTCACAATGGCCCATTATGACATCACATTGACCCATTGTCACAATGGCCCATTATGACATCACAATGACCCATTGTCACAATGGCCCATTAGGACATTACAATGGCCCATTATGACATCATAATGACCAATTGTCACAATGGCCCATTATGACATCACAATGACCCATTATGACATCACAATGACCCATTGTCACAATGGCTCATTATGACATCACAATGGCCCATTATGACATCACAATGACCCATTGTCACAATGGCCCATTATGACATCACAATGACCCATTGTCACAATGGCCCATTATGACATCACAATGACCCATTGTCACAATGGCCCATTATGACATCACAATGGCCCATTATGACATCACAATGACCCATTGTCACAATGGTCCATTATGACATCAAAATGACCCATTATGACATCATAATGACCAATTGTCACAATGGCCCATTAAGACATCACAATGGCCCATTATGACATCACAATGACCCATTGTCACAATGGCCCATTATGGCATCACAATGACCCATTGTCACAATGGCCCATTGTCACAATGGTCCATTTTGACATCACAATGACCCATTATGACATCATAATGACCAATTGTCACAATGGCCCATTATGACATCACAATGACCCATTGTCACAATGGCCCATTATGACATCACAATGACCCATTGTCACAATGGCTTATTATGACATCACAATGACCCATTGTCACAATGGCCCATTATGACATCACAATGGCCCATTATGACATCACAATGACCCATTGTCACAATGGTCCATTATGACATCACAATGACCCATTATGACATCATAATGACCAATTGTCACAATGGCCCATTATGGCATCACAATGACCCATTGTCACAATGGCTCATTATGACATCACATTGACCCATTGTCACAATGGCCCATTATGACATCACAATGACCCATTATGACATCACAATGACCCATTGTCACAATGGCCCATTATGACATCACAATGGACCATTATGACATCACAATGACCCATTGTCACAATGGTCCATTATGACATCACAATGACCCATTGTCACAATGGCCCATTATGACATCACAATGATCCATTATGACATCATAATGACCCATTGTCACAATGGCCCATTATGACATCACAATGGCCCATTATGACATCACAATGGCCCATTATGACATCACAATGGCCCATTGTCACAATGGCCCATTATGACATCACAATGGCCCATTATGACATCACAATGACCCATTGTCAGAATGGCCCATTATGACATCACAATGGGCCATTATGACATCACAATGACCCATTGTCACAATGGCCCATTATGACAACACAATGACCCATTGTCACAATGGCCCATTATGACATCACAATGGCCCATTATGACATCACTATGACCCATTGTCACAATAGCCCATTATGACAACACAATGACCCATTATGAAATCACAATGACAAATTGTCACAATAGCCCATAATGACATCACAATGACCCATTATGACATCACAATGACCCATTGTAACAATGGCCCATTATGACATCACAATGACCCATTGTCACAATGGCCCATTATGACATCACAATGACCCATTATCACAATGGCCCATTATGACATCACAATGACCCATTATGACATCACAATGACCCATTGTCACAATGGCCCATTATGACATCACAATGGCCCATTATGACATCACAATGACTCATTGTCACAATAGCCCATTATGACATCACAATGACCCATTATGACCTCACAATAAACCATTGGCACAATGGCCCATTATGACAACACAATGACCCATTATGAAATCACAATGACAAATTGTCACAATAGCCCATAATGACATCACAATGACCCATTATGACATCACAATGACCCATTGTAACAATGGCCCATTATGACATCACAATGACCCATTATGACATCACAATGGCCCATTGTCACAATGGCCTATTATGACATCACAATGACCAATTGTCACAATGGCCAATTATTACATCACAATGGCCCATTAAGACATCACAATGACCCATTGTCACAATGGCCCATTATGACATCACAATGACCCATTGTCACAATGGCCCATTATGACATCATAATGACCCATTGTCACAATGGCCCATTATGACATCACAATGGCCCATTATGACATCACAATGACCCATTGTCACAATGGTCCATTATGACATCAAAATGACCCATTATGACATCATAATGACCAATTGTCACAATGGCCCATTATGACATCACAATGGCCCATTATGACATCACAATGACCCATTGTCACAATTGCCCATTATGACATCACAATGACCCATTGTCACAATGGCCCATTGTCACAATGGTCCATTATGACATCACAATGACCCATTATGACATCATAATGACCAATTGTCACAATGGCCCATTATGACATCACAATGACCCATTGTCACAATGGCCCATTATGATATCACAATGACCCATTGTCACAATGGCTTATTATGACATCACAATGGCCCATTATGACATCACAATGACCCATTGTCACAATGGTCCATTATGACATCAAAATGACCCATTATGACATCATAATGACCAATTGTCACAATGGCCCATTATGACATCACAATGACCCAATGTCACAATGGCTCATTATGACATCACATTGACCCATTGTCACAATGGCCCATTATGACATCACAATGACCCATTATGACATCACAATGACCCATTGTCACAATGGCCCATTATGACATCACAATGGACCGTTATGACATCACAATGACCCATTGTCACAATGGTCCATTATGACATCACAATGACCCATTGTCACAATGGCCCATTATGACATCACAATGATCCATTTTCACAATGGCCTATTATGACATCACAATGGCCCATTATGACATCACAATGACCCATTGTCACAATGGCCCATTATGACATCACAATGACCCATTATGACATCACAATGACCCATTGTCACAATGGCCCATTATGACATCACAATGGCCCATTGTCACAATGGCCCATTATGACATCACAATGGCCCATTATGACATCACAATGACCCATTGTCAGAATGGCCCATTATGACATCACAATGGCCCATTGTCACAATGGCCCATTATGACATCACAATGACCCATTATGACATCACAATGACCCATTGTCAGAATGGCCCATTATGACATCACAATGGGCCATTATGACATCACAATGACCCATTGTCACAATGGCCCATTATGACAACACAATGACCCATTGTCACAATAGCCCATTATGACATCACAATGACCCATTGTCACAATGGCCCATTATGACATTACAATGACCCATTGTCACAATGGCCCATTATGACATCACAATGGCCCATTATGACATCACAATGGCCCATTGTCACAATGGCCCATTATGACATCGCAATGGCCCATTATGACATCACAATGACCCATTGTCAGAATGGCCCATTATGACATCACAATGGGCCATTATGACATCACAATGACCCATTGTCACAATGGCCCATTATGACAACACAATGACCCATTGTCACAATGGCCCATTATGACATCATTGTAATGTCATAATGGGCCATTGTGACAATGGGTCATTGTGATGCCATAATGGGCCATTGTGACAATGGGTCATTGTGATGTCATAATGGGCCATTGTGATGTCTTAATGGGCCATTGTGACAATTGGTCATTATGATGTCATAATGGGTCATTTTGATGTCATAATGGACCATTGTGACAATGGGTCATTGTGATGTCATAATGGGCCATTGTGATGTCATAATGGGCCATTGTGACAATGGGTCATTGTGATGTCATAATGGGCCATTGTGACAATGGGTCATTGTGATGTCATAATGGGCCATTGTGACAATGGGTCATTGTGATGTCATAATGGGCCATTGTGATGTCATAATGAGCCATTGTGACAATGGGTCATTGTGATGTCATAATGGGTCATTGTGATGTCATAATGGGCCATTGTGACAATTGGTCATTATGATGTCATAATGGGCCATTGTAATGTCCTAATGGGCCATTGTGACAATGGGTCATTGTGATGTCATAATGGGCCATTGTGACAATGGGTCAATGTGATGTCATAATGGGCCATTGTGACAATGGGTCATTGTGATGTCATAATGGGCCATTGTGACAATTGGTCATTATGATGTCATAATGGGTCATTGTGATGTCATAATGGACCATTGTGACAATGGGTCATTGTGATGTCATAATGGGCCATTGTGATGTCATAATGGGCCATTGTGACAATGGGTCATTGTGATGTCATAATGGGCCATTGTGACAATGGGTCATTGTGATGTCATAATGGGCCATTGTGACAATGGGTCATTGTGATGTCATAATGGGCCATTGTGACAATGGATCAATGTGATGTCATAATGGGCCATTGTGACAATGGGTCATTGTGATGTCATAATGGCCCATTGTGATGTCATAATGGGCCATTCTGACAATGGGTCATTGTGATGTCATAATGGGCCATTGCGATGTCATAATGGGCCATTGTGACAATGGGCCATTGTGATGTCATAATGGGCCATTGTGATGTCATAATGGGCCATTGTGACAATGGGTCATTGTAATGTCATAATGGGCCATTGTGGCAATGGGTCATTGTGATGTCATAATGGGCTATTGTGACAATGGGTCATTGTGTTGTCATAATGGGCCATTGTGACAATGGGTCATTGTGATGTCATAATGGCCCATTGTGATGTCATAATGGGCCATTCTGACAATGGGTCATTGTGATGTCATAATGGGTCATTGTGATGTCATAATGGGCCATTGTGACAATGGGCCATTGTGATGTCATAATGGGCCATTCTGACAATGGGTCATTGTGATGTCATAATGGGCCATTGTGATGTCATAATGGCCCATTGTGACAATGGGCCATTGTGATGTCATAATGGGCCATTGTGACAATGGGTCATTGTGATGTCATAATGGGTCATTGTGATGTCATAATGGGCCATTGTGACAATGGGTCATTGTGATGTCATAATGGGCCATTGTGATGTCATAATAGGCCATTGTGACAATGGATCATTGTGATGTCATAATGGGCCATTGTGACAATGGGTCATTGTGATGTCATAATGGACCATTGTGACAATGGGTCATTGTGATGTCATAACGGTCCATTGTGATGTCATAATGGGCCATTGTGACAATGGGTCATTGTGATGTCATAATGGGTCATTGTGATGTCACAATGGGCCATTGTGACAATGGGTCAATGTGATGTCATAATGAGCCATTGTGACAATGGGTCATTGTGATGTCATAATGGGCCATTGTGACAATTGGTCATTATGATGTCATAATGGGTCATTTTGATGTCATAATGGACCATTGTGACAATGGGTCATTGTGATGTCATAATGGGCCATTGTGATGTCATAATAAGCCATTGTGACAATGGGTCATTGTGATATCATAATGGGCCATTGTGACAATGGGTCATTGTGATGTCATAATGGGCCATTGTGACAATTGGTCATTATGATGTCATAATGGGTCATTGTGATGTCATAATGGACCATTGTGACAATGGGCCATTGTGACAATGGGTCATTGTGATGTCATAATGGGCAATTGTGACAATGGGTCATTGTGATGTCATAATGGGCCATTGTGATGTCATAATGGGCCATTGTGACAATTGGTCATTATGATGTCATAATGGGTCATTTTGATGTCATAATGGACCATTGTGACAATGGGTCATTGTGATGTCATAATGGGCCATTGTGATGTCATAATGGGCCATTGTGACAATGGGTCATTATGATGTCATAATGGGCCATTGTGACAATGGGTCATTGTGATGTCATAATGGGCCATTGTGACAATGGGTCATTGTGATGTCTTAATGGGCCATTGTGATGTAATAATTGGCCATTGTGACAATTGGTCATTGTGATGTCATAATAGGCCATTGTGACAATGGGCCATTGTGATGTCATAATGGGTCATTGTGATGTCATAATGGGCCATTGTTACAATGGGTCATTGTGATGTCATAATGGGCCATTGTGACAATGGGTCATTGTGAGGTAATAATGGGTCATTGTGATGTCATAATGGGCCATTGTGACAATGGGTCATTGTGATGTCATAATGGGTCATTGTGATGTCATAATGGGCCATTGTGACAATGGGTTATTGTGATGTCATAATGGGCCATTGTGACAATGGGTCATTGTGATGTCATAATGGGCCATTGTGATAATGGGTCATTGTGATGTCATAATGGGCCATTGTGATGTCATAATGGGCCATTGTGACAATGGGTCATTGTGATGTCATAATGGGCCATTGTGACAATTGGTCATTATGATGTCATAATGTGCCATTGTGATGTCATAATGGGCCATTGTGACAATGGGTCATTGTGATGTCATAATGGGCCATTGTGACAATTGGTCATTGTGATGTCATAATGGGCCATTGTGACAATGGGTCATTGTGATGTCATAATGGGCCATTGTGACAATGGGTCAATGTGATGTCATAATGAGCCATTGTGACAATGGGTCATTGTGATATCATAATGGGCCATTGTGACAATTGGTCATTATGATGTCATAATGGGTCATTGTGATGTCATAATGGACCATTGTGACAATGGGTCATTGTGATGTCATAATGGGTCATTGTGATTTCATAATGGACCATTGTGACAATGGGTCATTGTGATGTCATAATGGGCCATTGTGACAATGGGTCATTGTGATGTCATAATGGGCCATTGTGACAATGGGTCATTGTGATGTCATAATGGGCCATTGTGACAATGGGTCATTGTGATGTCATAATGGGCCATTGTGACAATGGGTCATTGTGATGTCATAATGGGCTATTGTGACAATGGGTCATTGTGATGTCATAATGGGACCATTGTGACAATGGGTCATTGTGATGTCATAATGGGCCATTGTGATGTCATAATGGGCCATTGTGACAATGGGTCATTGTGATGTCATAATGGGCCATTGTGACAATGGGTCATTGTGATGTCATAATGGGCCATTGTGATGTCATAATGGGCCATTGTGACAATGGGTCATTGTGATGTCATAATGGGCCATTGTGACAATGGGTCATTGTGATGTCATAATGGGCCATTATGATGTCATAATGGGCCATTGTGACAATGGGTCATTGTGATGTCATAATGGGCCATTGTGACAATGGGTCATTGTGATGTCATAATGGGCCATTGTGATGTCATAATGGGTCATTGTGACAATGGGTCATTGTGATGTCATAATGGGTCATTGTGACAATGGGTCATTGTAATGTCATAATGGGCCATTGTGATGTCATAATGGGCCATTGTGACAATGGGTCAATGTGATGTCATAATGGGCCATTGTGACAATGTGTCATTGTGTTGTCATAATGGGCCATTGTGACAATGGGTCATTGTGAGGTAATAATGGGTCATTGTGATGTCATAATGGGCCATTGTGACAATGGGTCATTGTGATGTCATAATGGGTCATTGTGATGTCATAATGGGCCATTGTGACAATGGGTTATTGTGATGTCATAATGGGCCATTGTGACAATGGGTCATTGTGATGTCATAATGGGCCATTGTGATAATGGGTCATTGTGATGTCATAATGGGCCATTGTGATGTCATAATGGGCCATTGTGACAATGGGTCATTGTGATGTCATAATGGGCCATTGTGACAATTGGTCATTATGATGTCATAATGTGCCATTGTGATGTCATAATGGGCCATTGTGACAATGGGTCATTGTGATGTCATAATGGGCCATTGTGACAATTGGTCATTGTGATGTCATAATGGGCCATTGTGACAATGGGTCATTGTGATGTCATAATGGGCCATTGTGACAATGGGTCAATGTGATGTCATAATGAGCCATTGTGACAATGGGTCATTGTGATGTCATAATGGGCCATTGTGACAATGGGTCATTGTGATGTCATAATGGGTCATTGTGATGTCATAATGGGCCATTGTGACAATGGGTCATTGTGATGTCATAATGGGCCATTGTGATGTCATAATGGGCCATTGTGACAATGGGTCATTGTGATGTCATAATGGGCCATTGTGACAATGGGTCATTGTGATGTCATAATGGGCTATTGTGACAATGGGTCATTGTGATGTCATAATGGGACCATTGTGATGTCATAATGGGCCATTGTGACAATGGGTCATTGTGATGTCATAATGGGTCATTGTGATGTCATAATGGGCCATTGTGACAATGGGTCATTGTGATGTCATAATGGGCCATTGTGATGTCATAATGGGCCATTGTGACAATGGGTCATTGTGATGTCATAATGGGCCATTGTGACAATGGGCCATTGTGATGTCATAATGGGCCATTGTGACAATGGGTCATTGTGATGTCATAATGGGTCATTGTGATGTCATAATGGGCCATTGTGACAATGGGTCATTGTGATGTCATAATGGGTCAATGTGATGTCATAATGGGTTATTGTGACAATGGGTCATTGTGATGTCATAATGGGCCATTGTGACAATGGGTCATTGTGATGTCATAATGGGCCATTGTGACAATGGGTAATTGTGATGTCATAATGGGCCATTGTGACAATTGGTCATTGTGATGTCATAATAGGCCATTGTGACAATGGGCCATTGTGATGTCATAATGGGTCATTGTGATGTCATAATGGGCCATTGTTACAATGGGTCATTGTGATGTCATAATGGGCCATTGTGACAATGGGTCATTGTGAGGTAATAATGGGTCATTGTGATGTCATAATGGGCCATTGTGACAATGGGTCATTGTGATGTCATAATGGGTCATTGTGATGTCATAATGGGCCATTGTGACAATGGGTTATTGTGATGTCATAATGGGCCATTGTGACAATGGGTCATTGTGATGTCATAATGGGCCATTGTGATAATGGGTCATTGTGATGTCATAATGGGCCATTGTGATGTCATAATGGGCCATTGTGACAATGGGTCATTGTGATGTCATAATGGGCCATTATGACATCACAATGACCCATTGTCAGAATGGCCCATTATGACATCACAATTGGCCATTATGACATCACAATGACCCATTGTCACAATGGCCCATTATGACAACACAATGACCCATTGTCACAATGGCCCATTATGACATCACAATGACCCATTGTCACAATGGCCCATTATGACATCACAATGACCCATTGTCACAATAACCCATTATGACATCACATTGACCCATTATGACATCACAATGACCCATTGTCACAATGGCCCATTATGACATCACAATGACCCATTATGACATCACAATGACCCATTGTCACAATGGCCCATTATGACATCACAATGGCCCATTATGACATCACAATGGCCCATTGTCACAATGGCCCATTATGACATCACAATGACCCATTATGACATCACAATGACCCATTGTCACAATGACCCATTATGACATCACAATGACCCATTTTCACAATAACCCATTATGACATCACAATGGCCGATTGTCACAATGGCCCATTATGACATCACAATGACCCATTGTCACAATAGCCCATTATGACATCACAATGACCCATTATGACATCACAATGACCCTTTATGACATCACAATGGCCCATTATGACATCAGAATGACCCATTATGACATCAGAATGACCCATTGTCACAATGGCCCATTATGACATCACAATGGCCCATTATGACATCACAATGACCCATTGTCACAATGGCCCATTATGACATCACAATGGTCCCATTATGACATCACAATGACCCATTGTCACAATAGCCCATTATGACATCACAATGACCCATTGTCACAATGGCCCATTATGACATCTCAATGACCCATTGTCACAATGGCCCATTATGACATCACAATTACCCATTGTCACAATGGCCCATTATGACATCACAATGACCCATTGTCACAATGGCCCATTATGACATCACAATGACCCATTGTCACAATAACCCATTATGACATCACATTGACCCATTATGACATCACAATGACCCATTGTCACAATGGCCCATTATGACATCACAATGACCCATTATGACATCACAATGACCCATTGTCACAATGGCCCATTATGACATCACAATGGCCCATTGTCACAATGGCCCATTATGACATCACAATGACCCATTGTCACAATGGCCCATTATGACATCACAATGGCCCATTATGACATCACAATGACCCATTGTCACAATGGCCCATTATGACATCACAATGACCCATTATGACATCACAATGACCCATTGTCACAATGGCCCATTATGACATCACAATGGTCCCATTATGACATCACAATGACCCATTGTCACAATAGCCCATTATGACATCACAATGACCCATTGTCACAATGGCCCATTATGACATCACAATGACCCATTGTCACAATGGCCCATTATGACATCACAATGGCCCATTATGACATCACAATGACCCATTGTCACAATGGCCCATTATGACATCACAATGACCCATTATGACATCACAATGACCCATTGTCACAATGGCCCATTATGACATCACAATGACCCATTGTCACAATGGCTCATTATGACATCACATTGACCCATTGTCACAATGGCCCATTATGACATCACAATGACCCATTGTCACAATGGCCCATTATGACATCACAATGACCAATTGTCACAATGGCCCATTATGACATCACAATGACCCATTGTCACAATGGCCCATTATGACATCACAATGGCACATTATGACATCATAATGACCAATTGTCACAATGGCCCATTATGACATCACAATGACCCATTGTCACAATGGCCCATTATGACATCACAATGGCCCATTATGACATCACAATGACCCATTATCACAATGGCCCATTATGACATCACAATGACCCATTGTCACAATGGCCCATTATGACATCACAATAACCCATTGTCACAATGGCCCATTATGACATCACAATGACCCATTATGACATCACAATGACCCATTGTCACAATGGCCCATTATGACATCACAATGACCCATTATTACCTCACAATGACCCATTGTCACAATGGCCCATTATGACAACACAATGACACATTGTCACAATGGCCCATTATGACATCACATTGACCCATTGTCACAATGGCCCATTATGACATCACAATGGCCCATTATGACATTACAATGACCCATTGTCACAATGACCCATTATGACATCACAATGACCCATTGTCACAATGACCCATTATGACATCACAATGGCCCATTATGACATCACAATGACCCATTGTCACAATGGCCCATTATGACATCACAATGACCCATTGTCACAATGGCCCATTATGACATCATAATGGCCCATTATGACATCACAATGACCCATTGTCACAATGGCCCATTATGACATCACAATGACCCATTGTCACAATGGCCCATTATGACATCACAATGGCCCATTATGACATCACAATGACCCATTGTCACAATGGCCCATTATGACATCACAATGACCCATTGTCACAATGGCCCATTATGACATCACAATGGCCCATTATGACATCACAATGACCCATTGTCACAATGGTCCCATTATGACATCACAATGACCCATTGTCACAATAGCCCATTATGACATCACAATGACCCATTGTCACAATGGCCCATTATGACATCACAATGACCCATTGTCACAATGGCCCATTATGACATCACAATGACCCATTGTCACAATGGCCCATTATGACATCACAATGACCCATTGTCAAAATGGCCCATTATGACATCACAATGACCCATTGTCACAATGGTCCATTATGAAATCACAATGACCCATTATGACATCACAATGACCCATTGTCACAATGGTCCATTATGACATCACAATGACCCATTATGACATCATAATGACCAATTGTCACAATGGCCCATTATGACATCACAATGACCCATTGTCACAATGGCTCATTATGACATCACATTGACCCATTGTCACAATGGCCCATTATGACATCACAATGACCCATTGTCACAATGGCCCATTATGACATCACAATGACCAATTGTCACAATGGCCCATTATGACATCACAATGACCCATTGTCACAATGGCCCATTATGACATCACAATGGCACATTATGACATCATAATGACCAATTGTCACAATGGCCCATTATGACATCACAATGACCCATTGTCACAATGGCCCATTATGACATCACAATGGCCCATTATGACATCACAATGACCCATTATCACAATGGCCCATTATGACATCACAATGACCCATTGTCACAATGGCCCATTATGACATCACAATAACCCATTGTCACAATGGCCCATTATGACATCACAATGACCCATTATGACATCACAATGACCCATTGTCACAATGGCCCATTATGACATCACAATGACCCATTATTACCTCACAATGACCCATTGTCACAATGGCCCATTATGACATCACAATGACCCATTGTAACAATGGCCCATTATGACATCACAATGACCCATTATGACATCACAATGGCCCATTGTCACAATGGCCTATTATGACATCACAATGACCAATTGTCACAATGGCCAATTATTACATCACAATGGCCCATTAAGACATCACAATGACCCATTGTCACAATGGCCCATTATGACATCACAATGACCCATTGTCACAATGGCCCATTATGACATCATAATGACCCATTGTCACAATGGCCCATTATGTCATCACAATGGCCCATTATGACATCACAATGACCCATTGTCACAATGGTCCATTATGACATCAAAATGACCCATTATGACATCATAATGACCAATTGTCACAATGGCCCATTATGACATCACAATGGCCCATTATGACATCACAATGACCCATTGTCACAATTGCCCATTATGACATCACAATGACCCATTGTCACAATGGCCCATTGTCACAATGGTCCATTATGACATCACAATGACCCATTATGACATCATAATGACCAATTGTCACAATGGCCCATTATGACATCACAATGACCCATTGTCACAATGGCCCATTATGATATCACAATGACCCATTGTCACAATGGCTTATTATGACATCACAATGGCCCATTATGACATCACAATGACCCATTGTCACAATGGTCCATTATGACATCAAAATGACCCATTATGACATCATAATGACCAATTGTCACAATGGCCCATTATGACATCACAATGACCCATTGTCACAATGGCTCATTATGACATCACATTGACCCATTGTCACAATGGCCCATTATGACATCACAATGACCCATTATGACATCACAATGACCCATTGTCACAATGGCCCATTATGACATCACAATGGACCGTTATGACATCACAATGACCCATTGTCACAATGGTCCATTATGACATCACAATGACCCATTGTCACAATGGCCCATTATGACATCACAATGATCCATTGTCACAATGGCCTATTATGACATCACAATGGCCCATTATGACATCACAATGACCCATTGTCACAATGGCCCATTATGACATCACAATGACCCATTATGACATCACAATGACCCATTGTCACAATGGCCCATTATGACATCACAATGGCCCATTGTCACAATGGGCCATTATGACATCACAATGGCCCATTATGACATCACAATGACCCATTGTCAGAATGGCCCATTATGACATCACAATGGCCCATTGTCACAATGGCCCATTATGACATCACAATGACCCATTATGACATCACAATGACCCATTGTCAGAATGGCCCATTATGACATCACAATGGGCCATTATGACATCACAATGACCCATTGTCACAATTGCCCATTATGACATCACAATGACCCATTGTCACAATGGCCCATTGTCACAATGGTCCATTATGACATCACAATGACCCATTATGACAACACAATGACCCATTGTCACAATGGCCCATTATGACATCACAATGGCCCATTATGACATCACTATGACCCATTGTCACAATAGCCCATTATGACAACACAATGAACCATTATGAAATCACAATGACAAATTGTCACAATAGCCCATAATGACATCACAATGACCCATTATGACATCACAATGACCCATTGTAACAATGGCCCATTATGACATCACAATGACCCATTGTCACAATGGCCCATTATGACATCACAATGACCCATTATCACAATGGCCCATTATGACATCACAATGACCCATTATGACATCACAATGACCCATTGTCACAATGGCCCATTATGACATCACAATGGCCCATTATGACATCACAATGACTCATTGTCACAATAGCCCATTATGACATCACAATGACCCATTATGACCTCACAATAAACCATTGGCACAATGGCCCATTATGACAACACAATGACCCATTATGAAATCACAATGACAAATTGTCACAATAGCCCATAATGACATCACAATGACCCATTATGACATCACAATGACCCATTGTAACAATGGCCCATTATGACATCACAATGACCCATTATGACATCACAATGGCCCATTGTCACAATGGCCTATTATGACATCACAATGACCAATTGTCACAATGGCCAATTATTACATCACAATGGCCCATTAAGACATCACAATGACCCATTGTCACAATGGCCCATTATGACATCACAATGACCCATTGTCACAATGGCCCATTATGACATCATAATGACCCATTGTCACAATGGCCCATTATGACATCACAATGGCCCATTATGACATCACAATGACCCATTGTCACAATGGTCCATTATGACATCAAAATGACCCATTATGACATCATAATGACCAATTGTCACAATGGCCCATTATGACATCACAATGGCCCATTATGACATCACAATGACCCATTGTCACAATTGCCCATTATGACATCACAATGACCCATTGTCACAATGGCCCATTGTCACAATGGTCCATTATGACATCACAATGACCCATTATGACATCATAATGACCAATTGTCACAATGGCCCATTATGACATCACAATGACCCATTATGACATCACAATGACCCATTGTCACAATGGCTCATTATGACATCACAATGGCCCATTATGACATCACAATGACCCATTGTCACAATGGCCCATTATGACATCACAATGACCCATTGTCACAATGGCCCATTATGACATCACAATGACCCATTGTCACAATGGCCCATTATGACATCACAATGGCCCATTATGACATCACAATGACCCATTGTCACAATGGTCCATTATGACATCAAAATGACCCATTATGACATCATAATGACCAATTGTCACAATGGCCCATTAAGACATCACAATGGCCCATTATGACATCACAATGACCCATTGTCACAATGGCCCATTATGGCATCACAATGACCCATTGTCACAATGGCCCATTATGACATTACAATGATGTCATAATGGGCCATTGTGACAATGGGTCATTGTGTTGTCATAATGGGCCATTGTGACAATGGGTCATTGTGATGTCATAATGGCCCATTGTGATGTCATAATGGGCCATTCTGACAATGGGTCATTGTGATGTCATAATGGGCCATTGCGATGTCATAATGGGCCATTGTGACAATGGGCCATTGTGATGTCATAATGGGCCATTGTGATGTCATAATGGGCCATTGTGACAATGGGTCATTGTAATGTCATAATGGGCCATTGTGACAATGGGTCATTGTGATGTCATAATGGGCTATTGTGACAATGGGTCATTGTGTTGTCATAATGGGCCATTGTGACAATGGGTCATTGTGATGTCATAATGGCCCATTGTGATGTCATAATGGGCCATTCTGACAATGGGTCATTGTGATGTCATAATGGGTCATTGTGATGTCATAATGGGCCATTGTGACAATGGGCCATTGTGATGTCATAATGGGCCATTCTGACAATGGGTCATTGTGATGTCATAATGGGCCATTGTGATGTCATAATGGGCCATTGTGACAATGGGCCATTGTGATGTCATAATGGGCCATTGTGACAATGGGTCATTGTGATGTCATAATGGGTCATTGTGATGTCATAATGGGCCATTGTGACAATGGGTCATTGTGATGTCATAATGGGCCATTGTGATGTCATAATAGGCCATTGTGAAAATGGATCATTGTGATGTCATAATGGGCCATTGTGACAATGGGTCATTGTGATGTCATAATGGACCATTGTGACAATGGGTCATTGTGATGTCATAACGGTCCATTGTGATGTCATAATGGGCCATTGTGACAATGGGTCATTGTGATGTCATAATGGGTCATTGTGATGTCATAATGGGCCATTGTGACAATGGGTCAATGTGATGTCATAATGAGCCATTGTGACAATGGGTCATTGTGATGTCATAATGGGCCATTGTGACAATTGGTCATTATGATGTCATAATGGGTCATTTTGATGTCATAATGGACCATTGTGACAATGGGTCATTGTGATGTCATAATGGGCCATTGTGATGTCATAATAAGCCATTGTGACAATGGGTCATTGTGATATCATAATGGGCCATTGTGACAATGGGTCATTGTGATGTCATAATGGGCCATTGTGACAATTGGTCATTATGATGTCATAATGGGTCATTGTGATGTCATAATGGACCATTGTGACAATGGGCCATTGTGACAATGGGTCATTGTGATGTCATAATGGGCAATTGTGACAATGGGTCATTGTGATGTCATAATGGGCCATTGTGATGTCATAATGGGCCATTGTGACAATTGGTCATTATGATGTCATAATGGGTCATTTTGATGTCATAATGGACCATTGTGACAATGGGTCATTGTGATGTCATAATGGGCCATTGTGATGTCATAATGGGCCATTGTGACAATGGGTCATTATGATGTCATAATGGGCCATTGTGACAATGGGTCATTGTGATGTCATAATGGGCCATTGTGACAATGGGTCATTGTGATGTCTTAATGGGCCATTGTGATGTAATAATTGGCCATTGTGACAATTGGTCATTGTGATGTCATAATAGGCCATTGTGACAATGGGCCATTGTGATGTCATAATGGATCATTGTGATGTCATAATGGGCCATTGTTACAATGGGTCATTGTGATGTCATAATGGGTCATTGTGATGTCATTATGGGCTATTGTGACAATTTGTCATTGTGATTTCATAATGGGTCATTGTGTTGTCATAATGGGC
Source organism: Engystomops pustulosus (assembly GCF_040894005.1). Classification (NCBI taxonomy): domain Eukaryota; kingdom Metazoa; phylum Chordata; class Amphibia; order Anura; family Leptodactylidae; genus Engystomops; species Engystomops pustulosus. The sequence goes on along the minus strand of NC_092411.1, from coordinate 91,937,723 downwards.
CATTGTGCCAATGGTTTATTGTGAGGTCATAATGGGTCATTGTGATGTCATAATGGGCTATTGTGACAATGAGTCATTGTGATGTCATAATGGGCCATTGTGATGTCATAATGGGCCATTGTGACAATGGGTCATTGTGATGTCATAATGGGTCATTGTGATGTCATAATGGGCCATTGTGATAATGGGTCATTGTGATGTCATAATGGGCCATTGTGACAATGGGTCATTGTGATGTCATAATGGGCCATTGTTACAATGGGTCATTGTGATGTCATAATGGGTCATTGTGATGTCATTATGGGCTATTGTGACAATTTGTCATTGTGATTTCATAATGGGTCATTGTGTTGTCATAATGGGCTATTGTGACAATGGGTCATAGTGATGTCATAATGGGCCATTGTGATGTCATAATGGGCCATTGTGACAATGGGTCATTGTGTTGTCATAATGGGTCATTGTGATGTCATAATGGACCATTGTGACAATGGGCCATTGTGACAATGGGTCATTGTGATGTCATAATGGGCAATTGTGACAATGGGTCATTGTGATGTCATAATGGCCCATTGTGATGTCATAATGGGCCATTCTGACAATGGGTCATTGTGATGTCATAATGGGTCATTGTGATGTCATAATGGGCCATTGTGACAATGGGCCATTGTGATGTCATAATGGGCCATTCTGACAATGGGTCATTGTGATGTCATAATGGGCCATTGTGATGTCATAATGGCCCATTGTGACAATGGGCCATTGTGATGTCATAATGGGCCATTGTGACAATGGGTCATTGTGATGTCATAATGGGTCATTGTGATGTCATAATGGGCCATTGTGACAATGGGTCATTGTGATGTCATAATGGGCCATTGTGATGTCATAATAGGCCATTGTGACAATGGATCATTGTGATGTCATAATGGGCCATTGTGACAATGGGTCATTGTGATGTCATAATGGACCATTGTGACAATGGGTCATTGTGATGTCATAACGGTCCATTGTGATGTCATAATGGGCCATTGTGACAATGGGTCATTGTGATGTCATAATGGGTCATTGTGATGTCATAATGGGCCATTGTGACAATGGGTCATTGTGATGTCATAATGGGCCATTGTGATGTCATAATAGGCCATTGTGACAATGGATCATTGTGATGTCATAATGGGCCATTGTGACAATGGGTCATTGTGATGTCATAATGGACCATTGTGACAATGGGTCATTGTGATGTCATAACGGTCCATTGTGATGTCATAATGGGCCATTGTGACAATGGGTCATTGTGATGTCATAATGGGTCATTGTGATGTCATAATGGGCCATTGTGACAATGGGTCAATGTGATGTCATAATGAGCCATTGTGACAATGGGTCATTGTGATGTCATAATGGGCCATTGTGACAATTGGTCATTATGATGTCATAATGGGTCATTTTGATGTCATAATGTACCATTGTGACAATGGGTCATTGTGATGTCATAATGGGCCATTGTGATGTCATAATAAGCCATTGTGACAATGGGTCATTGTGATATCATAATGGGCCATTGTGACAATGGGTCATTGTGATGTCATAATGGGCCATTGTGACAATTGGTCATTATGATGTCATAATGGGTCATTGTGATGTCATAATGGACCATTGTGACAATGGGCCATTGTGACAATGGGTCATTGTGATGTCATAATGGGCAATTGTGACAATGGGTCATTGTGATGTCATAATGGGCCATTGTGATGTCATAATGGGCCATTGTGACAATTGGTCATTATGATGTCATAATGGGTCATTTTGATGTCATAATGGACCATTGTGACAATGGGTCATTGTGATGTCATAATGGGCCATTGTGATGTCATAATGGGCCATTGTGACAATGGGTCATTATGATGTCATAATGGGCCATTGTGACAATGGGTCATTGTGATGTCATAATGGGCCATTGTGACAATGGGTCATTGTGATGTCTTAATGGGCCATTGTGATGTAATAATTGGCCATTGTGACAATTGGTCATTGTGATGTCATAATAGGCCATTGTGACAATGGGCCATTGTGATGTCATAATGGGTCATTGTGATGTCATAATGGGCCATTGTTACAATGGGTCATTGTGATGTCATAATGGGCTATTGTGACATTGGGTCATTGTGAGGTAATAATGGGTCATGGTGATGTCATAATGGGCCATTGTGACAATGGGTCATTGTGAAGTCATAATGGGTCATTGTGAAGTCATAATGGGTCATTTTGATGTCATAATGGGCCATTGTGACAATGGGTCATTGTGATGTCTTAATGGGTCATTGTAACAATGGGTCATTGTGATGTCATAATGGGCCATTGTGATGTCATAATGGGCCATTGTGACAATGGGTCATTGTGATGTCATAATGGGTCATTGTGACAATGGGTCATTGTGACAATGGGTCATTGTAATGTCATAATGGGCCATTGTGATGTCATAATGGGCCATTGTGACAATGGGTCAATGTGATGTCATAATGGGCCATTGTGACAATGTATCATTGTGTTGTTATAATGGGCCATTGTGACAATGGGTCATTGTGAGGTAATAATGGGTCATTGTGATGTCATAATGGGCCATTGTGACAATGGGTCATTGTGATGTCATAATGGGTCATTGTGATGTCATAATGGGCCATTGTGACAATGGGTCATTGTGATGTCATAATGGGCCATTGTGAAAATGGGTCATTGTGATGTCATAATAGGCCATTGTGACAATGGGTCATTGTGATGTCATAATGGGCCATTGTGACAATGGGTTATTGTGATGTCATAATGGGTCATTGTGATGTAATAATGGGCCATTGTGATGTCATAATGGGCCATTGTGACAATGGGTCATTGTGATGTCATAATGGGCCATTTTGATGTCATAATGGGCCATTGTTACAATGGGTCATTGTGATGTCATAATGGGCCATTGTGACAATTGGTCATTATGATGTCATAATGGGCCATTGTGATGTCATAATGGGCCATTGTGACAATGGGTCATTGTGATGTCATAATGGGCCATTGTGACATTGGGTCATTGTGATGTCATAATGGCCCATTGTGATGTCATAATGGGCAATTCTGACAATGGGTCATTGTGATGTCATAATGGGCCATTGTGACAATGGGTCATTGTGTTGTCATAATGGGCCATTGTGACATTGGGTCATTGTGATGTCATAATGGCCCATTGTGATGTCATAATGGGCCATTGTGACAATGGGTGATTGTGATGTCATAATGGGCCATTGTGACAATGGGTGATTGTGATGTCATAATGGGCCATTGTGACAATGGGTGATTGTGATGTCATAATGGGCCATTGTGACAATGGGTGATTGTGATGTCATAATGGGCCATTGTGACAATGGGTGATTGTGATGTCATAATGGGCCATTGTGACAATGGGTCATTGTGATGTCATAATGGGCCATTGTGACAATGGGTCATTGTGATGTCATAATGGGCCATTATGACAATGGGTCATTGTGATGTCATAATGGGCTATTGTGACAATGGGTCATTGTGATGTCATAATGCGCCATTGTGATGTGATAATGGGCCATTGTGACAATGGGTCATTGTGATGTCATAATGGGCCATTGTGACAATGGGTTATTGTGATGTCATAATGGGTCATTGTGATGTAATAATGGGCCATTGTGACAATGGGTCATTGTGATGTCATAATGGGCTATTGTGACAATGGTTCATTATGATGTCATAATGGGTCATTGTGATGTCATAATGGGCTATTGTGACAATTGGTCATTGTGATGTCATAATGGGCCATTGTGATGTCATAATGGGCCATTGTGACAATGGGTCATTGTGATGTCATAATGGGTCTATGTGATGTCAAAATGGGCCATTGTGACAATGGGTCAATGTGATGTCATAATGGGCCATTGTGACAATGTGTCATTGTGTTGTCATAATGGGCCATTGTGACAATGGGTCATTGTGAGGTAATAATGGGTCATTGTGATGTCATAATGGGCCATTGTGACAATGGGTCATTGTGATGTCATAATGGGTCATTGTGATGTCATAATGGGCCATTGTGACAATGGGTCATTGTGATGTCATAATGGGCCATTGTGAAAATGGTCATTGTGATGTCATAATAGGCCATTGTGACAATGGGTCATTGTGATGTCATAATGGGCCATTGTGACAATGGGTTATTGTGATGTCATAATGGGTCATTGTGATGTAATAATGGGCCATTGTGATGTCATAATGGGCCATTGTGACAATGGGTCATTGTGATGTCATAATGGGCCATTTTGATGTCATAATGGGCCATTGTTACAATGGGTCATTGTGATGTCATAATGGGCCATTGTGACAATTGGTCATTATGATGTCATAATGGGCCATTGTGATGTCATAATGGGCCATTGTGACAATGGGTCATTGTGATGTCATAATGGGCCATTGTGACATTGGGTCATTGTGATGTCATAATGGCCCATTGTGATGTCATAATGGGCAATTCTGACAATGGGTCATTGTGATGTCATAATGGGCCATTGTGACAATGGGTCATTGTGTTGTCATAATGGGCCATTGTGACATTGGGTCATTGTGATGTCATAATGGCCCATTGTGATGTCATAATGGGCCATTGTGACAATGGGTCATTGTGATGTCATAATGGGCCATTGTGACAATGGGTCATTGTGATGTCATAATGGGCCATTGTGACAATGGGTCATTGTGATGTCATAATGGGCCATTGTGACAATGGGTCATTGTGATGTCATAATGGGCCATTGTGACAATGGGTCATTGAGATGTAATAATGGGCCATTGTGACAATGGGTCATTGTGATGTCATAATGGGTCAATGTGATGTCATAATGGGCCATTGTGACAATGGGTCATTATGATGTCATAATGGGTCATTCTGATGTCATAATGGGCCATTGTGATGTCATAATGGGTCATTGTGATGTCATAATGGGTCATTGTGATGTCATAATGGGCTATTGTGACAATGGGTCATTGTGATGTCATAATGGGCAATTGTGACAATCGGTCATTGTGATGTCATAATGGGCCATTGTGACAATGGGTCATTGTGATGTCATAATGGGTCATTGTGATGTCATAAAGGGCCATTGTGACAATGGGTCATTCTGATGTCATAATGGGTCATTCTGATGTCATAATGGGTCATTCTGATGTCATAATGGGTCATTGTGATGTCATAATGGGTCATTGTGATGTCATAATGGGCTATTGTGACAATGGGTCATTGTGATGTCATAATGGGCCATTGTGACAATCGGCCATTGTGATGTCATAATGGGCCATTGTGACAATGGGTCATTGTGATGTCATAATGGGTCATTGGGACAATGGGTCATTGTGATGTCATAATGGGTCATTGTGATATCATAATGGGCCATTGTGACAATGGGCCATTGTGATGTCATAATGGGCCATTGTGATGTCATAATGGGCCATTGTGACAATGGGTCATTGTGATGTCATAATGGGTCATTGTGATGTCATAATGGGCCATTGTGACGATGGGTCATTGTGATGTCATAATGGGTCAATGTGATGTCATAATGGGTTATTGTGACAATGGGTCATTGTGATGTCATAATGGGCCATTGTGACAATGGGTCATTGTGATGTCATAATGGGCCATTGTGACAATGGGTCATTGTGTTGTCATAATGGGCCATTGTGATGTCATAATGGGCCATTCTGACAATGGGTCATTGTGATGTCATAATGGGCCATTGTGATGTCATAATGGGCCATTGTGACAATGGGCCATTGTGATGTCATAATGGGCCATTGTGATGTCATAATGGGCCATTGTGACAATGGGTCATTATGATGTCATAATGGATCATTGTGATGTCATAATGGGCCATTGTGACAATGGGTCATTGTGATGTCATAATGGACCATTGTGACAATGGGTCATTGTGATGTCATAATGGTCCATTGTGATGTCATAATGGGCCATTGTGACAATGGGTCATTGTGATGTCATAATGGGTCATTGTGATGTCATAATGGGCCATTGTGACAATGGGTCATTGTGATGTCATAATGGGCTATTGTGACAATGGGTCATTGTGATGTCATAATGGGCCATTGTGACAATGGGTCATTGTGATGTCATAATGGACCATTGTGACAATGGGTCATTGTGATGTCATAATGGTCCATTGTGATGTCATAATGGGCCATTGTGACAATGGGTCATTGTGATGTCATAATGGGTCATTGTGATGTCATAATGGGCCATTGTGACAATGGGTCATTGTGATGTCATAATGGGCTATTGTGACAATGGGTCATTGTGATGTCATAATGGGCCATTGTGATGTCATAATGGGCCATTGTGACAATGGTTCATTGTGATGTCATAATGGGCCATTGTGACAATGGATCATTGTGATGTCATAATGGGCTATTGTGACAATGGGTCATTGTGATGTCATAATGGGCCATTGTGATGTCATAATGGGCCATTGTGACAATGGGTCATTGTGATGTCATAATGGACCATTGTGACAATGGGTCATTGTGATGTCATAATGGGCCATTGTGATGTCATAATGGGCCATTGTGACAATGGGCCATTGTGATGTCATAATGGGCCATTGTGATGTCATAATGGGCCATTGTGACAATGGGTCATTGTGATGTCATAATGGGTCAATGTGATGTCATAATGGGCTATTGTGACAATGGGTCATTGTGATGTCATAATGGGCCATTGTGACAATGGGTCATTGTGATGTCATAATGGACCATTGTGACAATGGGTAATTGTGATGTCATAATGGGCCATTGTGATGTCATAATGGGCCATTGTGACAATGGGCCATTGTGATGTCATAATGGGCCATTGTGACAATGGGTCATTGTGATGTCATAATGGGCCATTGTGATGTCATAATGGGCCATTGTGACAATGGGTCATTGTGATGTCATAATGGGCCATTGTGACAATGGGTCATTGTGATGTCATAATGGGCTATTGTGACAATTGGTCATTGTGATGTCATAATGGGACCATTGTGATGTCATAATGGGCCATTGTGACAATGGGTCATTGTGATGTCATAATGGGTCTTTCTGATGTCATAATGGGCCATTGTGACAATGGGTCATTATGATGTCATAATGGGTCATTCTGATGTCATAATGGGCCATTGTGATGTCATAATGGGTCATTGTGATGTCATAGTGGGTCATTGTGATGTCATAATGGGCTATTGTGACAATGGGTCATTGTGATGTCATAATGGGCCATTGTGACAATCGGTCATTGTGATGTCATAATGGGCCATTGTGACAATGGGTCATTGTGATGTCATAATGGGTCATTGTGATGTCATAATGGGCCATTGTGACAATGGGTCATTGTGATGTCATAATGGGTCATTCTGATGTCATAATGGGTCATTGTGATGTCATAATGGGTCATTGTGATGTCATAATGGGCCATTGTGACAATGGGTCATTGTGATGTCATAATGGGTCAATGTGATGTCATAATGGGCTATTGTGACAATGGGTCATTGTGATGTCATAATGGGCCATTGTGACAATGGGTCATTGTGATGTCATAATGGGCCATTGTGACAATGGGTCATTGTGATGTCATAATGGGCCATTGTGATGTCATAATGGGCCATTGTGACAATGGGTCATTGTGATGTCATAATGGGCCATTGTGACAATGGGTCATTGTGATGTCATAATGGGCTATTGTGACAATTGGTCATTGTGATGTCATAATGGGACCATTGTGATGTCATAATGGGCCATTGTGACAATGGGTCATTGTGATGTCATAATGGGTCTTTCTGATGTCATAATGGGCCATTGTGACAATGGGTCATTATGATGTCATAATGGGTCATTCTGATGTCATAATGGGCCATTGTGATGTCATAATGGGTCATTGTGATGTCATAGTGGGTCATTGTGATGTCATAATGGGCTATTGTGACAATGGGTCATTGTGATGTCATAATGGGCCATTGTGACAATCGGTCATTGTGATGTCATAATGGGCCATTGTGACAATGGGTCATTGTGATGTCATAATGGGTCATTGTGATGTCATAATGGGCCATTGTGACAATGGGTCATTGTGATGTCATAATGGGTCATTCTGATGTCATAATGGGTCATTGTGATGTCATAATGGGCCATTGTGACAATGGGTCATTGTGATGTCATAATGGGTCAATGTGATGTCATAATGGGCTATTGTGACAATGGGTCATTGTGATGTCATAATGGGCCATTGTGACAATGGGTCATTGTGATGTCATAATGGGCCATTGTGACAATGGGTCATTGTGATGTCATAATGGGCCATTGTGACAATGGGTCATTGTGATGTCATAATGGGCCATTGTGATGTCATAATGGGTCATTGTTATGTCATAATGGGCCATTGTGACAATTGGTCATTATGATGTCATAATGGGCCATTGTGATGTCATAATGGGCCATTGTGACAATGGGTCATTGTGATGTCATAATGGGCCATTGTGACAATGGGTCATTGTGATGTCATAATGGGCCATTGTGACAATGGGTCAATGTGATGTCATAATGGGCCATTGTGACAATGGGTCATTGTGATGTCATAATGGGCCATTGTGACAATGGGTCATTGTGATGTCATAATGGGCCATTGTGACAATGGGTCAATGTGATGTCATAATGGGCCATTGTGACAATGGGCCATTGTGATGTCATAATGGGCCATTGTGACAATGGGTCATTGTGATGTCATAATGGGCCATTGTGATGTCATAATGGGCCATTGTGACAATGGGTTATTATGATGTCATAATGGGTCATTGTGATGTCATAATGGGCCATTGTGACAATGGGTTATTATGATGTCATAATGGGTCAATGTGATGTCATAATGGGCCATTGTGACAATTGGTCATTATGATGTCATAATGGGTCATTGTGATGTCATAATGGACCATTGTGACAATGGGTCATTGTGATTTCATAATGGGCCATTGTGATGTCATAATGGGCCATTGTGACAATGGGTCATTGTGATGTCATAATGGGCCATTGTGATGTCATAATGGGCCATTGTGACAATGGGTCATTGTGATGTCATAATGGGCCATTGTGACAATGGGTCATTGTGATGTCATAATGGGCCATTGTGACAATGGGTGATTGTGATGTCATAATGGGCCATTGTGACAATGGGTGATTGTGATGTCATAATGGGCCATTGTGACAATGGGTGATTGTGATGTCATAATGGGCCATTGTGACAATGGGTCATTGTGATGTCAAAATGGGCCATTGTGACAATGGGTCAATGTGATGTCATAATGGGCTTTCGTGACAATGGGTCATTGTGATGTCATAATGGGCTATTGTGACAATGGGTCATTGTGATGTCATAATGCGCCATTGTGATGTCATAATGGGCCATTGTGACAATGGGTCATTGTGATGTCATAATGGGCCATTGTGACAATGGGTCATTGTGATGTCATAATGGGCTATTGTGACAATAGGTCATTGTGATGTCATAATGGGCCATTGTGATGTCATAATGGGCCATTGTGACAATGGGTCATTGTGATGTCATAATGGACCATTGTGACAATGGGTCATTGTGATGTCATAATGGGCCATTGTGATGTCATAATGGGCCATTGTGACAATGGGCCATTGTGATGTCATAATGGGCCATTGTGACAATGGGTCATTGTGATGTCATAATGGGCCATTGTGATGTCATAATGGGCCATTGTGACAATGGGTCATTGTGATGTCATAATGGGCTATTGTGACAATGGGTCATTGTGATGTCATAATGGGACCATTGTGATGTCATAATGGGCCATTGTGACAATGGGTCATTGTGATGTCATAATGGGTCATTGTGATGTCATAATGGGCCATTGTGACAATGGGTCATTGTGATGTCATAATGGGTCATTGTGATGTCAAAATGGGCCATTGTGACAATGGGTCATTGTGATGTCATAATGGGCTATTGTGACAATGGTTCATTATGATGTCATAATGGGTCATTGTGATGTCATAATGGGCTATTGTGACAATTGGTCATTGTGATGTCATAATGGGACCATTGTGATGTCATAATGGGCCATTGTGACAATGGGTCATTGTGATGTCATAATGGGTCATTGTGATGTCATAATGGGCCATTGTGACAATGGGTCATTATGATGTCATAATGGGTCATTCTGATGTCATAATGGGTCATTCTGATGTCATAATGGGCCATTGTGATGTCATAATGGGTCATTGTGATGTCATAATGGGTCATTGTGATGTCATAATGGGCTATTGTGACAATAAGTCATTGTGATGTCATAATGGGCAATTGTGACAATCGGTCATTGTGATGTCATCATGACCCATTGTGACAATGGGTCATTGTGATGTCATAATGGGTCATTGTGATGTCATAATGGGCCATTGTGACAATGGGTCATTCTGATGTCATAATGGGTCATTCTGATGTCATAATGGGCCATTGTGATGTCATAATGGGTCATTGTGATGTCATAATGGGTCATTGTGATGTCATAATGGGCTATTGTGACAATGGGTCATTGTGATGTCATAATGGGCCATTGTGACAATCGGCCATTGTGATGTCATAATGGGCCATTGTGACAATGGGTCATTGTGATGTCATAATGGGTCATTGTGACAATGGGTCATTGTGATGTCATAATGGGTCATTGTGATGTCATAATGGGCCATTGTGACAATGGGCCATTGTGATGTCATAATGGGCCATTGTGATGTCATAATGGGCCATTGTGACAATGGGTCATTGTGATGTCATAATGGGTCATTGTGATGTCATAATGGGCCATTGTGACAATGGGTCATTGTGATGTCATAATGGGTCAATGTGATGTCATAATGGGTTATTGTGACAATGGGTCATTGTGATGTCATAATGGGCCATTGTGATGTCATAATGGGCCATTGTGACAATGGGTCATTGTGATGTCATAATGGGTCATTGTGATGTCATAATGGGCCATTGTGACAATGGGTCATTGTGATGTCATAATGGGCCATTATGACAATGGGTCATTGTGATGTCATAATGGGCTATTGTGACAATGGGTCATTGTGATGTCATAATGGGCCATTGTGATGTCATAATGGGCCATTGTGACAATGGGTCATTGTGATGTCATAATGGGCCATTGTGACAATGGGTCATTGTGATGTCATAATGGGCTATTGTGACAATGGGTCATTGTGATGTCATAATGGGCCATTGTGACAATGGGTCATTGTGATGTCATAATGGGCCATTGTGACAATGGGTCATTGTGATGTCATAATGGGCTATTGTGACAATGGGTCATTGTGATGTCATAATGGGCCATTGTGATGTCATAATGGGCCATTGTGACAATGGGTCATTGTGATGTCATAATGGACCATTGTGACAATGGGTCATTGTGATGTCATAATGGGCCATTGTGATGTCATAATGGGCCATTGTGACAATGGGCCATTGTGATGTCATAATGGGCCATTGTGACAATGGGTCATTGTGATGTCATAATGGGTCATTGTGATGTCATAATGGGCCATTGTGACAATGGGTCATTGTGATATCATAATGGGTCAATGTGATTTCATAATGGGTCATTGTGACAATGGGTCATTGTGATGTCATAATGGGCCATTGTGACAATGGGTCATTGTGATGTCATAATGGGCCATTGTGACAATGGGTCATTGTGATGTCATAATGGGCCATTGTGACAATGGGTCATTGTGTTGTCTTAATGGGCCATTGTGACAATGGGTCATTGTGATGTCATAATGGCCCATTGTGATGTCATAATGGGCCATTCTGACAATGGGTCATTGTGATGTCATAATGGGCCATTGTGATGTCATAATGGGCCATTGTGACAGTGGGCCATTGTGATGTCATAATGGGCCATTGTGATGTCATAATAGGCCATTGTGACAATGGGTCATTATGATGTCATAATGGATCATTGTGATGTCATAATGGGCCATTGTGACAATGGGTCATTGTGATGTCATAATGGACCATTGTGACAATGGGTCATTGTGATGTCATAATGGTCCATTGTGATGTCATAATGGGCCATTGTGACAATGGATTATTGTGATGTCATAATGGGCCATTGTGACAATGGGTCATTGTGATGTCATAATGGGCCATTATGACAATGGGTCATTGTGATGTCATAATGGGCTATTGTGACAATGGGTCATTGTGATGTCATAATGGGCCATTGTGATGTCATAATGGGCCATTGTGACAATGGGTCATTGTGATGTCATAATGGGCCATTGTGACAATGGGTCATTGTGATGTCATAATGGGCTATTGTGACAATGGGTCATTGTGATGTCATAATGGGCCATTGTGATGTCATAATGGGCCATTGTGACAATGGGCCATTGTGATGTCATAATGGGCCATTGTGACAATGGGTCATTGTGATGTCATAATGGGCCATTGTGATGTCATAATGGGCCATTGTGATGTCATAATGGGCCATTGTGACAATGGGTCATTGTGATGTCATAATGGGCCATTGTGACAATTGGTCATTATGATGTCATAATGGGTCATTGTGATGTCATAATGAACCATTGTGACAATGGGTCATTGTGATGTAATAATGGGCCATTGTGATGTCATAATGGGCCATTGTGACAATGGGTCGTTGTGATGTCATAAAGGGTCATTGTGATGTCATAATGGGCCATTGTGACAATGGGTCATTGTGATATCATTATGGGTCAATGTGATGTCATAATGGGCTATTGTGACAATGGGTCATTGTGATGTCATAATGGGCCATTGTGACAATGGGTCATTATGATGTCATAATGGGCCATTGTGATGTCATAATGGGCCATTGTGACAATGGGTCATTGTGATGTCATAATGGGCCATTGTGACAATGGGTCATTGTGATGTCATAATGGGCCATTGTGACAATGGGTCATTGTGATGTCATAATGGGCCATTGTGACAATGGGTCAATGTGATGTCATAATGGGCCATTGTGATGTCATAATGGGCCATTGTGACAATGGGTCATTGTGATATCATAATGGGCCATTGTGACAATGGGTCATTGTGATGTCATAATGGGCCATTGTGATGTCATAATGGACCATTGTGACAATGGGTCATTGTGATGTCATAATGGGCCATTGTGATGTCATAATGGGCCATTGTGACAATGGGTCATTCTGATGTCATAATGGGCCATTGTGATAATGGGTCATTGTGATGTCATAATGGGCCATTGTGACAATGGGTCATTGTGATGTCATAATGGGCCATTGTGACAATTGGTCATTATGATGTCATAATGGGTCATTGTGATGTCATAATGGACCATTGTGACAATGGGTCATTGTGATGTCATAATGGGCCATTGTGATGTCATAATGGGCCATTGTGACAATGGGTCATTGTGATGTCATAAAGGGTCATTGTGATGTCATAATGGGCCATTGTGACAATGGGTCATTGTGATGTCATAATGGGTCAATGTGATGTCATAATGGGCTATTGTGACAATGGGTCATTGTGATGTCATAATGGGCCATTGTGACAATGGGTCATTGTGATGTCATAATGGACCATTGTGACAATGGGTAATTGTGATGTCATAATGGGCCATTGTGATGTCATAATGGGCCATTGTGACAATGGGCCATTGTGATGTCATAATGGGCCATTGTGACAATGGGTCATTGTGATGTCATAATGGGCCATTGTGATGTCATAATGGGCCATTGTGACAATGGGTCATTGTGATGTCATAATGGGCCATTGTGACAATGGGTCATTGTGATGTCATAATGGGCTATTGTGACAATGGGTCATTGTGATGTCATAATGGGACCATTGTGATGTCATAATGGGCCATTGTGACAATGGGTCATTGTGATGTCATAATGGGTCATTGTGATGTCATAATGGGCCATTGTGACAATGGGTCATTGTGTTGTCATAATGGGTCATTGTGATGTCAAAATGGGCCATTGTGACAATGGGTCATTGTGATGTCATAATGGGCTATTGTGACAATGGTTCATTATGATGTCATAATGGGTCATTGTGATGTCATAATGGGCTATTGTGACAATTGGTCATTGTGATGTCATAATGGGACCATTGTGATGTCATAATGGTCCATTGTGACAATGGGTCATTGTGATGTCATAATGGGTCATTGTGATGTCATAATGGGCCATTGTGACAATGGGTCATTATGATGTCATAATGGGTCATTCTGATGTCATAATGGGCCATTGTGATGTCATAATGGGTCATTGTGATGTCATAGTGGGTCATTGTGATGTCATAATGGGCTATTGTGACAATGGGTCATTGTGATGTCATAATGGGCCATTGTGACAATGGGTCATTGTGATGTCATAATGGGCCATTGTGACAATGGGTCATTGTGATGTCATAATGGGTCATTGTGATGTCATAATGGGCCATTGTGACAATGGGTCACTGTGATGTCATAATGGGTCATTCTGATGTCATAATGGGCCATTGTGATGTCATAATGGGTCATTGTGATGTCATAATGGGTCATTGTGATGTCATAATGGGCCCCTGTGACAATGGGTCATTGTGATGTCATAATGGGTCAATGTGATGTCATAATGGGCTATTGTGACAATGGGTCATTGTGATGTCATAATGGGCCATTGTGACAATGGGTCATTGTGATGTCATAATGGGCCATTGTGACAATGGGTCATTGTGATGTCATAATGGGCCATTGTGATGTCATAATGGGTCATTGTTATGTCATAATGGGCCATTGTGACAATTGGTCATTATGATGTCATAATGGGCCATTGTGATGTCATAATGGGCCATTGTGACAATGGGTCATTGTGATGTCATAATGGGCCATTGTGACAATGGGTCATTGTGATGTCATAATGGGCCATTGTGACAATGGGTCAATGTGATGTCATAATGGGCCATTGTGACAATGGGTCATTGTGATGTCATAATGGGCCATTGTGACAATGGGTCATTGTGATGTCATAATGGGCCATTGTGACAATGGGTCAATGTGATGTCATAATGGGCCATTGTGACAATGGGCCATTGTGATGTCATAATGGGCCATTGTGACAATGGGTCATTGTGATGTCATAATGGACCATTGTGACAATGGGTCATTGTGATGTCATAATGGGCCATTGTGATGTCATAATGGGCCATTGTGACAATGGGTCATTGTGATGTCATAATGGGCCATTGTGACAATGGGTCATTGTGATGTCATAATGGGCCATTGTGATGTCATAATGGGCCATTGTGACAATGGGTCATTGTGATGTCATAATGGGCATTGTGACAATTGGTCATTATGATGTCATAATGTGCCATTGTGATGTCATAATGTGCCATTGTGATGTCATAATGGGCCATTGTGACAATGGGTCATTGTGATGTCATAATGGGCCATTGTGACAATTGGTCATTGTGATGTCATAATGGGCCATTGTGACAATGGGTCATTGTGATGTCATAATGGGCCATTGTGACAATGGGTCAATGTGATGTCATAATGAGCCATTGTGACAATGGGTCATTGTGATGTCATAATGGGCCATTGTGACAATTGGTCATTATGATGTCATAATGGGTCATTGTGATGTCATAATGGACCATTGTGACAATGGGTCATTGTGATGTCATAATGGGTCATTGTGATTTCATAATGGACCATTGTGACAATGGGTCATTTTGATGTCATAATGGGCCATTGTGACAATGGGTCATTGTGATGTCATAATGGGCCATTGTGACAATGGGTCATTGTGATGTCATAATGGGCCATTGTGACAATGGGTCATTGTGATGTCATAATGGGCCATTGTGACAATTGGTCATTATGATGTCATAATGGGTCATTGTGATGTCATAATGGACCATTGTGACAATGGGCCATTGTGACAATGGGTCATTGTGATGTCATAATGGGCCATTGTGACAATGGGTCATTGTGATGTCATAATGGGCCATTGTGATGTCATAATGGGCCATTGTGACAATTGGTCATTATGATGTCATAATGGGTCATTTTGATGTCATAATGGACCATTGTGACAATGGGTCATTGTGATGTCATAATGGGCCATTGTGATGTCATAATGGGCCATTGTGACAATGGGTCATTGTGATGTCATAATGGGCCATTGTGACAATGGGTCATTGTGATGTCATAATGGGCCATTGTGACAATGGGTCATCGTGATGTCATAATGGGCCATTGTGATGTCATAATGGGCCATTGTGACAATGGGTCATTGTGATGTCATAATGGGTCATTGTGATGTCATAATGGGCCATTGTGACAATTGGTCATTATGATGTCATAATGGGCCATTGTGATGTCATAATGGGCCATTGTGACAATGGGTCATTGTGATGTCATAATGGACCATTGTGACAATGGGTCATTGTGATGTCATAATGGGCCATTGTGATGTCATAATGGGCCATTGTGACAATTGGTCATTATGATGTCATAATGGGCCATTGTGATGTCATAATGGGCCATTGTGACAATGGGTCATTGTTATGTCATAATGGACCATTGTGACAATAGGTCATTGTGATGTCATAATGGGCCATTGTGATGTCATAATGGGCCATTGTGACAATGGGCCATTGTGATGTCATAAAGGGTCATTGTGATGTCATAATGCGCCATTGTGACAATGGGTCATTGTGATGTCATAATGGGTCAATGTGATGTCATAATGGGCTATTGTGACAATGGGTCATTGTGATGTCATAATGGGCCATTGTGACAATGGGTCATTGTGATGTCATAATGGGCCATTGTGATGTCATAATGGGCCATTGTGACAATGGGTCATTGTGAAGTCATAATGGGCCATTGTGACAATGGGTCATTGTGATGTCATAATGGGCCATTGTGATGTCATAATGGGCCATTGTGACAATGGGTCATTGTGATGTCATAATGGGCCATTGTGACAATGGATCATTGTGATGTCATAATGGGCCATTGTGACAATGGGTCATTGTGATGTCATAATGGGCCATTGTGACAATGGGTCAATGTGATGTCATAATGGACCATTGTGACAATGGGTCATTGTGATGTCATAATGGGCCATTGTGATGTCATAATGGGCCATTGTGACAATGGGTCATTGTGATGTCATAATGGGCCATTGTGATAATGGGTCATTGTGATGTCATAATGGGCCATTGTGATGTCATAATGGGCCATTTTGACAATGGGTCATTGTGATGTCATAATGGGCCATTGTGACAATTGGTCATTATGATGTCATAATGTGCCATTGTGATGTCATAATGGGCCATTGTGACAATGGGTCATTGTGATGTCATAATGGGCCATTGTGACAATTTGTCATTGTGATGTCATAATGGGCCATTGTGACAATGGGTCATTGTGATGTCATAATGGGCCATTGTGACAATGGGTCAATGTGATGTCATAATGAGCCATTGTGACAATGGGTCATTGTGATGTCATAATGGGCCATTGTGACAATTGGTCATTATGATGTCATAATGGGTCATTGTGATGTCATAATGGACCATTGTGACAATGGGTCATTGTGATGTCATAATGGGTCATTGTGATTTCATAATGGACCATTGTGACAATGGGTCATTGTGATGTCATAATGGGCCATTGTGATGTCATAATGGGCCATTGTGACAATGGGTCATTGTGATGTCATAATGGGCCATTGTGACAATGGGTCATTGTGATGTCATAATGGGCCATTGTGACAATGGGTCATTGTGATGTAATAATGGGCCATTGTGACAATTGGTCATTATGATGTCATAATGGGCCATTGTGATGTCATAATGGGCCATTGTGACAATGGGTCATTGTGATGTCATAATGGACCATTGTGACAATGGGTCATTGTGATGTCATAATGGGCCATTGTGATGTCATAATGGGCCATTGTGACAATGGGTCATTGTGATGTCATAATGGGCCATTGTGACAATGGGTCATTGTGATGTCATAATGGGCCATTGTGACAATGGGTCATTGTGATGTCATAATGGGCCATTGTGACAATTGGTCATTATGATGTCATAATGTGCCATTGTGATGTCATAATGGGCCATTGTGACAATGGGTCATTGTGATGTCATAATGGGCCATTGTGATGTCATAATGGGCCATTGTGACAATGGGTTATTATGATGTCATAATGGGTCATTGTGATGTCATAATGGGCCATTGTGACAATGGGTTATTATGATGTCATAATGGGTCAATGTGATGTCATAATGGGCCATTGTGACAATTGGTCATTATGATGTCATAATGGGTCATTGTGATGTCATAATGGACCATTGTGACAAAGGGTCATTGTGATTTCATAATGGGCCATTGTGATGTCATAATGGGCCATTGTGACAATGGGTCATTGTGATGTCATAATGGGCCATTGTGGCAATGGGTCATTGTGATGTCATAATGGGCCATTTTGATGTCATAATGGGCCATTGTTACAATGGGTCATTGTGATGTCATAATGGGCCATTGTGACAATTGGTCATTATGATGTCATAATGGGCCATTGTGATGTCATAATGGGCCATTGTGACAATGGGTCATTGTGATGTCATAATGGGCCATTGTGACAATGGGTCATTGTGTTGTCATAATGGGCCATTGTGACATTGGGTCATTGTGATGTCATAATGGCCCATTGTGATGTCATAATGGGCCATTCTGACAATGGGTCATTGTGATGTCATAATGGGCCATTGTGATGTCATAATGGGCCATTGTGACAATGGGTCATTGTGATGTCATAATGGGCCATTGTGACAATGGGTCATTGTGATGTCATAATGGGCCATTGTGACAATGGGTGATTGTGATGTCATAATGGGCCATTGTGACAATGGGTGATTGTGATGTCATAATGGGCCATTGTGACAATGGGTGATTGTGATGTCATAATGGGCCATTGTGACAATGGGTCATTGTGATGTCATAATGGGCCATTGTGACAATGGGTCATTGTGATGTCATATTGGGCCATTATGACAATGGGTCATTGTGATGTCATAATGGGCTATTGTGACAATGGGTCATTGTGATGTCATAATGCGCCATTGTGATGTCATAATGGGACATTGTGACAATGGGTCATTGTGATGTCATAATGGGCCATTGTGACAATGGGTCATTGTGATGTCATAATGGGCTATTGTGACAATGGGTCATTGTGATGTCATAATGGGCCATTGTGATGTCA
Organism: Engystomops pustulosus; assembly: GCF_040894005.1. NCBI lineage: Eukaryota > Metazoa > Chordata > Amphibia > Anura > Leptodactylidae > Engystomops > Engystomops pustulosus. Next base: position 91,918,307 of record NC_092411.1, on the reverse strand, counting down.
TAATGGGCCATTGTGACAATGGGTCATTGTGATGTCATAATGGACCATTGTGACAATGGGTCATTGTGATGTCATAATGGGCCATTGTGATGTCATAATGGGCCATTGTGACAATGGGCTATTGGGTTTGCAGCCAGATCTTGTGCAGTGAGCTCTGCAGATTTTTGTGGCCGATAACTTTAAAAAAAGCATTAGCAAAGCGAGTCTGTGAGCTTGGCAGCGAGTGTGCACTGATCCCAAGTGTGTGCAGTGTCATAAGTGTGACTTAGGTTTAAGGGACTTAAGTTTGAGGGGCTTTAGCAGGTAACTGCTTTGTTTTGTGTTACTTTGACTGTAAATTCTTTCTGTGCATATCTATATTGTAATCCCCATTAGAATAATGGACTCCATAAGTGGAATTGCTACACGGTGTACATCCTGTGCCATGTATGCTTTCCTTGAACAGCCGTTCGAGGGGGAATACTGCTGTGTCGGGTGTGTGAAAATTGCTCATCTGGAAGCCCAGATTCTGGATCTAAATGAGCAAGTTTCAAGGCTGCGGGCAATTGATAATATGGAACGAAGTTTGCTGCTCCTGGAGCACAAACTCTCTGGGGAAGATGGTTGTGGGGAGGGAAGTATGGAGGTGCAGAGTGAGGGGGCAGCTAGTTGGGTAACATGTAGAAGGCGGGGTAGAGGGAAGAGTTGTAGAGAGTCTAGTCCTGATCTGGTGCACCCCAATAAGTTTGCCAGGCTGGCGGATGAGGGGGATATCAGCTCTGGGGTAGCAATGCTGCAGAAAGACGTGGCCGCTAGCAACCAGGGGAATGTCTGCTCCAGTAAGAAGGGTAATGGGAGCACAGGCAAGGTCAGACAGGTGCTGGTAGTGGGAGATTCCATTATTAGGGGAACACACAGGGCAATCTGTCACAAAGACCGTGCATACCGAACAGTGTGTTGTTTGCCAGGTGCTCGGGTTCGGCATGTTGCGGATCGGGTTGGTGGATTACTGGGAGGGGCTGGTGAGGAACCAGCGGTCATGGTCCACATTGGCACTAATGACAAAGTAACAGGTAGGTGGAAGGTCCTTAAAAATGATTTCAGAGATTTAGGCCATAAGCTCAGGGCAAGGACCTCAAAGGTAATTTTCTCCGAAATACTGCCTGTACCACGTGCCACACCAGAAAGGCAGCGGGAGATCAAGGAGGTAAATAAGTGGCTCAAAAGTTGGTGTAGGAAGGAGGGGTTTGGGTTCATGGAGAACTGGGATGACTTTTCTGTGGGCTACAGGCTCTACAGTAGGGATGGGCTGCACCTCAATGGGGAGGGGGCCGCTGTTTTAGGGGAAAAAATGGCTAGAAGGTTGGAGGAGTGTTTAAACTAGAGACCTGGGGGGAGGGCAATTACACTTGTGCAGGGCAAATAGACGGTGTACATAGAGAGCTGGGAAGAGTCATAGTCCATGGGGGAGGAAGGGGGGCTGGAATGAGATTGGGGAATAAGGACAAAAGGAATAGGGACAGGGAAAACCATATAAAGTGTATGTACACAAATGCCAGAAGCCTCACAAACAAAATGGAGGAACTGGAACTCTTGATGTTGGAGCGGAAATATGATATAGTGTGTATCAGCGAGACATGGCTGGACAGTAGCTACGACTGGGCTGTTACTATAGATGGTTATAGTCTTTTTAGAAAGGATCGTATAAATAAAAAAGGGGGAGGGGTTTGTTTATATGTGAATTCTTGCCTCAAGCCCGTCCTGCGAGATGACATCAGTAACGCAAATGTGGAGTCCCTATGGGTGGAGATAAGAGGAGGGAAAAAGAATAATAAAATATTACTAGGGGTTTGTTATAAGGCTCCAAATATAATGGAGGCAGCAGAGGAAATGCTGATAAGTGAAATGGATGCGGCTTCAAAGCATGGTGAAGTACTTATCATGGGGGACTTCAATTACCCAGATATTGACTGGGGGCAGAAACCTGCAGGTCCTTCAAAGGTAGCAGGTTCTTGTCAACAACAAAAGACAATTACCTGTCGCAACTAGTCCTGGAGCCAACAAGAGGGGGGGCACTGCTGGACCTTATCCTTACCAACAGACCTGATAGGATATCAAAACTACAGGTTGGGGGGAACCTGGGGAATAGTGATCATAATATCATTGATTTTGTATTACGCTTTACTAAGAGCGTTAGTGAAGGGGCAACCAACACTCTAAACTTCAGGAGGGCAAATTTTCAGCAACTAAGGGAAGACCTTAAAGGCATAGACTGGGATAATGCTCTCAAGGACAAAAGCCCCCCCCAAAAATGGGACTTTTTCTCATATATTCTGAAAAAGTCCTGTGAGAAACACATACCTTATGGGAAAAAGCATAAAAGGAACAAGAAAAACCCTATGTGGCTAACTAGTCTTGTAAGGAAAGCCATAAGCGAGAAAGATAAAGCATTTAAGGTGCTAAAACGTGAAGGTAGTGATGAGGCATTACAGGATTATAGAGAGAAAAATAAATCCTGTAAAAAGCAGATAAAGGCCGCAAAAATAGAGACTGAGAGAAATATTGCCAGGGAGAGCAAAAATAATCCCAAATTATTTTTCAAGTATATAAATGATAAGAAACTAAAAACAGAGAGTGTGGGTCCCCTTAGAAATAACATGGGGGTCATGGTGGAAGGAGATGAGGAAAGGGCCAATCTACTGAATGTCGCCTTCTCAACTGTCTTTACCCAGGAAAATCCCCTGGTGGAAGACACAATGAGGAATAATGTTAATTCTTTTTATAATGTCAACAGTTTAACCCAGGAAGAGGTACGGCGCCGCCTCGCAACCACTAAGATAGATAAATCACCGGGGCCAGATGGCATACACCCCCGGGTTCTGCATGAATTATGTACCGTGATAGACAGACCGTTATTTTTAATATTTGAGGATTCACTGAGGACTGGTTATGTTCCACAGGAATGGCGCATAGCAAATGTGGTACCAATATACAAAAAAGGATCAAATAGCGATCCTGGAAATTACAGACCCGTAAGTCTAACTGCTGTGGTGGGGAAAATATTTGAGGGGTTTATTAGAGATGCTATCCTGGAGTATCTCACTGTGCACAACCTTATAACCCAGCGTCAGCATGGGTTTATGAGAGATCGGTCCTGTCAGACTAATCTGATTGGTTTCTACGAGGAGGTAAGTTCAAGACTGGATCTGGGGGACGCTGTGGATGTTGTATATCTGGACTTCTCAAAGGCATTTGACACCGTGCCACATAAAAGGTTGGTATATAAAATGAGACTGCTGGGAATAGGAGAAAATCTGTGTATCTGGGTAAGTAATTGGCTTAGTGATAGAAAACAGAGGGTGGTCATTAATGGCACATTCTCAGATTGGGTTGATGTTACCAGTGGAGTGCCACAGGGGTCAGTATTGGGGCCACTTCTTTTTAATATTTTTATTAATGACCTTGTAGTGGGTTTACACAGTCAAGTTTCAATATTTGCAGATGATACTAAGCTGTGTAAAGTAATAAATACTGAGGTCGATAGTTTAGCATTACAGAGGGATTTGTGGAAGCTTGAGGGATGGGCAGAGAAATGGTTGATGAGGTTTAATGTAGATAAATGTAAAGTTATGCACTTGGGCCATGGAAACAAAAAGTATAATTATGTTCTAAACGGTCAATTACTTAGTAAAACTGAAGCTGAAAAGGACTTGGGCGTATTGGTGGATGGTAAACTTAATTTTAGTGACCAGAGCCAGGCGGCTGCTGCTAAAGCAAATAAAATAATGGGATGTATCAAGAGAGGAATAGATTCTCATGATAAAGACATAGTTTTGCCCTTATACAAATCCCTGGTCAGACCACACATGGAATATTGTGTACAGTTTTGGGCACCAGTGTATAAAAAGGATATAATAGAGCTGGAACGGGTGCAGAGGAGAGCAACCAGGATTATTAGGGGAATGGGGGGATTAGAATACACTGACAGATTACAAAATTTGGGATTATTCAGTTTAGAAAAAAGACGACTGAGGGGAGACCTCATTACAATGTACAAATACCTGAACGGACAGTACAAGGATCTCTCCAAAGATCTTTTTATACCTAGGCCTGTGACCAGGACAAGGGGGCATCCTCTACGCCTAGAGGAGAGGCGATTTTACCATCACCATAGACAAAGGTTCTTTACTGTAAGAGCAGTGAGACTGTGGAACTCTCTGCCGCAGGAGGTTGTTATGGCCGACTCTATGTACATGTTCAAGAGAGGCCTGGATGACTTTCTGGAGAGAAAAAATATCACGGGTTATGGGGATAAAACATTTAATTAATTCTTGAAGGTTGGACTTGATGGACTTGCGTCTCCTTCCAGCCTTATATACTATGATACTATGATGTCATAATGGGCCATTGTGACAATGGGTCATTGTGATGTCATAATGGGCCATTGTGATGTCATAATGGGCCATTGTGACAATGGGTCATTGTGATGTCATAATGGGCTATTGTGACAATGGGTCATTGTGATGTCATAATGGGACCATTGTGATGTCATAATGGGCCATTGTGACAATGGGTCATTGTGATGTCATAATGGGTCATTGTGATGTCATAATGGGCCATTGTGACAATGGGTCATTGTGATGTCATAATGGGTCATTGTGATGTCAAAATGGGCCATTGTGACAATGGGTCATTGTGATGTCATAATGGGCTATTGTGACAATGGTTCATTATGATGTCATAATGGGTCATTGTGATGTCATAATGGGCTATTGTGACAATTGGTCATTGTGATGTCATAATGGGACCATTGTGATGTCATAATGGGCCATTGTGACAATGGGTAATTGTGATGTCATAATGGGTCATTGTGATGTCATAATGGGCCATTGTGACAATGGGTCATTATGATGTCATAATGGGTCATTCTGATGTCATAATGGGCCATTGTGATGTCATAATGGGTCATTGTGATGTCATAATGGGTCATTGTGATGTCATAATGGGCTATTGTGACAATGGGTCATTGTGATGTCATAATGGGCCATTGTGACAATCGGCCATTGTGATGTCATAATGGGCCATTGTGACAATGGGTCATTGTGATGTCATAATGGGTCATTGTGACAATGGGTCATTGTGATGTCATAATGGGTCATTGTGATGTCATAATGGGCCATTGTGACAATGGGCCATTGTGATGTCATAATGGGCCATTGCGATGTCATAATGGGCCATTGTGACAATGGGTCATTGTGATGTCATAATGGGTCATTGTGATGTCATAATGGGCCATTGTGACAATGGGTCATTGTGATGTCATAATGGGTCAATGTGATGTCATAATGGGTTATTGTGACAATGGGTCATTGTGATGTCATAATGGGCCATTGTGACAATGGGTCATTGTGATGTCATAATGGGCCATTGTGACAATGGGTCATTGTGTTGTCATAATGGGCCATTGTGACAATGGGTCATTGTGATGTCATAATGGCCCATTGTTATGTCATAATGGGCCATTCTGACAATGGGTCATTGTGATGTCATAATGGGCCATTGTGATGTCATAATGGGCCATTGTGACAATGGGCCATTGTGATGTCATAATGGGCCATTGTGATGTCATAATGGGCCATTGTGACAATGGGCCATTGTGATGTCATAATGGGCCATTGTGATGTCATAATGGGCCATTGTGACAATGGGTCATTGTGATGTCATAATGGACCATTGTGACAATGGGTCATTGTGATGTCATAATGGTCCATTGTGATGTCATAATGGGCCATTGTGACAATGGGTCATTGTGATGTCATAATGGGTCATTGTGATGTCATAATGGGCCATTGTGACAATGGGTCATTGTGATGTCATAATGGGCCATTATGACAATGGGTCATTGTGATGTCATAATGGGCTATTGTGACAATGGGTCATTGTGATGTCATAATGGGCCATTGTGATGTCATAATGGGCCATTGTGACAATGGGTCATTGTGATGTCATAATGGGCCATTGTGACAATGGGTCATTGTGATGTCATAATGGGCTATTGTGACAATGGGTCATTGTGATGTCATAATGGGCCATTGTGATGTCATAATGGGCCATTGTGACAATGGGTCATTGTGATGTCATAATGGGTCATTGTGACAATGGGTCATTGTGATGTCATAATGGGTCATTGTGATGTCATAATGGGCCATTGTGACAATGGGCCATTGTGATGTCATAATGGGCCATTGTGATGTCATAATGGGCCCTTGTGACAATGGGTCATTGTGATGTCATAATGGGTCATTGTGATGTCATAATGGGCCATTGTGACAATGGGTCATTGTGATGTCATAATGGGTCAATGTGATGTCATAATGGGTTATTGTGACAATGGGTCATTGTGATGTCATAATGGGCCATTGTGACAATGGGTCATTGTGATGTCATAATGGGCCATTGTGACAATGGGTCATTGTGTTGTCATAATGGGCCATTGTGACAATGGGTCATTGTGATGTCATAATGGCCCATTGTTATGTCATAATGGGCCATTCTGACAATGGGTCATTGTGATGTCATAATGGGCCATTGTGATGTCATAATGGGCCATTGTGACAATGGGCCATTGTGATGTCATAATGGGCCATTGTGATGTCATAATGGGCCATTGTGACAATGGGCCATTGTGATGTCATAATGGGCCATTGTGATGTCATAATGGGCCATTGTGACAATGGGTCATTGTGATGTCATAATGGACCATTGTGACAATGGGTCATTGTGATGTCATAATGGTCCATTGTGATGTCATAATGGGCCATTGTGACAATGGGTCATTGTGATGTCATAATGGGTCATTGTGATGTCATAATGGGCCATTGTGACAATGGGTCATTGTGATGTCATAATGGGCCATTATGACAATGGGTCATTGTGATGTCATAATGGGCTATTGTGACAATGGGTCATTGTGATGTCATAATGGGCCATTGTGATGTCATAATGGGCCATTGTGACAATGGGTCATTGTGATGTCATAATGGGCCATTGTGACAATGGGTCATTGTGATGTCATAATGGGCTATTGTGACAATGGGTCATTGTGATGTCATAATGGGCCATTGTGATGTCATAATGGGCCATTGTGACAATGGGCCATTGTGATGTCATAATGGGCCATTGTGACAATGGGTCATTATGATGTCATAATGGGCCATTGTGATGTCATAATGGGCCATTGTGACAATGGGTCATTGTGATGTCATAATGGGTCATTGTGATGTCATAATGGGCCATTGTGACAATTGGTCATTATGATGTCATAATGGGCCATTGTGATGTCATAATGGGCCATTGTGACAATGGGTCATTGTGATGTCATAATGGACCATTGTGACAATGGGTCATTGTGATGTCATAATGGTCCATTGTGATGTCATAATGGGCCATTGTGACAATGGGTCATTGTGATGTCATAATGGGCCATTGTGACAATGGGTCATTGTGATGTCATAATGGGCCATTATGACAATGGGTCATTGTGATGTCATAATGGGCTATTGTGACAATGGGTCATTGTGATGTCATAATGGGCCATTGTGATGTCATAATGGGCCATTGTGACAATGGGTCATTGTGATGTCATAATGGGCCATTGTGACAATGGGTCATTGTGATGTCATAATGGGCCATTGTGACAATTGGTCATTATGATGTCATAATGGGTCATTGTGATGTCATAATGGACCATTGTGACAATGGGCCATTGTGACAATGGGTCATTGTGATGTCATAATGGGCCATTGTGACAATGGGTCATTGTGATGTCATAATGGGCCATTGTGATGTCATAATGGGCCATTGTGACAATTGGTCATTATGATGTCATAATGGGTCATTTTGATGTCATAATGGACCATTGTGACAATGGGTCATTGTGATGTCATAATGGGCCATTGTGATGTCATAATGGGCCATTGTGACAATTGGTCATTGTGATGTCATAATGGGCCATTGTGACAATGGGTCATTGTGATGTCATAATGGGCCATTGTGACAATGGGTCATTGTGATGTCATAATGGGCCATTGTGATGTCATAATGGGCCATTGTGACAATGGGTCATTGTGATGTCATAATGGGTCATTGTGATGTCATAATGGGCCATTGTGACAATTGGTCATTATGATGTCATCATGGGCCATTGTGATGTCATAATGGGCCATTGTGACAATGGGTCATTGTGATGTCATAATGGACCATTGTGACAATGGGTCATTGTGATGTCATAATGGGCCATTGTGATGTCATAATGGGCCATTGTGACAATTGGTCATTATGATGTCATAATGGGCCATTGTGATGTCATAATGGGCCATTGTGACAATGGGTCATTGTGATGTCATAATGGACCATTGTGACAATAGGTCATTGTGATGTCATAATGGGCCATTGTGATGTCATAAAGGGCCATTGTGACAATGGGTCATTGTGATGTCATAAAGGGTCATTGTGATGTCATAATGCGCCATTGTGACAATGGGTCATTGTGATGTCATAATGGGTCAATGTGATGTCATAATGGGCTATTGTGACAATGGGTCATTGTGATGTCATAATGGGCCATTGTGACAATGGGTCATTGTGATGTCATAATGGGCCATTGTGATGTCATAATGGGCCATTGTGACAATGGGTCATTGTGAAGTCATAATGGGCCATTGTGACAATGGGTCATTGTGATGTCATAATGGGCCATTGTGATGTCATAATGGGCCATTGTGACAATGGGTCATTGTGATGTCATAATGGGCCAATGTGACAATGGGTCATTGTGATGTCATAATGGGCCATTGTGACAATGGGTCATTGTGATGTCATAATGGGCCATTGTGACAATGGGTCAATGTGATGTCATAATGGACCATTGTGACAATGGGTCATTGTGATGTCATAATGGGCCATTGTGATGTCATAATGGGCCATTGTGACAATGGGTCATTGTGATGTCATAATGGGCCATTGTGATAATGGGTCATTGTGATGTCATAATGGGCCATTGTGATGTCATAATGGGCCATTTTGACAATGGGTCATTGTGATGTCATAATGGGCCATTGTGACAATTGGTCATTATGATGTCATAATGTGCCATTGTGATGTCATAATGGGCCATTGTGACAATGGGTCATTGTGATGTCATAATGGGCCATTGTGACAATTTGTCATTGTGATGTCATAATGGGCCATTGTGACAATGGGTCATTGTGATGTCATAATGGGCCATTGTGACAATGGGTCAATGTGATGTCATAATGAGCCATTGTGACAATGGGTCATTGTGATGTCATAATGGGCCATTGTGACAATTGGTCATTATGATGTCATAATGGGTCATTGTGATGTCATAATGGACCATTGTGACAATGGGTCATTGTGATGTCATAATGGGTCATTGTGATTTCATAATGGACCATTGTGACAATGGGTCATTGTGATGTCATAATGGGCCATTGTGATGTCATAATGGGCCATTGTGACAATGGGCCATTGTGATGTCATAATGGGCCATTGTGATGTCATAATGGGCCATTGTGACAATTGGTCATTATGATGTCATAATGGGCCATTGTGATGTCATAATGGGCCATTGTGACAATGGGTCATTGTGATGTCATAATGGACCATTGTGACAATAGGTCATTGTGATGTCATAATGGGCCATTGTGATGTCATAAAGGGCCATTGTGACAATGGGTCATTGTGATGTCATAAAGGGTCATTGTGATGTCATAATGCGCCATTGTGACAATGGGTCATTGTGATGTCATAATGGGTCAATGTGATGTCATAATGGGCTATTGTGACAATGGGTCATTGTGATGTCATAATGGGCCATTGTGACAATGGGTCATTGTGATGTCATAATGGGCCATTGTGATGTCATAATGGGCCATTGTGACAATGGGTCATTGTGAAGTCATAATGGGCCATTGTGACAATGGGTCATTGTGATGTCATAATGGGCCATTGTGATGTCATAATGGGCCATTGTGACAATGGGTCATTGTGATGTCATAATGGGCCAATGTGACAATGGGTCATTGTGATGTCATAATGGGCCATTGTGACAATGGGTCATTGTGATGTCATAATGGGCCATTGTGACAATGGGTCAATGTGATGTCATAATGGACCATTGTGACAATGGGTCATTGTGATGTCATAATGGGCCATTGTGATGTCATAATGGGCCATTGTGACAATGGGTCATTGTGATGTCATAATGGGCCATTGTGATAATGGGTCATTGTGATGTCATAATGGGCCATTGTGATGTCATAATGGGCCATTTTGACAATGGGTCATTGTGATGTCATAATGGGCCATTGTGACAATTGGTCATTATGATGTCATAATGTGCCATTGTGATGTCATAATGGGCCATTGTGACAATGGGTCATTGTGATGTCATAATGGGCCATTGTGACAATTTGTCATTGTGATGTCATAATGGGCCATTGTGACAATGGGTCATTGTGATGTCATAATGGGCCATTGTGACAATGGGTCAATGTGATGTCATAATGAGCCATTGTGACAATGGGTCATTGTGATGTCATAATGGGCCATTGTGACAATTGGTCATTATGATGTCATAATGGGTCATTGTGATGTCATAATGGACCATTGTGACAATGGGTCATTGTGATGTCATAATGGGTCATTGTGATTTCATAATGGACCATTGTGACAATGGGTCATTGTGATGTCATAATGGGCCATTGTGATGTCATAATGGGCCATTGTGACAATGGGCCATTGTGATGTCATAATGGGCCATTGTGATGTCATAATGGGCCATTGTGACAATGGGTCATTATGATGTCATAATGGATCATTGTGATGTCATAATGGGCCATTGTGACAATGGGTCATTGTGATGTCATAATGGACCATTGTGACAATGGGTCATTGTGATGTCATAATGGTCCATTGTGATGTCATAATGGGCCATTGTGACAATGGGTCATTGTGATGTCATAATGGGCCATTGTGACAATGGGTCATTGTGATGTCATAATGGGCCATTATGACAATGGGTCATTGTGATGTCATAATGGGCTATTGTGACAATGGGTCATTGTGATGTCATAATGGGCCATTGCGATGTCATAATGGGCCATTGTGACAATGGGTCATTGTGATGTCATAATGGGCCATTGTGACAATGGGTCATTGTGATGTCATAATGGGCCATTGTGACAATTGGTCATTATGATGTCATAATGGGTCATTGTGATGTCATAATGGACCATTGTGACAATGGGCCATTGTGACAATGGGTCATTGTGATGTCATAATGGGCCATTGTGACAATGGGTCATTGTGATGTCATAATGGGCCATTGTGATGTCATAATGGGCCATTGTGACAATTGGTCATTATGATGTCATAATGGGTCATTTTGATGTCATAATGGACCATTGTGACAATGGGTCATTATGATGTCATAATGGGCCATTGTGATGTCATAATGGGCCATTGTGACAATGGGTCATTGTGATGTCATAATGGGCCATTGTGACAATGGGTCATTGTGATGTCATAATGGGCCATTGTGACAATGGGCCATTGTGATGTCATAATGGGCCATTGTGACAATGGGTCATTGTGATGTCATAATGGGTCATTGTGATGTCATAATGGGCCATTGTGACAATTGGTCATTATGATGTCATAATGGGCCATTGTGATGTCATAATGGGCCATTGTGACAATGGGTCATTGTGATGTCATAATGGACCATTGTGACAATGGGTCATTGTGATGTCATAATGGGCCATTGTGATGTCATAATGGGCCATTGTGACAATTGGTCATTATGATGTCATAATGGGCCATTGTGATGTCATAATGGGCCATTGTGACAATGGGTCATTGTGATGTCATAATGGACCATTGTGACAATAGGTCATTGTGATGTCATAATGGGCCATTGTGATGTCATAATGGGCCATTGTGACAATGGGTCATTGTGATGTCATAAAGGGTCATTGTGATGTCATAATGCGCCATTGTGACAATGGGTCATTGTGATGTCATAATGGGTCAATGTGATGTCATAATGGGCTATTGTGACAATGGGTCATTGTGATGTCATAATGGGCCATTGTGACAATGGGTCATTGTGATGTCATAATGGGCCATTGTGATGTCATAATGGGCCATTGTGACAATGGGTCATTGTGAAGTCATAATGGGCCATTGTGACAATGGGTCATTGTGATGTCATAATGGGCCATTGTGATGTCATAATGGGCCATTGTGACAATGGGTCATTGTGATGTCATAATGGGCCATTGTGACAATGGGTCATTGTGATGTCATAATGGGCCATTGTGACAATGGGTCATTGTGATGTCAAAATGGGCCATTGTGACAATGGGTCAATGTGATGTCATAATGGACCATTGTGACAATGGGTCATTGTGATGTCATAATGGGCCATTGTGACAATGGGTCATTGTGATGTCATAATGGGCCATTGTGATAATGGGTCATTGTGATGTCATAATGGGCCATTGTGATGTCATAATGGGCCATTTTGACAATGGGTCATTGTGATGTCATAATGGGCCATTGTGACAATTGGTCATTATGATGTCATAATGTGCCATTGTGATGTCATAATGGGCCATTGTGACAATGGGTCATTGTGATGTCATAATGGGCCATTGTGACAATTTGTCATTGTGATGTCATAATGGGCCATTGTGACAATGGGTCATTGTGATGTCATAATGGGCCATTGTGACAATGGGTCAATGTGATGTCATAATGAGCCACTGTGACAATGGGTCATTGTGATGTCATAATGGGCCATTGTGACAATTGGTCATTATGATGTCATAATGGGTCATTGTGATGTCATAATGGACCATTGTGACAATGGGTCATTGTGATGTCATAATGGGTCATTGTGATTTCATAATGGACCATTGTGACAATGGGTCATTGTGATGTCATAATGGGCCATTGTGATGTCATAATGGGCCATTGTGACAATGGGTCATTGTGATGTCATAATGGGCCATTGTGACAATGGTTCATTGTGATGTCATAATGGGCCATTGTGACAATGGGTCATTGTGATGTCATAATGGGCCATTGTGACAATTGGTCATTATGATGTCATAATGGGTCATTGTGATGTCATAATGGACCATTGTGACAATGGGCCATTGTGACAATGGGTCATTGTGATGTCATAATGGGCCATTGTGACAATGGGTCATTGTGATGTCATAATGGGCCATTGTGATGTCATAATGGGCCATTGTGACAATTGGTCATTATGATGTCATAATGGGTCATTTTGATGTCATAATGGACCATTGTGACAATGGGTCATTGTGATGTCATAATGGGCCATTGTGATGTCATAATGGGCCATTGTGACAATGGGTCATTGTGATGTCATAATGGGCCATTGTGACAATGGGTCATTGTGATGTCATAATGGGCCATTGTGACAATGGGTCATTGTTATGTCATAATGGGCCATTGTGATGTCATAATGGGCCATTGTGACAATGGGTCATTGTGATGTCATAATGGGTCATTGTGATGTCATAATGGGCCATTGTGACAATTGGTCATTATGATGTCATAATGGGCCATTGTGATGTCATAATGGGCCATTGTGACAATGGGTCATTGTGATGTCATAATGGACCATTGTGACAATGGGTCATTGTGATGTCATAATGGGCCATTGTGATGTCATAATGGGCCATTGTGACAATGGGTCATTGTGATGTCATAATGGGCCATTGTGACAATGGGTCATTGTGATGTCATAATGGGCCATTGTGATGTCATAATGGGCCATTGTGACAATGGGTCATTGTGATGTCATAATGGGCCATTGTGACAATTGGTCATTATGATGTCATAATGTGCCATTGTGATGTCATAATGGGCCATTGTGACAATGGGTCATTGTGATGTCATAATGGGCCATTGTGATGTCATAATGGGCCATTGTGACAATGGGTTATTATGATGTCATAATGGGTCATTGTAATGTCATAATGGGCCATTGTGACAATGGGTTATTATGATGTCATAATGGGTCAATGTGATGTCATAATGGGCCATTGTGACAATTGGTCATAATGATGTCATAATGGGTCATTGTGATGTCATAATGGACCATTGTGACAATGGGTCATTGTGATTTCATAATGGGCCATTGTGATGTCATAATGGGCCATTGTGACAATGGGTCATTGTGATGTCATAATGGGCCATTGTGACAATGGGTCATTGTGATGTCATAATGGGCCATTTTGATGTCATAATGGGCCATTGTTACAATGGGTCATTGTGATGTCATAATGGGCCATTGTGACAATTGGTCATTATGATGTCATAATGGGCCATTGTGATGTCATAATGGGCCATTGTGACAATGGGTCATTGTGATGTCATAATGGGCCATTGTGACATTGGGTCATTGTGATGTCATAATGGCCCATTGTGATGTCATAATGGGCCATTGTGACAATGGGTCATTGTGATGTCATAATGGGCCATTGTGACAATGGGTCATTGTGTTGTCATAATGGGCCATTGTGACATTGGGTCATTGTGATGTCATAATGGCCCATTGTGATGTCATAATGGGCCATTCTGACAATGGGTCATTGTGATGTCATAATGGGCCATTGTGATGTCATAATGGGCCATTGTGACAATGGGTCATTGTGATGTCATAATGGGCCATTGTGACAATGGGTCATTGTGATGTCATAATGGGCCATTGTGACAATGGGTGATTGTGATGTCATAATGGGCCATTGTGACAATGGGTGATTGTGATGTCATAATGGGCCATTGTGACAATGGGTGATTGTGATGTCATAATGGGCCATTGTGACAATGGGTCATTGTGATGTCATAATGGGCCATTGTGACAATGGGTCATTGTGATGTCATAATGGGCTATTGTGACAATGGGTCATTGTGATGTCATAATGCGCCATTGTGATGTCATAATGGGCCATTGTGACAATGGGTCATTGTGATGTCATAATGGGCCATTGTGACAATGGGTCATTGTGATGTCATAATGGGCTATTGTGACAATGGGTCATTGTGATGTCATAATGGGCCATTGTGATGTCATAATGGGCCATTGTGACAATGGGTCATTGTGATGTCATAATGGACCATTGTGACAATGGGTCATTGTGATGTCATAATGGGCCATTGTGATGTCATAATGGGCCATTGTGACAATGGGTCATTGTGATGTCATAATGGACCATTGTGACAATGGGTCATTGTGATGTCATAATGGGCCATTGTGATGTCATAATGGGCCATTGTGACAATGGGCCATTGTGATGTCATAATGGGCCATTGTGACAATGGGTCATTGTGATGTCATAATGGGCCATTGTGATGTCATAATGGGCCATTGTGACAATGGGTCATTGTGATGTCATAATGGGCTATTGTGACAATGGGTCATTGTGATGTCATAATGGGACCATTGTGATGTCATAATGGGCCATTGTGACAATGGGTCATTGTGATGTCATAATGGGTCATTGTGATGTCATAATGGGCCATTGTGACAATGGGTCATTGTGATGTCATTATGGGTCATTGTGATGTCAAAATGGGCCATTGTGACAATGGGTCATTGTGATGTCATAATGGGCTATTGTGACAATGGTTCATTATGATGTCATAATGGGTCATTGTGATGTCATAATGGGCTATTGTGACAATTGGTCATTGTGATGTCATAATGGGACCATTGTGACAATTGGTCATTTTGATGTCATAATGGACCATTGTGACAATGGGTCATTGTGATGTCATAATGGGCCATTGTGATGTCATAATGGGCCATTGTGACAATGGGTCATTGTGATGTCATAATGGGCCATTGTGACAATGGGTCATTGTGATGTCATAATGGGCCATTGTGACAATGGGTCATTGTTATGTCATAATGGGCCATTGTGATGTCATAATGGGCCATTGTGACAATGGGTCATTGTGATGTCATAATGGGTCATTGTGATGTCATAATGGGCCATTGTGACAATTGGTCATTATGATGTCATAATGGGCCATTGTGATGTCATAATGGGCCATTGTGACAATGGGTCATTGTGATGTCATAATGGACCATTGTGACAATGGGTCATTGTGATGTCATAATGGGCCATTGTGATGTCATAATGGGCCCTTGTGACAATGGGTCATTGTGATGTCATAATGGGCCATTGTGACAATGGGTCATTGTGATGTCATAATGGGCCATTGTGACAATTGGTCATTATGATGTCATAATGGGCCATTGTGATGTCATAATGGGCCATTGTGACAATGGGTCATTGTGATGTCATAATGGACCATTGTGACAATAGGTCATTGTGATGTCATAATGGGCCATTGTGATGTCATAATGGGCCATTGTGACAATGGGTCATTGTGATGTCATAAAGGGTCATTGTGATGTCATAATGCGCCATTGTGACAATGGGTCATTGTGATGTCATAATGGGTCAATGTGATGTCATAATGGGCTATTGTGACAATGGGTCATTGTGATGTCATAATGGGCCATTGTGACAATGGGTCATTGTGATGTCATAATGGGCCATTGTGATGTCATAATGGGCCATTGTGACAATGGGTCATTGTGAAGTCATAATGGGCCATTGTGACAATGGGTCATTGTGATGTCATAATGGGCCATTGTGATGTCATAATGGGCCATTGTGACAATGGGTCATTGTGATGTCATAATGGGCCATTGTGACAATGGGTCATTGTGATGTCATAATGGGCCATTGTGACAATGGGTCATTGTGATGTCAAAATGGGCCATTGTGACAATGGGTCAATGTGATGTCATAATGGACCATTGTGACAATGGGTCATTGTGATGTCATAATGGGCCATTGTGACAATGGGTCATTGTGATGTCATAATGGGCCATTGTGATAATGGGTCATTGTGATGTCATAATGGGCCATTGTGATGTCATAATGGGCCATTTTGACAATGGGTCATTGTGATGTCATAATGGGCCATTGTGACAATTGGTCATTATGATGTCATAATGTGCCATTGTGATGTCATAATGGGCCATTGTGACAATGGGTCATTGTGATGTCATAATGGGCCATTGTGACAATTTGTCATTGTGATGTCATAATGGGCCATTGTGACAATGGGTCATTGTGATGTCATAATGGGCCATTGTGACAATGGGTCAATGTGATGTCATAATGAGCCACTGTGACAATGGGTCATTGTGATGTCATAATGGGCCATTGTGACAATTGGTCATTATGATGTCATAATGGGTCATTGTGATGTCATAATGGACCATTGTGACAATGGGTCATTGTGATGTCATAATGGGTCATTGTGATTTCATAATGGACCATTGTGACAATGGGTCATTGTGATGTCATAATGGGCCATTGTGATGTCATAATGGGCCATTGTGACAATGGGTCATTGTGATGTCATAATGGGCCATTGTGACAATGGTTCATTGTGATGTCATAATGGGCCATTGTGACAATGGGTCATTGTGATGTCATAATGGGCCATTGTGACAATTGGTCATTATGATGTCATAATGGGTCATTGTGATGTCATAATGGACCATTGTGACAATGGGCCATTGTGACAATGGGTCATTGTGATGTCATAATGGGCCATTGTGACAATGGGTCATTGTGATGTCATAATGGGCCATTGTGATGTCATAATGGGCCATTGTGACAATTGGTCATTATGATGTCATAATGGGTCATTTTGATGTCATAATGGACCATTGTGACAATGGGTCATTGTGATGTCATAATGGGCCATTGTGATGTCATAATGGGCCATTGTGACAATGGGTCATTGTGATGTCATAATGGGCCATTGTGACAATGGGTCATTGTGATGTCATAATGGGCCATTGTGACAATGGGTCATTGTTATGTCATAATGGGCCATTGTGATGTCATAATGGGCCATTGTGACAATGGGTCATTGTGATGTCATAATGGGTCATTGTGATGTCATAATGGGCCATTGTGACAATTGGTCATTATGATGTCATAATGGGCCATTGTGATGTCATAATGGGCCATTGTGACAATGGGTCATTGTGATGTCATAATGGACCATTGTGACAATGGGTCATTGTGATGTCATAATGGGCCATTGTGATGTCATAATGGGCCATTGTGACAATGGGTCATTGTGATGTCATAATGGGCCATTGTGACAATGGGTCATTGTGATGTCATAATGGGCCATTGTGATGTCATAATGGGCCATTGTGACAATGGGTCATTGTGATGTCATAATGGGCCATTGTGACAATTGGTCATTATGATGTCATAATGTGCCATTGTGATGTCATAATGGGCCATTGTGACAATGGGTCATTGTGATGTCATAATGGGCCATTGTGATGTCATAATGGGCCATTGTGACAATGGGTTATTATGATGTCATAATGGGTCATTGTAATGTCATAATGGGCCATTGTGACAATGGGTTATTATGATGTCATAATGGGTCAATGTGATGTCATAATGGGCCATTGTGACAATTGGTCATAATGATGTCATAATGGGTCATTGTGATGTCATAATGGACCATTGTGACAATGGGTCATTGTGATTTCATAATGGGCCATTGTGATGTCATAATGGGCCATTGTGACAATGGGTCATTGTGATGTCATAATGGGCCATTGTGACAATGGGTCATTGTGATGTCATAATGGGCCATTTTGATGTCATAATGGGCCATTGTTACAATGGGTCATTGTGATGTCATAATGGGCCATTGTGACAATTGGTCATTATGATGTCATAATGGGCCATTGTGATGTCATAATGGGCCATTGTGACAATGGGTCATTGTGATGTCATAATGGGCCATTGTGACATTGGGTCATTGTGATGTCATAATGGCCCATTGTGATGTCATAATGGGCCATTGTGACAATGGGTCATTGTGATGTCATAATGGGCCATTGTGACAATGGGTCATTGTGTTGTCATAATGGGCCATTGTGACATTGGGTCATTGTGATGTCATAATGGCCCATTGTGATGTCATAATGGGCCATTCTGACAATGGGTCATTGTGATGTCATAATGGGCCATTGTGATGTCATAATGGGCCATTGTGACAATGGGTCATTGTGATGTCATAATGGGCCATTGTGACAATGGGTCATTGTGATGTCATAATGGGCCATTGTGACAATGGGTGATTGTGATGTCATAATGGGCCATTGTGACAATGGGTGATTGTGATGTCATAATGGGCCATTGTGACAATGGGTGATTGTGATGTCATAATGGGCCATTGTGACAATGGGTCATTGTGATGTCATAATGGGCCATTGTGACAATGGGTCATTGTGATGTCATAATGGGCTATTGTGACAATGGGTCATTGTGATGTCATAATGCGCCATTGTGATGTCATAATGGGCCATTGTGACAATGGGTCATTGTGATGTCATAATGGGCCATTGTGACAATGGGTCATTGTGATGTCATAATGGGCTATTGTGACAATGGGTCATTGTGATGTCATAATGGGCCATTGTGATGTCATAATGGGCCATTGTGACAATGGGTCATTGTGATGTCATAATGGACCATTGTGACAATGGGTCATTGTGATGTCATAATGGGCCATTGTGATGTCATAATGGGCCATTGTGACAATGGGTCATTGTGATGTCATAATGGACCATTGTGACAATGGGTCATTGTGATGTCATAATGGGCCATTGTGATGTCATAATGGGCCATTGTGACAATGGGCCATTGTGATGTCATAATGGGCCATTGTGACAATGGGTCATTGTGATGTCATAATGGGCCATTGTGATGTCATAATGGGCCATTGTGACAATGGGTCATTGTGATGTCATAATGGGCTATTGTGACAATGGGTCATTGTGATGTCATAATGGGACCATTGTGATGTCATAATGGGCCATTGTGACAATGGGTCATTGTGATGTCATAATGGGTCATTGTGATGTCATAATGGGCCATTGTGACAATGGGTCATTGTGATGTCATTATGGGTCATTGTGATGTCAAAATGGGCCATTGTGACAATGGGTCATTGTGATGTCATAATGGGCTATTGTGACAATGGTTCATTATGATGTCATAATGGGTCATTGTGATGTCATAATGGGCTATTGTGACAATTGGTCATTGTGATGTCATAATGGGACCATTGTGACAATTGGTCATTTTGATGTCATAATGGACCATTGTGACAATGGGTCATTGTGATGTCATAATGGGCCATTGTGATGTCATAATGGGCCATTGTGACAATGGGTCATTGTGATGTCATAATGGGCCATTGTGACAATGGGTCATTGTGATGTCATAATGGGCCATTGTGACAATGGGTCATTGTTATGTCATAATGGGCCATTGTGATGTCATAATGGGCCATTGTGACAATGGGTCATTGTGATGTCATAATGGGTCATTGTGATGTCATAATGGGCCATTGTGACAATTGGTCATTATGATGTCATAATGGGCCATTGTGATGTCATAATGGGCCATTGTGACAATGGGTCATTGTGATGTCATAATGGACCATTGTGACAATGGGTCATTGTGATGTCATAATGGGCCATTGTGATGTCATAATGGGCCCTTGTGACAATGGGTCATTGTGATGTCATAATGGGCCATTGTGACAATGGGTCATTGTGATGTCATAATGGGCCATTGTGATGTCATAATGGGCCATTGTGACAATGGGCCATTGTGATGTCATAATGGGCCATTGTGATGCCATAATGGGCCATTGTGACAATGGGTCATTGTGATGTCATAATGGGTCATTGTGATGTCATAATGGGCCATTGTGACAATGGGTCATTGTGATGTCATAATGGGTCAATGTGATGTCATAATGGGTTATTGTGACAATGGGTCATTGTGATGTCATAATGGGCCATTGTGACAATGGGTCATTGTGATGTCATAATGGGCCATTGTGACAATGTGTCATTGTGTTGTCATAATGGGCCATTGTGACAATGGGTCATTGTGTTGTCATAATGGGCCATTGTGATGTCATAATGGGCCATTCTGACAATGGGTCATTGTGATGTCATAATGGGCTATTGTGACAATGGGTCATTGTGATGTCATAATGGGACCATTGTGATGTCATAATGGGCCATTGTGACAATGGGTCATTGTGATGTCATAATGGGTCATTGTGATGTCATAATGGGCCATTGTGACAATGGGTCATTGTGATGTCATAATGGGTCATTGTTATGTCAAAATGGGCCATTGTGACAATGGGTCATTGTGATGTCATAATGGGCTATTGTGACAATGGTTCATTATGATGTCATAATGGGTCATTGTGATGTCATAATGGGCTATTGTGACAATTGGTCATTGTGATGTCATAATGGGACCATTGTGATGTCATAATGGGCCATTGTGACAATGGGTAATTGTGATGTCATAATGGGTCATTGTGATGTCATAATGGGCCATTGTGACAATGGGTCATTATGATGTCATAATGGGTCATTCTGATGTCATAATGGGCCATTGCGATGTCATAATGGGTCATTGTGATGTCATAATGGGTCATTGTGATGTCATAATGGGCTATTGTGACAATGGGTCATTGTGATGTCATAATGGGCCATTGTGACAATCGGCCATTGTGATGTCATAATGGGCCATTGTGACAATGGGTCATTGTGATGTCATAATGGGCCATTGTGACAATGGGTCATTGTGATGTCATAATGGGCCATTGTGACAATGGGTCATTGTGATGTCATAATGGGCCATTGTGACAATGGGTCAATGTGATGTCATAATGGGCCATTGTGACAATGGGTCATTGTGATGTCATAATTGGCCATTGTGACAATGGGTCATTGTGATGTCATAATGTCATAATGGACCATTGTGACAATGGGTCATTGTGATGTCATAATGGGCCATTGTGATGTCATAATGGGCCATTGTGACAATGGGTCATTGTGATGTCATAATGGGCCATTGTGATAATGGGTCATTGTGATGTCATAATGGGCCATTGTGACATTGGGTCATTGTGATGTCATAATGGGCCATTGTTACAATTGGTCATTATGATGTCATAATGGGTCATTGTGATGTCATAAAGGTCCATTGTGACAATGGGTCATTGTGATGTCATAATGGGCCATTGTGACAATGGGTCATTGTGATGTCATAATGGGCCATTGTGACAATGGGTCATTGTGATGTCATAAAGGGCCATTGTGATGTCATAATTGGCCATTGTGACAATGGGTCATTGTGATGTCATAATGGGTCAATGTGATGTCATAATGGGCTATTGTGACAATGGGTCATTGTGATGTCATAATGGGCCATTGTGACAATGGGTCATTGTGATGTCATAATGGACCATTGTGACAATGGGTCATTGTGATGTCATAATGGGCCATTGTGATGTCATAATGGGCCATTGTGACAATGGGCCATTGTGATGTCATAATGGGCCATTGTGACAATGGGTCATTGTGATGTCATAATGGGCCATTGTGATGTCATAATGGGCCATTGTGACAATGGGTCATTGTGATGTCATAATGGGCCATTGTGACAATGGGTCATTGTGATGTCATAATGGGCTATTGTGACAATGGGTCATTGTGATGTCATAATGGGACCATTGTGATGTCATAATGGGCCATTGTGACAATGGGTCATTGTGATGTCATAATGGGTCATTGTGATGTCATAATGGGCCATTGTGACAATGGGTCATTGTGATGTCATAATGGGTCTATGTGATGTCAAAATGGGCCATTGTGACAATGGGTCATTGTGATGTCATAATGGGCCATTGTGACAATGGTTCATTATGATGTCATAATGGGTCATTGTGATGTCATAATGGGCTATTGTGACAATTGGTCATTGTGATGTCATAATGGGCCATTGTGACAATGGGTCATTGTGATGTCATAATGGGCCATTGTGACAATTGGTCATTATGATGTCATAATGGGTCATTGTGATGTAATAATGGACCATTGTGACAATGGGTCATTGTGATGTCATAATGGGCCATTGTGATGTCATAATGGGCCATTGTGACAATGGGTCATTGTGATGTCATAAAGGGTCATTGTGATGTCATAATGGGCCATTGTGACAATGGGTCATTGTGATGTCATAATGGGTCAATGTGATGTCATAATGGGCTATTGTGACAATGGGTCATTGTGATGTCATAATGGGCCATTGTGACAATGGGTCATTGTGATGTCATAATGGACCATTGTGACAATGGGTCATTGTGATGTCATAATGGGCCATTGTGATGTCATAATGGGCCATTGTGACAATGGGCCATTGTGATGTCATAATGGGCCATTGTGACAATGGGTCATTGTGATGTCATAATGGGCCATTGTGATGTCATAATGGGCCATTGTGACAATGGGTCATTGTGATGTCATAATGGGCCATTGTGACAATGGGTCATTGTGATGTCATAATGGGCTATTGTGACAATGGGTCATTGTGATGTCATAATGGGCCATTGTGATGTCATAATAGGCCATTGTGACAATGGGCCATTGTGATGTCATAATGGGCCATTGTGATGTCATAATGGGCCATTGTGATGTCATAATGGGCCATTGTGACAATGGGTCATTGTGATGTCATAATGGGCCATTGTGATAATGGGTCATTATGATGTCATAATGGGCCATTGTGACAATGGGTCATTGTGATGTCATAATGGGCCATTGTGACAATGGGTCATTGTGATGTCATAAAGGGCCATTGTGATGTCATAATTGGCCATTGTGACAATGGGTCATTGTGATGTCATAATGGGTCAATGTGATGTCATAATGGGCTATTGTGACAATGGGTCATTGTGATGTCATAATGGGCCATTGTGACAATGGGTCATTGTGATGTCATAATGGACCATTGTGACAATGGGTCATTGTGATGTCATAATGGGCCATTGTGATGTCATAATGGGCCATTGTGACAATGGGCCATTGTGATGTCATAATGGGCCATTGTGACAATGGGTCATTGTGATGTCATAATGGGCCATTGTGATGTCATAATGGGCCATTGTGACAATGGGTCATTGTGATGTCATAATGGGCCATTGTGACAATGGGTCATTGTGATGTCATAATGGGCTATTGTGACAATGGGTCATTGTGATGTCATAATGGGACCATTGTGATGTCATAATGGGCCATTGTGACAATGGGTCATTGTGATGTCATAATGGGTCATTGTGATGTCATAATGGGCCATTGTGACAATGGGTCATTGTGATGTCATAATGGGTCTATGTGATGTCAAAATGGGCCATTGTGACAATGGGTCATTGTGATGTCATAATGGGCCATTGTGACAATGGTTCATTATGATGTCATAATGGGTCATTGTGATGTCATAATGGGCTTTTGTGACAATTGGTCATTGTGATGTCATAATGGGCCATTGTGACAATGGGTCATTGTGATGTCATAATGGGCCATTGTGACAATTGGTCATTATGATGTCATAATGGGTCATTGTGATGTAATAATGGACCATTGTGACAATGGGTCATTGTGATGTCATAATGGGCCATTGTGATGTCATAATGGGTCATTGTGACAATGGGTCATTGTGATGTCATAAAGGGTCATTGTGATGTCATAATGGGCCATTGTGACAATGGGTCATTGTGATGTCATAATGGGTCAATGTGATGTCATAATGGGCTATTGTGACAATGGGTCATTGTGATGTCATAATGGGCCATTGTGACAATGGGTCATTGTGATGTCATAATGGACCATTGTGACAATGGGTCATTGTGATGTCATAATGGGCCATTGTGATGTCATAATGGGCCATTGTGACAATGGGCCATTGTGATGTCATAATGGGCCATTGTGACAATGGGTCATTGTGATGTCATAATGGGCCATTGTGATGTCATAATGGGCCATTGTGACAATGGGTCATTGTGATGTCATAATGGGCCATTGTGACAATGGGTCATTGTGATGTCATAATGGGCTATTGTGACAATGGGTCATTGTGATGTCATAATGGGCCATTGTGATGTCATAATGGGCCATTGTGACAATGGGCCATTGTGATGTCATAATGGGCCATTGTGATGTCATAATGGGCCATTGTGACAATGGGTCATTATGATGTCATAATGGATCATTGTGATGTCATAATGGGCCATTGTGACAATGGGTCATTGTGATGTCATAATGGACCATTGTGACAATGGGTCATTGTGATGTCATAATGGTCCATTGTGATGTCATAATGGGCCATTGTGACAATGGGTCATTGTGATGTCATAATGGGTCATTGTGATGTCATAATGGGCCATTGTGACAATGGGTCATTGTGATGTCATAATGGGCCATTATGACAATGGGTCATTGTGATGTCATAATGGGCTATTGTGACAATGGGTCATTGTGATGTCATAATGGGCCATTGTGATGTCATAATGGGCCATTGTGACAATGGGTCATTGTGATGTCATAATGGGCCATTGTGAGAATGGGTCATTGTGATGTCATAATGGGCTATTGTGACAATGGGTCATTGTGATGTCATAATGGGCCATTGTGATGTCATAATGGGCCATTGTGACAATGGGTCATTGTGATGTCATAATGGACCATTGTGACAATGGGTCATTGTGATGTCATAATGGGCCATTGTGATGTCATAATGGGCCATTGTGACAATGGGCCATTGTGATGTCATAATGGGCCATTGTGACAATGGGTCATTGTGATGTCATAATGGGTCATTGTGATGTCATAATGGGCCATTGTGACAATGGGCCATTGTGATGTCATAATGGGCCATTGTGATGTCATAATGGGCCATTGTGATGTCATAATGGGCCATTGTGACAATGGGTCATTGTGATGTCATAATGGGCCATTGTGATAAAGGGTCATTATGATGTCATAATGGGCCATTGTGACAATGGGTCATTGTGATGTCATAATGGGCCATTGTGACAATGGGTCATTGTGATGTCATAAAGGGCCATTGTGATGTCATAATTGGCCATTGTGACAATGGGTCATTGTGATGTCATAATGGGTCAATGTGATGTCATAATGGGCTATTGTGACAATGGGTCATTGTGATGTCATAATGGGCCATTGTGACAATGGGTCATCGTGATGTCATAATGGACCATTGTGACAATGGGTCATTGTGATGTCATAATGGGCCATTGTGATGTCATAATGGGCCATTGTGACAATGGGCCATTGTGATGTCATAATGGGCCATTGTGACAATGGGTTATTGTGATGTCATAATGGGCCATTGTGATGTCATAATGGGCCATTGTGACAATGGGTCATTGTGATGTCATAATGGGCCATTGTGACAATGGGTCATTGTGATGTCATAATGGGCTATTGTGACAATGGGTCATTGTGATGTCATAATGGGACCATTGTGATGTCATAATGGGCCATTGTGACAATGGGTCATTGTGATGTCATAATGGGTCATTGTGATGTCATAATGGGCCATTGTGACAATGGGTCATTGTGATGTCATAATGGGTCTATGTGATGTCAAAATGGGCCATTGTGACAATGGGTCATTGTGATGTCATAATGGGCCATTGTGACAATGGTTCATTATGATGTCATAATGGGTCATTGTGATGTCATAATGGGCTATTGTGACAATTGGTCATTGTGATGTCATAATGGGCCATTGTGACAATGGGTCATTGTGATGTCATAATGGGCCATTGTGACAATTGGTCATTATGATGTCATAATGGGTCATTGTGATGTAATAATGGACCATTGTGACAATGGGTCATTGTGATGTCATAATGGGCCATTGTGATGTCATAATGGGTCATTGTGACAATGGGTCATTGTGATGTCATAAAGGGTCATTGTGATGTCATAATGGGCCATTGTGACAATGGGTCATTGTGATGTCATAATGGGTCAATGTGATGTCATAATGGGCTATTGTGACAATGGGTCATTGTGATGTCATAATGGGCCATTGTGACAATGGGTCATTGTGATGTCATAATGGACCATTGTGACAATGGGTCATTGTGATGTCATAATGGGCCATTGTGATGTCATAATGGGCCATTGTGACAATGGGCCATTGTGATGTCATAATGGGCCATTGTGACAATGGGTCATTGTGATGTCATAATGGGCCATTGTGATGTCATAATGGGCCATTGTGACAATGGGTCATTGTGATGTCATAATGGGCCATTGTGACAATGGGTCATTGTGATGTCATAATGGGCTATTGTGACAATGGGTCATTGTGATGTCATAATGGGCCATTGTGATGTCATAATGGGCCATTGTGACAATGGGCCATTGTGATGTCATAATGGGCCATTGTGATGTCATAATGGGCCATTGTGACAATGGGTCATTATGATGTCATAATGGATCATTGTGATGTCATAATGGGCCATTGTGACAATGGGTCATTGTGATGTCATAATGGACCATTGTGACAATGGGTCATTGTGATGTCATAATGGTCCATTGTGATGTCATAATGGGCCATTGTGACAATGGGTCATTGTGATGTCATAATGGGTCATTGTGATGTCATAATGGGCCATTGTGACAATGGGTCATTGTGATGTCATAATGGGCCATTATGACAATGGGTCATTGTGATGTCATAATGGGCTATTGTGACAATGGGTCATTGTGATGTCATAATGGGCCATTGTGATGTCATAATGGGCCATTGTGACAATGGGTCATTGTGATGTCATAATGGGCCATTGTGACAATGGGTCATTGTGATGTCATAATGGGCTATTGTGACAATGGGTCATTGTGATGTCATAATGGGCCATTGTGATGTCATAATGGGCCATTGTGACAATGGGTCATTGTGATGTCATAATGGACCATTGTGACAATGGGTCATTGTGATGTCATAATGGGCCATTGTGATGTCATAATGGGCCATTGTGACAATGGGCCATTGTGATGTCATAATGGGCCATTGTGACAATGGGTCATTGTGATGTCATAATGGGTCATTGTGATGTCATAATGGGCCATTGTGACAATGGGCCATTGTGATGTCATAATGGGCCATTGTGATGTCATAATGGGCCATTGTGATGTCATAATGGGCCATTGTGACAATGGGTCATTGTGATGTCATAATGGGCCATTGTGATAATGGGTCATTATGATGTCATAATGGGCCATTGTGACAATGGGTCATTGTGATGTCATAATGGGCCATTGTGACAATGGGTCATTGTGATGTCATAAAGGGCCATTGTGATGTCATAATTGGCCATTGTGACAATGGGTCATTGTGATGTCATAATGGGTCAATGTGATGTCATAATGGGCTATTGTGACAATGGGTCATTGTGATGTCATAATGGGCCATTGTGACAATGGGTCATCGTGATGTCATAATGGACCATTGTGACAATGGGTCATTGTGATGTCATAATGGGCCATTGTGATGTCATAATGGGCCATTGTGACAATGGGCCATTGTGATGTCATAATGGGCCATTGTGACAATGGGTCATTGTGATGTCATAATGGGCCATTGTGATGTCATAATGGGCCATTGTGACAATGGGTCATTGTGATGTCATAATGGGCCATTGTGACAATGGGTCATTGTGATGTCATAATGGGCTATTGTGACAATGGGTCATTGTGATGTCATAATGGGACCATTGTGATGTCATAATGGGCCATTGTGACAATGGGTCATTGTGATGTCATAATGGGTCATTGTGATGTCATAATGGGCCATTGTGACAATGGGTCATTGTGATGTCATAATGGGTCTATGTGATGTCAAAATGGGCCATTGTGACAATGGGTCATTGTGATGTCATAATGGGCCATTGTGACAATGGTTCATTATGATGTCATAATGGGTCATTGTGATGTCATAATGGGCTATTGTGACAATTGGTCATTGTGATGTCATAATGGGCCATTGTGACAATGGGTCATTGTGATGTCATAATGGGCCATTGTGACAATTGGTCATTATGATGTCATAATGGGTCATTGTGATGTAATAATGGACCATTGTGACAATGGGTCATTGTGATGTCATAATGGGCCATTGTGATGTCATAATGGGTCATTGTGACAATGGGTCATTGTGATGTCATAAAGGGTCATTGTGATGTCATAATGGGCCATTGTGACAATGGGTCATTGTGATGTCATAATGGGTCAATGTGATGTCATAATGGGCTATTGTGACAATGGGTCATTGTGATGTCATAATGGGCCATTGTGACAATGGGTCATTGTGATGTCATAATGGACCATTGTGACAATGGGTCATTGTGATGTCATAATGGGCCATTGTGATGTCATAATGGGCCATTGTGACAATGGGCCATTGTGATGTCATAATGGGCCATTGTGACAATGGGTCATTGTGATGTCATAATGGGCCATTGTGATGTCATAATGGGCCATTGTGACAATGGGTCATTGTGATGTCATAATGGGCCATTGTGACAATGGGTCATTGTGATGTCATAATGGGCTATTGTGACAATGGGTCATTGTGATGTCATAATGGGCCATTGTGATGTCATAATGGGCCATTGTGACAATGGGCCATTGTGATGTCATAATGGGCCATTGTGATGTCATAATGGGCCATTGTGACAATGGGTCATTATGATGTCATAATGGATCATTGTGATGTCATAATAGGCCATTGTGACAATGGGTCATTGTGATGTCATAATGGACCATTGTGACAATGGGTCATTGTGATGTCATAATGGTCCATTGTGATGTCATAATGGGCCATTGTGACAATGGGTCATTGTGATGTCATAATGGGTCATTGTGATGTCATAATGGGCCATTGTGACAATGGGTCATTGTGATGTCATAATGGGCCATTATGACAATGGGTCATTGTGATGTCATAATGGGCTATTGTGACAATGGGTCATTGTGATGTCATAATGGGCCATTGTGATGTCATAATGGGCCATTGTGACAATGGGTCATTGTGATGTCATAATGGGCCATTGTGACAATGGGTCATTGTGATGTCATAATGGGCTATTGTGACAATGGGTCATTGTGATGTCATAATGGGCCATTGTGATGTCATAATGGGCCATTGTGACAATGGGTCATTGTGATGTCATAATGGACCATTGTGACAATGGGTCATTGTGATGTCATAATGGGCCATTGTGATGTCATAATGGGCCATTGTGACAATGGGCCATTGTGATGTCATAATGGGCCATTGTGACAATGGGTCATTGTGATGTCATAATGGGTCATTGTGATGTCATAATGGGCCATTGTGACCATGGGTCATTGTGATGTCATAATGGGTCAATTTGATGTCATAATGGGTTATTGTGACAATGGGTCATTGTGATGTCATAATGGGCCATTGTGACAATGGGTCATTGTGATGTCATAATGGGCCATTGTGACAATGGGTCATTGTGATGTCATAATGGGCCATTGTGACAATGGGTCATTGTGATGTCATAATGGGCCATTGTGACAATGGGTCATTGTGTTGTCATAATGGGCCATTGTGACAATGGGTCATTGTGATGTCATAATGGCCCATTGTGATGTCATAATGGGTCATTCTGACAATGGGTCATTGTGATGTCATAATGGGCCATTGTGATGTCATAATGGGCCATTGTGACAATGGGCCATTGTGATGTCATAATGGGCCATTGTGACAATGGGTCATTATGATGTCATAATGGATCATTGTGATGTCATAATGGGCCATTGTGACAATGGGTCATTGTGATGTCATAATGGACCATTGTGACAATGGGTCATTGTGATGTCATAATGGTCCATTGTGATGTCATAATGGGCCATTGTGACAATGGGTCATTGTGATGTCATAATGGGCCATTGTGACAATGGGTCATTGTGATGTCATAATGGGCCATTATGACAATGGGTCATTGTGATGTCATAATGGGCTATTGTGACAATGGGTCATTGTGATGTCATAATGGGCCATTGTGATGTCATAATGGGCCATTGTGACAATGGGTCATTGTGATGTCATAATGGGCCATTGTGACAATGGGTCATTGTGATGTCATAATGGGCTATTGTTACAATGGGCCATTGTGATGTCATAATGGGCCATTGTGATGTCATAATGGGCCATTGTGACAATGGGTCATTGTGATGTCATAATGGGCCATTGTGACAATGGGTCATTATGATGTCATAAAGGGTCATTGTGATGTCATAATGGGCCATTGTGACAATGGGTCATTGTGATGTCATAATGGGTCAATGTGATGTCATAATGGGCTATTGTGACAATGGGTCATTGTGATGTCATAATGGGCCATTGTGACAATGGGTCATTGTGATGTCATAATGGACCATTGTGACAATGGGTCATTGTGATGTCATAATGGGCCATTGTGATGTCATAATGGGCCATTGTGACAATGGGCCATTGTGATGTCATAATGGGCCATTGTGACAATGTGTCATTGTGATGTCATAATGGGCCATTGTGATGTCATAATGGGCCATTGTGACAATGGGTCATTGTGATGTCATAATGGGCCATTGTGACAATGGGTCATTGTGATGTCATAATGGGCTATTGTGACAATGGGTCATTGTGATGTCATAATGGGCCATTGTGATGTCATAATGGGCCATTGTGACAAAGGGCCATTGTGATGTCATAATGGGCCATTGTGATGTCATAATGGGCCATTGTGACAATGGGTCATTATGATGTCATAATGGATCATTGTGATGTCATAATGGGCCATTGTGACAATGGGTCATTGTGATGTCATAATGGACCATTGTGACAATGGGTCATTGTGATGTCATAATGGTCCATTGTGATGTCATAATGGGCCATTGTGACAATGGGTCATTGTGATGTCATAATGGGTCATTGTGATGTCATAATGGGCCATTGTGACAATGGGTCATTGTGATGTCATAATGGGCCATTATGACAATGGGTCATTGTGATGTCATAATGGGCTATTGTGACAATGGGTCATTGTGATGTCATAATGGGCCATTGTGATGTCATAATGGGCCATTGTGACAATGGGTCATTGTGATGTCATAATGGGCCATTGTGACAATGGGTCATTGTGATGTCATAATGGGCTATTGTGACAATGGGTCATTGTGATGTCATAATGGGCCATTGTGATGTCATAATGGGCCATTGTAACAATGGGTCATTGTGATGTCATAATGGACCATTGTGACAATGGGTCATTGTGATGTCATAATGGGCCATTGTGATGTCATAATGGGCCATTGTGACAATGGGCCATTGTGATGTCATAATGGGCCATTGTGACAATGGGTCATTGTGATGTCATAATGGGTCATTGTGATGTCATAATGGGCCATTGTGACAATGGGTCATTGTGATGTCATAATGGGTCAATTTGATGTCATAATGGGTTATTGTGACAATGGGTCATTGTGATGTCATAATGGGCCATTGTGACAATGGGTCATTGTGATGTCATAATGGGCCATTGTGACAATGGGTCATTGTGATGTCATAATGGGCCATTGTGACAATGGGTCATTGTGATGTCTCAATGGGCCATTGTGACAATGGGTCATTGTGTTGTCATAATGGGCCATTGTGACAATGGGTCATTGTGATGTCATAATGGCCCATTGTGATGTCATAATGGGCCATTCTGACAATGGGTCATTGTGATGTCATAATGGGCCATTGTGATGTCATAATGGGCCATTGTGACAATGGGCCATTGTGATGTCATAATGGGCCATTGTGACAATGGGTCATTATGATGTCATAATGGATCATTGTGATGTCATAATGGGCCATTGTGACAATGGGTCATTGTGATGTCATAATGGACCATTGTGACAATGGGTCATTGTGATGTCATAATGGTCCATTGTGATGTCATAATGGGCCATTGTGACAATGGGTCATTGTGATGTCATAATGGGCCATTGTGACAATTGGTCATTGTGATGTCATAATGGGCCATTATGACAATGGGTCATTGTGATGTCATAATGGGCTATTGTGACAATGGGTCATTGTGATGTCATAATGGGCCATTGTGATGTCATAATGGGCCATTGTGACAATGGGTCATTGTGATGTCATAATGGGCCATTGTGACAATGGGTCATTGTGATGTCATAATGGGCTATTGTGACAATGGGGCATTGTGATGTCATAATGGGCCATTGTGATGTCATAATGGGCCATTGTGACAATGGGTCATTGTGATGTCATAATGGACCATTGTGACAATGGGTCATTGTGATGTCATAATGGGCCATTGTGATGTCATAATGGGCCATTGTGACAATGGGCCATTGTGATGTCATAATGGGCCATTGTGACAATGGGTCATTGTGTTGTCATAATGGGCCATTGTGATGTCATAATGGGCCATTGTGATGTCATAATGGGCCATTGTAAAATGGGTCATTGTGATGTCATAATGGGCCATTGTGACAATTGGTCATTATGATGTCATAATGGGTCATTGTGATGTCATAATGGACCATTGTGACAATGGGTCATTGTGATGTAATAATGGGCCATTGTGATGTCATAATGGGCCATTGTGACAAAGGGTCGTTGTGATGTCATAAAGGGTCATTGTGATGTCATAATGGGCCATTGTGACAATGGGTCATTGTGATATCATTATGGGTCAATGTGATGTCATAATGGGCTATTGTGACAATGGGTCATTGTGATGTCATAATGGGCCATTGTGACAATGGGTCATTATGATGTCATAATGGGCCATTGTGATGTCATAATGGGCCATTGTGACAATGGGTCATTGTGATGTCATAATGGGCCATTGTGACAATGGGTCATTGTGATGTCATAATGGGCCATTGTGACAATGAGTCATTGTGATGTCATAATGGGCCATTGTGACAATGGGTCAATGTGATGTCATAATGGGCCATTGTGACAATGGGTCATTGTGATGTCATAATGGGCCATTGTGACAATGGGTCATTGTGATGTCATAATGGGCCATTGTGATGTCATAATGGACCATTGTGACAATGGGTCATTGTGATGTCATAATGGGCCATTGTGATGTCATATTGGGCCATTGTGACAATGGGTCATTGTGATGTCATAATGGGCCATTGTGACAATGGGTCATTGTGATGTCATAATGGGCCATTGTGACAATGGGTCATTGTGATGTCATAATGGGCCATTGTGATGTCATAATGGACCATTGTGACAATGGGTCATTGTGATGTCATAATGGGCCATTGTGATGTCATAATGGGCCATTGTGACAATGGGTCATTGTGATGTCATAATGGGCCATTGTGATAATGGGTCATTGTGATGTCATAATGGGCCATTGTGACAATGGGTCATTGTGATGTCATAATGGGCCATTGTGACAATTGGTCATTATGATGTCATAATGGGTCATTGTGATGTCATAATGGACCATTGTGACAATGGGTCATTGTGATGTCATAATGGGCCATTGTGATGTCATAATGGGCCATTGTGACAATGGGTCATTGTGATGTCATAAAGGGTCATTGTGATGTCATAATGGGCCATTGTGACAATGGGTCATTGTGATGTCATAATGGGTCAATGTGATGTCATAATGGGCTATTGTGACAATGGGTCATTGTGATGTCATAATGGGCCATTGTGACAATGGGTCATTGTGATGTCATAATGGACCATTGTGACAATGGGTCATTGTGATGTCATAATGGGCCATTGTGATGTCATAATGGGCCATTGTGACAATGGGCCATTGTGATGTCATAATGGGCCATTGTGACAATGGGTCATTGTGATGTCATAATGGGCCATTGTG
Organism: Engystomops pustulosus; assembly: GCF_040894005.1. Taxonomy (NCBI): domain Eukaryota; kingdom Metazoa; phylum Chordata; class Amphibia; order Anura; family Leptodactylidae; genus Engystomops; species Engystomops pustulosus. Next base: position 91,883,291 of record NC_092411.1, on the reverse strand, counting down.
ATGTCATAATGGGCCATTGTGACAATGGGTCATTGTGATGTCATAATGGGTCATTCTGATGTCATAATGGGCCATTGTGATGTCATAATGGGTCATTGTGATGTCATAGTGGGTCATTGTGATGTCATAATGGGCTATTGTGACAATGGGTCATTGTGATGTCATAATGGGTCATTGTGATGTCATAATGGGCCATTGTGACAATGGGTCATTGTGATGTCATAATGGGTCATTGTGATGTCAAAATGGGCCATTGTGACAATGGGTCATTGTGATGTCATAATGGGCTATTGTGACAATGGTTCATTATGATGTCATAATGGGTCATTGTGATGTCATAATGGGCTATTGTGACAATTGGTCATTGTGATGTCATAATGGGACCATTGTGATGTCATAATGGGCCATTGTGACAATGGGTCATTGTGATGTCATAATGGGTCATTGTGATGTCATAATGGGCCATTGTGACAATGGGTCATTATGATGTCATAATGGGTCATTCTGATGTCATAATGGGCCATTGTGATGTCATAGTGGGTCATTGTGATGTCATAATGGGCTATTGTGACAATGGGTCGTTGTGATGTCATAATGGGCCATTGTGACAATCGGTCATTGTGATGTCATAATGGGCCATTGTGACAATGGGTCATTGTGATGTCATAATGGGTCATTGTGATGTCATAATGGGCCATTGTGACAATGGGTCATTGTGATGTCATAATGGGTCATTCTGATGTCATAATGGGCCATTGTGATGTCATAATGGGTCATTGTGATGTCATAATGGGTCATTGTGATGTCATAATGGGCCATTGTGACAATGGGTAATTGTGATGTCATAATGGGTCAATGTGATGTCATAATGGGCTATTGTGACAATGGGTCATTGTGATGTCATAATGGGCCATTGTGACAATGGGTCATTGTGATGTCATAATGGACCATTGTGACAATGGGTCATTGTGATGTCATAATGGGCCATTGTGATGTCATAATGGGCCATTGTGACAATGGGCCATTGTGATGTCATAATGGGCCATTGTGACAATGGGTCATTGTGATGTCATAATGGGCCATTGTGATGTCATAATGGGCCATTGTGACAATGGGTCATTGTGATGTCATAATGGGCCATTGTGACAATGGGTCATTGTGATGTCATAATGGGCTATTGTGACAATGGGTCATTGTGATGTCATAATGGGACCATTGTGATGTCATAATGGGCCATTGTGACAATGGGTCATTGTGATGTCATAATGGGCCATTGTGACAATGGGTCATTGTGATGTCATAATGGGCCATTGTGACAATGTGTCATTGTGAGGTCATAATGGGCCATTGTGACAATGGGTCATTGTGATGTCATAATGGGCCATTGTGACAATGGGTCATTGTGATGTCATAATGGGTCAATGTGATGTCATAATGGGCTATTGTGACAATGGGTCATTGTGATGTCATAATGGGCCATTGTGACAATGGGTCATTGTGATGTCATAATGGACCATTGTGACAATGGGTCATTGTGATGTCATAATGGGCCATTGTGATGTCATAATGGGCCATTGTGACAATGAACCATTGTGATGTCATAATGGGCCATTGTGACAATGGGTCATTGTGATGTCATAATGGCCCATTGTGATGTCATAATGGGCCATTCTGACAATGGGTCATTGTGATGTCATAATGGGCCATTGAGATGTCATAATTGGCCATTGTGACAATGGGTCATTGTGATGTCATAATGGGCCATTGTGACAATGGGTCATTGTGATGTCATAATGGGCCATTGTGACAATGGGTCATTGTGATGTCATAATGGGCCATTGTGACAATGGGTCATTCTGATGTCATAATGGGTCATTCTGATGTCATAATGGGCCATTGTGACAATGGGTCATTGTGTTGTCATAATGGGCCATTGTGACAATGGGTCATTGTGATGTCATAATGGGCCATTGTGACAATGGGTCATTGTGTTGTCATAATGGGCCATTGTGACAATGGGTCATTGTGATGTCATAATGGGCCATTGTGATGTCATAATGGGCCATTGTGACAATAGGTCATTGTGATGTCATAATGGGCCATTGTGACAATGTGTCATTGTGAGGTCATAATGGGCCATTGTGACAATGGGTCATTGTGATGTCATAATGGGCCATTGTGACAATGGGTCATTGTGTTGTCATAATGGGCCATTGTGACAATGGGTCATTGTGATGTCATAATGGCCCATTGTGATGTCATAATGGGCCATTCTGACAATGGGTCATTGTGATGTCATAATGGGCCATTGTGATGTCATAATTGGCCATTGTGACAATGGGTCATTGTGATGTCATAATGGACCATTGTGATGTCATAATGGGCCATTGTGACAATGGGTCATTGTGTTGTCATAATGGGCCATTATGACAATGGGTCATTGTGATGTCATAATGGGTCATTGTGATGTCATAATGGGCCATTGTGATGTCATAATGGGCCATTGTGACAATGGGTCATTGTGATGTCATAATGGGCCATTGTGACAATGGGTCATTGTGATGTCATAATGGGCCATTGTGACAATGGGCCATTGTGATGTCATAATGGGCCATTGTGACAATGGGTCATTGTGATGTCATAATGGGCCATTGTGACAATGGGTCATTGTGATGTCATAATGGGCCATTGTGACAATGGGTCATTGTGTTGTCATAATGGGCCATTATGACAATGGGTCATTGTGATGTCATAATGGGTCATTGTGATGTCATAATGGGCCATTGTGACAATGGGTCATTATGGTGTCATAATGGATCATTGTGATGTCATAATGGGCCATTGTGACAATGGGTCATTGTGATGTCATAATGGGCTATTGTGACAATGGGTCATTGTGATGTCATAATGGGACCATTGTGATGTCATAATGGGCCATTGTGACAATGGGTCATTGTGATGTCATAATGGGTCATTGTGATGTCATAATGGGCCATTGTGACAATGGGTCATTGTGATGTCATAATGGGTCTATGTGATGTCAAAATGGGCCATTGTGACAATGGGTCATTGTGATGTCATAATGGGCTATTGTGACAATGGTTCATTATGATGTCATAATGGGTCATTGTGATGTCATAATGGGCTATTGTGACAATTGGTCATTGTGATGTCATAATGGGCCATTGTGACAATGGGTCATTGTGATGTCATAATGGGCCATTGTGACAATTGGTCATTATGATGTCATAATGGGTAATTGTGATGTCATAATGGACCATTGTGACAATGGGTCATTGTGATGTCATAATGGGCCATTGTGATGTCATAATGGGCCATTGTGACAATGGGCCATTGTGATGTCATAAAGGGTCATTGTGATGTCATAATGGGCCATTGTGACAATGGGTCATTGTGATGTCATAATGGGCCATTGTGACAATGGGTCATTGTGATGTCATAATGGGCCATTGTGACAATGGGTCATTGTGATGTCATAATGGGCCATTGTGACAATGGGTCATTGTGATGTCATAATGGGCCATTGTGACAATGGCTCATTGTGATGTCATAATGGGCCATTGTGACAATGGGTCAATGTGATGTCATAATGGGCCATTGTGACAATGGGTCATTGTGATGTCATAATGGGCCATTGTGACAATTGGTCATTATGATGTCATAATGGGTCATTGTGATGTCATAATGGACCATTGTGACAATGGGTCATTGTGATGTCATAATGGGCCATTGTGATGTCATAATGGGCCATTGTGACAATGGGTCATTGTGATGTCATAATGGGCCATTGTGACAATGGGTCATTGTGATGTCATAATGGGCCATTGTGACAATGGGTCATTGTGATGTCATAATGGGCCATTGTGACAATTGGTCATTATGATGTCATAATGGGTCATTTTTATGTCATAATGGACCATTGTGACAATGGGTCATTGTGATGTAATAATGGGCCATTGTGATGTCATAATGGGCCATTGTGACAATGGGTCAATGTGATGTCATAAAGGGTCATTGTAATGTCATAATGGGCCATTGTGACAATGGGTCATTGTGATATCATTATGGGTCAATGTGATGTCATAATGGGCTATTGTGACAATGGGTCATTGTGATGTCATAATGGGCCATTGTGACAATGGGTCATTATGATGTCATAATGGGCCATTGTGATGTCATAATGGGCCATTGTGACAATGGGTCATTGTGATGTCATAATGGGCCATTGTGACAATGGGTCATTGTGATGTCATAATGGGCCATTGTGACAATGGGTCATTGTGATGTCATAATGGGTCCTTTTGACAGTGGTTCATTCTGATGTCATAATGGGCCATTGTGACAATTTGTCATTGTGATGTCATAATGGTTCATTGGGAGAATGGGTCATTGTGATCTCATAATGGGCCATTGTGACAATGGGTCATTGTGATGTCATAATGGGCCATTGTGACAATGGGTCATTATGGTGTCATAATGGATCATTGTGATGTCATAATGGGCCATTGTGACAATGGGTCATTGTGATGTCATAATGGGCCATTGTGACAATGGTTCATTGTGATGTCATAATTGGTCATTGTGAAGTCATAATGGGTCCTTGTGACAATGGGTCATTGTGATGTCATAATGGCCCATTGTGATGTCATAATGGGCCATTCTGACAATGGGTCATTGTGATGTCATAATGGGCCATTGTGATGTCATAATGGGCCATTGTGACAATGGGTCATTGTGATGTCATAATGGGCCATTGCGACAATGGGTCATTGTGTTGTCATAATGGGCCATTGTGACAATGGGTCATTGTGATGTCATAATGGCCCATTGTGATGTCATAATGGGCCATTGTGACAATGGGTCATTGTGATGTCATAATGGGCCATTGTGATGTCATAATGGGCCATTGTAATGTCATAATGGGCCATTGTGACAATGGGCCATTATGATGTCATAATGGGCCATTGTGATGTCATAATGGGCCATTGTGACAATGGGTCATTGTGATGTCATAATGGGCCATTGTGACAATGGGTCATTGTGATGTCATAATGGGCCATTGTGACAATGGGTCATTGTGATGTCATAATGGGCCATTGTGACAATGGGTCAATGTGATGTCATAATGGGCCATTGTGACAATGGGTCATTGTGATGTCATAATGGGCCATTGTGACAATTGGTCATTATGATGTCATAATGGGTCATTGTGATGTCATAATGGACCATTGTGACAATGGGTCATTGTGATGTCATAATGGGCCATTGTGATGTCATAATGGGCCATTGTGACAATGGGTCATTGTGATGTCATAATGGGCCATTGTGACAATGGGTCATTGTGATGTCATAATGGGCCATTGTGACAATGGGTCATTGTGATGTCATAATGGGCCATTGTGACAATTGGTCATTATGATGTCATAATGGGTCATTTTTATGTCATAATGGACCATTGTGACAATGGGTCATTGTGATGTAATAATGGGCCATTGTGATGTCATAATGGGCCATTGTGACAATTGGTCAATGTGATGTCATAAAGGGTCATTGTAATGTCATAATGGGCCATTGTGACAATGGGTCATTGTGATATCATTATGGGTCAATGTGATGTCATAATGGGCTATTGTGACAATGGGTCATTGTGATGTCATAATGGGCCATTGTGACAATGGGTCATTATGATGTCATAATGGGTCATTGTGATGTCATAATGGGCTATTGTGACAATTGGTCATTATGATGTCATAATGGGTCATTGTGATGTCATAATGGACCATTGTGACAATGGGTCATTGTGATGTCATAATGGGCCATTGTGATGTCATAATGGGCCATTGTGACAATGGGTCATTGTGATGTCATAATGGGCCATTGTGACAATGGGTCATTGTGATGTCATAATGGGCCATTGTGACAATGGGTCATTGTGATGTCATAATGGGCCATTGTGACAATTGGTCATTATGATGTCATAATGGGTCATTTTTATGTCATAATGGACCATTGTGACAATGGGTCATTGTGATGTAATAATGGGCCATTGTGATGTCATAATGGGCCATTGTGACAATTGGTCAATGTGATGTCATAAAGGGTCATTGTAATGTCATAATGGGCCATTGTGACAATGGGTCATTGTGATATCATTATGGGTCAATGTGATGTCATAATGGGCTATTGTGACAATGGGTCATTGTGATGTCATAATGGGCCATTGTGACAATGGGTCATTATGATGTCATAATGGGTCATTGTGATGTCATAATGGGCTATTGTGACAATGGGTCATTGTGATGTCATAATGGGACCATTGTGATGTCATAATGGGCCATTGTGACAATGGGTCATTGTGATGTCATAATGGGTCATTGTGATGTCATAATGGGCCATTGTGACAATGGGTCATTGTGATGTCATAATGGGTCATTGTGATGTCAAAACGGGCCTTTGTGACAATGGGTCATTGTGATGTCATAATGGGCTATTGTGACAATGGTTCATTATGATGTCATAATGGGTCATTGTGATGTCATAATGGGCTATTGTGACAATTGGTCATTGTGATGTCATAATGGGACCATTGTGATGTCATAATGGGCCATTGTGACAATGGGTCATTGTGATGTCATAATGGGTCATTGTGATGTCATAATGGGCCATTGTGACAATGGGTCATTATAAGGTCATAATGGGTCATTCTGATGTCATAATGGGCCATTGTGATGTCATAATGGGTCATTGTGATGTCATAGTGGGTCATTGTGATGTCATAATGGGCTATTGTGACAATGGGTCATTGTGATGTCATAATGGGCCATTGTGACAATCGGTCATTGTGATGTCATAATGGGCCATTGTGACAATGGGTCATTGTGATGTCATAATGGACCATTGTGACAATGGGTCATTGTGATGTCATAATGGGCCATTGTGATGTCATAATGGGCCATTGTGACAATGGGCCATTGTGATGTCATAATGGGCCATTGTGACAATGGGTCATTGTGATGTCATAATGGGCCATTGTGATGTCATAATGGGCCATTGTGACAATGGGTCATTGTGATGTCATAATGGGCCATTGTGACAATGGGTCATTGTGATGTCATAATGGGCTATTGTGACAATGGGTCATTGTGATGTCATAATGGGACCATTGTGATGTCATAATGGGCCATTGTGACAATGGGTCATTGTGATGTCATAATGGGTCATTGTGATGTCATAATGGGCCATTGTGACAATGGGTCATTGTGAAGTCATAATGGGTCATTGTGATGTCAAAATGGGCCATTGTGACAATGGGTCATTGTGATGTCATAATGGGCTATTGTGACAATGGTTCATTATGATGTCATAATGGGTCATTGTGATGTCATAATGGGCTATTGTGACAATTGGTCATTGTGATGTCATAATGGGACCATTGTGATGTCATAATGGGCCATTGTGACAATGGGTCATTGTGATGTCTTAATGGGTCATTGTGATGTCATAATGGGCCATTGTGACAATGGGTCATTATGATGTCATAATGGGTCATTCTGATGTCATAATGGGCCATTGTGATGTCATAATGGGACCATTGTGATGTCATAATGGGCCATTGTGACAATGGGTCATTGTGATGTCATAATGGGCCATTGTGACAATGGGTCATTGTGATGTCATAATGGGCTATTGTGACAATGGGTCATTGTGATGTCATAATGGGACCATTGTGATGTCATAATGGGCCATTGTGACAATGGGTCATTGTGATGTCATAATGGGTCATTGTGATGTCATAATGGGCCATTGTGACAATGGGTCATTGTGATGTCATAATGGGTCATTGTGATGTCAAAACGGGCCATTGTGACAATGGATCATTGTGATGTCATAATGGGCTATTGTGACAATGGTTCATTATGATGTCAAAATGGGTCATTGTGATGTCATAATGGGCTATTGTGACAATTGGTCATTGTGATGTCATAATGGGACCATTGTGATGTCATAATGGGCCATTGTGACAATGGGTCATTGTGATGTCATAATGGGTCATTGTGATGTCATAATGGGCCATTGTGACAATGGGTCATTATGAGGTCATAATGGGTCATTCTGATGTCATAATGGGCCATTGTGATGTCATAATGGGTCATTGTGATGTCATAGTGGGTCATTGTGATGTCATAATGGGCTATTGTGACAATGGGTCATTGTGATGTCATAATGGGCCATTGTGACAATCGGTCATTGTGATGTCATAATGGGCCATGGTGACAATGGGTCATTGTGATGTCATAATGGGTCATTGTGAAGTCATAATGGGCCATTGTGACAATGGGTCATTGTGATGTCATAATGGGTCATTCTGATGTCATAATGGGCCATTGTGATGTCATAATGGGTCATTGTGATGTCATAATGGGTCATTGTGATGTCATAATGGGCTATTGTGACAATGGGTCATTGTGATGTCATAATGGGCCATTGTGACAATCGGCCATTGTGATGTCATAATGGGCCATTGTGACAATTGGTCATTATGATGTCATAATGGGCCATTGTGATGTCATAATGGGCCATTGTGACAATGGGTCATTGTGATGTCATAATGGGCCATTGTGACAATGGGTCATTGTGATGTCATAATTGGCCATTGTGACAATGGGTCATTGTGATGTCAAAATGGGCCATTGTGACAATGGGTCAATGTGATGTCATAATGGGCCATTGTGACAATGGGTCATTGTGATGTCATAATGGGCCATTGTGACAATGGGTCATTGTGATGTCATAATGGGCCATTGTGATGTCATAATGGACCATTGTGACAATGGGTCATTGTGATGTCATAATGGACCATTGTGACAATGGGTCATTGTGATGTCATAATGGGCCATTGTGATGTCATAATGGGCCATTGTGACAATGGGCCATTGTGACAATGGGTCATTGTGATGTCATAATGGGCAATTGTGATGTCATAATGGGCCATTGTGACAATGGGTCATTGTGATGTCATAATGGGCCATTGTGACAATGGGTCATTGTGATGTCATAATGGACCATTGTGACAATGGGTCATTGTGATGTCATAATGGGCCATTGTGATGTCATAATGGGCCATTGTGACAATGGGCCATTGTGATGTCATAATGGGCCATTGTGACAATGGGTCATTGTGATGTCATAATGGGCCATTGTGATGTCATAATGTGCCATTGTGACAATGGGTCATTGTGATGTCATAATGAGCCATTGTGACAATGGGTCATTGTGATGTCATAATGGGCTATTGTGACAATGGGTCATTGTGATGTCATAATGGGACCATTGTGATGTCATAATGGGCCATTGTGACAATGGGTCATTGTGATGTCATAATGGGTCATTGTGATGTCATAATGGGCCATTGTGACAATGGGTCATTGTGATGTCATAATGGGTCATTGTGATGTCAAAATGGGCCATTGTGACAATGGGTCATTGTGATGTCATAATGGGCTATTGTGACAATGGTTCATTATGATGTCATAATGGGTCATTGTGATGTCATAATGGGCTATTGTGACAATTGGTCATTGTGATGTCATAATGGGACCATTGTGATGTCAAAATGGGCCATTGTGACAATGGGTCATTGTGATGTCATAATGGGTCATTGTGATGTCATAATGGGCCATTGTGACAATGGGTCATTATGATGTCATAATGGGTCATTCTGATGTCATAATGGGCCATTGTGATGTCATAATGGGTCATTGTGATGTCATAGTGGGTCATTGTGATGTCATAATGGGCTATTGTGACAATGGGTCATTGTGATGTCATAATGGGCCATTGTGACAATCGGTCATTGTGATGTCATAATGGGCCATTGTGACAATGGGTCATTGTGATGTCATAATGGGTCATTGTGATGTCATAATATGCCATTGTGACAATGGGTCATTCTGATGTCATAATGGGTCATTCTGATGTCATAATGGGCCATTGTGATGTCATAATGGGTCATTGTGATGTCATAATGGGTCATTGTGATGTCATAATGGGCTATTGTGACAATGGGTCATTGTGATGTCATAATGGGCCATTGTGACAATCGGCCATTGTGATGTCATAATGGGCCATTTTGACAATGGGTCATTGTGATGTCATAATGGGTCATTGTGACAATGGGTCATTGTGATGTCATAATGGGTCATTGTGATGTCATAATGGGCCATTGTGACAATGGGCCATTGTGATGTCATAATGGGCCATTGTGACAATGGGTCATTGTGATGTCATAATGGGTCATTGTGATGTCATAATGGGCCATTGTGACAATGGGTCATTGTGATGTCATAATGGGTCAATGTGATGTCATAATGGGTTATTGTGACAATGGGTCATTGTGATGTCATAATGGGCCATTGTGACAATGGGTCATTGTGATGTCATAATGGGCCATTGTGACAATGGGTCATTGTGATGTCATAATGGGCCATTGTGACAATGGGTCATTGAGATGTCATAATGGGCCATTGTGACAATGGGTCATTGTGATGTCATAATGGGCTATTGTGACAATGGGTCATTGTGATGTCATAATGGGACCATTGTGATGTCATAATGGGCCATTGTCACAATGGGTCATTGTGATGTCATAATGGGTCATTGTGATGTCAAAATGGGCCATTGTGACAATGGGTCATTGTGATGTCATAATGGGCTATTGTGACAATGGTTCATTATGATATCATAATGGGTCATTGTGATGTCATAATGGGCTATTGTGACAATTGGTCATTGTGATGTCATAATGGGACCATTGTGATGTCATAATGGGCCATTGTGACAATGGGTCATTGTGATGTCATAATGGGTCATTGTGATGTCATAATGGGCCATTGTGACAATGGGTCATTATGATGTCATAATGGGTCATTCTGATGTCATAATGGGTCATTGTGATGTCATAGTGGGTCATTGTGATGTCATAATGGGCTATTGTGACAATGGGTCATTGTGATGTCATAATGGGCCATTGTGACAATCGGTCATTGTGATGTCATAATGGGCCATTGTGACAATGGGTCATTGTGATGTCATAATGGGTCATTGTGATGTCATAATGGGCCATTGTGACAATGGGTCATTCTGATGTCATAATGGGTCATTGTGATGTCATAATGGGCCATTGTGATGTCATAATGGGTCATTGTGATGTCATAATGGGTCATTGTGATGTCATAATGGGCTATTGTGACAATGGGTCATTGTGATGTCATAATGGGCCATTGTGACAATCGGCCATTGTGATGTCATAATGGGCCATTGTGACAATTGGTCATTATGATGTCATAATGGGCCATTGTGATGTCATAATGGGCCATTGTGACAATGGGTCATTGTGATGTCATAATGGGCCATTGTGACAATGGGTCATTGTGATGTCATAATGGGCCATTGTGACAATGGGTCATTGTGATGTCAAAATGGGCCATTGTGACAATGGGTCAATGTGATGTCATAATGGGCTATTGTGACAATGGGTCATTGTGATGTCATAATGGGCCATTGTGACAATGGGTCATTGTGATGTCATAATGGGCCATTGTGATGTCATAATGGACCATTGTGACAATGGGTCATTGTGATGTCATAATGGGCCATTGTGATGTCATAATGGGCCATTGTGACAATGGGTCATTGTGATGTCATAATGGGCCATTGTGATAATGGGTCATTGTGATGTCATAATGGGCCATTGTGACAATGGGTCATTGTGATGTCATAATGGGCCATTGTGATAATGGGTCATTATGATGTCATAATGGGCCATTGTGACAATGGGTCATTGTGATGTCATAATGGGCCATTGTGACAATGGGCCATTGTGACAATGGGTCATTGTGATGTCATAATTGGCCATTGTGACAATGGGTCATTGTGATGTCATAATGGGTCAATGTGATGTCATAATGGGCTATTGTGACAATGGGTCATTGTGATGTCATAATGGGCCATTGTGACAATGGGTCATTGTGATGTCATAATGGACCATTGTGACAATGGGTCATTGTGATGTCATAATGGGCCATTGTGATGTCATAATGGGCCATTGTGACAATGGGCCATTGTGATGTCATAATGGGCCATTGTGATGTCATAATGGGCCATTGTGACAATGGGTCATTGTGATGTCATAATGGGCCATTGTGATGTCATAATGGGCCATTGTGACAATGGGTCATTGTGATGTCATAATGGGCCATTGTGACAATGGGTCATTGTGATGTCATAATGGGCTATTGTGACAATGGGTCATTGTGATGTCATAATGGGACCATTGTGATGTCATAATGGGCCATTGTGACAATGGGTCATTGTGATGTCATAATGGGTCATTGTGATGTCATAATGGGCCATTGTGACAATGGGTCATTGTGATGTCATAATGGGTCTATGTGATGTCAAAATGGGCCATTGTGACAATGGGTCATTGTGATGTCATAATGGGCCATTGTGACAATGGTTCATTATGATGTCATAATGGGTCATTGTGATGTCATAATGGGCTATTGTGACAATTGGTCATTGTGATGTCATAATGGGCCATTGTGACAATGGGTCATTGTGATGTCATAATGGGCCATTGTGACAATTGGTCATTATGATGTCATAATGGGTCATTGTGATGTAATAATGGACCATTGTGACAATGGGTCATTGTGATGTCATAATGGGCCATTGTGATGTCATAATGGGCCATTGTGACAATGGGTCATTGTGATGTCATAAAGGGTCATTGTGATGTCATAATGGGCCATTGTGACAATGGGTCATTGTGATGTCATAATGGGTCAATGTGATGTCATAATGGGCTATTGTGACAATGGGTCATTGTGATGTCATAATGGGCCATTGTGACAATGGGTCATTGTGATGTCATAATGGGTCAATGTGATGTCATAATGGGTTATTGTGACAATGGGTCATTGTGATGTCATAATGGGCCATTGTGACAATGGGTCATTGTGATGTCATAATGGGCCATTGTGACAATGGGTCATTGTGATGTCATAATGGGCCATTGTGACAATGGGTCATTGAGATGTCATAATGGGCCATTGTGACAATGGGTCATTGTGATGTCATAATGGGCTATTGTGACAATGGGTCATTGTGATGTCATAATGGGACCATTGTGATGTCATAATGGGCCATTGTCACAATGGGTCATTGTGATGTCATAATGGGTCATTGTGATGTCATAATGGGCCATTGTGACAATGGGTCATTGTGATGTCATAATGGGTCATTGTGATGTCAAAATGGGCCATTGTGACAATGGGTCATTGTGATGTCATAATGGGCTATTGTGACAATGGTTCATTATGATATCATAATGGGTCATTGTGATGTCATAATGGGCTATTGTGACAATTGGTCATTGTGATGTCATAATGGGACCATTGTGATGTCATAATGGGCCATTGTGACAATGGGTCATTGTGATGTCATAATGGGTCATTGTGATGTCATAATGGGCCATTGTGACAATGGGTCATTATGATGTCATAATGGGTCATTCTGATGTCATAATGGGTCATTGTGATGTCATAGTGGGTCATTGTGATGTCATAATGGGCTATTGTGACAATGGGTCATTGTGATGTCATAATGGGCCATTGTGACAATCGGTCATTGTGATGTCATAATGGGCCATTGTGACAATGGGTCATTGTGATGTCATAATGGGTCATTGTGATGTCATAATGGGCCATTGTGACAATGGGTCATTCTGATGTCATAATGGGTCATTCTGATGTCATAATGGGCCATTGTGATGTCATAATGGGTCATTGTGATGTCATAATGGGTCATTGTGATGTCATAATGGGCTATTGTGACAATGGGTCATTGTGATGTCATAATGGGCCATTGTGACAATCGGCCATTGTGATGTCATAATGGGCCATTGTGACAATTGGTCATTATGATGTCATAATGGGCCATTGTGATGTCATAATGGGCCATTGTGACAATGGGTCATTGTGATGTCATAATGGGCCATTGTGACAATGGGTCATTGTGATGTCATAATGGGCCATTGTGACAATGGGTCATTGTGATGTCAAAATGGGCCATTGTGACAATGGGTCAATGTGATGTCATAATGGGCTATTGTGACAATGGGTCATTGTGATGTCATAATGGGCCATTGTGACAATGGGTCATTGTGATGTCATAATGGGCCATTGTGATGTCATAATGGACCATTGTGACAATGGGTCATTGTGATGTCATAATGGGCCATTGTGATGTCATAATGGGCCATTGTGACAATGGGTCATTGTGATGTCATAATGGGCCATTGTGATAATGGGTCATTGTGATGTCATAATGGGCCATTGTGACAATGGGTCATTGTGATGTCATAATGGGCCATTGTGATAATGGGTCATTATGATGTCATAATGGGCCATTGTGACAATGGGTCATTGTGATGTCATAATGGGCCATTGTGACAATGGGTCATTGTGATGTCATAAAGGGCCATTGTGATGTCATAATTGGCCATTGTGACAATGGGTCATTGTGATGTCATAATGGGTCAATGTGATGTCATAATGGGCTATTGTGACAATGGGTCATTGTGATGTCATAATGGGCCATTGTGACAATGGGTCATTGTGATGTCATAATGGACCATTGTGACAATGGGTCATTGTGATGTCATAATGGGCCATTGTGATGTCATAATGGGCCATTGTGACAATGGGCCATTGTGATGTCATAATGGGCCATTGTGATGTCATAATGGGCCATTGTGACAATGGGTCATTGTGATGTCATAATGGGCCATTGTGACAATGGGTCATTGTGATGTCATAATGGGCCATTGTGATGTCATAATGGGCCATTGTGACAATGGGTCATTGTGATGTCATAATGGGCCATTGTGACAATGGGTCATTGTGATGTCATAATGGGCTATTGTGACAATGGGTCATTGTGATGTCATAATGGGACCATTGTGATGTCATAATGGGCCATTGTGACAATGGGTCATTGTGATGTCATAATGGGTCATTGTGATGTCATAATGGGCCATTGTGACAATGGGTCATTGTGATGTCATAATGGGTCTATGTGATGTCAAAATGGGCCATTGTGACAATGGGTCATTGTGATGTCATAATGGGCCATTGTGACAATGGTTCATTATGATGTCATAATGGGTCATTGTGATGTCATAATGGGCTATTGTGACAATTGGTCATTGTGATGTCATAATGGGCCATTGTGACAATGGGTCATTGTGATGTCATAATGGGCCATTGTGACAATTGGTCATTATGATGTCATAATGGGTCATTGTGATGTAATAATGGACCATTGTGACAATGGGTCATTGTGATGTCATAATGGGCCATTGTGATGTCATAATGGGCCATTGTGACAATGGGTCATTGTGATGTCATAAAGGGTCATTGTGATGTCATAATGGGCCATTGTGACAATGGGTCATTGTGATGTCATAATGGGTCAATGTGATGTCATAATGGGCTATTGTGACAATGGGTCATTGTGATGTCATAATGGGCCATTGTGACAATGGGTCATTGTGATGTCATAATGGACCATTGTGACAATGGGTCATTGTGATGTCATAATGGGCCATTGTGATGTCATAATGGGCCATTGTGACAATGGGCCATTGTGATGTCATAATGGGCCATTGTGACAATGGGTCATTGTGATGTCATAATGGGCCATTGTGATGTCATAATGGGCCATTGTGACAATGGGTCATTGTGATGTCATAATGGGCCATTGTGACAATGGGTCATTGTGATGTCATAATGGGCTATTGTGACAATGGGTCATTGTGATGTCATAATGGGCCATTGTGATGTCATAATGGGCCATTGTGACAATGGGCCATTGTGATGTCATAATGGGCCATTGTGATGTCATAATGGGCCATTGTGATGTCATAATGGGCCATTGTGACAATGGGTCATTGTGATGTCATAATGGGCCATTGTGATAATGGGTCATTATGATGTCATAATGGGCCATTGTGACAATGGGTCATTGTGATGTCATAATGGGCCATTGTGACAATGGGTCATTGTGATGTCATAAAGGGCCATTGTGATGTCATAATTGGCCATTGTGACAATGGGTCATTGTGATGTCATAATGGGTCAATGTGATGTCATAATGGGCTATTGTGACAATGGGTCATTGTGATGTCATAATGGGCCATTGTGACAATGGGTCATTGTGATGTCATAATGGACCATTGTGAAAATGGGTCATTGTGATGTCATAATGGGCCATTGTGATGTCATAATGGGCCATTGTGACAATGGGCCATTGTGATGTCATAATGGGCCATTGTGACAATGGGTCATTGTGATGTCATAATGGGCCATTGTGATGTCATAATGGGCCATTGTGACAATGGTTTATTGTGATGTCATAATGGGCCATTGTGACAATGGGTCATTGTGATGTCATAATGGGCTATTGTGACAATGGGTCATTGTGATGTCATAATGGGACCATTGTGATGTCATAATGGGCCATTGTGACAATGGGTCATTGTGATGTCATAATGGGTCATTGTGATGTCATAATGGGCCATTGTGACAATGGGTCATTGTGATGTCATAATGGGTCTATGTGATGTCAAAATGGGCCATTGTGACAATGGGTCATTGTGATGTCATAATGGGCCATTGTGACAATGGTTCATTATGATGTCATAATGGGTCATTGTGATGTCATAATGGGCTATTGTGACAATTGGTCATTGTGATGTCATAATGGGCCATTGTGACAATGGGTCATTGTGATGTCATAATGGGACCATTGTGATGTCATAATGGGCCATTGTGACAATGGGTCATTGTGATGTCATAATGGGTCATTGTGATGTCATAATGGGCCATTGTGACAATGGGTCATTGTGATGTCATAATGGGTCTATGTGATGTCAAAATGGGCCATTGTGACAATGGGTCATTGTGATGTCATAATGGGCCATTGTGACAATGGTTCATTATGATGTCATAATGGGTCATTGTGATGTCATAATGGGCTATTGTGACAATTGGTCATTGTGATGTCATAATGGGCCATTGTGACAATGGGTCATTGTGATGTCATAATGGGCCATTGTGACAATTGGTCATTATGATGTCATAATGGGTCATTGTGATGTAATAATGGACCATTGTGACAATGGGTCATTGTGATGTCATAATGGGCCATTGTGATGTCATAATGGGCCATTGTGACAATGGGTCATTGTGATGTCATAAAGGGTCATTGTGATGTCATAATGGGCCTTTGTGACAATGGGTCATTGTGATGTCATAATGGGTCAATGTGATGTCATAATGGGCTATTGTGACAATGGGTCATTGTGATGTCATAATGGGCCATTGTGACAATGGGTCATTGTGATGTCATAATGGACCATTGTGACAATGGGTCATTGTGATGTCATAATGGGCCATTGTGATGTCATAATGGGCCATTGTGACAATGGGCCATTGTGATGTCATAATGGGCCATTGTGACAATGGGTCATTGTGATGTCATAATGGGCCATTGTGATGTCATAATGGGCCATTGTGACAATGGGTCATTGTGATGTCATAATGGGCCATTGTGACAATGGGTCATTGTGATGTCATAATGGGCCATTGTGACAATGAGTCATTGTGATGTCATAATGGGCCATTGTGACAATGGGTCAATGTGATGTCATAATGGGCCATTGTGACAATGGGTCATTGTGATGTCATAATGGGCCATTGTGACAATGGGTCATTGTGATGTCATAATGGGCCATTGTGATGTCATAATGGACCATTGTGACAATGGGTCATTGTGATGTCATAATGGGCCATTGTGATGTCATATTGGGCCATTGTGACAATGGGTCATTGTGATGTCATAATGGGCCATTGTGACAATGGGTCATTGTGATGTCATAATGGGCCATTGTGACAATGGGTCATTGTGATGTCATAATGGGCCATTGTGATGTCATAATGGACCATTGTGACAATGGGTCATTGTGATGTCATAATGGGCCATTGTGATGTCATAATGGGCCATTGTGACAATGGGTCATTGTGATGTCATAATGGGCCATTGTGATAATGGGTCATTGTGATGTCATAATGGGCCATTGTGACAATGGGTCATTGTGATGTCATAATGGGCCATTGTGACAATTGGTCATTATGATGTCATAATGGGTCATTGTGATGTCATAATGGACCATTGTGACAATGGGTCATTGTGATGTCATAATGGGCCATTGTGATGTCATAATGGGCCATTGTGACAATGGGTCATTGTGATGTCATAAAGGGTCATTGTGATGTCTTAATGGGCCATTGTGACAATGGGTCATTGTGATGTCATAATGGGTCAATGTGATGTCATAATGGGCTATTGTGACAATGGGTCATTGTGATGTCATAATGGGCCATTGTGACAATGGGTCATTGTGATGTCATAATGGACCATTGTGACAATGGGTCATTGTGATGTCATAATGGGCCATTGTGATGTCATAATGGGCCATTGTGACAATGGGCCATTGTGATGTCATAATGGGCCATTGTGACAATGGGTCATTGTGATGTCATAATGGGCCATTGTGATGTCATAATGGGCCATTGTGACAATGGGTCATTGTGATGTCATAATGGGTCATTCTGATGTCATAATGGGCCATTGTGATGTCATAATGGGTCATTGTGATGTCATAGTGGGTCATTGTGATGTCATAATGGGCTATTGTGACAATGGGTCATTGTGATGTCATAATGGGTCATTCTGATGTCATAATGGGCCATTGTGACAATGGGTCATTGTGATGTCATAATGGGTCATTGTGATGTCAAAATGGGCCATTGTGACAATGGGTCATTGTGATGTCATAATGGGCTATTGTGACAATGGTTCATTATGATGTCATAATGGGTCATTGTGATGTCATAATGGGCTATTGTGACAATTGGTCATTGTGATGTCATAATGGGACCATTGTGATGTCATAATGGGCCATTGTGACAATGGGTCATTGTGATGTCATAATGGGTCATTGTGATGTCATAATGGGCCATTGTGACAATGGGTCATTATGATGTCATAATGGGTCATTCTGATGTCATAATGGGCCATTGTGATGTCATAGTGGGTCATTGTGATGTCATAATGGGCTATTGTGACAATGGGTCGTTGTGATGTCATAATGGGCCATTGTGACAATCGGTCATTGTGATGTCATAATGGACCATTGTGACAATGGGTCATTGTGATGTCATAATGGGTCATTCTGATGTCATAATGGGCCATTGTGATGTCATAATGGGTCATTGTGATGTCATAATGGGTCATTGTGATGTCATAATGGGCCATTGTGACAATGGGTAATTGTGATGTCATAATGGGTCAATGTGATGTCATAATGGGCTATTGTGACAATGGGTCATTGTGATGTCATAATGGGCCATTGTGACAATGGGTCATTGTGATGTCATAATGGACCATTGTGACAATGGGTCATTGTGATGTCATAATGGGCCATTGTGATGTCATAATGGGCCATTGTGACAATGGGCCATTGTGATGTCATAATGGGCCATTGTGACAATGGGTCATTGTGATGTCATAATGGGCCATTGTGATGTCATAATGGGCCATTGTGACAATGGGTCATTGTGATGTCATAATGGGCCATTGTGACAATGGGTCATTGTGATGTCATAATGGGCTATTGTGACAATGGGTCATTGTGATGTCATAATGGGACCATTGTGATGTCATAATGGGCCATTGTGACAATGGGTCATTGTGATGTCATAATGGGCCATTGTGACAATGGGTCATTGTGATGTCATAATGGGCCATTGTGACAATGTGTCATTGTGAGGTCATAATGGGCCATTGTGACAATGGGTCATTGTGATGTCATAATGGGCCATTGTGACAATGGGTCATTGTGATGTCATAATGGGTCAATGTGATGTCATAATGGGCTATTGTGACAATGGGTCATTGTGATGTCATAATGGGCCATTGTGACAATGGGTCATTGTGATGTCATAATGGACCATTGTGACAATGGGTCATTGTGATGTCATAATGGGCCATTGTGATGTCATAATGGGCCATTGTGACAATGAACCATTGTGATGTCATAATGGGCCATTGTGACAATGGGTCATTGTGATGTCATAATGGCCCATTGTGATGTCATAATGGGCCATTCTGACAATGGGTCATTGTGATGTCATAATGGGCCATTGTGATGTCATAATTGGCCATTGTGACAATGGGTCATTGTGATGTCATAATGGGCCATTGTGACAATGGGTCATTGTGATGTCATAATGGGCCATTGTGACAATGGGTCATTGTGATGTCATAATAGGCCATTGTGACAATGGGTCATTCTGATGTCATAATGGGTCATTCTGATGTCATAATGGGCCATTGTGACAATGGGTCATTGTGTTGTCATAATGGGCCATTGTGATGTCATAATGGGCCATTGTGACAATAGGTCATTGTGATGTCATAATGGGCCATTGTGACAATGTGTCATTGTGAGGTCATAATGGGCCATTGTGACAATGGGTCATTGTGATGTCATAATGGGCCATTGTGACAATGGGTCATTGTGTTGTCATAATGGGCCATTGTGACAATGGGTCATTGTGATGTCATAATGGCCCATTGTGATGTCATAATGGGCCATTCTGACAATGGGTCATTGTGATGTCATAATGGGCCATTGTGATGTCATAATTGGCCATTGTGACAATGGGTCATTGTGATGTCATAATGGACCATTGTGATGTCATAATGGGCCATTGTGACAATGGGTCATTGTGATGTCATAATGGGCCATTGTGTTGTCATAATGGGCCATTGTGACAATAGGTCATTGTGATGTCATAATGGGCCATTGTGACAATGTGTCATTGTGAGGTCATAATGGGCCATTGTGACAATGGGTCATTGTGATGTCATAATGGGCCATTGTGACAATGGGTCATTGTGTTGTCATAATGGGCCATTGTGACAATGGGTCATTGTGATGTCATAATGGCCCATTGTGATGTCATAATGGGCCATTCTGACAATGGGTCATTGTGATGTCATAATGGGCCATTGTGATGTCATAATTGGCCATTGTGACAATGGGTCATTGTGATGTCATAATGGACCATTGTGATGTCATAATGGGCCATTGTGACAATGGGTCATTGTGTTGTCATAATGGGCCATTATGACAATGGGTCATTGTGATGTCATAATGGGTCATTGTGATGTCATAATGGGCCATTGTGATGTCATAATGGGCCATTGTGACAATGGGTCATTGTGATGTCATAATGGGCCATTGTGACAATGGGTCATTGTGATGTCATAATGGGTCATTGTGATGTCATAATGGGCCATTGTGACAATGGGTCATTATGGTGTCATAATGGATCATTGTGATGTCATAATGGGCCATTGTGACAATGGGTCATTGTGATGTCATAATGGGCTATTGTGACAATGGGTCATTGTGATGTCATAATGGGACCATTGTGATGTCATAATGGGCCATTGTGACAATGGGTCATTGTGATGTCATAATGGGTCATTGTGATGTCATAATGGGCCATTGTGACAATGGGTCATTGTGATGTCATAATGGGTCTATGTGATGTCAAAATGGGCCATTGTGACAATGGGTCATTGTGATGTCATAATGGGCTATTGTGACAATGGTTCATTATGATGTCATAATGGGTCATTGTGATGTCATAATGGGCTATTGTGACAATTGGTCATTGTGATGTCATAATGGGCCATTGTGACAATGGGTCATTGTGATGTCATAATGGGCCATTGTGACAATTGGTCATTATGATGTCATAATGGGTCATTGTGATGTCATAATGGACCATTGTGACAATGGGTCATTGTGATGTCATAATGGGCCATTGTGATGTCATAATGGGCCATTGTGACAATGGGCCATTGTGATGTCATAAAGGGTCATTGTGATGTCATAATGGGCCATTGTGACAATGGGTCATTGTGATGTCATAATGGGCCATTGTGACAATGGGTCATTGTGATGTCATAATGGGCCATTGTGACAATGGGTCATTGTGATGTCATAATGGGCCATTGTGACAATGGGTCATTGTGATGTCATAATGGGCCATTGTGACAATGGGTCATTGTGATGTCATAATGGGCCATTGTGACAATGGGTCATTGTGATGTCATAATGGGCCATTGTGACAATGGCTCATTGTGATGTCATAATGGGCCATTGTGACAATGGGTCAATGTGATGTCATAATGGGCCATTGTGACAATGGGTCATTGTGATGTCATAATGGGCCATTGTGACAATTGGTCATTATGATGTCATAATGGGTCATTGTGATGTCATAATGGACCATTGTGACAATGGGTCATTGTGATGTCATAATGGGCCATTGTGATGTCATAATGGGCCATTGTGACAATGGGTCATTGTGATGTCATAATGGGCCATTGTGACAATGGGTCATTGTGATGTCATAATGGGCCATTGTGACAATGGGTCATTGTGATGTCATAATGGGCCATTGTGACAATTGGTCATTATGATGTCATAATGGGTCATTTTTATGTCATAATGGACCATTGTGACAATGGGTCATTGTGATGTAATAATGGGCCATTGTGATGTCATAATGGGCCATTGTGACAATGGGTCAATGTGATGTCATAAAGGGTCATTGTAATGTCATAATGGGCCATTGTGACAATGGGTCATTGTGATATCATTATGGGTCAATGTGATGTCATAATGGGCTATTGTGACAATGGGTCATTGTGATGTCATAATGGGCCATTGTGACAATGGGTCATTATGATGTCATAATGGGCCATTGTGATGTCATAATGGGCCATTGTGACAATGGGTCATTGTGATGTCATAATGGGCCATTGTGACAATGGGTCATTGTGATGTCATAATGGGCCATTGTGACAATGGGTCATTGTGATGTCATAATGGGTCCTTTTGACAATGGTTCATTCTGATGTCATAATGGGCCATTGTGACAATTTGTCATTGTGATGTCATAATGGTTCATTGGGAGAATGGGTCATTGTGATCTCATAATGGGCCATTGTGACAATGGGTCATTGTGATGTCATAATGGGCCATTGTGACAATGGGTCATTATGGTGTCATAATGGATCATTGTGATGTCATAATGGGCCATTGTGACAATGGGTCATTGTGATGTCATAATGGGCCATTGTGACAATGGTTCATTGTGATGTCATAATTGGTCATTGTGAAGTCATAATGGGTCCTTGTGACAATGGGTCATTGTGATGTCATAATGGCCCATTGTGATGTCATAATGGGCCATTCTGACAATGGGTCATTGTGATGTCATAATGGGCCATTGTGATGTCATAATGGGCCATTGTGACAATGGGTCATTGTGATGTCATAATGGGCCATTGCGACAATGGGTCATTGTGTTGTCATAATGGGCCATTGTGACAATGGGTCATTGTGATGTCATAATGGCCCATTGTGATGTCATAATGGGCCATTGTGACAATGGGTCATTGTGATGTCATAATGGGCCATTGTGATGTCATAATGGGCCATTGTAATGTCATAATGGGCCATTGTGACAATGGGCCATTATGATGTCATAATGGGCCATTGTGATGTCATAATGGGCCATTGTGACAATGGGTCATTGTGATGTCATAATGGGCCATTGTGACAATGGGTCATTGTGATGTCATAATGGGCCATTGTGACAATGGCTCATTGTGATGTCATAATGGGCCATTGTGACAATGGGTCAATGTGATGTCATAATGGGCCATTGTGACAATGGGTCATTGTGATGTCATAATGGGCCATTGTGACAATTGGTCATTATGATGTCATAATGGGTCATTGTGATGTCATAATGGACCATTGTGACAATGGGTCATTGTGATGTCATAATGGGCCATTGTGATGTCATAATGGGCCATTGTGACAATGGGTCATTGTGATGTCATAATGGGCCATTGTGACAATGGGTCATTGTGATGTCATAATGGGCCATTGTGACAATGGGTCATTGTGATGTCATAATGGGCCATTGTGACAATTGGTCATTATGATGTCATAATGGGTCATTTTTATGTCATAATGGACCATTGTGACAATGGGTCATTGTGATGTAATAATGGGCCATTGTGATGTCATAATGGGCCATTGTGACAATTGGTCAATGTGATGTCATAAAGGGTCATTGTAATGTCATAATGGGCCATTGTGACAATGGGTCATTGTGATATCATTATGGGTCAATGTGATGTCATAATGGGCTATTGTGACAATGGGTCATTGTGATGTCATAATGGGCCATTGTGACAATGGGTCATTATGATGTCATAATGGGTCATTGTGATGTCATAATAAGCTATTGTGACAATGGGTCATTGTGATGTCATAATGGGACCATTGTGATGTCATAATGGGCCATTGTGACAATGGGTCATTGTGATGTCATAATGGGTCATTGTGATGTCATAATGGGCCATTGTGACAATGGGTCATTGTGATGTCATAATGGGTCATTGTGATGTCAAAACGGGCCTTTGTGACAATGGGTCATTGTGATGTCATAATGGGCTATTGTGACAATGGTTCATTATGATGTCATAATGGGTCATTGTGATGTCATAATGGGCTATTGTGACAATTGGTCATTGTGATGTCATAATGGGACCATTGTGATGTCATAATGGGCCATTGTGACAATGGGTCATTGTGATGTCATAATGGGTCATTGTGATGTCATAATGGGCCATTGTGACAATGGGTCATTATAAGGTCATAATGGGTCATTCTGATGTCATAATGGGCCATTGTGATGTCATAATGGGTCATTGTGATGTCATAGTGGGTCATTGTGATGTCATAATGGGCTATTGTGACAATGGGTCATTGTGATGTCATAATGGGCCATTGTGACAATCGGTCATTGTGATGTCATAATGGGCCATTGTGACAATGGGTCATTGTGATGTCATAATGGACCATTGTGACAATGGGTCATTGTGATGTCATAATGGGCCATTGTGATGTCATAATGGGCCATTGTGACAATGGGCCATTGTGATGTCATAATGGGCCATTGTGACAATGGGTCATTGTGATGTCATAATGGGCCATTGTGATGTCATAATGGGCCATTGTGACAATGGGTCATTGTGATGTCATAATGGGCCATTGTGACAATGGGTCATTGTGATGTCATAATGGGCTATTGTGACAATGGGTCATTGTGATGTCATAATGGGACCATTGTGATGTCATAATGGGCCATTGTGACAATGGGTCATTGTGATGTCATAATGGGTCATTGTGATGTCATAATGGGCCATTGTGACAATGGGTCATTGTGAAGTCATAATGGGTCATTGTGACAATGGGTCATTGTGATGTCATAATGGGCTATTGTGACAATGGTTCATTATGATGTCATAATGGGTCATTGTGATGTCATAATGGGCTATTGTGACAATTGGTCATTGTGATGTCATAATGGGACCATTGTGATGTCATAATGGGCCATTGTGACAATGGGTCATTGTGATGTCTTAATGGGTCATTGTGATGTCATAATGGGCCATTGTGACAATGGGTCATTATGATGTCATAATGGGTCATTCTGATGTCATAATGGGCCATTGTGATGTCATAATGGGACCATTGTGATGTCATAATGGGCCATTGTGACAATGGGTCATTGTGATGTCATAATGGGCCATTGTGACAATGGGTCATTGTGATGTCATAATGGGCTATTGTGACAATGGGTCATTGTGATGTCATAATGGGACCATTGTGATGTCATAATGGGCCATTGTGACAATGGGTCATTGTGATGTCATAATGGGTCATTGTGATGTCATAATGGGCCATTGTGACAATGGGTCATTGTGATGTCATAATGGGTCATTGTGATGTCAAAACGGGCCATTGTGACAATGGATCATTGTGATGTCATAATGGGCTATTGTGACAATGGTTCATTATGATGTCAAAATGGGTCATTGTGATGTCATAATGGGCTATTGTGACAATTGGTCATTGTGATGTCATAATGGGACCATTGTGATGTCATAATGGGCCATTGTGACAATGGGTCATTGTGATGTCATAATGGGTCATTGTGATGTCATAATGGGCCATTGTGACAATGGGTCATTATGAGGTCATAATGGGTCATTCTGATGTCATAATGGGCCATTGTGATGTCATAATGGGTCATTGTGATGTCATAGTGGGTCATTGTGATGTCATAATGGGCTATTGTGACAATGGGTCATTGTGATGTCATAATGGGCCATTGTGACAATCGGTCATTGTGATGTCATAATGGGCCATGGTGACAATGGGTCATTGTGATGTCATAATGGGTCATTGTGAAGTCATAATGGGCCATTGTGACAATGGGTCATTGTGATGTCATAATGGGTCATTCTGATGTCATAATGGGCCATTGTGATGTCATAATGGGTCATTGTGATGTCATAATGGGTCATTGTGATGTCATAATGGGCTATTGTGACAATGGGTCATTGTGATGTCATAATGGGCCATTGTGACAATCGGCCATTGTGATGTCATAATGGGCCATTGTGACAATTGGTCATTATGATGTCATAATGGGCCATTGTGATGTCATAATGGGCCATTGTGACAATGGGTCATTGTGATGTCATAATGGGCCATTGTGACAATGGGTCATTGTGATGTCATAATTGGCCATTGTGACAATGGGTCATTGTGATGTCAAAATGGGCCATTGTGACAATGGGTCAATGTGATGTCATAATGGGCCATTGTGACAATGGGTCATTGTGATGTCATAATGGGCCATTGTGACAATGGGTCATTGTGATGTCATAATGGGCCATTGTGATGTCATAATGGACCATTGTGACAATGGGTCATTGTGATGTCATAATGGACCATTGTGACAATGGGTCATTGTGATGTCATAATGGGCCATTGTGATGTCATAATGGGCCATTGTGACAATGGGCCATTGTGACAATGGGTCATTGTGATGTCATAATGGGCCATTGTGACAATGGGTCATTGTGATGTCAAAATGGGCCATTGTGACAATGGGTCAATGTGATGTCATAATGGGCCATTGTGACAATGGGTCATTGTGATGTCATAATGGGCCATTGTGACAATGGGTCATTGTGATGTCATAATGGGCCATTGTGATGTCATAATGGACCATTGTGACAATGGGTCATTGTGATGTCATAATGGACCATTGTGACAATGGGTCATTGTGATGTCATAATGGGCCATTGTGATGTCATAATGGGC
The DNA here is from genome assembly GCF_040894005.1 of Engystomops pustulosus. NCBI lineage: Eukaryota > Metazoa > Chordata > Amphibia > Anura > Leptodactylidae > Engystomops > Engystomops pustulosus. The sequence continues at coordinate 91,855,813 of NC_092411.1, read as the reverse complement.
CATTGTGACAATGGGTCATTGTGATGTCATAATGGGCCATTGTGATGTCATAATGGGCCATTGTGACAATGGGTCATTGTGATGTCATAATGGGTCATTGTGATGTCATAATGGGCCATTGTGACAATTGGTCATTATGATGTCATAATGGGCCATTGTGATGTCATAATGGGCCATTGTGACAATGGGTCAATGTGATGTCATAATGGGCCATTGTGATGTCATAATGGGCCATTGTGACAATGGGTCATTGTGATATCATTATGGGTCAATGTGATGTCATAATAGGCTATTGTGACAATGGGTCATTGTGATGTCATAATGGGCCATTGTGACAATGGGTCATTATGATGTCATAATGGGCCATTGTGATGTCATAATGGGCCATTGTGACAATGGGTCATTGTGATCTCATAATGGGCCATTGTGACAATGGGTCATTGTGATGTCATAATGGGCCATTGTGACAATGGGTCATTATGGTGTCATAATGGATCATTGTGATGTCATAATGGGCCATTGTGACAATGGGTCATTGTGATGTCATAATGGGACCATTGTGATGTCATAATGGGCCATTGTGATGTCATAATGGACCATTGTGACAATGGGTCATTGTGATGTCATAATGGACCATTGTGACAATGGGTCATTGTGATGTCATAATGGGCCATTGTGATGTCATAATGGGCCATTGTGACAATGGGCCATTGTGATGTCATAATGGGCCATTGTGACAATGGGTCATTGTGATGTCATAATGGGCCATTGTGATGTCATAATGGGCCATTGTGACAATGGGTCATTGTGATGTCATAATGGGTCATTGTGATGTCATAATGGGCCATTGTGACAATTGGTCATTATGATGTCATAATGGGCCATTGTGATGTCATAATGGGCCATTGTGACAATGGGTCAATGTGATGTCATAATGGGCCATTGTGATGTCATAATGGGCCATTGTGACAATGGGTCATTGTGATATCATTATGGGTCAATGTGATGTCATAATAGGCTATTGTGACAATGGGTCATTGTGATGTCATAATGGGCCATTGTGACAATGGGTCATTATGATGTCATAATGGGCCATTGTGATGTCATAATGGGCCATTGTGACAATGGGTCATTGTGATCTCATAATGGGCCATTGTGACAATGGGTCATTGTGATGTCATAATGGGCCATTGTGACAATGGGTCATTATGGTGTCATAATGGATCATTGTGATGTCATAATGGGCCATTGTGACAATGGGTCATTGTGATGTCATAATGGGCCATTGTGACAATGGGTCATTGTGATGTCATAATGGGCCATTGTGAGAATGGGACATTGTGATGTCATAATGGGCCATTGTGACAATGGGTCATTGTGATGTCAAAATGGGCCATTGTGACAATGGGTCAATGTGATGTCATAATGGGCCATTGTGACAATGGGTCATTGTGATGTCATAATGGGCCATTGTGAGAATGGGCCATTGTGATGTCATAATGGGCCATTGTGACAATGGGTCATTGTGATGTCAAAATGGGCCATTGTGACAATGGGTCAATGTGATGTCATAATGGGCCATTGTGACAATGGGTCATTGTGATGTCATAATGGGCATTTGTGACAATGGGTCATTGTGATGTCATGATGGGCCATTGTGACAATGGGTCATTGTGATGTCATAATGGGCCATTGTGATGTCATAATGGACCATTGTGACAATGGGTCATTGTGATCTCATAATGGGCCATTGTGACAATGGGTCATTGTGATGTCATAATGGGCCATTGTGAGAATGGGCCATTGTGATGTCATAATGGGCCATTGTGACAATGGGTCATTGTGATGTCAAAATGGGCCATTGTGACAATGGGTCAATGTGATGTCATAATGGGCCATTGTGACAATGGGTCAATGTGATGTCATAATGGGCCATTGTGACAATGGGTCATTGTGATGTCATAATGGGCCATTGTGATGTCATAATGGGCCATTGTGACAATGGGTCATTGTGATGTCATAATGGGCCATTGTGACAATGGGTCATTGTGATGTCATAATGGGCTATTGTGACAATGGGTCATTGTGATGTCATAATGGGACCATTGTGATGTCATAATGGGCCATTGTGACAATGGGTCATTATGATGTCATAATGGGTCATTGTGATGTCATAATGGGCCATTGTGACAATGGGTCATTGTGATATCATAATGGGCCACTGTGACAATGGGTCATTGTGATATCATTATGGGTCAATATGATGTCATAATGGGCCATTGTGACAATGGGTCAATGTGATGTCATAATGGGCCATTGTGACAATGGGTCATTGTGATGTCATAATGGGCCATTGTGACAATGGGTCATTGTGATGTCATAATGGGCCATTGTGACAATGGGTCATTGTGATGTCATAATGGGCCATTGTGATGTCATAATGGACCATTGTGACAATGGGTCATTGTGATCTCATAATGGGCCATTGTGACAATGGGTCATTGTGATGTCATAATGGGCCATTGTGAGAATGGGCCATTGTGATGTCATAATGGGCCATTGTGACAATGGGTCATTGTGATGTCAAAATGGGCCATTGTGACAATGGGTCAATGTGATGTCATAATGGGCCATTGTGACAATGGGTCATTGTGATGTCATAATGGGCCATTGTGATGTCATAATGGGCCATTGTGACAATGGGTCATTGTGATGTCATAATGGGCCATTGTGACAATGGGTCATTGTGATGTCATAATGGGCTATTGTGACAATGGGTCATTGTGATGTCATAATGGGACCATTGTGATGTCATAATGGGCCATTGTGACAATGGGTCATTATGATGTCATAATGGGTCATTGTGATGTCATAATGGGCCATTGTGACAATGGGTCATTGTGATGTCATAATGGGCCATTGTGACAATGGGTCATTATGATGTCATAATGGCCCATTGTGATGTCATAATGGGCCATTGTGACAATGGGTCATTGTGATGTCATAATGGGCCATTGTGACAATGGGTCATTGTGATGTCATAATGGGCCATTGTGACAATGGGTCATTGTGATGTCATAATGGGTCCTTTTGACAATGGTTCATTCTGATGTCATAATGGGCCATTGTGACAATTTGTCATTCTGATGTCATAATGGGCCATTGGGAGAATGGGTCATTGTGATCTCATAATGGGCCATTGTGACAATGGGTCATTGTGATGTCATAATGGGCCATTGTGACAATGGGTCATTGTGATGTCATAATGGATCATTGTGATGTCATAATGGGCCATTGTGACAATGGGTCATTGTGATGTCATAATGGGCCATTGTGACAATGGGTCATTGTGATGTCATAATGGGCCATTGTGAGAATGGGCCATTGTGATGTCATAATGGGCCATTGTGACAATGGGTCATTGTGATGTCAAAATGGGCCATTGTGAGAATGGGCCATTGTGATGTCATAATGGGCCATTGTGAAAATGGGTCATTGTGATGTCAAAATGGGCCATTGTGTCAATGGGTCAATGTGATGTCATAATGGGCCATTGTGACAATGGGTCATTGTGATGTCATAATGGGCCATTGTGACAATGGGTCATTGTGATGTCATAATGGGCCATTGTGACAATGGGTCATTGTGATGTCATAATGGGCCATTGTGATGTCATAATGGACCATTGTGACAATGGGTCATTGTGATGTCATAATGGACCATTGTGACAATGGGTCATTGTGATGTCATAATGGGCCATTGTGATGTCATAATGGGCCATTGTGACAATGGGTCATTGTGATGTCATAATGGGCCATTGTGACAATGGGTCATTGTGATGTCATAATGGGTCCTTTTGACAATGGTTCATTCTGATGTCATAATGAGCCATTGTGACAATTTGTCATTCTGATGTCATAATGGGCCATTGGGAGAATGGGTCATTGTGATCTCATAATGGTCCATTGTGACAATGGGTCATTGTGATGTCATAATGGGCCATTGTGACAATGGGTCATTATGGTGTCATAATGGATCATTGTGATGTCATAATGGGCCATTGTGACAATGGGTCATTGTGATGTCATAATGGGCCATTGTGACAATGGGTCATTGTGATGTCATAATGGGCCATTGTGACAATGGGTCATTGTGATGTCATAATGGGCCATTGTGACAATGGGTAATTATGATGTCATAATGGGCCATTGTGACAATGGGTCATTATGATGTCATAATGGGTCATTGTGATGTCATAATGGGCCATTGTGACAATGGGCCATTGTGATGTCATAATGGGCCATTGTGACAATGGGTCATTGTGATGTCATAATGGGCCATTGTGACAATGGGTCATTGTGATGTCATAATGGGCCATTGTGACAATGGGTCATTGTGATGTCATAATGGGCCATTGTGACAATGGGTCATTATGATGTCATAATGGGCCATTGTGACAATGGGTCATTGTGATGTCATAATGGGCCATTGTGACAATGGGTCATTGTGATGTCATAATGGGCCATTGTGACAATGGGTCATTGTGATGTCATAATGGGCCATTGTGACAATGGGTCATTGTGATGTCATAATGGGCCATTGTGACAATGGGTCATTGTGATGTCATAATGGGCCATTGTGATGTCATAATGGACCATTGTGACAATGGGTCATTGTGATGTCATAATGGACCATTGTGACAATGGGTCATTGTGATGTCATAATGGGCCATTGTGATGTCATAATGGGCCATTGTGACAATGGGTCATTGTGATGTCATAATGGGCCATTGTGACAATGGGTCATTGTGATGTCATAATGGGCCATTGTGATGTCATAATGGACCATTGTGACAATGGGTCATTGTGATGTCATAATGGACCATTGTGACAATGGGTCATTGTGATGTCATAATGGGCCATTGTGATGTCATAATGGGCCATTGTGACAATGGGCCATTGTGACAATGGGTCATTGTGATGTCATAATGGGCCATTGTGACAATGGTTCATTGTGATGTCAAAATGGGCCATTGTGACAATGGGTCAATGTGATGTCATAATGGGCCATTGTGACAATGGGTCATTGTGATGTCATAATGGGCCATTGTGACAATGGGTCATTGTGATGTCATAATGGGCCATTGTGATGTCATAATGGACCATTGTGACAATGGGTCATTGTGATGTCATAATGGACCATTGTGACAATGGGTCATTGTGATGTCATAATGGGCCATTGTGATGTCATAATGGGCCATTGTGACAATGGGCCATTGTGATGTCATAATGGGCCATTGTGACAATGGGTCATTGTGATGTCATAATGGGCCATTGTGATGTCATAATGGGCCATTGTGACAATGGGTCATTGTGATGTCATAATGGGTCATTGTGATGTCATAATGGGCCATTGTGACAATTGGTCATTATGATGTCATAATGGGCCATTGTGATGTCATAATGGGCCATTGTGACAATGGGTCAATGTGATGTCATAATGGGCCATTGTGATGTCATAATGGGCCATTGTGACAATGGGTCATTGTGATATCATTATGGGTCAATGTGATGTCATAATAGGCTATTGTGACAATGGGTCATTGTGATGTCATAATGGGCCATTGTGACAATGGGTCATTATGATGTCATAATGGGCCATTGTGATGTCATAATGGGCCATTGTGACAATGGGTCATTGTGATCTCATAATGGGCCATTGTGACAATGGGTCATTGTGATGTCATAATGGGCCATTGTGACAATGGGTCATTATGGTGTCATAATGGATCATTGTGATGTCATAATGGGCCATTGTGACAATGGGTCATTGTGATGTCATAATGGGACCATTGTGATGTCATAATGGGCCATTGTGATGTCATAATGGACCATTGTGACAATGGGTCATTGTGATGTCATAATGGACCATTGTGACAATGGGTCATTGTGATGTCATAATGGGCCATTGTGATGTCATAATGGGCCATTGTGACAATTGGTCATTATGATGTCATAATGGGCCATTGTGATGTCATAATGGGCCATTGTGACAATGGGTCAATGTGATGTCATAATGGGCCATTGTGATGTCATAATGGGCCATTGTGACAATGGGTCATTGTGATATCATTATGGGTCAATGTGATGTCATAATAGGCTATTGTGACAATGGGTCATTGTGATGTCATAATGGGTCATTGTGATGTCATAATGGGCCATTGTGACAATTGGTCATTATGATGTCATAATGGGCCATTGTGATGTCATAATGGGCCATTGTGACAATGGGTCAATGTGATGTCATAATGGGCCATTGTGATGTCATAATGGGCCATTGTGACAATGGGTCATTGTGATATCATTATGGGTCAATGTGATGTCATAATAGGCTATTGTGACAATGGGTCATTGTGATGTCATAATGGGCCATTGTGACAATGGGTCATTATGATGTCATAATGGGCCATTGTGATGTCATAATGGGCCATTGTGACAATGGGTCATTGTGATCTCATAATGGGCCATTGTGACAATGGGTCATTGTGATGTCATAATGGGCCATTGTGACAATGGGTCATTATGGTGTCATAATGGATCATTGTGATGTCATAATGGGCCATTGTGACAATGGGTCATTGTGATGTCATAATGGGCCATTGTGACAATGGGTCATTGTGATGTCATAATGGGCCATTGTGAGAATGGGCCATTGTGATGTCATAATGGGCCATTGTGACAATGGGTCATTGTGATGTCAAAATGGGCCATTGTGACAATGGGTCAATGTGATGTCATAATGGGCCATTGTGACAATGGGTCATTGTGATGTCATAATGGGCCATTGTGAGAATGGGCCATTGTGATGTCATAATGGGCCATTGTGACAATGGGTCATTGTGATGTCAAAATGGGCCATTGTGACAATGGGTCAATGTGATGTCATAATGGGCCATTGTGACAATGGGTCATTGTGATGTCATAATGGGCATTTGTGACAATGGGTCATTGTGATGTCATGATGGGCCATTGTGACAATGGGTCATTGTGATGTCATAATGGGCCATTGTGATGTCATAATGGACCATTGTGACAATGGGTCATTGTGATCTCATAATGGGCCATTGTGACAATGGGTCATTGTGATGTCATAATGGGCCATTGTGAGAATGGGCCATTGTGATGTCATAATGGGCCATTGTGACAATGGGTCATTGTGATGTCAAAATGGGCCATTGTGACAATGGGTCAATGTGATGTCATAATGGGCCATTGTGACAATGGGTCAATGTGATGTCATAATGGGCCATTGTGACAATGGGTCATTGTGATGTCATAATGGGCCATTGTGATGTCATAATGGGCCATTGTGACAATGGGTCATTGTGATGTCATAATGGGCCATTGTGACAATGGGTCATTGTGATGTCATAATGGGCTATTGTGACAATGGGTCATTGTGATGTCATAATGGGACCATTGTGATGTCATAATGGGCCATTGTGACAATGGGTCATTATGATGTCATAATGGGTCATTGTGATGTCATAATGGGCCATTGTGACAATGGGTCATTGTGATGTCATAATGGGCCACTGTGACAATGGGTCATTGTGATATCATTATGGGTCAATATGATGTCATAATGGGCCATTGTGACAATGGGTCAATGTGATGTCATAATGGGCCATTGTGACAATGGGTCATTGTGATGTCATAATGGGCCATTGTGACAATGGGTCATTGTGATGTCATAATGGGCCATTGTGACAATGGGTCATTGTGATGTCATAATGGGCCATTGTGATGTCATAATGGACCATTGTGACAATGGGTCATTGTGATCTCATAATGGGCCATTGTGACAATGGGTCATTGTGATGTCATAATGGGCCATTGTGAGAATGGGCCATTGTGATGTCATAATGGGCCATTGTGACAATGGGTCATTGTGATGTCAAAATGGGCCATTGTGACAATGGGTCAATGTGATGTCATAATGGGCCATTGTGACAATGGGTCATTGTGATGTCATAATGGGCCATTGTGATGTCATAATGGGCCATTGTGACAATGGGTCATTGTGATGTCATAATGGGCCATTGTGACAATGGGTCATTGTGATGTCATAATGGGCTATTGTGACAATGGGTCATTGTGATGTCATAATGGGACCATTGTGATGTCATAATGGGCCATTGTGACAATGGGTCATTATGATGTCATAATGGGTCATTGTGATGTCATAATGGGCCATTGTGACAATGGGTCATTGTGATGTCATAATGGGCCATTGTGACAATGGGTCATTATGATGTCATAATGGCCCATTGTGATGTCATAATGGGCCATTGTGACAATGGGTCATTGTGATGTCATAATGGGCCATTGTGACAATGGGTCATTGTGATGTCATAATGGGCCATTGTGACAATGGGTCATTGTGATGTCATAATGGGTCCTTTTGACAATGGTTCATTCTGATGTCATAATGGGCCATTGTGACAATTTGTCATTCTGATGTCATAATGGGCCATTGGGAGAATGGGTCATTGTGATCTCATAATGGGCCATTGTGACAATGGGTCATTTTGATGTCATAATGGGCCATTGTGACAATGGGTCATTGTGATGTCATAATGGATCATTGTGATGTCATAATGGGCCATTGTGACAATGGGTCATTGTGATGTCATAATGGGCCATTGTGACAATGGGTCATTGTGATGTCATAATGGGCCATTGTGAGAATGGGCCATTGTGATGTCATAATGGGCCATTGTGACAATGGGTCATTGTGATGTCAAAATGGGCCATTGTGAGAATGGGCCATTGTGATGTCATAATGGGCCATTGTGAAAATGGGTCATTGTGATGTCAAAATGGGCCATTGTGTCAATGGGTCAATGTGATGTCATAATGGGCCATTGTGACAATGGGTCATTGTGATGTCATAATGGGCCATTGTGACAATGGGTCATTGTGATGTCATAATGGGTCCTTTTGACAATGGTTCATTCTGATGTCATAATGAGCCATTGTGACAATTTGTCATTCTGATGTCATAATGGGCCATTGGGAGAATGGGTCATTGTGATCTCATAATGGTCCATTGTGACAATGGGTCATTGTGATGTCATAATGGGCCATTGTGACAATGGGTCATTATGGTGTCATAATGGATCATTGTGATGTCATAATGGGCCATTGTGACAATGGGTCATTGTGATGTCATAATGGGCCATTGTGACAATGGGTCATTGTGATGTCATAATGGGCCATTGTGACAATGGGTCATTGTGATGTCATAATGGGCCATTGTGACAATGGGTAATTATGATGTCATAATGGGCCATTGTGACAATGGGTCATTATGATGTCATAATGGGTCATTGTGATGTCATAATGGGCCATTGTGACAATGGGCCATTGTGATGTCATAATGGGCCATTGTGACAATGGGTCATTGTGATGTCATAATGGGCCATTGTGACAATGGGTCATTGTGATGTCATAATGGGCCTTTGTGACAATGGGTCATTGTGATGTCATAATGGGCCATTGTGACAATGGGTCATTATGATGTCATAATGGGCCATTGTGACAATGGGTCATTGTGATGTCATAATGGGCCATTGTGACAATGGGTCATTGTGATGTCATAATGGGCCATTGTGACAATGGGTCATTGTGATGTCATAATGGGCCATTGTGACAATGGGTCATTGTGATGTCATAATGGGCCATTGTGACAATGGGTCATTGTGATGTCATAATGGGCCATTGTGACAATGGGTCATTGTGATGTCATAATGGGCCATTGTGACACTGGGTCATTGTGATGTCATAATGGGCCATTGTGACAATGGGTCATTGTGATGTCATAATGGGCCATTGTGACTATTTGTCATTCTGATGTCATAATGGGCCATTGGGAGAATGGGTCATTGAGATCTCATAATGGGCCATTGTGACAATTTGTCATTGTGATGTCATAATGGGCCATTGTGACAATGTGTCATTGTGATGTCACAATGGGTCATTGTGATGTCATAATGGGCCATTGTGACAATGGGTCATTGTGATGTCATAATGGGCCATTGTGATGTCATAATGGACCATTGTGACAATGGGTCATTGTGATCTCATAATGGGCCATTGTGACAATGGGTCATTGTGATGTCATAATGGGCCATTGTGAGAATGGGCCATTGTGATGTCATAATGGGCCATTGTGACAATGGGTCATTGTGATGTCAAAATGGGCCATTGTGACAATGGGTCAATGTGATGTCATAATGGGCCATTGTGACAATGGGTCAATGTGATGTCATAATGGGCCATTGTGACAATGGGTCATTGTGATGTCATAATGGGCCATTGTGATGTCATAATGGGCCATTGTGACAATGGGTCATTGTGATGTCATAATGGGCCATTGTGACAATGGGTCATTGTGATGTCATAATGGGCTATTGTGACAATGGGTCATTGTGATGTCATAATGGGACCATTGTGATGTCATAATGGGCCATTGTGACAATGGGTCATTATGATGTCATAATGGGTCATTGTGATGTCATAATGGGCCATTGTGACAATGGGTCATTGTGATGTCATAATGGGCCACTGTGACAATGGGTCATTGTGATATCATTATGGGTCAATATGATGTCATAATGGGCCATTGTGACAATGGGTCAATGTGATGTCATAATGGGCCATTGTGACAATGGGTCATTGTGATGTCATAATGGGCCATTGTGACAATGGGTCATTGTGATGTCATAATGGGCCATTGTGACAATGGGTCATTGTGATGTCATAATGGGCCATTGTGATGTCATAATGGACCATTGTGACAATGGGTCATTGTGATCTCATAATGGGCCATTGTGACAATGGGTCATTGTGATGTCATAATGGGCCATTGTGACAATGGGTCATTGTGATGTCAAAATGGGCCATTGTGACAATGGGTCAATGTGATGTCATAATGGGCCATTGTGACAATGGGTCATTGTGATGTCATAATGGGCCATTGTGATGTCATAATGGGCCATTGTGACAATGGGTCATTGTGATGTCATAATGGGCCATTGTGACAATGGGTCATTGTGATGTCATAATGGGCTATTGTGACAATGGGTCATTGTGATGTCATAATGGGACCATTGTGATGTCATAATGGGCCATTGTGACAATGGGTCATTATGATGTCATTATGGGTCATTTTGATGTCATAATGGGCCATTGTGACAATGGGTCATTGTGATGTCATAATGGGCCATTGTGACAATGGGTCATTGTGATGTCATAATGGCCCATTGTGATGTCATAATGGGCCATTGTGACAATGGGTCATTGTGATGTCATAATGGGCCATTGTGACAATGGGTCATTGTGATGTCATAATGGGCCATTGTGACAATGGGTCATTGTGATGTCATAATGGGTCCTTTTGACAATGGTTCATTCTGATGTCATAATGGGCCATTGTGACAATTTGTCATTCTGATGTCATAATGGGCCATTGGGAGAATGGGTCATTGTGATCTCATAATGGGCCATTGTGACAATGGGTCATTGTGATGTCATAATGGGCCATTGTGACAATGGGTCATTATGGTGTCATAATGGATCATTGTGATGTCATAATGGGCCATTGTGACAATGGGTCATTGTGATGTCATAATGGGCCATTGTGACAATGGGTCATTGTGATGTCATAATGGGCCATTGTGAGAATGGGCCATTGTGATGTCATAATGGGCCATTGTGACAATGGGTCATTGTGATGTCAAAATGGGCCATTGTGACAATGGGTCAATGTGATGTCATAATGGGCCATTGTGACAATGGGTCATTGTGATGTCATAATGGGCCATTGTGACAATGGGTCATTGTGATGTCATAATGGGCCATTGTGACAATGGGTCATTGTGATGTCATAATGGGCCATTGTGATGTCATAATGGACCATTGTGACAATGGGTCATTGTGATGTCATAATGGACCATTGTGACAATAGTCATTGTGATGTCATAATGGGCCATTGTGATGTCATAATGGGCCATTGTGACAATGGGTCATTGTGATGTCATAATGGGCCATTGTGACAATGGGTCATTGTGATGTCATAATGGGTCCTTTTGACAATGGTTCATTCTGATGTCATAATGAGCCATTGTGACAATTTGTCATTCTGATGTCATAATGGGCCATTGGGAGAATGGGTCATTGTGATCTCATAATGGGCCATTGTGACAATGGGTCATTGTGATGTCATAATGGGCCATTGTGACAATGGGTCATTATGGTGTCATAATGGATCATTGTGATGTCATAATGGGCCATTGTGACAATGGGTCATTGTGATGTCATAATGGGCCATTGTGACAATGGGTCATTGTGATGTCATAATGGGCCATTGTGACAATGGGTCATTATGATGTCATAATGGGCCATTGTGACAATGGGTCATTATGATGTCATAATGGGTCATTGTGATGTCATAATGGGCCATTGTGACAATGGGCCATTGTGATGTCATAATGGGCCATTGTGACAATGGGTCATTGTGATGTCATAATGGGCCATTGTGACAATGGGTCATTGTGATGTCATAATGGGCCATTGTGACAATGGGTCATTGTGATGTCATAATGGGCCATTGTGACAATGGGTCATTATGATGTCATAATGGGCCATTGTGACAATGGGTCATTGTGATGTCATAATGGGCCATTGTGACAATGGGTCATTGTAATGTCATAATGGGCCATTGTGACAATGGGTCATTGTGATGTCATAATGGGCCATTGTGACAATGGGTCATTGTGATGTCATAATGGGCCATTGTGACAATGGGTCATTGTGATGTCATAATGGGCCATTGTGACAATGGGTCATTGCGATGTCATAATGGGCCATTGTGACACTGGGTCATTGTGATGTCATAATGGGCCATTGTGACAATGGGTCATTGTGATGTCATAATGGGCCATTGTGACTATTTGTCATTCTGATGTCATAATGGGCCATTGGGAGAATGGGTCATTGAGATCTCATAATGGGCCATTGTGACAATTTGTCATTGTGATGTCATAATGGGCCATTGTGACAATGTGTCATTGTGATGTCACAATGGGTCATTGTGATGTCATAATGGGCCATTGTGACAATGGGTCATTGTGATGTCATAATGGGCCATTGTGACATTGGGTCATTGTGAGGTAATAATGGGTCATGGTGATGTCATAATGGGCCATTGTGACAATGGGTCATTGTGAAGTCATAATGGGTCATTGTGAAGTCATAATGGGTCATTTTGATGTCATAATGGGCCATTGTGACAATGGGTCATTGGAATGTCATAATGGGCCATTGTGATGTCATAATGGGCCTTTGTGACAATGGGTCAATGTGATGTCATAATGGGCCATTGTGACAATGTGTCATTGTGTTGTCATAATGGGCCATTGTGACAATGGGTCATTGTGAGGTAATAATGGGTCATTGTGATGTCATAATGGGCCATTGTGACAATGGGTCATTGTGATGTCATAATGGGTCATTGTGATGTCATAATGGGCCATTGTGACAATGGGTCATTGTGATGTCATAATGGGCCATTGTGACAATGGGTCATTGTGATGTCATAATGGGCCATTGTGACAATGGGTCATTGTGATGTCATAATGGACCATTGTGACAATGGGTCATTGTGATGTCATAATGGGTCATTGTGATGTAATAATGGGCCATTGTGATGTCATAATGGGCCATTGTGACAATGGGTCATTGTGATGTCATAATGGGTCATTGTGACAATGGGTCATTGTGATGTCATAATGGGCCATTGTGACAATGGTTTATTGTGATGTCATAATGGGTCATTGTGATGTCATAATGGGCCATTGTGACAATGGGTCATTATGATGTCATAATGGGTCATTGTGATGTCATAATGGGCCATTGTGACAATGGGCCATTGTGATGTCATAATGGGCCATTGTGACAATGGGTCATTGTGATGTCATAATGGGCCATTGTGACAATGGGTCATTGTGATGTCATAATGGGCCATTGTGACAATGGGTCATTGTGATGTCATAATGGGCCATTGTGACAATGGGTCATTATGATGTCATAATGGGCCATTGTGACAATGGGTCATTGTGATGTCATAATGGGCCATTGTGACAATGGGTCATTGTGATGTCATAATGGACCATTGTGACAATGGGTCATTGTGATGTCATAATGGGTCATTGTGATGTAATAATGGGCCATTGTGATGTCATAATGGGCCATTGTGACAATGGGTCATTGTGATGTCATAATGGGTCATTGTGACAATGGGTCATTGTGATGTCATAATGGGCCATTGTGACAATGGTTTATTGTGATGTCATAATGGGTCATTGTGATGTCATAATGGGCCATTGTGACAATGGGTCATTATGATGTCATAATGGGTCATTGTGATGTCATAATGGGCCATTGTGACAATGGGTCATTGTGATGTCATAATGGGCCATTGTGACAATGGGTCATTGTGATGTCATAATGGGCCATTGTGACAATGGGTCATTGTGATGTCATAATGGGCCATTGTGTCAATGGGTCATTGTGATGTCATAATGGGCCATTGTGACAATGGGTCACATTGATGTCATAATGGTCCATTGTGATGTCATAATGGGCCATTGCGACAATGATTTATTGAGATGTCATAATGGGCCATTGTGACAATGGGTCATTGTGATGTCATAATGGGCCATTGTCATGTCATAATGGGCCATTGTGACATTGGTATATTGAGTTCTCATAATGGTCTATTGTCACAATGGGTCATTGTGATGTCATAATGGGCCATTGTGACAATGGGTCATTGTGATGTCAAAATGGGCCATTGTGATGTTATAATGGGCCATTGTGTCAATGGGTCATTGTGATGTCATAATGGGCCATTGTGACAATGGGTCACATTGATGTCATAATGGTCCATTGTGATGTCATAATGGGCCATTGCGACAATGATTTATTGAGATGTCATAATGGGCCATTGTGACAATGGGTCATTGTGATGTCATAATGGGCCATTGTCATGTCATAATGGGCCATTGTGACATTGGTATATTGAGTTCTCATAATGGTCTATTGTCACAATGGGTCATTGTGATGTCATAATGGGCCATTGTGACAATGGGTCATTGTGATGTCATAATGAGCCATTGTGACAATGGGTCATTGTGATGTCATAATGGGTCCTTTTGACAATGGTTCATTGTGAAGTCATAATGGGCCATTGTGACAATTTGTCATTGTGATGTCATAATGGGCCCTTGGGACAATGTGTCATTGTGTTGTCATAATGGGCCATTGTGACATTGGGTCATTGTGAGGTAATAATGGGTCATTGTGAGGTAATAATGGGTCATTGTGAGGTAATAATGGGTCATTGTGACAAAGGGTCATTGTGATGTCATAATGTGTCATTGTGATGTCATAATGGGCCATTGTGACAAGCAGTGGAAACAAGCATATTGGGCTGATGCTACTTTGCAGTGAGAAAGGTGGGCACAGGTAGTGGATGTCTAGACTGTGACTTGTCCTTTGGGTAATATTCACCAAAAACATATTTATATGTAGTAAGAAAGGGCATAGGGCAAGTGGACACTTACCTCAAACTTATGGTCATCTTGTACCTTGCATTAAATTTGATGTGACTTTTGTGCTTTTAGTGTTATTTTCTGCCATAAGCTTTAAACCAGACTCTGACTACCTTTCTTGACATGACCCATTAACCCTCCTGGGGTTTCCATGAACCCTCAGATGACAGGGGAAGCAAAATCTATCTTCTGATGCTTCCTTGAAGAGCTTCAAGACTTGAATGAGCAGTGATACTGTCACTGCAGAACCTGGCTCTTTATGATGTCATAGTCAAAGTTTCCATGGAGCTTCACTATGACACGTGCAGTGTTCCATTTTATGCAAGTTAGCCTCACAGTTTCTTCTGGGGGATGTCAACTAGAATCTATTCTCCTGGGGAAGCCAATTTCAATCTCCATTGCCAATCTTCTCTGATGCACAAATGGCACTTGCAAACACCTAAAATGAAGACAACTCCCTACAAGGTAAAAGCTTAAGCACAAACCAGGGTCACAGCAATCTCTATTAATGTTTTTCAATATTCATTTTTTCCATTTGCATAACTCATAACTACATTGACATTGATGCTTCAGATGTTGCTAAAAACTTGGAAAATTTCCTAAATGGTTATGCAAATGAAGCATAGGTAACCCTACTAGAAAGGATTCAACTTATGGCAAAAGAGGAGAAGGAAAATATTGGGTGGATGTAGGGAAATAAATGCACTTCATGAAGGAGGTCTAACGTCCAGGTCCATATTTCCACTAGACGTAGGTCTTTGATTCCAATGAAAATGTTTGTGTTTCATTTGGATTAATAAAGAATGGTGTTTAGCAGTGGAAACAAGCATTTTGGGCTGATGCTACTTTGCAGTGAGAAAGGTGGGCACGGGTAGTTGATGTCCAGACTGTGACTTGTCCTTTGGACGATATTCACCAAAAACATATTTTTATGTAGTAAGAAAGGGCATAGGGCAAGAGGAGACTTACCTCAAACTTATGATCATCTTGTACCTTGCATTAAACTTGATGTGACTTTTGTGCTTTTAGTGTTATTTTCTGCCATAAGCTTTAAACCTGCCTCTGACTACCATTCTTGACATGACCCATTAACCCTCCTGGGGTTTCCATGAACCCTCAGATGACAGGGGAAGCAAAATCTATCTTCTGATGCTTCCTTGAAGAGCTTCAAGACTTGAATGAGCAGTGATACTGTCACAGCAGAACCTGGCCCTTTATGATGTCATAGTCAAAGTTTCCATGAGCCTCACTATGACACGTGCAGTGTTCCATTTTATGCAAGTTAGCCTCACAGTTTCTTCTGGTGGATGTCAACTAGAATCTATTCCCCTGGGGAAGCCAATTTCAATCTCCATTGCCAATCTTCTCTGATGCACAAATGGCACTTGCAAACACCTAAAATGAAGACAACTCCCTACAAGGTAAAAGCTTAAGCACAAACCAGGGGCACAGCAATCTCTATTAATGTTTTTCAATACTAATTTTTCCATTTGCATAACTCATAACTACATTGACATTGATGCTTCAGATGTTGCTAAAAACTTGGAAAAGTTCCTAAAGGGTTATGCAAATGAAGCATAGATAACCCTACTAGAAAGGATTCAACTTATGGCAAAAGAGGACAAGGAAAATATTGGGTGGATGTAGGGAAATAAATGCACTTCATGAAGGAGGTCTAACGTCCAGGTCCATATTTCCACTAGACGTAGGTCTTTGATTCCAATGAAAATGTTTGTGTTTCATTTGGATTAATAAAGAATGGTGTTTAGCAGTGGAAACAAGCATTTTGGGCTGATGCTACTTTGCAGTGAGAAAGGTGGGCACGGGTAGTTGATGTCCAGACTGTGACTTGTCCTTTGGACAATATTCACCAAAAACATATTTTTATGTAGTAAGAAAGGGCATAGGGCAAGAGGACACTTACCTCAAACTTCTGGTCATCTTGTACCTTGCATTAAACTTGATGTGACTTTTGTGCTTTTAGTGTTATTTTCTGCCATAAGCTTTAAACCTGCCTCTGACTACCTTTCTTGACATGACCCATTAACCCTCCTGGGGTTTCCATAAACCCTCAGATGACAGGGGAAGCAAAATCTATCTTCTGATGCTTTCTTGAAGAGGTTCAAGACTTGAATGAGCAGTGATACTGTCACAGCAGAACCTGGCCCTTTATGATGTCATAGTCAAAGTTTCCATGGAGCTTCGCTATGACACGTGCAGTGTTCCATTTTGTGCAAGTTAGCCTCACAGTTTCTTCTGGTGGATGTCAACTAGAATCTATTCCCCTGGGGAAGCCAATTTCAATCTCCATTGCCAATCTTCTCTGATACACAAATGGTACTTGCAAACACCTAAAATGAAAACAACTCCCTACAAGGTAAAAGCTTAAGCACAAACCAGGGCAACAGCAATCTCTATTAATGTTTTTCAATACTCATTTTTCCATTTGCATAACTCATAACTACATTGACATTGATGCTTCAGATGTTGCTAAAAACTTGGAAAATTTCCTAAATGGTTATGCAAATGAAGCATAGATAACCCTACTAGAAAGGATTCAACTTATGGCAAAAGAGGACAAGGAAAATATTGGGTGGATGTAGGGAAATAAATGCACTTCATGAAGGAGGTCTAATGTCCAGGTCCATATTTCCACTAGACGTAGGTCTTTGATTCCAATGAAAATGTTTGAGTTTCATTTGGATTAATAAAGAATGGTGTTTAGCAGTGGATACAAGCATCTTGGGCTGATGCTACTTTGCAGTGAGAAAGGTGGGCACGGGTAGTGGATGTCTAGACTGTGACTTGTCCTTTGGGTAATATTCACCAAAAACATATTTATATGTAGTAAGAAAGGGCATAGGGCAAGAGGACACTTACCTCAAACTTATGGTCATTTTCTACCTTGCATTAAATTTGATGTGACTTTTGTGCTTTTAGTGTTATTTTCTGCCATAAGCTTTAAACCTGCCTCTGACTACCTTTCTTGACATGACCCATTAACCCTCCTGGGGTTTCCATAAACCCTCAGATGACAGGGGAAGCAAAATCTATCTTCTGATGCTTCCTTGAAGAGCTTCAAGACTTGAATGAGCAGTGATACTGTCACAGCAGAACCTGGCCCTTTATGATGTCATAGTCAAAGTTTCCACGGAGCTTCACTATGACACGTGCAGTGTTCCATTTTATGCAAGTTAGCCTCACAGTTTCTTCTGGTGGTTGTCAACTAGAATCTATTCCCCTGGTGAAGCCAATTTCAATCTCCATTGCCAATCTTCTCTGATACACAAATGGTACTTGCAAACACCTAAAATGAAGACAACTCCCTACAAGGTAAAAGCTTAAAGGGGTATTCCGGGAATATGAACGTCTGACACAAAACCCATGATGATATAAATAAATGAATACACCAATACTCAATGTCATTAGTCACAAAATGGAGCTTAAATAGTTTGATTTTATGATTTACAAAATTTATGGCCTCTCTAAAGTAGGTGGAGTTATCACAAAGATGGCCGCCACTGGAAAATACAAGTCCCATGATCCTTTAGTTCTCAGTAACTCCTCCTCCCTCTTATGCTCTGCTAACAGTGATGATGTAACAGGTTTTCTTGCTCTGTTACCATAGTAATGATGTGTAACTGCTATCACCACAACACTGGCCATACTGGATGCACTGCAACCAACCGACTACAGCCAAACATAGTGGTGATCACATGACCCTGCCCAGGCAGGTGCAGGACATGTGATGTGGACATGTGACCAGCAGCCATCTTCTGTTCTGCAACGGACCGCGCGGAGGAAATTAACGGACTGATTAAAGGGCCAGTAGCATTTTAATTCTTCATTACAGTCTATGTCACCAGCATTTTCTGCTAAGGGGAGCAAAATTGTAAATAACAACTAATTACACATAAGCTTATATTTTGAGTATCCATTTGCATATGAATTATGCTTATTCCTGGAATACCCCTTTAAGCACAAACCAGGGTCACAGCAATCGCTGTTAATGTTTTTCAATACTCATTTTTCCATTTGCATAACTCATAACTACATTGACATTGATTCTTCAGATGTTGCTAAAAACTTGGAAAAGTTCCTAAATGGTTATGCAATGAAGCATAGATAACCCTACTAGAAAGGATTCAACTTATGGCAAAAGAGGACAAGGAAAATAATGGGTGGATGTAGGGAAATAAATGCACTTCATGAAGGAGGTCTAACGTCCAGGTCCATATTTCCACTAGACGTAGGTCTTTGATTCCAATGAAAATGTTTGAGTTTCATTTGGATTAATAAAGAATGGTGTTTAGCAGTGGAAACAAGCATCTTGGGCTGATGCTACTTTGCAGTGAGAAAGGTGGGCACGGGTAGTGGATGTCTAGACTGTGACTTGTCCTTTGGGTGATATTCACCAAAAACATATTTATATGTAGTAAGAAAGGGCATAGGGCAAGAGGACACTTACCTCAAACTTCTGGTCATCTTGTACCTTGCATTAAACTTGATGTGACTTTTGTGCTTTTAGTGTTATTTTCTGCCATAAGCTTTAAACCTGCCTCTGACTACCTTTCTTGACATGACCCATTAACCCTCCTGGGGTTTCCATGAACCCTCAGATGACAGGGGAAGCAAAATCTATCTTCTGATGCTTCCTTGAAGAGCTTCAAGACTTGAATGAGCAGTGATACTGTCACAGCAGAACCTGGCCCTTTATGATGTCATAGTCAAAGTTTCCATGGAGCTTCACTATGACACGTGCAGTGTTCCATTTTATGCAAGTTAGCCTCACAGTTTCTTCTGGTGGTTGTCAACTAGAATCTATTCCCCTGGTGAAGCCAATTTCAATCTCCATTGCCAATCTTCTCTGATACACAAATGGTACTTGCAAACACCTAAAATGAAGACAACTCCCTACAAGGTAAAAGCTTAAGCACAAACCAGGGGCACAGCAATCTCTATTAATGTTTTTCAATACTCATTTTTCCATTTGCATAACTCATAACTACATTGACATTGATGCTTCAGATGTTGCTAAAAACTTGGAAAAGTTCCTAAATGGTTATGCATGAGCATAGATAACCCTAATAGAAAGGATTCAACTTATGGCAAAAGAGGACAAGGAAAATAATGGGTGGATGTAGGGAAATAAATGCACTTCATAAAGGAGGTCTAACGTCCAGGTCCATATTTCCACTAAACGTAGGTCTTTGATTCCAATGAAAATGTTTGAGTTTCATTTGGATTAATAAAGAATGCTGTTTAGCAGTAGAAACAAGCAACTTGGGCTGATGCTACTTTGCAGTGAGAAAGGTGGGCACGGGTAGTGGATGTCTGGACTGTGACTTGTCCTTTGGGTAATATTCACCAAAAACATATTTATATGTAGTAAGAAAGGGCATAGGGCAAGAGGACACTTACCTCAAACTTATGGTCATCTTCTACCTTGCATTAAATTTGATGTGACTTTTGTGCTTTTAGTGTTATTTTCTGCCATAAGCTTTAAACCTGCCTCTGACTACCTTTCTTGACATGACCCATTAACCCTCCTGGGGTTTCCATGAACCCTCAGATGACAGGGGAAGCAAAATCTATCTTCTGATGCTTCCTTGAAGAGCTTCAAGACTTGAATGAGCAGTGATACTGTCACAGCAGATCCTGGCCCTTTATGATGTCATAGTCAAAGTTTCCATGGAGCTTCACTATGACACGTGCAGTGTTCCATTTTATGCAAGTTAGCCTCACAGTTTCTTCTGGTGGATGTCAACTAGAATCAATTCCCTTGGGGAAGCCAATTTCAATCTCCATTGCCAATCTTCTCTGATGCACAAATGGCACTTGCAAACACCTAACATGAAGACAACTCCCTACAAGGTAAAAGCTTAAGCACAAACCAGGGGCACAGCAATCTCTATTAATATTTTTCAATACTCATTTATCCATTTGCATAACTCATAACTACATTGACATTGATGCTTCAGATGTTGCTAAAAACTTGGAAAATTTCCTAAATGGTTATGCAAATGAAGCATAGATAACCCTACTAGAAAGGATTCAACTTATGGCAAAAGAGGACAAGGAAAATATTGGGTGGATGTAGGGAAATAAATGCACTTCATGAAGGAGGTCTAACGTCCAGGTCCATATTTCCACTAGACGTAGGTCTTTTATTCCAATGAAAATGTTTGAGTTTCATTTGGATTAATAAAGAATGGTGTTTAGCAGTGGAAACAAGCATCTTGGGCTGATGCTACTTTGCAGTGAGAAAGGTGGGCATGGGTATTGGATGACTAGACTGTGACTTGTCCTTTGGGTGATATTCACCAAAAACATATTTATATGTAGTAAGAAAGGGCATAGGGCAAGAGGACACTTACTTCAAACTTATGGTCATCTTGTACCTTGCATTAAACTTGATGTGACTTTTGTGCTTTTAGTGTTATTTTCTGCCATAAGCTTTAAACCTGCCTCTGACTACCTTTCTTGACATGACCCACTAACCCTCCTGGGGTTTCCATGAACCCTCAGATGACAGGGGAAGCAAAATCTATCTTCTGATGCTTCCTTGAAGAGCTTCAAGACTTGAATGAGCAGTGATACTTTCACAGCAGATCCTGGCCCTTTAGGATGTCATAGTCAAAGTTTCCATGGAGCTTCACTATGACACGTGCAGTGTTCCATTTTATGCAAGTTAGCCTCACAGTTTCTTCTGGTGGATGTCAACTACAATCTATTCCCCTGGGGAAGCCAATTTCAATCTCCATTGCCAATCTTCTCTGATGCACAAATGGCAATTGCAAACACCTTAAATGAAGACAACTCCCTACAAGGTAAAAGCTGAAGCACAAACCAGGGGCACAGCAATCTCTATTAATGTTTTTCAATACTCATTTTTTCCATTTGCATAACTCATAACTACATTGACATTCATGGTTCAGATGTTGCTAAAAACTTGGAAAAGTTCCTAAATGGTTATGCAATGAAGCATAGATAACCCTACTAGAAAGGATTCAACTTATGGCAAAAGAGGACAAGGAAAATATTGGGTGGATGTAGGGAAATAAATGCACTTCATGAAGGAGGTCTAACGTCCAGGTCCATATTTCCACTAGACGTAGGTCTTTGATTCCAATGAAAATGTTTGAGTTTCATTTGGATTAATAAAGAATGGTGTTTAGCAGTGGAAACAAGCATCTTGGGCTGATGCTACTTTGCATTGAGAAAGGTGGGCACGGGTAGTTGATGTCTAGACTGTGAATTGTTCTTTGGGTAATATTCACCAAAAACATATTTATATGTAGTAAGAAAGGGCATAGGGCAAGAGGACACTTACCTCAAACTTATGGTCATCTTGTACCTTGCATTAAATTTGATGTGACTTTTGTGCTTTTAGTGTTATTTTCTGCCATAAGCTTTAAACCTGCCTCTGACTACCTTTCTTGACATGACCCATTAACCCTCCTGGGGTTTCCATGAACCCTCAGATGACAGGGGAAGCAAAATCTATCTTCTGATGCTTCCTTGAAGAGCTTCAAGACTTGAATGAGCAGTGATACTGTCACAGCAGAACCTGGCCCTTTATGATGTCATAGTCAAAGTTTCCATGGAGCTTCACTATGACACGTGCAGTGTTCCATTTTATGCAAGTTAGCCTCACAGTTTCTTCTGGTGGATGTCAACTACAATCTATTCCCCTGGGGAAGCCAATTTCAATCTCCATTGCCAATCTTCTCTGATGCACAAATGGCACTTGCAAACACCTAAAATGAAGACAACTTCCTACAAGGTAAAAGCTTAAGCACAAACCAGGGGCACAGCAATCTCCACTAATGTTTTTCAATACTCATTTTTCCATTTGCATAAGTTATAACTACATTGACATTGATGCTTCAGATGTTGCTAAAAACTTGGAAAATTTCCTAAATGGTTATGCAAATGAAGCATAGATAACCCTACTAGAAAGGATTCAACTTATGGCAAAAGAGGACAAGGAAAATATTGGGTGGATGTAGGGAAATAAATGCACCTTATGAAGGAGGTCTAACGTCCAGGTCCATATTTCCACTAGACGTAGGTCTTTTATGCCAATGAAAATGTTTATGTTTCATTTGGATTAATAAAGAATGGTGTTTAGCAGTGGAAACAAGCATCTTGGGCTGATGCTACTTTGCAGTGAGAAAGGTGGGCACGGGTAGTTGATGTCTAGACTGTGACTTGTCCTTTGGGTGATATTCACCAAAAACATATTTATATGTAGTAAGAAAGGACATAGGGCAAGATGACACTTACCTCAAACTTATGGTCATCTTGTACCTTGCATTAAACTTAATGTGACTTTTGTGCTTTTTGTGTTATTTTCTGCCTTAAGCTTTAAAACTGCCTCTGACTACCTTTCTTGACATGACCCATTAACCCTCCTGGGGTTTCCATGAACCCTCAGATGACAGGGGAAGCAAAATCTATCTTCTGATGCTTCCTTGAAGAGCTTCAAGACTTGAATGAGCAGTGATACTGTCACAGCAGAACCTGGCCCTATACGATGTCATAGTCAAAGTTTCCACGGAGCTTCACTATGACACGTGCAGTGTTCCATTTTATGCAAGTTAGCCTCACAGTTTCTTCTGGGGGATGTCAACTAGAATCTATTCCCCTGGGGAAGCCAATTTCAATCTCCATTGCCAATCTTCTCTCATACACAAATGGTACTTGCAAACACCTAAAATGAAGACAACTCCCTACAAGGTAAAAGCTTAAGCACAAACCAGGGGCACAGCAATCTCTATTAATGTTTTTCAATACTCATTTTTCCATTTGCATAACTCATAACTACATTGACATTGATGCTTCAGATGTTGCTAAAAACTTGGAAAATTTCCTAAATGGTTATGCAAATGAAGCATAGATAACCCTACTAGAAAGGATTCAACTTATGGCAAAAGAGGATAAGGAAAATATTGGGTGGATGTAGGGAAATAAATGCACTTCATGAAGGAGGTCTAACGTCCAGGTCCATATTTCCACTAGACGTAGGTCTTTTATTCCAATGAAAATGTTTGACTTTCATATAATATACCTACACGGTATCTTGGGCTGATGCTACTTTGCAGTGAGAAAGGTGGGAATGGGTAGTTGATGTCTAGACTGTGACTTGTTCTTTGGGTAATATTCACCAAAAACATATTTATATGTAGTAAGAAAGGGCATAGGGCAAGAGGACACTTACCTCAAACTTATGGTCATCTTGTACCTTGCATTAAATTTGATGTGACTTTTGTGCTTTTAGTGTTAGTTTCTGCCATAAGCTTTAAACCTGCCTCTGACTACCTTTCTTGACATGACCCTTTAACCCTCCTGGGGTTTCCATGAACCCTCAGATGACAGGGGAAGCAAAATCTATCTTCTGATGCTTCCTTGAAGAGCTTCAAGACTTGAATGAGCAGTGATACTGTCACAGCAGAACCTGGCCCTTTATGATGTCATAGTCCGGGAGCGTAACGGCATGACGTAGGCACGTCACGCTGCACAGCCGCCCGCCACCCTTCCCCGCTCTCCACGCTGATCTGTGATGGACCCCGGAGGCTGTTAACCCCGCGGACCGTTGCTTACGTGTCCGGGAGGGGAGGACTTGGGCTCGGCCGAACCGGTGCTGCGGCGGCCCTGCGGCGCTGCGAGGTAAGTGGCCCTTTTGCGCTTGGTGCCCGTTGGAGGTGGTTGTTCGCCCGCAGTCCCTTTCTGGCGCAGAGACACTCTGGCGCTCGCACGGCTCCGTGAGGACGGAATTCGGAGGTGTTCAGAGGTCGAGTGGGGATCCGCCGTTGTTCCGTGCCGGATGTGAGCTGACGGAGGAGGGCGTTCTGGGGTCGCTTCTGAGGCGGTGTGGCTGGAGTGCTGTCCTCGGTGTCGGCGTGACCGGTGGCAGAGCTGACAAGAATCCCTCGTGCTTGGTCCCAGTTTTCCACGTTTGAGATGACTGCGGTTGGAGTCGTGCGACTGGACGGGTGAGATGTATCTGGACCTAATCCTCCTCTCCCATGTATTAAGCTGCCTTCATTCGGCATCAACTTTGACTTTTGGCTAACCAACCTAACCTAACATGTGCCTGCTATATGCTTGCTATCTGTCTGCTATCTGCTATCTGCTATCAGCCAGCCATTGGCATCTCTTAATTTAACCAACTTAACACCGTTTATGGCAAGTTATATTTCTGCAAGCTCCCGCCACGGGGACATTAATCTGTCAAGAACTAAGATTATAATATAATAACAACAACGTGGCATCAAATGCTATACTAACTCTGTATATAAACTCTCTACTAACTTAACACTCTGTTAGGTTAAGCGGACTCAGTTTTTGGACTCGCTTGCTTCCTGCCACTTTCAATCCTTGTATGCAGAATATTTGTGGTCTTTTTGTTTGCTGCGCAGTATATGTTTTTTTACTGGAACTGCAATATCCGGGTTCGGTGCCAACCGGTATTAACTTTGATTTTGGTATAACCAATCTAACTTCTGACTGCTATCCGCCTACTAACTGCCTGCGATCTGCCTGCTACCTGCTATTTGCCAGCTGTCTGCATCTTCTAATTTAACTAACTTGACATTGTGGGTGGCAAGGCATTTCCCTTCAAGCTCTTGCCTTGGGGGCATTAAGATGCTAAGAACCAAGCCTATAATATAACAGTTGTCTACTACTATACTAACTTTTTGTTAACTTAATACTGAGTTAAATTGAGCAGACCCGCTTTTCGGTCTCGCTGGTTTCTTTGTCATTTTCAATCTTTGTATGTAGGATATTTTGGGCTTTTTGTCATTTGTGCAGTATATGTTTTTCTATTTCTGGGTTGCAATATCTGGGTCCTTGGATATATGTCCGGAAGTATAGCTTCGGCTGTTTAGGGGGTACACATACTGGCCAGAGATTGACGTCAGCTATGCCTCCCAAAAATACCTCAAGGAAGTCCGTGGGGGCAGCCTCCCCTAAGGAGAAAGAGAAAGGAGGGGCTAAAGGGGATAATTCCACCAAATTGGATAAACTATGTTAGTCTCCCCCAGTTAAAACACGTACTGGTTTGACCACGCAGAAAAATCTGGAAAATGATGGTCAAGACCCTAAAAATAAATTACAAGGTTCGAGATTTGCTATGCTAGAGGGGGAGGAACAGGATGGGGACGATGCAAGTGTCGGGGGAGAAAACGCTATGCTAAGAGAGATCCTAGACTCCATAAAAACATGCAACTCAGCAATATTGGGACTTACAGATCAGGTGGGAGCTCTGAGAGGAGATGTCTCCCTCTTGAGAGAGGAGCTGAATAGGGTAAGAGACAAACAGAAAATCGCAGAGTATAAAATTACCAACATTGAGAAGGAGGTGGGTACTCTCAAAAAAATCACTTCTTGGTTGGAGGTAGAGAATAAGGCCCTTAAAGGGAAAATTGCGGATATGGAGGATCGCTCAAGAAGAGCTAACTTAAGACTAATAGGGATACCAGAAAAAGCTGAGGGAGAGAACCCCGTAAGCTTCATTAAAGAGTGGCTCCTAAAGGAAATAGGGAAGGAGCATCTCTCCCCGAATTTTGACATCGAGCGAGCACATAGAATCCCGGCGGGTCCTTATATCCCGGGGAATACCCCCCGTACCTTTATCTGTAAAACGTTACTCTCGAGAGATCGTGATACGATATTGAGACGAGCACGTGAACTAAAAGAACTAAAAGGACACCCTCCAGAAAAGAAAAAGTTTTCTAGAGGTGAAAAAAAGGTTGAGAGATAAGGGTATTATTTATTCATTGATGTTTCCTGCCAAATTAAAAATTATTTTTCAAGGTCAGTCCCAGTTTTTCAGTACGCCAGAACAAGTTTCCGACTGGTTAGACCTTAAGGGATTATGAAGGTAGATATTTATGTCACTATATTCTGGTACAGGTCAGCAATCGGGGTGATGGGGTTGGGTGGGGGCGGGTAAGTGGCTGAAGTAGGAAGAGTTCTACCATGGTAGGACAGGTTGGTGGGTTTTGGGGGGGAGGGATGATCCGGTGCTGGGGATGTTGTTTGGTCGTAGGGTGCTTTCTATTTTTGTCTGTTGTTCTTCTTCTTTTTCTTTTCCATGTAGGTATAATATATGGGTACTAGATTTATATCGTGGAACATAAGAGGGTTAAAAGACCGCTTGAAACGATGTATTATTTTTGACTATATTGTTAAACAACTACCCGCAATTGTTATATTATTGGAGACACATCTAGATAAAGATTCCTTGGCTCTAGTAGATAGGAGGTGGGCCAGCCATGTGTATAATTCAGTTTTCTCCTCATTTTCTAGAGGCGTCTCTATTCTGGTTCATAGATCAGTCGGCTTCCAAGTATTGGATGCAAGGTGTGATCCAGACGGAAGATACGTATTCTTGTTAGGTGTACTAGAGGGTATCAAATGTGTTGTGGCAGGAGTCTATATACCTCCCCCCTTTAGATATGATGTCTTGAAATGTCTATTGCGGTTTTTGGAAAAGGTGGGCGACTGCCCCGTCCTGGTTCTCGGTGACTTCAATGTTGTAATGTCGGATAAGAAAGATCGTACAGGGAAAAGAAATCTGGCAGGCACAGAGGCGGTAGACACCCCCTTCGCTAGGTTCTGCCAGGAAGTGGGTTGGAGAGATGTGTGGAGATCCTTAAAGGGGGAACGGCAGATATTCTCATGTCATAATCGCTCCCATAATACCTTTTCCCGGATCGACTTAGCCTTGGTCAATGATCTTGCCATCGATTGGGTGGGGAAAATCCGATATGATAATCGCTCCATCTCTGATCATTCCCCATTGGTCCTTGAGTTATCCGGCTCTAAGAAACCTGCCCTTAGGTTTTGGAAACTTAATGCGCACTGGCTGGTTCTATTGACGGATGAAGACAAAATTAAGGATGAGTTATGTAGATTTATTTCGGTCAATAGAACCGCGGAGAACCTTGGGCTAATGTGGGACGCAATGAAATCTTTTCTTAGAGGGATATTAAATTCAGAAATCATATACCTGCGAAAGCAATGGGCCAGACAGGAGAGGACACTAAAAAAGGAGGTGAAAGAAAAAGAAAGGGCCTTTCTGGAGAGCGGATCGAAAGAGCGGCACGATAGCTTTGATAGGGCACAAGAGGAATATAATAGATTAATTGCAAACAAGGCGATGCAGAAATTATTTTTCTTGGATCAGAAGGCACATTGTGAGAGTGGTGCCCCTTCAAAGGGGCTTCTGCAGAAAGTTAAAAAACAACAGGAGGTAAATAGAATAACAGCTATTAAAAACAATTTTGGGGAGGTAACTGTCAATGCTCAGGAGATCAGAGAAATTTTTTTTAAATTTTTTCAAGGTATTTACTCCTCAGATCTGGAGGCGTTAATAGGGGATATAAGGCAATTCTTAGATAACATCCAATTTCCCTCTCTCTCGACGGAGAGGGCAGATATGCTATCTCGACCTATAACTAGTTCGGAGCTTGAGGAGTCCCTTGCATCCTCCAGACGTAATTCCTCCCCAGGACTGGATGGGTTGCCTCTGGAAATCTATAGTAGATTCGGTGCTATTCTTCTACCACTTATGGTGGAGATCTGGGAATTTGCTCAAAGGGAGGGTAAGTTGCCTGATTCGTGGTATGAGGCAAGTATAGTCCTGATACCAAAAAAAAATAAAGACCCACTGGAAGCGGAATCTTATCGACCGATTTCGCTTATTAACGCGGATGCCAAATTGGTGGCCAAATTAATGTCAAATAGATTAAAGGAGTATGCGCCAACACTTATACACGAAGACCAATGTGGCTTTGTGGCCGGTCGCCAGAGTAAAACTAATATAAGACGGCTGTTTGCGGGCCTACAGTTGGGTCAGGGGGGGTCCCGCTCCATCCTGTCATTGGATGCCTCTAAGGTCTTTGATAGGGTGGAGTGGGACTTCCTCTGGGAGGTGCTGCATAGATTTGGGCTCGGTGGCCCTTTTGTAGATTGGGTTAGACTTTTTTATAGGGCCCCGAGGGTCTGCATTAGAGTTAATGGCGACTATTCTCCGTTTTTTACATTGTCTAGGGGCACTAGGCAGGGATGCCCCCTGTCCCCGTTGTTATTTGCGTTTTTTATAGAACCTCTGGCAATAAAACTTAGGGCAGACATGGAGATAGAGGGGGGAGGACTCGATGGACCCATGGACAAGATTATGTTATACGCTGATGACGTCCTCCTCTGTCTTAAAGACTCCGATATATCTGTGCCAAAAGCCTTGAAGGTCATTCAGGAATTCGGCGGATTTTCAGGTTTCCAGATAAATACCCATAAGTCGATTCTGGTCCCTCTGGACAGCTACTCACACCTTAACTATCTGCAGTTTGATTTGAAGGTTTCTTCCTCATGTGACTATCTGGGTTTAAAGATCACGTCCAAGGTTGATGAGTATATTACTTTGAATCTTGCCCCCTTGTTAACAAAACTTAAAAACAAGGTGAATACATGGAACACGCTTCCATTAAATCGTGCAGAGAGAGTTGTCCTTACAAAGAGCGTATTGTTACCTCAAATATTGTATGTATTATGTAATTCTCCTTGCTGGATAGGTAAGAGATGGTTTGGGTTCATTCGTGCGATTATAAACAAATTACTTTGGGGGAGGAAAAAGGTGCGCATTAAACAAGAAACTTTAATGATAGATAGGGAAAGGGGCGGTCTTTCGCTCCCTTCCTTTTACCATTATTTTCTGGCGGCACAGACACAGTTTATTTTGGAAAACAGACAGTCTAATATATTTTATGCGATCACATCTCGGTTGGGGCGAAGATTCGAATCAATACTGGCACTATTGGAGTCTGGTCAATTGAAGGGTCTTAATGGTAAAAAACTCCCTCTGGCGCGGCTATTGGAGTATACTTGGAGAGACCTCAGGAGGTTATTTGGTATTAAGGGGGGATTCAAATTCACTCCTTTATGGGGCAAACTCAACTTTTTAGAACTATCTAAAATGGAAGACGTCGGGTTTTGGGAAAGAAAGGGGATTAAGTCTCTGGAGCAGCTGGGGGAATATGGTTCACTGCCTTCCTTCCAGGTCTGGTGTTTTAGGGGTATTCTGGAGGAAAGGGATTTTTTAGGTACTGTCAAATTGCACATGCATTTAGGAAAGAATCACACCACGACAGGTTCACGATACATGTAGGGGGAACTTCACAGAATTATTAGATTTAGATTTGTCACGACTTAATTTATCCAATATTTATCGCCGGCTTAGGTCCAGCATCGACCAGAATTTTAGTCATGTAAGTCAAGTGAAATGGACAAATCAGGTCGGTTTTATCACTGCAGCACAATGGCGAGATATTTATAAGAGTGTGGTTAGATCATCGATTAACTTAAATCACAGATGTACACAACTTTATATATTATATAGAATTTATTTTTCACCATATTTAATGTTTAAAACTGGTTTAAGTGAAAATTCTAACTGCAGGAGGTGTAAAAGTCCTCATGCCGATATCCTACATGTTCTATGGGACTGCCCGAAGATTAACGCATATTGGGAGGAGATCTTCACGAAATTAGAGAATCAGTTTCAACGTTCTTTCCCGCGTGTGGCCACTTCTGGGGTTCTGGGCTTGCTCCCGATTCCCTTAGACGATAGATCAAAAGGTGACTTGGCCTTGAAGACTATCTTTCTGGCAAGACTAGTATTAGTCAAACATTGGTTAGACGATAAAACCCCAACAGTGAATGAATGGATCAATCTAGTTAACCGTATAAAATCGTACGAATGTGCGTATGAGAAATGTTATAGGAAGGGCAGCAGACTCAATGTTATTTGGAATCAGTGGAGTCTATAGCGACTTGTCTTTGTAGGGTACCCCACTGAGTATCCATTGTGACCACTCAATGTCTCCAGCATCGGTAGAGGGTTGTGGGGAGGGGGGGGGTTGGTGGGGTTTATGTATACTGATATCATGATATTCTGGTAACGAGTTGGAAGCTCTTAATTGTAGGGAGCTATGTATATGATGTTATTACAAAGATGTCATGTAATGTATTATAGATATTTAATAATAAAAAAAAAAGCTTGGAAAATTTCCTAAATGGTTATGCAAATGAAGCATAGATAACCCTACTAGAAAGGATTCAACTTATGGCAAAAGAGGACAAGGAAAATATTGGGTGGATGTAGGGAAATAAATGCACTTCATGAAGGAGGTCTAACGTCCAGGTCCATATTTCCACTAGACGTAGGTCTTTTATTCCAAAGAAAATGTTTGAGTTTCATTTGGATTAATAAAGAATGGTGTTTAGCAGTGGAAACAAGCATCTTGGGCTGATGCTACTTTGCAGTGAGAAAGGTGGGCACGGGTAGTTGATGTCTAGACTGTGACTTGTCCTTTGGGTGATATTCACCAAAAACATATTTATATGTAGTAAGAAAGGGCATAGGGCAAGAGGACTCTTACCTCAAACTTATGGTCATCTTGTACCTTGCATTAAACTTAATGTGACTTTTGTGCTTTTTGTGTTATTTTCTGCCATAAGCTTTAAACCTGACTCTGATTACCTTTCTTGACATGACCCATTAACCCTCCTGGGGTTTCCATGAACCCTCAGATGACAGGGGAAGCAAAATCTATCTTCTGATGCTTCCTTGAAGAGCTTCAAGACTTGAATGAGCAGTGATACTGTCACAGCAGAACCTGGCCCTATACGATGTCATAGTCAAAGTTTCCACGGAGCTTCACTATGACACGTACAGTGTTCCATTTTATGCAAGTTAGCCTCATAGTTTCTTCTGGTGGATGTCAACTAGAATCTATTCCCCTGGGGAAGCCAATTTCAATCTCCAATGCCAAACTTCTCTCATACACAAATGGTACTTGCAAACACCTAAAATGAAGACAACTCCCTACAAGGTAAAAGCTTAAGCACAAACCAGGGGCACAGCAATCTCTATTAATGTTTTTCAATACTCATTTTTCCATTTGCATAACTCATAACTACATTGACATTGATGCTTCAGATGTTGCTAAAAACTTGGAAAATTTCCTAAATGGTTATGCAAATGAAGCATAGATAACCCTACTAGAAAGGATTCAACTTATGGCAAAAGAGGATAAGGAAAATATTGGGTGGATGTAGGGAAATAAATGCACTTCATGAAGGAGGTCTAACGTCCAGGTCCATATTTCCACTAGACGTAGGTCTTTTATTCCAATGAAAATGTTTGACTTTCATATAATATACCTACACGGTATCTTGGGCTGATGCTACTTTGCAGTGCGAAAGGTGGGAATGGGTAGTTGATGTCTAGACTGTGACTTGTTCTTTGGGTAATATTCACCAAAAACATATTTATATGTAGTAAGAAAGGGCATAGGGCAAGAGGACACTTACCTCAAACTTATGGTCATCTTGTACCTTGCATTAAATTTGATGTGACTTTTGTGCTTTTAGTGTTATTTTCTGCCATAAGCTTTAAACCTGCCTCTGACTACCTTTCTTGACATGACCCTTTAACCCTCCTGGGGTTTTCATGAACCCTCAGATGACAGGGGAAGCAAAATCTATCTTCTGATGCTTCCTTGAAGAGCTTCAAGACTTGAATGAGCAGTGATACTGTCACAGCAGAACCTGGCCCTTTATGATGTCATAGTCCGGGAGCGTAACGGCATGACGTAGGCACGTCACGCTGCACAGCTGCCCGCCACCCTTCCCCGCTCTCCACGCTGATCTGTGATGGACCCCGGAGGCTGTTAACCCCGCGGACCGTTGCTTACGTGTCCGGGAGGGGAGGACTTGGGCTCGGCCGAACCGGTGGTGCGGCGGCCCTGCGGCGCTGCGAGGTAAGTGGCCCTTTTGCACTTGGTTCCCGTTGGACGTGGTTGTTCGCCCGCAGTCCCTTTCTGGCGCAGAGACACTCTGGCGCTCGCACGGCTCCGTGAGGACGGAATTCGGAGGTGTTCAGAGGTCGAGTGGGGATCCGCCGTTGTTCCGTGCCGGATGTGAGCTGACCCGGAGGAGGGCGTTCTGGGGTCGCTTCTGAGGCGGTGTGGCTGGAGTGCTGTCCTCGGTGTCGGCGTGACCGGTGGCAGAGCTGACAAGAATCCCTCGTGCTTGGTCCCAGTTTTCCACGTTTGAGATGACCGCGGTTGGAGTCGTGCGACTGGACGGGTGAGATGTATCTGGACCTAATCCTCCTCTCCCATGTATTAAGCTGCCTTCATTCGGCATCAACTTTGACTTTTGGCTAACCAACCTAACCTAACATGTGCCTGCTATGTGCTTGCTATCTGTCTGCTATCTGCTATCTGCTATCAGCCAGCCATTGGCATCTCTTAATTTAACCAACTTAACACCGTTTATGGCAAGTTATATTTCTGCAAGCTCCCGCCACGGGGACATTAATCTGTCAAGAACTAAGATTATAATATAATAACAACAACGTGGCATCAAATGCTATACTAACTCTGTATATAAGCTCTCTACTAACTTAACACTCTGTTAGGTTAAGCGGACTCAGTTTTTGGACTCGCTTGCTTCTTGCCACTTTCAATCCTTGTATGCAGAATATTTGTGGTCTTTTTGTTTGCTGCGCAGTATATGTTTTTTTACTGGAACTGCAATATCCGGGTTCGGTGCCAACCGGTATTAACTTTGATTTTGGTATAACCAATCTAACTTCTGACTGCTATCCGCCTACTAACTGCCTGCGATCTGCCTGCTACCTGCTATTTGCCAGCTGTCTGCATCTTTTAATTTAACTAACTTGACATTGTGGGTGGCAAGGCATTTCCCTTCAAGCTCTTGCCTTGGGGGCATTAAGATGCTAAGAACCAAGCCTATAATATAACAGTTGTCTACTACTATACTAACTTTTTGTTAACTTAATACTGAGTTAAATTGAGCAGACCCGCTTTTCGGTCTCGCTGGTTTCTTTGTCATTTTCAATCTTTGTATGTAGGATATTTTGGGCTTTTTGTCATTTGTGCAGTATATGTTTTTCTATTTCTGGGTTGCAATATCTGGGTCCTTGGATATATGTCCGGAAGTATAGCTTCGGCTGTTTAGGGGGTACACATACTGGCCAGAGATTGACGTCAGCTATGCCTCCCAAAAATACCTCAAGGAAGTCCGTGGGGGCAGCCTCCCCTAAGGAGAAAGAGAAAGGAGGGGCTAAAGGGGATAATTCCACCAAATTGGATAAACTATGTTAGTCTCCCCCAGTTAAAACACGTACTGGTTTGACCACGCAGAAAAATCTGGAAAATGATGGTCAAGACCCTAAAAATAAATTACAAGGTTCGAGATTTGCTATGCTAGAGGGGGAGGAACAGGATGGGGACGATGCAAGTGTCGGGGGAGAAAACGCTATGCTAAGAGAGATCCTAGACTCCATAAAAACATGCAACTCAGCAATATTGGGACTTACAGATCAGGTGGGAGCTCTGAGAGGAGATGTCTCCCTCTTGAGAGAGGAGCTGAATAGGGTAAGAGACAAACAGAAAATCGCAGAGTATAAAATTACCAACATTGAGAAGGAGGTGGGTACTCTCAAAAAAATCACTTCTTGGTTGGAGGTAGAGAATAAGGCCCTTAAAGGGAAAATTGCGGATATGGAGGATCGCTCAAGAAGAGCTAACTTAAGACTAATAGGGATACCAGAAAAAGCTGAGGGAGAGAACCCCGTAAGCTTCATTAAAGAGTGGCTCCTAAAGGAAATAGGGAAGGAGCATCTCTCCCCGAATTTTGACATCGAGCGAGCACATAGAATCCCGGCGGGTCCTTATATCCCGGGGAATACCCCCCGTACCTTTATCTGTAAAACGTTACTCTCGAGAGATCGTGATACGATATTGAGACGAGCACGTGAACTAAAAGAACTAAAAGGACACCCTCCAGAAAAGAAAAAGTTTTCTAGAGGTGAAAAAAAGGTTGAGAGATAAGGGTATTATTTATTCATTGATGTTTCCGGCCAAATTAAAAATTATTTTTCAAGGTCAGTCCCAGTTTTTCAGTACGCCAGAACAAGTTTCCGACTGGTTAGACCTTAAGGGATTATGAAGGTAGATATTTATGTCACTATATTCTGGTACAGGTCAGCAATCGGGGTGATGGGGTTGGGTGGGGGCGGGTAAGTGGCTGAAGTAGGAAGAGTTCTACCATGGTAGGACAGGTTGGTGGGTTTTGGGGGGGGAGGGATGATCCGATGCTGGGGATGTTGTTTGGTCGTAGGGTGCTTTCTATTTTTGTCTGTTGTTCTTCTTCTTTTTCTTTTCCGTGTAGGTATAATATATGGGTACTAGATTTATATTGTGGAACATAAGAGGGTTAAAAGACCGCTTGAAACAATGTATTATTTTTGACTATATTGTTAAACAACTACCCGCAATTGTTATATTATTGGAGACACATCTAGATAAAGATTCCTTGGCTCTAGTAGATAGGAGGTGGGCCAGCCATGTGTATAATTCAGTTTTCTCCTCATTTTCTAGAGGCGTCTCTATTCTGGTTCATAGATCAGTCGGCTTCCAAGTATTGGATGCAAGGTGTGATCCAGACGGAAGATACGTATTCTTGTTAGGTGTACTAGAGGGTATCAAATGTGTTGTGGCAGGAGTCTATATACCTCCCCCCTTTAGATATGATGTCTTGAAATGTCTATTGCGGTTTTTGGAAAAGGTGGGCGACTGCCCCGTCCTGGTTCTCGGTGACTTCAATGTTGTAATGTCGGATAAGAAAGATCGTACAGGGAAAAGAAATCTGGCAGGCACAGAGGCGGTAGACACCCCCTTCGCTAGGTTCTGCCAGGAAGTGGGTTGGAGAGATGTGTGGAGATCCTTAAAGGGGGAACGGCAGATATTCTCATGTCATAATCGCTCCCATAATACCTTTTCCCGGATCGACTTAGCCTTGGTCAATGATCTTGCCATCGATTGGGTGGGGAAAATCCGATATGATAATCGCTCCATCTCTGATCATTCCCCATTGGTCCTTGAGTTATCCGGCTCTAAGAAACCTGCCCTTAGGTTTTGGAAACTTAATGCGCACTGGCTGGTTCTATTGACGGATGAAGACAAAATTAAGGATGAGTTATGTAGATTTATTTCGGTCAATAGAACCGCGGAGAACCTTGGGCTAATGTGGGACGCAATGAAATCTTTTCTTAGAGGGATATTAAATTCAGAAATCATATACCTGCGAAAGCAATGGGCCAGACAGGAGAGGACACTAAAAAAGGAGGTGAAAGAAAAAGAAAGGGCCTTTCTGGAGAGCGGATCGAAAGAGCGGCACGATAGCTTTGATAGGGCACAAGAGGAATATAATAGATTAATTGCAAACAAGGCGATGCAGAAATTATTTTTCTTGGATCAGAAGGCACATTGTGAGAGTGGTGCCCCTTCAAAGGGGCTTCTGCAGAAAGTTAAAAAACAACAGGAGGTAAATAGAATAACAGCTATTAAAAACAATTTTGGGGAGGTAACTGTCAATGCTCAGGAGATCAGAGAAATTTTTTTTAAATTTTTTCAAGGTATTTACTCCTCAGATCTGGAGGCGTTAATAGGGGATATAAGGCAATTCTTAGATAACATCCAATTTCCCTCTCTCTCGACGGAGAGGGCAGATATGCTATCTCGACCTATAACTAGTTCGGAGCTTGAGGAGTCCCTTGCATCCTCCAGACGTAATTCCTCCCCAGGACTGGATGGGTTGCCTCTGGAAATCTATAGTAGATTCGGTGCTATTCTTCTACCACTTATGGTGGAGATCTGGGAATTTGCTCAAAGGGAGGGTAAGTTGCCTGATTCGTGGTATGAGGCAAGTATAGTCCTGATACCAAAAAAAAATAAAGACCCACTGGAAGCGGAATCTTATCGACCGATTTCGCTTATTAACGCGGATGCCAAATTGGTGGCCAAATTAATGTCAAATAGATTAAAGGAGTATGCGCCAACACTTATACACGAAGACCAATGTGGCTTTGTGGCCGGTCGCCAGAGTAAAACTAATATAAGACGGCTGTTTGCGGGCCTACAGTTGGGTCAGGGGGGGTCCCGCTCCATCCTGTCATTGGATGCCTCTAAGGTCTTTGATAGGGTGGAGTGGGACTTCCTCTGGGAGGTGCTGCATAGATTTGGGCTCGGTGGCCCTTTTGTAGATTGGGTTAGACTTTTTTATAGGGCCCCGAGGGTCTGCATTAGAGTTAATGGCGACTATTCTCCGTTTTTTACATTGTCTAGGGGCACTAGGCAGGGATGCCCCCTGTCCCCGTTGTTATTTGCGTTTTTTATAGAACCTCTGGCAATAAAACTTAGGGCAGACATGGAGATAGAGGGGGGAGGACTCGATGGACCCATGGACAAGATTATGTTATACGCTGATGACGTCCTCCTCTGTCTTAAAGACTCCGATATATCTGTGCCAAAAGCCTTGAAGGTCATTCAGGAATTCGGCGGATTTTCAGGTTTCCAGATAAATACCCATAAGTCGATTCTGGTCCCTCTGGACAGCTACTCACACCTTAACTATCTGCAGTTTGATTTGAAGGTTTCTTCCTCATGTGACTATCTGGGTTTAAAGATCACGTCCAAGGTTGATGAGTATATTACTTTGAATCTTGCCCCCTTGTTAACAAAACTTAAAAACAAGGTGAATACATGGAACACGCTTCCATTAAATCGTGCAGAGAGAGTTGTCCTTACAAAGAGCGTATTGTTACCTCAAATATTGTATGTATTATGTAATTCTCCTTGCTGGATAGGTAAGAGATGGTTTGGGTTCATTCGTGCGATTATAAACAAATTACTTTGGGGGAGGAAAAAGGTGCGCATTAAACAAGAAACTTTAATGATAGATAGGGAAAGGGGCGGTCTTTCGCTCCCTTCCTTTTACCATTATTTTCTGGCGGCACAGACACAGTTTATTTTGGAAAACAGACAGTCTAATATATTTTATGCGATCACATCTCGGTTGGGGCGAAGATTCGAATCAATACTGGCACTATTGGAGTCTGGTCAATTGAAGGGTCTTAATGGTAAAAAACTCCCTCTGGCGCGGCTATTGGAGTATACTTGGAGAGACCTCAGGAGGTTATTTGGTATTAAGGGGGGATTCAAATTCACTCCTTTATGGGGCAAACTCAACTTTTTAGAACTATCTAAAATGGAAGACGTCGGGTTTTGGGAAAGAAAGGGGATTAAGTCTCTGGAGCAGCTGGGGGAATATGGTTCACTGCCTTCCTTCCAGGTCTGGTGTTTTAGGGGTATTCTGGAGGAAAGGGATTTTTTAGGTACTGTCAAATTGCACATGCATTTAGGAAAGAATCACACCACGACAGGTTCACGATACATGTAGGGGGAACTTCACAGAATTATTAGATTTAGATTTGTCACGACTTAATTTATCCAATATTTATCGCCGGCTTAGGTCCAGCATCGACCAGAATTTTAGTCATGTAAGTCAAGTGAAATGGACAAATCAGGTCGGTTTTATCACTGCAGCACAATGGCGAGATATTTATAAGAGTGTGGTTAGATCATCGATTAACTTAAATCACAGATGTACACAACTTTATATATTATATAGAATTTATTTTTCACCATATTTAATGTTTAAAACTGGTTTAAGTGAAAATTCTAACTGCAGGAGGTGTAAAAGTCCTCATGCCGATATCCTACATGTTCTATGGGACTGCCCGAAGATTAACGCATATTGGGAGGAGATCTTCACGAAATTAGAGAATCAGTTTCAACGTTCTTTCCCGCGTGTGGCCACTTCTGGGGTTCTGGGCTTGCTCCCGATTCCCTTAGACGATAGATCAAAAGGTGACTTGGCCTTGAAGACTATCTTTCTGGCAAGACTAGTATTAGTCAAACATTGGTTAGACGATAAAACCCCAACAGTGAATGAATGGATCAATCTAGTTAACCGTATAAAATCGTACGAATGTGCGTATGAGAAATGTTATAGGAAGGGCAGCAGACTCAATGTTATTTGGAATCAGTGGAGTCTATAGCGACTTGTCTTTGTAGGGTACCCCACTGAGTATCCATTGTGACCACTCAATGTCTCCAGCATCGGTAGAGGGTTGTGGGGAGGGGGGGGGGTTGGTGGGGTTTATGTATACTGATATCATGATATTCTGGTAACGAGTTGGAAGCTCTTAATTGTAGGGAGCTATGTATATGATGTTATTACAAAGATGTCATGTAATGTATTATAGATATTTAATAATAAAAAAAAAAGCTTGGAAAATTTCCTAAATGGTTATGCAAATGAAGCATAGATAACCCTACTAGAAAGGATTCAACTTATGGCAAAAGAGGACAAGGAAAATATTGGGTGGATGTAGGGAAATAAATGCACTTCATGAAGGAGGTCTAACGTCCAGGTCCATATTTCCACTAGACGTAGGTCTTTTATTCCAAAGAAAATGTTTGAGTTTCATTTGGATTAATAAAGAATGGTGTTTAGCAGTGGAAACAAGCATCTTGGGCTGATGCTACTTTGCAGTGAGAAAGGTGGGCACGGGTAGTTGATGTCTAGACTGTGACTTGTCCTTTGGGTGATATTCACCAAAAACATATTTATATGTAGTAAGAAAGGGCATAGGGCAAGAGGACTCTTACCTCAAACTTATGGTCATCTTGTACCTTGCATTAAACTTAATGTGACTTTTGTGCTTTTTGTGTTATTTTCTGCCATAAGCTTTAAACCTGACTCTGATTACCTTTCTTGACATGACCCATTAACCCTCCTGGGGTTTCCATGAACCCTCAGATGACAGGGGAAGCAAAATCTATCTTCTGATGCTTCCTTGAAGAGCTTCAAGACTTGAATGAGCAGTGATACTGTCACAGCAGAACCTGGCCCTATACGATGTCATAGTCAAAGTTTCCACGGAGCTTCACTATGACACGTACAGTGTTCCATTTTATGCAAGTTAGCCTCATAGTTTCTTCTGGTGGATGTCAACTAGAATCTATTCCCCTGGGGAAGCCAATTTCAATCTCCAATGCCAAACTTCTCTCATACACAAATGGTACTTGCAAACACCTAAAATGAAGACAACTCCCTACAAGGTAAAAGCTTAAGCACAAACCAGGGGCACAGCAATCTCTATTAATGTTTTTCAATACTCATTTTTCCATTTGCATAACTCATAACTACATTGACATTGATGCTTCAGATGTTGCTAAAAACTTGGAAAATTTCCTAAATGGTTATGCAAATGAAGCATAGATAACCCTACTAGAAAGGATTCAACTTATGGCAAAAGAGGATAAGGAAAATATTGGGTGGATGTAGGGAAATAAATGCACTTCATGAAGGAGGTCTAACGTCCAGGTCCATATTTCCACTAGACGTAGGTCTTTTATTCCAATGAAAATGTTTGACTTTCATATAATATACCTACACGGTATCTTGGGCTGATGCTACTTTGCAGTGCGAAAGGTGGGAATGGGTAGTTGATGTCTAGACTGTGACTTGTTCTTTGGGTAATATTCACCAAAAACATATTTATATGTAGTAAGAAAGGGCATAGGGCAAGAGGACACTTACCTCAAACTTATGGTCATCTTGTACCTTGCATTAAATTTGATGTGACTTTTGTGCTTTTAGTGTTATTTTCTGCCATAAGCTT
Source organism: Engystomops pustulosus (assembly GCF_040894005.1). Classification (NCBI taxonomy): domain Eukaryota; kingdom Metazoa; phylum Chordata; class Amphibia; order Anura; family Leptodactylidae; genus Engystomops; species Engystomops pustulosus. The sequence goes on along the minus strand of NC_092411.1, from coordinate 91,814,504 downwards.
TAAACCTGCCTCTGACTACCTTTCTTGACATGACCCTTTAACCCTCCTGGGGTTTCCATGAACCCTCAGATGACAGGGGAAGCAAAATCTATCTTCTGATGCTTCCTTGAAGAGCTTCAAGACTTGAATGAGCAGTGATACTGTCACAGCAGAACCTGGCCCTTTATGATGTCATAGTCCGGGAGCGTAACGGCATGACGTAGGCACGTCACGCTGCACAGCTGCCCGCCACCCTTCCCCGCTCTCCACGCTGATCTGTGATGGACCCCGGAGGCTGTTAACCCCGCGGACCGTTGCTTACGTGTCCGGGAGGGGAGGACTTGGGCTCGGCCGAACCGGTGGTGCGGCGGCCCTGCGGCGCTGCGAGGTAAGTGGCCCTTTTGCACTTGGTTCCCGTTGGACGTGGTTGTTCGCCCGCAGTCCCTTTCTGGCGCAGAGACACTCTGGCGCTCGCACGGCTCCGTGAGGACGGAATTCGGAGGTGTTCAGAGGTCGAGTGGGGATCCGCCGTTGTTCCGTGCCGGATGTGAGCTGACCCGGAGGAGGGCGTTCTGGGGTCGCTTCTGAGGCGGTGTGGCTGGAGTGCTGTCCTCGGTGTCGGCGTGACCGGTGGCAGAGCTGACAAGAATCCCTCGTGCTTGGTCCCAGTTTTCCACGTTTGAGATGACCGCGGTTGGAGTCGTGCGACTGGACGGGTGAGATGTATCTGGACCTAATCCTCCTCTCCCATGTATTAAGCTGCCTTCATTCGGCATCAACTTTGACTTTTGGCTAACCAACCTAACCTAACATGTGCCTGCTATGTGCTTGCTATCTGTCTGCTATCTGCTATCTGCTATCAGCCAGCCATTGGCATCTCTTAATTTAACCAACTTAACACCGTTTATGGCAAGTTATATTTCTGCAAGCTCCCGCCACGGGGACATTAATCTGTCAAGAACTAAGATTATAATATAATAACAACAACGTGGCATCAAATGCTATACTAACTCTGTATATAAGCTCTCTACTAACTTAACACTCTGTTAGGTTAAGCGGACTCAGTTTTTGGACTCGCTTGCTTCTTGCCACTTTCAATCCTTGTATGCAGAATATTTGTGGTCTTTTTGTTTGCTGCGCAGTATATGTTTTTTTACTGGAACTGCAATATCCGGGTTCGGTGCCAACCGGTATTAACTTTGATTTTGGTATAACCAATCTAACTTCTGACTGCTATCCGCCTACTAACTGCCTGCGATCTGCCTGCTACCTGCTATTTGCCAGCTGTCTGCATCTTTTAATTTAACTAACTTGACATTGTGGGTGGCAAGGCATTTCCCTTCAAGCTCTTGCCTTGGGGGCATTAAGATGCTAAGAACCAAGCCTATAATATAACAGTTGTCTACTACTATACTAACTTTTTGTTAACTTAATACTGAGTTAAATTGAGCAGACCCGCTTTTCGGTCTCGCTGGTTTCTTTGTCATTTTCAATCTTTGTATGTAGGATATTTTGGGCTTTTTGTCATTTGTGCAGTATATGTTTTTCTATTTCTGGGTTGCAATATCTGGGTCCTTGGATATATGTCCGGAAGTATAGCTTCGGCTGTTTAGGGGGTACACATACTGGCCAGAGATTGACGTCAGCTATGCCTCCCAAAAATACCTCAAGGAAGTCCGTGGGGGCAGCCTCCCCTAAGGAGAAAGAGAAAGGAGGGGCTAAAGGGGATAATTCCACCAAATTGGATAAACTATGTTAGTCTCCCCCAGTTAAAACACGTACTGGTTTGACCACGCAGAAAAATCTGGAAAATGATGGTCAAGACCCTAAAAATAAATTACAAGGTTCGAGATTTGCTATGCTAGAGGGGGAGGAACAGGATGGGGACGATGCAAGTGTCGGGGGAGAAAACGCTATGCTAAGAGAGATCCTAGACTCCATAAAAACATGCAACTCAGCAATATTGGGACTTACAGATCAGGTGGGAGCTCTGAGAGGAGATGTCTCCCTCTTGAGAGAGGAGCTGAATAGGGTAAGAGACAAACAGAAAATCGCAGAGTATAAAATTACCAACATTGAGAAGGAGGTGGGTACTCTCAAAAAAATCACTTCTTGGTTGGAGGTAGAGAATAAGGCCCTTAAAGGGAAAATTGCGGATATGGAGGATCGCTCAAGAAGAGCTAACTTAAGACTAATAGGGATACCAGAAAAAGCTGAGGGAGAGAACCCCGTAAGCTTCATTAAAGAGTGGCTCCTAAAGGAAATAGGGAAGGAGCATCTCTCCCCGAATTTTGACATCGAGCGAGCACATAGAATCCCGGCGGGTCCTTATATCCCGGGGAATACCCCCCGTACCTTTATCTGTAAAACGTTACTCTCGAGAGATCGTGATACGATATTGAGACGAGCACGTGAACTAAAAGAACTAAAAGGACACCCTCCAGAAAAGAAAAAGTTTTCTAGAGGTGAAAAAAAGGTTGAGAGATAAGGGTATTATTTATTCATTGATGTTTCCGGCCAAATTAAAAATTATTTTTCAAGGTCAGTCCCAGTTTTTCAGTACGCCAGAACAAGTTTCCGACTGGTTAGACCTTAAGGGATTATGAAGGTAGATATTTATGTCACTATATTCTGGTACAGGTCAGCAATCGGGGTGATGGGGTTGGGTGGGGGCGGGTAAGTGGCTGAAGTAGGAAGAGTTCTACCATGGTAGGACAGGTTGGTGGGTTTTGGGGGGGGAGGGATGATCCGATGCTGGGGATGTTGTTTGGTCGTAGGGTGCTTTCTATTTTTGTCTGTTGTTCTTCTTCTTTTTCTTTTCCGTGTAGGTATAATATATGGGTACTAGATTTATATTGTGGAACATAAGAGGGTTAAAAGACCGCTTGAAACAATGTATTATTTTTGACTATATTGTTAAACAACTACCCGCAATTGTTATATTATTGGAGACACATCTAGATAAAGATTCCTTGGCTCTAGTAGATAGGAGGTGGGCCAGCCATGTGTATAATTCAGTTTTCTCCTCATTTTCTAGAGGCGTCTCTATTCTGGTTCATAGATCAGTCGGCTTCCAAGTATTGGATGCAAGGTGTGATCCAGACGGAAGATACGTATTCTTGTTAGGTGTACTAGAGGGTATCAAATGTGTTGTGGCAGGAGTCTATATACCTCCCCCCTTTAGATATGATGTCTTGAAATGTCTATTGCGGTTTTTGGAAAAGGTGGGCGACTGCCCCGTCCTGGTTCTCGGTGACTTCAATGTTGTAATGTCGGATAAGAAAGATCGTACAGGGAAAAGAAATCTGGCAGGCACAGAGGCGGTAGACACCCCCTTCGCTAGGTTCTGCCAGGAAGTGGGTTGGAGAGATGTGTGGAGATCCTTAAAGGGGGAACGGCAGATATTCTCATGTCATAATCGCTCCCATAATACCTTTTCCCGGATCGACTTAGCCTTGGTCAATGATCTTGCCATCGATTGGGTGGGGAAAATCCGATATGATAATCGCTCCATCTCTGATCATTCCCCATTGGTCCTTGAGTTATCCGGCTCTAAGAAACCTGCCCTTAGGTTTTGGAAACTTAATGCGCACTGGCTGGTTCTATTGACGGATGAAGACAAAATTAAGGATGAGTTATGTAGATTTATTTCGGTCAATAGAACCGCGGAGAACCTTGGGCTAATGTGGGACGCAATGAAATCTTTTCTTAGAGGGATATTAAATTCAGAAATCATATACCTGCGAAAGCAATGGGCCAGACAGGAGAGGACACTAAAAAAGGAGGTGAAAGAAAAAGAAAGGGCCTTTCTGGAGAGCGGATCGAAAGAGCGGCACGATAGCTTTGATAGGGCACAAGAGGAATATAATAGATTAATTGCAAACAAGGCGATGCAGAAATTATTTTTCTTGGATCAGAAGGCACATTGTGAGAGTGGTGCCCCTTCAAAGGGGCTTCTGCAGAAAGTTAAAAAACAACAGGAGGTAAATAGAATAACAGCTATTAAAAACAATTTTGGGGAGGTAACTGTCAATGCTCAGGAGATCAGAGAAATTTTTTTAAAATTTTTTCAAGGTATTTACTCCTCAGATCTGGAGGCGTTAATAGGGGATATAAGGCAATTCTTAGATAACATCCAATTTCCCTCTCTCTCGACGGAGAGGGCAGATATGCTATCTCGACCTATAACTAGTTCGGAGCTTGAGGAGTCCCTTGCATCCTCCAGACGTAATTCCTCCCCAGGACTGGATGGGTTGCCTCTGGAAATCTATAGTAGATTCGGTGCTATTCTTCTACCACTTATGGTGGAGATCTGGGAATTTGCTCAAAGGGAGGGTAAGTTGCCTGATTCGTGGTATGAGGCAAGTATAGTCCTGATACCAAAAAAAAATAAAGACCCACTGGAAGCGGAATCTTATCGACCGATTTCGCTTATTAACGCGGATGCCAAATTGGTGGCCAAATTAATGTCAAATAGATTAAAGGAGTATGCGCCAACACTTATACACGAAGACCAATGTGGCTTTGTGGCCGGTCGCCAGAGTAAAACTAATATAAGACGGCTGTTTGCGGGCCTACAGTTGGGTCAGGGGGGGTCCCGCTCCATCCTGTCATTGGATGCCTCTAAGGTCTTTGATAGGGTGGAGTGGGACTTCCTCTGGGAGGTGCTGCATAGATTTGGGCTCGGTGGCCCTTTTGTAGATTGGGTTAGACTTTTTTATAGGGCCCCGAGGGTCTGCATTAGAGTTAATGGCGACTATTCTCCGTTTTTTACATTGTCTAGGGGCACTAGGCAGGGATGCCCCCTGTCCCCGTTGTTATTTGCGTTTTTTATAGAACCTCTGGCAATAAAACTTAGGGCAGACATGGAGATAGAGGGGGGAGGACTCGATGGACCCATGGACAAGATTATGTTATACGCTGATGACGTCCTCCTCTGTCTTAAAGACTCCGATATATCTGTGCCAAAAGCCTTGAAGGTCATTCAGGAATTCGGCGGATTTTCAGGTTTCCAGATAAATACCCATAAGTCGATTCTGGTCCCTCTGGACAGCTACTCACACCTTAACTATCTGCAGTTTGATTTGAAGGTTTCTTCCTCATGTGACTATCTGGGTTTAAAGATCACGTCCAAGGTTGATGAGTATATTACTTTGAATCTTGCCCCCTTGTTAACAAAACTTAAAAACAAGGTGAATACATGGAACACGCTTCCATTAAATCGTGCAGAGAGAGTTGTCCTTACAAAGAGCGTATTGTTACCTCAAATATTGTATGTACTATGTAATTCTCCTTGCTGGATAGGTAAGAGATGGTTTGGGTTCATTCGTGCGATTATAAACAAATTACTTTGGGGGAGGAAAAAGGTGCGCATTAAACAAGAAACTTTAATGATAGATAGGGAAAGGGGCGGTCTTTCGCTCCCTTCCTTTTACCATTATTTTCTGGCGGCACAGACACAGTTTATTTTGGAAAACAGACAGTCTAATATATTTTATGCGATCACATCTCGGTTGGGGCGAAGATTCGAATCAATACTGGCACTATTGGAGTCTGGTCAATTGAAGGGTCTTAATGGTAAAAAACTCCCTCTGGCGCGGCTATTGGAGTATACTTGGAGAGACCTCAGGAGGTTATTTGGTATTAAGGGGGGATTCAAATTCACTCCTTTATGGGGCAAACTCAACTTTTTAGAACTATCTAAAATGGAAGACGTCGGGTTTTGGGAAAGAAAGGGGATTAAGTCTCTGGAGCAGCTGGGGGAATATGGTTCACTGCCTTCCTTCCAGGTCTGGTGTTTTAGGGGTATTCTGGAGGAAAGGGATTTTTTAGGTACTGTCAAATTGCACATGCATTTAGGAAAGAATCACACCACGACAGGTTCACGATACATGTAGGGGGAACTTCACAGAATTATTAGATTTAGATTTGTCACGACTTAATTTATCCAATATTTATCGCCGGCTTAGGTCCAGCATCGACCAGAATTTTAGTCATGTAAGTCAAGTGAAATGGACAAATCAGGTCGGTTTTATCACTGCAGCACAATGGCGAGATATTTATAAGAGTGTGGTTAGATCATCGATTAACTTAAATCACAGATGTACACAACTTTATATATTATATAGAATTTATTTTTCACCATATTTAATGTTTAAAACTGGTTTAAGTGAAAATTCTAACTGCAGGAGGTGTAAAAGTCCTCATGCCGATATCCTACATGTTCTATGGGACTGCCCGAAGATTAACGCATATTGGGAGGAGATCTTCACGAAATTAGAGAATCAGTTTCAACGTTCTTTCCCGCGTGTGGCCACTTCTGGGGTTCTGGGCTTGCTCCCGATTCCCTTAGACGATAGATCAAAAGGTGACTTGGCCTTGAAGACTATCTTTCTGGCAAGACTAGTATTAGTCAAACATTGGTTAGACGATAAACCCCCAACAGTGAATGAATGGAGTAATCTAGTTAACCGTATAAAATCGTACGAATGTGCGTATGAGAAACGTTATAGGAAGGGCAGCAGACTCAATGTTATTTGGAATCAGTGGAGTCTATAGCGACTTGTCTTTGTAGGGTACCCCACTGAGTATCCATTGTGACCACTCAATGTCTCCAGCATCGGTAGAGGGTTGTGGGGAGGGGGGGGGGGTTGGTGGGGTTTATGTATACTGATATCATGATATTCTGGTAACGAGTTGGAAGCTCTTAATTGTAGGGAGCTATGTATATGATGTTATTACAAAGATGTCATGTAATGTATTATAGATATTTAATGATAAAAAAAAAAAACTTGGAAAATTTGCTAAATGGTTATGCAAATGAAGCATAGATAACCCTACTAGAAAGGATTCAACTTATGGCAAAAGAGGACAAGGAAAATATTGGGTGGATGTAGGGAAATAAATGCACTTCATGAAGGAGGTCTAACGTCCAGGTCCATATTTCCACTAGACGTAGGTCTTTGATTCCAATGAAAATGTTTGAGTTTCATTTGGATTAATAAAGAATGGTGTTTAGCAGTGGAAACAAGCATCATCTGATGCTACTTTGCAGTGAGAAAGGTGGGCACGGGTAGTGGATGTCTAGACTGTGACTTGTCCTTTGGGTGATATTCACCAAAAGCATATTTATATGTAGTAAGAAAGGGCATAGGGCAAGAGGACACTTACCTCAAACTTATGGTCATCTTGTACCTTGCATTAAACTTGATGTGACTTTTGTGCTTTTTGTGTTATATCTGCCATAAGCTTTAAACCTGCCTCTGACTACCTTTCTTGACATGACCCATTAACCCTCCTGGGGTTTCCATGAACCCTCAGATGACAGGGGAAGCAAAATCTATCTCCTGATGCTTCCTTGAAGAGCTTCAAGACTTGAATGAGCAGTGATACTGTCACAGCAGAACCTGGCCCTTTATGATGTCATAGTCAAAGTTTCCATGGAGCTTCACTATGACACGTGCAGTGTTCCATTTTATGCAAGTTAGCCTCACAGTTTCTTCTGGTGGATGTCAACTAGAATCTATTCCCCTGGGGAAGTCAATTTCAATCTCCATTGCCAATCTTCTCTGATGCACAAATGGCATTTGCAAACATTTAAAATGAAGACAACTCCCTACAAGGTATAAGCTTAAGCACAAACCAGGGGCACAGCAATCTCTACTAATGTTTTTCAATACTCTTTTATCCATTTGCATAAGTCTTAACTACATTGACATTGATGCTTCAGATGTTGCTAAAAACTTGGAAAATTTCCTAAATGGTTATGCAAATGAAGCATAGATAACCCTACTAGAAAGGATTCAACTTATGGCAAAAGAGGACAAGGAAAATATTGGGTGGATGTAGGGAAATAAATGCACTTCATGAAGGAGGTCTAACGTCCAGGTCCATATTTCCACTAGACGTAGGTCTTTGATTCCAATGAAAATGTTTGAGTTTCATTTGGATTAATAAAGAATGGTGTTGAGCAGTGGAAAAAAAGCATCTTGGGCTGATGCTACTTTGCAGTGAGAAAGGTGGGCACGGGTAGTGGATGTCTAGACTGTGACTTGTCCTTTGGGTGATATTCACCAAAAACATATTTATATGTAGTAAGAAAGGGCATAGGGCAAGAGGACACTTACCTCAAACTTATGGTCATCTTGTACCTTGCATTAAACTTGATGTGACTTTTGTGTTTTTAGTGTTATTTTCTGCCATAAGCTTTAAACCTGACTCTGACTACCTTTCTTGACAAGACCCATTAACCCTCCTGGGGTTTCCATGAACCCTCAGATGACAGGGGAAGCAAAATCTATCTTCTGATGCTTCCTTGAAGAGGTTCAAGACTTGAATGAGCAGTGATACTGTCACAGCAGAACCTGGCCCTTTATGATGTCATAGTCAAAGTTTCCATGGAGCTTCACTATGACACATGCAGTGTTCCATTTTATGCAAGTTAGCCTCACAGTTTCTTCTGGGGGATGTCAACTAGAATCTATTCCCCTGGGGAAGCCAATTTCAATCTCCATTGCCAATCTTCTCTGATGCACAAATGGCCCTTGCAAACACATAAAATTAAGACAACTCCCTACAAGGTAAAAGCTTAAGCACAAACCAGGGGCACAGCAATCTCTATTAATGTTTTTCAATACTCATTTATCCATTTGCATAACTCATAACTACATTGACATTGATGCTTCAGATGTTGCTAAAAACTTGGAAAAGTTCCTAAATGGTTATGCAAATGAAGCATAGATAACCCTACTAGAAAGGATTCAACTTATGGCAAAAGAGGACAAGGAAAATATTGGGTGGATGTAGGGAAATAAAAGCACTTCATGAAGGAGGTCTAACGTCCAGGTCCATATTTCCACTAGACGTAGGTCTTTGATTCCAATGAAAATGTTTGAGTTTCATTTGGATTAATAAAGAATGGTGTTTATTAGAGATGAGCGAACATACTCGTCCGAGCTTGATGCTCGATCGAGCATTAGCGTACTCGTAACTGCTCGTTGCTCGGACGAGTATTTCGCCCACTCGAGAAAATGGCAGCTCCCGCCGTTTTGCTTTTTGGCGGCCAGAAACAGAGCCAATCACAAGCCAGGAGACTCTGCACTCCACCCAGCATGACGTGGTACCCTTACACGTCGATAGCAGTGGTTGGCTGGCCAGATCAGGTGACCCTGGGATAGACTAGCCGCTGCCCGCGCTGCTCGGATCATTCTCTGTCTGGATGCCGCTAGGGAGAGAGCTGCTGCTGGTCAGGGAAAGCGTTAGGGTGTTCTATTAGCTTACTGTTAGGCAGGAGTGATTCTACAACAGCCCTTCTTAGGGCTACAATAACGTTATCCTTTTTTTTTTATTTGCTTGTGGCTGGGCTTGCTGGCACTAGTAGTGCAGCTAGTACCATATTGTGAGGAATTAGCAGGGCGACTTGCTACCGTTGTGTTTAGCTCTTAGTGACACACATATCCACCTCAAACACCAAAGTGGGAAAATTTATTAGGGGTTTGATTTCAATTAGGCACAGTCTGCCAGTTTCTTTTTATTTTACGTTTATTTTTTTAATAACTCAGCGTCATCTCATCTTGCATAGTAGTGTGCTTTAATACTTGGCTAGAAAATAGCCATAGGAGAATCCAAACGGCTTACTTACGCCTACAGTAGCGTTATATATATTTGATTTCTGGTTGATCTGCTGGTGGCTGTAGTTGTTGCAGTGCATCTACTAGCAAATTGTGAGCAATTTGGAGTGAGACTTGCGACCACTGTGTTTTGCGCTTAGTGACGCACATATCCATCGCAAAGACCGAAGTGGGAAAATTTATTAGGGCCCGGGGTTGGATTTCAATTAGGCACAGTCTGCCATTTCCTTTTTTATTTTACGTTTATTTTTTTCATAACTCAGCGTCATCTCATCTGGCATAGTAGTGTGCTTTAATACTTGGCTAGAAAATAGCCATAGGAGAATCCAAACGGCTTACTTACGCCTACAGTAGCGTTATATATATTTGATTTCTGGTTGATCTGCTGGTGGCTGTAGTTGTTGCAGTGCATCTACTAGCAAATTGTGAGCAATTTGGAGTGAGACTTGCGACCGCTGTGTTTTGCGCTTAGTGACGCACATATCCATCGCAAAGACCGAAGTGGGAAAATTTATTAGGGCCCGGGGTTGGATTTCAATTAGGCACAGTCTGCCATTTCCTTTTCTATTTTACGTTTATTTTTTTCATAACTCAGCGTCATCTCATCTGGCATAGTAGTGTGCTTTAATACTTGGCTAGAAAATAGCCATAGGAGAATCCAAACGGCTTACTTACGCCTACAGTAGCGTTATATATATTTGATTTCTGGTTGATCTGCTGGTGGCTGTAGTTGTTGCAGTGCATCTACTAGCAAATTGTGAGCAATTTGGAGTGAGACTTGCGACCACTGTGTTTTGCGTTTAGTGACGCACATATCCATCGCAAAGACCGAAGTGGGAAAATTTATTAGGGCCCGGGGTTGGATTTCAATTAGGCACAGTCTGCCATTTCCTTTTTTATTTTACGTTTATTTTTTTCATAACTCAGCGTCATCTCATCTGGCATAGCAGTGTGCTTTCATACTTGGCTAGAAAATAGCCATAGCAATAGGATAGCATCGTTTGGTTTTAAAAACTAAAAAACACACAAAAAAAAAAAAAACACAAAAAAAAGGTAAAAAAAAAATTAAAGTTATAACTCTCATTTTCAAAATGTTTAACCCGAGGGCTAGGGGTAGAGGACGAGGGCGGGGACGTGGGCGTCCAACTACTGCAGGGGTCAGAGGCCGTGGTCCTGGGCGGGGTGAGACACCGCCTGCTGATGAGGGAGCAGGGGAACGCCGCAGAGCTACACTCCCTAGGTTCATGTCTGAAGTTACTGGGACTCGTGGTAGAGCACTGTTGAGGCCAGAACAGTGCGAACAGGTGATGTCGTGGATTGCCGACAATGCTTCGAACAATTTGTCCACCAGTCAGTCTTCCACGCAGTCCACCCATGTCACCGAAATCGGCACTCCTCCAGCTCCTGCACCTCAGCCTCCTCCCCCCCAGTCTGCCCCCTCCCAGCAAAATTTGCCATTTGAACCGGCATACTCTGAGGAACTGTTTTCTGGACCGTTCCCACAGTCACAAACCACTTGTCCGGTTGCTGATGAGCAATTTTCCGATGCCCAGGTTTTCCACCAGTCGCAGTCTGTGGGTGATGATGACCTTGTTGACGTAGTGGAAGAAGTGTGTAAAGACGATGAGGAGACACGGTTGTCAGACAGTGGGGAAGTTGTTGTCAGGGCAGGAAGTCCGAGGGGGGAGCAGACTGAGGGATCGGAGGATGATGAGGTGACAGACCCAAGCTGGGTTGAGAGGCCGGGTGAACACAGTGCTTCTGAGACGGAGGAGAGTCCTCGACCAGAACAGGTTGGAAGAGGCAGTGGTGGGGCCAGACGGAGAGGCAGGGCCAGAGCTGGTGCATCAGCGCCAAATGTGTCAACTAGTGAAGCTCCCGTGGCGAGGGCTCCAGCGGCGAGGGCTAGATTTTCAGAAGTCTGGAGGTTCTTTAAGGAAACACCGGATGACCGACGGACTGTGGTGTGCCACATTTGCCAAACCAGGATCAGCAGGGGTTCCACCACTACTAGCTTAACTACCACCAGTATGCGCAGGCATATGAATGCTAAACACCCCACTCAGTGGCAACAAGCGCGTTCACCTCCGGCCGTGCACTGCTCCTTCCCCTGTGTCAGCTGATAGTCAGCCCCCTGCCCAGGACCCTGCCACAAAAACCCCATCGTCGCCTCCACGATCCTCCACAGCATCCACCAGCGTTCAGCTCTCCATACCCCAGACGCTGGAGCGGAAACGCAAATATAGTGCAACCCACCCGCACGCCCAAGCCCTTAATGTGCACATCTCCAGATTGCTAAGCCTGGAGATGCTGCCCTATAGGCTAGTAGAGACCGAGGCCTTTCGCAGCATCATGGCGGCGGCCGCCCCTCGGTATTCGGTCCCCAGCCGCCACTACTTTTCCCGATGTGCCGTCCCAGCCCTGCACCAGCACGTGTCAGACAACATAATCCGTGCCCTGACCAACGCCGTTTCTGACAAGGTCCACCTAACCACGGACACGTGGACGAGTGCTGCCGGGCAGGGCCACTATATATCGCTGACCGCACATTGGGTTAACTTGGTGGAGGCTGGGACCGAGTCTGACCCTGCGGCTGGTCATATACTGCCGACGCCGAGGATTGCGGGGCCTACCTCGGTCCAGGTGTTTCAGGCCTACTATGCCTCCTCCTCCTCCCACCCCTCCTCCACCTCCTCCTCCGAACGACCATCCGTGGGCATGGCGCCATCAGTCGGTAGCTCTAGGCACAGCAGCAGTGCCGTCGCTAAGCGACAGCAGGCGGTGCTGAAACTGCTGAGCCTAGGCGATAAAAGGCACACCGCCCAAGAACTATTACAGGGCATCACGGCGCAGACTGATCTGTGGCTGGCACCGCTGAACCTGAAGCCAGGCATGGTTGTGTGTGACAACGGCCGTAACCTGGTGGCGGCTCTGCAACTCGGCAGACTGACACATGTGCCATGCTTGGCCCATGTGTTAAATCTGATAGTTCAGCGTTTCCTCAAGACATACCCCAATCTCTCTGATTTGCTCACGAAGGTGCGCCGCATCTGTGCGCATTTCAGGAAGTCCAGCACAGATGCTGCCACTCTCAGGGCAGCGCAGCGCCGCCTCCAACTGCCCGCTCACCGACTGTTGTGCGACGTGCCCACGAGGTGGAATTCAACACTGACCATGTTATCCAGAGTTTACCAGCAGCGCCGAGCGATTGTAGACTGCCAGATGTCAACTTCCACCAGAACTGGTAGTCAGGTCAGTCAGCTTCCTCAAGTCTACAATGAGGAGTGGACGTGGATGTCTGATATCTTTCAGGTGCTGAGTATCTTTGAGGAGTCAACACAGATGGTCAGTGGCGATGCCGCCATCATCAGCCTCACCATCCCGCTGCTTGGCCTGTTGAAAAACTCTCTGGTCAGCATGAAGTCGGAAGCTTTGCGCTCCTCACAAGAGACGGGGGAAGAAGATTCCCTTGTTGATAGCCAAAGCACCCTTAGGTCTGTTTCTCAGCGCATATCGGAGGAGGTGGAGGAGGATGAGGAGGAAGAGGAGGAGAATGTTGGCGAGACACAAGAGGGGACCATTGTTGAGTCCTTCACTGTTGAGCGTGTATGGGCAGAAGAAGAGGAGTTGGAGGAGGAGGAAATGGACAGTCAGGCCAGTGAGGGGAGTGAATTCTTACGCGTTGGTACTCTGGCGCATATGGCAGATTTCATGCTAGGCTGCCTATCCCGTGACCCTCGCGTTCAAAGAATATATTCCAGCACCGATTACTGGGTGTTCACTCTCCTGGACCCACGGTACAAGCAAAATCTTTCCACTCTCATCCCTGGAGAGGAAAGGAGTGTGAGAATGCATGAATACCAGCAGGCCCTGGTGCACAAGCTGAAACAGTATTTCCCTTCTGACAGCGCTAGCGGCAGAGTGCGTAGTTCTGCGGGACAAGTAGCGAGGGAGAGTAGGCGAGCAGGCAGCTTGTCCAGCACTGACAAGGGTACGCTTTACAAGGCTTTTGCCAGCTTTATGTCACTCCAGCAAGACACTGTCACCTGTCCCCAGTCTCGGCAGAGTAGGGCTGATCTTTACAGAAAGATGGTGAGGGAGTACGTAGCTGACCATACCATCGTCCTAAATGATCACACAGCTCCCTACAACTACTGGGTTTCAAAGCTGGACATGTGGCACGAACTGGCGCTGTACGCCTTGGAGGTTCTTGCCTGCCCTGCCGCTAGCGTCTTGTCCGAGCGGGTTTTCAGTGCAGCTGGTGGCATCATCACCGATAAGCGTACACGCCTGTTGACTGACAGCGCTGACAGGCTGACGCTTATCAAGATGAATAAAGCCTGGATTTCTCCTAATTTCCAATCTCCACCAGGTGAAGGAAGCTCAACCTGAATAATTTATCCACTCCTCCTCCTCCTCATTTTCCTCCTTCTCCTCCTCTTTGTACAGTAAAGCAGAGGAAACTGGCTATTTTTTTACAGGGCCCACTGGCTCTAGCTATAGTACTTTATGCATTTAATTTTTATGGAGGGCCACCGACCCGGTCCTCTGTTTTAAACAATTTTTGGGAGTGCCACATACAGGCACTCAATCTATTCCATTTTTCTGGAGGGCCACCTACCTGCTCCTCTGGTTTGAAAACTTTTTTGGACTGCCACATACAGGCACTCAATCTATTCCATTTTTATGGAGGGCCACCTACCTGCTCCTCTGGTTTGAAAACTTTTTTGGACTGCCACATACAGGCACTCAATCTATTCCATTTTTATGGAGGGCCACCTACCTGCTCCTCTGGTTTGAAAACTTTTTTGGACTGCCACATACAGGCACTCAATCTATTCCATTTTTATGGAGGGCCACCTACCTGCTCCTCTGGTTTGAAAACTTTTTTGGACTGCCACATACAGGCACTCAATCTATTCCATTTTTATGGAGGGCCACCTACCTGCTCCTCTGGTTTGAAAACTTTTTTGGACTGCCACATACAGGCACTATCCAAATTGAATTGTCTCCATAGCAGCCTCCACACGTTGTCTCCATTGCTACCTCCAAAAGTCGTCCATATAGCTGCCTCCATACATCGTCCCTTTATCAAACGAGGTGTGTCAGGCCGAAATTTGGGTTGTTTTCATGGATTCCACATCAAAGTTGTTAACTTTGTCGCCACCCTGCTGTGTTATCCACAAAATACACTGGCAAACTTTTACCATTTACGGATATTATTTCAGCGCTTCTTGCGCATCTGTTTACATTCCCCTCACCCGCCATATCCTAAACTTATAAGAACGCTACTACACTTGATCTTATACAAAAGGTTCTTAGAAGTGCTGTTTGGGGAGTAGCCTAGAGACAGGGGCTTGGATTGGCGAAAGCTCGCCTGGCAGCGGAGCGCCAGCTCCATGCCAAGAACCAACTAACATAGTTTTAACTGCAGCACCTTTAATCTACTACTAGTTCACTGCCTCCATACATGGCCGCCTTATCAAACGTGCTGTGTCAGGCAGAATTTTGGGTTGTTTTCATGGCTTTCACAACAAACTTGTTAACTTTGTCGCCACCCTGCTGTGTAATCCTCAAAATATACTGGCAAACTTTTACCATTTACGGATATTATTTCAGCGCTTCTTGCGCATCTGTTTACATTCCCCTCACCTGCCATATTCCAAACTTATAAGAACGCTACTACACTTAACTTGGTGCAGGCTGGGACCGAGTCTGACCCTGGGGCTGGTCATATACTGCCGACGCAGAGGATTGCGGGGCCTACCTCGGTCCAGGTGTTTCAGGCCTACTATGCCTCCTCCTCCTCCCACCCCTCCTCCACCTCCTCCTCCTCCTCCGAATTACCATCCGTGGGCATGGCGCCATCAGTCGGTAGCTCTAGGCACAGCAGCAGTGCCGTCGCTAAGCGACAGCAGGCGGTGCTCAAACTGCTGAGCCTAGGTGATAAAAGGCACACCGCCCAAGAGCTATTACAGGGCATTCCGCATCAAACTTGTTAACTTTGTCGCCACCATGCTGTGTAAGCCACAAAATATACTGGAAAACTTTTTTCATTTACGGATATTATTTCAGCGCTTCTTGCGCAGATGTTTACATTCCCCTCACCCGCCATATCCCAAACTTATAAGAACGCTACTACACTTGATCTTATACAAAAGGTTCTTAGAAGTGCTGTTTGGGGAGTAGCCTAGAGACAGGGGCTTGGATTGGCAAAAGCTCGCCTGGCAGCGGAGCGCCAGCTCCATGCCAAGATCCAACTAACATAGTTTTAACTGCAGCACCTTTAATCTACTACTAGTTCACTGCCTCCATACATGGTCCCCTTATCAAACGAGCTGTGTCAGGCAGAATTTTGGATTGTTTTCATGGCTTCCATGTTAACTTTGTCGCCACCCTGCTGTGTAATCCACAAAATATACTGGCAAACTTTTATCATGTACCGATATTATTTGAGCGCTTCTTGCTCACCTCCTTTGGTTCCTCTCTGCCACCCATTGGTTTGAAGCCTGAGTCCATTTAGGGTATGTTGCCATGCCCCTCTCTAGCCTGCCGCTGCTGCCGCTGCCTCTGCATGCCGTCCCCTTTAGTGTCAGGGTCAATTATTGGATGTTTTAGATGCTATCTAGCCTCATTCGGTCACTCTGTCATGGCCATGCTGTTGCCCATAATTTTGGCATAATGGTGCGATTAAGCAGCCTCAGAGGCATCCATGCATGCTGCCCCTGCTGTTTCCTGTCCATTTCCGTGGTGTTTCCATCCTTTTCTGAGGTTCCCAGGTGTTTGGCCAAGCTTCCCTGTGCATAGCCTTGGTCCCCTTGAAAAATGCTCGAGTCTCCCATTGACTTCAATGGGGCTCGTTACTCGAAACGAGCACTCGAGCATCGGGAAAAGTTTGTCTCGAATAACGAGTACCCGAGCATTTTAGTGCTCGCTCATCTCTAGTGTTTAGCAGTGGAAACAAGCATCTTGGGCTGATGCTACTTTGCAGTGAGAAAGGTGGGCACGGGTAGTGGATGTCTAGACTGTGATTTGTCCTTTGGGTGATATTCACCAAAAACATATTTATATATAGGGCAAGAGGACACTTACCTCAAACTTATGGTCATCTTGTAGCTTGCATTAAACTTGATGTGACTTTTGTGCTTTTAGTGTTATTTTCTGCCATAAGCTTTAAACCTGCCTCTGACTACCTTTCTTTTTTTTTAACTTAATTTTATTTGAAATTTTGTTTTTCATATCATTCTATGTTAATACCGCCAGGTTATTGAGACATGTGACATATACATAACTGGATATGCATATAAATAACTGTCTGTTACATAATGACATGTGAATAACATACAAAGTATTCTTAAAACATCTAACAACATCAACAATTGCTAACAACATCAACAATTGCTTACAATATTACTCTAAGTCCTCACTTGTCTGATGCACTTTAATATTTTATTCTATTCCATAGGGAAAGGAAAGGCTGAGATATATACCATTGGCCTCCAACAGTACGTGAGAATATATCATTTATCAGTTTAGCTCCTTTGCCCACTCATTAGTTCAGTCGGACAACCCAGTAATACAGGGAGAGAGTGCTGGATATAAGGACAACCAGGAATCCCATGTTTCTTGGAAAGCATGCAATGATTGATTCCTTAAAGCTAAAAGCCGTTCAAAGGTACAATGTTCTGCTAAGTTATCTAATAAAGTTGCAATTGTGGGTGAATTTGGGGATTTCCAACTTCTAGCTATTAATAGTTTTGCTGTTAATATTATGTGCCCCACCATGCATCTAGCTTTCCTGGGAATAGTATCTATATCAACTCCTAAAACCGCCAGGCCAGGGTTTAGTGGAATGTCGCATTTTGCTACTGCCACGCACATCTGGAACACTTCCCTCCAAAATTGTGATAGCGAAGGGCAATTCCAGAATGTGTGTAGTAAGGATCCTTTCCCTCCACAGTTTCTCCAACATTGGCCAGAGGAACCCAGGTATATGTTTGCTATTCTTGTTGGAGTCAGGTACCATCTTGTTAATATTTTGTAATGAACCTCTAATAAATTTGCGTTCTTGGTTGCTTTTTTGACCCAGTAGCATGCGACGTTCCATTTTTTTTTAGAAATTGTAGTGTCTAATTCTACTTGCCACTTGGAAAGTGTCGGGATTGTATTGTCTCCTAAATCTCCTTGGCAAACATTGTATAAGTATCGAATCTTTTGTTCTTTCACCTCTAGGGATTCTGATATCAGATCGTAAAGTGGAATTGGGAGCATTGCTTTACGCACTCCCGCGTTTCTCAGTAAGTGTGTCACCTGAGAGTAAAGATACGAGTCTCTGCTGGATAAATGATATTTCTGAATGGCTTCTTGATATGATATTAGTTTATTTTGGTTATATAAGTCTCCCACATATTTTATACCTTGAACCGCCCATCTATCCAGAGAGACTCCCGGGATAACATATTCCAATACCTGTATAGGGATTTGAATGTCCTTACTGGGTGTTGAGGATGGGAAGGATTTTGTTAGGGTCTCCCATACATCCAATGTCGCTTTAATTGTGGGAAATTTGTTTTCTGATATGTTTGTTGAGGGAAAACAGACCCTAGCTAATTAAAGGTTATGAAGGGATTTCCCTCCTGGCATATGTGTTTCAATCATCGGCCAGCTTGAGTTATTTGAATATGCGTTCCATTTCCTAATTTGTTGACCCACTATTGCCCTGTAGTAGTTGGACAGGTTTGGGACCCCCATTCCGCCTCTTTCTTTTGAGGCTGAAATAATTTTTGCTGCTACCCTTGGTTTTTTATTGTTCCAAATGAAGCTTGAAAGCATTTTCTGTAATTTGGATAATAAGCTATTTGGAAGTGGTATTGTAAGAGTTCGAAAAAGATAAAGTATTTTAGGTAAGGTCATCATCTTAAAAAGTACTATGCGCCCCATCCATGATGGTTCTTGTTTAGAGAATACTTCTAGTTCCTTGGTCAGTTCTATTATGAGTGGGTCGTAATTAATTTTTATTATATGCTTCAGTGGGCTGCAAAGTTTGATCCCCAGATAAGGAACGAATGATTCTGCCCATTGAAATTTAAACTCTCTCATAATGCTCTGTTTCACTTGACTGGGACAGTTTATTCCTAGAATCTGACATTTGGTAGTGTTTATCTTATAATAAGAAATTTCTCCGAACGAATTCAAGATCTTTTGTGTCTCTCTCAGGGAGGTGTGTACTGATGATAAAGTTAAAATGACATCGTCTGCGAACAGACCCAGCTTATGTTGTCTCATCCCTGCTACTATGCCTGATATATTTGAGTTGGTTCGTATGCTCTCTGCTAGTGGTTCCATGACCAATACAAATATGATTGGGGATAGGGGGCAACCTTGCCGTGTTCCATTTGTTATAAGAAATCTATCCGAATGGTATCCGTTAGCCAATACTCTTGCAGTGGGGCACGAGTATAACGATTGAATTGCATTAAGTATGGGACCCTGAAATCCGAATTTAGCCAGGACTGAAAATGCGTATTCCCAATGTATCCTATCGAACGCCTTCTCTGCATCCAAAGTGAGGAGCAGAGAAGGCGTCCGAGATTTTTCCATCACTGAGATTAAGTCGGTTATCCTTCTAGTCCCATCCGGGGCTTGTCTCCCTTTCGTGAACCCTACTTGGTCATTATGAATTAGATTAGGAATGACCTCTATAAGCCTGCCTGCTATTATCTTGGCATATAATTTGGTATCACTGTTCAGTAGTGAGATGGGTCTGAAATTTGGGGGGGATGTGGGGTCTTTGCCTGGCTTTGGGAGGGTGGTTATGGTGGCTTCTAGCATTTCTTGAGGCATGGACCCTGTTTGTCTAGCTTTGTTAAATATCAATGCCATATATGGGGCTAAATGTTGGTGAAATCTTAAATAATATTCGTTGGAGAATCCATCTGGGCCTGGTGCTTTGTATTTTTTGTATTTTTTAATGGCATTCGTGATTTCTTCTACTGTGAAGGGTTTATTCAGGTTTTCTATTTGGGTGGCAGTGAGAGTTGGCAAAGATATCCTCGTGAGAAAGTCATTTATTTCCTGCTTTGAGGGTTGTTTAGTGTTTAAGTCATGCTTCAAGTTATACAAGGACTCATAATAGTCTCTGAATAGATTTGCTATTTTAAGAGGGTGTGTTTCTTTTTTGGGTGGATTTATACTACTATATAGGAATGGTATTTTATTTTTGACCCTTTTGGGTTTAACCTTATTTGCCATGTATCTACTTGGCCTATTATTGGTCGTATAGTATGAAGCCTTCATAGAAGTCATATTGTTGTCATATTCTGATAACAAAGCTGCTCTCACAGCCTGTCTAGTTTCTGTTATTTGAGTGTGTATGTTCGTCTTATTCGAGTGCTGGGCTTCTTTTTCTAGGTGTTTTAGTTTGTTAAGTAGGTCTGATACCATTTTTTCCCTTTTCCTGTTGTGTTGTATTTCCAATTGTATTAATTTGCCTCTAACCGCCACTTTATGAGAGTGCCATAAATTGAAAATATCTACTTCTAGATTTACATTATGGTGGAAATAATCTAGTATTGCTTGCGTGATCTTCCTTTGGAAGAAGGGGATATTATATAAAAATGGTTGATTACGCCAACTACGTTGGTTGGGGATAAGATGGGAAAAAGATAGAGTGGTGAAAGTTGGAGCGTGGTCCGACCACGTGGTAGTTCCTATTTTGGAGTTGCAAATTTGCGTCAATGCATCTCTGTCCGCTAGACATAGGTCTATCTTTGTGAATGACCTGTGCCTGTGTGAATAGAAGGTGAATTCAGTTGCTGAAGAATTTAAACAGCGGAATGTGTCATATAACCTTTCGCTATGGAGCCAAGCCGTTAGGGATGGGGGAGGTAATCTGCCCTTGCCTGTCGTATCCATTAGAGGATCGGGGATAATGTTAAAGTCCCCAAGTACTAGTAATTTGCCTTTCCCTCTTTTCCTTACTTTTTTAAGAGTTTTGCTTAAGAATTTTCTTTGCCCAGTATTCGGGGCATATATATTCACAATAGTGAAGGGTATATTGCTTATTTTACAAATAAGGGCAATGTACCTACCCGCTTCATCTTTTAAAACTTCTATTATACTTATATCCACATCTGATCTAATTGCTATTAGAACCCCAGCTTTCTTAGCCTGGGAATTGGACATGTGGGTAGTCCCTGTTTGAGAATTGTGGAGAGTTCCCTTCCATAAAATGCGTCTCCTGGAGACATATAATGTTGGCCTTAGCTTTTTTAGCATCCTTCCACACTGATGCTCTTTTAAATGGTGAATTGAGCCCTTTAGCATTGAGACTCATTATATTAATTGACATTTTGTTTAACTCATAAAAAGCTATATGACCTGTCAGCTATTCTCTTGATATTTTTCAACTTATTTATTTTCCCTATTAAGTGCACTGATGAATTGTTGACTCGTGAGGATTTAGTCTTAGCAACATTACATTTAAAACAATTTAACTTGTAAAACAACTTAGTGAAGGCCGGGATTATCTCATGCTGCTGCCCCCACCAATTGAACTTATTACCAACTTCAGACATAGCCAAGAGGGCTATTAAGAACAGTTCAGGATTATTGTATACCTGCATCAAATTTTGGGGATAAAGTCCACCTGTAAGTCCTTCCTGACCTAAAGGGAAAAAGACATCATAACCCAAATTGTGCACCAAGCAATCATGCTACTTGCCAGTCCTTAGTGATTTCTGGTATCTTCTGAGCTGCCGAAGTCGCATCCATATCCTCTATTGGGAGGCCCCAAGATTGGAGAAGCTTGATTCCCTCTTCTGGCTTTGATAACACATGTGTTGTACCCTCTCGTCTGATGATTAATTTTGTAGGGAATCCCCATTGGTATAGCATCTCGTTTTTCCGTAGGGTTGTAGGCACGGTTGCAAATTTCTTTCTTGCTTGGAGAATCGATTGCGATAGATCTGCATATACTTTGATGTGTGCATAAGGATCTGGAAGCTTTTGCGTTCTTTTTGATTGTAGCATTAAGGCATCTTTTGTGTGAAAATAGTGCAATCTGGCAATGGCATCTCTGGGCAAGTTATCTGGTACTGATTTCGGTTTGGGCAACCTGTGTGCCCTATCTATAAGGCATTCTGATAGTTGCAGAGTAGGTAGGGTTGTATGCAGGAGTTCTGTGAGAAAGTTCTTTAGTTCTGACTGGGAAACTGACTCTGGGACGCCTCTGAATTTTACATTATTGCGCCTTCCACGGTCCTCCATGTCAGCCATTTTTAACTTCATAGCCTCTACCTCTTCCTCTAATGCATAATGGGCTTCAATTAGTTCGTTATGCGAGCTTGTAACTTCTCCCATTTTATTTTCTAGGTGATCGACCCTTAGTCCCAGTTCTTCTACTTCTGCTGTAGTTTGGTTAAGCATCAATGTAAAGTCCTTATGTATAGAGCCTCTAAGGGCTAACATCATTCTCTTAATAAAGGTCTCAGAAGCTGGTTGTTCTGTAGACGGGAGATCTTGTAAAGGGTCTTGCTCGTTCTCACCTGTTTCCTCCGTATCTTGTGCTTCCTCCGAGTGAGCGTCAGACCACCGGGGTCTTTGCTTGTCCGGGCTGCAGCTGGGGGAGTTCGGCTGCCGCTTGTTGTCCGGCACCATTTTGGAGCTTCCTCCTCCACATTGTTGTTTCTCCCGTGACAGTCCCGAATGCTGTGTTGATGCATTGTCACGCCGCTGCGATGACCCAGGGCTTCTTTGTTGCCCTTGAGAGCGTACCGAGGATATCGATATGGCTGGCGAGCCAACTTTGCTTCTCGTCTCCTCGTGCTTAGAGCTGTCGTCGGCATCTTGGAGGCAATCCTGGGAGCCGTTTCGGGCCGAGAAGAAGTCTGCGAGATGCTTTGGCCCGCTTTTAGCATTTCTTTTTCGGGTCAGCATGTTCCCCTCTCGATCTCCGTCGCCCACAAGGTAAGTTTTCAGCTTGGTGTCGCTTTATATCGTAGCTTCTTTAGGTCAGGAGTACGGAGCTCTGAACTACACATCTACTCCCGAGCTCATCCAGGCCACGGCCCCCTGACTACCTTTCTTGACATGACCCATTAACCCTCCTGGGGTTTCCATGAACCCTCAGATGACAGGGCAAGCAAAATCTATCTTCTGATGCTTCCTTGAAGAGCTTCAAGACTTGAATGAGCAGTGATACTGTCACAGCAGAACCTGGCCCTTTATGATGTCATAGTCAAAGTTTCCATGGAGCTTCACTATGACACGTGCAGTGTTCCATTTTATGCAAGTTAGCCTCACAGTTTCTTCTGGTGGATGTCAACTAGAATCTATTCCCCTGGGGAAGCCAATTTCAATCTCCATTGCCAATCTTCTCTGCTGCACAAATGGTACTTGCAAACACTTAAAATGAAGAACACTCCCTACAAGGTAAAAGCTTAAGCACAAACCAGGGGCACAGCAATCTCTACTAATGTTTTTCAATACTCATTTTTCCATTTGCATAACTCATAACTACATTGACATTGATGCTTCAGACGTTGCTAAAAACTCAGAAAAATTCCCAAATGGTTATGCAAATGAAGCATAGATAACCCTACTAGAAAGGATTCAACTTATGGCAAAAGAGGACAAGGAAAATATTGGGTGGATGTAGGGAAATAAATGCACTTCATGAAGGAGGTCTAACGTCCAGGTCCATATTTCCACTAGACGTAGGTCTTTTATTCCAATGAAAATGTTTGAGTTTCATTTGGATTAATAAAGAATGGTGTTTAGCAGTGGAAACAAGCATCTTGGGCTGATGCTACTTTGCAGTGAGAAAGGTGGGCACGGGTCGTGGATGTCTAGACTGTGACTTGTCCTTTGGGTAATATTCACCAAAAACATATTTATATGTAGTAAGAAAGGGCATAGGGCAAGAGGACACTTACCTCAAACTTATGATCATCTTGTACCTTGCATTAAATTTGATGTGACTTTTGTGCTTTTAGTGTTATTTTCTGCCATAAGCTTTAAACCTGCCTCTGACTACCTTTCTTGACATGACCCATTAACCCTCCTGGGGTTTCCATGAACCCTCAGATGACAGGGGAAGCAAAATCTATCTTCTGATGCTTCCTTGAAGAGGTTCAAGACTTGAATGAGCAGTGATACTGTCACAGCAGAACCTGGCCCTTTATGATGTCATAGTCAAAGTTTCCATGGAGCTTCACTATGACACGTGCAGTGTTCCATTTTATGCAAGTTAGCCTCACAGTTTCTTCTGGTGGATGTCAACTACAATCTATTCCCCTGGGGAAGCCAATTTCAATCTCCATTGCCAATCTTCTCTGATGCACAAATGGCACTTGCAAACACCTAAAATGAAGACAACTTCCTACAAGGTAAAAGCTTAAGCACAAACCAGGGGCACAGCAATCTCTATAAATGTTTTTCAATACTCATTATTCCATTTGCATAACTCATAACTACATTGACATTGATGCTTCAGATGTTGCTAAAAACTCGGAAAAGTTCCTAAATGGTTATGCAATGAAGCATAGATAACCCTACTAGAAAGGATTCAACTTATGGCAAAAGAGGACAAGGAAAATATTGGGTGGATGTAGGGAAATAAATGCACTTCATGAAGGAGGTCTAACGTCCAGGTCCATATTTCCACTAGACGTAGGTCTTTGATTCCAATGAAAATGTTTGAGTTTCATTTGGATTAATAAAGAATGGTGTTTAGCAGTAGAAACAAGCATCTTGGGCTGATGCTACTTTGCAGTGAGAAAGGTGGGCACGGGTAGTGGATGTCTAGACTGTGACTTGTCCTTTGGGTAATATTCACCAAAAACATATTTATATGTAGTAAGAAAGGGCATAGGGCAAGAGGACACTTACCTCAAACTTATGGACATCTTCTACCTTGCATTAAATTTGATGTGACTTTTGTGCTTTTAGTGTTATTTTCTGCCATAAGCTTTAAACCTGCCTCTGACTACCTTTCTTGACATGACCCATTAACCCTCCTGGGGTTTCCATGAACCCTCAGATGACAGGAAAGCAAAATCTATCTTCTGATGCTTCCTTGATGAGCTTCCAGACTTGAATGAGCAGTGATACTGTCACAGCAGAACCTGGCCCTTTATGATGTCATAGTCAAAGTTTCCATGGAGCTTCACTATGACACGTGCAGTGTTCCATTTTTTGCAAGTTAGCCTCACAGTTTCTTCTGGTGGATGTCAACTACAATCTATTCCCCTGGGGAAGCCAATTTCAATCTCCATTGCCAATCTTCTCTGATACACAAATGGCACTTGCAAACGCCTAAAATGAAGACAACTTCCTACAAGGTAAAAGCTTAAGCACAAACCAGGGGCACAGCAATCTCTATAAATGTTTTTCAATACTCATTATTCCATTTGCATAACTCATAACTACATTGACATTGATGCTTCAGATGTTGCTAAAAACTTGGAAAAGTTCCTAAATGGTTATGCAATGAAGCATAGATAACCCTACTAGAAAGGATTCAACTTATGGCAAAAGAGGACAAGGAAAATATTGGGTGGATGTAGGGAAATAAATGCACTTCATGAAGGAGGCCTAACGTCCAGGTCCATATTTCCACTAGACGTAGGTCTTTGATTCCAATGAAAATGTTTGAGTTTCATTTGGATTAATAAAGAATGGTGTTTAGCAGTGGAAACAAGCATCTTGGGCTGATGCTACTTTGCAGTGAGAAAGGTGGGCACGGGTAGTGGATGTCTAGACTGTGACTTGTCCTTTGGGTAAAATTCACCAAAAACATATTTATATGTAGTAAGAAAGGGCATAGGGCAAGAGGACACTTACCTCAAACTTATGGTCCTCTTCTACCTTGCATTAAATTTGATGTGACTTTTGTGCTTTCAGTGTTATTTTCTGCCATAAGCTTTAAACCTGCCTCTGACTACCTTTCTTGACATGACCCATTAACCCTCCTGGGGTTTCCATGAACCCTCAGATGACAGGGGAAGCAAAATCTATCTTCTGATGCTTCCTTGAAGAGGTTCAAGACTTGAATGAGCAGTGATACTGTCACAGCAGAACCTGGCCCTTTATGATGTCATAGTCAAAGTTTCCATGGAGCTTCACTATGACACGTGCAGTGTTCCATTTTATGCAAGTTAGCCTCACAGTTTCTTCTGGTGGATGTCAACTACAATCTATTCCCCTGGGGAAGCCAATTTCAATCTCCATTGCCAATCTTCTCTGATGCACAAATGGCACTTGCAAACACCTAAAATGAAGACAACTTCCTACAAGGTAAAAGCTTAAGCACAAACCAGGGGCACAGCAATCTCTATTAATGTTTTTCAATACTCATTATTCCATTTGCATAACTCATAACTACATTGACATTGATGCTTCAGATGTTGCTAAAAACTTGGAAAAGTTCCTAAATGGTTATGCAATGAAGCATAGATAACCCTACTAGAAAGGATTCAACTTATGGCAAAAGAGGACAAGGAAAATATTGGGTGGATGTAGGGAAATAAATGCACTTCATGAAGGAGGTCTAACGTCCAGGTCCATATTTCCACTAGACGTAGGTCTTTGATTCCAATGAAAATGTTTGAGTTTCATTTGGATTAATAAAGAATGGTGTTTAGCAGTGGAAACAAGCATCTTGGGCTGATGCTACTTTGCAGTGAGAAAGGTGGGCACGGGTAGTGGATGTCTAGACTGTGACTTGTCCTTTGGGTAATATTCACCAAAAACATATTTATATGTAGTAAGAAAGGGCATAGGGCAAGAGGACACTTACCTCAAACTTATGGTCCTCTTCTACCTTGCATTAAATTTGATGTGACTTTTGTGCTTTTAGTGTTATTTTCTGCCATAAGCTTTAAACCTGCCTCTGACTACCTTTCTTGACATGACCCATTAACCCTCCTGGGGTTTCCATGAACCCTCAGATGACAGGGGAAGCAAAATCTATCTTCTGATGCTTCCTTGATGAGCTTCCAGACTTGAATGAGCAGTGATACTGTCACAGCAGAACCTGGCCCTTTATGATGTCATAGTCAAAGTTTCCATGGAGCTTCACTATGACACGTGCAGTGTTCCATTTTATGCAAGTTAGCCTCACAGTTTCTTCTGGTGGATGTCAACTACAATCTATTCCCCTGGGGAAGCCAATTTCAATCTCCATTGCCAATCTTCTCTGATACACAAATGGCACTTGCAAACACCTAAAATGAAGACAACTTCCTACAAGGTAAAAGCTTAAGCACAAACCAGGGGCACAGCAATCTCTATAAATGTTTTTCAATACTCATTATTCCATTTGCATAACTCATAACTACATTGACATTGATGCTTCAGATGTTGCTAAAAACTTGGAAAAGTTCCTAAATGGTTATGCAATGAAGCATAGATAACCCTACTAGAAAGGATTCAACTTATGGCAAAAGAGGACAAGGAAAATATTGGGTGGATGTAGGGAAATAAATGCACTTCATGAAGGAGGTCTAACGTCCAGGTCCATATTTCCACTAGACGTAGGTCTTTGATTCCAATGAAAATGTTTGAGTTTCATTTGGATTAATAAAGAATGGTGTTTAGCAGTGGAAACAAGCATCTTGGGCTGATGCTACTTTGCAGTGAGAAAGGTGGGCACGGGTAGTGGATGTCTAGACTGTGACTTGTCCTTTGGGTAATATTCACCAAAAACATATTTATATGTAGTAAGAAAGGGCATAGGGCAAGAGGACACTTACCTCAAACTTATGGACATCTTCTACCTTGCATTAAACTTGATGTGACTTTTGTGCTTTTAGTGTTATTTTCTGCCATAAGCTTTAAACCTGCCTCTGACTACCTTTCTTGACATGACCCATTAACCCTCCTGGGGTTTCCATGAACCCTCAGATGGCAGGGGAAGCAAAATCTATCATCTGATGCTTCCTTGAAGAGCTTCAAGACTTGAATGAGCAGTGATACTGTCACAGAAGAACCTGGCCCTTTATGATGTCATAGTCAAAGTTTCCATGGAGCTTCGCTATGACACGTGCAGTGTTCCATTTTGTGCAAGTTAGCCTCACAGTTTCTTCTGGTGGATGTCAACTAGAATCTATTCCCCTGGGGAAGCCAATTTCAATCTCCATTGCCAATCTTCTCTGATACACAAATGGTACTTGCAAACACCTAAAATGAAAACAACTCCCTACAAGGTAAAAGCTTAAGCACAAACCAGGGGAACAGCAATCTCTATTAATGTTTTTCAATACTCATTTTTCCATTTGCATAACTCATAGCTACATTGACATTGATGCTTCAGATGTTGCTAAAAACTTGGAAAATTTCCTAAATGGTTATGCAAATGAAGCATAGATAACCCTACTAGAAAGGATTCAACTTATGGCAAAAGAGGACAAGGAAAATATTGGGTGGATGTAGGGAAATAAATGCACTTCATGAAGGAGGTCTAACGTCCAGGTCCATATTTCCACTAGACGTAGGTCTTTGATTCCAATGAAAATGTTTGAGTTTCATTTGGATTAATAAAGAATGGTGTTTAGCAGTGGAAACAAGCATCTTGGGCTGATGCTACTTTGCAGTGAGAAAGGTGGGCACAGGTAGTTGATGTCTAGACTGTGACTTGTCCTTTGGGTAATATTCACCAAAAACATATTTATATGTAGTAAGAAAGGGCATAGGGCAAGAGGACACTTACCTCAAACTTATGATCATCTTGTACCTTGCATTAAATTTGATGTGACTTTTGTGCTTTTAGTGTTATTTTCTGCCATAAGCTTTAAACCTGCCTCTGACTACCTTTCTTGACATGACCCATTAACCCTCCTGGGGTTTCCATGAACCCTCAGATGACAGGGGAAGCAAAATCTATCTTCTGATGCTTCCTTGAAGAGGTTCAAGACTTGAATGAGCAGTGATACTGTCACAGCAGAACCTGGCCCTTTATGATGTCATAGTCAAAGTTTCCATGGAGCTTCACTATGACACGTGCAGTGTTCCATTTTATGCAAGTTAGCCTCACAGTTTCTTCTGGTGGATGTCAACTACAATCTATTCCCCTGGGGAAGCCAATTTCAATCTCCATTGCCAATCTTCTCTGATGCACAAATGGCACTTGCAAACACCTAAAATGAAGACAACTTCCTACAAGGTAAAAGCTTAAGCACAAACCAGGGGCACAGCAATCTCTATAAATGTTTTTCAATACTCATTATTCCATTTGCATAACTCATAACTACATTGACATTGATGCTTCAGATGTTGCTAAAAACTTGGAAAAGTTCCTAAATGGTTATGCAATGAAGCATAGATAACCCTACTAGAAAGGATTCAACTTATGGCAAAAGAGGACAAGGAAAATATTGGGTGGATGTAGGGAAATAAATGCACTTCATGAAGGAGGTCTAACGTCCAGGTCCATATTTCCACTAGACGTAGGTCTTTGATTCCAATGAAAATGTTTGAGTTTCATTTGGATTAATAAAGAATGGTGTTTAGCAGTAGAAACAAGCATCTTGGGCTGATGCTACTTTGCAGTGAGAAAGGTGGGCACGGGTAGTGGATGTCTAGACTGTGACTTGTCCTTTGGGTAATATTCACCAAAAACATATTTATATGTAGTAAGAAAGGGCATAGGGCAAGAGGACACTTACCTCAAACTTATGGACATCTTCTACCTTGCATTAAATTTGATGTGACTTTTGTGCTTTTAGTGTTATTTTCTGCCATAAGCTTTAAACCTGCCTCTGACTACCTTTCTTGACATGACCCATTAACCCTCCTGGGGTTTCCATGAACCCTCAGATGACAGGGGAAGCAAAATCTATCTTCTGATGCTTCCTTGATGAGCTTCCAGACTTGAATGAGCAGTGATACTGTCACAGCAGAACCTGGCCCTTTATGATGTCATAGTCAAAGTTTCCATGGAGCTTCACTATGACACGTGCAGTGTTCCATTTTGTGCAAGTTAGCCTCACAGTTTCTTCTGGTGGATGTCAACTAGAATCTATTCCCCTGGGGAAGCCAATTTCAATCTCCATTGCCAATCTTCTCTGATACACAAATGGTACTTGCAAACACCTAAAATGAAAACAACTCCCTACAAGGTAAAAGCTTAAGCACAAACCAGGGGAACAGCAATCTCTATTAATGTTTTTCAATACTCATTTTTCCATTTGCATAACTCATAACTACATTGACATTGATGCTTCAGATGTTGCTAAAAACTTGGAAATTTTCCTAAATGGTTATGCAAATGAAGCATAGATAACCCTACTAGAAAGGATTCAACTTATGGCAAAAGAGGACAAGGAAAATATTGGGTGGATGTAGGGAAATAAATGCACTTCATGAAGGAGGTCTATCTTCCAGGTCCATATTTCCACTAGACGTAGGTCTTTGATTCCAATGAAAATGTTTGAGTTTCATTTGGATTAATAAAGAATGGTGTTTAGCAGTGGAAACAAGCATCTTGGGCTGATGCTACTTTGCAGTGAGAAAGGTGGGCACAGGTAGTTGATGTCTAGACTGTGACTTGTCCTTTGGGTAATATTCACCAAAAACATATTTATATGTAGTAAGAAAGGGCATAGGGCAAGAGGACACTTACCTCAAACTTATGATCATCTTGTACCTTGCATTAAATTTGATGTGACTTTTGTGCTTTTAGTGTTATTTTCTGCCATAAGCTTTAAACCTGCCTCTGACTACCTTTCTTGACATGACCCATTAACCCTCCTGGGGTTTCCATGAACCCTCAGATGACAGGGGAAGCAAAATCTATCTTCTGATGCTTCCTTGAAGAGGTTCAAGACTTGAATGAGCAGTGATACTGTCACAGCAGAACCTGGCCCTTTATGATGTCATAGTCAAAGTTTCCATGGAGCTTCACTATGACACGTGCAGTGTTCCATTTTATGCAAGTTAGCCTTACAGTTTCTTCTGGTGGATGTCAACTACAATCTATTCCCCTGGGGAAGCCAATTTCAATCTCCATTGCCAATCTTCTCTGATGCACAAATGGCACTTGCAAACACCTAAAATGAAGACAACTTCCTACAAGGTAAAAGCTTAAGCACAAACCAGGGGCACAGCAATCTCTATAAATGTTTTTCAATACTCATTATTCCATTTGCATAACTCATAACTACATTGACATTGATGCTTCAGATGTTGCTAAAAACTTGGAAAAGTTCCTAAATGGTTATGCAATGAAGCATAGATAACCCTACTAGAAAGGATTCAACTTATGGCAAAAGAGGACAAGGAAAATATTGGGTGGATGTAGGGAAATAAATGCACTTCATGAAGGAGGTCTAACGTCCAGGTCCATATTTCCACTAGACGTAGGTCTTTGATTCCAATGAAAATGTTTGAGTTTCATTTGGATTAATAAAGAATGGTGTTTAGCAGTGGAAACAAGCATCTTGGGCTGATGCTACTTTGCAGTGAGAAAGGTGGGCACGGGTAGTGGATGTCTAGACTGTGACTTGTCCTTTGGGTAATATTCACCAAAAACATATTTATATGTAGTAAGAAAGGGCATAGGGCAAGAGGACACTTACCTCAAACTTATGGTCCTCTTCTACCTTGCATTAAATTTGATGTGACTTTTGTGCTTTTAGTGTTATTTTCTGCCATAAGCTTTAAACCTGCCTCTGACTACCTTTCTTGACATGACCCATTAACCCTCCTGGGGTTTCCATGAACCCTCAGATGACAGGGGAAGCAAAATCTATCTTCTGATGCTTCCTTGAAGAGGTTCAAGACTTGAATGAGCAGTGATACTGTCACAGCAGAACCTGGCCCTTTATGATGTCATAGTCAAAGTTTCCATGGAGCTTCACTATGACACGTGCAGTGTTCCATTTTATGCAAGTTAGCCTCACAGTTTCTTCTGGTGGATGTCAACTACAATCTATTCCCCTGGGGAAGCCAATTTCAATCTCCATTGCCAATCTTCTCTGATGCACAAATGGCACTTGCAAACACCTAAAATGAAGACAACTTCCTACAAGGTAAAAGCTTAAGCACAAACCAGGGGCACAGCAATCTCTATAAATGTTTTTCAATACTCATTATTCCATTTGCATAACTCATAACTACATTGACATTGATGCTTCAGATGTTGCTAAAAACTTGGAAAAGTTCCTAAATGGTTATGCAATGAAGCATAGATAACCCTACTAGAAAGGATTCAACTTATGGCAAAAGAGGACAAGGAAAATATTGGGTGGATGTAGGGAAATAAATGCACTTCATGAAGGAGGTCTAACGTCCAGGTCCATATTTCCACTAGACGTAGGTCTTTGATTCCAATGAAAATGTTTGAGTTTCATTTGGATTAATAAAGAATGGTGTTTAGCAGTAGAAACAAGCATCTTGGGCTGATGCTACTTTGCAGTGAGAAAGGTGGGCACGGGTAGTGGATGTCTAGACTGTGACTTGTCCTTTGGGTAATATTCACCAAAAACATATTTATATGTAGTAAGAAAGGGCATAGGGCAAGAGGACACTTACCTCAAACTTATGGACATCTTCTACCTTGCATTAAATTTGATGTGACTTTTGTGCTTTTAGTGTTATTTTCTGCCATAAGCTTTAAACCTGCCTCTGACTACCTTTCTTGACATGACCCATTAACCCTCCTGGGGTTTCCATGAACCCTCAGATGACAGGGGAAGCAAAATCTATCTTCTGATGCTTCCTTGATGAGCTTCCAGACTTGAATGAGCAGTGATACTGTCACAGCAGAACCTGGCCCTTTATGATGTCATAGTCAAAGTTTCCATGGAGCTTCACTATGACACGTGCAGTGTTCCATTTTTTGCAAGTTAGCCTCACAGTTTCTTCTGGTGGATGTCAACTACAATCTATTCCCCTGGGGAAGCCAATTTCAATCTCCATTGCCAATCTTCTCTGATACACAAATGGCAC
This sequence comes from Engystomops pustulosus, assembly GCF_040894005.1. NCBI lineage: Eukaryota > Metazoa > Chordata > Amphibia > Anura > Leptodactylidae > Engystomops > Engystomops pustulosus. The sequence continues at coordinate 91,781,949 of NC_092411.1, read as the reverse complement.
TTGCAAACGCCTAAAATGAAGACAACTTCCTACAAGGTAAAAGCTTAAGCACAAACCAGGGGCACAGCAATCTCTATAAATGTTTTTCAATACTCATTATTCCATTTGCATAACTCATAACTACATTGACATTGATGCTTCAGATGTTGCTAAAAACTTGGAAAAGTTCCTAAATGGTTATGCAATGAAGCATAGATAACCCTACTAGAAAGGATTCAACTTATGGCAAAAGAGGACAAGGAAAATATTGGGTGGATGTAGGGAAATAAATGCACTTCATGAAGGAGGTCTAACGTCCAGGTCCATATTTCCACTAGACGTAGGTCTTTGATTCCAATGAAAATGTTTGAGTTTCATTTGGATTAATAAAGAATGGTGTTTAGCAGTGGAAACAAGCATCTTGGGCTGATGCTACTTTGCAGTGAGAAAGGTGGGCACGGGTAGTGGATGTCTAGACTGTGACTTGTCCTTTGGGTAATATTCACCAAAAACATATTTATATGTATTAAGAAAGGGCATAGGGCAAGAGGACACTTACCTCAAACTTATGGTCCTCTTCTACCTTGCATTAAATTTGATGTGACTTTTGTGCTTTCAGTGTTATTTTCTGCCATAAGCTTTAAACCTGCCTCTGACTACCTTTCTTGACATGACCCATTAACCCTCCTGGGGTTTCCATGAACCCTCAGATGACAGGGGAAGCAAAATCTATCTTCTGATGCTTCCTTGAAGAGGTTCAAGACTTGAATGAGCAGTGATACTGTCACAGCAGAACCTGGCCCTTTATGATGTCATAGTCAAAGTTTCCATGGAGCTTCACTTTGACACGTGCAGAGTTCCATTTTATGCAAGTTAGCCTCACAGTTTCTTCTGGTGGATGTCAACTACAATCTATTCCCCTGGGGAAGCCAATTTCAATCTCCATTGCCAATCTTCTCTGATGCACAAATGGCACTTGCAAACACCTAAAATGAAGACAACTTCCTACAAGGTAAAAGCTTAAGCACAAACCAGGGGCACAGCAATCTCTATAAATGTTTTTCAATACTCATTATTCCATTTGCATAACTCATAACTACATTGACATTGATGCTTCAGATGTTGCTAAAAACTTGGAAAAGTTCCTAAATGGTTATGCAATGAAGCATAGATAACCCTACTAGAAAGGATTCAACTTATGGCAAAAGAGGACAAGGAAAATATTGGGTGGATGTAGGGAAATAAATGCACTTCATGAAGGAGGTCTAACGTCCAGGTCCATATTTCCACTAGACGTAGGTCTTTGATTCCAATGAAAATGTTTGAGTTTCATTTGGATTAATAGAGAATGGTGTTTAGCAGTGGAAACAAGCATCTTGGGCTGATGCTACTTTGCAGTGAGAAAGGTGGGCACGGGTAGTGGATGTCTAGACTGTGACTTGTCCTTTGGGTAATATTCACCAAAAACATATTTATATGTAGTAAGAAAGGGCATAGGGCAAGAGGACACTTACCTCAAACTTATGGTCCTCTTCTACCTTGCATTAAATTTGATGTGACTTTTGTGCTTTTAGTGTTATTTTCTGCCATAAGCTTTAAACCTGCCTCTGACTACCTTTCTTGACATGACCCATTAACCCTCCTGGGGTTTCCATGAACCCTCAGATGACAGGGGAAGCAAAATCTATCTTCTGATGCTTCCTTGATGAGCTTCCAGACTTGAATGAGCAGTGATACTGTCACAGCAGAACCTGGCCCTTTATGATGTCATAGTCAAAGTTTCCATGGAGCTTCACTATGACACGTGCAGTGTTCCATTTTGTGCAAGTTAGCCTCACAGTTTCTTCTGGTGGATGTCAACTAGAATCTATTCCCCTGGGGAAGCCAATTTCAATCTCCATTGCCAATCTTCTCTGATACACAAATGGTACTTGCAAACACCTAAAATGAAAACAACTCCCTACAAGGTAAAAGCTTAAGCACAAACCAGGGGAACAGCAATCTCTATTAATGTTTTTCAATACTCATTTTTCCATTTGCATAACTCATAACTACATTGACATTGATGCTTCAGATGTTGCTAAAAACTTGGAAATTTTCCTAAATGGTTATGCAAATGAAGCATAGATAACCCTACTAGAAAGGATTCAACTTATGGCAAAAGAGGACAAGGAAAATATTGGGTGGATGTAGGGAAATAAATGCACTTCATGAAGGAGGTCTAACTTCCAGGTCCATATTTCCACTAGACGTAGGTCTTTGATTCCAATGAAAATGTTTGAGTTTCATTTGGATTAATAAAGAATGGTGTTTAGCAGTGGAAACAAGCATCTTGGGCTGATGCTACTTTGCAGTGAGAAAGGTGGGCACAGGTAGTTGATGTCTAGACTGTGACTTGTCCTTTGGGTAATATTCACCAAAAACATATTTATATGTAGTAAGAAAGGGCATAGGGCAAGAGGACACTTACCTCAAACTTATGATCATCTTGTACCTTGCATTAAATTTGATGTGACTTTTGTGCTTTTAGTGTTATTTTCTGCCATAAGCTTTAAACCTGCCTCTGACTACCTTTCTTGACATGACCCATTAACCCTCCTGGGGTTTCCATGAACCCTCAGATGACAGGGGAAGCAAAATCTATCTTCTGATGCTTCCTTGAAGAGGTTCAAGACTTGAATGAGCAGTGATACTGTCACAGCAGAACCTGGCAATTTATGATGTCATAGTCAAAGTTTCCATGGAGCTTCACTATGACACGTGCAGTGTTCCATTTTATGCAAGTTAGCCTCACAGTTTCTTCTGGTGGATGTCAACTACAATCTATTCCCCTGGGGAAGCCAATTTCAATCTCCATTGCCAATCTTCTCTGATGCACAAATGGCACTTGCAAACACCTAAAATGAAGACAACTTCCTACAAGGTAAAAGCTTAAGCACAAACCAGGGGCACAGCAATCTCTATAAATGTTTTTCAATACTCATTATTCCATTTGCATAACTCATAACTACATTGACATTGATGCTTCAGATGTTGCTAAAAACTTGGAAAAGTTCCTAAATGGTTATGCAATGAAGCATAGATAACCCTACTAGAAAGGATTCAACTTATGGCAAAAGAGGACAAGGAAAATATTGGGTGGATGTAGGGAAATAAATGCACTTCATGAAGGAGGTCTAACGTCCAGGTCCATATTTCCACTAGACGTAGGTCTTTGATTCCAATGAAAATGTTTGAGTTTCATTTGGATTAATAAAGAATGGTGTTTAGCAGTAGAAACAAGCATCTTGGGCTGATGCTACTTTGCAGTGAGAAAGGTGGGCACGGGTAGTGGATGTCTAGACTGTGACTTGTCCTTTGGGTAATATTCACCAAAAACATATTTATATGTAGTAAAAAAGGGCATAGGGCAAGAGGACACTTACCTCAAACTTATGATCATCTTGTACCTTGCATTAAATTTGATGTGACTTTTGTGCTTTTAGTGTTATTTTCTGCCATAAGCTTTAAACCTGCCTCTGACTACCTTTCTTGACATGACCCATTAACCCTCCTGGGGTTTCCATGAACCCTCAGATGACAGGGGAAGCAAAATCTATCTTCTGATGCTTCCTTGAAGAGGTTCAAGACTTGAATGAGCAGTGATACTGTCACAGCAGAACCTGGCAATTTATGATGTCATAGTCAAAGTTTCCATGGAGCTTCACTATGACACGTGCAGTGTTCCATTTTATGCAAGTTAGCCTCACAGTTTCTTCTGGTGGATGTCAACTACAATCTATTCCCCTGGGGAAGCCAATTTCAATCTCCATTGCCAATCTTCTCTGATGCACAAATGGCACTTGCAAACACCTAAAATGAAGACAACTTCCTACAAGGTAAAAGCTTAAGCACAAACCAGGGGCACAGCAATCTCTATAAATGTTTTTCAATACTCATTATTCCATTTGCATAACTCATAACTACATTGACATTGATGCTTCAGATGTTGCTAAAAACTTGGAAAAGTTCCTAAATGGTTATGCAATGAAGCATAGATAACCCTACTAGAAAGGATTCAACTTATGGCAAAAGAGGACAAGGAAAATATTGGGTGGATGTAGGGAAATAAATGCACTTCATGAAGGAGGTCTAACGTCCAGGTCCATATTTCCACTAGACGTAGGTCTTTGATTCCAATGAAAATGTTTGAGTTTCATTTGGATTAATAAAGAATGGTGTTTAGCAGTAGAAACAAGCATCTTGGGCTGATGCTACTTTGCAGTGAGAAAGGTGGGCACGGGTAGTGGATGTCTAGACTGTGACTTGTCCTTTGGGTAATATTCACCAAAAACATATTTATATGTAGTAAGAAAGGGCATAGGGCAAGAGGACACTTACCTCAAACTTATGGACATCTTCTACCTTGCATTAAATTTGATGTGACTTTTGTGCTTTTAGTGTTATTTTCTGCCATAAGCTTTAAACCTGCCTCTGACTACCTTTCTTGACATGACCCATTAACCCTCCTGGGGTTTCCATGAACCCTCAGATGACAGGGGAAGCAAAATCTATCTTCTGATGCTTCCTTGATGAGCTTCCAGACTTGAATGAGCAGTGATACTGTCACAGCAGAACCTGTCCCTTTATGATGTCATAGTCAAAGTTTCCATGGAGCTTCACTATGACACGTGCAGTGTTCCATTTTATGCAAGTTAGCCTCACAGTTTCTTCTGGTGGATGTCAACTACAATCTATTCCCCTGGGGAAGCCAATTTCAATCTCCATTGCCAATCTTCTCTGATGCACAAATGGCTCTTGCAAACACCTAAAATGAAGACAACTTCCTACAAGGTAAAAGCTTAAGCACAAACCAGGGGAACAGCAATCTCTATAAATGTTTTTCAATACTCATTTTTCCATTTGCATAACTCATAACTACATTGACATTGATGCTTCAGATGTTGCTAAAAACTTGGAAAAGTTCCTAAATGGTTATGCAATGAAGCATAGATAACCCTACTAGAAAGGATTCAACTTATGGCAAAAGAGGACAAGGAAAATATTGGGTGGATGTAGGGAAATAAATGCACTTCATGAAGGAGGTCTAACGTCCAGGTCAATATTTCCACTAGACGTAGGTCTTTGATTCCAATGAAAATGTTTGAGTTTCATTTGGATTAATAAAGAATGGTGTTTAGCAGTGGAAACAAGCATCTTGGGCTGATGCTACTTTGCAGTGAGAAAGGTGGGCACGGGTAGTGGATGTCTAGACTGTGACTTGTCCTTTGGGTAATATTCACCAAAAACATATTTATATGTAGTAAGAAAGGGCATAGGGCAAGAGGACACTTACCTCAAACTTATGGTCATCTTCTACCTTGCATTAAATTTGATGTGACTTTAATGCTTTTAGTGTTATTTTCTGCCATAAGCTTTAAACCTGCCTCTGACTACCTTTCTTGACATGACCCATTAACCCTACTGGGGTTTCCATGAACCCTCAGATGACAGGGGAAGAAAAATCTATCTTCTGATGCTTCCTTGAAGAGGTTCAAGACTTGAATGAGCAGTGATACTGTCACAGCAGAACCTGGCCCTTTATGATGTCATAGTCAAAGTTTCCATGGAGCTTCGCTATGACACGTGCAGTGTTCCATTTTGTGCAAGTTAGCCTCACAGTTTCTTCTGGTGGATGTCAACTACAATCTATTCCCCTGGGGAAGCCAATTTCAATCTCCATTGCCAATCTTCTCTGATACACAAATGGTACTTGCAAACACCTAAAATGAAAACAACTCCCTACAAGGTAAAATCTTAAGCACAAACCAGGGGAAAAGCAATATCTATTAATGTTTTTCAATACTCATTTTTCCATTTGCATAACTCATAACTACATTGACATTGATGCTTCAGATGTTGCTAAAAACTTGGAAAATTTCCTAAATGGTTATGCAATGAAGCATAGATAACCCTACTAGAAAGGATTCAACTTATGGCAAAAGAGGACAAGGAAAATATTGGGTGGATGTAGGGAAATAAATGCACTTCATGAAGGAGGTCTTATGTCCTGGTCCATATTTCCACTAGACGTAGGTCTTTGATTCCAATGAAAATGTTTGAGTTTCATTTGGATTAATAAAGAATGGTGTTTAGCAGTGGATACAAGCACTTGGGCTGATGCTACTTTGCAGTGAGAAAGGTGGGCACGGGTAGTGGATGTCTAGACTGTGACTTGTCCTTTGGGTAATATTCACCAAAAACATATTTATATGTAGTAAGAAAGGGCATAGGGCAAGAGGACACTTACCTCAAACTTATGATCATCTTGTACCTTGCATTAAATTTGATGTGACTTTTGTGCTTTTAGTGTTATTTTCTGCCATAAGCTTTAAACCTGCCTCTGACTACCTTTCTTGACATGACCCATTAACCCTCCTGGGGTTTCCATGAACCCTCAGATGACAGGGGAAGCAAAATCTATCTTCTGATGCTTCCTTGAAGAGGTTCAAGACTTGAATGAGCAGTGATACTGTCACAGCAGAACCTGGCCCTTTATGATGTCATAGTCAAAGTTTCCATGGAGCTTCACTATGACACGTGCAGTGTTCCATTTTATGCAAGTTAGCCTCACAGTTTCTTCTGGTGGATGTCAACTACAATCTATTCCCCTGGGGAAGCCAATTTCAATCTCCATTGCCAATCTTCTCTGATGCACAAATGGCACTTGCAAACACCTAAAATGAAGACAACTTCCTACAAGGTAAAAGCTTAAGCACAAACCAGGGGCACAGCAATCTCTATAAATGTTTTTCAATACTCATTATTCCATTTGCATAACTCATAACTACATTGACATTGATGCTTCAGATGTTGCTAAAAACTTGGAAAAGTTCCTAAATGGTTATGCAATGAAGCATAGATAACCCTACTAGAAAGGATTCAACTTATGGCAAAAGAGGACAAGGAAAATATTGGGTGGATGTAGGGAAATAAATGCACTTCATGAAGGAGGTCTAACGTCCAGGTCCATATTTCCACTAGACGTAGGTCTTTGATTCCAATGAAAATGTTTGAGTTTCATTTGGATTAATAAAGAATGGTGTTTAGCAGTGGAAACAAGCATCTTGGGCTGATGCTACTTTGCAGTGAGAAAGGTGGGCACGGGTAGTGGATGTCTAGACTGTGACTTGTCCTTTGGGTAATATTCACCAAAAACATATTTATATGTAGTAAGAAAGGGCATAGGGCAAGAGGACACTTACTTCAAACTTATGGACATCTTCTACCTTGCATTAAATTTGATGTGACTTTTGTGCTTTTAGTGTTATTTTCTGCCATAAGCTTTAAACCTGCCTCTGACTACCTTTCTTGACATGACCCATTAACCCTCCTGGGGTTTCCATGAACCCTCAGATGACAGGGGAAGCAAAATCTATCTTCTGATGCTTCCTTGAAGAGCTTCAAGACTTGAATGAGCAGTGATACTGTCACAGCAGAACCTGGCCCTTTATGGTGTCATAGTCAAAGTTTCCATGGAGCTTCGCTATGACACGTGCAGTGTTCCATTTTGTGCAAGTTAGCCTCACAGTTTCTTCTGGTGGATGTCAACTAGAATCTATTCCCCTGGGGAAGCCAATTTCAATCTCCATTGCCAATCTTCTCTGATACACAAATGGTACTTGCAAACACCTAAAATGAAAACAACTCCCTACAAGGTAAAAGCTTAAGCACAAACCAGGGGCACAGCAATCTCTATTAATGTTTTTCAATACTCATTTTTCCATTTGCATAACTCATAACTACATTGACATTGATGCTTCAGATGTTGCTAAAAACTTGGAAAATTTCCTAAATGGTTATGCAAATGAAGCATAGATAACCCTACTAGAAAGGATTCAACTTATGGCAAAAGAGGACAAGGAAAATATTGGGTGGATGTAGGGAAATAAATGCACTTCATGAAGGAGGTCTAACGTCCAGGTCCATATTTCCACTAGACGTAGGTCTTTGATTCCAATGAAAATGTTTGAGTTTCATTTGGATTAATAAAGAATGGTGTTTAGCAGTGGAAACAAGCATCTTGGGCTGATGCTACTTTGCAGTGAGAAAGGTGGGCACAGGTAGTTGATGTCTAGACTGTGACTTGTCCTTTGGGTAATATTCACCAAAAACATATTTATATGTAGTAAGAAAGGGCATAGGGCAAGAGGACACTTACCTCAAACTTATGATCATCTTGTACCTTGCATTAAATTTGATGTGACTTTTGTGCTTTTAGTGTTATTTTCTGCCATAAGCTTTAAACCTGCCTCTGACTACCTTTCTTGACATGACCCATTAACCCTCCTGGGGTTTCCATGAACCCTCAGATGACAGGGGAAGCAAAATCTATCTTCTGATGCTTCCTTGAAGAGGTTCAAGACTTGAATGAGCAGTGATACTGTCACAGCAGAACCTGGCCCTTTATGATGTCATAGTCAAAGTTTCCATGGAGCTTCACTATGACACGTGCAGTGTTCCATTTTATGCAAGTTAGCCTCACAGTTTCTTCTGGTGGATGTCAACTACAATCTATTCCCCTGGGGAAGCCAATTTCAATCTCCATTGCCAATCTTCTCTGATGCACAAATGGCACTTGCAAACACCTAAAATGAAGACAACTTCCTACAAGGTAAAAGCTTAAGCACAAACCAGGGGCACAGCAATCTCTATAAATGTTTTTCAATACTCATTATTCCATTTGCATAACTCATAACTACATTGACATTGATGCTTCAGATGTTGCTAAAAACTTGGAAAAGTTCCTAAATGGTTATGCAATGAAGCATAGATAACCCTACTAGAAAGGATTCAACTTATGGCAAAAGAGGACAAGGAAAATATTGGGTGGATGTAGGGAAATAAATGCACTTCATGAAGGAGGTCTAACGTCCAGGTCCATATTTCCACTAGACGTAGGTCTTTGATTCCAATGAAAATGTTTGAGTTTCATTTGGATTAATAAAGAATGGTGTTTAGCAGTGGAAACAAGCACTTGGGCTGATGCTACTTTGCAGTGAGAAAGGTGGGCACGGGTAGTGGATGTCTAGACTGTGACTTGTCCTTTGGGTAATATTCACCAAAAACATATTTATATGTAGTAAGGAAGGGCATAGGGCAAGAGGACACTTACCTCAAACTTATGGACATCTTCTACCTTGCATTAAATTTGATGTGACTTTTGTGCTTTTAGTGTTATTTTCTGCCATAAGCTTTAAACCTGCCTCTGACTACCTTTCTTGACATGACCCATTAACCCTCCTGGGGTTTCCATGAACCCTCAGATGACAGGGGAAGCAAAATCTATCTTCTGATGCTTCCTTGAAGAGCTTCAAGACTTGAATGAGCAGTGATACTGTCACAGCAGAACCTGGCCCTTTATGATGTCATAGTCAAAGTTTCCATGGAGCTTCGCTATGACACGTGCAGTGTTCCATTTTGTGCAAGTTAGCCTCACAGTTTCTTCTGGTGGATGTCAACTAGAATCTATTCCCCTGGGGAAGCCAATTTCAATCTCCATTGCCAATCTTCTCTGATACACAAATGGTACTTGCAAACACCTAAAATGAAAACAACTCCCTACAAGGTAAAAGCTTAAGCACAAACCAGGGGAACAGCAATCTCTATTAATGTTTTTCAATACTCATTTTTCCATTTGCATAACTCATAACTACATTGACATTGATGCTTCAGATGTTGCTAAAAACTTGGAAAATTTCCTAAATGGTTATGCAAATGAAGCATAGATAACCCTACTAGAAAGGATTCAACTTATGGCAAAAGAGGACAAGGAAAATATTGGGTGGATGTAGGGAAATAAATGCACTTCATGAAGGAGGTCTAACGTCCAGGTCCATATTTCCACTAGACGTAGGTCTTTGCTTCCAATGAAAATGTTTGAGTTTCATTTGGATTAATAAAGAATGGTGTTTAGCAGTGGAAACAAGCATCTTGGGCTGATGCTACTTTGCAGTGAGAAAGGTGGGCACAGGTAGTTGATGTCTAGACTGTGACTTGTCCTTTGGGTAATATTCACCAAAAACATATTTATATGTAGTAAGAAAGGGCATAGGGCAAGAGGACACTTACCTCAAACTTATGATCATCTTGTACCTTGCATTAAATTTGATGTGACTTTTGTGCTTTTAGTGTTATTTTCTGCCATAAGCTTTAAACCTGCCTCTGACTACCTTTCTTGACATGACCCATTAACCCTCCTGGGGTTTCCATGAACCCTCAGATGACAGGGGAAGCAAAATCTATCTTCTGATGCTTCCTTGAAGAGGTTCAAGACTTGAATGAGCAGTGATACTGTCACAGCAGAACCTGGCCCTTTATGATGTCATAGTCAAAGTTTCCATGGAGCTTCACTATGACACGTGCAGTGTTCCATTTTATGCAAGTTAGCCTCACAGTTTCTTCTGGTGGATGTCAACTACAATCTATTCCCCTGGGGAAGCCAATTTCAATCTCCATTGCCAATCTTCTCTGATGCACAAATGGCACTTGCAAACACCTAAAATGAAGACAACTTCCTACAAGGTAAAAGCTTAAGCACAAACCAGGGGCACAGCAATCTCTATAAATGTTTTTCAATACTCATTATTCCATTTGCATAACTCATAACTACATTGACATTGATGCTTCAGATGTTGCTAAAAACTTGGAAAAGTTCCTAAATGGTTATGCAATGAAGCATAGATAACCCTACTAGAAAGGATTCAACTTATGGCAAAAGAGGACAAGGAAAATATTGGGTGGATGTAGGGAAATAAATGCACTTCATGAAGGAGGTCTAACGTCCAGGTCCATATTTCCACTAGACGTAGGTCTTTGATTCCAATGAAAATGTTTGAGTTTCATTTGGATTAATAAAGAATGGTGTTTAGCAGTGGAAACAAGCACTTGGGCTGATGCTACTTTGCAGTGAGAAAGGTGGGCACGGGTAGTGGATGTCTAGACTGTGACTTGTCCTTTGGGTAATATTCACCAAAAACATATTTATATGTAGTAAGGAAGGGCATAGGGCAAGAGGACACTTACCTCAAACTTATGGACATCTTCTACCTTGCATTAAATTTGATGTGACTTTTGTGCTTTTAGTGTTATTTTCTGCCATAAGCTTTAAACCTGCCTCTGACTACCTTTCTTGACATGACCCATTAACCCTCCTGGGGTTTCCATGAACCCTCAGATGACAGGGGAAGCAAAATCTATCTTCTGATGCTTCCTTGAAGAGCTTCAAGACTTGAATGAGCAGTGATACTGTCACAGCAGAACCTGGCCCTTTATGATGTCATAGTCAAAGTTTCCATGGAGCTTCGCTATGACACGTGCAGTGTTCCATTTTGTGCAAGTTAGCCTCACAGTTTCTTCTGGTGGATGTCAACTAGAATCTATTCCCCTGGGGAAGCCAATTTCAATCTCCATTGCCAATCTTCTCTGATACACAAATGGTACTTGCAAACACCTAAAATGAAAACAACTCCCTACAAGGTAAAAGCTTAAGCACAAACCAGGGGAACAGCAATCTCTATTAATGTTTTTCAATACTCATTTTTCCATTTGCATAACTCATAACTACATTGACATTGATGCTTCAGATGTTGCTAAAAACTTGGAAAATTTCCTAAATGGTTATGCAAATGAAGCATAGATAACCCTACTAGAAAGGATTCAACTTATGGCAAAAGAGGACAAGGAAAATATTGGGTGGATGTAGGGAAATAAATGCACTTCATGAAGGAGGTCTAACGTCCAGGTCCATATTTCCACTAGACGTAGGTCTTTGCTTCCAATGAAAATGTTTGAGTTTCATTTGGATTAATAAAGAATGGTGTTTAGCAGTGGAAACAAGCATCTTGGGCTGATGCTACTTTGCAGTGAGAAAGGTGGGCACAGGTAGTTGATGTCTAGACTGTGACTTGTCCTTTGGGTAATATTCACCAAAAACATATTTATATGTAGTAAAAAAGGGCATAGGGCAAGAGGACACTTACCTCAAACTTATGATCATCTTGTACCTTGCATTAAATTTGATGTGACTTTTGTGCTTTTAGTGTTATTTTCTGCCATAAGCTTTAAACCTGCCTCTGACTACCTTTCTTGACATGACCCATTAACCCTCCTGGGGTTTCCATGAACCCTCAGATGACAGGGGAAGCAAAATCTATCTTCTGATGCTTCCTTGAAGAGGTTCAAGACTTGAATGAGCAGTGATACTGTCACAGCAGAACCTGGCCCTTTATGATGTCATAGTCAAAGTTTCCATGGAGCTTCACTATGACACGTGCAGTGTTCCATTTTATGCAAGTTAGCCTCACAGTTTCTTCTGGTGGATGTCAACTACAATCTATTCCCCTGGGGAAGCCAATTTCAATCTCCATTGCCAATCTTCTCTGATGCACAAATGGCACTTGCAAACACCTAAAATGAAGACAACTTCCTACAAGGTAAAAGCTTAAGCACAAACCAGGGGCACAGCAATCTCTATAAATGTTTTTCAATACTCATTATTCCATTTGCATAACTCATAACTACATTGACATTGATGCTTCAGATGTTGCTAAAAACTTGGAAAAGTTCCTAAATGGTTATGCAATGAAGCATAGATAACCCTACTAGAAAGGATTCAACTTATGGCAAAAGAGGACAAGGAAAATATTGGGTGGATGTAGGGAAATAAATGCACTTCATGAAGGAGGTCTAACGTCCAGGTCCATATTTCCACTAGACGTAGGTCTTTGATTCCAATGAAAATGTTTGAGTTTCATTTGGATTAATAAAGAATGGTGTTTAGCAGTGGAAACAAGCATCTTGGGCTGATGCTACTTTGCAGTGAGAAAGGTGGGCACGGGTAGTGGATGTCTAGACTGTGACTTGTCCTTTGGGTAATATTCACCAAAAACATATTTATATGTAGTAAGAAAGGGCATAGGGCAAGAGGACACTTACCTCAAACTTATGGACATCTTCTACCTTGCATTAAATTTGATGTGACTTTTGTGCTTTTAGTGTTATTTTCTGCCATAAGCTTTAAACCTGCCTCTGACTACCTTTCTTGACATGACCCATTAACCCTCCTGGGGTTTCCATGAACCCTCAGATGACAGGGGAAGCAAAATCTATCTTCTGATGCTTCCTTGAAGAGCTTCAAGACTTGAATGAGCAGTGATACTGTCACAGCAGAACCTGGCCCTTTATGATGTCATAGTCAAAGTTTCCATGGAGCTTCGCTATGACACGTGCAGTGTTCCATTTTATGCAAGTTAGCCTCACAGTTTCTTCTGGTGGATGTCAACTACAATCTATTCCCCTGGGGAAGCCAATTTCAATCTCCATTGCCAATCTTCTCTGATACACAAATGGTACTTGCAAACACCTAAAATGAAAACAACTCCCTACAAGGTAAAAGCTTAAGCACAAACCAGGGGAATAGCAATCTCTATTAATGTTTTTCAATACTCATTTTTCCATTTGCATAACTCATAACTACATTGACATTGATGCTTCAGATGTTGCTAAAAACTTGGAAAATTTTCTAAATGGTTATGCAAATGAAGCATAGATAACCCTACTAGAAAGGATTCAACTTATGGCAAAAGAGGACAAGGAAAATATTGGGTGGATGTAGGGAAATAAATGCACTTCATGAAGGAGGTCTAACGTCCAGGTCCATATTTCCACTAGACGTAGGTCTTTGATTCCAATGAAAATGTTTGAGTTTCATTTGGATTAATAAAGAATGGTGTTTAGCAGTGGAAACAAGCATCTTGGGCTGATGCTACTTTGCAGTGAGAAAGGTGGGCACAGTTAGTTGATGTCTAGACTGTGACTTGTCCTTTGGGTAATATTCACCAAAAACATATTTATATGTAGTAAGAAAGGGCATAGGGCAAGAGGACACTTACCTCAAACTTATGATCATCTTGTACCTTGCATTAAATTTGATGTGACTTTTGTGCTTTTAGTGTTATTTTCTGCCATAAGCTTTAAACCTGCCTCTGACTACCTTTCTTGACATGACCCATTAACCCTCCTGGGGTTTCCATGAACCCTCAGATGACAGGGGAAGCAAAATCTATCTTCTGATGCTTCCTTGAAGAGGTTCAAGACTTGAATGAGCAGTGATACTGTCACAGCAGAACCTGGCCCTTTATGATGTCATAGTCAAAGTTTCCATGGAGCTTCACTATGACACGTGCAGTGTTCCATTTTATGCAAGTTAGCCTCACAGTTTCTTCTGGTGGATGTCAACTACAATCTATTCCCCTGGGGAAGCCAATTTCAATCTCCATTGCCAATCTTCTCTGATGCACAAATGGCACTTGCAAACACCTAAAATGAAGACAACTTCCTACAAGGTAAAAGCTTAAGCACAAACCAGGGGAACAGCAATCTCTATAAATGCTTTTCAATACTCATTTTTCCATTTGCATAACTCATAACTACATTGACATTGATGCTTCAGATGTTGCTAAAAACTTGGAAAATTTCCTAAATGGTTATGCAATGAAGCATAGATAACCCTACTAGAAAGGATTCAACTTATGGCAAAAGAGGACAAGGAAACTATTGGGTGGATGTAGGGAAATAAATGCACTTCATGAAGGAGGTCTAACGTCCAGGTCCATATTTCCACTAGACGTAGGTCTTTGATTCCAATGAAAATGTTTGAGTTTCATTTGGATTAATAAAGAATGGTGTTTAGCAGTGGAAACAAGCATCTTGGGCTGATGCTACTTTGCAGTGAGAAAGGTGGGCACGGGTAGTGGATGTCTAGACTGTGACTTGTCCTTTGGGTAATATTCACCAAAAACATATTTATATGTAGTAAGAAAGGGCATAGGGCAAGAGGACACTTACCTCAAACTTATGATCATCTTGTACCTTGCATTAAATTTGATGTGACTTTTGTGCTTTTAGTGTTATTTTCTGCCATAAGCTTTAAACCTGCCTCTGACTACCTTTCTTGACATGACCCATTAACCCTCCTGGGGTTTCCATGAACCCTCAGATGACAGGGGAAGCAAAATCTATCTTCTGATGCTTCCTTGAAGAGGTTCAAGACTTGAATGAGCAGTGATACTGTCACAGCAGAACCTGGCCCTTTATGATGTCATAGTCAAAGTTTCCATGGAGCTTCACTATGACACTTGCAGTGTTCCATTTTGTGCAAGTTAG
Organism: Engystomops pustulosus; assembly: GCF_040894005.1. Classification (NCBI taxonomy): domain Eukaryota; kingdom Metazoa; phylum Chordata; class Amphibia; order Anura; family Leptodactylidae; genus Engystomops; species Engystomops pustulosus. The sequence continues at coordinate 91,766,766 of NC_092411.1, read as the reverse complement.
CCTCACAGTTTCTTCTGGTGGATGTCAACTAGAATCTATTCCCCTGGGGAAGCCAATTTCAATCTCCATTGCCAATCTTCTCTGATACACAAATGGCACTTGCAAACACCTAAAATGAAAACAACTCCCTACAAGGTAAAATCTTAAGCACAAACCAGGGGAACAGCAATCTCTATTAATGTTTTTCAATACTCATTTTCCCATTTGCATAACTCATAACTACATTGACATTGATGCTTCAGATGTTGCTAAAAACTTGGAAAATTTCCTAAATGGTTATGCAATGAAGCATAGATAACCCTACTAGAAAGGATTCAACTTATGGCAAAAGAGGACAAGGAAACTATTGGGTGGATGTAGGGAAATAAATGCACTTCATGAAGGAGGTCTAACGTCCAGGTCCATATTTCCACTAGACGTAGGTCTTTGATTCCAATGAAAATGTTTGAGTTTCATTTGGATTAATAAAGAATGGTGTTTAGCAGTGGATACAAGCACTTGGGCTGATGCTACTTTGCAGTGAGAAAGGTGGGCACGGGTAGTGGATGTCTAGACTGTGACTTGTCCTTTGGGTAATATTCACCAAAAACATATTTATATGTAGTAAGAAAGGGCATAGGGCAAGAGGACACTTACCTCAAACTTATGATCATCTTGTACCTTGCATTAAATTTGATGTGACTTTTGTGCTTTTAGTGTTATTTTCTGCCATAAGCTTTAAACCTGCCTCTGACTACCTTTCTTGACATGACCCATTAACCCTCCTGGGGTTTCCATGAACCCTCAGATGACAGGGGAAGCAAAATCTATCTTCTGATGCTTTCTTGAAGAGCTTCAAGACTTGAATGAGCAGTGATACTGTCACAGCAGAACCTGGCCCTTTATGATGTCATAGTCAAAGTTTCCATGGAGCTTCACTATGACACGTGCAGTGTTCCATTTTGTGCAAGCTAGCCTCACAGTTTCTTCAGGTGGATGTCAACTACAATCTATTCCCCTGGGGAAGCCAATTTCAATCTCCATTGCCAATCTTCTCTGATGCACAAATGGTACTTGCAAACACCTAAAATGAAAACAACTCCCTACAAGGTAAAAGCTTAAGCACAAACCAGGGGAACAGCAATCTCTATTAATGTTTTTCAATACTCATTTTTCCATTTGCATAACTCATAACTACATTGACATTGATGCTTCAGATGTTGCTAAAAACTCGGAAAATTTCCTAAATGGTTATGCAATGAAGCATAGATAACCCTACTAGAAAGGATTCAACTTATGGCAAAAGAGGACAAGGAAAATATTGGGTGGATGTAGGGAAATAAATGCACTTCATGAAGGAGGTCTAACGTCCAGGTCCATATTTCCACTAGACGTAGGTCTTTGATTCCAATAAAAATGTTTGAGTTTCATTTCGATTAATAAAGAATGGTGTTTAGCAGTGGAAACAAGCATCTTGGGCTGATGCTACTTTGCAGTGAGAAAGGTGGGCACGGGTAGTGGATGTCTAGACTGTGACTTGTCCTTTGGGTAATATTCACCAAAAACATATTTATATGTAGTAAGAAAGGGCATAGGGCAAGAGGACACTTACCTCAAACTTATGATAATCTTGTACCTTGCATTAAATTTGATGTGACTTTTGTGCTTTTAGTGTTATTTTCTGCCATAAGCTTTAAACCTGCCCCTGACTACATTTCTTGACATGACCCATTGTCATAGTCAAAGTCAAACTTGATGTAATAATGGGTCATTGGGATGTCATAATGGGCCATTGTGACAATGGGTTATTGTGCTGTCGTAATGGGCCATTGTGACAATAGGTCATTGTAATGTCATAATAGGCCATTGTGACAATGGGTCATTGTGAAGTCATAATGGGCCATTGTGACAATGGGTCATTGTGATGTCATAATGGGCCATTGTGATGTCATAATGGGCCATTGTGACAATGGGTCATTGTGATGTCATAATGGGCCATTGTGACAATGGGTCATTGTGATGTCATAATGGGCCATTGTGATGTCATAATGGGCCATTGTGACAATGGGTCATTGTGATGTCATAATAGGCCATTGTGACAATGGGTCATTGTAATGTCATAATGGGCCATTGTGACAATGGGTCATTGTGATGTCATAATGGGCCATTGTTACAATGGGTCATCGTGATGTCATAATGGGTCATTGTGATGTCATAATGGGCTATTGTGACAATGTGTCATTGTGATTTCATAATGGGTCATTGTGATGTCATAATGGGCCATTGTGACAATGGGTCATTGTGATGTCATAATGAGCCATTGTGACAATGGGCCATTGTGATGTCATAATGAGCCATTGTGACAATGGGCCATTGTGATGTCATAATGGGCCATTGTGATGTCATAATGGGCCATTGTGACAATGGGTCATTGTGATGTCATAATGGGTCATTGTGATGTCATAATGGGCCATTGTGACAATGGGTCATTGTGATGTCATAATGGGCCATTGTGATGTCATAATGGGCCATTGTGACAATGGGTCATTGTGATGTCATAATGGGCCATTGTGATGTCATAATGGGCCATTGTGACAATGGGTCATTGTGATGTCATAATGGGCCATTGTGACAATGGGTCATTGTGATGTCATAATGGGCCATTGTGACAATGGGTCATTGTGATGTCATAATGGGCCATTGTGACAATTGGTCATTATGATGTCATAATGGGTCATTGTGATGTCATAATGGACCATTTTGACAATGGGTCATTGTGATGTCATAATGGGCCATTGTGATGTCATAATGGGCCATTGTGACAATGGGTCATTGTGATGTCATAAAGGGTCATTGTGATGTCATAATGGGCCATTGTGACAATGGGTCATTGTGATGTCATAATGGGCCATTGTGACAATGGGTCATTGTGATGTCATAATGGGCCATTGTGACAATGGGCCATTGTGATGTCATAATGGGCATTTGTGACAATGGGTCTTTGTGATGTCATAATGGGTCATTGTGATGTCATAATGGGCCATTGTGACAATGGGTCATTGTGATGTCATAATGGGCCATTGTGATGTCATAATGGGCCATTGTGACAATGGGTCATTGTGATGTCATAATGGGCCATTGTGACAATGGGTCATTGTGATGTCATAATGGGCCATTGTGACAATGGGTCATTGTGATATCATAATGGGCCATTGTGACAATTGGTCATTATGATGTCATAATGGGTCATTGTGATGTCATAATGGACCATTTTGACAATGGGTCATTGTGATGTCATAATGGGCCATTGTGATGTCATAATGGGCCATTGTGACAATGGGTCATTGTGATGTCATAAAGGGTCATTGTTATGTCATAATGGGCCATTGTGACAATGGGTCATTGTGATGTCATGATGGGCCATTGTGACAATGGGTCATTGTGATGTCATAATGGGCCATTGTGATGTCATAATGGGCCATTGTGACAATGGGTCATTGTGATGTCATAATGGGTCATTGTGATGTCATAATGGGCCATTGTGACAATTGGTCATTGTGTTGTCATAATGGGCCATTGTGACAATGGGTCATTGTGATGTCATAATGGGCCATTGTGACAATGGGTCATTGTGATGTCATAATGGGCCATTGTGACAATGGGTCATTGTGATGTCATAATCGGCTATTGTGACAATGGGTCAATGTGATGTCATAATGGGCCATTGTGATGTCATAATGGGCCATTGTGACAATGGGTCATTGTGATGTCATAATGGGTCATTGTGATGTCATAATGGGCCATTGTGACAATCGGTCATTGTGATGTCATAATGGGCCATTGTGACAATGGGTCATTGTGATGTCATAATGGACCATTGTGACAATGGGTCATTGTGATGTCATAATGGGTCATTGTAATGTCATAATGGGCCATTGTGACAATGGGTAATTGTGATGTCATAATGGGCCATTGTGACAATGGGTCATTGTGATGTCATAATGGGTCATTGTGATGTCATAATGGTCATTGTGATGTCATAATGGGCTATTGTGACAATGGGTCATTGTGTTGTCATAATGGGTAATTGTGATGTCATAATGGGCCATTGTGACAATGGGTCAATGTGATGTCATAATGGGACATTGTGACAATGGGTCAATGTGATGTCATAATGGGTCATTGTGATGTCATAATGGGCTATTGTGACAATGGTTCATTGTGATGTCATAATGGGCCATTAAAATGTCATAATGGGCCATTGTGACAATGGGTCATTGTGATGTCATAATGGGTCATTGTGATGTCATAATGGGCCATTGTGACAAGGGGTCATTGTGAGGTCATAATGGGCCATTGTGATGTCATAATGGGCCATTGTGACAATGGGTTATTATGATGTCATAATGGGCCATTGTGATGTCATAATGGGCCATTGTGACAATGGGTCATTGTGATGTCATAATGGGCCATTGTGACAATGGGTCATTGTGATGTCATAATGGGCCATTGTGACAATGGGTCATTGTGTTGTCATAATGGGCCATTGTGACAATGGGTCATTGTGATGTCATAATGGGCCATTGTGACAATGGGTTATTATGATGTCATAATGGGCCATTGTGACAATGGGTTATTATGATGTCATAATGGGTCATTGTGATGTCATAATGGGCCATTGTGACAATGGGTCATTGTGATGTCATAATGGACCATTGTGACAATGGGATATTGTGATGTAATAATGGGTCATTGTAATGTCATAATGGGCCATTGTGACAATGGGTCATTGTGATGTCATAATGGGCCATTATGACAATGGGTCATTGTGATGTCATAATGGGTCATTGTGATGTCATAATGGTCATTGTGATGTCATAATGGGCTATTGTGACAATGGGTCATTGTGTTGTCATAATAGGTAATTGTGATGTCATAATGGGCCATTGTGACAATGGGTCAATGTGATGTCATTAATGGGACATTGTGACAATGGGTCAATGTGATGTCATAATGGGTCATTGTGATGTCATAATGGGCTATTGTGACAATGGGTCATTGTGATGTCATAATGGGCCATTGTGATGTCATAATGGGCCATTGTGACAATGGGTCATTGTGATGTCATAATGGGTCATTGTGATGTCATAATGGGCCATTGTGACAATGGGTCATTGTGATGTCATAATGGGCCATTGTGATGTCATAATGGGCCATTGTGACAATGGGTTATTATGATGTCATAATGGGCCATTGTGATGTCATAATGGGCCATTGTGACAATGGGTCATTGTGATGTCATAATGGGTCAATGTGATGTCATAATGGGTTATTGTGACAATGGGTCATTGTGATGTCATAATGGGCCATTGTGACAATGGGTCATTGTGATGTCATAATGGGCTATTGTGACAATGGGCCATTGTGATGTCATAATGGGCCATTGTGATGTCATAATGGGCCATTGTGACAATGGGTCATTGTGATGTCATAATGGGTCATTGTAATGTCATAATGGGCCATTGTGACAATGGGTTATTATGATGTCATAATGGGTCATTGTGATGTCATAATGGGCCATTGTGACAATGGGTCATTGTGATGTCATAATGGGCCATTGTGACAATTGGTCATTATGATGTCATAATGGGTCATTGTGATGTCATATTGGACCATTGTGACAATGGGTCATTGTGATGTCATAATGGGCCATTGTGATGTCATAATGGGCCATTTTGACAATGGGTCATTGTGATGTCATAAAGCGTCATTGTGATGTCATAATGCGCCATTGTGACAATGGGTCATTGTGATGTCATAATGGGTCAATGTGATGTCATAATGGGCCATTGTGACAATTGGTCATTATGATGTCATAATGGGCCATTTTGACAATGGGTCATTGTGATGTCATAATGGGCCATTGTGACAATTGGTCATTATGATGTCATAATGGGTCATTGTGATGTCATAATGGACCATTGTGACAATGGGTCATTGTGATGTCATAATGGGCCATTGTGATGTCATAATAAGCCATTGTGACAATGGGTCATTGTGATGTCATAATGGGCCATTGTGACAATGGGTCATTGTGATGTCATAATGGGTCATTGTGATAATTGGTCATTATGATGTCATAATGGGTCATTGTGATGTCATAATGGACCATTGTGACAATGGGCCATTGTGACAATGGGTCATTGTGATGTCATAATGGGCCATTGTGACAATGGGTCATTGTGATGTCATAATGGGCCATTGTGATGTCATAATGGGCCATTGTGACAATTGGTCATTATGATGTCATAATGGGTCATTGTGATGTCATAATGGACCATTGTGACAATGGGTCATTGTGATGTCATAATGGGCCATTGTGATGTCTTAATGGGCCATTGTGACAATGGGTCATTATGATGTCATAATGGGCCATTGTGACAATGGGTCATTGTGATGTCATAATGGGCCATTGTGACAATGGGTCATTGTGATGTCTTAATGGGCCATTGTGATGTCATAATGGGCCATTGTGACAATGGGTCATTGTGATGTCATAATGGGCCATTGTGACAATGGGCCATTGTGATGTCATAATGGGCCATTGTGATGTCATAATGGGCCATTGTGACAATGGGTCATTGTGATGTCATAATGGGCCATTGTGACAATGGGTCATTGTGATGTCATAATGGGCCATTGTTACAATGGGTCATCGTGATGTCATAATGGGTCATTGTGATGTCATAATGGGCTATTGTGACAATGTGTCATTGTGATTTCATAATGGGTCATTGTGATGACATAATGGGCTATTGTGACAATGGGTCATTGTGATGTCATAATGGGCCATTGTGATGTCATAATGGGCCATTGTGACAATGGGTCATTGTGATGTCATAATGCAGTGGTTCTCAACCTGTGGGTCGGGACCCCAGCGGGGGTCGAACGACCAAAACCGGGGGTCACGTAAAGCCATCGGAGCTGCAATTTTACTGTGTTTTTACTGCGAGTTGCATGGTTTGGGGTCACCACAGCATGAGGAACTGTATTGTGGGGTCACAGCATTAGAAAGGTTGAGAACCACTGTCATAATGGGTCATTGTGATGTCATAATGGGCCATTGTGACAATGGGTCATTGTGATGTCATAATGGGCCATTGTGACAATGGGTCATTGTGATGTCATAATGGGTCATTGTGATGTCATAATGGGCCATTGTGATGTCATAATGGGCCATTGTGACAATGGGTCATTGTGATGTCATAATGGGCCATTGTGACAATGGGTCATTGTGATGTCATAATGGGCCAGTGTGACAATGGGTCATTGTGATGTCATAATGGGCCATTGTGACAATGGGTCATTGTGATGTCATAATGGGTCCTTGTGACAATGGTTCATTCTGATGTCATAATGGGCCATTGTGACAATTTGTCATTCTGATGTCATAATGGGCCATTGGGAGAATGGGTCATTGTGATCTCATAATGGGCCATTGTGACAATTTGTCATTGTGATGTCATAATGGGCCATTGTGACAATGTGTCATTGTGATGTCACAATGGGTCATTGTGATGTCATAATGGGCCATTGTGACAATGGGTCATTATGATGTCATAATGGGTCATTCTGATGTCATAATGGGCCATTGTGACAATGGGTCATTGTGATGTCATAATGGGCCATTGTGATGTCATAATGGGCCATTGTGACAATGGGTCATTGTGATGTCATAATGGGTCATTGTAATGTCATAATGGGCCATTGTGACAATGGGTTATTATGATGTCATAATGGGTCATTGTGATGTCATAATGGGCCATTGTGACAATGGGTCATTGTGATGTCATAATGGGCCATTGTGACAATTGGTCATTATGATGTCATAATGGGTCATTGTGATGTCATATTGGACCATTGTGACAATGGGTCATTGTGATGTCATAATGGGCCATTGTGATGTCATAATGGGCCATTTTGACAATGGGTCATTGTGATGTCATAAAGCGTCATTGTGATGTCATAATGCGCCATTGTGACAATGGGTCATTGTGATGTCATAATGGGTCAATGTGATGTCATAATGGGCCATTGTGACAATTGGTCATTATGATGTCATAATGGGCCATTGTGACAATGGGTCATTGTGATGTCATAATGGGCCATTGTGACAATTGGTCATTATGATGTCATAATGGGTCATTGTGATGTCATAATGGACCATTGTGACAATGGGTCATTGTGATGTCATAATGGGCCATTGTGATGTCATAATAAGCCATTGTGACAATGGGTCATTGTGATGTCATAATGGGCCATTGTGACAATGGGTCATTGTGATGTCATAATGGGTCATTGTGATAATTGGTCATTATGATGTCATAATGGGTCATTGTGATGTCATAATGGACCATTGTGACAATGGGCCATTGTGACAATGGGTCATTGTGATGTCATAATGGGCCATTGTGACAATGGGTCATTGTGATGTCATAATGGGCCATTGTGATGTCATAATGGGCCATTGTGACAATTGGTCATTATGATGTCATAATGGGTCATTGTGATGTCATAATGGACCATTGTGACAATGGGTCATTGTGATGTCATAATGGGCCATTGTGATGTCTTAATGGGCCATTGTGACAATGGGTCATTATGATGTCATGATGGGCCATTGTGACAATGGGTCATTGTGATGTCATAATGGGCCATTGTGACAATGGGTCATTGTGATGTCTTAATGGGCCATTGTGATGTCATAATGGGCCATTGTGACAATGGGTCATTGTGATGTCATAATGGGCCATTGTGACAATGGGCCATTGTGATGTCATAATGGGCCATTGTGATGTCATAATGGGCCATTGTGACAATGGGTCATTGTGATGTCATAATGGGCCATTGTGACAATGGGTCATTGTGATGTCATAATGGGCCATTGTTACAATGGGTCATCGTGATGTCATAATGGGTCATTGTGATGTCATAATGGGCTATTGTGACAATGTGTCATTGTGATTTCATAATGGGTCATTGTGACAATGGGCCATTGTGATGTCATAATGGGCCATTGTGATGTCATAATGGGCCATTGTGACAATGGGTCATTGTGATGTCATAATGCAGTGGTTCTCAACCTGTGGGTCGGGACCCCAGCGGGGGTCGAACGACCAAAACCGGGGGTCACGTAAAGCCATCGGAGCTGCAATTTTACTGTGTTTTTACTGCGAGTTGCATGGTTTGGGGTCACCACAGCATGAGGAACTGTATTGTGGGGTCACAGCATTAGAAAGGTTGAGAACCACTGTCATAATGGGTCATTGTGATGTCATAATGGGCTATTGTGACAATGGGTCATTGTGATGTCATAATGGGCCATTGTGACAATGGGTCATTGTGATGTCATAATGGGTCATTGTGATGTCATAATGGGCCATTGTGATGTCATAATGGGCCATTGTGACAATGGGTCATTGTGATGTCATAATGGGCCATTGTGACAATGGGTCATTGTGATGTCATAATGGGCCAGTGTGACAATGGGTCATTGTGATGTCATAATGGGCCATTGTGACAATGGGTCATTGTGATGTCATAATGGGTCCTTGTGACAATGGTTCATTCTGATGTCATAATGGGCCATTGTGACAATTTGTCATTCTGATGTCATAATGGGCCATTGGGAGAATGGGTCATTGTGATCTCATAATGGGCCATTGTGACAATTTGTCATTGTGATGTCATAATGGGCCATTGTGACAATGTGTCATTGTGATGTCACAATGGGTCATTGTGATGTCATAATGGGCCATTGTGACAATGGGTCATTGTGATGTCATAATGGGCCATTGTGACATTGGGTCATTGTGAGGTAATAATGGGTCATGGTCATGTCATAATGGGCCATTTTGACAATGGGTCATTGTGAAGTCATAATGGGTCATTGTGATGTCATAATGGGCCATTGTGACAATGGGTCATTTTGATGTCATAATGGGCCATTGTGATGTCATAATGGGCTATTGTGACAATGGGTCATTGTGATGTCGTAATGGGCCATTGTGACAATGGGTCATTGTGATGTCATAATGGGCCATTGTGACAATGGGTCATTGTGATGTCTTAATGGGCCATTGTGATGTCATAATGGGCCATTGTGACAATGGGTCATTGTGATGTCATAATGGGCCATTGTGACAATGGGTCATTGTGATGTCATAATGGGCCATTGTTACAATGGGTCATTGTGAAGTCATAATGGGTCATTGTGATGTCATAATGGGCCATTGTGACAATGGGTCATTTTGATGTCATAATGGGCCATTGTGATGTCATAATGGGCTATTGTGACAATGGGTCATTGTGATGTCGTAATGGGCCATTGTGACAATGGGTCATTGTGATGTCATAATGGGCCATTGTGACAATGGGTCATTGTGATGTCTTAATGGGCCATTGTGATGTCATAATGGGCCATTGTGACAATGGGTCATTGTGATGTCATAATGGGCCATTGTGACAATGGGTCATGGTGATGTCATAATGGGCTACTGTTACAATGGGTCATCGTGATGTCATAATGGGTCATTGTGATGTCATTATGGGCTATTGTGACAATTTGTCATTGTGATTTCATAATGGGTCATTGTGTTGTCATAATGGGCTATTGTGACAATGGGTCATTGTGATGTCATAATGGGCCATTGTGATGTCATAATGGGCCATTGTGACAATGGGTCATTGTGATGTCATAATGGGTCATTGTGATGTCATAATGGGCCATTGTGACAATGGGTCATTGTGATGTCATAATGGGCCATTGTGATGTAATAATGGGCCATTGTGATGTCATAATGGGCCATTGTGACAATGGGTCATTGTGATGTCATAATGGGCCATTGTTACAATGGGTCATCGTGATGTCATAATGGGTCATTGTGATGTCATTATGGGCTATTGTGACAATTTGTCATTGTGATTTCATAATGGGTCATTGTGTTGTCATAATGGGCTATTGTGACAATGGGTCATTGTGATGTCATAATGGGCCATTGTGATGTCATAATGGGCCATTGTGACAATGGGTCATTGTGATGTCATAATGGGTCATTGTGATGTCATAATGGGCCATTGTGACAATGGGTTATTGTGATGTCATAATGGGTCATTGTGATGTAATAATGGGCCATTGTGATGTCATAATGGGCCATTGTGACAATGGGTCATTGTGATGTCATAATGGGTCATTGTAACAATGGGTCATTGTGATGTCATAATGGGCCATTGTGACAATGGGTCATTGTGATGTCATAATGGGCCATTGTGACAATGGGTCATTGTGATGTCATAATGGGCCATTGTAACAATGGGTCATTGTGATGTCATAATGGGCCTTTGTGACAATTTGTCATTGTGATGTCATAATGGGCCATTGTGACAATGTGTCATTGTGATGTCACAATGGGTCATTGTGATGTCATAATGGGCCATTGTGACAATGGGTCATTGTGATGTCATAATGGGCCATTGTGACAATGGGCCATTGTGATGTCATAATGGGCCATTGTGACAATGGGTCATTGTGATGTCATAATGGGTCATTGTGATGTCATAATGGGCCATTGTGACAATGGGCCATTGTGATGTCATAATGGGCCATTGTGACAATGGGTCATTGTTATGTCATAATGGGTCATTGTGATGTCATAATGGGCCATTGTGACAATGGGTCATTGTGATGTCATAATGGGCCATTGTGATGTCATAATGGGACATTGTGACAATGGGTCATTGTGATGTCATAATGGGCCATTGTGACAATGGGTCATTGTGATATCATAATGGGCCATTGTGACAATTGGTCATTATGATGTCATAATGGGTCATTGTGATGTCATAATGGACCATTTTGACAATGGGTCATTGTGATGTCATAATGGGCCATTGTGATGTCATAATGGGCCATTGTGACAATGGGTCATTGTGATGTCATAAAGGGTCATTGTGATGTCATAATGGGCTATTGTGACAATGGGTCATTGTGATGTCATAATGGGCCATTGTGACAATGGGTCATTGTGATGTCATAATGGGCCATTGTGATGTCATAATGGGCCATTGTGACAATGGGTCATTGTGATGTCATAATGGGTCATTGTGATGTCATAATGGGCCATTGTGACAATTGGTCATTGTGTTGTCATGATGGGCCATTGTGACAATGGGTCATTGTGATGTCATAATGGGCCATTGTGACAATGGGTCATTGTGATGTCATAATGGGCCATTGTGACAATGGGTCATTGTGATGTCATAATCGGCTATTGTGACAATGGGTCAATGTGATGTCATAATGGGCCATTGTGATGTCATAATGGGCCATTGTGACAATGGGTCATTGTGATGTCATAATGGGTCATTGTGATGTCATAATGGGCCATTGTGACAATCGGTCATTGTGATGTCATAATGGGTCATTGTGATGTCATAATGGGCCATTGTGACAATCGGTCATTGTGATGTCATAATGGACCATTGTGACAATGGGTCATTGTGATGTCATAATGGGTCATTGTAATGTCATAATGGGCCATTGTGACAATGGGTCATTGTGATGTCATAATGGGCCATTGTGACAATGGGTCATTGTGATGTCATAATGGGTCATTGTGATGTCATAATGGTCATTGTGATGTCATAATGGGCTATTGTGACAATGGGTCATTGTGTTGTCATAATGGGTAATTGTGATGTCATAATGGGCCATTGTGACAATGGGTCAATGTGATGTCATAATGGGACATTGTGACAATGGGTCAATGTGATGTCATAATGGGTCATTGTGATGTCATAATGGGCTATTGTGACAATGGGTCATTGTGATGTCATAATGTGCCATTGTGATGTCATAATGGGCCATTGTGATGTCATAATGGGCCATTGTGACAATGGGTCATTGTGATGTCATAATGGGCCATTGTGACAATGGGTTATTATGATGTCATAATGGGTCATTGTGATGTCATAATGGGCCATTGTGACAATGGGTCATTGTGATGTCATAATGGACCATTGTGACAATGGGTCATTGTGATGTAATAATGGGTCATTGTAATGTCATAATGGGCCATTGTGACAATGGGTCATTGTGATGTAATAATGGGTCATTGTAATGTCATAATGGGCCATTGTGACAATGGGTCATTGTGATGTCATAATGGGCCATTATGACAATGGGTCATTGTGATGTCATAATGGGTCATTGTGATGTCATAATGGGCTATTGTGACAATGGGTCATTGTGTTGTCATAATAGGTAATTGTGATGTCATAATGGGCCATTGTGACAATGGGTCAATGTGATGTCATTAATGGGACATTGTGACAATGGGTCAATGTGATGTCATAATGGGTCATTGTGATGTCATAATGGGCTATTGTGACAATTGGTCATTGTGATGTCATAATGGGCCATTGTGATGTCATAATGGGCCATTGTGACAATGGGTCATTGTGATGTCATAATGGGTCATTGTGATGTCATAATGGGCCATTGTGACAATGGGTCATTGTGATGTCATAATGGGCCATTGTGATGTCATAATGGGCCATTGTGACAATGGGTTATTATGATGTCATAATGGGCCATTGTGATGTCATAATGGGCCATTGTGACAATGGGTCATTGTGATGTCATAATGGGTCAATGTGATGTCATAATGGGTTATTGTGACAATGGGTCATTGTGATGTCATAATGGGCCATTGTGACAATGGGTCATTGTGATGTCATAATGGGCTATTGTGACAATGGGTCATTGTGATGTCATAATGGGCCATTGTGATGTCATAATGGGCCATTGTGACAATGGGTCATTGTGATGTCATAATGGGTCATTGTGATGTCATAATGGGCCATTGTGACAATGGGTTATTATGATGTCATAATGGGTCATTGTGATGTCATAATGGGCCATTGTGACAATGGGTCATTGTGATGTCATAATGGGCCATTGTGACAATTGGTCATTATGATGTCATAATGGGTCATTGTGATGTCATATTGGACCATTGTGACAATGGGTCATTGTGATGTCATAATGGGCCATTGTGACAATGGGTCATTGTGATGTCATAATGGGTCAATGTGACAATTGGTCATTATGATGTCATAATGGGTCATTATGATGTCATAATGGGCCAGTGTGACAATGGGTCATTGTGATGTCATAATGGGCCATTGTGACAATTGGTCATTATGATGTCATAATGGGTCATTGTGATGTCATAATGGACCATTGTGACAATGGGTCATTGTGATGTCATAATGGGCCATTGTGATGTCATAATAAGCCATTGTGACAATGGGTCATTGTGATGTCATAATGGGCCATTGTGACAATGGGTCATTGTGATGTCATAATGGGTCATTGTGATAATTGGTTATTATGATGTCATAATGGGTCATTGTGATGTCATATTGGACCATTGTGACAATGGGCCATTGTGACAATGGGTCCTTGTGATGTCATAATGGGCCATTGTGACAATGGGTCATTGTGATGTCATAATGGGCCATTGTGATGTCATAATGGGCCATTGTGACAATTGGTCATTATGATGTCATAATGGGTCATTTTGATGTCATAATGGACCATTGTGACAATGGGTCATTGTGATGTCATAATGGGCCATTGTGATGTCTTAATGGGCCATTGTGACAATGGGTCATTATGATGTCATAATGGGCCATTGTGACAATGGGTCATTGTGATGTCATAATGGGCCATTGTGACAATGGGTCATTGTGATGTCTTAATGGGCCATTGTGATGTCATAATGGGCCATTGTGACAATGGGTCATTGTGATGTCATAATGGGCCATTGTGACAATGGGCCATTGTGATGTCATAATGGGCCATTGTGATGTCATAATGGGCCATTGTGACAATGGGTCATTGTGATGTCATAATGGGCCATTGTGACAATGGGTCATTGTGATGTCATAATGGGCCATTGTTACAATGGGTCATCGTGATGTCATAATGGGTCATTGTGATGTCATAATGGGCTATTGTGACAATGTGTCATTGTGATTTCATAATGGGTCATTGTGATGACATAATGGGCTATTGTGACAATGGGTCATTGTGATGTCATAATGGGCCATTGTGATGTCATAATGGGCCATTGTGACAATGGGTCATTGTGATGTCATAATGGGTCATTCTGATGTCATAATGGGCCATTGTGATAATGGGTCATTGTGATGTCATAATGGGCCATTGTGACAATGGGTCATTGTGATGTCATAATGGGCCATTGTGACAATGGGTCATTGTGATGTCATAATGGGTCATTGTGATGTCATAATGGGCCATTGTGATGTCATAATGGGCCATTGTGACAATGGGTCATTGTGATGTCATAATGGGCCATTGTGACAATGGGTCATTGTGATGTCATAATGGGCCAGTGTGACAATGGGTCATTGTGATGTCATAATGGGCCATTGTGACAATGGGTCATTGTGATGTCATAATGGGTCCTTGTGACAATGGTTCATTCTGATGTCATAATGGGCCATTGTGACAATTTGTCATTCTGATGTCATAATGGGCCATTGTGACAATTTGTCATTGTGATGTCATAATGGGCCATTGTGACAATGTGTCATTGTGATGTCACAATGGGTCATTGTGATGTCATAATGGGCCATTGTGACAATGGGTCATTTTGATGTCATAATGGGCCATTGTGATGTCATAATGGGCTATTGTGACAATGGGTCATTGTGATGTCGTAATGGGCCATTGTGACAATGGGTCATTGTGATGTCATAATGGGCCATTGTGACAATGGGTCATTGTGATGTCTTAATGGGCCATTGTGATGTCATAATGGGCCATTGTGACAATGGGTCATTGTGATGTCATAATGGGCCATTGTGACAATGGGTCATTGTGATGTCATAATGGGCTACTGTTACAATGGGTCATCGTGATGTCATAATGGGTCATTGTGATGTCATTATGGGCTATTGTGACAATTTGTCATTGTGATTTCATAATGGGTCATTGTGTTGTCATAATGGGCTATTGTGACAATGGGTCATTGTGATGTCATAATGGGCCATTGTGATGTCATAATGGGCCATTGTGACAATGGGTCATTGTGATGTCATAATGGGTCATTGTGATGTCATAATGGGCCATTGTGACAATGGGTCATTGTGATGTCATAATGGGCCATTGTGATGTAATAATGGGCCATTGTGATGTCATAATGGGCCATTGTGACAATGGGTCATTGTGATGTCATAATGGGCCATTGTTACAATGGGTCATCGTGATGTCATAATGGGTCATTGTGATGTCATTATGGGCTATTGTGACAATTTGTCATAGTGATTTCATAATGGGTCATTGTGTTGTCATAATGGGCTATTGTGACAATGGGTCATTGTGATGTCATAATGGGCCATTGTGATGTCATAATGGGCCATTGTGACAATGGGTCATTGTGATGTCATAATGGGTCATTGTGATGTCATAATGGGCCATTGTGACAATGGGTTATTGTGATGTCATAATGGGTCATTGTGATGTAATAATGGGCCATTGTGATGTCATAATGGGCCATTGTGACAATGGGTCATTGTGATGTCATAATGGGTCATTGTGACAATGGGTCATTGTGATGTCATAATGGGCCATTGTGACAATGGGTCATTGTGATGTCATAATGGGCCATTGTGACAATGGGTCATTGTGATGTCATAATGGGCCATTGTAACAATGGGTCATTGTGATGTCATAATGGGCCTTTGTGACAATTTGTCATTGTGATGTCATAATGGGCCATTGTGACAATGTGTCATTGTGATGTCACAATGGGTCATTGTGATGTCATAATGGGCCATTGTGACAATGGGTCATTGTGATGTCATAATGGGCCATTGTGACAATGGGCCATTGTGATGTCATAATGGGCCATTGTGACAATGGGTCATTGTGATGTCATAATGGGTCATTGTGATGTCATAATGGGCCATTGTGACAATGGGTCATTGTGATGTCATAATGGGCCATTGTGATGTCATAATGGGCCATTGTGACAATGGGTCATTGTGATGTCATAATGGGCCATTGTGACAATGGGTCATTGTGATGTCATAATGGGCCATTGTGACAATGGGTCATTGTGATGTCATAATGGGCCATTGTGACAATGGGTCATTGTGATGTCATAATGGGCCATTGTGACAATGGGTCATTGTGTTGTCATAATGGGCCATTGTGACAATGGGTCATTGTGATGTCATAATGGCCCATTGTGATGTCATAATGGGCCATTCTGACAATGGGTCATTGTGATGTCATAATGGGCCATTGTGATGTCATAATGGGCCATTGTGACAATGGGCCATTGTGATGTCATAATGAGCCATTGTGATGTCATAATGGGCCATTGTGACAATGGGTCATTATGATGTCATAATGGATCATTGTGATGTCATAATGGGCCATTGTGACAATGGGTCATTGTGATGTCATAATGGACCATTGTGACAATGGGTCATTGTGATGTCATAATGGTCCATTGTGATGTCATAATGGGCCATTGTGACAATGGGTCATTGTGATGTCATAATGGGTCATTGTGACAATGGGTCATTGTGATGTCATAATGGGCCATTATGACAATGGGTCATTGTGATGTCATAATGGGCTATTGTGACAATGGGTCATTGTGATGTCATAATGGGCCATTGTGACAATGGGTCATTGTGATGTCATAATGGGCCATTGTGACAATGGGCCATTGTGATGTCATAATGGGCCATTGTGACAATGGGTCATTGTGATGTCATAATGGGTCATTGTGATGTCATAATGGGCCATTGTGACAATGGGTCATTGTGATGTCATAATGGGCCATTGTGATGTCATAATGGGCCATTGTGACAATGGGTCATTGTGATGTCATAATGGGCCATTGTGACAATGGGTCATTGTGATGTCATAATGGGCCATTGTGACAATGGGTCATTGTGATGTCATAATGGGCCATTGTGACAATGGGTCATTGTGATGTCATAATGGGCCATTGTGACAATGGGTCATTGTGTTGTCATAATGGGCCATTGTGACAATGGGTCATTGTGATGTCATAATGGCCCATTGTGATGTCATAATGGGCCATTCTGACAATGGGTCATTGTGATGTCATAATGGGCCATTGTGATGTCATAATGGGCCATTGTGACAATGGGCCATTGTGATGTCATAATGAGCCATTGTGATGTCATAATGGGCCATTGTGACAATGGGTCATTATGATGTCATAATGGATCATTGTGATGTCATAATGGGCCATTGTGACAATGGGTCATTGTGATGTCATAATGGACCATTGTGACAATGGGTCATTGTGATGTCATAATGGTCCATTGTGATGTCATAATGGGCCATTGTGACAATGGGTCATTGTGATGTCATAATGGGTCATTGTGACAATGGGTCATTGTGATGTCATAATGGGCCATTATGACAATGGGTCATTGTGATGTCATAATGGGCTATTGTGACAATGGGTCATTGTGATGTCATAATGGGCCATTGTGATGTCATAATGGGCCATTGTGACAATGGGTCATTGTGATGTCATAATGGGCCATTGTGACAATGGGTCATTGTGATGTCATAATGGGCTATTGTGACAATGGGGCATTGTGATGTCATAATGGGCCATTGTGATATCATAATGGGCCATTGTGACAATGGGTCATTGTGATGTCATAATGGACCATTGTGACAATGGGTCATTGTGATGTCATAATGGGCCATTGTGACAATGGGCCATTGTGATGTCATAATGGGCCATTGTGACAATGGGCCATTGTGATGTCATAATGGGCCATTGTGACAATGGGTCATTGTGTTGTCATAATGGGCCATTGTGATGTCATAATGGGCCATTGTGATGTCATAATGGGCCATTGTGACAATGGGTCATTGTGAAGTCATAATGGGCCATTGTGACAATGGGTCATTGTGATGTCATAATGGGCCATTGTTACAATGGGTCATTGTGAAGTCATAATGGGTCATTGTGATGTCATAATGGGCCATTGTGACAATGGGTCATTTTGATGTCATAATGGGCCATTGTGATGTCATAATGGGCTATTGTGACAATGGGTCATTGTGATGTCGTAATGGGCCATTGTGACAATGGGTCATTGTGATGTCATAATGGGCCATTGTGACAATGGGTCATTGTGATGTCATAATGGGCCATTGTGACAATGGGTCATTGTGTTGTCATAATGGGCCATTGTGACAATGGGTCATTGTGATGTCATAATGGACCATTGTGACAATGGGTCATTGTGATGTAATAATGGGTCATTGTAATGTCATAATGGGCCATTGTGACAATGGGTCATTGTGATGTCATAATGGGCCATTATGACAATGGGTCATTGTGATGTCATAATGGGTCATTGTGATGTCATAATGGTCATTGTGATGTCATAATGGGCTATTGTGACAATGGGTCATTGTGTTGTCATAATAGGTAATTGTGATGTCATAATGGGCCATTGTGACAATGGGTCAATGTGATGTCATTAATGGGACATTGTGACAATGGGTCAATGTGATGTCATAATGGGTCATTGTGATGTCATAATGGGCTATTGTGACAATGGGTCATTGTGATGTCATAATGGGCCATTGTGATGTCATAATGGGCCATTGTGACAATGGGTCATTGTGATGTCATAATGGGTCATTGTGATGTCATAATGGGCCATTGTGACAATGGGTCATTGTGATGTCATAATGGGCCATTGTGATGTCATAATGGGCCATTGTGACAATGGGTTATTATGATGTCATAATGGGCCATTGTGACAATGGGTCATTGTGATGTCATAATGGGTCATTGTGATGTCATAATGGGCCATTGTGACAATGGGTCATTGTGATGTCATAATGGGTCAATGTGATGTCATAATGGGTTATTGTGACAATGGGTCATTGTGATGTCATAATGGGCCATTGTGACAATGGGTCATTGTGATGTCATAATGGACCATTGTGACAATGGGTCATTGTGATGTCATAATGGGCCATTGTGATGTCATAATGGGCCATTGTGATGTCATAATGGGCCATTGTGACAATGGGTCAATGTGATGTCATAATGGGACATTGTGACAATGGGTCAATGTGATGTCATAATGGGTCATTGTGATGTCATAATGGGCTATTGTGACAATGGGTCATTGTGATGTCATAATGTGCCATTGTGATGTCATAATGGGCCATTGTGATCTCATAATGGGCCATTGTGACAATGGGTCATTGTGATGTCATAATGGGTCATTGTGATGTCATAATGGGCCATTGTGACAAGGGGTCATTGTGAGGTCATAATGGGCCATTGTGATGTCATAATGGGCCATTGTGACAATGGGTTATTGTGATGTCATAATGGGCCATTGTGACAATGGGTCATTGTGTTGTCATAATGGGCCATTGTGACAATGGGTCATTGTGATGTCATAATGGGCCATTGTGACAATGGGTTATTATGATGTCATAATGGGTCATTGTGATGTCATAATGGGCCATTGTGACAATGGGTCATTGTGATGTCATAATGGACCATTGTGACAATGGGTCATTGTGATGTAATAATGGGTCATTGTAATGTCATAATGGGCCATTGTGACAATGGGTCATTGTGATGTCATAATGGGCCATTATGACAATGGGTCATTGTGATGTCATAATGGGTCATTGTGATGTCATAATGGTCATTGTGATGTCATAATGGGCTATTGTGACAATGGGTCATTGTGTTGTCATAATAGGTAATTGTGATGTCATAATGGGCCATTGTGACAATGGGTCAATGTGATGTCATTAATGGGACATTGTGACAATGGGTCAATGTGATGTCATAATGGGTCGTTGTGATGTCATAATGGGCTATTGTGACAATGGGTCATTGTGATGTCATAATGGGCCATTGTGATGTCATAATGGGCCATTGTGACAATGGGTCATTGTGATGTCATAATGGGTCATTGTGATGTCATAATGGGCCATTGTGACAATGGGTCATTGTGATGTCATAATGGGCCATTGTGATGTCATAATGGGCCATTGTGACAATGGGTTATTATGATGTCATAATGGGCCATTGTGACAATGGGTCATTGTGATGTCATAATGGGTCATTGTGATGTCATAATGGGCCATTGTGACAATGGGTCATTGTGATGTCATAATGGGTCAATGTGATGTCATAATGGGTTATTGTGACAATGGGTCATTGTGATGTCATAATGGGCCATTGTGACAATGGGTCATTGTGATGTCATAATGGACCATTGTGACAATGGGTCATTGTGATGTCATAATAGGCCATTGTGATGTCATAATGGGCCATTGTGACAATGGGCCATTGTGATGTCATAATGGGCCATTGTGACAATGGGTCATTGTGATGTCATAATGGGTCATTGTGATGTCATAATGGGCCATTGTGACAATGGGTCATTGTGATGTCATAATGGGTAAATGTGATGTCATAATGGGTTATTGTGACAATGGGTCATTGTGATGTCATAATGGGCCATTGTGACAATGGGTCATTGTGATGTCATAATGGGCCATTGTGACAATGGGTCATTGTGATGTCATAATGGGCCATTGTGACAATGGGTCATTGTGATGTCATAATGGGCCATTGTGACAATGGGTCATTGTGTTGTCATAATGGGCCATTGTGACAATGGGTCATTGTGATGTCATAATGGCCCATTGTGATGTCATAATGGGCCATTCTGACAATGGGTCATTGTGATGTCATAATGGGCCATTGTGATGTCATAATGGGCCATTGTGACAATGGGCCATTGTGATGTCATAATGGGCCATTGTGATGTCATAATGGGCCATTGTGACAATGGGTCATTATGATGTCATAATGGATCATTGTGATGTCATAATGGGCCATTGTGACAATGGGTCATTGTGATGTCATAATGGACCATTGTGACAATGGGTCATTGTGATGTCATAATGGTCCATTGTGATGTCATAATGGGCCATTGTGACAATGGGTCATTGTGATGTCATAATGGGTCATTGTGACAATGGGTCATTGTGATGTCATAATGGGCCATTATGACAAAGGGTCATTGTGATGTCATAATGGGCTATTGTGACAATGGGTCATTGTGATGTCATAATGGGCCATTGTGATGTCATAATGGGCCATTGTGACAATGGGTCATTGTGATGTCATAATGGGCCATTGTGACAATGGGTCATTGTGATGTCATAATGGGCTATTGTGACAATGGGGCATTGTGATGTCATAATGGGCCATTGTGATATCATAATGGGCCATTGTGACAATGGGTCATTGTGATGTCATAATGGACCAATGTGACAATGGGTCATTGTGATGTCATAATGGGCCATTGTGATGTCATTATGGGCCATTGTGACAATGGGCCATTGTGATGTCATAATGGGCCATTGTGACAATGGGCCATTGTGATGTCATAATGGGCCATTGTGACAATGGGTCATTGTGTTGTCATAATGGGCCATTGTGATGTCATAATGGGCCATTGTGATGTCATAATGGGCCATTGTGACAATGGGTCATTGTGATGTCATAATGGGCCATTGTGACAATGGGTCATTGTGAAGTCATAATGGGTCATTGTGATGTCATAATGGGCCATTGTGACAATGGGTCATTTTGATGTCATAATGGGCCATTGTGATGTCATAATGGGCTATTGTGACAATGGGTCATTGTGATGTCGTAATGGGCCATTGTGACAATGGGTCATTGTGATGTCATAATGGGCCATTGTGACAATGGGTCATTGTGATGTCATAATGGGCCATTGTGACAATGGGTCATTGTGTTGTCATAATGGGCCATTGTGACAATGGGTCATTGTGATGTCATAATGGACCATTGTGACAATGGGTCATTGTGATCTAATAATGGGTCATTGTAATGTCATAATGGGCCATTGTGACAATGGGTCATTGTGATGTCATAATGGGCCATTATGACAATGGGTCATTGTGATGTCATAATGGGTCATTGTGATGTCATAATGGTCATTGTGATGTCATAATGGGCTATTGTGACAATGGGTCATTGTGTTGTCATAATAGGTAATTGTGATGTCATAATGGGCCATTGTGACAATGGGTCAATGTGATGTCATTAATGGGACATTGTGACAATGGGTCAATGTGATGTCATAATGGGTCATTGTGATGTCATAATGGGCTATTGTGACAATGGGTCATTGTGATGTCATAATGGGCCATTGTGATGTCATAATGGGCCATTGTGACAATGGGTCATTGTGATGTTATAATGGGTCATTGTGATGTCATAATGGGCCATTGTGACAATGGGTCATTGTGATGTCATAATGGACCATTGTGACAATGGGTCATTGTGATGTAATAATGGGTCATTGTAATGTCATAATGGGCCATTGTGACAATGGGTCATT
Source organism: Engystomops pustulosus (assembly GCF_040894005.1). NCBI lineage: Eukaryota > Metazoa > Chordata > Amphibia > Anura > Leptodactylidae > Engystomops > Engystomops pustulosus. The sequence continues at coordinate 91,743,210 of NC_092411.1, read as the reverse complement.
GTGATGTCATAATGGGCCATTATGACAATGGGTCATTGTGATGTCATAATGGGTCATTGTGATGTCATAATGGTCATTGTGATGTCATAATGGGCTATTGTGACAATGGGTCATTGTGTTGTCATAATAGGTAATTGTGATGTCATAATGGGCCATTGTGACAATGGGTCAATGTGATGTCATTAATGGGACATTGTGACAATGGGTCAATGTGATGTCATAATGGGTCATTGTGATGTCATAATGGGCTATTGTGACAATGGGTCATTGTGATGTCATAATGGGCCATTGTGATGTCATAATGGGCCATTGTGACAATGGGTCATTGTGATGTCATAATGGGTCATTGTGATGTCATAATGGGCCATTGTGACAATGGGTCATTGTGATGTCATAATGGGCCATTGTGATGTCATAATGGGCCATTGTGACAATGGGTTATTATGATGTCATAATGGGCCATTGTGACAATGGGTCATTGTGATGTCATAATGGGTCATTGTGATGTCATAATGGGCCATTGTGACAATGGGTCATTGTGATGTCATAATGGGTCAATGTGATGTCATAATGGGTTATTGTGACAATGGGTCATTGTGATGTCATAATGGGCCATTGTGACAATGGGTCATTGTGATGTCATAATGGACCATTGTGACAATGGGTCATTGTGATGTCATAATGGGCCATTGTGATGTCATAATGGGCCATTGTGACAATGGGTCAATGTGATGTCATAATGGGACATTGTGACAATGGGTCAATGTGATGTCATAATGGGTCATTGTGATGTCATAATGGGCTATTGTGACAATGGGTCATTGTGATGTCATAATGTGCCATTGTGATGTCATAATGGGCCATTGTGATCTCATAATGGGCCATTGTGACAATGGGTCATTGTGATGTCATAATGGGTCATTGTGATGTCATAATGGGCCATTGTGACAAGGGGTCATTGTGAGGTCATAATGGGCCATTGTGATGTCATAATGGGCCATTGTGACAATGGGTTATTGTGATGTCATAATGGGCCATTGTGACAATGGGTCATTGTGTTGTCATAATGGGCCATTGTGACAATGGGTCATTGTGATGTCATAATGGGCCATTGTGACAATGGGTTATTATGATGTCATAATGGGTCATTGTGATGTCATAATGGGCCATTGTGACAATGGGTCATTGTGATGTCATAATGGACCATTGTGACAATGGGTCATTGTGATGTAATAATGGGTCATTGTAATGTCATAATGGGCCATTGTGACAATGGGTCATTGTGATGTCATAATGGGCCATTATGACAATGGGTCATTGTGATGTCATAATGGGTCATTGTGATGTCATAATGGTCATTGTGATGTCATAATGGGCTATTGTGACAATGGGTCATTGTGTTGTCATAATAGGTAATTGTGATGTCATAATGGGCCATTGTGACAATGGGTCAATGTGATGTCATTAATGGGACATTGTGACAATGGGTCAATGTGATGTCATAATGGGTCATTGTGATGTCATAATGGGCTATTCTGACAATGGGTCATTGTGATGTCATAATGGGCCATTGTGATGTCATAATGGGCCATTGTGACAATGGGTCATTGTGATGTCATAATGGGTCATTGTGATGTCATAATGGGCCATTGTGACAATGGGTCATTGTGATGTCATAATGGGCCATTGTGATGTCATAATGGGCCATTGTGACAATGGGTTATTATGATGTCATAATGGGCCATTGTGACAATGGGTCATTGTGATGTCATAATGGGTCATTGTGATGTCATAATGGGCCATTGTGACAATGGGTCATTGTGATGTCATAATGGGTCAATGTGATGTCATAATGGGTTATTGTGACAATGGGTCATTGTGATGTCATAATGGGCCATTGTGACAATGGGTCATTGTGATGTCATAATGGACCATTGTGACAATGGGTCATTGTGATGTCATAATGGGCCATTGTGATGTCATAATGGGCCATTGTGACAATGGGCCATTGTGATGTCATAATGGGCCATTGTGACAATGGGTCATTGTGATGTCATAATGGGTCATTGTGATGTCATAATGGGCCATTGTGACAATGGGTCATTGTGATGTCATAATGGGTAAATGTGATGTCATAATGGGTTATTGTGACAATGGGTCATTGTGATGTCATAATGGGCCATTGTGACAATGGGTCATTGTGATGTCATAATGGGCCATTGTGACAATGGGTCATTGTGATGTCATAATGGGCCATTGTGACAATGGGTCATTGTGATGTCATAATGGGCCATTGTGACAATGGGTCATTGTGTTGTCATAATGGGCCATTGTGACAATGGGTCATTGTGATGTCATAATGGCCCATTGTGATGTCATAATGGGCCATTCTGACAATGGGTCATTGTGATGTCATAATGGGCCATTGTGATGTCATAATGGGCCATTGTGACAATGGGCCATTGTGATGTCATAATGGGCCATTGTGATGTCATAATGGGCCATTGTGACAATGGGTCATTATGATGTCATAATGGATCATTGTGATGTCATAATGGGCCATTGTGACAATGGGTCATTGTGATGTCATAATGGACCATTGTGACAATGGGTCATTGTGATGTCATAATGGTCCATTGTGATGTCATAATGGGCCATTGTGACAATGGGTCATTGTGATGTCATAATGGGTCATTGTGACAATGGGTCATTGTGATGTCATAATGGGCCATTATGACAATGGGTCATTGTGATGTCATAATGGGCTATTGTGACAATGGGTCATTGTGATGTCATAATGGGCCATTGTGATGTCATAATGGGCCATTGTGACAATGGGTCATTGTGATGTCATAATGGGCCATTGTGACAATGGGTCATTGTGATGTCATAATGGGCTATTGTGACAATGGGGCATTGTGATGTCATAATGGGCCATTGTGATATCATAATGGGCCATTGTGACAATGGGTCATTGTGATGTCATAATGGACCATTGTGACAATGGGTCATTGTGATGTCATAATGGGCCATTGTGATGTCATTATGGGCCATTGTGACAATGGGCCATTGTGATGTCATAATGGGCCATTGTGACAATGGGCCATTGTGATGTCATAATGGGCCATTGTGACAATGGGTCATTGTGTTGTCATAATGGGCCATTGTGATATCATAATGGGTCATTGTGATCTCATAATGGGCCATTGTGACAATGGGTCATTGTGATGTCATAATGGGCCATTGTGACAATGGGTCATTGTGATGTCATAATGGGCCATTGTTACAATGGGTCATTGTGAAGTCATAATGGGTCATTGTGATGTCATAATGGGCCATTGTGACAATGGGTCATTTTGATGTCATAATGGGCCATTGTGATGTCATAATGGGCTATTGTGACAATGGGTCATTGTGATGTCGTAATGGGCCATTGTGACAATGGGTCATTGTGATGTCATAATGGGCCATTGTGACAATGGGTCATTGTGATGTCATAATGGGCCATTGTGACAATGGGTCATTGTGTTGTCATAATGGGCCATTGTGACAATGGGTCATTGTGATGTCATAATGGACCATTGTGACAATGGGTCATTGTGATGTAATAATGGGTCATTGTAATGTCATAATGGGCCATTGTGACAATGGGTCATTGTGATGTCATAATGGGCCATTATGACAATGGGTCATTGTGATGTCATAATGGGTCATTGTGATGTCATAATGGTCATTGTGATGTCATAATGGGCTATTGTGACAATGGGTCATTGTGTTGTCATAATAGGTAATTGTGATGTCATAATGGGCCATTGTGACAATGGGTCAATGTGATGTCATTAATGGGACATTGTGACAATGGGTCAATGTGATGTCATAATGGGTCATTGTGATGTCATAATGGGCTATTGTGACAATGGGTCATTGTGATGTCATAATGGGCCATTGTGATGTCATAATGGGCCATTGTGACAATGGGTCATTGTGATGTTATAATGGGTCATTGTGATGTCATAATGGGCCATTGTGACAATGGGTCATTGTGATGTCATAATGGACCATTGTGACAATGGGTCATTGTGATGTAATAATGGGTCATTGTAATGTCATAATGGGCCATTGTGACAATGGGTCATTGTGATGTCATAATGGGCCATTATGACAATGGGTCATTGTGATGTCATAATGGGTCATTGTGATGTCATAATGGTCATTGTGATGTCATAATGGGCTATTGTGACAATGGGTCATTGTGTTGTCATAATAGGTAATTGTGATGTCATAATGGGCCATTGTGACAATGGGTCAATGTGATGTCATTAATGGGACATTGTGACAATGGGTCAATGTGATGTCATAATGGGTCATTGTGATGTCATAATGGGCTATTGTGACAATGGGTCATTGTGATGTCATAATGGGCCATTGTGATGTCATAATGGGCCATTGTGACAATGGGTCATTGTGATGTCATAATGGGTCATTGTGATGTCATAATGGGCCATTGTGACAATGGGTCATTGTGATGTCATAATGGGCCATTGTGATGTCATAATGGGCCATTGTGACAATGGGTTATTATGATGTCATAATGGGCCATTGTGACAATGGGTCATTGTGATGTCATAATGGGTCATTGTGATGTCATAATGGGACATTGTGACAATGGGTCATTGTGATGTCATAATGGGTCAATGTGATGTCATAATGGGTTATTGTGACAATGGGTCATTGTGATGTCATAATGGGCCATTGTGACAATGGGTCATTGTGATGTCATAATGGACCATTGTGACAATGGGTCATTGTGATGTCATAATGGGCCATTGTGATGTCATAATGGGCCATTGTGACAATGGGTCAATGTGATGTCATAATGGGACATTGTGACAATGGGTCAATGTGATGTCATAATGGGTCATTGTGATGTCATAATGGGCTATTGTGACAATGGGTCATTGTGATGTCATAATGTGCCATTGTGATGTCATAATGGGCCATTGTGATGTCATAATGGGCCATTGTGACAATGGGTCATTGTGATGTCATAATGGGTCATTGTGATGTCATAATGGGCCATTGTGACAAGGGGTCATTGTGAGGTCATAATGGGCCATTGTGATGTCATAATGGGCCATTGTGACAATGGGTTATTGTGATGTCATAATGGGCCATTGTGACAATGGGTCATTGTGTTGTCATAATAGGCCATTGTGACAATGGGTCATTGTGATGTCATAATGGGCCATTGTGACAATGGGTTATTATGATGTCATAATGGGTCATTGTGATGTCATAATGGGCCATTGTGACAATGGGTCATTGTGATGTCATAATGGACCATTGTGACAATGGGTCATTGTGATGTAATAATGGGTCATTGTAATGTCATAATGGGCCATTGTGACAATGGGTCATTGTGATGTCATAATGGGCCATTATGACAATTGGTCATTGTGATGTCATAATGGGTCATTGTGATGTCATAATGGTCATTGTGATGTCATAATGGGCTATTGTGACAATGGGTCATTGTGTTGTCATAATAGGTAATTGTGATGTCATAATGGGCCATTGTGACAATGGGTCAATGTGATGTCATTAATGGGACATTGTGACAATGGGTCAATGTGATGTCATAATGGGTCATTGTGATGTCATAATGGGCTATTGTGACAATGGGTCATTGTGATGTCATAATGGGCCATTGTGATGTCATAATGGGCCATTGTGACAATGGGTCATTGTGATGTCATAATGGGTCATTGTGATGTCATAATGGGCCATTGTGACAATGGGTCATTGTGATGTCATAATGGGCCATTGTGATGTCATAATGGGCCATTGTGACAATGGGTCATTGTGATGTCATAATGGGCCATTGTGACAATGGGTCATTGTGATGTCATAATGGGTCATTGTGATGTCATAATGGGCCATTGTGACAATGGGTCATTGTGATGTCATAATGGGTCAATGTGATGTCATAATGGGTTATTGTGACAATGGGTCATTGTGATGTCATAATGGGCCATTGTGACAATGGGTCATTGTGATGTCATAATGGACCATTGTGACAATGGGTCAATGTGATGTCATAATGGGTCAATGTGATGTCATAATGGGCCATTGTGACAATTGGCCATTGTGATGTCATAATGGGCCATAGTGACAATGGGTCATTGTGATGTCATAATGGGTCATTGTGATGTCATAATGGGCCATTGTGACAATGGGTCATTGTGATGTCATAATGGGTAAATGTGATGTCATAATGGGCCATTGTGACAATGGGTCATTGTGATGTCATAATGGGCCATTGTGACAATGGGTCATTGTGATGTCATAATGGGCCATTGTGATGTCATAATGGGCCATTGTGACAATGGGTCATTGTGATGTCATAATGGGCCATTGTGACAATGGGTCATTGTGATGTCATAATGGGCCATTGTGACAATGGGTCATTGTGATGTCATAATGGGCCATTGTGACAATGGGTCATTGTGATGTCATAATGGGCCATTGTGACAATGGGTCATTGTGATGTCATAATGGGCCATTGTGACAATGGGTCATTGTGATGTCATAATGGGCCATTGTGACAATGGGTCATTGTGATGTCATAATGGGCCATTGTGACAATGGGTCATTGTGATGTCATAATGGGCCATTGTGATGTCATAATGGGCCATTGTAACAATGGGTCATTGTGATGTCATAAAGGGTCATTGTGACAATGGGTCATTGTAATGTCATAATGGGCCATTGTGATGTCATAATGGGCCATTGTGACAATGGGTCATTGTGATGTCATAATGGGTCATTGTGATGTCATAATGGGTCATTGTGATGTCATAATGGGCCATTGTGACAATGGGTCATTGTGATGTCAAAATGGGCCATTGTGATGTTATAATGGGCCATTGTGTCAATGGGTCATTGTGATGTCATAATGGGCCATTGTGACAATGGGTCACATTGATGTCATAATGGTCCATTGTGATGTCATAATGGGCCATTGCGACAATGATTTATTGAGATGTCATAATGGGCCATTGTGACAATGGGTCATTGTGATGTCATAATGGGCCATTGTCCTGTCATAATGGGCCATTGTGACATTGGTATATTGAGTTCTCATAATGGTCTATTGTCACAATGGGTCATTGTGATGTCATAAAGGGCCATTGTGACAATGGGTCATTGTGATGTCATAATGAGCCATTGTGACAATGGGTCATTGTGATGTCATAATGGGTCCTTTTGACAATGGTTCATTGTGAAGTCATAATGGGCCATTGTGACAATTTGTCATTGTGATGTCATAATGGGCCCTTGGGACAATGTGTCATTGTGTTGTCATAATGGGCCATTGTGACAATGGGTCATTGTGAGTTAATAATGGGTCATTGTGAGGTAATAATGGGTCATTGTGAGGTAATAATGGGTCATTGTGACAAAGGGTCATTGTGATGTCATAATGTGTCATTGTGATGTCATAATGGGCCATTGTGACAAGCAGTGGAAACAAGCATATTGGGCTGATGCTACTTTGCAGTGAGAAAGGTGGGCACAGGTAGTGGATGTCTAGACTGTGACTTGTCCTTTGGGTAATATTCACCAAAAACATATTTATATGTAGTAAGAAAGGGCATAGGGCAAGAGGACATTTACCTCAAACTTATGGTCATCTTGTACCTTGCATTAAATTTGATGTGACTTTTGTGCTTTTAGTGTTATTTTCTGCCATAAGCTTTAAACCTGCCTCTGACTACCTTTCTTGACATGACCCATTAACCCTCCTGGGGTTTCCATGAACCCTCAGATGACAGGGGAAGCAAAATCTATCTTCTGATGCTTCCTTGAAGAGCTTCAAGACTTGAATGAGCAGTGATACTGTCACAGCAGAACCTGGCTCTTTATGATGTCATAGTCAAAGTTTCCATGGAGCTTCACTATGACACGTGCAGTGTTCCATTTTATGCAAGTTAGCCTCACAGTTTCTTCTGGGGGATGTCAACTAGAATCTATTCTCCTGGGGAAGCCAATTTCAATCTCCATTGCCAATCTTCTCTGATGCACAAATGGCACTTGCAAACACCTAAAATGAAGACAACTCCCTACAAGGTAAAAGCTTAAGCACAAACCAGGGTCACAGCAATCTCTATTAATGTTTTTCAATATTCATTTTTCCATTTGCATAACTCATAACTACATTGACATTGATGCTTCAGATGTTGCTAAAAACTTGGAAAATTTCCTAAATGGTTATGCAAATGAAGCATAGGTAACCCTACTAGAAAGGATTCAACTTATGGCAAAAGAGGACAAGGAAAATATTGGGTGGATGTAGGGAAATAAATGCACTTCATGAAGGAGGTCTAACATCCAGGTCCATATTTCCACTAGACGTAGGTCTTTTATTCCAATGAAAATGTTTGTTTTTCATTTGGATTAATAAAGAATGGTGTTTAGCAGTGGAAACAAGCATTTTGGGCTGATGCTACTTTGCAGTGAGAAAGGTGGGCACGGGTAGTGGATGTCTGGACTGTGACTTGTCCTTTGGGTAATATTCACCAAAAACATATTTATATGTAGTAAGAAAGGACATAGGGCAAGAGGAGACTTACCTCAAACTTATGGTCATCTTGTACCTTGCATTAAACTTGATGTGACTTTTGTGCTTTTAGTGTTATTTTCTGCCATAAGCTTTAAACCTGCCTCTGACTACCATTCTTGACATGACCCATTAACCCTCCTGGGGTTTCCATGAACCCTCAGATGACAGGGGAAGCAAAATCTATCTTCTGATGCTTCCTTGAAGAGCTTCAAGACTTGAATGAGCAGTGATACTGTCACAGCAGAACCTGGCCCTTTATGATGTCATAGTCAAAGTTTCCATGAGCCTCACTATGACACGTGCAGTGTTCCATTTTATGCAAGTTAGCCTCATAGTTTCTTCTGGTGGATGTCAACTAGAATCTATTCCCCTGGGGAAGCCAATTTCAATCTCCATTGCCAATCTTCTCTGATGCACAAATGGCACTTGCAAACACCTAAAATGAAGACAACTCCCTACAAGGTAAAAGCTTAAGCACAAACCAGGGGCACAGCAATCTCTATTAATGTTTTTCAATACTAATTTTTCCATTTGCATAACTCATAACTACATTGACATTGATGCTTCAGATGTTGCTAAAAACTTGGAAAAGTTCCTAAAGGGTTATGCAAATGAAGCATAGATAACCCTACTAGAAAGGATTCAACTTATGGCAAAAGAGGACAAGGAAAATATTGGGTGGATGTAGGGAAATAAATGCACTTCATGAAGGAGGTCTAACGTCCAGGTCCATATTTCCACTAGACGTAGGTCTTTTATTCCAATGAAAATGTTTGAGTTTAATTTCGATTAATAAAGAATGGTGTTTAGCAGTGGAAACAAGCATCTTGGGCTGATGCTACTTTGCAGTGAGAAAGGTGGGCACGGGTAGTGGATGTCTAGACTGTGACTTGTCCTTTGGGTGATATTCACCAAAAACATATTTATATGTAGTAAGAAAGGGCATAGGGCAAGAGGACACTTACCTCAAACTTATGGTCATCTTCTACCTTGCATTAAATTTGATGTGACTTTTGTGCTTTTAGTGTTATTTTCTGCCATAAGCTTTAAACCTGCCTCTGACTACCTTTCTTGACATGACCCATTAACCCTCCTGGGGTTTCCATGAACCCTCAGATGACAGGGGAAGCAAAATCTATCTTCTGATGCTTCCTTGAAGAGCTTCAAGACTTGAATGAGCAGTGATACTGTCACAGCAGAACCTGGCCCTTTATGATGTCATAGTCAAAGTTTCCATGGAGCTTCACTATGACACGTGCAGTGTTCCATTTGGTGCAAGTTAGCCTCACAGTTTCTTCTGTTGGATGTCAACTAGAATCTATTCCCCTGGGGAAGCCAATTTCAATCTCCATTGCCAATCTTCTCTGATGCACAAATGGCACTTGCAAACACCTAAAATGAAAACAACTCCCTACAACGTAAAAGCTTAAGCACAAACCAGGGGCACAGCAATCTCTATTAATGTTTTTCAATACTCATTTTTCCATTTGCATAACTCATAACTACATTGACATTGATGCTTCAGATGTTGCTAAAAACTTGGAAAATTTCCTAAATGGTTATGCAAATGAAGCATAGATAACCCTACTAGAAAGGATTCAACTTATGGCAAAAGAGGACAAGGAAAATATTGGGTGGATGTAGGGAAATAAATGCACTTCATGAAGGAGGTCTAACGTCCAGGTCCATATTTCCACTAGACGTAGGTCTTTGATTCCAATGAAAATGTTTGAGTTTCATTTGGATTAATAAAGAATGGTGTTTAGCAGTGGATACAAGCATCTTGGGCTGATGCTACTTTGCAGTGAGAAAGGTGGGCACAGGTAGTTGATGTCTAGACTGTGACTTGTCCTTTGGGTAATATTCACCAAAAACATATTTATATGTAGTAAGAAAGGGCATAGGGCAAGAGGACACTTACCTCAAACTTATGATCATCTTGTACCTTGCATTAAATTTGATGTGACTTTTGTGCTTTTAGTGTTATTTTCTGCCATAAGCTTTAAACCTGCCTCTGACTACCTTTCTTGACATGACCCATTAACCCTCCTGGGGTTTCCATGAACCCTCAGATGACAGGGGAAGCAAAATCTATCTTCTGATGCTTCCTTGAAGAGGTTCAAGACTTGAATGAGCAGTGATACTGTCACAGCAGAACCTGGCCCTTTATGATGTCATAGTCAAAGTTTCCATGGAGCTTCACTATGACACGTGCAGTGTTCCATTTTATGCAAGTTAGCCTCACAGTTTCTTCTGGTGGATGTCAACTAGAATCTATTCCCCTGGGGAAGCCAATTTCAATCTCCATTGCCAATCTTCTCTGATGCACAAATGGCACTTGCAAACACCTAAAATGAAGACAACTTCCTACAAGGTAAAAGCTTAAGCACAAACCAGGGGAACAGCAATCTCTATAAATGTTTTTCAATACTCATTTTTCCATTTGCATAACTCATAACTACATTGACATTGATGCTTCAGATGTTGCTAAAAACTTGGAAAAGTTCCTAAATGGTTATGCAATGAAGCATAGATAACCCTACTAGAAAGGATTCAACTTATGGCAAAAGAGGACAAGGAAAATATTGGGTGGATGTAGGGAAATAAATGCACTTCATGAAGGAGGTCTAACGTCCAGGTCAATATTTCCACTAGACGTAGGTCTTTGATTCCAATGAAAATGTTTGAGTTTCATTTGGATTAATAAAGAATGGTGTTTAGCAGTGGAAACAAGCATCTTGGGCTGATGCTACTTTGCAGTGAGAAAGGTGGGCACGGGTAGTGGATGTCTAGACTGTGACTTGTCCTTTGGGTAATATTCACCAAAAACATATTTATATGTAGTAAGAAAGGGCATAGGGCAAGAGGACACTTACCTCAAACTTATGGTCATCTTCTACCTTGCATTAAATTTGATGTGACTTTTGTGCTTTTAGTGTTATTTTCTGCCATAAGCTTTAAACCTGCCTCTGACTACCTTTCTTGACATGACCCATTAACCCTCCTGGGGTTTCCATGAACCCTCAGATGACAGGGGAAGAAAAATCTATCTTCTGATGCTTCCTTGAAGAGGTTCAAGACTTGAATGAGCAGTGATACTGTCACAGCAGAACCTGGCCCTTTATGATGTCATAGTCAAAGTTTCCATGGAGCTTCGCTATGACACGTGCAGTGTTCCATTTTGTGCAAGTTAGCCTCACAGTTTCTTCTGGTGGATGTCAACTAGAATCTATTCCCCTGGGGAAGCCAATTTCAATCTCCATTGCCAATCTTCTCTGATACACAAATGGTACTTGCAAACACCTAAAATGAAAACAACTCCCTACAAGGTAAAATCTTAAGCACAAACCAGGGGCACAGCAATCTCTATTAATGTTTTTCAATACTCATTTTTCCATTTGCATAACTCATAACTACATTGACATTGATGCTTCAGATGTTGCTAAAAACTTGGAAAATTTCCTAAATGGTTATGCAATGAAGCATAGATAATAGAGATGAGCGAGCACTAAAATGCTCGGGTACTCGTTATTCGAGACGAACTTTTCCCGATGCTCGAGTGCTCGTTTCGAGTAACGAGCCCCATTGAAGTCAATGGGAGACTCGAGCATTTTTCAAGGGGACCAAGGCTCTGCACAGGGAAGCTTGGCCAAACACCTGGGAACCTCAGAAAAGGATGGAAACACCACGGAAATGGACAGGAAACAGCAGGGGCAGCATGCATGGATGCCTCTGAGGCTGCTTAAATGCACCATTATGCCAAAATTATGGGCAACAGCACGGCCATGACAGAGTGACAGAATGAAGCTAGATAGCATCTAAAACATCCAATAATTGACCCTGACACTATAGGGGACGGCATGCAGAGGCAGCGGCAGCAGCGGAAGGCTAGAGAGTGGCATGGCGACATACCCTAAATGGACTCAGGCTTCAAACCAATGGGTAGCAGAGAGGAACCAAAGGAGGTGAGCAAGAAGCGCTCAAATAATATTGGTACATGATAAAAGTTTGCCAGTATATTTTGTGGATTACACAGCAGGGTGGCGACAAAGTTAACATGGAAGCCATGAAAACAATCCAAAATTCTGCCTGACACAGCTCGTTTGATAAGGGGACGATGTATGGAGGCAGTGAACTAGTAGTAGATTAAAGGTGCTGCAGTTAAAACTATGTTAGTTGGTTCTTGGCATGGAGCTGGCGCTCCGCTGCCAGGCGAGCTTTCGCCAATCCAAGCCCCTGTCTCTAGGCTACTCCCCAAACAGCACTTCTAAGAACCTTTCGGATAAGATCAAGTGTAGTAGCGTTCTTATAAGTTTGGGATATGGCGGGTGAGGGGAATGTAAACATCTGCGCAAGAAGCGCTGAAATAATATCCGTAAATGAAAAAAGTTTTCCAGTATATTTTGTGGCTTACACAGCAGGGTGGCGACAAAGTTAACAAGTTTGATGTGGAATGCCCTGCAATAGCTCTTGGGCGGTGTGCCTTTTATCACCTAGGCTCAGCAGTTTGAGCACCGCCTGCTGTCGCTTAGCAACGGCACTGCTGCTGTGCCTAGAGCTACCGACTGATGGCGCCATGCCCACGGATGGTAATTCGGAGGAGGAGGAGGTGGAGGAGGGGTGGGAGGATTTGGAGGTATAGTAGGCCTTTGAGACCTGGACCGAGGTAGGCCCCGCAATCCTCTGCGTCGGCAGTATATGACCAGCCCCAGGGTCAGACTCGGTCCCAGCCTGCACCAAGTTAAGTGTAGTAGCGTTCTTATAAGTTTGGGATATGGCGGGTGAGGGGAATGTAAACAGATGCGCAAGAAGCGCATGATGCGCATGGAGCTGGCGCTCCGCTGCTAGGCGAGCTTTCGCCAATCCAAGCCCCTGTCTCTAGGCTACTCCCCAAACAGCACTTCTAAGAACCTTTTGCATAAGATCAAGTGTAGTAGCGTTCTTATAAGTTTAGGATATGGCGGGTGAGGGGAATGTAAACGCAAGAAGCGCTGTAATAATATCCGTAAATGGTAAAAGTTTGCCAGTGTATTTTGTGGATAACACAGCAGGGTGGCGAAAAAGTTAACAACTTTGATGTGGAATCCATGAAAACAACCCAAATTTCGGCCTGACAAACCTCGTTTGATAAAGGGACGATGTATGGAGGCAGCTATATGGACGATTTTTGGAGGTAGCAATGGAGACAACGTGTGGAGGCTGCTATGGAGACAATTCAATTTGGATAGTGCCTGTATGTGGCAGTCCAAAAAATTTTTCAAACCAGAGGAGCAGGTAGGTGGCCCTCCAGAAAAATGGAATAGATTGAGTGCCTGTATGTGGCAGTCCAAAAAATTTTTCAAACCAGAGGAGCAGGTAGGTGGCCCTCCAGAAAAATGGAATAGATTGAGTGCCTGTATGTGGCAGTCCAAAAAATTTTTCAAACCAGAGGAGCAGGTAGGTGGCCCTCCAGAAAAATGGAATAGATTGAGTGCCTGTATGTGGCAGTCCAAAAAAGTTTTTAAACCAGAGGAGCAGGTAGGTGGCCCTCCAGAAAAATGGAATAGATTGAGTGCCTGTATGTGGCAGTCCAAAAAAGTTTTTAAACCAGAGGAGCAGGTAGGTGGCCCTCCAGAAAAATGGAATAGATTGAGTGCCTGTATGTGGCAGTCCCAAAAAATTGTTTAAAACAGAGGACCGGAAAGGTGGCCCTCCTGAAAAATTGAATAGATTGAGTGCCTGTATGTGGCACTCCCAAAAATTGTTTAAAACAGAGGACCGTGTCGGTGGCCCTCCAGAAAAATTAAATGCATAAAGTACTATACCTAGAGCCAGTGGGCCCTGTCAAAAAACAGCCAGTTTCCTCTGCTTTACTGTAGAAAGAGGAGGAGAAGGAGGAAAATGAGGAGGATGAGGAGTGGATAAATTATTCAGGTTGAGCTTCCTTCACCTGCTGGAGATTTGAAATTAGGAGAAATCCATGCTTTATTCATCTTGATAAGCGTCAGCCTGTCAGCGCTGTCAGTCGACAGGCGTGTACGCTTATCGGTGATGATGCCACCAGCTGCACTGAAAACCCGCTCTGACAAGACGCTAGCGGCAGGGCAGGCAAGAACCTCCAAGGCGTAGAGCGCCAGTTCGTGCCACATGTCCAGCTTTGAAACCCAGTAGTTGTAGGGAGCTGTGTGATCATTTAGGACGATGGTATGGTCAGCTACGTACTCCCTCACCATCTTTCTGTAAAGATCAGCCCTACTCTGCCGAGACTGGGGACAGGTGACAGTGTCTTGCTGGGGTGACATAAAGCTGGCAAAAGCCTTGTAAAGCGTACCCTTGCCAGTGCTGGACAAGCTGCCTGCTCGCCTACTCTCCCTCGCTACTTGTCCCGCAGAACTACGCACTCTGCCGCTAGCGCTGTCAGAAGGGAAATACTGTTTCAGCTTGTGCACCAGGGCCTGCTGGTATTCATGCATTCTCACACTCCTTTCCTCTCCAGGGATGAGAGTGGAAAGATTTTGCTTGTACCGTGGGTCCAGGAGAGTGAACACCCAGTAATCGGTGCTGGAATAAATTCTTTGAACGCGAGGGTCACGGGATAGGCAGCCTAGCATGAAATCTGCCATATGCGCCAGAGTACCAACGCGTAAGAATTCACTCCCCTCACTGGCCTGACTGTCCATTTCCTCCTCCTCCAACTCCTCCAACTCCTCTTCTTCTGCCCATACACGCTCAACAGTGTAGGACTCAACAATGGTCCCCTCTTGTGTCTCGCCAACATTCTCCTCCTCTTCCTCCTCATCCTCCTCCACCTCCACCTCCTCCGATATGCGCTGAGAAACAGACCTAAGGGTGCTTTGGCTATCAACAAGGGAATCTTCTTCCCCTGTCTCTTGTGAGGAGCGCAAAGCTGACCAGAAAGTTTCTCAACAGGCCAAGCAGCGGGATGGTGAGGCTGATGATGGCGGCATCGCCACTGACCATCTGTGTTGACTCCTCAAAGTTACTCAGCACCTGACAGATATCAGACATCCACGTCCACTCCTCATTGTAGACTTGAGGAAGCTGACTGACCTGACTACCAGTTCTGGTGGAAGTTGACATCTGGCAGTCTACAATCGCTCGGCGCTGCTGGTAAACTCTGGATAACATGGTCAGTGTTGAATTCCACCTCGTGGGCACGTCGCACAACAGTCGGTGAGCGGGCAGTTGGAGGCGGCGCTGCGCTGCCCTGAGAGTGGCAGCATCTGTGCTGGACTTCCTGAAATGCGCACAGATGCGGCGCACCTTCGTGAGCAAATCAGACAGATTGGGGTATGTCTTGAGGAAATGCTGAACTATCAGATTTAACACATGGGCCAGGCATGGCACATGTGTCAGTCTGCCGAGTTGCAGAGCCGCCACCAGGTTACGGCCGTTGTCACACACAACCATGCCTGGCTTCAGGTTCAGCGGTGCCAGCCACAGATCAGTCTGCGCCGTGATGCCCTGTAATAGTTCTTGGGCGGTGTGCCTTTTATCGCCTAGGCTCAGCAGTTTGAGCACCGCCTGCTGTCGCTTAGCGACGGCACTGCTGCTGTGCCTAGAGCTACCGACTGATGGCGCCATGCCCACGGATGGTCGTTCGGAGGAGGAGGTGGAGGAGGGGTGGGAGGAGGAGGAGGCATAGTAGGCCTCAAACACCTGGACCGAGGTAGGCCCCGCAATCCTCGGCGTCGGCAGTATATGACCAGCCGCAGGGTCACACTCGGTCCCAGCCTCCACCAAGTTAACCCAATGTGCCGTCAGAGATATATAGTGGCCCTGCCCGGCAGCACTCGTCCACGTGTCCGTGGTCAGGTGGACCTTGTCAGAAACGGCGTTGGTAAGGGCACGGATTATGTTGTCTGACACGTGCTGGTGCAGGGCTGGGACGGCACATCGGGAAAAGTAGTGGCGGCTGGGGACCGAATACCGAGGGGCGGCCGCCGCCATGAGGCTGCGAAAGGCCTCGGTCTCTACTAGCCTATAGGGCAGCATCTCCAGGCTTAGCAATCTGGAGATGTGCACATTAAGGGCTTGGGCGTGCGGGTGGGTTGCACTATATTTGCGTTTCCACTCCAGCGTCTGGGGTATGGAGAGCTGAACGCTGGTGGATGCTGTGGAGGATCGTGGAGGTGACGATGGGGTTTTTGTGGCAGGGTCCTGGGCAGGGGGCTGACTATCAGCTGACACAGGGGAAGGAGCAGTGGTGTGCACGGCCGGAGGTGAACGCGCTTGTTGCCACTGAGTGGGGTGTTTAGCATTCATATGCCTGCGCATACTGGTGGTAGTTAAGCTAGTAGTGGTGGAACCCCTGCTGATCCTGGTTTGGCAAATGTGGCACACCACAGTCCGTCGGTCATCCGGTGTTTCCTTAAAGAACCTCCAGACTTCTGAAAATCTAGCCCTCGCCGCAGGAGCCCTCGCCACGGGAGCTTCACTAGTTGACACATTTGGCGCTGATGCACCAGCTCTGGCCCTGCCTCTCCGTCTGGCCCCACCACTGCCTCTTCCAACCTGTTCTGGTCGAGGACTCTCCTCCGTCTCAGAAGCACTGTGTTCACCCGGCCTCTCAACCCAGCTTGGGTCTGTCACCTCATCATCCTCCGATCCCTCAGTCTGCTCCCCCCTCGGACTTCCTGCCCTGACAACAACTTCCCCACTGTCTGACAACCGTGTCTCCTCATCGTCGGACACCTCTTTACACACTTCTTCCACTACGTCAACAAGGTCATCATCACCCACAGACTGCGACTGGTGGAAAACCTGGGCATCGGAAAATTGCTCATCAGCAACCGGACAAGTGGTTTGTGACTGTGGGAAGGGTCCAGAAAACAGTTCCTCAGAGTATGCCGGTTCAAATGGCAAATTTTGCTGGGAGGGGGCAGACTGGGGGGGAGGAGGCTGAGGTGCAGGAGCTGGAGGAGTGCCGATTTCGGTGACATGGGTGGACTGCGTGGAAGACTGACTGGTGGACAAATTGCTCGAAGCATTGTCGGCAATCCACGACATCACCTGTTCGCACTGTTCTGGCCTCAACAGTGCTCTACCACGATTCCCAGCAACTTCAGACATGAACCTAGGGAGTGTAGCTCTGCGGCGTTCCCCTGCTCCCTCATAAGCAGGTGGTGTCTCACCCCGCCCAGGACCACGGCCTCTGACCCCTGCAGTAGTTGGACGCCCACGTCCCCGCCCTCGTCCTCTACCCCTAGCCCTCGGGTTAAACATTTTGAAAATGAGAGTTATAACTTGTATTTTTTTTTTTTGTTTTTTTTTTGTGTTTTTTAGTTTTTAAAACCAAACGATGCTATCCTATTGCTATGGCTATTTTCTAGCCAAGTATTACAGCACACTACTATGCCAGATGAGATGACGCTGAGTTATGAAAAAAATAAACGTAAAATAAAAAAGGAAATGGCAGACTGTGCCTAGTTGAAATACAACCCCGGGCCCTAATAAATTTTCCCACTTCGGTCTTTGCGATGGATATGTGCGTCACTAAAACACAGTGGTCGCAAGTCTGACTCCAAATTGCTCCCAATTTGATAGTAGATGCACTGCAGCAAGTACAGCCACCAGCAGATCAACCAGAAATCAAATATATATAACGCTACTGTAGGCGTAATTAAGACGTTTGTATTCTCCTATGGCTATTTTCTAGCCAAGTATTACAGCACACTACTATGCCAGATGAGATGACGCTGAGTTATGAAAAAAATAAACGTAAAATAAAAAGAAACTGGCAGACTGTGCCTAATTGAAATACAACCCCGGGCCCTAATAAATTTTCCCACTTCGGTCTTTGCGATGGATATGTGCATCACTAAAACACAGTGGTCGCAAGTCTGACTCCAAATTGCTCCCAATTTGATAGTAGATGCACTGCAGCAAGTACAGCCACCAGCAGATCAACCAGAAATCAAATATATATAACGCTACTGTAGGCGTAATTAAGACGTTTGTATTCTCCTATGGCTATTTTCTAGCCAAGTATTACAGCACACTACTATGCCAGATGAGATGACGCTGAGTTATGAAAAAAATAAACGTAAAATAAAAAGAAACTGGCAGACTGTGCCTAATTGAAATACAACCCCGGGCCCTAATAAATTTTCCCACTTCGGTCTTTGCGATGGATATGTGCGTCACTAAAACACAGTGGTCGCAAGTCTGACTCCAAATTGCTCCCAATTTGATAGTAGATGCACTGCAGCAAGTACAGCCACCAGCAGATCAACCAGAAATCAAATATATATAACGCTACTGTAGGCGTAATTAAGACGTTTGTATTCTCCTATGGCTATTTTCTAGCCAAGTATTACAGCACACTACTATGCCAGATGAGATGACGCTGAGTTATGAAAAAAATAAACGTAAAATAAAAAGAAACTGGCAGACTGTGCCTAATTGAAATACAACCCCGGGCCCTAATAAATTTTCCCACTTCGGTCTTTGCGATGGATATGTGCGTCACTAAAACACAGTGGTCGCAAGTCTGACTCCAAATTGCTCCCAATTTGATAGTAGATGCACTGCAGCAAGTACAGCCACCAGCAGATCAACCAGAAATCAAATATATATAACGCTACTGTAGGCGTAATTAAGACGTTTGTATTCTCCTATGGCTATTTTCTAGCCAAGTATTACAGCACACTACTATGCCAGATGAGATGACGCTGAGTTATGAAAAAAATAAACGTAAAATAAAAAGAAACTGGCAGACTGTGCCTAATTGAAATACAACCCCGGGCCCTAATAAATTTTCCCACTTCGGTCTTTGCGATGGATATGTGCGTCACTAAAACACAGTGGTCGCAAGTCTGACTCCAAATTGCTCCCAATTTGATAGTAGATGCACTGCAGCAAGTACAGCCACCAGCAGATCAACCAGAAATCAAATATATATAACGCTACTGTAGGCGTAATTAAGACGTTTGTATTCTCCTATGGCTATTTTCTAGCCAAGTATTACAGCACACTACTATGCCAGATGAGATGACGCTGAGTTATGAAAAAAATAAACGTAAAATAAAAAGAAACTGGCAGACTGTGCCTAATTCTACTTAAACCCCTAATAAATTTTCCCACTTTGGTGTTTGAGGTGGATATGTGTGTCACTAAGAGCTAAACACAACGGTAGCAAGTCCCCCTGCTAATTCCTCACAATATGGTACTAGCTGCAAATAAAAAAAAAAAAAAAATTATAACGTTATTGTAGCCCTAAGAAGGGCTGTTGGGTTCTTTTAGAATCACTCCTGCCTAACAGTAAGCTAATAGAACACCCTAACGCTTTCCCTGAGCAGCAGCAGCTCTCTCCCTAGCGCCGGGGTCAGGAACCTTTGTGGCTGAGAGAGCCATGAACGCCACATATTTTAAAATGTTATTCCGTAAGAGCCGTACCATATGCATATCCAGTAGATAGTCTCATTGTCATGGGTGCCCCGATGATCTAGGTCTCGGACCGCAGACACACCCGTGCTCCTCTCCGTGGCAGCGCCCTTTTCCGAGCTCACTCACCTCTCCACGTTCCTGCTCCTGTCCCGGCTGGCCGGCACTTGCAGATTTAAAGGGACAGTGGACCGCCGATTGGCGCTGCCCACTTCCTGGGTTCCAATAAAGACCGGCGGCTCCCAGCATTCCCTGTCGGATCTTAGTACTTCATGCTTATGAGGAAGCTTTCCACAGTGTTTCCTTCCCTTGACCTCCCATTGTGACCCTGGACCTGTTCCTGATTCTGCTCCTTTGCCAGCCCTGATCTCTTGCTCCATCCCCGACCATGCATTACTGGCGCCTGCCTTGACGGTCTGCCTGTTCCTGGACACAAGACTGCCTAGTGATCCTGGTACCTCGACCTTGGAAGCACTATGGACAAGTCGCGCCTGTGGAATGACCTGCTTGTACCACACTGTAGCAAGACCATCCTGCTTCACAGCGGGCTCTGGTGAAGACTGGATGCCACTTAGATTCCTGTCCAAGGTGTCTGCTTACATCATCGTCCACCATGGTCCAAGGAGTTCACTACTCCAAATCCTGACACCCACCACATGCCTCGCAGTAGATAGGTAGTCACAGCACATGCTTCCCAGTAGATGGGTAGTCACAGCACATACTCCCAGTAAATAGGAAGTCACGGAACATGTCCCTGAGTACATAGGTAGCCGCAGCATATGCCTCCAAGTAGATAGGTAGCCGCAGCATATGCCTCCAAGTAGATAGGTAGCCGCAGCATATGCCTCCAAGTAGATAGGTAGCCGCAGCATATGCCTCCAAGTAGATAGGTAGCCGCAGCATATGCCTCCAAGTAGATAGGTAGCCGCAGCACATGCCTCCAAGTAGATAGGTAGCCGCAGCACATGCCGCCAAGTAGATAGGTAGCCGCAGCATATGCCTCCAAGTAGATAGGTAGCCGCAGCATATGCCTCCAAGTAGATAGGTAGCCGCAGCATATGCCTCCAAGTAGATAGGTAGCCGCAGCATATGCCTCCAAGTAGATAGGTAGCCGCAGCACATGCCGCCAAGTAGATAGGTAGCCACAGCACATACTCCCAGCAGATAGGTAGTCACAGCACATGCCCTCAAGAAGATAGATAGGTAGTCATAGCAAAAAAAAAAAGTATTCACTTACTAGCGCTCCCTGGTGCCAGCTCCTCATCGCTCCCACGCTCTTCTCTTTGACCCAGGCTTAGACAATGGCGGCGAGGGCACCTGGGTCTAACAAAGGACATAGGCAGCGGTAACATCACTGCCTGTTTCCAGTGATCAGTCTAAGAGACACACAGGAGCCATTACTATTAATTAAAGATCTGTCTGAGAGCCAGATGCAGCCAACAAGAGAGCCGTATCTGGCTCCCGAGCCGTAGGTTCCCTACCCCTGCCCTAGCGGCATCCAGACAGAGAATGATCCGAGCAGCGCGGGCAGCGGCTAGTCTATCCCAGGGTCACCTGATCTGGCCAGCCAACCACTGCTATCTACGTGTAAGGGTACCACGTCATGCTGGGTGGAGTGCAGAGTCTCCTGGCTTGTGATTGGCTCTGTTTCTGGCCGCCAAAAAGCAAAACGGCGGGAGCTGCCATTTTCTCGAGCGGGCGAAATACTCGTCCGAGCAACGAGCAGTTACGAGTACGCTAATGCTCGATCGAGCATCAAGCTCGGACGAGTATGTTCGCTCATCTCTAATAGATAACCCTACTAGAAAGGATTCAACTTATGGCAAAAGAGGACAAGGAAAATATTGGGTGGATGTAGGGAAATAAAAGCACTTCATGAAGGAGGTCTAACGTCCAGGTCCATATTTCCACTAGATGTAGAAACACATTTCACTGTGACTTTTTTTTTTTTTTTAATTTAATACTTTTATTAAGTTAAACATACATATCCGAGGTACATATACAATACAACTCTTTTACAGGACTTATTAACAAATTTTTCTCCCACCCTTACTCCCTCCCCCCACCCCCCTAGAAGACGAAGAGGTATACAAGACACATTGAAAGAAGGTTCTTATCCAAGATATGAAAGATTACCAGTTGCTAGGTTATTGTCCGAGAAAGCAATACCATTACGTTATTCATAAGATTTCATTTGACCCAGAGTATGAGGTAAGATCTCACTTGATGTACCCTACAGCTGAAAGATAAGGCCAAAAAGTTTTTAACTTGTATCTTCCCCCCATATCTTCTCCCATAAGTCCATTCTGTACTGCTTACCGAAGTAAAGTTTTTCGTACAGCTGAATTTTGGCCCGTAGGGCTTCCCACTGTACTAGAGTTGGAGCTTGTGGTCTCATCCAGTTCCTTGCAATTAACACTTTAACTATGAGTGTCATTCTACAGATAATGGCTCTTTGGGTCTTTGATCGCCCCCTCTTATGTCCCACCCGTAAGTGGTTTAATAGGAGGACCTCCATAGAGAAAGCAATTCCAAAGCCCAAACGATCCTCGATTATTTTGTGTACCTCTTTCCAGAGGGTGTTTATTTTTGGGCAGGCCCAACTGAGGTGAATAATATCTGCATGTGGGTCCCCGCAACGTCGGCATTTGTCCTCCTCATATATCCCCATCTTTTTAAGACGCACTGGAGTATAATACAACCTATGAATAAAATTAAATTGAATCATCCTGTGATATGTGTTTAATGATGAAAGAACGACATTTTGGTATGTCTCCTTCCATTGGTCTGATGTGAGGTGAATACCATCCAACTCCCACTGTGAAACGTTCTTCGGTACTGTGTCCTTAGTGTTTTCTCTAATTAATATTTTGTATATTTTCGAGACCGATATCTTCCCTCTCCAATTGGAGAATATCTGATCTATCAACGTGCTTCTGTGAATAATAAAGTAAGTCTTATCTAGTGTCTTATTGTATGCATCCCATATTTGCAAATAGTGCAGGAAGGTGCTTCTACCCACCCCATATAGTGTTCCCAATTCTCTGTAAGAGAGTAATCTTCCATCTTTTATTATGTGACCCACCCTCGTGATCCCCAATTCCTTCCAAATTTGTACGTCCGTTAATTTCCAAAATTCCTTCAAGTTTTTGTTGTGCCATAAAGGAGTGAACTCCAGTGACCCCATCCCTGCCCCCTGCCTCCCCAGGCGCTTCCAACATTCACTAATAATCCTACAGACCGGAAAGTTTTGTGCCAATCGCCCTGACAGTTGACCTGATTCACAGACCTCTGGAAAGGGAATATTGCCCCTAGTTTTTTTGAAAAACTGTGTGAGTGCACATGTTCTACCCCATTTTATTATGAAGCGCGCTTTGGCTGCTACAAAGTACAATCTAAAATTAGGTAACATTAGTCCTCCTTCTGCTTGTGTCGCATATAGATACCCGATTTTCATTCGTACATGTTTTCTCCCCCATATGAGATCATTACAAAGTCGCTCAATCAGTCTAAAGAGTTTCTCTTCCACCCATACCGGAGACGCTGAGAGCACATATAGTAATTGTGGCAGTACCACCATCTTCAGAAGGCCTATTCTATCAGCTCTACTCAAGGGCAGCTTAACCCATACTGATATTTTTGATCTTATTTTTACGATCGTTGGAAGGATGTTCAGTTCAGCGTATCGAATGAGGTCGGTGGAGATCCGTATCCCCAGATATTCAAATGCTGAGTGTGGCTCCAATATCTGTAACTCACCCATGTTCTCAGTTGAAAATACGTCAATGGGGAGCAAAACTGTTTTTTTCCAGTTTATTTCTAATCCAGAATAACTACCGTACTCTTGTAATGTCTGGATTACATTCGGGACGGAGCGTTCCGAGTTTCCCAGGCACAGCAAGATGTCGTCCGCATAGAGTAACAATTTATCTGAACTTCCATTACAGCCACAACCAACTATGTCTGGGTTTGATCTCACCAAGGCAGCCAGGGGTTCCATAAAGATATTAAAAAGTAATGGAGATAGAGGACATCCCTGACGGGTTCCTCTTTGTAGTTTAATTTTTTCTGAAACCATATCATTAGTAATGATCCTAGCCTCTGGCTCTTTATATAACAACTGAACCCAGGCTATGAAGTCTTCCCCAAGACCGAATTTCCTCATAACAGCCCAAAGAAAGGGCCACTCCACCCTGTCAAATGCTTTAGCTGCATCTAATGACAGGATGGAGCGGTCCCCAACCCCAGCCCCCAGTTGCATATTTAAGAACAATCTATCAAGATTATCACTTATAAGTCGCCCGGGGATGAATCCCGTTTGATCTGGATGGATAAGATCGTGTATTACCCTCTGGAGTCTCCGTGACAGGGTTTTAGCAAAAATTTTTGCGTCCGTATTGAGCAAGGATATAGGTCTATATGACTCCCTCTCTATGGCATCCTTGCCTTTTTTAGGGATGAGAACGATTGAGGCCTCTCGCATTGACTCCGGAAGCACACCTTTCAATCTGCTCTCATTAATTACTTCCAACAAAAGAGGAAGCAATGTTTTATTTAATCTCCTGTAAACTTCAAATGGAAGGCCGTCGGACCCGGGGCTCGTGTTACCTTTGATAGAGCTAAGTGTCTCTGTTATTTCCTCGATGGTCAGTGGGAGGTTCAGTAACTGTATTTGTGTCGATGTAAGGGAAGGGAGGGAAATTTTTAAGAGATATTGGTCCGGGTCGGGGCCATCTTCCTTAAGTTCGGATGAATAGAGTATAGAAAAAAAAGTCCACAAAAGCTTTACTGATGTCCTGGGGGGAGTCTACTAATTCTCTATTCTTATTAAGAATCTGGTTTATATGTTTAGCTTCCCTCTGACACTGGACTGTAGAAGCTAACAGTTTCCCTGGTCGCCCTGACTCGCAGTAATGTTTTTGTCCTTGAAAGAAGGCTTGCTGTTGAGCCTTCTCTCCAAGGAATTTTTCATATGCTATTCTAGCTTTCCGCAGAGCCTCCTGTTGGGTCTCTGAAGTGTGTTTAAAATACTCCTCTTGGGCCCTGGTCATTGCATTTAATAATGAATTTTCTTTCTGGCGAAAGGCCTTTTTCTTGGTACGGATCTCCGACTGCCACCACGATTGCATATGTACTTTCAGTGCGTCCCAGACTACTCCAGTATGGGTGGATCCAAAATTGTCGTTCCAAAAGGTGAGAATCTCCTTCTCAGCTTTCTCATCACTAGAAAGAAGAGAGAGCCAATGGGGATTTATCTTAGGTGGTTTCCTTCTATATGTATTATCTAGATTTAACTCCAACACTAATACTGAGTGATCAGAGTGGCTCGCAGCTTGGTACCTCATTTTTTTAATATGGGGGAATGCATTATCTGAGGCCAGGATAAGGTCGATCCGGGACATTACTTTAAGTGAGCTGGAGAAACATGAAAAAGCTTTTCTGTCCCCATATTTCTCCCGCCATACATCTCTAAGTCCTGTTTCCAGGCAGAACTTATACAGGGGAGAAGTAGCAGACCGCGAGCCACCACTCCTACCGCTTCCCACCCTATCAAGGTCAGGGTTCATGGCACAGTTAAAGTCCCCGAAAATCCAAAGAGGACATCTATCCCTCTGGTCCCTGAAGACCAGGAGTGCTTTCAGCACCTGTAGGGAGAAAGGGGGGGGAATATATACAAATGCAAGGATACATGTGAGCCCATCGAGCTTACCATAAAGAAAAACATATCTGCCTTCCAGGTCAATTTGTTTTGCAATAATTGAAAATTTTACTGTTTTATGTATGAAAACGCTCACTCCCCGAGAAAAAGTGGAGAAAGTTGAATGGTATTCCTCTACGGCCCAGTTTTTACTAATAGTTTTCACTGTGTCCTTGCTGAGATGCGTCTCTAATAAACATACTATCGCAGGGAGATATTTCTGAATGATGTCAAAAACGATACGTCGTTTTATCCGCTCCCCTAAACCCCTAACATTCCATGTTAGTATAGATGTCATTTATAGCAAAAAGAGAAAGGGAGAAAGGAAAAGAAAAAGAAAAAAAAAAAACCCTACCCGGCAGGTGTCCAAACCCCAAGCCCCCCCCGCCTCCCCCAAGCCCCCCCGCCTCCCCCAAGCCCCCCCCGCCTCCCACCTCCCTCCCCCTAAATGTATACAGTGTAAGCTGAATACTCTTCTCCCCTAGCAATCCCGCAGCGACGATCCCCTCCCTCCCCCCATCCATGCCCTTACAGTATCATTGGTCATTTTTATGGCGAAGAAGGATAGGTCATGTCAGCTACCTTATATTCCTTTAGTTTCCAACCAGTTAAACCCCTCCTCGGGTGAGGAGAAAAAATATGTCTTCCCCTGTAACACAACCCTCAACTTGGCTGGGTATATCAGTGAATAAGATACATCTTTTTCCATCAATTTTTTTTTAAGCTCTCTAAACTCTTTTCTTTTCATCAGGGTGTCCCTTGAGAAATCAGGGTATGCAGAGATTTTTGAGCCGTTATAGAGCGTTTCTCCCCTTTTTCTTAGTTCTCGGAGAACCATATCCCTGTCCCGAGAGCAAAGTAGTTTAATCAATATGGCACGTGGGTATGCGCCGGGCACTGGTTTGCGGCCTGGGACCCTGTGGGCTCGTTCTATCACGAAGTATGAGTGGATATGTTCCTTCCCCAGCACCTCAATAAACCAATTGTGAATGAACTGTACTGTATCCTCTTGCTCCACCCCCTCGGGGAAGCCCACCAAGCGAACATTACACCTTCTGGACCGATCCTCTAGATCTATTATCTTGGCCTGCATTTCTTTTTTTTCAGCCTCCATCCTAGAGATTGCTTTTTGGTGTCTATCTAATGTTCCTTCTATTTTTGACAGGCGTTCACCCTGATCCTTAATGCGACTCCTGATTTTATTTAGGTACTCGCGGATTCCCAATATATCCTTTCTAGTGTCCTCTAATTGGTCTTTTAGCCCCTCCATAGATTTGTTTGTTTTATTGACAGCTTGGAGGATTTCATCCCAAATGGGGGGATTGCCTTCCTGGGGCTCCTCACTATCCACAACTAGGGGAGAGAATCTAGAGCCTGTTTCAGTTTCTCTAGCGGGCTTCGTCTGCTTCCCGGGGGGTGTTTTCAGGAATTTATCTAGCTTGGTGTTAGCTTTTTCCTTAGGGGAACTAACCCCAGTGGATTTATGCCCAGCCTTTGGTGGCATATTGATTATCAAAAAAAAGGTCCGCTAATTCCACCGTTGACCCCTGTACCTCTGTTGGTATTCCTTCCAACAGTATCTTCACACTCCCTTGTGCCACCTAAGTTATTTTGACATCAATTCATAAACATTACATTTAATCGGTGTTAGGATAACAAAAAAAATACTATCAAAAGAAAAACGGGCAGGCAAAGCTCAGAGGACAAAGTACAGATGAAAAGCACTTAACCGTCCTGGTTTCCCGGACGGCAATCCGCGCCAAAAAGAACTACTATGTAGTCTCAGGGTGTCAGAGTCTCCAGTGGAGTGCAGTCATTGATGTTGAACCCTGAACGGTTTTGCTCCGCAAGGGGGGTCTATTAGCACTCTATATCTATTCTCCTGTAATGACTCAAACAGGACCCAATTGAGGGAGGGAGGGGGGGGTATGACTACTCCACCAGCAGGGTTAGCAGCCAACTATACACCAGGGCCCGGCAAGGCCGTCTTCTCTCACACCGCCCCCTATATTAGTATTTGACGGGGTAGCAATACGCCCAACGGATATATGTGTCTCTTTAGCTACCATCCGAATATCAAGACGACCCGCTACCCCCACCGTATACAACTCAGTGGTAATGCGTGCAGGGGGGGCGCCCAAGAGTGCTATACCCGAACAAAACCAAAGTCAAGTGAGAGCAAAAATATCAACTTCGCCAGGACGGCTGCTGTTCTTTATCTAAAGCCAGATCGATTTTCTAGGACTCCAAATGTCGCTTTCTTTTTTTTTTTTTTTTCTTCTCTCCTCTCTTCTCCTCCTTTCCTCTCCCCTCTCTTCCCTCTTTTCTCCTTTTTTTCCGTTCTCTCTCCCCTTCCCTGTAATAGATCAAGTCAGTACCTGGCAATAGGGGGGGGGGGGGGGGTGCAACCGCACAACCAGCAGGGAGAGCAGCCAACTTATTTATGTCCACATTTCAGGACCAGCAAACACATTACTCCCCAATATTGCCTCCAGTGCTCAGGGACAGCCGACCACTCCGCAGCCCTCTCGGGCCTCGTTGAGCATCCTCCGGTAGGCAAGGCGGCCCGCTGCCCCGGGCAAACACGGCTCCACGATAACACAAGGGGGAGAGTAGCAAAGGATACTGTGTGCGTCCAGAGTCACAAATAGGTATAGGATGTCAAAAGATGTTTCCTACTTTACCAAACTCCAGGCAGTCTAGACGCACTCCCTCTCAGTCAGCGATACATACTCCAGAGCGAAGAACACCCCCATCTGTTCCTATCTCGGTTCACGCAGGTGAGGAGCTCGACGAAGGAGGCGCTGTAGGCACTATGTCAGGGCAGCTGGGCCGGTGCTCTCCACGGTCGTCGTCGTTAAGGTCCAGTCGGTACGTCCCGTTAGTGCATCCGGGAATTCCTTTCCCGACCATGTAGGGAAGAGGAGAGCAATCCAGAGGGCAGAGAATATCACGCGACGAGGCGCTGGCTCACGCTTGGAGGAGTCGGTCGGAGGACTCGTGGCCGTGGCTGCTGACAATCCCCGGCATGGTAGGGGGCGGGGCCGTCTCGCGGGCGCGGCGTGTTACGTCATACCGCACCTGCCGGTTTCACTGTGACTTTGATTCAGACGTAGGTCTTTGATTCCAATGAAAATGTTTGAGTTTCATTTGGATTAATAAAGAATGGTGTTTAGCAGTGGAAACAAGCATCTTGGGCTGATGCTACTTTGCAGTGAGAAAGGTGGGCACGGGTAGTGTATGTCTAGACTGTGACTTGTCCTTTGGGTGATATTTACCAAAAACATATTTATATGTAGTAAGAAAGGGCATAGGTTAAGAGGACACTTACATCAAACTTATGGTCATCTTGTACCTTGCATTAAACTTGATGTGACTTTTGTGCTTTTAGTGTTATTTTCTGCCATAAGCTTTAAACCTGACTCTGACTACCATTCTTGACATGACCCATTATCCCTCCTGGGGTTTCCATGAACCCTCAGATGACAGGGGAAGCAAAATCTATCTTCTGATGCTTCCTTGAAGAGCTTCAAGACTTGAATGAGCAGTGATACTGTCACAGCAGATCCTGTCCCTTTATGATGTCATAGTCAAAGTTTCCATGGAGCTTCACTATGACACGTGCAGTGTTCCATTTTATGCAAGTTAGCCTCACAGTTTCTTCTGGTGGATGTCAAGTAGAATCAATTCCCTTGGGGAAGCCAATTTCAATCTCCATTGCCAATCTTCTCTGATGCACAAATGGCACTTGCAAACACCTAAAATGAAGACTACTCCCTACAAGGTAAAAGCTTAAGCACAAACCAGGGTCACAGCAATCTCTGTTAATGTTTTTCAATACTCATTTTTCCATTTGCATAACTCATAACTACATTGACATTGATGCTTCCGATGTTGCTAAAAACTTGGAAAATTTCCTAAATAGTTATGCAAATGAAGCATAGATAACCCTACTAGAAAGGATTCAACTTATGGCAAAAGAGGACAAGGAAAATATTGGGTGGATGTAGGGAAATAAATGCACTTCATGAAGGAGGTCTAACGTCCAGGTCCATATTTCCACTAGACGTAGGTCTTTGATTCCAATGAAAATGTTTGAGTTTCATTTGGATTAATAAAGAATGGTGTTTAGCAGTAGAAACAAGCATCTTGGGCTGATGCTACTTTGCAGTGAGAAAGGTGGGCACGGGTAGTGGATGTCTAGACTGTGACTTGTCCTTTGGGTGATATTCACCAAAAACATATTTATATGTAGTAAGAAAGGGCATAGGGCAAGAGGACACTTACCTCAAACTTATGGTCATCTTGTACCTTGCATTAAACTTAATGTGACTTTTGTGCTTTTAGTGTTATTTTCTGCCATAAGCTTTAAACCTGCCTCTGAATACCTTTCTTGACATGACCCATTAACCCTCCTGGGGTTTCCATGAACCCTCAGATGACAGGGGAAGCAAAATCTATCTTCTGATGCTTCCTTGAAGAGCTTCAAGACTTGAATGAGCAGTGATACTGTCACAGCAGAACCTGGCCCTTTATGATGTCATAGTCAAGGTTTCCATGGAGCTTCACTATGACACGTGCAGTGTTCAATTTTATGCAAGTTAGCCTCACAGTTTCTTCTGGTGGATGTCAACTAGAATCTATTCCCCTGGGGAAGCCAATTTCAATCTCCATTGCCAATCTTCTCTGATGCACAAATGGCACTTGCAAACACCTAAAATGAAGACAACTTCCTACAAGGTAAAAGCTTAAGCACAAACCAGGGGCACAGCAATCTCTACTAATGTTTTTCAATACTCATTTTTCCATTTGCATAAGTCATAACTACATTGACATTGATGCTTCAGATGTTGCTAAAAACTTGGAAAATTTCCTAAATGGTTATGCAAATGAAGCATAGATAACCCTACTAGAAAGGATTCAACTTATGGCAAAAGAGGACAAGGAAAATATTGGGTGGATGTAGGGAAATAAATGCACTTCATGAAGGAGGCCTAACGTCCAGGTCCATATTTCCACTAGACATAGGTCTTTTATTCCAATGAAAATGTTTGAGTTTCATTTGGATTAATAAAGAATGGTGTTTAGCAGTGGAAACAAGCATCTTGGGCTGATGCTACTTTGCAGTGAGAAAGGTGGGCACAGGTAGTGGATGTCTAGACTGTGACTTGTCCTTTGGGTAATATTCACCAAAAACATATTTATATGTAGTAAGAAAGGGCATAGGGCAAGAGGACACTTACCTCAAACTTATGGTCATCTTGTACCTTGCATTAAACTTGATGTGATTTTTGTGTTTTTAGTGTTATTTTCTGCCATAAGCTTTAAACCTGACTCTGACTACCTTTCTTGACAAGACCCATTAACCCTCCTGGGGTTTCCATGAACCCTCAGATGACAGGGGAAGCAAAATCTATCTTCTGATGCTTCCTTGAAGAGCTTCAAGACTTGAATGAGCAGTGATACTGTCACAGCAGAACCTGGCCCTTTATGATGTCATAGTCAAAGTTTCCATGGAACTTCACTATGACACGTGCAGTGTTCCATTTTATGCAAGTTAGCCTCACAGTTTCTTCTGGTGGATGTCAACTACAATCTATTCCCCTGGGGAAGCCAATTTCAATCTCCATTGCCAATCTTCTCTGATGCACAAATGGCACTTGCAAACACCTAAAATGAAGACAACTTCCTACAAGGTAAAAGCTTAAGCACAAACCAGGGGCACAGCAATCTCTATAAATGTTTTTCAATACTCATTATTCCATTTGCATAACTCATAACTACATTGACATTGATGCTTCAGATGTTGCTAAAAACTTGGAAAAGTTCCTAAATGGTTATGCAATGAAGCATAGATAACCCTACTAGAAAGGATTCAACTTATGGCAAAAGAGGACAAGGAAAATATTGGGTGGATGTAGGGAAATAAATGCACTTCATGAAGGAGGTCTAACGTCCAGGTCCATATTTCCACTAGACGTAGGTCTTTGATTCCAATCAAAATGTTTGAGTTTCATTTGGATTAATAAAGAATGGTGTTTAGCAGTAGAAACAAGCATCTTGGGCTGATACTACTTTGCAGTGAGAAAGGTGGGCACGGGTAGTGGATGTCTAGACTGTGACTTGTCCTTTGGGTAATATTCACCAAAAACATATTTATATGTAGTAAGAAAGGGCATAGGGCAAGAGGACACTTACCTCAAACTTATGGACATCTTCTACCTTGCATTAAATTTGATGTGACTTTTGTGCTTTTAGTGTTATTTTCTGCCATAAGCTTTAAACCTGCCTCTGACTACCTTTCTTGACATGACCCATTAACCCTCCTGGGGTTTCCATGAACCCTCAGATGACAGGGGAAGCAAAATCTATCTTCTGATGCTTCCTTGAAGAGCTTCAAGACTTGAATGAGCAGTGATACTGTCATAGCAGAACCTGGCCCTTTATGATGTCATAGTCAAAGTTTCCATGGAGCTTCGCTATGACACGTTCAGTGTTCCATTTTGTGCAAGTTAGCCTCACAGTTTCTTCTGGTGGATGTCAACTAGAATCTATTCCCCTGGGGAAGCCAATTTCAATCTCCATTGCCAATCTTCTCTGATACACAAATGGTACTTGCAAACACCTAAAATGAAAACAACTCCCTACAAGGTAAAAGCTTAAGCACAAACCAGGGGAACAGCAATCTCTATTAATGTTTTTCAATACTCATTTTTCCATTTGCATAACTCATAACTACATTGACATTGATGCTTCAGATGTTGCTAAAAACTTGGAAAATTTCCTAAATGGTTATGCAAATGAAGCATAGATAACGCTACTAGAAAGGATTCAACTTATGGCAAAAGAGGACAAGGAAAATATTGGGTGGATGTAGGGAAATAAATGCACTTCATGAAGGAGGTCTAACGTCCAGGTCCATATTTCCACTAGACGTAGGTCTTTGATTCCAATGAAAATGTTTGAGTTTCATTTGGATTAATAAAGAATGGTGTTTAGCAGTGGAAACAAGCATCTTGGGCTGATGCTACTTTGCAGTGAGAAAGGTGGGCACAGGTAGTTGATGTCTAGACTGTGACTTGTCCTTTGGGTAATATTCACCAAAAACATATTTATATGTAGTAAGAAAGGGCATAGGGCAAGAGGACACTTACCTCAAACTTATGATCATCTTGTACCTTGCATTAAATTTGATGTGACTTTTGTGCTTTTAGTGTTATTTTCTGCCATAAGCTTTAAACCTGCCTCTGACTACCTTTCTTGACATGACCCATTAACCCTCCTGGGGTTTCCATGAACCCTCAGATGACAGGGGAAGCAAAATCTATCTTCTGATGCTTCCTTGAAGAGGTTCAAGACTTGAATGAGCAGTGATACTGTCACAGCAGAACCTGGCCCTTTATGATGTCATAGTCAAAGTTTCCATGGAGCTTCACTATGACACGTGCAGTGTTCCATTTTATGCAAGTTAGCCTCAGAGTTTCTTCTGGTGGATGTCAACTACAATCTATTCCCCTGGGGAAGCCAATTTCAATCTCCATTGCCAATCTTCTCTGATGCACAAATGGCACTTGCAAACACCTAAAATGAAGACAACTTCCTACAAGGTAAAAGCTTAAGCACAAACCAGGGGCACAGCAATCTCTATAAATGTTTTTCAATACTCATTATTCCATTTGCATAACTCATAACTACATTGACATTGATGCTTCAGATGTTGCTAAAAACTTGGAAAAGTTCCTAAATGGTTATGCAATGAAGCATAGATAACCCTACTAGAAAGGATTCAACTTATGGCAAAAGAGGACAAGGAAAATATTGGGTGGATGTAGGGAAATAAATGCACTTCATGAAGGAGGTCTAACGTCCAGGTCCATATTTCCACTAGACGTAGGTCTTTGATTCCAATGAAAATGTTTGAGTTTCATTTGGATTAATAAAGAATGGTGTTTAGCAGTGGAAACAAGCATCTTGGGCTGATGCTACTTTGCAGTGAGAAAGGTGGGCACGGGTAGTGGATGTCTAGACTGTGACTTGTCCTTTGGACAATATTCACCAAAAACATATTTATATGTAGTAAGAAAGGGCATAGGGCAAGAGGACACTTACCTCAAACTTATGGACATCTTCTACCTTGCATTAAATTTGATGTGACTTTTGTGCTTTTAGTGTTATTTTCTGCCATAAGCTTTAAACCTGCCTCTGACTACCTTTCTTGACATGACCCATTAACCCTCCTGGGGTTTCCATGAACCCTCAGATGACAGGGGAAGCAAAATCTATCTTCTGATGCTTCCTTGAAGAGCTTCAAGACTTGAATGAGCAGTGATACTGTCACAGCAGATCCTTTCCCTTTATGATGTCATAGTCAAAGTTTCCATGGAGCTTCACTATGACACGTGCAGTGTTCCATTTTATGCAAGTTAGCCTCACAGTTTCTTCTGGTGGATGTCAAGTAGAATCAATTCCCTTGGGGAAGCCAATTTCAATCTCCATTGCCAATCTTCTCTGATGCACAAATGGCACTTGCAAACACCTAAAATGAAGACTACTCCCTACAAGGTAAAAGCTTAAGCACAAACCAGGGTCACAGCAATCTCTGTTAATGTTTTTCAATACTCATTTTTCCATTTGCATAACTCATAACTACATTGACATTGATGCTTCCGATGTTGCTAAAAACTTGGAAAATTTCCTAAATAGTTATGCAAATGAAGCATAGATAACCCTACTAGAAAGGATTCAACTTATGGCAAAAGAGGACAAGGAAAATATTGGGTGGATGTAGGGAAATAAATGCACTTCATGAAGGAGGTCTAACGTCCAGGTCCATATTTCCACTAGACGTAGGTCTTTGATTCCAATGAAAATGTTTGAGTTTCATTTGGATTAATAAAGAATGGTGTTTAGCAGTAGAAACAAGCATCTTGGGCTGATGCTACTTTGCAGTGAGAAAGGTGGGCACGGGTAGTGGATGTCTAGACTGTGACTTGTCCTTTGGGTGATATTCACCAAAAACATATTTATATGTAGTAAGAAAGGGCATAGGGCAAGAGGACACTTACCTCAAACTTATGGTCATCTTGTACCTTGCATTAAACTTAATGTGACTTTTGTGCTTTTAGTGTTATTTTCTGCCATAAGCTTTAAACCTGCCTCTGAATACCTTTCTTGACATGACCCATTAACCCTCCTGGGGTTTCCATGAACCCTCAGATGACAGGGGAAGCAAAATCTATCTTCTGATGCTTCCTTGAAGAGCTTCAAGACTTGAATGAGCAGTGATACTGTCACAGCAGAACCTGGCCCTTTATGATGTCATAGTCAAGGTTTCCATGGAGCTTCACTATGACACGTGCAGTGTTCAATTTTATGCAAGTTAGCCTCACAGTTTCTTCTGGTGGATGTCAACTAGAATCTATTCCCCTGGGGAAGCCAATTTCAATCTCCATTGCCAATCTTCTCTGATGCACAAATGGCACTTGCAAACACCTAAAATGAAGACAACTTCCTACAAGGTAAAAGCTTAAGCACAAACCAGGGGCACAGCAATCTCTACTAATGTTTTTCAATACTCATTTTTCCATTTGCATAAGTCATAACTACATTGACATTGATGCTTCAGATGTTGCTAAAAACTTGGAAAATTTCCTAAATGGTTATGCAAATGAAGCATAGATAACCCTACTAGAAAGGATTCAACTTATGGCAAAAAAGGTCAAGGAAAATATTGGGTGGATGTAGGGAAATAAATGCACTTCATGAAGGAGGTCTAACGTCCAGGTCCATATTTCCACTAGACGTAGGTCTTTTATTCCAATGAAAATGTTTGAGTTTCATTTGGATTAATAAAGAATGGTGTTTAGCAGTGGAAACAAGCATCTTGGGCTGATGCTACTTTGCAGTGAGAAAGGTGGGCACGGGTAGTGGATGTCTAGACTGTGACTTGTCCTTTGGGTGATATTCACCAAAAACATATTTATATGTAGTAAGAAAGGGCATAGGGCAAGAGGACACTTACCTCAAACTTATGGTCATCTTGTACCTTGCATTAAATTTGATGTGACTTTTGTGCTTTTGGTGTTATTTTCTGCCATAAGCTTTAAACCCGCCTCTGACTACCTTTCTTGACATGACCCATTAACCCTCCTGGGGTTTCCATGAACCCTCAGATGACAGGGGAAGCAAAATCTATCTTCTGATGCTTCCTTGAAGAGCTTCAAGACTTGAATGAGCAGTGATACTGTCACAGCAGAACCTGGCCCTTTATGATGTCATAGTCAAAGTTTCCATGGAGCTTCACTATGACACGTGCAGTGTTCCATTTTATGCAAGTTAGCCTCACAGTTTCTTCTGGTGGATGTCAACTAGAATCTATTCCCCTGGGGAAGTCAATTTCAATCTCCATTGCCAATCTTCTCTGATGCACAAATGTTACTTGCAAACACCTAAAATGAATACAACTTCCTACAAGGTAAAAGCTTAAGCACAAACCAGGGGCACAGCAATCTATATTAATGTTTTTCAATACTCATTTATCCATTTGCATAACTCATAACTACATTGACATTGATGCTTCAGATGTTGCTAAAAACTTGGAAAATTTCCTAAATGGTTATTCAAATGAAGCATAGATAACCCTACTAGAAAGGATTCAACTTATGGCAAAAGAGGACAAGGAAATCATTGGGTGGATGTAGGGAAATAAATGCACTTCATGAAGGAGGTCTAACGTCCAGGTCCATATTTCCACTAGACGTAGGTCTTTTATTCCAAAGAAAATGTTTGAGTTTCATTTGAATTAATAAAGAATGGTGTTTAGCAGTGGAAACAAGCATCTTGGGCTGATGCTACTTTGCAGTGAGAAAGGTGGGCACGGGTAGTGGATGTCTAGACTGTGACTTGTTCTTTGGGTAATATTCACCAAAAACATATTTATATGTAGTAAGAAAGGGCATAGGGCAAGAGGACACTTACCTCAAACTTATGGTCATCTTGTACCTTGCATTAAATTTGATGTGACTTTTGTGCTTTTGGTGTTATTTTCTGCCATAAGCTTTAAACCCGCCTCTGACTACCTTTCTTGACATGACCCATTAACCCTCCTGGGGTTTCCATGAACCCTCAGATGACAGGGGAAGCAAAATCTATCTTCTGATGCTTCCTTGAAGAGCTTCAAGACTTGAATGAGCAGTGATACTGTCACAGCAGAACCTGGCCCTTTATGATGTCATAGTCAAAGTTTCCATGGAGCTTCACTATGACACGTGCAGTGTTCCATTTTATGCAAGTTAGCCTCACAGTTTCTTCTGGTGGATGTCAACTAGAATCTATTCCCCTGGGGAAGCCAATTTCAATCTCCATTGCCAATCTTCTCTGATGCACAAATGGCACTTGCAAACACATAAAATGAAGACAACACCCTACAAGGTAAAAGCTTAAGCACAAACCAGGGGCACAGCAATCTCTACTAATGTTTTTCAATACTCATTTTTTCATTTGCATAAGTCATAACTACATTGACATTGATGCTTCAGATGTTGCTAAAAACTTGGAAAATTTCCTAAATGGTTATGCAAATGAAGCATAGATAACCCTACTAGAAAGGATTCAACTTATGGCAAAAGAGGACAAGGAAAATATTGGGTGGATGTAGGGAAATAAATGCACTTCATGAAGGAGGCCTAACGTCCAGGTCCATATTTCCACTAGACGTAGGTCTTTTATTCCAATGAAAATGTTTGAGTTTCATTTGGATTAATAAAGAATGGTGTTTAGCAGTGGAAACAAGCATCTTGGGCTGATGCTACTTTGCAGTGAGAAAGGTGGGCACAGGTAGTGGATGTCTAGACTGTGACTTGTCCTTTGGGTAATATTCACCAAAAACATATTTATATGTAGTAAGAAAGGGCATAGGGCAAGAGGACACTTACCTCAAACTTATGGTCATCTTGTACCTTGCATTAAACTTGATGTGATTTTTGTGTTTTTAGTGTTATTTTCTGCCATAAGCTTTAAACCTGACTCTGACTACCTTTCTTGACAAGACCCATTAACCCTCCTGGGGTTTCCATGAACCCTCAGATGACAGGGGAAGCAAAATCTATCTTCTGATGCTTCCTTGAAGAGCTTCAAGACTTGAATGAGCAGTGATACTGTCACAGCAGAACCTGGCCCTTTATGATGTCATAGTCAAAGTTTCCATGGAACTTCACTATGACACGTGCAGTGTTCCATTTTATGCAAGTTAGCCTCACAGTTTCTTCTGGTGGATGTCAACTACAATCTATTCCCCTGGGGAAGCCAATTTCAATCTCCATTGCCAATCTTCTCTGATGCACAAATGGCACTTGCAAACACCTAAAATGAAGACAACTTCCTACAAGGTAAAAGCTTAAGCACAAACCAGGGGCACAGCAATCTCTATAAATGTTTTTCAATACTCATTATTCCATTTGCATAACTCATAACTACATTGACATTGATGCTTCAGATGTTGCTAAAAACTTGGAAAAGTTCCTAAATGGTTATGCAATGAAGCATAGATAACCCTACTAGAAAGGATTCAACTTATGGCAAAAGAGGACAAGGAAAATATTGGGTGGATGTAGGGAAATAAATGCACTTCATGAAGGAGGTCTAACGTCCAGGTCCATATTTCCACTAGACGTAGGTCTTTGATTCCAATCAAAATGTTTGAGTTTCATTTGGATTAATAAAGAATGGTGTTTAGCAGTAGAAACAAGCATCTTGGGCTGATGCTACTTTGCAGTGAGAAAGGTGGGCACGGGTAGTGGATGTCTAGACTGTGACTTGTCCTTTGGGTAATATTCACCAAAAACATATTTATATGTAGTAAGAAAGGGCATAGGGCAAGAGGACACTTACCTCAAACTTATGGACATCTTCTACCTTGCATTAAATTTGATGTGACTTTTGTGCTTTTAGTGTTATTTTCTGCCATAAGCTTTAAACCTGCCTCTGACTACCTTTCTTGACATGACCCATTAACCCTCCTGGGGTTTCCATGAACCCTCAGATGACAGGGGAAGCAAAATCTATCTTCTGATGCTTCCTTGATGAGCTTCCAGACTTGAATGAGCAGTGATACTGTCACAGCAGAACCTGGCCCTTTATGATGTCATAGTCAAAGTTTCCATGGAGCTTCACTATGACACGTGCAGTGTTCCATTTTATGCAAGTTAGCCTCACAGTTTCTTCTGGTGGATGTCAACTACAATCTATTCCCCTGGGGAAGCCAATTTCAATCTCCATTGCCAATCTTCTCTGATACACAAATGGCACTTGCAAACGCCTAAAATGAAGACAACTTCCTACAAGGTAAAAGCTTAAGCACAAACCAGGGGCACAGCAATCTCTATAAATGTTTTTCAATACTCATTATTCCATTTGCATAACTCATAACTACATTGACATTGATGCTTCAGATGTTGCTAAAAACTTGGAAAAGTTCCTAAATGGTTATGCAATGAAGCATAGATAACCCTACTAGAAAGGATTCAACTTATGGCAAAAGAGGACAAGGAAAATATTGGGTGGATGTAGGGAAATAAATGCACTTCATGAAGGAGGTCTAACGTCCAGGTCCATATTTCCACTAGACGTAGGTCTTTGATTCCAATGAAAATGTTTGAGTTTCATTTGGATTAACCCCTACGGGACACAGCATCTTTTGGCCTAAAGGACGCGGCCCCATTTTTCAAATCTGGCCTGTGTCACTATAACTGGTTATAGCTTTGGAACGCTATGAGATATCCAGGGGATTTTGAGATTGTTTTCTCGTGACACATTGTGCTTCAAATTAGTTAAAAAATTTGGATGAAATCTTTTGCGTTTAGTTATGAAAAAAAACAAAATTTGGCAAAAATTTTGAAAAATTCTTTATTTTCAACGTTCTAAATTCTCTACTTTTGATTCAGAAAGTCATAGCACCCAAATAAATTCATAACTTACATTTCCCAAATGTCTGCTTTATGTTGGCATGTTTTTTTCAGATTCCATATATTTTACTAGAATGTTATGAAGCTCAGAATTTGGGTGCCATTTTTCACATTTTTTGTAAAATCGCCAAAACCTGTATTTAGATGGACCTGCTCAACTTCTAATTGACACTGAGAGGCCTAAATAATAGCGAAACTCGTAAATTACCCCATTGTGGAAACTACACCCCTCAACGTATGAAAAACCACTTTTAAGAAGTTTGTTAACCCTTTACGTGTTTTATAGGGGTTAAAACAAAATGGAGGTGGAGTCTGCAAATTGTAATATTTTTTCACAATACACTCATTTTGGGTGGAAAATTAAACATTTGTAATGGATAAAATGAAAAAAGGCTCCACAAAGTTTGATACGCAATTTCTCCCGAGTACACCGATACCCTACATGTGGTGGTAACCTGCTGTATGGGCGCACGGCCGGGCATAGAAGGGAAGGAGGCGCCATCCAGATCAGATTTGCTATGTCACATTGTACAGGCTATAATTTTTTTCTTTTTTTTATTGTGCACCTATAGGGGCTTATTTCTTTTGCCACATGAGATGCACTTTTCTAATACATAATTTTGGGGCATCTATAGCTAATTGGTGAGATTTAATTAACTCTTTGTTGGTGGAGGAAATGAAAATCATCAATTTTTAGGAAAATTTTTATGTGTTTTTTTTTTTGGCCGTTAACCATACCATGAAAATAGTATATTATTTTTATTCTTTGGGTCGCCACGTTTATGAAAATACTTCATTTATATATATTTTTTTATTTTTTCCCATTTTTACTGAATAAAAAGTAATTTGGCAAAATTGTTGTTAATTTTAGCATCACCGTCTTTCATATGCATAACTTTTTTATTTTTCACCTCAAAAATCTGTTTAAGGGCTTATTTTTTGCAAGAATGATAGCTCTTTTTAGTGGTCTTATTTTAGATTGCGTAACTTTTTAAAATCACTTTTTTAGAGCATTTTTAAAGGGCATTAATAAAAAATCATCTTTATCAGAGAGAGTTTTTTTAGGTTGTTTTTTACGGGGTTCACTTTGCGGATCTAATAACGATTCTGTTTTATTATACAGATTGTTACGGACGCAGGGATACCAAATATGTGGGGGTTTTGTGTATTTTATTCAATTGTACTGAATAAAAACTAATTTGGAGAAAATCTTATTCATTTTAGCATCACCATCTTTTTATATGCATAACTTTTTTATTTTTTGGCAGATAAATCTTGTTAGGGGCTTATTTTTTGCGAGAACAGTTGTTCTTTTTAGTGGGCTTATTTTGGAGTGCATAACATTTATTAAATCACTTTTTAGAGCATTTTTTATAGGGTATTAATTAAAAATTATCTTTTTTCGGAATGTTTTTTGCGTTTTTTTCCTCCGGCGTTTACCGTGCGGGTCCAGTAACAATTCTGTTTTATTATGCAGATTGTTACGGACGCGGCAATACCAAATATGCGGGGTTTTTTTGTGTTTTTATGTTTTTTATACTTTATTAAGTTTTTTTATGGGAAAGTGACATTTTAGGGGCTTATATTTTTATGTATTAATTTTTTATTTATTATAATGTGTAGTGTTAACTGTTTTTGCATATTTTTACTTATACATACTTGAACTTAAACCAGTGATGCTCTGATCACTGGTTTAAGTTCAATACACTGCTCTACAATACTATTTTATTGTAGAGCAGTGTAAACTGTCTGAGCAAGCTTGCGCATGCTCAGACAGTTTACAGCCAGACCCGGAAGGGGTCTGGCTGCCATGGAGACCGGGCAGCTCCGGGGCACATGCCAGTCCTCGGAGCTGCCCGGCAGAGGATCGGATCCCCCGGTAAGCGGCACGGGGGATCCGATCCACAGCGCTTACACCCTTACACGCCGCGGTCATGTTTGACCGCGGCGTGTAAGGGGTTAACACCCGCGATCGGAGCCGGCTCCGATCGCGGGTGTTAGCGCAGGCTGTCAGCTGTACTAGACAGCTGACAGCCGCTGCTTCTGGTACCGGCTCCGTTCGTGAGCCGGTGCCAGAAGCAGGACGTTATAGAACGTCCCCGTGCGCTAAGCATCTAGCCCCGGGGACGTACTATAACGTCCTGGTGCGCCTAGGGGTTAATAAAGAATGGTGTTTAGCAGTGGAAACAAGCATCTTGGGCTGATGCTACTTTGCAGTGAGAAAGGTGGGCACGGGTAGTGGATGTCTAGACTGTGACTTGTCCTTTGGGTAATATTCACCAAAAACATATTTATATGTAGTAAGAAAGGGCATAGGGCAAGAGGACACTTACCTCAAACTTATGGACATCTTCTACCTTGCATTAAATTTGATGTGACTTTTGTGCTTTTAGTGTTATTTTCTGCCATAAGCTTTAAACCTGCCTCTGACTACCTTTCTTGACATGACCCATTAACCCTCCTGGGGTTTCCATGAACCCTCAGATGACAGGGGAAGCAAAATCTATCTTCTGATGCTTCCTTGAAGAGCTTCAAGACTTGAATGAGCAGTGATACTGTCATAGCAGAACCTGGCCCTTTATGATGTCATAGTCAAAGTTTCCATGGAGCTTCGCTATGACACGTTCAGT
This sequence comes from Engystomops pustulosus, assembly GCF_040894005.1. Lineage (NCBI taxonomy): Eukaryota > Metazoa > Chordata > Amphibia > Anura > Leptodactylidae > Engystomops > Engystomops pustulosus. Next base: position 91,700,913 of record NC_092411.1, on the reverse strand, counting down.
GTTCCATTTTGTGCAAGTTAGCCTCACAGTTTCTTCTGGTGGATGTCAACTAGAATCTATTCCCCTGGGGAAGACAATTTCAATCTCCATTGCCAATCTTCTCTGATACACAAATGGTACTTGCAAACACCTAAAATGAAAACAACTCCCTACAAGGTAAAAGCTTAAGCACAAACCAGGGGAACAGCAATCTCTATTAATGTTTTTCAATACTCATTTTTCCATTTGCATAACTCATAACTACATTGACATTGATGCTTCAGATGTTGCTAAAAACTTGGAAAATTTCCTAAATGGTTATGCAAATGAAGCATAGATAACGCTACTAGAAAGGATTCAACTTATGGCAAAAGAGGACAAGGAAAATATTGGGTGGATGTAGGGAAATAAATGCACTTCATGAAGGAGGTCTAACGTCCAGGTCCATATTTCCACTAGACGTAGGTCTTTGATTCCAATGAAAATGTTTGAGTTTCATTTGGATTAATAAAGAATGGTGTTTAGCAGTGGAAACAAGCATCTTGGGCTGATGCTACTTTGCAGTGAGAAAGGTGGGCACAGGTAGTTGATGTCTAGACTGTGACTTGTCCTTTGGGTAATATTCACCAAAAACATATTTATATGTAGTAAGAAAGGGCATAGGGCAAGAGGACACTTACCTCAAACTTATGATCATCTTGTACCTTGCATTAAATTTGATGTGACTTTTGTGCTTTTAGTGTTATTTTCTGCCATAAGCTTTAAACCTGCCTCTGACTACCTTTCTTGACATGACCCATTAACCCTCCTGGGGTTTCCATGAACCCTCAGATGACAGGGGAAGCAAAATCTATCTTCTGATGCTTCCTTGAAGAGGTTCAAGACTTGAATGAGCAGTGATACTGTCACAGCAGAACCTGGCCCTTTATGATGTCATAGTCAAAGTTTCCATGGAGCTTCACTATGACACGTGCAGTGTTCCATTTTATGCAAGTTAGCCTCAGAGTTTCTTCTGGTGGATGTCAACTACAATCTATTCCCCTGGGGAAGCCAATTTCAATCTCCATTGCCAATCTTCTCTGATGCACAAATGGCACTTGCAAACACCTAAAATGAAGACAACTTCCTACAAGGTAAAAGCTTAAGCACAAACCAGGGGCACAGCAATCTCTATAAATGTTTTTCAATACTCATTATTCCATTTGCATAACTCATAACTACATTGACATTGATGCTTCAGATGTTGCTAAAAACTTGGAAAAGTTCCTAAATGGTTATGCAATGAAGCATAGATAACCCTACTAGAAAGGATTCAACTTATGGCAAAAGAGGACAAGGAAAATATTGGGTGGATGTAGGGAAATAAATGCACTTCATGAAGGAGGTCTAACGTCCAGGTCCATATTTCCACTAGACGTAGGTCTTTGATTCCAATGAAAATGTTTGAGTTTCATTTGGATTAATAAAGAATGGTGTTTAGCAGTGGAAACAAGCATCTTGGGCTGATGCTACTTTGCAGTGAGAAAGGTGGGCACGGGTAGTGGATGTCTAGACTGTGACTTGTCCTTTGGACAATATTCACCAAAAACATATTTATATGTAGTAAGAAAGGGCATAGGGCAAGAGGACACTTACCTCAAACTTATGGACATCTTCTACCTTGCATTAAATTTGATGTGACTTTTGTGCTTTTAGTGTTATTTTCTGCCATAAGCTTTAAACCTGCCTCTGACTACCTTTCTTGACATGACCCATTAACCCTCCTGGGGTTTCCATGAACCCTCAGATGACAGGGGAAGCAAAATCTATCTTCTGATGCTTCCTTGAAGAGCTTCAAGACTTGAATGAGCAGTGATACTGTCACAGCAGAACCTGGCCCTTTATGATGTCATAGTCAAAGTTTCCATGGAGCTTCGCTATGACACGTGCAGTGTTCCATTTTGTGCAAGTTAGCCTCACAGTTTCTTCTGGTGGATGTCAACTACAATCTATTCCCCTGGGGAAGACAATTTCAATCTCCATTGCCAATCTTCTCTGATGCACAAATGGCACTTGCAAACACCTAAAATGAAGACAACTTCCTACAAGGTAAAAGCTTAAAGGGGTATTCTCATCTGGGCACTTACATTCAGTTTCATTAATCTGCCATATATAAACATTTCTTCAATTGGATGTTATTAAAAAAAATGTTCCTGTGTGAAGATAATTTCTCATAAATGTAACCATGTTGTCCCTTAGAAACGAGATAGCTTCCTCGGATACGGCCACGTCTGATAGATTGAGTGCACAAAGAAACAAAAGGTTATTCTATATAAAATGTCCAGGAGTTACTGCATGTCCTACAGCCGTCCTGTGGTAATGATTGCTGAATCCTGGTGGTTTGGCAGGACTCTATAGCACAAGTCTGGCCACCGTTGCCAGAGTGTGACGTGGTCGTATCCGAGGAAGCTTTCTGGTTTCTAAGGGACAACATGACTACATTTATGAGAAATTATCTTCACACAGGAACATTTTGTTTAATAACATCCAATTGAAGAAATGTTTACATATGGAAAATTAATTTAATTAAATGTAAATGCCCAGATGGGAATACCCCTTTAAGCACAAACCAGGGGAACAGCAATCTCTATAAATGTTTTTCAATACTCATTTTTCCATTTGCATAACTCATAACTACATTGACATTGATGCTTCAGATGTTGCTAAAAACTTGGAAAAGTTCCTAAATGGTTATGCAATGAAGCATAGATAACCCTACTAGAAAGGATTCAACTTATGGCAAAAGAGGACAAGGAAAATATTGGGTGGATGTAGGGAAATAAATGCACTTCATGAAGGAGGTCTAACGTCCAGGTCCATATTTCCACTAGACGTAGGTCTTTGATTCCAATGAAAATGTTTGAGTTTCATTTGGATTAATAAAGAATGGTGTTTAGCAGTAGAAACAAGCATCTTGGGCTGATGCTACTTTGCAGTGAGAAAGGTGGGCACGGGTAGTGGATGACTAGACTGTGACTTGTCCTTTGGGTAATATTCACCAAAAACATATTTATATGTAGTAAGAAAGGGCATAGGGCAAGAGGACACTTACCTCAAACTTATGGACATCTTCTACCTTGCATTAAATTTGATGTGACTTTTGTGCTTTTAGTGTTATTTTCTGCCATAAGCTTTAAACCTGCCTCTGACTACCTTTCTTGACATGACCCATTAACCCTCCTGGGGTTTCCATGAACCCTCAGATGACAGGGGAAGCAAAATCTATCTTCTGATGCTTCCTTGATGAGCTTCCAGACTTGAATGAGCAGTGATACTGTCACAGCAGAACCTGGCCCTTTATGATGTCATAGTCAAAGTTTCCATGGAGCTTCGCTATGGCACGTGCAGTGTTCCATTTTGTGCAAGTTAGCCTCACAGTTTCTTCTGGTGGATGTCAACTAGAATCTATTCCCCTGGGGAAGCCAATTTCAATCTCCATTGCCAATCTTCTCTGATACACAAATGGTACTTGCAAACACCTAAAATGAAAACAACTCCCTACAAGGTAAAAGCTTAAGCACAAACCAGGGGAATAGCAATCTCTATTAATGTTTTTCAATACTCATTTTTCCATTTGCATAACTCATAACTACATTGACATTGATGCTTCAGATGTTGCTAAAAACTTGGAAAAGTTCCTAAATGGTTATGCAATGAAGCATAGATAACCCTACTAGAAAGGATTCAACTTATGGCAAAAGAGGACAAGGAAAATATTGGGTGGATGTAGGGAAATAAATGCACTTCATGAAGGAGGTCTAACGTCCAGGTCCATATTTCCACTAGACGTAGGTCTTTGATTCCAATGAAAATGTTTGAGTTTCATTTGGATTAATAAAGAATGGTGTTTAGCAGTAGAAACAAGCATCTTGGGCTGATGCTACTTTGCAGTGAGAAAGGTGGGCACGGGTAGTGGATGTCTAGACTGTGACTTGTCCTTTGGGTAATATTCACCAAAAACATATTTATATGTAGTAAGAAAGGGCATAGGGCAAGAGGACACTTACCTCAAACTTATGGACATCTTGTACCTTGCATTAAATTTGATGTGACTTTTGTGCTTTTAGTGTTATTTTCTGCCATAAGCTTTAAACCTGCCTCTGACTACCTTTCTTGACATGACCCATTAACCCTCCTGGGGTTTCCATGAACCCTCAGATGACAGGGGAAGCAAAATCTATCTTCTGATGCTTCCTTGAAGAGGTTCAAGACTTGAATGAGCAGTGATACTGTCACAGCAGAACCTGGCCCTTTATGATGTCATAGTCAAAGTTTCCATGGAGCTTCACTATGACACGTGCAGTGTTCCATTTTATGCAAGTTAGCCTCACAGTTTCTTCTGGTGGATGTCAACTACAATCTATTCCCCTGGGGAAGCCAATTTCAATCTCCATTGCCAATCTTCTCTGATGCACAAATGGCACTTGCAAACACCTAAAATGAAGACAACTTCCTACAAGGTAAAAGCTTAAGCACAAACCAGGGGAACAGCAATCTCTATAAATGTTTTTCAATACTCATTTTTTCCATTTGCATAACTCATAACTACATTGACATTGATGCTTCAGATGTTGCTAAAAACTTGGAAAATGTCCTAAATGGTTATGCAATGAAGCATAGATAACCCTACTAGAAAGGATTCAACTTATGGCAAAAGAGGACAAGGAAAATATTGGGTGGATGTAGGGAAATAAATGCACTTCATGAAGGAGGTCTAACGTCCAGGTCCATATTTCCACTAGACGTAGGTCTTTGATTCCAATGAAAATGTTTGAGTTTCATTTGGATTAATAAAGAATGGTGTTTAGCAGTGGAAACAAGCATCTTGGGCTGATGCTACTTTGCAGTGAGAAAGGTGGGCACGGGTAGTGGATGTCTAGACTGTGACTTGTCCTTTGGGTAATATTCACCAAAAACATATTTATATGTAGTAAGAAAGGGCATAGGGCAAGAGGACACTTACCTCAAACTTATGGACATCTTGTACCTTGCATTAAATTTGATGTGACTTTTGTGCTTTTAGTGTTATTTTCTGCCATAAGCTTTAAACCTGCCTCTGACTACCTTTCTTGACATGACCCATTAACCCTCCTGGGGTTTCCATGAACCCTCAGATGACAGGGGAAGCAAAATCTATCTTCTGATGCTTCCTTGATGAGCTTCCAGACTTGAATGAGCAGTGATACTGTCACAGCAGAACCTGGCCCTTTATGGTGTCATAGTCAAAGTTTCCATGGAGCTTCGCTATGACACGTGCAGTGTTCCATTTTGTGCAAGTTAGCCTCACAGTTTCTTCTGGTGGATGTCAACTAGAATCTATTCCCCTGGGGAAGCCAATTTCAATCTCCATTGCCAATCTTCTCTGATACACAAATGGCACTTGCAAACGCCTAAAATGAAGACAACTTCCTACAAGGTAAAAGCTTAAGCACAAACCAGGGGCACAGCAATCTCTATAAATGTTTTTCAATACTCATTATTCCATTTGCATAACTCATAACTACATTGACATTGATGCTTCAGATGTTGCTAAAAACTTGGAAAAGTTCCTAAATGGTTATGCAATGAAGCATAGATAACCCTACTAGAAAGGATTCAACTTATGGCAAAAGAGGACAAGGAAAATATTGGGTGGATGTAGGGAAATAAATGCACTTCATGAAGGAGGTCTAACGTCCAGGTCCATATTTCCACTAGACGTAGGTCTTTGATTCCAATGAAAATGTTTGAGTTTCATTTGGATTAATAAAGAATGGTGTTTAGCAGTGGAAACAAGCATCTTGGGCTGATGCTACTTTGCAGTGAGAAAGGTGGGCACGGGTAGTGGATGTCTAGACTGTGACTTGTCCTTTGGGTAATATTCACCAAAAACATATTTATATGTAGTAAGAAAGGGCATAGGGCAAGAGGACACTTACCTCAAACTTATGGACATCTTCTACCTTGCATTAAATTTGATGTGACTTTTGTGCTTTTAGTGTTATTTTCTGCCATAAGCTTTAAACCTGCCTCTGACTACCTTTCTTGACATGACCCATTAACCCTCCTGGGGTTTCCATGAACCCTCAGATGACAGGGGAAGCAAAATCTATCTTCTGATGCTTCCTTGAAGAGGTTCAAGACTTGAATGAGCAGTGATACTGTCACAGCAGAACCTGGCCCTTTATGATGTCATAGTCAAAGTTTCCATGGAGCTTCACTGTGACCCGTGCAGTGTTCCATTTTATGCAAGTTAGCCTCACAGTTTCTTCTGGTGGATGTCAACTACAATCTATTCCCCTGGGGAAGCCAATTTCAATCTCCATTGCCAATCTTCTCTGATGCACAAATGGCACTTGCAAACACCTAAAATGAAGACAACTTCCTACAAGGTAAAAGCTTAAGCACAAACCAGGGGCACAGCAATCTCTATAAATGTTTTTCAATACTCATTATTCCATTTGCATAACTCATAACTACATTGACATTGATGCTTCAGATGTTGCTAAAAACTTGGAAAAGTTCCTAAATGGTTATGCAATGAAGCATAGATAACCCTACTAGAAAGGATTCAACTTATGGCAAAAGAGGACAAGGAAAATATTGTGTGGATGTAGGGAAATAAATGCACTTCATGAAGGAGGTCTAACGTCCAGGTCCATATTTCCACTAGACGTAGGTCTTTGATTCCAATGAAAATGTTTGAGTTTCATTTGGATTAATAAAGAATGGTGTTTAGCAGTGGAAACAAGCATCTTGGGCTGATGCTACTTTGCAGTGAGAAAGGTGGGCACGGGTAGTGGATGTCTAGACTGTCACATGTCCTTTGGGTAATATTCACCAAAAACATATTTATATGTAGTAAGAAAGGGCATAGGGCAAGAGGACACTTACCTCAAACTTATGGACATCTTCTACCTTGCATTAAATTTGATGTGACTTTTGTGCTTTTAGTGTTATTTTCTGCCATAAGCTTTAAACCTGCCTCTGACTACCTTTCTTGACATGACCCATTAACCCTCCTGGGGTTTCCATGAACCCTCAGATGACAGGGGAAGCAAAATCTATCTTCTGATGCTTCCTTGAAGAGCTTCAAGACTTGAATGAGCAGTGATACTGTCACAGCAGAACCTGGCCCTTTATGATGTCATAGTCAAAGTTTCCATGGAGCTTCGCTATGACACGTGCAGTGTTCCATTTTGTGCAAGTTAGCCTCACAGTTTCTTCTGGTGGATGTCAACTAGAATCTATTCCCCTGGGGAAGCCAATTTCAATCTCCATTGCCAATCTTCTCTGATACACAAATGGTACTTGCAAACACCTAAAATGAAAACAACTCCCTACAAGGTAAAAGCTTAAGCACAAACCAGGGGAACAGCAATCTCTATTAATGTGTTTCAATACTCATTTTTCCATTTGCATAACTCATAACTACATTGACATTGATGCTTCAGATGTTGCTAAAAACTTGGAAAATTTCCTAAATGGTTATGCAAATGAAGCATAGATAACCCTACTAGAAAGGATTCAACTTATGGCAAAAGAGGACAAGGAAAATATTGGGTGGATGTAGGGAAATAAATGCACTTCATGAAGGAGGTCTAACGTCCAGGTCCATATTTCCACTAGACGTAGGTCTTTGATTCCAATGAAAATGTTTGAGTTTCATTTGGATTAATAAAGAATGGTGTTTAGCAGTGGAAACAAGCATCTTGGGCTGATGCTACTTTGCAGTGAGAAAGGTGGGCACAGGTAGTTGATGTCTAGACTGTGACTTGTCCTTTGGGTAATATTCACCAAAAACATATTTATATGTAGTAAGAAAGGGCATAGGGCAAGAGGACACTTACCTCAAACTTATGATCATCTTGTACCTTGCATTAAATTTGATGTGACTTTTGTGCTTTTAGTGTTATTTTCTGCCATAAGCTTTAAACCTGCCTCTGACTACCTTTCTTGACATGACCCATTAACCCTCCTGGGGTTTCCATGAACCCTCAGATGACAGGGGAAGCAAAATCTATCTTCTGATGCTTCCTTGAAGAGGTTCAAGACTTGAATGAGCAGTGATACTGTCACAGCAGAACCTGGCCCTTTATGATGTCATAGTCAAAGTTTCCATGGAGCTTCACTATGACACGTGCAGTGTTCCATTTTATGCAAGTTAGCCTCACAGTTTCTTCTGGTGGATGTCAACTACAATCTATTCCCCTGGGGAAGCCAATTTCAATCTCCATTGCCAATCTTCTCTGATGCACAAATGGCACTTGCAAACACCTAAAATGAAGACAACTTCCTACAAGGTAAAAGCTTAAGCACAAACCAGGGGCACAGCAATCTCTATAAATGTTTTTCAATACTCATTATTCCATTTGCATAACTCATAACTACATTGACATTGATGCTTCAGATGTTGCTAAAAACTTGGAAAAGTTCCTAAATGGTTATGCAATGAAGCATAGATAACCCTACTAGAAAGGATTCAACTTATGGCAAAAGAGGACAAGGAAAATATTGGGTGGATGTAGGGAAATAAATGCACTTCATGAAGGAGGTCTAACGTCCAGGTCCATATTTCCACTAGACGTAGGTCTTTGATTCCAATGAAAATGTTTGAGTTTCATTTGGATTAATAAAGAATGGTGTTTAGCAGTAGAAACAAGCATCTTGGGCTGATGCTACTTTGCAGTGAGAAAGGTGGGCACGGGTAGTGGATGACTAGACTGTGACTTGTCCTTTGGGTAATATTCACCAAAAACATATTTATATGTAGTAAGAAAGGGCATAGGGCAAGAGGACACTTACCTCAAACTTATGGACATCTTCTACCTTGCATTAAATTTGATGTGACTTTTGTGCTTTTAGTGTTATTTTCTGCCATAAGCTTTAAACCTGCCTCTGACTACCTTTCTTGACATGACCCATTAACCCTCCTGGGGTTTCCATGAACCCTCAGATGACAGGGGAAGCAAAATCTATCTTCTGATGCTTCCTTGAAGAGCTTCAAGACTTGAATGAGCAGTGATACTGTCACAGCAGAACCTGGCCCTTTATGATGTCATAGTCAAAGTTTCCATGGAGCTTCGCTATGACACGTGCAGTGTTCCATTTTGTGCAAGTTAGCCTCACAGTTTCTTCTGGTGGATGTCAACTAGAATCTATTCCCCTGGGGAAGCCAATTTCAATCTCCATTGCCAATCTTCTCTGATGCACAAATGGCACTTGCAAACACCTAAAATGAAAACAACTCCCTACAAGGTAAAAGCTTAAGCACAAACCAGGGGAACAGCAATCTCTATTAATGTGTTTCAATACTCATTTTTCCATTTGCATAACTCATAACTACATTGACATTGATGCTTCAGATGTTGCTAAAAACTTGGAAAATTTCCTAAATGGTTATGCAAATGAAGCATAGATAACCCTACTAGAAAGGATTCAACTTATGGCAAAAGAGGACAAGGAAAATATTGGGTGGATGTAGGGAAATAAATGCACTTCATGAAGGAGGTCTAACGTCCAGGTCCATATTTCCACTAGACGTAGGTCTTTGATTCCAATGAAAATGTTTGAGTTTCATTTGGATTAATAAAGAATGGTGTTTAGCAGTGGAAACAAGCATCTTGGGCTGATGCTACTTTGCAGTGAGAAAGGTGGGCACAGGTAGTTGATGTCTAGACTGTGACTTGTCCTTTGGGTAATATTCACCAAAAACATATTTATATGTAGTAAGAAAGGGCATAGGGCAAGAGGACACTTACCTCAAACTTATGATCATCTTGTACCTTGCATTAAATTTGATGTGACTTTTGTGCTTTTAGTGTTATTTTCTGCCATAAGCTTTAAACCTGCCTCTGACTACCTTTCTTGACATGACCCATTAACCCTCCTGGGGTTTCCATGAACCCTCAGATGACAGGGGAAGCAAAATCTATCTTCTGATGCTTCCTTGAAGAGGTTCAAGACTTGAATGAGCAGTGATACTGTCACAGCAGAACCTGGCCCTTTATGATGTCATAGTCAAAGTTTCCATGGAGCTTCACTATGACACGTGCAGTGTTCCATTTTATGCAAGTTAGCCTCACAGTTTCTTCTGGTGGATGTCAACTACAATCTATTCCCCTGGGGAAGCCAATTTCAATCTCCATTGCCAATCTTCTCTGATGCACAAATGGCACTTGCAAACACCTAAAATGAAGACAACTTCCTACAAGGTAAAAGCTTAAGCACAAACCAGGGGCACAGCAATCTCTATAAATGTTTTTCAATACTCATTATTCCATTTGCATAACTCATAACTACATTGACATTGATGCTTCAGATGTTGCTAAAAACTTGGAAAAGTTCCTAAATGGTTATGCAATGAAGCATAGATAACCCTACTAGAAAGGATTCAACTTATGGCAAAAGAGGACAAGGAAAATATTGGGTGGATGTAGGGAAATAAATGCACTTCATGAAGGAGGTCTAACGTCCAGGTCCATATTTCCACTAGACGTAGGTCTTTGATTCCAATGAAAATGTTTGAGTTTCATTTGGATTAATAAAGAATGGTGTTTAGCAGTAGAAACAAGCATCTTGGGCTGATGCTACTTTGCAGTGAGAAAGGTGGGCACGGGTAGTGGATGACTAGACTGTGACTTGTCCTTTGGGTAATATTCACCAAAAACATATTTATATGTAGTAAGAAAGGGCATAGGGCAAGAGGACACTTACCTCAAACTTATGGACATCTTCTACCTTGCATTAAATTTGATGTGACTTTTGTGCTTTTAGTGTTATTTTCTGCCATAAGCTTTAAACCTGCCTCTGACTACCTTTCTTGACATGACCCATTAACCCTCCTGGGGTTTCCATGAACCCTCAGATGACAGGGGAAGCAAAATCTATCTTCTGATGCTTCCTTGATGAGCTTCCAGACTTGAATGAGCAGTGATACTGTCACAGCAGAACCTGGCCCTTTATGATGTCATAGTCAAAGTTTCCATGGAGCTTCACTATGACACGTGCAGTGTTCCATTTTATGCAAGTTAGCCTCACAGTTTCTTCTGGTGGATGTCAACTACAATCTATTCCCCTGGGGAAGCCAATTTCAATCTCCATTGCCAATCTTCTCTGATACACAAATGGCACTTGCAAACGCCTAAAATGAAGACAACTTCCTACAAGGTAAAAGCTTAAGCACAAACCAGGGGAACAGCAATCTCTATTAATGTTTTTCAATACTCATTTTTCCATTTGCATAACTCATAACTACATTGACATTGATGCTTCAGATGTTGCTAAAAACTTGGAAAATTTCCTAAATGGTTATGCAAATGAAGCATAGATAACCCTACTAGAAAGGATTCAACTTATGGCAAAAGAGGACAAGGAAAATATTGGGTGGATGTAGGGAAATAAATGCACTTCATGAAGGAGGTCTAACGTCCAGGTCCATATTTCCACTAGACGTAGGTCTTTGATTCCAATGAAAATGTTTGAGTTTCATTTGGATTAATAAAGAATGGTGTTTAGCAGTGGAAACAAGCATCTTGGGCTGATGCTACTTTGCAGTGAGAAAGGTGGGCACAGGTAGTGGATGTCTAGACTGTGACTTGTCCTTTGGGTAATATTCACCAAAAACATATTTATATGTAGTAAGAAAGGGCATAGGGCAAGAGGACACTTACCTCAAACTTATGATCATCTTGTACCTTGCATTAAATTTGATGTGACTTTTGTGCTTTTAGTGTTATTTTCTGCCATAAGCTTTAAACCTGCCTCTGACTACCTTTCTTGACATGACCCATTAACCCTCCTGGGGTTTCCATGAACCCTCAGATGACAGGGGAAGCAAAATCTATCTTCTGATGCTTCCTTGAAGAGGTTCAAGACTTGAATGAGCAGTGATACTGTCACAGCAGAACCTGGCCCTTTATGATGTCATAGTCAAAGTTTCCATGGAGCTTCACTATGACACGTGCAGTGTTCCATTTTATGCAAGTTAGCCTCACAGTTTCTTCTGGTGGATGTCAACTACAATCTATTCCCCTGGGGAAGCCAATTTCAATCTCCATTGCCAATCTTCTCTGATGCACAAATGGCACTTGCAAACACCTAAAATGAAGACAACTTCCTACAAGGTAAAAGCTTAAGCACAAACCAGGGGAACAGCAATCTCTATAAATGTTTTTCAATACTCATTTTTCCATTTGCATAACTCATAACTACATTGACATTGATGCTTCAGATGTTGCTAAAAACTTGGAAAATTTCCTAAATGGTTATGCAATGAAGCATAGATAACCCTACTAGAAAGGATTCAACTTATGGCAAAAGAGGACAAGGAAACTATTGGGTGGATGTAGGGAAATAAATGCACTTCATGAAGGAGGTCTAACGTCCAGGTCCATATTTCCACTAGACGTAGGTCTTTGATTCCAATGAAAATGTTTGAGTTTCATTTGGATTAATAAAGAATGGTGTTTAGCAGTGGAAACAAGCATCTTGGGCTGATGCTACTTTGCAGTGAGAAAGGTGGGCACGGGTAGTGGATGTCTAGACTGTGACTTGTCCTTTGGGTAATATTCACCAAAAACATATTTATATGTAGTAAGAAAGGGCATAGGGCAAGAGGACACTTACCTCAAACTTATGGACATCTTGTACCTTGCATTAAATTTGATGTGACTTTTGTGCTTTTAGTGTTATTTTCTGCCATAAGCTTTAAACCTGCCTCTGACTACCTTTCTTGACATGACCCATTAACCCTCCTGGGGTTTCCATGAACCCTCAGATGACAGGGGAAGCAAAATCTATCTTCTGATGCTTCCTTGATGAGCTTCCAGACTTGAATGAGCAGTGATACTGTCACAGCAGAACCTGGCCCTTTATGATGTCATAGTCAAAGTTTCCATGGAGCTTCGCTATGGCACGTGCAGTGTTCCATTTTGTGCAAGTTAGCCTCACAGTTTCTTCTGGTGGATGTCAACTAGAATCTATTCCCCTGGGGAAGCCAATTTCAATCTCCATTGCCAATCTTCTCTGATACACAAATGGCACTTGCAAACGCCTAAAATGAAGACAACTTCCCACAAGGTAAAAGCTTAAGCACAAACCAGGGGCACAGCAATCTCTATAAATGTTTTTCAATACTCATTATTTCATTTGCATAACTCATAACTACATTGACATTGATGCTTCAGATGTTGCTAAAAACTTGAAAAAGTTCCTAAATGGTTATGCAATGAAGCATAGATAACCCTACTAGAAAGGATTCAACTTATGGCAAAAGAGGACAAGGAAAATATTGGGTGGATGTAGGGAAATAAATGCACTTCATGAAGGAGGTCTAACGTCCAGGTCCATATTTCCACTAGACGTAGGTCTTTGATTCCAATGAAAATGTTTGAGTTTCATTTGGATTAATAAAGAATGGTGTTTAGCAGTGGAAACAAGCATCTTGGGCTGATGCTACTTTGCAGTGAGAAAGGTGGGCACGGGTAGTGGATGTCTAGACTGTGACTTGTCCTTTGGGTAATATTCACCAAAAACATATTTATATGTAGTAAGAAAGGGCATAGGGCAAGAGGACACTTACCTCAAACTTATGGACATCTTCTACCTTGCATTAAATTTGATGTGACTTTTGTGCTTTTAGTGTTATTTTCTGCCATAAGCTTTAAACCTGCCTCTGACTACCTTTCTTGACATGACCCATTAACCCTCCTGGGGTTTCCATGAACCCTCAGATGACAGGGGAAGCAAAATCTATCTTCTGATGCTTCCTTGAAGAGGTTCAAGACTTGAATGAGCAGTGATACTGTCACAGCAGAACCTGGCCCTTTATGATGTCATAGTCAAAGTTTCCATGGAGCTTCACTGTGACCCGTGCAGTGTTCCATTTTATGCAAGTTAGCCTCACAGTTTCTTCTGGTGGATGTCAACTACAATCTATTCCCCTGGGGAAGCCAATTTCAATCTCCATTGCCAATCTTCTCTGATGCACAAATGGCACTTGCAAACACCTAAAATGAAGACAACTTCCTACAAGGTAAAAGCTTAAGCACAAACCAGGGGCACAGCAATCTCTATAAATGTTTTTCAATACTCATTATTCCATTTGCATAACTCATAACTACATTGACATTGATGCTTCAGATGTTGCTAAAAACTTGGAAAAGTTCCTAAATGGTTATGCAATGAAGCATAGATAACCCTACTAGAAAGGATTCAACTTATGGCAAAAGAGGACAAGGAAAATATTGTGTGGATGTAGGGAAATAAATGCACTTCATGAAGGAGGTCTAACGTCCAGGTCCATATTTCCACTAGACGTAGGTCTTTGATTCCAATGAAAATGTTTGAGTTTCATTTGGATTAATAAAGAATGGTGTTTAGCAGTGGAAACAAGCATCTTGGGCTGATGCTACTTTGCAGTGAGAAAGGTGGGCACGGGTAGTGGATGTCTAGACTGTGACTTGTCCTTTGGGTAATATTCACCAAAAACATATTTATATGTAGTAAGAAAGGGCATAGGGCAAGAGGACACTTACCTCAAACTTATGGACATCTTCTACCTTGCATTAAATTTGATGTGACTTTTGTGCGTTTAGTGTTATTTTCTGCCATAAGCTTTAAACCTGCCTCTGACTACCTTTCTTGACATGACCCATTAACCCTCCTGGGGTTTCCATGAACCCTCAGATGACAAGGGAAGCAAAATCTATCTTCTGATGCTTCCTTGAAGAGCTTCAAGACTTGAATGAGCAGTGATACTGTCACAGCAGAACCTGGCCCTTTATGATGTCATAGTCAAAGTTTCCATGGAGCTTCGCTATGACACGTGCAGTGTTCCATTTTGTGCAAGTTAGCCTCACAGTTTCTTCTGGTGGATGTCAACTAGAATCTATTCCCCTGGGGAAGCCAATTTCAATCTCCATTGCCAATCTTCTCTGATACACAAATGGTACTTGCAAACACCTAAAATGAAAACAACTCCCTACAAGGTAAAAGCTTAAGCACAAACCAGGGGAACAGCAATCTCTATTAATGTGTTTCAATACTCATTTTTCCATTTGCATAACTCATAACTACATTGACATTGATGCTTCAGATGTTGCTAAAAACTTGGAAAATTTCCTAAATGGTTATGCAAATGAAGCATAGATAACCCTACTAGAAAGGATTCAACTTATGGCAAAAGAGGACAAGGAAACTATTGGGTGGATGTAGGGAAATAAATGCACTTCATGAAGGAGGTCTAACGTCCAGGTCCATATTTCCACTAGACGTAGGTCTTTGATTCCAATGAAAATGTTTGAGTTTCATTTGGATTAATAAAGAATGGTGTTTAGCAGTGGAAACAAGCATCTTGGGCTGATGCTACTTTGCAGTGAGAAAGGTGGGCACGGGTAGTGGATGTCTAGACTGTGACTTGTCCTTTGGGTAATATTCACCAAAAACATATTTATATGTAGTAAGAAAGGGCATAGGGCAAGAGGACACTTACCTCAAACTTATGGACATCTTGTACCTTGCATTAAATTTGATGTGACTTTTGTGCTTTTAGTGTTATTTTCTGCCATAAGCTTTAAACCTGCCTCTGACTACCTTTCTTGACATGACCCATTAACCCTCCTGGGGTTTCCATGAACCCTCAGATGACAGGGGAAGCAAAATCTATCTTCTGATGCTTCCTTGATGAGCTTCCAGACTTGAATGAGCAGTGATACTGTCACAGCAGAACCTGGCCCTTTATGATGTCATAGTCATAGTTTCCATGGAGCTTCGCTATGACACGTGCAGTGTTCCATTTTGTGCAAGTTAGCCTCACAGTTTCTTCTGGTGGATGTCAACTAGAATCTATTCCCCTGGGGAAGCCAATTTCAATCTCCATTGCCAATCTTCTCTGATACACAAATGGCACTTGCAAACGCCTAAAATGAAGACAACTTCCTACAAGGTAAAAGCTTAAGCACAAACCAGGGGCACAGCAATCTCTATAAATGTTTTTCAATACTCATTATTCCATTTGCATAACTCATAACTACATTGACATTGATGCTTCAGATGTTGCTAAAAACTTGGAAAAGTTCCTAAATGGTTATGCAATGAAGCATAGATAACCCTACTAGAAAGGATTCAACTTATGGCAAAAGAGGACAAGGAAAATATTGGGTGGATGTAGGGAAATAAATGCACTTCATGAAGGAGGTCTAACGTCCAGGTCCATATTTCCACTAGACGTAGGTCTTTGATTCCAATGAAAATGTTTGAGTTTCATTTGGATTAATAAAGAATGGTGTTTAGCAGTGGAAACAAGCATCTTGGGCTGATGCTACTTTGCAGTGAGAAAGGTGGGCACGGGTAGTGGATGTCTAGACTGTGACTTGTCCTTTGGGTAATATTCACCAAAAACATATTTATATGTAGTAAGAAAGGGCATAGGGCAAGAGGACACTTACCTCAAACTTATGGACATCTTCTACCTTGCATTAAATTTGATGTGACTTTTGTGCTTTTAGTGTTATTTTCTGCCATAAGCTTTAAACCCGCCTCTGACTACCTTTCTTGACATGACCCATTAACCCTCCTGGGGTTTCCATGAACCCTCAGATGACAGGGGAAGCAAAATCTATCTTCTGATGCTTCCTTGAAGAGGTTCAAGACTTGAATGAGCAGTGATACTGTCACAGCAGAACCTGGCCCTTTATGATGTCATAGTCAAAGTTTCCATGGAGCTTCACTGTGACCCGTGCAGTGTTCCATTTTATGCAAGTTAGCCTCACAGTTTCTTCTGGTGGATGTCAACTACAATCTATTCCCCTGGGGAAGCCAATTTCAATCTCCATTGCCAATCTTCTCTGATGCACAAATGGCACTTGCAAACACCTAAAATGAAGACAACTTCCTACAAGGTAAAAGCTTAAGCACAAACCAGGGGCACAGCAATCTCTATAAATGTTTTTCAATACTCATTATTCCATTTGCATAACTCATAACTACATTGACATTGATGCTTCAGATGTTGCTAAAAACTTGGAAAAGTTCCTAAATGGTTATGCAATGAAACATAGATAACCCTACTAGAAAGGATTCAACTTATGGCAAAAGAGGACAAGGAAAATATTGGGTGGATGTAGGGAAATAAATGCACTTCATGAAGGAGGTCTAACGTCCAGGTCCATATTTCCACTAGACGTAGGTCTTTGATTCCAATGAAAATGTTTGAGTTTCATTTGGATTAATAAAGAATGGTGTTTAGCAGTGGAAACAAGCATCTTGGGCTGATGCTACTTTGCAGTGAGAAAGGTGGGCACGGGTAGTGGATGTCTAGACTGTGACTTGTCCTTTGGGTAATATTCACCAAAAACATATTTATATGTAGTAAGAAAGGGCATAGGGCAAGAGGACACTTACCTCAAACTTATGGACATCTTGTACCTTGCATTAAATTTGATGTGACTTTTGTGCTTTTAGTGTTATTTTCTGCCATAAGCTTTAAACCTGCCTCTGACTACCTTTCTTGACATGACCCATTAACCCTCCTGGGGTTTCCATGAACCCTCAGATGACAGGGGAAGCAAAATCTATCTTCTGATGCTTCCTTGATGAGCTTCCAGACTTGAATGAGCAGTGATACTGTCACAGCAGAACCTGGCCCTTTATGATGTCATAGTCATAGTTTCCATGGAGCTTCGCTATGACACGTGCAGTGTTCCATTTTGTGCAAGTTAGCCTCACAGTTTCTTCTGGTGGATGTCAACTAGAATCTATTCCCCTGGGGAAGCCAATTTCAATCTCCATTGCCAATCTTCTCTGATACACAAATGGCACTTGCAAACGCCTAAAATGAAGACAACTTCCTACAAGGTAAAAGCTTAAGCACAAACCAGGGGCACAGCAATCTCTATAAATGTTTTTCAATACTCATTATTCCATTTGCATAACTCATAACTACATTGACATTGATGCTTCAGATGTTGCTAAAAACTTGGAAAAGTTCCTAAATGGTTATGCAATGAAGCATAGATAACCCTACTAGAAAGGATTCAACTTATGGCAAAAGAGGACAAGGAAAATATTGGGTGGATGTAGGGAAATAAATGCACTTCATGAAGGAGGTCTAACGTCCAGGTCCATATTTCCACTAGACGTAGGTCTTTGATTCCAATGAAAATGTTTGAGTTTCATTTGGATTAATAAAGAATGGTGTTTAGCAGTGGAAACAAGCATCTTGGGCTGATGCTACTTTGCAGTGAGAAAGGTGGGCACGGGTAGTGGATGTCTAGACTGTGACTTGTCCTTTGGGTAATATTCACCAAAAACATATTTATATGTAGTAAGAAAGGGCATAGAGCAAGAGGACACTTACCTCAAACTTATGATCATCTTGTACCTTGCATTAAATTTGATGTGAGTTTTGTGCTTTTAGTGTTATTTTCTGCCATAAGCTTTAAACCTGCCCCTGACTACATTTCTTGACATGACCCATTGTCATAGTCAAAGTCAAACTTGATGTAATAATGGGTCATTGTGATGTCATAATGGGCCATTGTGACAATGGGTTATTGTGTTGTCATAATGGGCCATTGTGACAATAGGTCATTGTAATGTCATAATAGGCCATTGTGACAATGGGTCATTGTGAAGTCATAATGGGCCATTGTGACAATGGGTCATTGTGATGTCATAATAGGCCATTGTGACAATGGGTCATTGTGATGTCATAATGGGCCATTGTTACAATGGGTCATCGTGATGTCATAATGGGTCATTGTGATGTCATAATGGGCTATTGTGACAATGTGTCATTGTGATTTCATAATGGGTCATTGTGATGTCATAATGGGCCATTGTGACAGTGGGTCATTGTGATGTCATAATGGGCCATTGTGACAATGGGTCATTGTGATGTCATAATGGGCCATTGTGATGTCATAATGGGCTATTGTGACAATGTGTCATTGTGATTTCATAATGGGTCATTGTGATGTCATAATGGGCCATTGTGACAATGGGTCATTGTGATGTCATAATGGGCCATTGTGACAATTGGTCATTATGATGTCATAATGGGTCATTGTGATGTCATAATGGACCATTTTGACAATGGGTCATTGTGATGTCATAATGGGCCATTGTGATGTCATAATGGTCCATTGTGACAATGGGTCATTGTGATGTCATAAAGGGTCATTGTGATGTCATAATGGGCCATTGTGACAATGGGTCATTGTGATGTCATAATGGGCCATTGTGACAATGGGTCATTGTGATGTCATAATGGGCCATTTTGACAATGGGCCATTGTGATGTCATAATGGGCCATTGTGACAATGGGTCATTGTGATGTCATAATGGGCCATTGTGACAATTGTCATTGTGATGTCATAATGGGCCATTGTGATGTCATAATGGGCCATTGTGACAATGGTCATTGTGATGTCATAATGGGCCATTGTGATGTCATAATGGGCCATTGTGACAATGGGTCATTGTGATGTCATAATGGGCCATTGTGACAATGGGTCATTGTGATGTCATAATGGGCCATTGTGACAATGGGTCATTGTGATATCATAATGGGCCATTGTGACAATTGGTCATTATGATGTCATAATGGGTCATTGTGATGTCATAATGGACCATTTTGACAATGGGTCATTGTGATGTCATAATGGGCCATTGTGATGTCATAATGGGCCATTGTGACAATGGGTCATTGTGATGTCATAAAGGGTCATTGTGATGTCATAATGGGCCATTGTGACAATGGGTCATTGTGATGTCATAATGGGCCATTGTGATGTCATAATGGGCCATTGTGACAATGGGTCATTGTGATGTCATAATGGGTCATTGTGATGTCATAATGGGCCATTGTGACAATTGGTCATTGTGTTGTCATAATGGGCCATTGTGACAATGGGTCATTGTGATGTCATAATGGGCCATTGTGACAATGGGTCATTGTGATGTCATAATGGGCCATTGTGACAATGGGTCATTGTGATGTCATAATCGGCTATTGTGACAATGGGTCAATGTGATGTCATAATCGGCTATTGTGACAATGGGTCAATGTGATGTCATAATGGGCCATTGTGATGTCATAATGGGCCATTGTGACAATGGGTCATTGTGATGTCATAATAGGTCATTGTGATGTCATAATGGGCCATTGTGACAATCGGTCATTGTGATGTCATAATGGGCCATTGTGACAATGGGTCATTGTGATGTCATAATGGACCATTGTGACAATGGGTCATTGTGATGTCATAATGGGTCATTGTAATGTCATAATGGGCCATTGTGACAATGGGTCATTGTGATGTCATAATGGGCCATTGTGACAATGGGTCATTGTGATGTCATAATGGGTCATTGTGATGTCATAATGGGCTATTGTGACAATGGGTCATTGTGATGTCATAATGGGCCATTGTGACAATGGGTCATTGTGATGTCATAATGGGCCATTGTGACAATGGGTCATTGTGATGTCATAATGGTCTATTGTGACAATGGGTCATTGTGATGTCATAATGGGCCATTGTGATGTCATAATGGGCCATTGTGACAATGGGTCATTGTGATGTCATAATGGGCCATTGTGATGTCATAATGGGCCATTGTGACAATGGGTCATTGTGATGTCATAATGGGTCATTGTGATGTCATAATGGGCCATTGTGACAATTGGTCATTATGATGTCATAATTGGCCATTGTGATGTCATAATGGGCCATTGTCACAATGGGTCATTGTGATGTCATAATGGGCCATTGTGACAATGGGTCAATGTGATGTCATAATAGGCCATTGTGACAATGGGTAATTGTGATGTCATAATGGGCCATTGTGACAATTGGTCATTATGATGTCATAATGGGTCATTGTGATGTCATAATGGACCATTGTGACAATGGGTCATTGTGATGTCATAATGGGCCATTGTGATGTCATAATGGGCCATTGTGACAATGGGTCATTGTGATGTCATAATGGGCCATTGTGACAATGGGTCATTGTGATGTCATAATGGGCCATTGTGACAATGGGTCATTGTGATGTCATAATGGGCCATTGTGACAATTGGTCATTATGATGTCATAATGGGTCATTGTGATGTCATAATGGACCATTGTGACAATGGGTCATTGTGATGTCATAATGGGCCATTGTGATGTCATAATGGGCCATTGTGACAATGGGTCATTGTGATGTCATAAAGGGTCATTGTGATGTCATAATGGGCCATTGTGACAATGGGTCATTGTGATGTCATAATGGGTCAATGTGATGTCATAATGGGCTATTGTGACAATGGGTCATTGTGATATCATAATGGGCCATTGTGACAATGGGTCATTGTGATGTCAAAATGGGCCATTGTGACAATTGGTCATTGTGATGTCATAATGGGCCATTGTGACAATGGGTCATTGTGATGTCATAATAGGTCATTGTGATGTCATAATGGGCCATTGTGACAATGGGTCATTGTGAAGTCATAATAGGCCATTGTGACAATGGGTCATTGTGATGTCATAATGGGTCATTGTGATGTCATAATGGGCCATTGTGACAATGGGTCATTATGATGTTAGAATGGGTCATTGTGATGTCATAATGGGCCATTGTGACAATGGGTCAATATGATGTCATAATGGGCCATTGTTACAATGGGTCAATGTGATGTCATAATGGGCCATTGTGACAATGGGTCATTATGATGTCAGAATGGGTCATTGTGATGTCATAATGGGCCATTGTGACAATGGGTCAATATGATGTCATAATGGGCCATTGTTACAATGGGTCATTGTGATGTCATAAAGGGCCATTGTGATGTCATAATGGTCATTGTGACAATGGGTCAATATGATGTCATAATGGGCCATTGTGACAATGGGTCATTGTGATGTCATAATGGGCCATTGTGACAATGGGTCATTGTGATGTCATAATGGGTCATTGTGATGTCATAATGGGCTATTGTGACAATTGGTCATTGTGATATCATAATGGGCCATTGTGACAAAGGGTCACTGTGATGTCATAATGGGTCATTGTGATGTAATAATGGGCCATTGTGACAATGGGTCATTATGATGTCATAATGGGCCATTGTGACAATGGGTCATTGTGATGTCATAATGGGCCATTGTGACAATGGGTCAATGTGATGTCATAATGGGCCATTGTGACAATGGGTCATTGTGATGTTATAATGGGTCATTGTGATGTCATAATGGGCCATTGTGATGTCATAATGGGCCATTGTGACAATGGGTCATTGTGATGTCATAATGGGTCATTGTGACAATGGGTCATTGTGATGTTATAATGGGCCATTATGATGTCATAATGGGCTATTGTGACAATGGGTCATTGTGATGTCATAATGGGCCATTGTGACAATGGGTCATTGTGATGTCATAATGGTCTATTGTGACAATGGGTCATTGTGATGTCATAATTGGTCATTGTGATGTCATAATGGGCCATTGTGATGTCATAATGGGCCATTGTGAAAATGGGTCATTATGATGTCATAATGGGTCATTCTGATGTCATAATGGGCCATTGTGACAATGGGTCATTGTGATGTCATAATGGGTCATTGTGATGTCATAATGGGCCATTGTGACAATGGGTCAATATGATGTCATAATGGGCCATTGTTACAATGGGTCATTGTGATGTCATAATGGGCCATTGTGATGTCATAATGGTCATTGTAATGTCATAATGGTCATTGTGATGTCATAATGGGCTATTGTGACAATGGGTCATTGTGTTGTCATAATGGGTAATTGTGATGTCATAATGGGCCATTGTGACAATGGGTCAATGTGATGTCATAATGGGCCATTGTGACAATGGGTCAATGTGATGTCATAATGGGTCATTGTGATGTCATAATGGGCTATTGTGACAATGGGTCATTGTGATGTCATAATGGGCCATTGTGACAATGGGTCATTGTGATGTCATAATGGGCCATTGTGATGTCATAATGGGCCATTGTGACAATGGGTCATTGTGATGTCATAATTGGCCATTGTGACAATTGGTCATTTTGATGTCATAATGG
The DNA here is from genome assembly GCF_040894005.1 of Engystomops pustulosus. NCBI lineage: Eukaryota > Metazoa > Chordata > Amphibia > Anura > Leptodactylidae > Engystomops > Engystomops pustulosus. The sequence goes on along the minus strand of NC_092411.1, from coordinate 91,677,827 downwards.
GCCATTGTGACAATGGGTCATTGTGAAGTCATAATAGGCCATTGTGACAATGGGTCATTGTGATGTCATAATGGGTCATTGTGATGTCATAATGGGCCATTGTGACAATGGGTCATTAAGATGTCAGAATGGGTCATTGTGATGTCATAATGGGCCATTGTGACAATGGGTCATTGTGATGTCATAATGGGCCATTGTGACAATGGGTCAATATGATGTCATAATGGGCCATTGTGATGTCATAATGGGCCATTGTGACAATTGGTCATTGTGATGTCATAATGGGCCATTGTGACAATGGGTCATTGTGATGTCATAATGGGCCATTGTGACAATGGGTCATTGTGATGTCATAATGGGCCATTGTGACAATGGGTCAATGTGATGTCATAATGGGCCATTGTGACAATGGGTCATTGTGATGTCATAATGGGCCATTGTGACAATTGGTCATTATGATGTCATAATGGGTCATTGTGATGTCATAATGGGCCATTGTGACAATGGGTCATTGTGATGTCACAATGGGCCATTGTGATGTCTTAATGGGCCATTGTGACAATGGGTCATTGTGATGTCATAATGGGCCATTGTGACAATGGGTCATTATGATGTCATAATGGGTCATTGTGATGTCTTAATGGGCCATTGTGACAATGGGTCATTGTGATGTCATAATGGGCCATTGTGACAATGGGTCATTATGATGTCATAATGGGTCATTGTGATGTCATAATGGACCATTGTGACAATGGGTCATTGTGATGTCATAATGGGCCATTGTGATGTCATAATGGGCCATTGTGACAATGGGTCATTGTGATGTCACAAAGGGTCATTGTGATGTCATAATGGGCCATTGTGACAATGGGTCATTGTGATGTCATAATGGGTCAATGTGATGTCATAATGGGCTATTGTGACAATGGGTCATTGTGATGTCATAATGGGCCATTGTGACAATGGGTCATAATGATGTCATAATGGGCCATTGTGACAATTGGTCATTATGATGTCATAATGGGCCATTGTGACAATGGGTAATTGTGATGTCATAATGGGTCATTGTGATGTCATAATGGGCCATTGTGACAATTGGTCATTATGATGTCATAATGGGCCATTGTGATGTCATAATGGGCCATTGTGACAATGGGTCATTGTAATGTCATAATGGGCCATTGTGACAATGGGTAATTGTGATGTCATAATGGGCCATTGTGACAATTGGTCATTATGATGTCATAATGGGTCATTGTGATGTCATAATGGACCATTGTGACAATGGGTCATTGTGATGTCATAATGGGCCATTGTGATGTCGTAATGGGCCATTGTGACAATGGGTCATTGTGATGTCATAATGGGCCATTGTGACAATGGGTCATTGTGATGTCATAATGGGCCATTGTGACAATGGGTCATTGTGATGTCATAAAGGGCCATTGTGACAATTGGTCATTATGATGTCATAATGGGTCATTGTGATGTCATAATGTGCCATTGTGATGTCATAATGGGCCATTGTGACAATGGGTCATTGTGATGTCATAATGGGCCATTGTGATGTCATAATGGGCCATTGTGACAATGTGTCATTGTGATGTCATAATGGGCCATTGTGACAATGGGTCAATGTGATGTCATAATGGGCCATTGTGACAATGGGTCATTGTGATGTCATAATGGGCCATTGTGATGTTATAATGGGCCATTGTGACAATGGGTCATTGTGATGTCATAATGGGCCATTGTGACAATTGGTCATTATGATGTCATAATGGGCCATTGTGATGTCATATTGGGCCATTGTGACAATGGGTCATTGTGATGTCATAATGGGCCATTGTGACAATGGGTCATTGTGATGTCATAATGGGCCATTGTGACAATGGGTCAATGTGATGTCATAATGGGCCATTGTGACAATGGGTCATTGTGATGTCATAATGGGTCATTGTGATGTCATAATGGGCCATTGTGACAATGGGTCATTGTGATGTCATAATGGGCCATTGTGACAATGGGTCAATGTGATGTCATAATGGGCCATTGTGACAATTGGTCATTATGATGTCATAATGGGTCATTGTGATGTCATAATGGACCATTGTGACAATGGGTCATTGTGATGTCATAATGGGCCATTGTGATGTCATAATGGGCCATTGTGACAATGGGTCATTGTGATGTCATAAAGGGTTATTGTGATGTCATAATGGGCCATTGTGACAATGGGTCATTGTGATGTCATAATGGGTCAATGTGATGTCATAATGGGCTATTGTGACAATGGGTCATTGTGATGTCATAATGGGCCATTGTGACAATGGGTCATTATGATGTCATGATGGGCCATTGTGATGTCATAATGGGCCATTGTGACAATGGGTCATTGTGATGTCATAATGGGCCATTGTGACAATGGGTCATTGTGATGTCATAATGGGCCATTGTGACAATGGGTCATTGTGATGTCATAATGGGCCATTGTGACAATGGGTCAATGTGATGTCATAATAGGCCATTGTGACAATGGGTCATTGTGACGTCATAATGGGCCATTGTGACAATTGGTCATTATGATGTCATAATGGGTCATTGTGATGTCATAATGGACCATTGTTACAATGGGTCATTGTGATGTCATAATGGGCCATTGTGATGTCATAATGGGCCATTGTGACAATGGGTCATTGTGATGTCATAATGGGCCATTGTGACAATGGGTCATTGTGATGTCATAATAGGCCATTGTGACAATGGGTCATTGTGATGTCATAAAGGGCCATTGTGACAATTGGTCATTATGATGTCATAATGGGTCATTGTGATGTCATAATGGACCATTGTGACAATGGGTCATTGTGATGTCATAATGGGCCATTGTGATGTCATAATGGGCCATTGTGACAATGGGCCATTGTGATGTCATAAAGGGTCATTGTGATGTCATAATGGGCCATTGTGACAAAGGGTCATTGTGATGTCATAATGGGCCATTGTGACAATGGGTCATTGTGATGTCATAATGGGCCATTGTGACAATGGGTCATTGTGATGTCATAATGGGCCATTGTGACAATGGGTCATTGTGATGTCATAATGGGCCATTGTGATGTCATAATGGGCCATTGTGACAATGGGTCATTGTGATGTCATAATGGGCCATTGTGATGTCATAATGGGCCATTGTGACAATGGGTCATTGTGATGTCATAATGGGCCATTGTGACAATTGGTCATTATGATGGCATAATGGGTCATTGTGTTGTCATAATGGGCCATTGTGACATTGGGTCATTGTGATGTCATAATGGCCCATTGTGATGTCATAATGGGCCATTCTGACAATGGGTCATTGTGATGTCATAATGGGCCATTGTGACAATGGGTCATTGTGTTGTCATAATGGGCCATTGTGACATTGGGTCATTGTGATGTCATAATGGCCCATTGTGATGTCATAATGGGCCATTCTGACAATGGGTCATTGTGATGTCATAATGGGCCATTGTGATGTCATAATGGGCCATTGTGACAATGGGTCATTGTGATGTCATAATGGGCCATTGTGACAATGGGTCATTGTGATGTCATAATGGGCCATTGTGACAATGGGTCATTGTGATGTCATAATGGGCCATTGTGACAATTGGTCATTATGATGTCATAATGGGTCATTGTGATGTCATAAAGGACCATTGTGACAATGGGTCATTGTGATGTCATAATGGGCCATTGTGATGTCATAATGGGCCATTGTGACAATGGGTCATTGTGATGTCATAAAGGGTCATTGTGATGTCATAATGGGCCATTGTGACAATGGGTCATTGTGATGTCATAATGGGTCAACGTGATGTCATAATGGGCTATTGTGACAATGGGTCATTGTGATGTCATAATGGGCCATTGTGACAATGGGTCATTGTGATGTCAAAATGGGCCATTGTGACAATTGGTCATTGTGATGTCATAATGGGCCATTGTGACAATGGGTCATTGTGATGTCATAATAGGTCATTGTGATGTCATAATGGGCCATTGTGACAATGGGTCATTGTGAAGTCATAATAGGCCATTGTGACAATGGGTCATTGTGATGTCATAATGGGTCATTGTGATGTCATAATGGGCCATTGTGACAATGGGTCATTATGATGTTAGAATGGGTCATTGTGATGTCATAATGGGCTATTGTGACAATGGGTCAATATGATGTCATAATGGGCCATTGTTACAATGGGTCAATGTGATGTCATAATGGGCCATTGTGACAATGGGTCATTATGATGTCAGAATGGGTCATTGTGATGTCATAATGGGCCATTGTGACAATGGGTCAATATGATGTCATAATGGGCCATTGTGACAATGGGTCAATGTGATGTCATAATGGGCCATTGTGATAATGGGTCAATATGATGTCATAATGGGCCATTGTTACAATGGGTCATTGTGATGTCATAATGGGCCATTGTGATGTCATAATGGTCATTGTGACAATGGGTCAATATGATGTCATAATGGGCCATTGTGACAATGGGTCATTGTGATGTCATAATGGGCCATTGTGACAATGGGTCATTGTGATGTCATAATGGGTCATTGTGATGTCATAATGGGCTATTGTGACAATTGGTCATTGTGATATCATAATGGGCCATTGTGACAATGGGTCACTGTGATGTCATAATGGGTCATTGTGATGTCATAATGGGCCATTGTGACAATGGGTCAATATGATGTCATAATGGGCCATTGTGACAATGGGTCAATGTGATGTCATAATGGGCCATTGTGATAATGGGTCAATATGATGTCATAATGGGCCATTGTTACAATGGGTCATTGTGATGTCATAATGGGCCATTGTGATGTCATAATGGTCATTGTGACAATGGGTCAATATGATGTCATAATGGGCCATTGTGACAATGGGTCATTGTGATGTCATAATGGGCCATTGTGACAATGGGTCATTGTGATGTCATAATGGGTCATTGTGATGTCATAATGGGCTATTGTGACAATTGGTCATTGTGATATCATAATGGGCCATTGTGACAATGGGTCACTGTGATGTCATAATGGGTCATTGTGATGTAATAATTAGCCATTGTGACAATGGGTCATTATGATGTCATAATGGGCCATTGTGACAATGGGTCATTGTGATGTCATAATGGGCCATTGTGACAATGGGTCATTGTGATGTCATAATGGGCCATTGTGACAATGGGTCATTGTGATGTTATAATGGGTCATTGTGATATCATAATGGGCCATTGTGATGTCATAATGGGCCATTGTGACAATGGGTCATTGTGATGTCATAATGGGTCATTGTGACAATGGGTCATTGTGATGTTATAATGGGCGATTGTGATGTCATAATGGGCTATTGTGACAATGGGTCATTGTGATGTCATAATGGGCCATTGTGACAATGGGTCATTGTGATGTCATAATGGTCTATTGTGACAATGGGTCATTGTGATGTCATAATGGGTCATTGTGATGTCATAATGGGCCATTGTGATGTCATAATGGGCCATTGTGACAATGGGTCATTATGATGTCATAATGGGTCATTCTGATGTCATAATGGGCCATTGTGACAATGGGTCATTGTGATGTCATAATGGGTCATTGTGATGTCATAATGGGCCATTGTGACAATGGGTCAATATGATGTCATAATGGGCCATTGTTACAATGGGTCATTGTGATGTCATAATGGGCCATTGTGATGTCATAATGGTCATTGTGATGTCATAATGGTCATTGTGATGTCATAATGGGCTATTGTGACAATGGGTCATTGTGTTGTCATAATGGGTAATTGTGATGTCATAATGGGCCATTGTGACAATGGGTCAATGTGATGTCATAATGGGCCATTGTGACAATGGGTCAATGTGATGTCATAATGGGCCATTGTGACAATGGGTCATTGTGATGTCATAATGGGCCATTGTGATGTCATAATGGGCCATTGTGACAATGGGTCATTGTGATGTCATAATTGGCCATTGTGACAATTGGTCATTTTGATGTCATAATGGGCCATTGTGACAATGGGTCATTGTGAATCATAATAGGCCAATGTGACAATGGGTCATTGTGATGTCATAATGGCCCATTGTGATGTCATAATGGGCCATTCTGACAATGGGTCATTGTGATGTCATAATGGGCCATTGTGATGTCATAATGGGCCATTGTGACAATGGGTCATTGTGATGTCATAATGGGCCATTGTGACAATGGGTCATTGTGATGTCATAATGGGCCATTGTGACAATGGGTCATTGTGATGTCATAATGGGCCATTGTGACAATGGGTCATTGTGATGTCATAATGGGCCATTGTGACAATTGGTCATTATGATGTCATAATGGGTCATTGTGATGTCATAATGGACCATTGTGACAATGGGTCATTGTGATGTCATAATGGGCCATTGTGATGTCATAATGGGCCATTGTGACAATGGGTCATTGTGATGTCATAAAGGGTCATTGTGATGTCATAATGGGCCATTGTGACAATGGGTCATTGTGATGTCATAATGGGTCAACGTGATGTCATAATGGGCTATTGTGACAATGGGTCATTGTGATGTCATAATGGGCCATTGTGACAATGGGTCATTGTGATGTCAAAATGGGCCATTGTGACAATTGGTCATTGTGATGTCATAATGGGCCATTGTGACAATGGGTCATTGTGATGTCATAATAGGTCATTGTGATGTCATAATGGGCCATTGTGACAATGGGTCATTTTTAAGTCATAATAGGCCATTGTGACAATGGGTCATTGTGATGTCATAATGGGTCATTGTGATGTCATAATGGGCCATTGTGACAATGGGTCATTATGATGTTAGAATGGGTCATTGTGATGTCATAATGGGCCTTTGTGACAATGGGTCAATATGATGTCATAATGGGCCATTGTTACAATGGGTCAATGTGATGTCATAATGGGCCATTGTGACAATGGGTCATTATGATGTCAGAATGGCTCATTGTGATGTCATAATGGGCCATTGTGACAATGGGTCAATATGATGTCATAATGGGCCATTGTGACAATGGGTCAATGTGATGTCATAATGGGCCATTGTGATAATGGTTCAATATGATGTCATAATGGGCCATTGTTACAATGGGTCATTGTGATGTCATAATGGGCCATTGTGATGTCATAATGGTCATTGTGACAATGGGTCAATATGATGTCATAATGGGCCATTGTGACAATGGGTCATTGTGATGTCATAATGGGCCATTGTGACAATGGGTCATTGTGATGTCATAATGGGTCATTGTGATGTCATAATGGGCTATTGTGACAATTGGTCATTGTGATGTCATAATGGGCCATTGTGACAATGGGTCACTGTGATGTCATAATGGGTCATTGTGATGTAATAATGGGCCATTGTGACAATGGGTCATTATGATGTCATAATGGGCCATTGTGACAATGGGTCATTGTGATGTCATAATGGGCCATTGTGACAATGGGTCATTGTGATGTCATAATGGGCCATTGTGACAATGGGTCATTGTGATGTTATAATGGGTCATTGTGATATCATAATGGGCCATTGTGATGTCATAATGGGCCATTGTGACAATGGGTCATTGTGATGTCATAATGGGTCATTGTGACAATGGGTCATTGTGATGTTATAATGGGCCATTGTGATGTCATAATGGGCTATTGTGACAATGGGTCATTGTGATGTCATAATGGGCCATTATGACAATGGGTCATTGTGATGTCATAATGGTCTATTGTGACAATGGGTCATTGTGATGTCATAATGGGTCATTGTGATGTCATAATGGGCCATTGTGATGTCATAATGGGCCATTGTGACAATGGGTCAATATGATGTCATAATGGGTCATTCTGATGTCATAATGGGCCATTGTGACAATGGGTCATTGTGATGTCATAATGGGTCATTGTGATGTCATAATGGGCCATTGTGACAATGGGTCAATATGATGTCATAATGGGCCATTGTTACAATGGGTCATTGTGATGTCATAATGGGCCATTGTGATGTCATAATGGTCATTGTGATGTCATAATGGTCATTGTGATGTCATAATGGGCTATTGTGACAATGGGTCATTGTGTTGTCATAATGGGTAATTGTGATGTCATAATGGGCCATTGTGACAATGGGTCATTGTGATGTCATAATGGGTCAATGTGATGTCATAATGGGCTATTGTGACAATGGGTCATTGTGATGTCATAATGGGCCATTGTGACAATGGGTCATTGTGATGTCATAATGGGCCATTGTGATGTCATAATGGACCATTGTGACAAATGGTCATAATGATGTCATAATGGGCCATTGTGACAATTGGTCATTATGATGTCATAATGGGCCATTGTGACAATGGGTAATTGTGATGTCATAATGGGTCATTGTGATGTCATAATGGGCCATTGTGACAATTGGTCATTATGATGTCATAATGGGCCATTGTGATGTCATAATGGGCCATTGTGACAATGGGTCATTGTAATGTCATAATGGGCCATTGTGACAATGGGTAATTGTGATGTCATAATGGGCCATTGTGACAATTGGTCATTATGATGTCATAATAGGTCATTGTGATGTCATAATGGACCATTGTGACAATGGGTCATTGTGATGTCATAATGGGCCATTTTGATGTCATAATGGGCCATTGTGACAATGGGTCATTGTGATGTCATAATGGGCCATTGTGACAATGGGTCATTGTGATGTCATAATGGGCCATTGTGACAATGGGTCATTGTGATGTCATAAAGGGCCATTGTGACAATTGGTCATTATGATGTCATAATGGGTCATTGTGATGTCATAATGTGCCATTGTGATGTCATAATGGGCCATTGTGACAATGGGTCATTGTGATGTCATAATGGGCCATTGTGATGTCATAATGGGCCATTGTGACAATGGGTCATTGTGATGTCATAATGGGCCATTGTGACAATGTGTCATTGTGATGTCATAATGGGCCATTTTGACAATGGGTCATTGTGATGTCATAATGGGCCATTGTGATGTCATAATGGGCCATTGTGACAATGGGTCATTGTGATGTCATAATGGGTCATTGTGATGTCATAATGGGCCATTGTGACAATTGGTCATTATGATGTCATAATGGGCCATTGTGATGTCATAATGGGCCATTGTGACAATGGGTCATTGTGATGTCATAATGGGCCATTGTGACAATGGGTCATTGTGATGTCATAATGGGCCATTTAGACAATTGGTCATTATGATGTCATAATGGGTCATTGTGATGTCATAATGGACCATTGTGACAATTGGTCATTATGATGTCACAATGGGCCATTGTGATGTCATAATGGGCCATTGTGACAATGGGTCATTGTGATGTCATAATGGGCCATTGTGACAATGGGTCATTGTGATGTCATAATGGGCCATTGTGACAATGGGTCAATGTGATGTCATAATGGGCCATTGTGACAATGGGTCATTGTGATGTCATAATGGGCCATTGTGATGTTATAATGGGCCATTGTGACAATGGGTCATTGTGATGTCATAATGGGCCATTGTGACAATTGGTCATTATGATGTCATAATGGGCCATTGTGATGTCATAATGGGCCATTGTGACAATGGGTCATTGTGATGTCATAATGGGCCATTGTGACAATGGGTCATTGTGATGTCATAATGGGCCATTGTGACAATGGGTCAATGTGATGTCATAATGGGCCATTGTGACAATGGGTCATTGTGATGTCATAATGGGTCATTGTGATGTCATAATGGGCCATTGTGACAATGGGTCATTGTGATGTCATAATGGGCCATTGTGACAATGGGTCAATGTGATGTCATAATGGGCCATTGTGACAATTGGTCATTATGATGTCATAATGGGTCATTGTGATGTCATAATGGACCATTGTGACAATGGGTCATTGTGATGTCATAATGGGCCATTGTGATGTCATAATGGGCCATTGTGACAATGGGTCATTGTGATGTCATAAAGGGTCATTGTGATGTCATAATGGGCCATTGTGACAATGGGTCATTGTGATGTCATAATGGGTCAATGTGATGTCATAATGGGCTATTGTGACAATGGGTCATTGTGATGTCATAATGGGCCATTGTGACAATGGGTCATTATGATGTCATAATGGGCCATTGTGATGTCATAATGGGCCATTGTGACAATGGGTCATTGTGATGTCATAATGGGCCATTGTGACAATGGGTCATTGTGATGTCATAATGGGCCATTGTGACAATGGGTCATTGTGATGTCATAATGGGCCATTGTGACAATGGGTCAATGTGATGTCATAATGGGCCATTGTGACAATGGGTCATTGTGACGTCATAAATGGCCATTGTGACAATTGGTCATTATGATGTCATAATGGGTCATTGTGATGTCATAATGGACCATTGTTACAATGGGTCATTGTGATGTCATAATGGGCCATTGTGATGTCATAATGGGCCATTGTGACAATGGGTCATTGTGATGTCATAATGGGCAATTGTGACAATGGGTCATTGTGATGTCATAATGGGCCATTGTGACAATGGGTCATTGTGATGTCATAAAGGGCCATTGTGACAATTGGTCATTATGATGTCATAATGGATCATTGTGATGTCATAATGGACCATTGTGACAATGGGTCATTGTGATGTCATAATGGGCCATTGTGATGTCATAATGGGCCATTGTGACAATGGGCCATTGTGATGTCATAAAGGGTCATTGTGATGTCATAATGGGCCATTGTGACAATGGGTCATTGTGATGTCATAATGGGCCATTGTGACAATGGGTCATTGTGATGTCATAATGGGCCATTGTGACAATGGGTCATTGTGATGTCATAATGGGCCATTGTGACAATGGGTAATTGTGATGTCATAATGGGCCATTGTGATGTCATAATGGGCCATTGTGACAATGGGTCATTGTGATGTCATAATGGGCCATTGTGACAATGGGTCATTGTGATGTCATAATGGGCCATTGTGACAATTGGTCATTATGATGTCATAATGGGTCATTGTGATGTCATAATGGACCATTGTGACAATGGGTCATTGTGATGTCATAATGGGTCATTGTGATGTCATAATGGGCCATTGTGACAATGGGTCATTGTGATGTCATAAAGGGTCATTGTGATGTCATAATGGGCCATTGTGACAATGGGTCATTGTGATGTCATAATGGGTCAATGTGATGTCATAATGGGCTATTGTGACAATGGGTCATTGTGATGTCATAATGGGCCATTGTGACAATGGGTCATTGTGATGTCAAAATGGGCCATTGTGACAATTGGTCATTGTGATGTCATAATGGGCCATTGTGACAATGGGTCATTGTGATGTCATAATAGGTCATTGTGATGTCATAATGGGCCATTGTGACAATGGGTCATTGTGAAGTCATAATGGTCATTGTGACAATGGGTCAATATGATGTCATAATGGGCCATTGTGACAATGGGTCATTGTGATGTCATAATGGGCCATTGTGACAATGGGTGATTGTGATGTCAGAATGGGCCATTGTGACAATGGGTCATTGTGATGTCATAATTGGCCATTGTGACAATGGGTCATTGTGATGTCATAATGGGCCATTGTGACAATGGGTCATTGTGATGTCATAATGGGCCATTAGGACAATGGGTCATTGTGATGTCATAATGGGCTATTGTGACAATGGGTCATTGTGATGTCATAATGGGCCATTGTGATGTCATAATGGGCCATTGTGACAATGGGTCATTGTGATGTCATAATGGGCCATTGTGACAATGGGTCATTGTGATGTCATAATGGGCTATTGTGACAATGGGTCATTGTGATGTCATAATGGGCCATTGTGATGTCATAATGGGCCATTGTGACAATGGGTCATTGTGATGTCATAATGGACCATTGTGACAATGGGTCATTGTGATGTCATAATGGGCCATTGTGACAATGGGTCATTGTGATGTCATAATGGGCCATTGTGATGTCATAATGGGCCATTGTGACAATGGGTCATTGTGATGTCATAATGGGCCATTGTGACAATGGGTCATTGTGATGTCATAATGGGCTATTGTGACAATGGGTCATTGTGATGTCATAATGGGACCATTGTGATGTCATAATGGGCTATTGTGACAATGGGTCATTGTGATGTCATAATGGGCTATTGTGACAATGGATCATTGTGATGTCATAATGGGACCAATGTGATGTCATAATGGGCCATTGTGACAATGGGTCATTGTGATGCCATAATGGGTCATTGTGATGTCATAATGGGCCATTGTGACAATGGGTCATTGTGATGTCATAATGGGTCATTGTGATGTCAAAATGGGCCATTGTGACAATGGGTCATTGTGATGTCATAATGGGCTATTGTGACAATGGTTCATTATGATGTCATAATGGGTCATTGTGATGTCATAATGGGCTATTGTGACAATTGGTCATTGTGATGTCATAATGGGACCATTGGGATGTCATAATGGGCCATTGTGACAATGGGTCATTGTGATGTCATAATGGGTCATTGTGATGTCATAATGGGCCATTGTGACAATGGGTCATTATGATGTCATAATGGGTCATTCTGATGTCATAATGGGCCATTGTGATGTCATAATGGGTCATTGTGATGTCATAGTGGGTCATTGTGATGTCATAATGGGCTATTGTGACAATGGGTCATTGTGATGTCATAATGGGCCATTGTGACAATGGGTCATTGTGATGTCATAATGGGCCATTGTGACAATGGGTCATTGTGATGTCATAATGGGCCATTGTGACAATGGGTCATTGTGATGTCATAATGGACCATTGTGACAATGGGTCATTGTGATGTCATAATGGGCCATTGTGATGTCATAATTGGCCATTGTGACAATGGGCCATTGTGATGTCATAATGGGCCATTGTGATGTCATAATGGGCCATTGTGACAATGGGTCATTGTGATGTCATAATGGGTCATTGTGATGTCATAATGGGCCATTGTGACAATGGGTCATTGTGATGTCATAATGGGCCATTGTGATGTCATAATGGGCCATTGTGACAATGGGTCATTGTGATGTCATAATGGGTCATTGTGATGTCATAATGGGCCATTGTGACAATGGGTCATTGTGATGTCATAATGGGTCAATGTGATGTCATAATGGGCCATTGTGACAATGGGCCATTGTGATGTCATAATGGGCCATTGTGATGTCATAATGGGCCATTGTGATGTCATAATGGGCCATTGTGACAATGGGTCATTGTGATGTCATAATGGGTCATTGTGATGTCAAAATGGGCCATTGTGACAATGGGTCATTGTGATGTCATAATGGGCCATTGTGATGTCATAATGGGCCATTGTGACAATGGGTCATTGTGATGTCATAATGGGTCATTGTGATGTCATAATGGGCCATTGTGATGTCATAATGGGCCATTGTGATGTCATAATGGGCCATTGTGACAATGGGCCATTGTGATGTCATAATGGGCCATTGTGATGTCATAATGGGCCATTGTGATGTCATAATGGGCCATTGTGACAATGGGTCATTGTGATGTCATAATGGGTCATTGTGATGTCATAATGGGCCATTGTGACAATGGGTAATTGTGATGTCATAATGGGCCATTGTGACAATGGGTCATTGTGATGTCATAATGGGTCAATGTGATGTCATAATGGGTTATTGTGACAATGGGTCATTGTGATGTCATAATGGGCCATTGTGATGTCATAATGGGTCAATGTGATGTCATAATGGGTTATTGTGACAATGGGTCATTGTGATGTCATAATGGGCCATTGTGACAATGGGTCATTGTGATGTCATAATGGGCCATTGTGACAATGGGTCATTGTGATGTCATAATGGGCCATTGTGACAATGGGTCATTGTGATGTCATAATGGGCCATTGTGACAATGGGTCATTGTGTTGTCATAATGGGCCATTGTGACAATGGGTCATTGTGTTGTCATAATGGGCCATTGTGACAATGGGTCATTGTGATGTCATAATGGCCCATTGTGATGTCATAATGGGCCATTCTGACAATGGGTCATTGTGATGTCATAATGGGCCATTGTGATGTCATAATGGGCCATTGTGACAATGGGCCATTGTGATGTCATAATGGGCCATTGTGATGTCATAATGGGCCATTGTGACAATGGGTCATTATGATGTCATAATGGATCATTGTGATGTCATAATGGGCCATTGTGACAATGGGTCATTGTGATGTCATAATGGACCATTGTGACAATGGGTCATTGTGATGTCATAATGGTCCATTGTGATGTCATAATGGGCCATTGTGACAATGGGTCATTGTGATGTCATAATGGGCCATTGTGACAATGGGTCATTGTGTTGTCATAATGGGCCATTGTGACAATGGGTCATTGTGATGTCATAATGGCCCATTGTGATGTCATAATGGGCCATTCTGACAATGGGTCATTGTGATGTCATAATGGGTCATTGTGATGTCATAATGGGCCATTGTGATGTCATAATGGCCCATTGTGATGTCATAATGGGCCATTCTGACAATGGGTCATTGTGATGTCATAATGGGCCATTGTGATGTCATAATGGGCCATTGTGACAATGGGCCATTGTGATGTCATAATGGGCCATTGTGATGTCATAATGGGCCATTGTGATGTCATAATGGGCCATTGTGACAATGGGCCATTGTGATGTCATAATGGGCCATTGTGATGTCATAATGGGCCATTGTGACAATGGGCCATTGTGATGTCATAATGGGCCATTGTGATGTCATAATGGGCCATTGTGACAATGGGTCATTGTGATGTCATAATGGGTCATTGTGATGTCATAATGGGCCATTGTGACAATGGGTCATTGTGATGTCATAATGGGTCAATGTGATGTCATAATGGGCCATTGTGACAATGGGCCATTGTGATGTCATAATGGGCCATTGTGATGTCATAATGGGCCATTGTGATGTCATAATGGGCCATTGTGACAATGGGTCATTGTGATGTCATAATGGGTCATTGTGATGTCATAATGGGCCATTGTGACAATGGGTCATTGTGATGTCATAATGGGCCATTGTGATGTCATAATGGGCCATTGTGACAATGGGTCATTGTGATGTCATAATGGGTCATTGTGATGTCATAATGGGCCATTGTGATGTCATAATGGGCCATTGTGATGTCATAATGGGCCATTGTGACAATGGGCCATTGTGATGTCATAATGGGCCATTGTGATGTCATAATGGGCCATTGTGATGTCATAATGGGCCATTGTGACAATGGGTCATTGTGATGTCATAATGGGTCATTGTGATGTCATAATGGGCCATTGTGACAATGGGTAATTGTGATGTCATAATGGGCCATTGTGACAATGGGTCATTGTGATGTCATAATGGGTCAATGTGATGTCATAATGGGTTATTGTGACAATGGGTCATTGTGATGTCATAATGGGCCATTGTGATGTCATAATGGGTCAATGTGATGTTATAATGGGTTATTGTGACAATGGGTCATTGTGATGTCATAATGGGCCATTGTGACAATGGGTCATTGTGATGTCATAATGGGCCATTGTGACAATGGGTCATTGTGATGTCATAATGGGCCATTGTGACAATGGGTCATTGTGATGTCATAATGGGCCATTGTGACAATGGGTCATTGTGTTGTCATAATGGGCCATTGTGACAATGGGTCATTGTGATGTCATAATGGCCCATTGTGATGTCATAATGGGCCATTCTGACAATGGGTCATTGTGATGTCATAATGGGCCATTGTGATGTCATAATGGGCCATTGTGACAATGGGCCATTGTGATGTCATAATGGGCCATTGTGATGTCATAATGGGCCATTGTGACAATGGGTCATTATGATGTCATAATGGATCATTGTGATGTCATAATGGGCCATTGTGACAATGGATCATTGTGATGTCATAATGGACCATTGTGACAATGGGTCATTGTGATGTCATAATGGTCCATTGTGATGTCATAATGGGCCATTGTGACAATGGGTCATTGTGATGTCATAATGGGCCATTGTGACAATGGGTCATTGTGTTGTCATAATGGGCCATTGTGACAATGGGTCATTGTGATGTCATAATGGCCCATTGTGATGTCATAATGGGCCATTCTGACAATGGGTCATTGTGATGTCATAATGGGCCATTGTGATGTCATAATGGCCCATTGTGATGTCATAATGGGCCATTCTGACAATGGGTCATTGTGATGTCATAATGGGCCATTGTGATGTCATAATGGGCCATTGTGACAATGGGCCATTGTGATGTCATAATGGGCCATTGTGATGTCATAATGGGCCATTGTGAAAATGGGTCATTATGATGTCATAATGGATCATTGTGATGTCATAATGGGCCATTGTGACAATGGGTCATTGTGATGTCATAATGAACCATTGTGACAATGGGTCATTGTGATGTCATAATGGTCCATTGTGATGTCATAATGGGCCATTGTGACAATGGGTCATTGTGATGTCATAATGGGTCATTGTGATGTCATAATGGGCCATTGTGACAATGGGTCATTGTGATGTCATAATGGGCCATTGTGATGTCATAATGGGCCATTGTGACAATGGGTCATTGTGATGTCATAATTGGCCATTGTGACAATTGGTCATTTTGATGTCATAATGGGCCATTGTGACAATGGGTCATTGTGAAGTCATAATAGGCCATTGTGACAATGGGTCATTGTGATGTCATAATGGGCCATTGTGACAATTGGTCATTTTGATGTCATAATGGGCCATTGTGACAATGGGTCATTGTGAAGTCATAATAGGCCATTGTGACAATGGGTCATTGTGATGTCATAATGGGCCATTGTGACAATGGGTCATTGTGATGTCATAATGGGCCATTGTGACAATGGGTCATTGTGTTGTCATAATGGGCCATTTTGACAATGGGTCATTGTGATGTCATAATGGCCCATTGGGATGTCATAATGGGCCATTCTGACAATGGGTCATTGTGATGTCATAATGGGCCATTGTGATGTCATAATGGGCCATTGTGACAATGGGCCATTGTGATGTCATAATGGGCCATTGTGATGTCATAATGGGCCATTGTGACAATGGGTCATTGTGATGTCATAATGGGCCATTGTGACAATGGGTCATTGTGATGTCATAATGTGCTATTGTGACAATGGGTCATTGTGTTGTCATAATGGGCCATTGTGACAATGGGTCATTGTGATGTCATAATGGCCCATTGTGATGTCATAATGGGCCATTCTGACAATGGGTCATTGTGATGTCATAATGGGCCATTGTGATGTCATAATGGGCCATTGTGACAATGGGCCATTGTGATGTCATAATGGGCCATTCTGACAATGGGTCATTGTGATGTCATAATGGGCCATTGTGATGTCATAATGGGCCATTGTGACAATGGGCCATTGTGATGTCATAATGGGCCATTGTGATGTCATAATAGGCCATTGTGACAATGGGTCATTATGATGTCATAATGGATCATTGTGATGTCATAATGGGCCATTGTGACAATGGGTCATTGTGATGTCATAATGGACCATTGTGACAATGGGTCATTGTGATGTCATAATGGTCCATTGTGATGTCATAATGGGCCATTGTGACAATGGGTCATTGTGATGTCATAATGGGCCATTGTGACAATGGGTCATTGTGATGTCATAATGGGCCATTATGACAATGGGTCATTGTGATGTCATAATGGGCTATTGTGACAATGGATCATTGTGATGTCATAATGGGCCATTGTGATGTCATAATGGGCCATTGTGACAATGGGTCATTGTGATGTCATAATGGGCCATTGTGACAATGGGTCATTGTGATGTCATAATGGGCCATTGTGACAATGGGTCATTGTGATGTCATAATGGGCCATTGTGACAATGGGTCATTGTGATGTCATAATGGGCCATTGTGATGTCATAATGGGCCATTGTGACAATGGGTCATTGTGATGTCATAATGGGCCATTGTGATGTCATAATGGGCCATTGTGACAATGGGTCATTGTGATGTCATAATGGGCCATTGTGACAATTGGTCATTATGATGGCATAATGGGTCATTGTGTTGTCATAATGGGCCATTGTGACACTGGGTCATTGTGATGTCATAATGGCCCATTGTGATGTCATAATGGGCCATTCTGACAATGGGTCATTGTGATGTCATAATGGGCCATTGTGACAATGGGTCATTGTGTTGTCATAATGGGCCATTGTGACATTGGGTCATTGTGATGTCATAATGGCCCATTGTGATGTCATAATGGGCCATTCTGACAATGGGTCATTGTGATGTCATAATGGGCCATTGTGATGTCATAATGGGCCATTGTGACAATGGGTCATTGTGATGTCATAATGGGCCATTGTGACAATGGGTCATTGTGATGTCATAATGGGCCATTGTGACAATGGGTCATTGTGATGTCATAATGGGCCATTGTGACAATTGGTCATTATGATGTCATAATGGGTCATTGTGATGTCATAATGGACCATTGTGACAATGGGTCATTGTGATGTCATAATGGGTCATTGTGATGTCATAATGGGCCATTGTGACAATGGGTCATTGTGATGTCATAAAGGGTCATTGTGATGTCATAATGGGCCATTGTGACAATGGGTCATTGTGATGTCATAATGGGTCAATGTGATGTCATAATGGGCTATTGTGACAATGGGTCATTGTGATGTCATAATGGGCCATTGTGACAATGGGTCATTGTGATGTCAAAATGGGCCATTGTGACAATTGGTCATTGTGATGTCATAATGGGCCATTGTGACAATGGGTCATTGTGATGTCATAATAGGTCATTGTGATGTCATAATGGGCCATTGTGACAATGGGTCTTTGTGAAGTCATAATAGGCCATTGTGACAATGGGTCATTGTGATGTCATAATGGGTCATTGTGATGTCATAATGGGCCATTGTGACAATGGGTCATTATGATGTTAGAATGGGTCATTGTGATGTCATAATGGGCCATTGTGACAATGGGTCAATATGATGTCATAATGGGCCATTGTTACAATGGGTCAATGTGATGTCATAATGGGCCATTGTGACAATGGGTCATTATGATGTCAGAATGGGTCATTGTGATGTCATAATGGGCCATTGTGACAATGGGTCAATATGATGTCATAATGGGCCATTGTGACAATGGGTCAATGTGATGTCATAATGGGCCATTGTGACAATGGGTCAATATGATGTCATAATGGGCCATTGTTACAATGGGTCATTGTGATGTCATAATGGGCCATTGTGATGTCATAATGGTCATTGTGACAATGGGTCAATATGATGTCATAATGGGCCATTGTGACAATGGGTCATTGTGATGTCATAATGGGCCATTGTGACAATGGGTGATTGTGATGTCAGAATGGGCCATTGTGACAATGGGTCATTGTGATGTCATAATGGGCCATTGTGACAATGGGTCATTGTGATGTCATAATGGGCCATTGTGACAATGGGTCATTGTGATGTCATAATGGGCCATTATGACAATGGGTCATTGTGATGTCATAATGGGCTATTGTGACAATGGGTCATTGTGATGTCATAATGAGCCATTGTGATGTCATAATGGGCCATTGTGACAATGGGTCATTGTGATGTCATAATGGGCCATTGTGATGTCATAATGGGCCATTGTGACAATGGGTCATTGTGATGTCATAATGGACCATTGTGACAATGGGTCATTGTGATGTCATAATGGGCCATTGTGACAATGGGTCATTGTGATGTCATAATGGGCCATTGTGATGTAATAATGGGCCATTGTGACAATGGGTCATTGTGATGTCATAATGGGCCATTGTGACAATGGGTCATTGTGATGTCATAATGGGCTATTGTGACAATGGGTCATTGTGATGTCATAATGGGACCATTGTGATGTCATAATGGGCTATTGTGACAATGGGTCATTGTGATGTCATAATGGGCTATTGTGACAATGGGTCATTGTGATGTCATAATGGGACCAATGTGATGTCATAATGGGCCATTGTGACAATGGGTCATAGTGATGTCATAATGGGTCATTGTGATGTCATAATGGGCCATTGTGACAATGGGTCATTGTGATGTCATAATGGGTCATTGTGATGTCAAAATGGGCCATTGTGACAATGGGTCATTGTGATGTCATAATGGGCTATTGTGACAATGGTTTATTATGATGTCATAATGGGTCATTGTGATGTCATAATGGGCTATTGTGACAATTGGTCATTGTGATGTCATAATGGGACCATTGTGATGTCATAATGGGCCTTTGTGACAATGGGTCATTGTGATGTCATAATGGGTCATTGTGATGTCATAATGGGCCATTGTGACAATGGGTCATTATGATGTCATAATGGGTCATTCTGATGTCATAATGGGCCATTGTGATGTCATAATGGGTCATTGTGATGTCATAGTGGGTCATTGTGATGTCATAATGGGCTATTGTGACAATGGGTCATT
Organism: Engystomops pustulosus; assembly: GCF_040894005.1. Taxonomy (NCBI): domain Eukaryota; kingdom Metazoa; phylum Chordata; class Amphibia; order Anura; family Leptodactylidae; genus Engystomops; species Engystomops pustulosus. Next base: position 91,657,133 of record NC_092411.1, on the reverse strand, counting down.
GTGATGTCATAATGGGCCATTGTGACAATGGGTCATTGTGATGTCATAATGGGCCATTGTGACAATGGGTCATTGTGATGTCATAATGGGCCATTGTGACAATGGGTCATTGTGTTGTCATAATGGGCCATTGTGACAATGGGTCATTGTGATGTCATAATGGCCCATTGTGATGTCATAATGGGCCATTGTGACAATGGGTCATTGTGATGTCATAATGCGCCATTGTAATGTCATAATGGGCCATTGTGACAATGGGCCATTGTGATGTCATAATGGGCCATTGTGATGTCATAATGGGCCATTGTGACAATGGGTCATTATGATGTCATAATGGATCATTGTGATGTCATAATGGGCCATTGTGACAATGGGTCATTGTGATGTCATAATGGACCATTGTGACAATGGGTCATTGTGATGTCATAATGGGCCATTGTGATGTCATAATGGGCCATTGTGACAATGGGCCATTGTGATGTCATAATGGGCCATTGTGATGTCATAATGGGCCATTGTGACAATGGGTCATTGTGATGTCATAATGGGTCATTGTGATGTCATAATGGGCCATTGTGACAATGGGTCATTGTGATGTCATAATGGGTCAATGTGATGTCATAATGGGCCATTGTGACAATGGGCCATTGTGATGTCATAATGGGCCATTGTGATGTCATAATGGGCCATTGTGATGTCATAATGGGCCATTGTGACAATGGGTCATTGTGATGTCATAATGGGTCATTGTGATGTCATAATGGGCCATTGTGACAATGGGTCATTGTGATGTCATAATGGGCCATTGTGATGTCATAATGGGCCATTGTGACAATGGGTCATTGTGATGTCATAATGGGTCATTGTGATGTCATAATGGACCATTGTGACAATGGGTCATTGTGATGTCATAATGGGCCATTGTGATGTCATAATGGGCCACTGTGACAATGGGCCATTGTGATGTCATAATGGGCCATTGTGATGTCATAATGGGCCATTGTGATGTCATAATGGGCCATTGTGACAATGGGTCATTGTGATGTCATAATGGGTCATTGTGATGTCATAATGGGCCATTGTGACAATGGGTAATTGTGATGTCATAATGGGCCATTGTGATGTCATAATGGGCCATTGTGACAATGGGTCATTGTGATGTCATAATGGGTCATTGTGATGTCATAATGGGTCATTGTGATGTCATAATGGGCCATTGTGACAATGGGTCATTGTGATGTCATAATGGGTCAATGTGATGTCATAATGGGTTATTGTGACAATGGGTCATTGTGATGTCATAATGGGCCATTGTGACAATGGGTCATTGTGATGTCATAATGGGCCATTGTGACAATGGGTCATTGTGATGTCATAATGGGCCATTGTGACAATGGGTCATTGTGATGTCATAATGGGCCATTGTGACAATGGGTCATTGTGTTGTCATAATGGGCCATTGTGACAATGGGTCATTGTGATGTCATAATGGCCCATTGTGATGTCATAATGGGCCATTCTGACAATGGGTCATTGTGATGTCATAATGGGCCATTGTGATGTCATAATGGGCCATTGTGACAATCGCCATTGTGATGTCATAATGGGGCATTGTGATGTCATAATGGGCCATTGTGACAATGGGTCATTATGATGTCATAATGGATCATTGTGATGTCATAATGGTCCATTGTGACAATGGGTCATTGTGATGTCATAATGGACCATTGTGACAATGGGTCATTGTGATGTCATAATGGTCCATTGTGATGTCATAATGGGCCATTGTGACAATGGGCCATTGTGATGTCATAATGGGCCATTGTGACAATGGGTCATTGTGTTGTCATAATGGGCCATTGTGACAATGGGTCATTGTGATGTCATAATGGCCCATTGTGATGTCATAATGGGCCATTGTGACAATGGGTCATTGTGATGTCATAATGGGTCATTGTGATGTCATAATGGGCCATTGTGATGTCATAATGGCCCATTGTGATGTCATAATGGGCCATTCTGACAATGGGTCATTGTGATGTCATAATGGGCCATTGTGATGTCATAATGGGCCATTGTGACAATGGGCCATTGTGATGTCATAATGGGCCATTGTGATGTCATAATGGGCCATTGTGAAAATGGGTCATTATGATGTCATAATGGATCATTGTGATGTCATAATGGGCCATTGTGACAATGGGTCATTGTGATGTCATAATGAACCATTGTGACAATGGGTCATTGTGATGTCATAATGGTCCATTGTGATGTCATAATGGGCCATTGTGACAATGGGTCATTGTGATGTCATAATGGGTCATTGTGATGTCATAATGGGCCATTGTGACAATGGGTCATTGTGATGTCATAATGGGCCATTGTGATGTCATAATGGGCCATTGTGACAATGGGTCATTGTGATGTCATAATTGGCCATTGTGACAATTGGTCATTTTGATGTCATAATGGGCCATTGTGACAATGGGTCATTGTGAAGTCATAATAGGCCATTGTGACAATGGGTCATTGTGATGTCATAATGGGCCATTGTGACAATTGGTCATTTTGATGTCATAATGGGCCATTGTGACAATGGGTCATTGTGAAGTCATAATAGGCCATTGTGACAATGGGTCATTGTGATGTCATAATGGGCCATTGTGACAATGGGTCATTGTGATGTCATAATGGGCAATTGTGACAATGGGTCATTGTGTTGTCATAATGGGCCATTTTGACAATGGGTCATTGTGATGTCATAATGGCCCATTGGGATGTCATAATGGGCCATTCTGACAATGGGTCATTGTGATGTCATAATGGGCCATTGTGATGTCATAATGGGCCATTGTGACAATGGGCCATTGTGATGTCATAATGGGCCATTGTGATGTCATAATGGGCCATTGTGACAATGGGTCATTGTGATGTCATAATGGGCCATTGTGACAATGGGTCATTGTGATGTCATAATGGGCTATTGTGACAATGGGTCATTGTGTTGTCATAATGGGCCATTGTGACAATGGGTCATTGTGATGTCATAATGGCCCATTGTGATGTCATAATGGGCCATTCTGACAATGGGTCATTGTGATGTCATAATGGGCCATTGTGATGTCATAATGGGCCATTGTGACAATGGGCCATTGTGATGTCATAATGGGCCATTCTGACAATGGGTCATTGTGATGTCATAATGGGCCATTGTGATGTCATAATGGGCCATTGTGACAATGGGCCATTGTGATGTCATAATGGGCCATTGTGATGTCATAATAGGCCATTGTGACAATGGGTCATTATGATGTCATAATGGATCATTGTGATGTCATAATGGGCCATTGTGACAATGGGTCATTGTGATGTCATAATGGACCATTGTGACAATGGGTCATTGTGATGTCATAATGGTCCATTGTGATGTCATAATGGGCCATTGTGACAATGGGTCATTGTGATGTCATAATGGGCCATTGTGACAATGGGTCATTGTGATGTCATAATGGGCCATTATGACAATGGGTCATTGTGATGTCATAATGGGCTATTGTGACAATGGGTCATTGTGATGTCATAATGGGCCATTGTGATGTCATAATGGGCCATTGTGACAATGGGTCATTGTGATGTCATAATGGGCCATTGTGACAATGGGTCATTGTGATGTCATAATGGGCTATTGTGACAATGGGTCATTGTGATGTCATAATGGGCCATTGTCATGTCATAATGGGCCATTGTGACAATGGGTCATTGTGATGTCATAATGGACCATTGTGACAATGGGTCATTGTGATGTCATAATGGGCCATTGTGATGTCATAATGGGCCATTGTGACAATGGGCCATTGTGATGTCATAATGGGCCATTGTGACAATGGGTCATTGTGATGTCATAATGGGCCATTGTGATGTCATAATGGGCCATTGTGATGTCATAATGGGCCATTGTGACAATGGGTCATTGTGATGTCATAATGGGCCATTGTGACAATAGGTCATTATGATGTCATAATGGGTCATTGTGATGTCATAATGGACCATTGTGACAATGGGTCATTGTGATGTAATAATGGGCCATTGTGATGTCATAATGGGCCATTGTGACAATGGGTCGTTGTGATGTCATAAAGGGTCATTGTGATGTCATAATGGGCCATTGTGACAATGGGTCATTGTGATATCATTATGGGTCAATGTGATGTCATAATGGGCTATTGTGACAATGGGTCATTGTGATGTCATAATGGGCCATTGTGACAATGGGTCATTGTGATGTCATAATGGGCCATTGTGACAATGGGTCATTGTGATGTCATAATGGGCCATTGTGACAATGGGTCATTGTGATGTCATAATGGGCCATTGTGACAATGGGTCAATGTGATGTCATAATGGGCCATTGTGACAATGGGTCATTGTGATATCATAATGGGCCATTGTGACAATGGGTCATTGTGATGTCATAATGGGCCATTGTGATGTCATAATGGACCATTGTGACAATGGGTCATTGTGATGTCATAAAGGGCCATTGTGATGTCATAATGGGCCATTGTGACAATGGGTCATTCTGATGTCATAATGGGCCATTGTGATAATGGGTCATTGTGATGTCATAATGGGCCATTGTGACAATGGGTCATTGTGATGTCATAATGGGCCATTGTGACAATTGGTCATTATGATGTCATAATGGGTCATTGTGATGTCATAATGGACCATTGTGACAATGGGTCATTGTGATGTCATAATGGGCCATTGTGATGTCATAATGGGCCATTGTGACAATGGGTCATTGTGATGTCATAAAGGGTCATTGTGATGTCATAATGGGCCATTGTGACAATGGGTCATTGTGATGTCATAATGGGTCAATGTGATGTCATAATGGGCCATTGTGACAATGGGTCATTGTGATGTCATAATGGACCATTGTGACAATGGGTAATTGTGATGTCATAATGGGCCATTGTGATGTCATAATGGGCCATTGTGACAATGGGCCATTGTGATGTCATAATGGGCCATTGTGACAATGGGTCATTGTGATGTCATAATGGGCCATTGTGATGTCATAATGGGCCATTGTGACAATGGGTCATTGTGATGTCATAATGGGCCATTGTGACAATGGGTCATTGTGATGTCATAGAGGGCTATTGTGACAATGGGTCATTGTGATGTCATAATGGGACCATTGTGATGTCATAATGGGCCATTGTGACAATGGGTCATTGTGATGTCATAATGGGTCATTGTGATGTCATAATGGGCCATTGTGACAATGGGTCATTGTGATGTCATAATGGGTCATTGTGATGTCAAAATGGGCCATTGTGACAATGGGTCATTGTGATGTCATAATGGGCTATTGTGACAATGGTTCATTATGATGTCATAATGGGTCATTGTGATGTCATAATGGGCTATTGTGACAATTGGTCATTGTGATGTCATAATGGGACCATTGTGATGTCATAATGGGCCATTGTGACAATGGGTCATTGTGATGTCATAATGGGTCATTGTGATGTCATAATGGGTCATTGTGATGTCATAATGGGCCCTTGTGACAATGGGTCATTATGATGTCATAATGGGTCATTCTGATGTCATAATGGGCCATTGTGATGTCATAATGGGTCATTGTGATGTCATAGTGGGTCATTGTGATGTCATAATGGGCTATTGTGACAATGGGTCATTGTGATGTCATAATGGGCCATTGTGACAATCGGTCATTGTGATGTCATAATGGGCCATTGTGACAATGGGTCATTGTGATGTCATAATGGGTCATTGTGATGTCATAATGGGCCATTGTGACAATGGGTCATTGTGATGTCATAATGGGTCATTCTGATGTCATAATGGGCCATTGTGATGTCATAATGGGTCATTGTGATGTCATAATGGGTCATTGTGATGTCATAATGGGCCATTGTGACAATGGGTCATTGTGATGTCATAATGGGTCAATGTGATGTCATAATGGGCTATTGTGACAATGGGTCATTGTGGATGTCATAATGGGCCATTGTGACAATGGGTCATTGTGATGTCATAATGGGCCATTGTGACAATGGGTCATTGTGATGTCATAGTGGGCCATTGTGATGTCATAATGGGTCATTGTTATGTCATAATGGGCCATTGTGACAATTGGTCATTATGATGTCATAATGGGCCATTGTGATGTCATAATGGGCCATTGTGACAATGGGTCATTGTGATGTCATAATGGGCCATTGTGACAATGGGTCATTGTGATGTCATAATGGGCCATTGTGACAATGGGTCAATGTGATGTCATAATGGGCCATTGTGACAATGGGTCATTGTGATGTCATAATGGGCCATTGTGACAATGGGTCATTGTGATGTCATAATGGGCCATTGTGTCAATGGGTCAATGTGATGTCATAATGGGCCATTATGACAATGGGCCATTGTGATGTCATAATGGGCCATTGTGACAATGGGTCATTGTGATGTCATAATGGACCATTGTGACAATGGGTCATTGTGATGTCATAATGGGCCATTGTGATGTCATAATGGGCCATTGTGACAATGGGTCATTGTGATGTCATAATGGGCCATTGTGACAATGGGCCATTGTGATGTCATAATGGGCCATTGTGATGTCATGATGGGCCATTGTGACAATGGGTCATTGTGATGTCATAATGGGCATTGTGACAATTGGTCATTATGATGTCATAATGTGCCATTGTGATGTCATAATGTGCCATTGTGATGTCATAATGGTCCATTGTGACAATGGGTCATTGTGATGTCATAATGGGCCATTGTGACAATTGGTCATTGTGATGTCATAATGGGCCATTGTGACAATGGGTCATTGTGATGTCATAATGGGCCATTGTAACAATGGGTCAATGTGATGTCATAATGAGCCATTGTGACAATGGGTCATTGTGATGTCATAATGGGCCATTGTGACAATTGGTCATTATGATGTCATAATGGGTCATTGTGATGTCATAATGGACCATTGTGACAATGGGTCATTGTGATGTCATAATGGGTCATTGTGATGTCATAATGGACCATTGTGACAATGGGTCATTGTGATGTCATAATGGGCCATTGTGATGTCATAATGGGCCATTGTGACAATGGGTCATTGTGATGTCATAATGGGCCATTGTGACAATGGGTCATTGTGATGTCATAATGGGCCATTGTGACAATGGGTCATTGTGATGTCATAATGGGCCATTGTGACAATTGGTCATTATGATGTCATAATGGGTCATTGTGATGTCATAATGGACCATTGTGACAATGGGCCATTGTGACAATGGGTCATTGTGATGTCATAATGGGCCATTGTGACAATGGGTCATTGTGAAGTCATAATGGGCCATTGTGATGTCATAATGGGCCATTGTGACAATTGGTCATTGTGATGTCATAATGGGCCATTGTGATGTCATAATGGGCCATTGTGACAATGGGTCATTGTGATGTCATAATGGGCCATTGTGACAATGGGTCATTGTGATGTCATAATGGGCCATTGTGACAATGGGTCATTGTGATGTCATAATGGGCCATTGTGATGTCATAATGGGCCATTGTGACAATGGGTCATTGTGATGTCATAATGGGTCATTGTGATGTCATAATGGGCCATTGTGACAATTGGTCATTATGATGTCATAATGGGCCATTGTGATGTCATAATGGGCCATTGTGACAATGGGTCATTGTGATGTCATAATGGACCATTGTGACAATGGGTCATTGTGATGTCATAATGGGCCATTGTGATGTCATAATGGGCCATTGTGACAATTGGTCATTATGATGTCATAATGGGCCATTGTGATGTCATAATGGGCCATTGTGACAATGGGTCATTGTGATGTCATAAAGGGTCATTGTGATGTCATAATGCGCCATTGTGACAATGGGTCATTGTGATGTCATAATGGGTCATTGTGATGTCATAATGGGCTATTGTGACAATGGGTCATTGTGATGTCATAATGGGCCATTGTGACAATGGGTCATTGTGATGTCATAATGGGCCATTGTGATGTCATAATGGGCCATTGTGACAATGGGTCATTGTGAAGTCATAATGGGCCATTGTGACAATGGGTCATTGTGATGTCATAATGGGCCATTGTGATGTCATAATGGGCCATTGTGACAATGGGTCATTGTGATGTCATAATGGGCCATTGTGACAATGGGTCATTGTGATGTCATAATGGGTCATTGTGATGTCATAATGGGCCATTGTGACAATGGGTCATTGTGATGTCATAATGGGCCATTGTGACAATGGGTCAATGTGATGTCATAATAGGCCATTGTGACAATTGGTCATTATGATGTCATAATGGGTCATTGTGATGTCATAATGGGCCATTGTCACAATGGGTCATTGTGATGTCATAATGGGCCATTGTGACAATGGGTCATTGTGATGTCATAATGGGCCATTGTGACAATGGGTCATTGTGATGTCATAATGGGCCATTGTGACAATGGGTTATTGTGATGTCATAATGGGTCATTGTGATGTCATAATGGGCCATTGTGACAATGGGTCATTCTGATGTCATAATGGGCCATTGTAACAATGGGTCATTGTGATGTCATAATGGGCCATTGTGACAATGGGTCATTGTGATGTCATAATGGGCCATTGTGATATCATAATGGGTCATTGTTATGTCATAATGGGCCATTGTGACAATTGGTCATTATGATGTCATAATGGGCCATTGTGATGTCATAATGGGCCATTGTGACAATGGGTCATTGTGATGTCATAATGGGCCATTGTGACAATGGGTCATTGTGATGTCATAATGGGCCATTGTGACAATGGGTCAATGTGATGTCATAATGGGCCATTGTGACAGTGGGTCATTGTGATGTCATAATGGGCCATTGTGACAATGGGTCATTGTGATGTCATAATGGGCCATTGTGACAATGGGTCAATGTGATGTCATAATGGGCCATTGTGACAATGGGCCATTGTGATGTCATAATGGGCCATTGTGACAATGGGTCATTGTGATGTCATAATGGACCATTGTGACAATGGGTCATTGTGATGTCATAATGGGCCATTGTGATGTCATAATGGGCCATTGTGACAATGGGTCATTGTGATGTCATAATGGGCCATTGTGATAATGGGTCATTGTGATGTCATAATGGGCCATTGTGATGTCATAATGGGCCATTGTGACAATGGGTCATTGTGATGTCATAATGGGCCATTGTGACAATTGGTCATTATGATGTCATAATGTGCCATTGTGATGTCATAATGGGCCATTGTGACAATGGGTCATTGTGATGTCATAATGGGCCATTGTGACAATTGGTCATTGTGATGTCATAATGGGCCATTGTGACAATGGGTCATTGTGATGTCATAATGGGCCATTGTGACAATGGGTCAATGTGATGTCATAATGAGTTATTGTGACAATGGGTCATTGTGATGTTATAATGGGCCATTGTGACAATTGGTCATTATGATGTCATAATGGGTCATTGTGATGTCATAATGGACCATTGTGACAATGGGTCATTGTGATGTCATAATGGGTCATTGTGATTTCATAATGGACCATTGTGACAATGGGTCATTGTGATGTCATAATGGGCCATTGTGATGTCATAATGGACCATTGTGACAATGGGTCATTGTGATGTCATAATGGGCCATTGTGACAATGGGTCATTGTGATGTCATAATGGGCCATTGTGACAATGGGTCATTGTGATGTCATAATGGGCCATTGTGACAATTGGTCATTATGATGTCATAATGGGTCATTGTGATGTCATAATGGACCATTGTGACAATGGGCCATTGTGTTAATGGGTCATTGTGATGTCATAATGGGCCATTGTGACAATGGGTCATTGTGATGTCATAATGGGCCATTGTGATGTCATAATGGGCCATTGTGACAATTGGTCATTATGATGTCATAATGGGTCATTTTGATGTCATAATGGACCATTGTGACAATGGGTCATTGTGATGTCATAATGGGCTATTGTGATGTCATAATGGGCCATTGTGACAATGGGTCATTGTGATGTCATAATGGGCAATTGTGACAATGGGTCATTGTGATGTCATAATGGGCCATTGTGACAATGGGTCATTGTGATGTCATAATGGGCCATTGTGATGTCATAATGGGCCATTGTGACAATGGGTCATTGTGATGTCATAATGGGTCATTGTGATGTCATAATGGGCCATTGTGACAATTGGTCATTATGATGTCATAATGGGCCATTGTGATGTCATAATGGGCCATTGTGACAATGGGTCATTGTGATGTCATAATGGACCATTGTGACAATGGGTCATTGTGATGTCATAATGGGCCATTGTGATGTCATAATGGGCCATTGTGACAATGGGTCATTGTGATGTCATAATGGGCCATTGTGACAATGGGTCATTGTGATGTCATAATGGGCCATTGTGATGTCATAATGGGCCATTGTGACAATGGGTCATTGTGATGTCATAATGGGCCATTGTGACAATTGGTCATTATGATGTCATAATGTGCCATTGTGATGTCATAATGGGCCATTGTGACAATGGGTCATTGTGATGTCATAATGGGCCATTGTGATGTCATAATGGGCCATTGTGACAATGGCTTATTATGATGTCATAATGTGCCATTGTGATGTCATAATGGGCCATTGTGACACAGGGTCATTGTGATGTCAAAATGGGCCATTTTGATGTCATAATGGGCCATTGTGACAATGGGTTATTATGATGTCATAATGGGTCATTGTGATGTCATAATGGGCCATTGTGACAATGGGTTATTATGATGTCATAATGGGTCAATGTGATGTCATAATGGGCCATTGTGACAATTGGTCATTATGATGTCATAATGGGTCATTGTGATGTCATAATGGACCATTGTGACAATGGGTCATTGTGATTTCATAATGGGCCATTGTGATGTCATAATGGGCCATTGTGACAATGGGTCATTGTGATGTCATAATGGGCCATTGTGACAATGGGTCATTGTGATGTCATAATGGGCCATTTTGATGTCATAATGGGCCATTGTTACAATGGGTCATTGTGATGTCATAATGGGCCATTGTGACAATTGGTCATTATGATGTCATAATGGGCCATTGTGACAATGGGTCATTGTGATGTCATAATGGGCCATTGTGACATTGGGTCATTGTGATGTCATAATGGCCCATTGTGATGTCATAATGGGCCATTCTGACAATGGGTCATTTTGATGTCATAATGGGCCATTGTGACAATGGGTCATTGTGTTGTCATAATGGGCCATTGTGACATTGGGTCATTGTGATGTCATAATGGCCCATTGTGATGTCATAATGGGCCATTCTGACAATGGGTCATTGTGATGTCATAATGGGCCATTGTGATGTCATAATGGGCCATTGTGACAATGGGTCATTGTGATGTCATAATGGGCCATTGTGACAATGGGTGATTGTGATGTCATAATGGGCCATTGTGACAATGGGTGATTGTGATGTCATAATGGGCCATTGTGACAATGGGTGATTGTGATGTCATAATGGGCCATTGTGACAATGGGTCATTGTGATGTCATAATGGGCCATTGTGACAATGGGTCATTGTGATGTCATAATGGGCCATTGTGACAATGGGTCATTGTGATGTCATAATGGGCCATTATGACAATGGGTCATTGTGATGTCATAATGGGCTATTGTGACAATGGGTCATTGTGATGTCATAATGCGCCATTGTGATGTCATAATGGGCCATTGTGACAATGGGTCATTGTGATGTCATAATGGGCCATTGTGACAATGGGTCATTGTGATGTCATAATGGGCTATTGTGAAAATGGGTCATTGTGATGTCATAATGGGCCATTGTGATGTCATAATGGGCCATTGTGACAATGGGTCATTGTGATGTCATAATGGACCATTGTGACAATGGGTCATTGTGATGTTATAATGGGCCATTGTGATGTCATAATGGGCCATTGTGACAATGGGCCATTGTGATGTCATAATGGGCCATTGTGACAATGGGTCATTGTGATGTCATAATGGGCCATTGTGATGTCATAATGGGCCATTGTGATGTCATAATGGGCCATTGTGACAATGGGTCATTGTGATGTCATAATGGGCCATTATGACAATGGGTCATTGTGATGTCATAATGGGCTATTGTGACAATGGGTCATTGTGATGTCATAATGGGCCATTGTGACAATGGGTCATTGTGATGTCATAATGGGCTATTGTGACAATGGGTCATTGTGATGTCATAATGGGCCATTGTGATGTCATAATGGGCCATTGTGACAATGGGTCATTGTGATGTCATAATGGACCATTGTGACAATGGGTCATTGTGATGTCATAATGGGCCATTGTGATGTCATAATGGGCCATTGTGACAATGGGCCATTGTGATGTCATAATGGGCCATTGTGACAATGGGTCATTGTGATGTCATAATGGGCCATTGTGATGTCATAATGGGCCATTGTGACAATGGGTCATTGTGATGTCATAATGGGCTATTGTGACAATAGGTCATTGTGATGTCATAATGGGACCATTGTGATGTCATAATGGGCCATTGTGACAATGGGTCATTGTGATGTCATAATGGGTCATTGTGATGTCATAATGGGCCATTGTGACAATGGGTCATTGTGATGTCATAATGGGTCATTGTGATGTCAAAATGGGCCATTGTGACAATGGGTCATTGAAATGTCATAATGGGCTATTGTGACAACGGTTCATTATGATGTCATAATGGGTCATTGTGATGTCATAATGGGCTATTGTGACAATTGGTCATTGTGATGTCATAATGGGACCATTGTGATGTCATAGTGGGCCAGTGTGACAATGGGTCATTGTGATGTCATAATGGGTCATTGTGATGTCATAATGGGCCATTGTGACAATGGGTCATTATGATGTCATAATGGGTCATTCTGATGTCATAATGGGCCATTGTGATGTCATAATGGGTCATTGTGATGTCATAATGGGTCATTGTGATGTCATAATGGGCTATTGTGACAATGGGTCATTGTGATGTCATAATGGGCAATTGTGACAATCGGTCATTGTGATGTCATAATGGGCCATTGTGACAATGGGTCATTGTGATGTCATAATGGGTCATTGTGATGTCATAATGGGCCATTGTGACAATGGGTCATTCTGATGTCATAATGGGTCATTCTGATGTCATAATGGGCCATTGTGATGTCATAATGGGTCATTGTGATGTCATAATGGGTCATTGTGATGTCATAATGGGCTATTGTGACAATGGGTCATTGTGATGTCATAATGGGCCATTGTGACAATCGGCCATTGTGATGTCATAATGGGCCATTGTGAAAATGGGTCATTGTGATGTCATAATGGGTCATTGTGACAATGGGTCATTGTGATGTCATAATGGGTCATTGTGATGTCATAATGGGCCATTGTGACAATGGGCCATTGTGATGTCATAATGGGCCATTGTGATGTCATAATGGGCCATTGTGACAATGGGTCATTGTGATGTCATAATGGGTCATTGTGATGTCATAATGGGCCATTGTGACAATGGGTCATTGTGATGTCATAATGGGTCAATGTGATGTCATAATGGGTTATTGTGACAATGGGTCATTGTGATGTCATAATGGGCCATTGTGACAATGGGTCATTGTGATGTCATAATGGGCCATTGTGACAATGGGTCATTGTGTTGTCATAATGGGCCATTGTGACAATGGGTCATTGTGATGTCATAATGGCCAATTGTGATGTCATAATGGGCCATTCTGACAATGGGTCATTGTGATGTCATAATGGCCCATTGTGATGTCATAATGGGCCATTGTGACAATGGGCCATTGTGATGTCATAATGGGCCATTGTGATATCATAATGGGCCATTGTGACAATGGGTCATTATGATGTCATAATGGATCATTGTGATGTCATAATGGGCCATTGTGACAATGGGTCATTGTGATGTCATAATGGACCATTGTGACAATGGGTCATTGTGATGTCATAATGGTCCATTGTGATGTCATAATGGGCCATTGTGACAATGGGTCATTGTGATGTCATAATGGGTCATTGTGATGTCATAATGGGCCATTGTGACAATGGGTCATTGTGATGTCATAATGGGCCATTATGACAATGGGTCATTGTGATGTCATAATGGGCTATTGTGACAATGGGTCATTGTGATGTCATAATGGGCCATTGTGATGTCATAATGGGCCATTGTGACAATGGGTCATTGTGATGTCATAATGGGCCATTGTGACAATGGGTCATTGTGATGTCATAATGGGCTATTGTGACAATGGGTCATTGTGATGTCATAATGGGCCATTGTGATGTCATAATGGGCCATTGTGACAATGGGTCATTGTGATGTCATAATGGACCATTGTGACAATGGGTCATTGTGATGTCATAATGGGCCATTGTGATGTCATAATGGGCCATTGTGACAATGGGCCATTGTGATGTCATAATGGGCCATTGTGACAATGGGTCATTGTGATGTCATTATGGGTCATTGTGATGTCATAATGGGCCATTGTGACAATGGGTCATTGTGATGTCATAATGGGTCAATGTGATGTCATAATGGGTTATTGTGACAATGGGTCATTGTGATGTCATAATGGGCCATTGTGACAATGGGTCATTGTGATGTCATAATGGGCCATTGTGACAATGGGTCATTGTGATGTCATAATGGGCCATTGTGACAATGGGTCATTGTGATGTCATAATGGGCCATTGTGACAATGGGTCATTGTGTTGTCATAGTGGGCCATTGTGACAATGGGTCATTGTGATGTCATAATGGCCCATTGTGATGTCATAATGGGCCATTCTGACAATGGGTTATTCTGATGTCATAATGGGCCATTGTGATGTCATAATGGGCCATTCTGACAATGGGCCATTGTGATGTCATAATGGGCCATTGTGATGTCATAATGGGCCATTGTGACAATGGGTCATTGTGATGTCATAATGGATCATTGTGATGTCATAATGGGCCATTGTGACAATGGGTCATTGTGATGTCATAATGGACCATTGTGACAATGGGTCATTGTGATGTCATAATGGTCCATTGTGATGTCATAATGGGCCATTGTGACAATGGATCATTGTGATGTCATAATGGGCCATTGTGACAATGGGTCATTGTGATGTCATAATGGGCCATTATGACAATGGGTCATTGTGATGTCATAATTGGCTATTGTGACAATGGGTCATTGTGATGTCATAATGGGCCATTGTCATGTCATAATGGGCCATTGTGACAATGGGTCATTGTGATGTCATAATGGGCCATTGTGACAATGGGTCATTGTGATGTCATAATGGGCTATTGTGACAATCGGGCATTGTGATGTCATAATGGGCCATTGTGATGTCATAATGGGCCATTGTGACAATGGGTCATTGTGATGTCATAATGGACCATTGTGACAATGGGTCATTGTGATGTCATAATGGGCCATTGTGATGTCATAATGGGCCATTGTGACAATGGGCCTTTGTGATGTCATAATGGGCCATTGTGACAATGGGTCATTGTGTTGTCATAATGGGCCATTGTGATGTCATAATGGGCCATTGTGATGTCATAATGGGCCATTGTGACAATTGGTCATTATGATGTCATAATGGGTCATTGTGATGTCATAATGGACCATTGTGACAATGGGTCATTGTGATGTAATAATGGGCCATTGTGATGTCATAATGGGCCATTGTGACAATGGGTCGTTGTGATGTCATAAAGGGTCATTGTGATGTCATAATGGGCCATTGTGACAATGGGTCATTGTGATATCATTATGGGTCAATGTGATGTCATAATGGGCTATTGTGACAATGGGTCATTGTGATGTCATAATGGGCCATTGTGACAATGATTCATTATGATGTCATAATGGGCCATTGTGATGTCATAATGGGCCATTGTGATGTCATAATGGGCCATTGTGACAATGGGTCATTGTGATGTCATAATGGGCCATTGTGACAATGGGTCATTGTGATGTCATAATGGGCCATTGTGACAATGGGTCATTGTGATGTCATAATGGGCCATTGTGACAATGGGTCAATGTGATGTCATAATGGGCCATTGTGACAATGGGTCATTGTGATGTCATAATGGGCCATTGTGACAATGGGTCATTGTGATGTCATAATGGGCCATTGTGATGTCATAATGGACCATTGTGACAATGGGTCATTGTGATGTCATAATGGGCCATTGTGATGTCATAATGGGCCATTGTGACAATGGGTCATTGTGATGTCATAATGGGCCATTGTGATAATGGGTCATTGTGATGTCATAATGGGCCATTGTGACAATGGGTCATTGTGATGTCATAATGGGCCATTGTGACAATTGGTCATTATGATGTCATAATGGGTCATTGTGATGTCATAATGGACCATTGTGACAATGGGTCATTGTGATGTCATAATGGGCCATTGTGATGTCATAATGGGCCATTGTGACAATGGGTCATTGTGATGTCATAAAGGGTCATTGTGATGTCATAATGGGCCATTGTGACAATGGGTCATTGTGATGTCATAATGGGCCATTGTGATGTCATAATGGGCCATTGTGACAATGGGTCATTGTGATGTCATAATGGGCCATTGTGATAATGGGTCATTGTGATGTCATAATGGGCCATTGTGACAATGGGTCATTGTGATGTCATAATGGGCCATTGTGACAATTGGTCATTATGATGTCATAATGGGTCATTGTGATGTCATAATGGACCATTGTGACAATGGGTCATTGTGATGTCATAATGGGACCATTGTGATGTCATATTGGGCCATTGTGACAATGGGTCATTGTGATGTCATAATGGGTCATTGTGATGTCATAATGGGCCATTGTGACAATGGGTCATTGTGATGTCATAATGAGCTATTGTGACAATGGTTCATTATGATGTCATAATGGGTCATTGTGATGTCATAATGGGCTATTGTGACAATTGGTCATTGTGATGTCATAATGGGACCATTGTGATGTCATAATGGGCCATTGTGACAATGGGTCATTGTGATGTCATAATGGGTCATTGTGATGTCATAATGGGCCATTGTGACAATGGGTCATTATGATGTCATAATGGGTCATTCTGATGTCATAATGGGCCATTGTGATGTCATAATGGGTCATTGTGATGTCATAGTGGGTCATTGTGATGTCATAATGGGCCATTGTGATAATGGGTCAATATGATGTCATAATGGGCCATTGTTACAATGGGTCATTGTGATGTCATAATGGGCCATTGTGATGTCATAATGGTCATTGTGACAATGGGTCAATATGATGTCATAATGGGCCATTGTGACAATGGGTCATTGTGATGTCATAATGGGCCATTGTGACAATGGGTCATTGTGATGTCATAATGGGTCATTGTGATGTCATAATGGGCTATTGTGACAATTGGTCATTGTGATATCATAATGGGCCATTGTGACAATGGGTCACTGTGATGTCATAATGGGTCATTGTGATGTAATAATGGGCCATTGTGACAATGGGTCATTATGATGTCATAATGGGCCATTGTGACAATGGGTCATTGTGATGTCATAATGGGCCATTGTGACAATGGGTCATTGTGATGTCATAATGGGCCATTGTGACAATGGGTCATTGTGATGTCATAATGGGCCATAGTGACAATGGGTCATTGTGATGTCATAAAGGGTCATTGTGATGTCATAATGGGCCATTGTGACAATGGGTCATTGTGATGTCATAATGGGTCAATGTGATGTCATAATGGGCTATTGTGACAATGGGTCATTGTGATGTCATAATGGGCCATTGTGACAATGGGTCATTGTGATGTCATAATGGACCATTGTGACAATGGGTCATTGTGATGTCATAATGGGCCATTGTGATGTCATAATGGGCCATTGTGACAATGGGCCATTGTGATGTCATAATGGGCCATTGTGACAATGGGTCATTGTGATGTCATAATGGGCCATTGTGATGTCATAATGGGCCATTGTGACAATGGGTCATTGTGATGTCATAATGGGCCATTGTGACAATGGGTCATTGTGATGTCATAATGGGCTATTGTGACAATGGGTCATTGTGATGTCATAATGGGACCATTGTGATTTCATAATGGGCCATTGTGACAATGGGTCATTGTGATGTCATAATGGGTCATTGTGATGTCATAATGGGCCATTGTGACAATGGGTCATTGTGATGTCATAATGGGTCTATGTGATGTCAAAATGGGCCATTGTGACAATGGGTCATTGTGATGTCATAATGGGCCATTGTGACAATGGTTCATTATGATGTCATAATGGGTCATTGTGATGTCATAATGGGCTATTGTGACAATTGGTCATTGTGATGTCATAATGGGCCATTGTGACAATGGGTCATTGTGATGTCATAATGGGCCATTGTAACAATTGGTCATTATGATGTCATAATGGGTCATTGTGATGTCATAGTGGGTCATTGTGATGTCATAATGGGCTATTGTGACAATGGGTCATTGTGATGTCATAATGGGTCATTGTGATGTCATAGTGGGTCATTGTGATGTCATAATGGGCTATTGTGACAATGGGTCATTGTGATGTCATAATGGGCCATTGTGACAATTGGTCATTGTGATGTCATAATGGGCCATTGTGACAATGGGTCATTGTGATGTCATAATGGGTCATTGTGATGTCATAATGGGCCATTGTGACAATGGGTCATTCTGATGTCATAATGGGTCATTCTGATGTCATAATGGGCCATTGTGATGTCATAATGGGTCATTGTGATGTCATAATGGGCTATTGTGACAATGGGTCATTGTGATGTCATAATGGGCCATTGTGACAATCGGCCATTGTGATGTCATAATGGGCCATTGTGACAATTGGTCATTATGATGTCATAATGGGCCATTGTGATGTCATAATGGGCCATTGTGACAATGGGTCATTGTGATGTCATAATGGGCCATTGTGACAATGGGTCATTGTGATGTCATAATGGGCCATTGTGACAATGGGTCATTGTGATGTCAAAATGGGCCATTGTGACAATGGGTCAATGTGATGTCATAATGGGCTATTGTGACAATGGGTCATTGTGATGTCATAATGGGCCATTGTGACAATGGGTCATTGTGATGTCATAATGGGCCATTGTGATGTCATAATGGACCATTGTGACAATGGGTCATTGTGATGTCATAATGGGCCATTGTGATGTCATCATGGGCCATTGTGACAATGGGTCATTGTGATGTCATAATGGGCCATTGTGATAATGGGTCATTGTGATGTCATAATGGGCCATTGTGACAATGGGTCATTGTGATGTCATAATGGGCCATTGTGATAATGGGTCATTATGATGTCATAATGGGCCATTGTGACAATGGGTCATTGTGATGTCATAATGGGCCATAGTGACAATGGGTCATTGTGATGTCATAAAGGGTCATTGTGATGTCATAATGGGCCATTGTGACAATGGGTCATTGTGATGTCATAATGGGTCAATGTGATGTCATAATGGGCTATTGTGACAATGGGTCATTGTGATGTCATAATGGGCCATTGTGACAATGGGTCATTGTGATGTCATAATGGACCATTGTGACAATGGGTCATTGTGATGTCATAATGGGCCATTGTGATGTCATAATGGGCCATTGTGACAATGGGCCATTGTGATGTCATAATGGGCCATTGTGACAATGGGTCATTGTGATGTCATAATGGGCCATTGTGATGTCATAATGGGCCATTGTGACAATGGGTCATTGTGATGTCATAATGGGCCATTGTGACAATGGGTCATTGTGATGTCATAATGGGCTATTGTGACAATGGGTCATTGTGATGTCATAATGGGACCATTGTGATTTCATAATGGGCCATTGTGACAATGGGTCATTGTGATGTCATAATGGGTCATTGTGATGTCATAATGGGCCATTGTGACAATGGGTCATTGTGATGTCATAATGGGTCTATGTGATGTCAAAATGGGCCATTGTGACAATGGGTCATTGTGATGTCATAATGGGCCATTGTGACAATGGTTCATTATGATGTCATAATGGGTCATTGTGATGTCATAATGGGCTATTGTGACAATTGGTCATTGTGATGTCATAATGGGCCATTGTGACAATGGGTCATTGTGATGTCATAATGGGCCATTGTGACAATTGGTCATTATGATGTCATAATGGGTCATTGTGATGTAATAATGGACCATTGTGACAATGGGTCATTGTGATGTCATAATGGGCCATTGTGATGTCATAATGGGCCATTGTGACAATGGGTCATTGTGATGTCATAAAGGGTCATTGTGATGTCATAATGGGCCATTGTGACAATGGGTCATTGTGATGTCATAATGGGTCAATGTGATGTCATAATGGGCTATTGTGACAATGGGTCATTGTGATGTCATAATGGGCCATTGTGACAATGGGTCATTGTGATGTCATAATGGACCATTGTGACAATGGGTCATTGTGATGTCATAATGGGCCATTGTGATGTCATAATGGGCCATTGTGACAATGGGCCATTGTGATGTCATAATGGGCCATTGTGACAATGGGTCATTGTGATGTCATAATGGGCCATTGTGATGTCATAATGGGCCATTGTGACAATGAGTCATTGTGATGTCATAATGGGCCATTGTGACAATGGGTCATTGTGATGTCATAATGGGCTATTGTGACAATGGGTCATTGTGATGTCATAATGGGCCATTGTGATGTCATAATGGGCCATTGTGAAAATGGGTCATTGTGATGTCATAATGGGTCATTGTGACAATGGGTCATTGTGATGTCATAATGGGCCATTGTGATGTCATAATGGGCCATTGTGATGTCATAATGGGCCATTGTGACAATGGGTCATTGTGATGTCATAATGGGTCATTGTGATGTCATAATGGGCCATTGTGACAATGGGTCATTGTGATGTCATAATGGGTCAATGTGATGTCATAATGGGTTATTGTGACAATGGGTCATTGTGATGTCATAATGGGCCATTGTGACAATGGGTCATTGTGATGTCATAATGGGCCATTGTGACAATGGGTCATTGTGTTGTCATAATGGGCCATTGTGACAATGGGTCATTGTGATGTCATAATGGCCCATTGTGATGTCATAATGGGCCATTCTGACAATGGGTCATTGTGATGTCATAATGGGCCATTGTGATGTCATAATGGGCCATTGTGACAATGGGCCATTGTGATGTCATAATGGGCCATTGTGATGTCATAATGGGCCATTGTGACAATGGGTCATTATGATGTCATAATGGATCATTGTGATGTCATAATGGGCCATTGTGACAATGGGTCATTGTGATGTCATAATGGCTCTTGGGGCAATGGGTCATTGTGATGTCATAATGGTCCATTGTGATGTCATAATGGGCCATTGTGACAATGGGTCATTGTGATGTCATAATGGGTCATTGTGATGTCATAATGGGCCATTGTGACAATGGGTCATTGTGATGTCATAATGGGCCATTATGACAATGGGTCATTGTGATGTCATAATGGGCTATTGTGACAATGGGTCATTGTGATGTCATAATGGGCCATTGTGATGTCATAATGGGCCATTGTGACAATGGGTCATTGTGATGTCATAATGGGCCATTGTGACAATGGGTCATTGTGATGTCATAATGGGCTATTGTGACAATGGGTCATTGTGATGTCATAATGGGCCATTGTGATGTCATAATGGGCCATTGTGACAATGGGTCATTGTGATGTCATAATGGACCATTGTGACAATGGGTCATTGTGATGTCATAATGGGCCATTGTGATGTCATAATGGGCCATTGTGACAATGGGCCATTGTGATGTCATAATGGGCCATTGTGACAATGGGTCATTGTGATGTCATAATGGGTCATTGTGATGTCATAATGGGCCATTGTGACAATGGGTCATTGTGATGTCATAATGGGTCAATGTGATGTCATAATGGGTTATTGTGACAATGGGTCATTGTGATGTCATAATGGGCCATTGTGACAATGGGTCATTGTGATGTCATAATGGGCCATTGTGACAATGGGTCATTGTGATGTCATAATGGGCCATTGTGACAATGGGTCATTGTGATGTCATAATGGGCCATTGTGACAATGGGTCATTGTGTTGTCATAATGGGCCATTGTGACAATGGGTCATTGTGATGTCATAATGGCCCATTGGGATGTCATAATGGGCCATTCTGACAATGGGTCATTGTGATGTCATAATGGGCCATTGTGATGTCATAATGGGCCATTGTGACAATGGGCCATTGTGATGTCATAATGGGCCATTGTGATGTCATAATGGGCCATTGTGACAATGGGTCATTATGATGTCATAATGGTCCATTGTGATGTCATAATGGGCCATTGTGACAATGGGTCATTGTGATGTCATAATGGGCCATTGTGACAATGGGTCATTGTGATGTCATAATGGGCCATTATGACAATGGGTCATTGTGATGTCATAATGGGCTATTGTGACAATGGGTCATTGTGATGTCATAATGGGCCATTGTGACAATGGGTCATTGTGATGTCATAATGGACCATTGTGACAATGGGTCATTGTGATGTCATAATGGGCCATTGTGATGTCATAATGGGCCCTTGTGACAATGGGCCATTGTGATGTCATAATGGGCCATTGTGACAATGGGTCATTGTGATGTCATAATGGGCTATTGTGACAATGGGTCATTGTGATGTCATAATGGGACCATTGTGATTTCATAATGGGCCATTGTGACAATGGGTCATTGTGATGTCATAATGGGTCATTGTGATGTCATAATGGGCCATTGTGACAATGGGTCATTGTGATGTCATAATGGGTCTATGTGATGTCAAAATGGGCCATTGTGACAATGGGTCATTGTGATGTCATAATGGGCCATTGTGACAATGGTTCATTATGATGTCATAATGGGTCATTGTGATGTCATAATGGGCTATTGTGACAATTGGTCATTGTGATGTCATAATGGGCCATTGTGACAATGGGTCATTGTGATGTCATAATGGGCCATTGTGACAATTGGTCATTATGATGTCATAATGGGTCATTGTGATGTAATAATGGACCATTGTGACAATGGGTCATTGTGATGTCATAATGGGCCATTGTGATGTCATAATGGGCCATTGTGACAATGGGTCATTGTGATGTCATAAAGGGTCATTGTGATGTCATAATGGGCCATTGTGACAATGGGTCATTGTGATGTCATAATGGGTCAATGTGATGTCATAATGGGCTATTGTGACAATGGGTCATTGTGATGTCATAATGGGCCATTGTGACAATGGGTCATTGTGATGTCATAATGGACCATTGTGACAATGGGTCATTGTGATGTCATAATGGGCCATTGTGATGTCATAATGGGCCATTGTGACAATGGGCCATTGTGATGTCATAATGGGCCATTGTGACAATGGGTCATTGTGATGTCATAATGGGCCATTGTGATGTCATAATGGGCCATTGTGACAATGAGTCATTGTGATGTCATAATGGGCCATTGTGACAATGGGTCATTGTGATGTCATAATGGGCTATTGTGACAATGGGTCATTGTGATGTCATAATGGGCCATTGTGATGTCATAATGGGCCATTGTGAAAATGGGTCATTGTGATGTCATAATGGGTCATTGTGACAATGGGTCATTGTGATGTCATAATGGGCCATTGTGATGTCATAATGGGCCATTGTGATGTCATAATGGGCCATTGTGACAATGGGTCATTGTGATGTCATAATGGGTCATTGTGATGTCATAATGGGCCATTGTGACAATGGGTCATTGTGATGTCATAATGGGTCAATGTGATGTCATAATGGGTTATTGTGACAATGGGTCATTGTGATGTCATAATGGGCCATTGTGACAATGGGTCATTGTGATGTCATAATGGGCCATTGTGACAATGGGTCATTGTGTTGTCATAATGGGCCATTGTGACAATGGGTCATTGTGATGTCATAATGGCCCATTGTGATGTCATAATGGGCCATTCTGACAATGGGTCATTGTGATGTCATAATGGGCCATTGTGATGTCATAATGGGCCATTGTGACAATGGGCCATTGTGATGTCATAATGGGCCATTGTGATGTCATAATGGGCCATTGTGACAATGGGTCATTATGATGTCATAATGGATCATTGTGATGTCATAATGGGCCATTGTGACAATGGGTCATTGTGATGTCATAATGGCTCTTGGGGCAATGGGTCATTGTGATGTCATAATGGTCCATTGTGATGTCATAATGGGCCATTGTGACAATGGGTCATTGTGATGTCATAATGGGTCATTGTGATGTCATAATGGGCCATTGTGACAATGGGTCATTGTGATGTCATATTGGGCCATTATGACAATGGGTCATTGTGATGTCATAATGGGCTATTGTGACAATGGGTCATTGTGATGTCATAATGGGCCATTGTGATGTCATAATGGGCCATTGTGACAATGGGTCATTGTGATGTCATAATGGGCCATTGTGACAATGGGTCATTGTGATGTCATAATGGGCTATTGTGACAATGGGTCATTGTGATGTCATAATGGGCCATTGTGATGTCATAATGGGCCATTGTGACAATGGGTCATTGTGATGTCATAATGGACCATTGTGACAATGGGTCATTGTGATGTCATAATGGGCCATTGTGATGTCATAATGGGCCATTGTGACAATGGGCCATTGTGATGTCATAATGGGCCATTGTGACAATGGGTCATTGTGATGTCATAATGGGTCATTGTGATGTCATAATGGGCCATTGTGACAATGGGTCATTGTGATGTCATAATGGGTCAATGTGATGTCATAATGGGTTATTGTGACAATGGGTCATTGTGATGTCATAATGGGCCATTGTGACAATGGGTCATTGTGATGTCATAATGGGCCATTGTGACAATGGGTCATTGTGATGTCATAATGGGCCATTGTGACAATGGGTCATTGTGATGTCATAATGGGCCATTGTGACAATGGGTCATTGTGTTGTCATAATGGGCCATTGTGACAATGGGTCATTGTGATGTCATAATGGCCCATTGGGATGTCATAATGGGCCATTCTGACAATGGGTCATTGTGATGTCATAATGGGCCATTGTGATGTCATAATGGGCCATTGTGACAATGGGCCATTGTGATGTCATAATGGGCCATTGTGATGTCATAATGGGCCATTGTGACAATGGGTCATTATGATGTCATAATGGTCCATTGTGATGTCATAATGGGCCATTGTGACAATGGGTCATTGTGATGTCATAATGGGCCATTGTGACAATGGGTCATTGTGATGTCATAATGGGCCATTATGACAATGGGTCATTGTGATGTCATAATGGGCTATTGTGACAATGGGTCATTGTGATGTCATAATGGGCCATTGTGACAATGGGTCATTGTGATGTCATAATGGACCATTGTGACAATGGGTCATTGTGATGTCATAATGGGCCATTGTGATGTCATAATGGGCCCTTGTGACAATGGGCCATTGTGATGTCATAATGGGCCATTGTGACAATGGGTCATTGTGATGTCATAATGGGTCATTGTGATGTCATAATGGGCCATTGTGACAATGGGTCATTGTGATGTCATAATGGGTCAATGTGATGTCATAATGGGTTATTGTGACAATGGGTCATTGTGATGTCATAATGGGCCATTGTGACAATGGGTCATTGTGATGTCATAATGGGCCATTGTGACAATGGGTCATTGTGATGTCATAATGGGCCATTGTGACAATGGGTCATTGTGATGTCATAATGGGCCATTGTGACAATGGGTCATTGTGTTGTCATAATGGGCCATTGTGACAATGGGTCATTGTGATGTCATAATGGCCCATTGGGATGTCATAATGGGCCTTTCTGACAATGGGTCATTGTGATGTCATAATGGGCCATTGTGATGTCATAATGGGCCATTGTGACAATGGGCCATTGTGATGTCATAATGGGCCATTGTGATGTCATAATGGGCCATTGTGACAATGGGTCATTATGATGTCATAATGGTCCATTGTGATGTCATAATGGGCCATTGTGACAATGGGTCATTGTGATGTCATAATGGGCCATTGTGACAATGGGTCATTGTGATGTCATAATGGGCCATTATGACAATGGGTCATTGTGATGTCATAATGGGCTATTGTGACAATGGGTCATTGTGATGTCATAATGGGCCATTGTGATGTCATAATGGGCCATTGTGACAATGGGTCATTGTGATGTCATAATGGGCCATTGTGACAATGGGTCATTGTGATGTCATAATGGGCTATTGTGACAATGGGGCATTGTGATGTCATAATGGGCCATTGTGATGTCATAATGGGCCATTGTGACAATGGGTCATTGTGATGTCATAATGGACCATTGTGACAATGGGTCATTGTGATGTCATAATGGGCCATTGTGATGTCATAATGGGCCATTGTGACAATGGGCCATTGTGATGTCATAATGGGCCATTGTGACAATGGGTCATTGTGTTGTCATAATGGGCCATTGTGATGTCATAATGGGCCATTGTGATGTCATAATGGGCCATTGTAAAATGGGTCATTGTGATGTCATAATGGGCCATTGTGACAATTGGTCATTATGATGTCATAATGGGTCATTGTGATGTCATAATGGACCATTGTGACAATGGGTCATTGTGATGTAATAATGGGCCATTGTGATGTCATAATGGGCCATTGTGACAATGGGTCATTGTGATGTCATAATGGGCCATTGTGACAATGGGTCATTGTGATGTCATAATGGGCCATTGTGACAATGGGTCATTGTGATGTCATAATGGGCCATTGTGACAATGGGTCAATGTGATGTCATAATGGGCCATTGTGACAATGGGTCATTGTGATGTCATAATGGGCCATTGTGACAATGGGTCATTGTGATGTCATAATGGGCCATTGTGATGTCATAATGGACCATTGTGACAATGGGTCATTGTGATGTCATAATGGGCCATTGTGATGTCATAATGGGCCATTGTGACAATGGGTCATTGTGATGTCATAATGGGCCATTGTGATAATGGGTCATGGTGATGTCATAATGGGCCATTGTGACAATGGGTCATTGTGATGTCATAATGGGCCATTGTGACAATTGGTCATTATGATGTCATAATGGGTCATTGTGATGTCATAATGGACCATTGTGACAATGGGTCATTGTGATGTCATAATGGGCCATTGTGACAATTGGTCATTATGATGTCATAATGGGTCATTGTGATGTCATAATGGACCATTGTGACAATGGGTCATTGTGATGTCATAATGGGCCATTGTGATGTCATAATGGGCCATTGTGACAATGGGTCATTGTGATGTCATAAAGGGTCATTGTGATGTCATAATGGGCCATTGTGACAATGGGTCATTGTGATGTCATAATGGGTCAATGTGATGTCATAATGGGCTATTGTGACAATGGGTCATTGTGATGTCATAATGGGCCATTGTGACAATGGGTCATTGTGATGTCATAATGGACCATTGTGACAATGGGTCATTGTGATGTCATAATGGGCCATTGTGATGTTATAATGGGCCATTTTGACAATGGGCCATTGTGATGTCATAATGGGCCATTGTGACAATGGGTCATTGTGATGTCATAATGGGCCATTGTGATGTCATAATGGGCCATTGTGACAATGGGTCATTGTGATGTCATAATGGGCCATTGTGACAATGGGTCATTGTGATGTCATAATGGGCTATTGTGACAATGGGTCATTGTTATGTCATAATGGGACCATTGTGATGTCATAATGGGCCATTGTGACAATGGGTCATTGTGATGTCATAATGGGTCATTGTGATGTCATAATGGGCCATTGTGACAATGGGTCATTGTGATGTCATAATGGGTCATTGTGATGTCAAAATGGGCCATTGTGACAATGGGTCATTGTGATGTCATAATGGGCTATTGTGACAATGGTTCATTATGATGTCATAATGGGTCATTGTGATGTCATAATGGGCTATTGTGACAATTGGTCATTGTGATGTCATAATGGGACCATTGTGATGTCATAATGGGCCATTGTGACAATGGGTCATTGTGATGTCATAATGGGTCATTGTGATGTCATAATGGGCCATTGTGACAATGGGTCATTATGATGTCATAATGGGTCATTCTGATGTCATAATGGGCCATTGTGATGTCATAATGGGCCATTGTGATGTCATAATGGGTCATTGTGATGTCATAGTGGGTCATTGTGATGTCATAATGGGCTATTGTGACAATGGGTCATTGTGATGTCATAATGGGCCATTGTGACAATGGGTCATTGTGATGTCATAATGGGCCATTGTGACAATGGGTCATTGTGATGTCATAATGGGCCATTGTGACAATGGGTCATTGTGATGTCATAATGTGTCATTGTGATGTCATAATGGGCCATTGTGACAATGGGTCATTGTGATGTCATAATGGGTCATTCTGATGTCATAATGGGCCATTGTGATGTCATAATGGGTCATTGTGATGTCATAATGGGTCATTGTGATGTCATAATGGGCCATTGTGACAATGGGTCATTGTGATGTCATAATGGGTCAATGTGATGTCATAATGGGCTATTGTGACAATGGGTCATTGTGATGTCATAATGGGCCATTGTGACAATGGGTCATTGTGATGTCATAATGGACCATTGTGACAATGGGTCATTGTGATGTCATAATGGGCCATTGTGATGTCATAATGGGCCATTGTGACAATGGGCCATTGTGATGTCATAATGGGCCATTGTGACAATGGGTCATTGTGATGTCATAATGGGCCATTGTGATGTCATAATGGGCCATTGTGACAATGGGTCATTGTGATGTCATAATGGGCCATTGTGACAATGGGTCATTGTGATGTCATAATGGGCTATTGTGACAATGGGTCATTGTGATGTCATAATGGGACCATTGTGATGTCATAATGGGCCATTGTGACAATGGGTCATTGTGATGTCATAATGGGTCATTGTGATGTCATAATGGGCCATTGTGACAATGGGTCATTGTGATGTCATAATGGGTCATTGTGATGTCATAATGGGCTATTGTGACAATTGGTCATTGTGATGTCATAATGGGACCATTGTGATGTCATAATGGGCCATTGTGACAATGGGTCATTGTGATGTCATAATGGGTCATTGTGATGTCATAATGGGTCATTGTGACAATGGGTCATTATGATGTCATAATGGGTCATTCTGATGTCATAATGGGCCATTGTGATGTCATAATGGGACCATTGTGATGTCATAATGGGCCATTGTGACAATGGGTCATTGTGATGTCATAATGGGCCATTGTGACAATGGGTCATTGTGATGTCATAATGGGCTATTGTGACAATGAGTCATTGTGATGTCATAATGGGACCATTGTGATGTCATAATGGGCCATTGTGACAATGGGTCATTGTGATGTCATAATGGGTCATTGTGATGTCATAATGGGCCATTGTGACAATGGGTCATTGTGATGTCATAATGGGTCATTGTGATGTCAAAACGGGCCATTGTGACAATGGGTCATTGTGATGTCATAATGGGCTATTGTGACAATGGTTCATTATGATGTCATAATGGGTCATTGTGATGTCATAATGGGCTATTGTGACAATTGGTCATTGTGATGTCATAATGGGACCATTGTGATGTCATAATGGGCCATTGTGACAATGGGTCATTGTGATGTCATAATGGGTCATTGTGATGTCATAATGGGCCATTGTGACAATGGGTCATTATGAGGTCATAATGGGTCATTCTGATGTCATAATGGGCCATTGTGATGTCATAATGGGTCATTGTGATGTCATAGTGGGTCATTGTGATGTCATAATGGGCTATTGTGACAATGGGTCATTGTGATGTCATAATGGGCCATTGTGACAATCGGTCATTGTGATGTCATAATGGGCCATTGTGACAATGGGTCATTGTGATGTCATAATGGGTCATTGTGATGTCATAATGGGCCATTGTGACAATGGGTCATTGTGATGTCATAATGGGTCATTCTGATGTCATAATGGGCCATTGTGATGTCATAATGGGTCATTGTGATGTCATAATGGGTCATTGTGATGTCATAATGGGCTATTGTGACAATGGGTCATTGTGATGTCATAATGGGCCATTGTGACAATCGGCCATTGTGATGTCATAATGGGCCATTGTGACAATTGGTCATTATGATGTCATAATGGGCCATTGTGATGTCATAATGGGCCATTGTGACAATGGGTCATTGTGATGTCATAATGGGCCATTGTGACAATGGGTCATTGTGATGTCATAATGGGCCATTGTGACAATGGGTCAATGGGATGTCATAATGGGCCATTGTGACAATGGGTCATTGTGATGTCATAATGGGCCATTGTGACAATGGGTCATTGTGATGTCATAATGGGCCATTGTGACAATGGGTCATTGTGATGTCATAATGGGCCATTGTGATGTCATAATGGACCATTGTGACAATGGGTCATTGTGATGTCATAATGGACCATTGTGACAATGGGTCATTGTGATGTCATAATGGGCCATTGTGATGTCATAATGGGCCATTGTGACAATGGGCCATTGTGATGTCATAATGGGCCATTGTGACAATGGGTCATTGTGATGTCATAATGGGCCATTGTGATGTCATAATGGGCCATTGTGACAATGGGTCATTGTGATGTCATAATGGGCCATTGTGACAATGGGTCATTGTGATGTCATAATGGACCATTGTGACAATGGGTCATTGTCATGTCATAATGGGCCATTGTGATGTCATAATGGGCCATTGTGACAATGGGTCATTGTGATGTCATAATGGGCCATTGTGACAATGGGTCATTGTGATGTCATAATGGGTCATTGTGATGTCAAAATGGGCCATTGTGACAATGGGTCATTGTGATGTCATAATGGGCTATTGTGACAATGGTTCATTATGATGTCATAATGGGTCATTGTGATGTCATAATGGGCTATTGTGACAATTGGTCATTGTGATGTCATAATGGGCCATTGTGACAATGGGTCATTGTGATGTCATAATGGGCTATTGTGACAATGGGTCATTGTGATGTCATAATGGGCCATTGTGACAATCGGCCATTGTGATGTCATAATGGGCCATTGTGACAATGGGTCATTGTGATGTCATAATGGGTCATTGTGACAATGGGTCATTGTGATGTCATAATGGGTCATTGTGATGTCATAATGGGCCATTGTGACAATGGGCCATTGTGATGTCATAGTGGGCCATTGTGATGTCATAATGGGCCATTGTGACAATGGGTCATTGTGATGTCATAATGGGTCATTGTGATGTCATAATGGGCCATTGTGACAATGGGTCATTGTGATGTCATAATGGGTCATTGTGATGTCATAATGGGTTATTGTGACAATGGGTCATTGTGATGTCATAATGGGCCATTGTGACAATGGGTCATTGTGATGTCATAATGGGCCATTGTGACAATGGGTCATTGTGATGTCATAATGGGCCATTGTGACAATGGGTCATTGAGATGTCATAATGGGCCATTGTGACAATGGGTCATTGTGATGTCATAATGGGCTATTGTGACAATGGGTCATTGTGATGTCATAATGGGACCATTGTGATGTCATAATGGGCCATTGTGACAATGGGTCATTGTGATGTCATAATGGGTCATTGTGATGTCATAATGGGCCATTGTGACAATGGGTCATTGTGATGTCATAATGGGTCATTGTGATGTCAAAATGGGCCATTGTGACAATGGGTCATTGTGATGTCATAATGGGCTATTGTGACAATGGTTCATTATGATATCATAATGGGTCATTGTGATGTCATAATGGGCTATTGTGACAATTGGTCATTGTGATGTCATAATGGGACCATTGTGATGTCATAATGGGCCATTGTGACAATGGGTCATTGTGATGTCATAATGGGTCATTGTGATGTCATAATGGGCCATTGTGACAATGGGTCATTATGATGTCATAATGGGTCATTCTGATGTCATAATGGGCCATTGTGATGTCATAATGGGTCATTGTGATGTCATAGTGGGTCATTGTGAAGTCATAATGGGCTATTGTGACAATGGGTCATTGTGATGTCATAATGGGCCATTGTGACAAACGGTCATTGTGATGTCATAATGGGCCATTGTGACAATGGGTCATTGTGATGTCATAATGGGTCATTGTGATGTCATAATGGGCTATTGTGACAATTGGTCATTGTGATGTCATAATGGGCCATTGTGACAATGGGTCATTGTGATGTCATAATGGGCTATTGTGACAATGGGTCATTGTGATGTCATAATGGGCCATTGTGACAATCGGCCATTGTGATGTCATAATGGGCCATTGTGACAATGGGTCATTGTGATGTCATAATGGGTCATTGTGACAATGGGTCATTGTGATGTCATAATGGGTCATTGTGATGTCATAATGGGCCATTGTGACAATGGGCCATTGTGATGTCATAGTGGGCCATTGTGATGTCATAATGGGCCATTGTGACAATGGGTCATTGTGATGTCATAATGGGTCATTGTGATGTCATAATGGGCCATTGTGACAATGGGTCATTGTGATGTCATAATGGGTCATTGTGATGTCATAATGGGTTATTGTGACAATGGGTCATTGTGATGTCATAATGGGCCATTGTGACAATGGGTCATTGTGATGTCATAATGGGCCATTGTGACAATGGGTCATTGTGATGTCATAATGGGCCATTGTGACAATGGGTCATTGAGATGTCATAATGGGCCATTGTGACAATGGGTCATTGTGATGTCATAATGGGCTATTGTGACAATGGGTCATTGTGATGTCATAATGGGACCATTGTGATGTCATAATGGGCCATTGTGACAATGGGTCATTGTGATGTCATAATGGGTCATTGTGATGTCATAATGGGCCATTGTGACAATGGGTCATTGTGATGTCATAATGGGTCATTGTGATGTCAAAATGGGCCATTGTGACAATGGGTCATTGTGATGTCATAATGGGCTATTGTGACAATGGTTCATTATGATATCATAATGGGTCATTGTGATGTCATAATGGGCTATTGTGACAATTGGTCATTGTGATGTCATAATGGGACCATTGTGATGTCATAATGGGCCATTGTGACAATGGGTCATTGTGATGTCATAATGGGTCATTGTGATGTCATAATGGGCCATTGTGACAATGGGTCATTATGATGTCATAATGGGTCATTCTGATGTCATAATGGGCCATTGTGATGTCATAATGGGTCATTGTGATGTCATAGTGGGTCATTGTGAAGTCATAATGGGCTATTGTGACAATGGGTCATTGTGATGTCATAATGGGCCATTGTGACAAACGGTCATTGTGATGTCATAATGGGCCATTGTGACAATGGGTCATTGTGATGTCATAATGGGTCATTGTGATGTCATAATGGGCCATTGTGACAATGGGTCATTGTGATGTCATAATGGGTCATTCTGATGTCATAATGGGCCATTGTGATGTCATAATGGGTCATTGTGATGTCATAATGGGTCATTGTGATGTCATAATGGGCCATTGTGACAATGGGTCATTGTGATGTCATAATGGGCCATTGTGACAATCGGCCATTGTGATGTCATAATGGGCCATTGTGACAATTGGTCATTATGATGTCATAATGGGCCATTGTGATGTCATAATGGGCCATTGTGACAATGGGTCATTGTGATGTCATAATGGGCCATTGTGACAATGGGTCATTGTGATGTCATAATGGGCCATTGTGACAATGGGCCATTGTGATGTCATAGTGGGCCATTGTGATGTCATAATGGGCCATTGTGACAATGGGTCATTGTGATGTCATAATGGG
The DNA here is from genome assembly GCF_040894005.1 of Engystomops pustulosus. NCBI lineage: Eukaryota > Metazoa > Chordata > Amphibia > Anura > Leptodactylidae > Engystomops > Engystomops pustulosus. Next base: position 91,622,902 of record NC_092411.1, on the reverse strand, counting down.
TCATTGTGATGTCATAATGGGCCATTGTGACAATGGGTCATTGTGATGTCATAATGGGTCATTGTGATGTCATAATGGGTTATTGTGACAATGGGTCATTGTGATGTCATAATGGGCCATTGTGACAATGGGTCATTGTGATGTCATAATGGGCCATTGTGACAATGGGTCATTGTGATGTCATAATGGGCCATTGTGACAATGGGTCATTGAGATGTCATAATGGGCCATTGTGACAATGGGTCATTGTGATGTCATAATGGGCTATTGTGACAATGGGTCATTGTGATGTCATAATGGGACCATTGTGATGTCATAATGGGCCATTGTGACAATGGGTCATTGTGATGTCATAATGGGTCATTGTGATGTCATAATGGGCCATTGTGACAATGGGTCATTGTGATGTCATAATGGGTCATTGTGATGTCAAAATGGGCCATTGTGACAATGGGTCATTGTGATGTCATAATGGGCTATTGTGACAATGGTTCATTATGATATCATAATGGGTCATTGTGATGTCATAATGGGCTATTGTGACAATTGGTCATTGTGATGTCATAATGGGACCATTGTGATGTCATAATGGGCCATTGTGACAATGGGTCATTGTGATGTCATAATGGGTCATTGTGATGTCATAATGGGCCATTGTGACAATGGGTCATTATGATGTCATAATGGGTCATTCTGATGTCATAATGGGCCATTGTGATGTCATAATGGGTCATTGTGATGTCATAGTGGGTCATTGTGAAGTCATAATGGGCTATTGTGACAATGGGTCATTGTGATGTCATAATGGGCCATTGTGACAAACGGTCATTGTGATGTCATAATGGGCCATTGTGACAATGGGTCATTGTGATGTCATAATGGGTCATTGTGATGTCATAATGGGCCATTGTGACAATGGGTCATTGTGATGTCATAATGGGTCATTCTGATGTCATAATGGGCCATTGTGATGTCATAATGGGTCATTGTGATGTCATAATGGGTCATTGTGATGTCATAATGGGCCATTGTGACAATGGGTCATTGTGATGTCATAATGGGCCATTGTGACAATCGGCCATTGTGATGTCATAATGGGCCATTGTGACAATTGGTCATTATGATGTCATAATGGGCCATTGTGATGTCATAATGGGCCATTGTGACAATGGGTCATTGTGATGTCATAATGGGCCATTGTGACAATGGGTCATTGTGATGTCATAATGGGCCATTGTGACAATGGGTCATTGTGATGTCAAAATGGGCCATTGTGACAATGGGTCAATGTGATGTCATAATGGGCTATTGTGACAATGGGTCATTGTGATGTCATAATGGGCCATTGTGACAATGGGTCATTGTGATGTCATAATGGGCCATTGTGATGTCATAATGGACCATTGTGACAATGGGTCATTGTGATGTCATAATGGGCCATTGTGATGTCATAATGGGCCATTGTGACAATGGGTCATTGTGATGTCATAATGGGCCATTGTGATAATGGGTCATTGTGATGTCATAATGGGCCATTGTGACAATGGGTCATTGTGATGTCATAATGGGCCATTGTGATAATGGGTCATTATGATGTCATAATGGGCCATTGTGACAATGGGTCATTGTGATGTCATAATGGGCCATTGTGACAATGGGTCATTGTGATGTCATAAAGGGTCATTGTGATGTCATAATGGGCCATTGTGATGTCATAATGGGTCATTGTGATGTCATAGTGGGTCATTGTGATGTCATAATGGGCTATTGTGACAATGGGTCATTGTGATGTCATAATGGGCCATTGTGACAATGGGTCATTGTGATGTCATAATGGGCCATTGTGACAATGGGTCATTGTGATGTCATAATGGGCCATTGTGACAATGGGTCATTGTGATGTCATAATGTGTCATTGTGATGTCATAATGGGCCATTGTGACAATGGGTCATTGTGATGTCATAATGGGTCATTCTGATGTCATAATGGGCCATTGTGATGTCATAATGGGTCATTGTGATGTCATAATGGGTCATTGTGATGTCATAATGGGCCATTGTGACAATGGGTCATTGTGATGTCATAATGGGTCAATGTGATGTCATAATGGGCTATTGTGACAATGGGTCATTGTGATGTCATAATGGGCCATTGTGACAATGGGTCATTGTGATGTCATAATGGACCATTGTGACAATGGGTCATTGTGATGTCATAATGGGCCATTGTGATGTCATAATGGGCCATTGTGACAATGGGCCATTGTGATGTCATAATGGGCCATTGTGACAATGGGTCATTGTGATGTCATAATGGGCCATTGTGATGTCATAATGGGCCATTGTGACAATGGGTCATTGTGATGTCATAATGGGCCATTGTGACAATGGGTCATTGTGATGTCATAATGGGCTATTGTGACAATGGGTCATTGTGATGTCATAATGGGACCATTGTGATGTCATAATGGGCCATTGTGACAATGGGTCATTGTGATGTCATAATGGGTCATTGTGATGTCATAATGGGCCATTGTGACAATGGGTCATTGTGATGTCATAATGGGTCATTGTGATGTCATAATGGGCTATTGTGACAATTGGTCATTGTGATGTCATAATGGGACCATTGTGATGTCATAATGGGCCATTGTGACAATGGGTCATTGTGATGTCATAATGGGTCATTGTGATGTCATAATGGGTCATTGTGACAATGGGTCATTATGATGTCATAATGGGTCATTCTGATGTCATAATGGGCCATTGTGATGTCATAATGGGACCATTGTGATGTCATAATGGGCCATTGTGACAATGGGTCATTGTGATGTCATAATGGGCCATTGTGACAATGGGTCATTGTGATGTCATAATGGGCTATTGTGACAATGAGTCATTGTGATGTCATAATGGGACCATTGTGATGTCATAATGGGCCATTGTGACAATGGGTCATTGTGATGTCATAATGGGTCATTGTGATGTCATAATGGGCCATTGTGACAATGGGTCATTGTGATGTCATAATGGGTCATTGTGATGTCAAAACGGGCCATTGTGACAATGGGTCATTGTGATGTCATAATGGGCTATTGTGACAATGGTTCATTATGATGTCATAATGGGTCATTGTGATGTCATAATGGGCTATTGTGACAATTGGTCATTGTGATGTCATAATGGGACCATTGTGATGTCATAATGGGCCATTGTGACAATGGGTCATTGTGATGTCATAATGGGTCATTGTGATGTCATAATGGGCCATTGTGACAATGGGTCATTATGAGGTCATAATGGGTCATTCTGATGTCATAATGGGCCATTGTGATGTCATAATGGGTCATTGTGATGTCATAGTGGGTCATTGTGATGTCATAATGGGCTATTGTGACAATGGGTCATTGTGATGTCATAATGGGCCATTGTGACAATCGGTCATTGTGATGTCATAATGGGCCATTGTGACAATGGGTCATTGTGATGTCATAATGGGTCATTGTGATGTCATAATGGGCCATTGTGACAATGGGTCATTGTGATGTCATAATGGGTCATTCTGATGTCATAATGGGCCATTGTGATGTCATAATGGGTCATTGTGATGTCATAATGGGTCATTGTGATGTCATAATGGGCTATTGTGACAATGGGTCATTGTGATGTCATAATGGGCCATTGTGACAATCGGCCATTGTGATGTCATAATGGGCCATTGTGACAATTGGTCATTATGATGTCATAATGGGCCATTGTGATGTCATAATGGGCCATTGTGACAATGGGTCATTGTGATGTCATAATGGGCCATTGTGACAATGGGTCATTGTGATGTCATAATGGGCCATTGTGACAATGGGTCATTGTGATGTCAAAATGGGCCATTGTGACAATGGGTCAATGGGATGTCATAATGGGCCATTGTGACAATGGGTCATTGTGATGTCATAATGGGCCATTGTGACAATGGGTCATTGTGATGTCATAATGGGCCATTGTGATGTCATAATGGACCATTGTGACAATGGGTCATTGTGATGTCATAATGGACCATTGTGACAATGGGTCATTGTGATGTCATAATGGGCCATTGTGATGTCATAATGGGCCATTGTGACAATGGGCCATTGTGATGTCATAATGGGCCATTGTGACAATGGGTCATTGTGATGTCATAATGGGCCATTGTGATGTCATAATGGGCCATTGTGACAATGGGTCATTGTGATGTCATAATGGGCCATTGTGACAATGGGTCATTGTGATGTCATAATGGACCATTGTGACAATGGGTCATTGTGATGTCATAATGGGCCATTGTGATGTCATAATGGGCCATTGTGACAATGGGTCATTGTGATGTCATAATGGGCCATTGTGACAATGGGTCATTGTGATGTCATAATGGGTCATTGTGATGTCAAAATGGGCCATTGTGACAATGGGTCATTGTGATGTCATAATGGGCTATTGTGACAATGGTTCATTATGATGTCATAATGGGTCATTGTGATGTCATAATGGGCTATTGTGACAATTGGTCATTGTGATGTCATAATGGGCCATTGTGACAATGGGTCATTGTGATGTCATAATGGGCTATTGTGACAATGGGTCATTGTGATGTCATAATGGGCCATTGTGAAAATCGGCCATTGTGATGTCATAATGGGCCATTGTGACAATGGGTCATTGTGATGTCATAATGGGTCATTGTGACAATGGGTCATTGTGATGTCATAATGGGTCATTGTGATGTCATAATGGGCCATTGTGACAATGGGCCATTGTGATGTCATAGTGGGCCATTGTGATGTCATAATGGGCCATTGTGACAATGGGTCATTGTGATGTCATAATGGGTCATTGTGATGTCATAATGGGCCATTGTGACAATGGGTCATTGTGATGTCATAATGGGTCATTGTGATGTCATAATGGGTTATTGTGACAATGGGTCATTGTGATGTCATAATGGGCCATTGTGACAATGGGTCATTGTGATGTCATAATGGGCCATTGTGACAATGGGTCATTGTGATGTCATAATGGGCCATTGTGACAATGGGTCATTGAGATGTCATAATGGGCCATTGTGACAATGGGTCATTGTGATGTCATAATGGGCTATTGTGACAATGGGTCATTGTGATGTCATAATGGGACCATTGTGATGTCATAATGGGCCATTGTGACAATGGGTCATTGTGATGTCATAATGGGTCATTGTGATGTCATAATGGGCCATTGTGACAATGGGTCATTGTGATGTCATAATGGGTCATTGTGATGTCAAAATGGGCCATTGTGACAATGGGTCATTGTGATGTCATAATGGGCTATTGTGACAATGGTTCATTATGATATCATAATGGGTCATTGTGATGTCATAATGGGCTATTGTGACAATTGGTCATTGTGATGTCATAATGGGACCATTGTGATGTCATAATGGGCCATTGTGACAATGGGTCATTGTGATGTCATAATGGGTCATTGTGATGTCATAATGGGCCATTGTGACAATGGGTCATTATGATGTCATAATGGGTCATTCTGATGTCATAATGGGCCATTGTGATGTCATAATGGGTCATTGTGATGTCATAGTGGGTCATTGTGAAGTCATAATGGGCTATTGTGACAATGGGTCATTGTGATGTCATAATGGGCCATTGTGACAAACGGTCATTGTGATGTCATAATGGGCCATTGTGACAATGGGTCATTGTGATGTCATAATGGGTCATTGTGATGTCATAATGGGCTATTGTGACAATTGGTCATTGTGATGTCATAATGGGCCATTGTGACAATGGGTCATTGTGATGTCATAATGGGCTATTGTGACAATGGGTCATTGTGATGTCATAATGGGCCATTGTGACAATCGGCCATTGTGATGTCATAATGGGCCATTGTGACAATGGGTCATTGTGATGTCATAATGGGTCATTGTGACAATGGGTCATTGTGATGTCATAATGGGTCATTGTGATGTCATAATGGGCCATTGTGACAATGGGCCATTGTGATGTCATAGTGGGCCATTGTGATGTCATAATGGGCCATTGTGACAATGGGTCATTGTGATGTCATAATGGGCCATTGTGACAATGGGTCATTGAGATGTCATAATGGGCCATTGTGACAATGGGTCATTGTGATGTCATAATGGGCTATTGTGACAATGGGTCATTGTGATGTCATAATGGGACCATTGTGATGTCATAATGGGCCATTGTGACAATGGGTCATTGTGATGTCATAATGGGTCATTGTGATGTCATAATGGGCCATTGTGACAATGGGTCATTGTGATGTCATAATGGGTCATTGTGATGTCAAAATGGGCCATTGTGACAATGGGTCATTGTGATGTCATAATGGGCTATTGTGACAATGGTTCATTATGATATCATAATGGGTCATTGTGATGTCATAATGGGCTATTGTGACAATTGGTCATTGTGATGTCATAATGGGACCATTGTGATGTCATAATGGGCCATTGTGACAATGGGTCATTGTGATGTCATAATGGGTCATTGTGATGTCATAATGGGCCATTGTGACAATGGGTCATTATGATGTCATAATGGGTCATTCTGATGTCATAATGGGCCATTGTGATGTCATAATGGGTCATTGTGATGTCATAGTGGGTCATTGTGAAGTCATAATGGGCTATTGTGACAATGGGTCATTGTGATGTCATAATGGGCCATTGTGACAAACGGTCATTGTGATGTCATAATGGGCCATTGTGACAATGGGTCATTGTGATGTCATAATGGGTCATTGTGATGTCATAATGGGCCATTGTGACAATGGGTCATTGTGATGTCATAATGGGTCATTCTGATGTCATAATGGGCCATTGTGATGTCATAATGGGTCATTGTGATGTCATAATGGGTCATTGTGATGTCATAATGGGCCATTGTGACAATGGGTCATTGTGATGTCATAATGGGCCATTGTGACAATCGGCCATTGTGATGTCATAATGGGCCATTGTGACAATTGGTCATTATGATGTCATAATGGGCCATTGTGATGTCATAATGGGCCATTGTGACAATGGGTCATTGTGATGTCATAATGGGCCATTGTGACAATGGGTCATTGTGATGTCATAATGGGCCATTGTGACAATGGGTCATTGTGATGTCAAAATGGGCCATTGTGACAATGGGTCAATGTGATGTCATAATGGGCTATTGTGACAATGGGTCATTGTGATGTCATAATGGGCCATTGTGACAATGGGTCATTGTGATGTCATAATGGGCCATTGTGATGTCATAATGGACCATTGTGACAATGGGTCATTGTGATGTCATAATGGGCCATTGTGATGTCATAATGGGCCATTGTGACAATGGGTCATTGTGATGTCATAATGGGCCATTGTGATAATGGGTCATTGTGATGTCATAATGGGCCATTGTGACAATGGGTCATTGTGATGTCATAATGGGCCATTGTGATAATGGGTCATTATGATGTCATAATGGGCCATTGTGACAATGGGTCATTGTGATGTCATAATGGGCCATTGTGACAATGGGTCATTGTGATGTCATAAAGGGTCATTGTGATGTCATAATGGGCCATTGTGACAATGGGTCATTGTGATGTCATAATGGGTCAATGTGATGTCATAATGGGCTATTGTGACAATGGGTCATTGTGATGTCATAATGGGCCATTGTGACAATGGGTCATTGTGATGTCATAATGGACCATTGTGACAATGGGTCATTGTGATGTCATAATGGGCCATTGTGATGTCATAATGGGCCATTGTGACAATGGGCCATTGTGATGTCATAATGGGCCATTGTGACAATGGGTCATTGTGATGTCATAATGGGCCATTGTGATGTCATAATGGGCCATTGTGACAATGGGTCATTGTGATGTCATAATGGGCCATTGTGACAATGGGTCATTGTGATGTCATAATGGGCTATTGTGACAATGGGTCATTGTGATGTCATAATGGGACCATTGTGATGTCATAATGGGCCATTGTGACAATGGGTCATTGTGATGTCATAATGGGTCATTGTGATGTCATAATGGGCCATTGTGACAATGGGTCATTGTGATGTCATAATGGGTCTATGTGATGTCAAAATGGGCCATTGTGACAATGGGTCATTGTGATGTCATAATGGGCTATTGTGACAATGGTTCAATATGATGTCATAATGGGCCATTGTGATGTCATAATGGGTCATTGTGATGTCATAGTGGGTCATTGTGATGTCATAATGGGCTATTGTGACAATGGGTCATTGTGATGTCATAATGGGCCATTGTGACAATCGGTCATTGTGATGTCATAATGGGCCATTGTGACAATGGGTCATTGTGATGTCATAATGGGTCATTGTGATGTCATAATGGGCCATTGTGACAATGGGTCATTCTGATGTCATAATGGGTCATTGTGATGTCATAATGGGCCATTGTGATGTCATAATGGGTCATTGTGATGTCATAATGGGTCATTGTGATGTCATAATGGGCTATTGTGACAATGGGTCATTGTGATGTCATAATGGGCCATTGTGACAATCGGCCATTGTGATGTCATAATGGGCCATTGTGACAATTGGTCATTATGATGTCATAATGGGCCATTGTGATGTCATAATGGGCCATTGTGACAATGGGTCATTGTGATGTCATAATGGGCCATTGTGACAATGGGTCATTGTGATGTCATAATGGGCCATTGTGACAATGGGTCATTGTGATGTCAAAATGGGCCATTGTGACAATGGGTCAATGTGATGTCATAATGGGCTATTGTGACAATGGGTCATTGTGATGTCATAATGGGCCATTGTGACAATGGGTCATTGTGATGTCATAATGGGCCATTGTGATGTCATAATGGACCATTGTGACAATGGGTCATTGTGATGTCATAATGGGCCATTGTGATGTCATAATGGGCCATTGTGACAATGGGTCATTGTGATGTCATAGTGGGCCATTGTGATAATGGGTCATTGTGATGTCATAATGGGCCATTGTGACAATGGGTCATTGTGATGTCATAATGGGCCATTGTGATGTCATAATGGGCCATTGTGACAATGGGCCATTGTGATGTCATAATGGGCCATTGTGACAATGGGTCATTGTGATGTCATAAAGGGTCATTGTGATGTCATAATGGGCCATTGTGACAATGGGTCATTGTGATGTCATAATGGGTCAATGTGATGTCATAATGGGCTATTGTGACAATGGGTCATTGTGATGTCATAATGGGCCATTGTGACAATGGGTCATTGTGATGTCATAATGGACCATTGTGACAATGGGTCATTGTGATGTCATAATGGGCCATTGTGATGTCATAATGGGCCATTGTGACAATGGGCCATTGTGATGTCATAATGGGCCATTGTGACAATGGGTCATTGTGATGTCATAATGGGCCATTGTGATGTCCTAATGGGCCATTGTGACAATGGGTCATTGTGATGTCATAATGGGCCATTGTGACAATGGGTCATTGTGATGTCATAATGGGCTATTGTGACAATGGGTCATTGTGATGTCATAATGGGACCATTGTGATGTCATAATGGGCCATTGTGACAATGGGTCATTGTGATGTCATAATGGGTCTATGTGATGTCAAAATGGGCCATTGTGACAATGGGTCATTGTGATGTCATAATGGGCTATTGTGACAATGGTTCATTATGATGTCATAATGGGTCATTGTGATGTCATAATGGGCTATTGTGACAATGGTTCATTATGATGTCATAATGGGTCATTGTGATGTCATAATGGGCTATTGTGACAATTGGTCATTGTGATGTCATAATGGGCCATTGTGACAATGGGTCATTGTGATGTCATAATGGGCCATTGTGACAATTGGTCATTATGATGTCATAATGGGTCATTGTGATGTCATAATGGACCATTGTGACAATGGGTCATTGTGATGTCATAATGGGTCATTGTGATGTCATAATGGGTCAATGTGATGTCATAATGGGCCATTGTGACAATGGGTCATTGTGATGTCATAATGGGCCATTGTGATGTCATAATGGGCCATTGTGACAATGGGTCATTGTGATGTCATAATGGGCCATTGTGACAATGGGTCATTGTGATGTCATAATGGGCCATTGTGACAATGGGTCATTGTGATGTCATAATGGGTCATTGTGATGTCATAATGGGCCATTGTGACAATGGGTCATTGTGATGTCATAATGGGTCATTGTGATGTCATAATGGGCCATTGTGACAATGGGTCATTGTGATGTCATAAAGGGTCTATGTGATGTCAAAATGGGCCATTGTGACAATGGGTCATTGTGATGTCATAATGTGCTATTGTGACAATGGTTCATTATGATGTCATAATGGGTCATTGTGATGTCATAATGGGCTATTGTGACAATTGGTCATTGTGATGTCATAATGGGACCATTGTGATGTCATAATGGGCCATTGTGACAATGGGTCATTGTGATGTCATAATGGGTCAATGTGATGTCATAATGGGCTATTGTGACAATGGGTCATTGTGATGTCATAATGGGCCATTGTGACAATGGGTCATTGTGATGTCATAATGGACCATTGTGACAATGGGTCATTGTGATGTCATAATGGGCCATTGTGATGTCATAATGGGCCATTGTGACAATGGGCCATTGTGATGTCATAATGGGCCATTGTGACAATGGGTCATTGTGATGTCATAATGGGCCATTGTGATGTCATAATGGGCCATTGTGACAATGGGTCATTGTGATGTCATAATGGGCCATTGTGACAATGGGTCATTGTGATGTCATAATGGGCTATTGTGACAATGGGTCATTGTGATGTCATAATGGGACCATTGTGATGTCATAATGGGCCATTGTGACAATGGGTCATTGTGATGTCATAATGGGTCATTGTGATGTCATAATGGGCCATTGTGACAATGGGTCATTGTGATGTCATAATGGGTCTATGTGATGTCAAAATGGGCCATTGTGACAATGGGTCATTGTGATGTCATAATGGGCTATTGTGACAATGGTTCAATATGATGTCATAATGGGCCATTGTGATGTCATAATGGGTCATTGTGATGTCATAGTGGGTCATTGTGATGTCATAATGGGCTATTGTGACAATGGGTCATTGTGATGTCATAATGGGCCATTGTGACAATCGGTCATTGTGATGTCATAATGGGCCATTGTGACAATGGGTCATTGTGATGTCATAATGGGTCATTGTGATGTCATAATGGGCCATTGTGACAATGGGTCATTCTGATGTCATAATGGGTCATTGTGATGTCATAATGGGCCATTGTGATGTCATAATGGGTCATTGTGATGTCATAATGGGTCATTGTGATGTCATAATGGGCTATTGTGACAATGGGTCATTGTGATGTCATAATGGGCCATTGTGACAATCGGCCATTGTGATGTCATAATGGGCCATTGTGACAATTGGTCATTATGATGTCATAATGGGCCATTGTGATGTCATAATGGGCCATTGTGACAATGGGTCATTGTGATGTCATAATGGGCCATTGTGACAATGGGTCATTGTGATGTCATAATGGGCCATTGTGACAATGGGTCATTGTGATGTCAAAATGGGCCATTGTGACAATGGGTCAATGTGATGTCATAATGGGCTATTGTGACAATGGGTCATTGTGATGTCATAATGGGCCATTGTGACAATGGGTCATTGTGATGTCATAATGGGCCATTGTGATGTCATAATGGACCATTGTGACAATGGGTCATTGTGATGTCATAATGGGCCATTGTGATGTCATAATGGGCCATTGTGACAATGGGTCATTGTGATGTCATAGTGGGCCATTGTGATAATGGGTCATTGTGATGTCATAATGGGCCATTGTGACAATGGGTCATTGTGATGTCATAATAGGCCATTGTGATGTCATAATGGGCCATTGTGACAATGGGCCATTGTGATGTCATAATGGGCCATTGTGACAATGGGTCATTGTGATGTCATAAAGGGTCATTGTGACAATGGGTCATTGTGATGTCATAATGGGTCAATGTGATGTCATAATGGGCTATTGTGACAATGGGTCATTGTGATGTCATAATGGGCCATTGTGACAATGGGTCATTGTGATGTCATAATGGACCATTGTGACAATGGGTCATTGTGATGTCATAATGGGCCATTGTGATGTCATAATGGGCCATTGTGACAATGGGCCATTGTGATGTCATAATGGGCCATTGTGACAATGGGTCATTGTGATGTCATAATGGGCCATTGTGATGTCCTAATGGGCCATTGTGACAATGGGTCATTGTGATGTCATAATGTGCCATTGTGACAATGGGTCATTGTGATGTCATAATGGGCTATTGTGACAATGGGTCATTGTGATGTCATAATGGGACCATTGTGATGTCATAATGGGCCATTGTGACAATGGGTCATTGTGATGTCATAATGGGTCTATGTGATGTCAAAATGGGCCATTGTGACAATGGGTCATTGTGATGTCATAATGGGCTATTGTGACAATGGTTCATTATGATGTCATAATGGGTCATTGTGATGTCATAATGGGCTATTGTGACAATGGTTCATTATGATGTCATAATGGGTCATTGTGATGTCATAATGGGCTATTGTGACAATTGGTCATTGTGATGTCATAATGGGCCATTGTGACAATGGGTCATTGTGATGTCATAATGGGCCATTGTGACAATTGGTCATTATGATGTCATAATGGGTCATTGTGATGTCATAATGGACCATTGTGACAATGGGTCATTGTGATGTCATAATGGGTCATTGTGATGTCATAATGGGTCAATGTGATGTCATAATGGGCCATTGTGACAATGGGTCATTGTGATGTCATAATGGGCCATTGTGATGTCATAATGGGCCATTGTGACAATGGGTCATTGTGATGTCATAATGGGCCATTGTGACAATGGGTCATTGTGATGTCATAATGGGCCATTGTGACAATGGGTCATTGTGATGTCATAATGGGTCATTGTGATGTCATAATGGGCCATTGTGACAATGGGTCATTGTGATGTCATAATGGGTCATTGTGATGTCATAATGGGCCATTGTGACAATGGGTCATTGTGATGTCATAAAGGGTCTATGTGATGTCAAAATGGGCCATTGTGACAATGGGTCATTGTGATGTCATAATGTGCTATTGTGACAATGGTTCATTATGATGTCATAATGGGTCATTGTGATGTCATAATGGGCTATTGTGACAATTGGTCATTGTGATGTCATAATGGGACCATTGTGATGTCATAATGGGCCATTGTGACAATGGGTCATTGTGATGTCATAATTGGTCATTGTGATGTCATAATGGGCCATTGTGACAATGGGTCATTATGATGTCATAATGGGCCATTGTGATGTCATAATGGGTCATTGTGATGTCATAGTGGGTCATTGTGATGTCATAATGGGCTATTGTGACAATGGGTCATTGTGATGTCATAATGGGCCATTGTGACAATCGGTCATTGTGATGTCATAATGGGCCATTGTGACAATGGGTCATTGTGATGTCATAATGGGTCATTGTGATGTCATAATGGGCCATTGTGACAATGGGTCATTCTGATGTCATAATGGGTCATTCTGATGTCATAATGGGCCATTGTGATGTCATAATGGGTCATTGTGATGTCATAATGGGTCATTGTGATGTCATAATGGGCCATTGTGACAATGGGTCATTGTGATGTCATAATGGGTCAATGTGATGTCATAATGGGCTATTGTGACAATGGGTCATTGTGATGTCATAATGGGCCATTGTGACAATGGGTCATTGTGATGTCATAATGGACCATTGTGACAATGGGTCATTGTGATGTCATAATGGGCCATTGTGATGTCATAATGGGCCATTGTGACAATGGGTCATTGTGATGTCATAATGGGCCATTGTGACAATGGGTCATTGTGATGTCATAATGGGCCATTGTGATGTAATAATGGGCCATTGTGACAATGGGTCATTGTGATGTCATAATGGGCCATTGTGACAATGGGTCATTGTGATGTCATAATGGGCTATTGTGACAATGGGTCATTGTGATGTCATAATGGGACCATTGTGATGTCATAATGGGCCATTGTGACAATGGGTCATTGTGATGTCATAATGGGTTATTGTGATGTCATAATGGGCCATTGTGACAATGGGTCATTGTGATGTCATAATGGGTCATTGTGATGTCAAAATGGGCCATTGTGACAATGGGTCAATGTGATGTCATAATGGGCTATTGTGACAATGGGTCATTGTGATGTCATAATGGGCCATTGTGACAATGGGTCATTGTGATGTCATAATGGGCCATTGTGATGTCATAATGGACCATTGTGACAATGGGTCATTGTGATGTCATAATGGGCCATTGTGATGTCATAATGGGCCATTGTGACAATGGGTCATTGTGATGTCATAATGGGCCATTGTGATAATGGGTCATTGTGATGTCATAATGGGCCATTGTGACAATGGGTCATGGTGATGTCATAATGGGCCATTGTGACAATTGGTCATTATGATGTCATAATGGGCCATTGTGATGTCATAATGGGCCATTGTGACAATGGGTCATTGTGATGTCATAAAGGGTCATTGTGATGTCATAATGGGCCATTGTGACAATGGGTCATTGTGATGTCATAATGGGTCAATGTGATGTCATAATGGGCTATTGTGACAATGGGTCATTGTGATGTCATAATGGGCCATTGTGACAATGGGTCATTGTGATGTCATAATGGACCATTGTGACAATGGGTCATTGTGATGTCATAATGGGCCATTGTGATGTCATAATGGGCCATTGTGACAATGGGCCATTGTGATGTCATAATGGGCCATTGTGACAATGGGTCATTGTGATGTCATAATGGGCCATTGTGATGTCATAATGGGCCATTGTGACAATGGGTCATTGTGATGTCATAATGGGCCATTGTGACAATGGGTCATTGTGATGTCATAATGGGCTATTGTGACAATGGGTCATTGTGATGTCATAATGGGACCATTGTGATGTCATAATGGGACATTGTTACAATGGGTCATTGTGATGTCATAATGGGTCATTGTGATGTCATAATGGGCCATTGTGACAATGGGTCATTGTGATGTCATAATGGGTCTATGTGATGTCATAATGGGCCATTGTGACAATGGGTCATTGTGATGTCATAATGGGCCATTGTGACAATGGTTCATTGTGATGTCATAATGGGCCATTGTGACAATGGGTCATTGTGATGTCATAATGGGCCATTGTGACAATGGGTCATTGTGATGTCATAATGGGCTATTGTGACAATGGGTCATTGTGATGTCATAATGGGACCATTGTGATGTCATAATGGGACATTGTGACAATGGGTCATTGTGATGTCATAATGGGTCATTGTGATGTCATAATGGGCCATTGTGACAATGGGTCATTGTGATGTCATAATGGGCTATTGTGACAATGGTTCATTATGATGTCATAATGGGTCATTGTGATGTCATAATGGGCTATTGTGACAATTGGTCATTGTGATGTCATAATGGACCATTGTGACAATGGGTCATTGTGATGTCATAATGGGCCATTGTGACAATTGGTCATTTTGATGTCATAATGGGTCATTGTGATGTCATAATGGACCATTGTGACAATGGGTCATTGTGATGTCATAATGGGCCATTGTGATGTCATAATGGGCCATTGTGACAATGGGCCATTGTGATGTCATAATGGGCCATTGTGACAATGGGTCATTGTGATGTCATAATGGGTCATTGTGATGTCATAATGGGCCATTGTGACAATGGGTCATTGTGATGTCATAATGGGTCAATGTGATGTCATAATGGGTTATTGTGACAATGGGTCATTGTGATGTCATAATGGGCCATTGTGACAATGGGTCATTGTGATGTCATAATGGGCCATTGTGACAATGGGTCATTGTGATGTCATAATGGACCATTGTGATGTCATAATGGGCCATTGTGACAATGGGCCATTGTGATGTCATAATGGGCCATTGTGACAATGGGTCATTGTGATGTCATAATGGGTCATTGTGATGTCATAATGGGCCATTGTGACAATGGGTCATTGTGATGTCATAATGGGTAAATGTGATGTCATAATGGGTTATTGTGACAATGGGTCATTGTGATGTCATAATGGGCCATTGTGACAATGGGTCATTGTGATGTCATAATGGGCCATTGTGACAATGGGTCATTGTGATGTCATAATGGGCCATTGTGACAATGGGTCATTGTGATGTCATAATGGGCCATTGTGACAATGGGTCATTGTGTTGTCATAATGGGCCATTGTGACAATGGGTCATTGTGATGTCATAATGGCCCATTGTGATGTCATAATGGGCCATTCTGACAATGGGTCATTGTGATGTCATAATGGGCCATTGTGATGTCATAATGGGCCATTGTGACAATGGGCCATTGTGATGTCATAATGGGCCATTGTGATGTCATAATGGGCCATTGTGACAATGGGTCATTATGATGTCATAATGGATCATTGTGATGTCATAATGGGCCATTGTGACAATGGGTCATTGTGATGTCATAATGGGCTATTGTGACAATGGTTCATTATGATGTCATAATGGGTCATTGTGATGTCATAATGGGCTATTGTGACAATGGTTCATTATGATGTCATAATGGGTCATTGTGATGTCATAATGGGCTATTGTGACAATTGGTCATTGTGATGTCATAATGGGCCATTGTGACAATGGGTCATTGTGATGTCATAATGGGCCATTGTGACAATTGGTCATTATGATGTCATAATGGGTCATTGTGATGTCATAATGGACCATTGTGACAATGGGTCATTGTGATGTCATAATGGGCCATTGTGATGTCATAATGGGCCATTGTGACAATGGGTCATTGTGATGTCATAAAGGGTCATTGTGATGTCATAATGGGCCATTGTGACAATGGGTCATTGTGATGTCATAATGGGTCAATGTGATGTCATAATGGGCTATTGTGACAATGGGTCATTGTGATGTCATAATGGGCCATTGTGACAATGGGTCATTGTGATGTCATAATGGACCATTGTGACAATGGGTCATTGTGATGTCATAATGGGCCATTGTGATGTCATAATGGGCCATTGTGACAATGGGCCATTGTGATGTCATAATGGGCCATTGTGACAATGGGTCATTGTGATGTCATAATGGGCCATTGTGATGTCATAATGGGCCATTGTGACAATGGGTCAATGTGATGTCATAATGGGCCATTGTGACAATGGGTCATTGTGATGTCATAATGGGCTATTGTGACAATGGGTCATTGTGATGTCATAATGGGACCATTGTGATGTCATAATGGGCCATTGTGACAATGGGTCATTGTGATGTCATAATGGGTCATTGTGATGTCATAATGGGCCATTGTGACAATGGGTCATTGTGATGTCATAAAGGGTCTATGTGATGTCAAAATGGGCCATTGTGACAATGGGTCATTGTGATGTCATAATGGGCTATTGTGACAATGGTTCATTATGATGTCATAATGGGTCATTGTGATGTCATAATGGGCTATTGTGACAATTGGTCATTGTGATGTCATAATGGGACCATTGTGATGTCATAATGGGCCATTGTGACAATGGGTCATTGTGATGTCATAATTGGTCATTGTGATGTCATAATGGGCCATTGTGACAATGGGTCATTATGATGTCATAATGGGTCATTCTGATGTCATAATGGGCCATTGTGATGTCATAATGGGTCATTGTGATGTCATAGTGGGTCATTGTGATGTCATAATGGGCTATTGTGACAATGGGTCATTGTGATGTCATAATGGGCCATTGTGACAATCGGTCATTGTGATGTCATAATGGGCCATTGTGACAATGGGTCATTGTGATGTCATAATGGGTCATTGTGATGTCATAATGGGCCATTGTGACAATGGGTCATTCTGATGTCATAATGGGTCATTCTGATGTCATAATGGGCCATTGTGATGTCATAATGGGTCATTGTGATGTCATAATGGGTCATTGTGATGTCATAATGGGCCATTGTGACAATGGGTCATTGTGATGTCATAATGGGTCAATGTGATGTCATAATGGGCTATTGTGACAATGGGTCATTGTGATGTCATAATGGGCCATTGTGACAATGGGTCATTGTGATGTCATAATGGACCATTGTGACAATGGGTCATTGTGATGTCATAATGGGCCATTGTGATGTCATAATGGGCCATTGTGACAATGGGTCATTGTGATGTCATAATGGGCCATTGTGACAATGGGTCATTGTGATGTCATAATGGGCCATTGTGATGTCATAATGGGCCATTGTGACAATGGGTCATTGTGATGTCATAATGGGCCATTGTGACAATGGGTCATTGTGATGTCATAATGGGCTATTGTGACAATGGGTCATTGTGATGTCATAATGGGACCATTGTGATGTCATAATGGGCCATTGTGACAATGGGTCATTGTGATGTCATAATGGGTTATTGTGATGTCATAATGGGCCATTGTGACAATGGGTCATTGTGATGTCATAATGGGTCATTGTGATGTCAAAATGGGCCATTGTGACAATGGGTCAATGTGATGTCATAATGGGCTATTGTGACAATGGGTCATTGTGATGTCATAATGGGCCATTGTGACAATGGGTCATTGTGATGTCATAATGGGCCATTGTAAAGTCATAATGGACCATTGTGACAATGGGTCATTGTGATGTCATAATGGGCCATTGTGATGTCATAATGGGCCATTGTGACAATGGGTCATTGTGATGTCATAATGGGCCATTGTGATAATGGGTCATTGTGATGTCATAATGGGCCATTGTGACAATGGGTCATGGTGATGTCATAATGGGCCATTGTGACAATTGGTCATTATGATGTCATAATGGGCCATTGTGATGTCATAATGGGCCATTGTGACAATGGGTCATTGTGATGTCATAAAGGGTCATTGTGATGTCATAATGGGCCATTGTGACAATGGGTCATTGTGATGTCATAATGGGTCAATGTGATGTCATAATGGGCTATTGTGACAATGGGTCATTGTGATGTCATAATGGGCCATTGTGACAATGGGTCATTGTGATGTCATAATGGACCATTGTGACAATGGGTCATTGTGATGTCATAATGGGCCATTGTGATGTCATAATGGGCCATTGTGACAATGGGTCATTGTGATGTCATAATGGGCCATTGTGACAATGGGTCATTGTGATGTCATAATGGGCTATTGTGACAATGGGTCATTGTGATGTCATAATGGGACCATTGTGATGTCATAATGGGACATTGTGACAATGGGTCATTGTGATGTCATAATGGGTCATTGTGATGTCATAATGGGCCATTGTGACAATGGGTCATTGTGATGTCATAATGGGCTATTGTGACAATGGTTCATTATGATGTCATAATGGGTCATTGTGATGTCATAATGGGCTATTGTGACAATTGGTCATTGTGATGTCATAATGGACCATTGTGACAATGGGTCATTGTGATGTCATAATGGGCCATTGTGACAATTGGTCATTTTGATGTCATAATGGGTCATTGTGATGTCATAATGGACCATTGTGACAATGGGTCATTGTGATGTCATAATGGGCCATTGTGATGTCATAATGGGCCATTGTGACAATGGGCCATTGTGATGTCATAATGGGCCATTGTGACAATGGGTCATTGTGATGTCATAATGGGTCATTGTGATGTCATAATGGGCCATTGTGACAATGGGTCATTGTGATGTCATAATGGGTCAATGTGATGTCATAATGGGTTATTGTGACAATGGGTCATTGTGATGTCATAATAGGCCATTGTGACAATGGGTCATTGTGATGTCATAATGGACCATTGTGACAATGGGTCATTGTGATGTCATAATGGGCCATTGTGATGTCATAATGGGCCATTGTGACAATGGGCCATTGTGATGTCATAATGGGCCATTGTGACAATGGGTCATTGTGATGTCATAATGGGTCATTGTGATGTCATAATGGGCCATTGTGACAATGGGTCATTGTGATGTCATAATGGGTAAATGTGATGTCATAATGGGTTATTGTGACAATGGGTCATTGTGATGTCATAATGGGCCATTGTGACAATGGGTCATTGTGATGTCATAATGGGCCATTGTGACAATGGGTCATTGTGATGTCATAATGGGCCATTGTGACAATGGGTCATTGTGATGTCATAATGGGCCATTGTGACAATGGGTCATTGTGTTGTCATAATGGGCCATTGTGACAATGGGTCATTGTGATGTCATAATGGCCCATTGTGATGTCATAATGGGCCATTCTGACAATGGGTCATTGTGATGTCATAATGGGCCATTGTGATGTCATAATGGGCCATTGTGACAATGGGCCATTGTGATGTCATAATGGGCCATTGTGATGTCATAATGGGCCATTGTGACAATGGGTCATTATGATGTCATAATGGATCATTGTGATGTCATAATGGGCCATTGTGACAATGGGTCATTGTGATGTCATAATGGACCATTGTGACAATGGGTCATTGTGATGTCATAATGGTCCATTGTGATGTCATAATGGGCCATTGTGACAATGGGTCATTGTGATGTCATAATGGGCCATTGTGACAATGGGTCATTGTGATGTCATAATGGGCCATTATGACAATGGGTCATTGTGATGTCATAATGGGCTATTGTGACAATGGGTCATTGTGATGTCATAATGGGCTATTGTGACAATGGGTCATTGTGATGTCATAATGGGCCATTGTGACAATTGGTCATTATGATGTCATAATGGGCCATTGTGATGTCATAATGGGCCATTGTGACAATGGGTCATTGTGATGTCATAATGGGCCATTGTGACAATGGGTCATTGTGATGTCATAATGGGCCATTGTGACAATGGGTCATTGTGATGTCATAATGGGCTATTGTGACAATGGGGCATTGTGATGTCATAATGGGTCATTGTGATGTCATAATGGGCCATTGTGACAATGGGTCATTGTGATGTCATAATGGGTCTATGTGATGTCAAAATGGGCCATTGTGACAATGGGTCATTGTGATGTCATAATGGGCTATTGTGACAATGGTTCATTATGATGTCATAATGGGTCATTGTGATGTCATAATGGGCTATTGTGACAATGGTTCATTATGATGTCATAATGGGTCATTGTGATGTCATAATGGACCATTGTGACAATGGGTCATTGTGATGTCATAATGGGTCATTGTGATGTCATAATGGGCCATTGTGACAATGGGTCATTGTGATGTCATAATGGGCTATTGTGACAATGGTTCATTGTGATGTCATAATGGGTCATTGTGATGTCATAATGGGCTATTGTGACAATGGGTCATTGTGATGTCATAATGGTCCATTGTGATGTCATAATGGGCCATTGTGACAATGGGTCATTGTGATGTCATAATGGGCCATTGTGACAATGGGTCATTGTGATGTCATAATGGGCCATTATGACAATGGATCATTGTGATGTCATAATGGGCCATTGTGACAATGGGTCATTGTGATGTCATAATGGACCATGGTGACAATGGGTCATTGTGATGTCATAATGGTCCATTGTGATGTCATAATGGGCCATTGTGACAATGGGTCATTGTGATGTCATAATGGGCCATTGTGACAATGGGTCATTGTGATGTCATAATGGGCCATTATGACAATGGGTCATTGTGATGTCATAATGGGCTATTGTGACAATGGGTCATTGTGATGTCATAATGGGCCATTGTGATGTCATAATGGGCCATTGTGACAATGGGTCATTGTGATGTCATAATGGGCCATTGTGACAATGGGTCATTGTGATGTCATAATGGGCTATTGTGACAATGGGGCATTGTGATGTCATAATGGGCCATTGTGATGTCATAATGGGCCATTGTGACAATGGGTCATTGTGATGTCATAATGGACCATTGTGACAATGGGTCATTGTGATGTCATAATGGGCCATTGTGATGTCATAATGGGCCATTGTGACAATGGGCCATTGTGATGTCATAATGGGCCATTGTGACAATGGGTCATTGTGTTGTCATAATGGGCCATTGTGATGTCATAATGGGCCATTGTGATGTCATAATGGGCCATTGTAAAATGGGTCATTGTGATGTCATAATGGGCCATTGTGACAATTGGTCATTATGATGTCATAATTGGTCATTGTGATGTCATAATGGACCATTGTGACAATGGGTCATTGTGATGTAATAATGGGCCATTGTGATGTCATAATGGGCCATTGTGACAATGGGTCGTTGTGATGTCATAAAGGGTCATTGTGATGTCATAATGGGCCATTGTGACAATGGGTCATTGTGATATCATTATGGGTCAATGTGATGTCATAATGGGCTATTGTGACAATGGGTCATTGTGATGTCATAATGGGCCATTGTGACAATGGGTCATTATGATGTCATAATGGGCCATTGTGATGTCATAATGGGCCATTGTGACAATGGGTCATTATGATGTCATAATGGGCCATTGTGACAATGGGTCATTGTGATGTCATAATGGGCCATTGTGACAATGGGTCATTGTGATGTCATAATGGGCCATTGTGACAATGGGTCAATGTGATGTCATAATGGGCCATTGTGACAATGGGTCATTGTGATGTCATAATGGGCCATTGTGACAATGGGTCATTGTGATGTCATAATGGGCCATTGTGATGTCATAATGGACCATTGTGACAATGGGTCATTGTGATGTCATAATGGGCCATTGTGATGTCATAATGGGCCATTGTGACAATGGGTCATTGTGATGTCATAATAGGCCATTGTGATAATGGGTCATTGTGATGTCATAATGGGCCATTGTGACAATGGGTCATTGTGATGTCATAATGGGCCATTGTGACAATTGGTCATTATGATGTCATAATGGGTCATTGTGATGTCATAATGGACCATTGTGACAATGGGTCATTGTGATTTCATAATGGGCCATTGTGATGTCATAATGGGCCATTGTGACAATGGGTCATTGTGATGTCATAAAGGGTCATTGTGATGTCATAATGGGCCATTGTGACAATGGGTCATTGTGATGTCATAATGGGTCAATGTGATGTCATAATGGGCTATTGTGACAATGGGTCATTGTGATGTCATAATGGGCCATTGTGACAATGGGTCATTGTGATGTCATAATGGACCATTGTGACAATGGGTCATTGTGATGTCATAATGGGCCATTGTGATGTCATAATGGGCCATTGTGATGTCATAATGGGCCATTGTGACAATGGGCCATTGTGATGTCATAATGGGCCATTGTGACAATGGGTCATTGTGATGTCATAATGGGCCATTGTGATGTCATAATGGGCCATTGTGACAATGGGTCATTGTGATGTCATAATGGGCCATTGTGACAATGGGTCATTGTGATGTCATAATGGGCCATTGTGACAATGGGTCATTGTGATGTCATAATGGGTCATTGTGATGTCAAAATGGGCCATTGTGACAATGGGTCATTGTGATGTCATAATGGGCTATTGTGACAATGGTTCATTATGATGTCATAATGGGTCATTGTGATGTCATAATGGGCTATTGTGACAATTGGTCATTGTGATGTCATAATGGGACCATTGTGATGTCATAATGGGCCATTGTGACAATGGGTCATTGTGATGTCATAATGGGTCATTGTGATGTCATAATGGGCCATTGTGACAATGGGTCATTATGATGTCATAATGGGTCATTCTGATGTCATAATGGGCCATTGTGATGTCATAATGGGTCATTGTGATGTCATAGTGGGTCATTGTGATGTCATAATGGGCTATTGTGACAATGGGTCATTGTGATGTCATAATGGGCCATTGTGACAATCGGTCATTGTGATGTCATAATGGGCCATTGTGACAATGGGTCATTGTGATGTCATAATGGGTCAATGTGATGTCATAATGGGCTATTGTGACAATGGGTCATTGTGATGTCATAATGGGCCATTGTGAAAATGGGTCATTGTGATGTCATAATGGACCATTGTGACAATGGGTCATTGTGATGTCATAATGGGCCATTGTGATGTCATAATGGGCCATTGTGACAATGGGCCATTGTGATGTCATAATGGGCCATTGTGACAATGGGTCATTGTGATGTCATAATGGGCCATTGTGATGTCATAACGGGTCATTGTGATGTCATAATGGGTCATTGTTATGTCATAATGGGCTATTGTGACAATGGGTCATTGTGATGTCATAATGGGCCATTGTGACAATCGGCCATTGTGATGTCATAATGGGCCATTGTGACAATTGGTCATTATGATGTCATAATGGGCCATTGTGATGTCATAATGGGCCATTGTGACAATGGGTCATTGTGATGTCATAATGGGCCATTGTGACAATGGGTCATTGTGATGTCATAATGGGCCATTGTGACAATGGGTCATTGTGATGTCAAAATGGGCCATTGTGACAATGGGTCAATGTGATGTCATAATGGGCTATTGTGACAATGGGTCATTGTGATGTCATAATGGGCCATTGTGACAATGGGTCATTGTGATGTCATAATGGGCCATTGTGACAATGGGTCATTGTGATGTCATAATGGGCCATTGTGATGTCATAATGGGCCATTGTGATGTCATAATGGGCCATTGTGACAATGGGTCATTGTGATGTCATAATGGGTCAATGTGATGTCATAATGGGCTATTGTGACAATGGGTCATTGTGATGTCATAATGGGCCATTGTGACAATGGGTCATTGTGATGTCATAATGGACCATTGTGACAATGGGTCATTGTGATGTCATAATGGGCCATTGTGATGTCATAATGGGCTATTGTGACAATGGGTCATTGTGATGTCATAATGGGCCATTGTGACAATGGGTCATTGTGATGTCATAATGGGCCATTGTGATGTCATAATGGACCATTGTGACAATGGGTCATTGTGATGTCATAATGGGCCATTGTGATGTCATAATGGGTAATTGTGATGTCATAATGGGCCATTGTGACAATGGGTCATTGTGATGTCATAATGGGTCAATGTGATGTCATAATGGGCTATTGTGACAATGGGTCATTGTGATGTCATAATGGACCATTGTGACAATGGGTCATTGTGATGTCATAATGGGCCATTGTGATGTCATAATGGGCCATTGTGACAATGGGCCATTGTGATGTCATAATGGGCCATTGTGACAATGGGTCATTGTGATGTCATAATGGGCCATTGTGATGTCATAATGGGTCATTGTGATGTCATAATGGGTCATTGTTATGTCATAATGGGCTATTGTGACAATGGGTCATTGTGATGTCATAATGGGCCATTGTGACTATCGGCCATTGTGATGTCATAATGGGCCATTGTGAAAATTGGTCATTATGATGTCATAATGGGCCATTGTGATGTCATAATGGGCCATTGTGACAATGGGTCATTGTGATGTCATAATGGGCCATTGTGACAATGGGTCATTGTGATGTCATAATGGGCCATTGTGACAATGGGTCATTGTGATGTCAAAATGGGCCATTGTGACAATGGGTCAATGTGATGTCATAATGGGCTATTGTGACAATGGGTCATTGTGATGTCATAATGGGCCATTGTGACAATGGGTCATTGTGATGTCATAATGGGCCATTGTGATGTCATAATGGACCATTGTGACAATGGGTCATTGTGATGTCATAATGGGCCATTGTGATGTCATAATGGGCCATTGTGACAATGGGTCATTGTGATGTCATAATGGGCCATTGTGATAATGGGTCATTGTGATGTCATAATGGGCCATTGTGACAATGGGTCATTGTGATTTCATAATGGGCCATTGTGATAATGGGTCATTATGATGTCATAATGGGCCATTGTGACAATGGGTCATTGTGATGTCATAATGGGCCATTGTGACAATGGGTCATTGTGATGTCATAAAGGGTCATTGTGATGTCATAATGGGCCATTGTGACAATGGGTCATTGTGATGTCATAATGGGTCAATGTGATGTCATAATGGGCTATTGTGACAATGGGTCATTGTGATGTCATAATGGGCCATTGTCACAATGGGTCATTGTGATGTCATAATGGACCATTGTGACAATGGGTCATTGTGATGTCATAATGGGCCATTGTGATGTCATAATGGGCCATTGTGACAATGGGCCATTGTGATGTCATAATGGGCCATTGTGACAATGGGTCATTGTGATGTCATAATGGGCCATTGTGATGTCATAATGGGCCATTGTGACAATGGGTCATTGTGATGTCATAATGGGCCATTGTGACAATGGGTCATTGTGATGTCATAATGGGCTATTGTGACAATGGGTCATTGTGATGTCATAATGGGACCATTGTGATGTCATAATGGGCCATTGTGACAATGGGTCATTGTGATGTCATAATGGGTCATTGTGATGTCATAATGGGCCATTGTGACAATGGGTCATTGTGATGTCATAATGGGTCTATGTGATGTCAAAATGGGCCATTGTGACAATGGGTCATTGTGATGTCATAATGGGCTATTGTGACAATGGTTCATTATGATGTCATAATGGGTCATTGTGATGTCATAATGGGCTATTGTGACAATGGTTCATTATGATGTCATAATGGGTCATTGTGATGTCATAATGGGCTATTGTGACAATTGGTCATTGTGATGTCATAATGGGCCATTGTGACAATGGGTCATTGTGATGTCATAATGGGCCATTGTGACAATTGGTCATTATGATGTCATAATGGGTCATTGTGATGTCATAATGGACCATTGTGACAATGGGTCATTGTGATGTCATAATGGGCCATTGTGATGTCATAATGGGCCATTGTGACAATGGGTCATTGTGATGTCATAAAGGGTCATTGTGATGTCATAATGGGCCATTGTGACAATGGGTCATTGTGATGTCATAATGGGTCAATGTGATGTCATAATGGGCTATTGTGACAATGGGTCATTGTGATGTCATAATGGGCCATTGTGACAATGGGTCATTGTGATGTCATAATGGACCATTGTGACAATGGGTCATTGTGATGTCATAATGGGCCATTGTGATGTCATAATGGGCCATTGTGACAATGGGCCATTGTGATGTCATAATGGGCCATTGTGACAATGGGTCATTGTGATGTCATAATGGGCCATTGTGATGTCATAATGGGCCATTGTGACAATGGGTCATTGTGATGTCATAATGGGCCATTGTGACAATGGGTCATTGTGATGTCATAATGGGCTATTGTGACAATGGGTCATTGTGATGTCATAATGGGACCATTGTGATGTCATAATGGGCCATTGTGACAATGGGTCATTGTGATGTCATAATGGGTCATTGTGATGTCATAATGGGCCATTGTGACAATGGGTCATTGTGATGTCATAATGGGTCTATGTGATGTCAAAATGGGCCATTGTGACAATGGGTCATTGTGATGTCATAATGGGCTATTGTGACAATGGTTCATTATGATGTCATAATGGGTCATTGTGATGTCATAATGGGCTATTGTGACAATTGGTCATTGTGATGTCATAATGGGACCATTGTGATGTCATAATGGGCCATTGTGACAATGGGTCATTGTGATGTCATAATTGGTCATTGTGATGTCATAATGGGCCATTGTGACAATGGGTCATTGTGATGTCATAATTGGTCATTGTGATGTCATAATGGGCCATTGTGACAATGGGTCATTATGATGTCATAATGGGTCATTCTGATGTCATAATGGGCCATTGTGATGTCATAATGGGTCATTGTGATGTCATAGTGGGTCATTGTGATGTCATAATGGGCTATTGTGACAATGGGTCATTGTGATGTCATAATGGGCCATTGTGACAATCGGTCATTGTGATGTCATAATGGGCCATTGTGACAATGGGTCATTGTGATGTCATAATGGGTCATTGTGATGTCATAATGGGCCATTGTGACAATGGGTCATTCTGATGTCATAATGTGTCATTCTGATGTCATAATGGGCCATTGTGATGTCATAATGGGTCATTGTGATGTCATAATGGGTCATTGTGATGTCATAATGGGTCATTGTGATGTCATAATGGGCCATTGTGACAATGGGTCATTGTGATGTCATAATGGACCATTGTGACAATGGGTCATTGTGATGTCATAATGGGCCATTGTGATGTCATAATGGGCCATTGTGACAATGGGTCATTGTGATGTCATAATGGGCCATTGTGACAATGGGTCATTGTGATGTCATAATGGGCCATTGTGATGTCATAATGGGCCATTGTGACAATGGGTCATTGTGATGTCATAATGGGCCATTGTGACAATGGGTCATTGTGATGTCATAATGGGCTATTGTGACAATGGGTCATTGTGATGTCATAATGGGACCATTGTGATGTCATAATGGGCCATTGTGACAATGGGTCATTGTGATGTCATAATGGGTTATTGTGATGTCATAATGGGCCATTGTGACAATGGGTCATTGTGATGTCATAATGGGTCATTGTGATGTCAAAATGGGCCATTGTGACAATGGGTCAATGTGATGTCATAATGGGCTATTGTGACAATGGGTCATTGTGATGTCATAATGGGCCATTGTGACAATGGGTCATTGTGATGTCATAATGGGCCATTGTGATGTCATAATGGACCATTGTGACAATGGGTCATTGTGATGTCATAATGGGCCATTGTGATGTCATAATGGGCCATTGTGATGTCATAATGGGCCATTGTGACAATGGGTCATTGTGATGTCATAATGGGTCAATGTGATGTCATAATGGGCTATTGTGACAATGGGTCATTGTGATGTCATAATGGGCCATTGTGACAATGGGTCATTGTGATGTCATAATGGACCATTGTGACAATGGGTCATTGTGATGTCATAATGGGCCATTGTGATGTCATAATGGGCTATTGTGACAATGGGTCATTGTGATGTCATAATGGGCCATTGTGACAATGGGTCATTGTGATGTCATAATGGGCCATTGTGATGTCATAATGGACCATTGTGACAATGGGTCATTGTGATGTCATAATAGGCCATTGTGATGTCATAATGGGTCATTGTGATGTCATAATGGGCCATTGTGACAATGGGTCATTGTGATGTCATAATGGGTCAATGTGATGTCATAATGGGCTATTGTGACAATGGGTCATTGTGATGTCATAATGGACCATTGTGACAATGGGTCATTGTGATGTCATAATGGGCCATTGTGATGTCATAATGGGCCATTGTGACAATGGGCCATTGTGATGTCATAATGGGCCATTGTGACAATGGGTCATTGTGATGTCATAATGGGCCATTGTGATGTCATAATGGGTCATTGTGATGTCATAATGGGTCATTGTTATGTCATAATGGGCTATTGTGACAATGGGTCATTGTGATGTCATAATGGGCCATTGTGACTATCGGCCATTGTGATGTCATAATGGGCCATTGTGAAAATTGGTCATTATGATGTCATAATGGGCCATTGTGATGTCATAATGGGCCATTGTGACAATGGGTCATTGTGATGTCATAATGGGCCATTGTGACAATGGGTCATTGTGATGTCATAATGGGCCATTGTGACAATGGGTCATTGTGATGTCAAAATGGGCCATTGTGACAATGGGTCAATGTGATGTCATAATGGGCTATTGTGACAATGGGTCATTGTGATGTCATAATGGGCCATTGTGACAATGGGTCATTGTGATGTCATAATGGGCCATTGTGATGTCATAATGGACCATTGTGACAATGGGTCATTGTGATGTCATAATGGGCCATTGTGATGTCATAATGGGCCATTGTGACAATGGGTCATTGTGATGTCATAATGGGCCATTGTGATAATGGGTCATTGTGATGTCATAATGGGCCATTGTGACAATGGGTCATTGTGATTTCATAATGGGCCATTGTGATAATGGGTCATTATGATGTCATAATGGGCCATTGTGACAATGGGTCATTGATATGTCATAATGGGCCATTGTGACAATGGGTCATTGTGAGGTCATAAAGGGTCATTGTGATGTCATAATGGGCCATTGTGACAATGGGTCATTGTGATGTCATAATGGGTCAATGTGATGTCATAATGGGCTATTGTGACAATGGGTCATTGTGATGTCATAATGGGCCATTGTGACAATGGGTCATTGTGATGTCATAATGGACCATTGTGACAATGGGTCATTGTGATGTCATAATGGGCCATTGTGATGTCATAATGGGCCATTGTGACAATGGGCCATTGTGATGTCATAATGGGCCATTGTGACAATGGGTCATTGTGATGTCATAATGGGCCATTGTGATGTCATAATGGGCCATTGTGACAATGGGTCATTGTGATGTCATAATGGGCCATTGTGACAATGGGTCATTGTGATGTCATAATGGGCTATTGTGACAATGGGTCATTGTGATGTCATAATGGGACCATTGTGATGTCATAATGGGCCATTGTGACAATGGGTCATTGTGATGTCATAATGGGTCATTGTGATGTCATAATGGGCCATTGTGACAATGGGTCATTGTGATGTCATAATGGGTCTATGTGATGTCAAAATGGGCCATTGTGACAATGGGTCATTGTGATGTCATAATGGGCTATTGTGACAATGGTTCATTATGATGTCATAATGGGTCATTGTGATGTCATAATGGGCTATTGTGACAATGGTTCATTATGATGTCATAATGGGTCATTGTGATGTCATAATGGGCTATTGTGACAATTGGTCATTGTGATGTCATAATGGGCCATTGTGACAATGGGTCATTGTGATGTCATAATGGGCCATTGTGACAATTGGTCATTATGATGTCATAATGGGTCATTGTGATGTCATAATGGACCATTGTGACAATGGGTCATTGTGATGTCATAATGGGCCATTGTGATGTCATAATGGGCCATTGTGACAATGGGTCATTGTGATGTCATAAAGGGTCATTGTGATGTCATAATGGGCCATTGTGACAATGGGTCATTGTGATGTCATAATGGGTCAATGTGATGTCATAATGGGCTATTGTGACAATGGGTCATTGTGATGTCATAATGGGCCATTGTGACAATGGGTCATTGTGATGTCATAATGGACCATTGTGACAATGGGTCATTGTGATGTCATAATGGGCCATTGTGATGTCATAATGGGCCATTGTGACAATGGGCCATTGTGATGTCATAATGGGCCATTGTGACAATGGGTCATTGTGATGTCATAATGGGCCATTGTGATGTCATAATGGGCCATTGTGACAATGGGTCATTGTGATGTCATAATGGGCCATTGTGACAATGGGTCATTGTGATGTCATAATGGGCTATTGTGACAATGGGTCATTGTGATGTCATAATGGGACCATTGTGATGTCATAATGGGCCATTGTGACAATGGGTCATTGTGATGTCATAATGGGTCATTGTGATGTCATAATGGGCCATTGTGACAATGGGTCATTGTGATGTCATAATGGGTCTATGTGATGTCAAAATGGGCCATTGTGACAATGGGTCATTGTGATGTCATAATGGGCTATTGTGACAATGGTTCATTATGATGTCATAATGGGTCATTGTGATGTCATAATGGGCTATTGTGACAATTGGTCATTGTGATGTCATAATGGGACCATTGTGATGTCATAATGGGCCATTGTGACAATGGGTCATTGTGATGTCATAATTGGTCATTGTGATGTCATAATGGGCCATTGTGACAATGGGTCATTATGATGTCATAATGGGTAATTCTGATGTCATAATGGGCCATTGTGATGTCATAATGGGTCATTGTGATGTCATAGTGGGTCATTGTGATGTCATAATGGGCTATTGTGACAATGGGTCATTGTGATGTCATAATGGGCCATTGTGACAATCGGTCATTGTGATGTCATAATGGGCCATTGTGACAATGGGTCATTGTGATGTCATAATGGGTCATTGTGATGTCATAATGGGCCATTGTGACAATGGGTCATTCTGATGTCATAATGGGTCATTCTGATGTCATAATGGGCCATTGTGATGTCATAATGGGTCATTGTGATGTCATAATGGGTCATTGTGATGTCATAATGGGCCATTGTGACAATGGGTCATTGTGATGTCATAATGGACCATTGTGACAATGGGTCATTGTGATGTCATAATGGACCATTGTGATGTCATAATGGGCCATTGTGACAATGGGTCATTGTGATGTCATAATGGGCCATTGTGACAATGGGTCATTGTGATGTCATAATGGGCCATTGTGATGTCATAATGGGCCATTGTGACAATGGGTCATTGTGATGTCATAATGGGCCATTGTGACAATGGGTCATTGTGATGTCATAATGGGCTATTGTGACAATGGGTCATTGTGATGTCATAATGGGACCATTGTGATGTCATAATGGGCCATTGTGACAATGGGTCATTGTGATGTCATAATGGGTTATTGTGATGTCATAATGGGCCATTGTGACAATGGGTCATTGTGATGTCATAATGGGTCATTGTGATGTCAAAATGGGCCATTGTGACAATGGGTCAATGTGATGTCATAATGGGCTATTGTGACAATGGGTCATTGTGATGTCATAATGGGCCATTGTGACAATGGGTCATTGTGATGTCATAATGGGCCATTGTGATGTCATAATGGACCATTGTGACAATGGGTCATTGTGATGTCATAATGGGCCATTGTGATGTCATAATGGGCCATTGTGACAATGGGTCATTGTGATGTCATAATGGGCCATTGTGATAATGGGTCATTGTGATGTCATAATGGGCCATTGTGACAATGGGTCATGGTGATGTCATAATGGGCCATTGTGACAATTGGTCATTATGATGTCATAATGGGCCATTGTGATGTCATAATGGGCCATTGTGACAATGGGTCATTGTGATGTCATAAAGGGTCATTGTGATGTCATAATGGGCCATTGTGACAATGGGTCATTGTGATGTCATAATGGGTCAATGTGATGTCATAATGGGCTATTGTGACAATGGGTCATTGTGATGTCATAATGGGCCATTGTGACAATGGGTCATTGTGATGTCATAATGGGCTATTGTGACAATGGGTCATTGTGAAGTCATAATGGGACCATTGTGATGTCATAATGGGCCATTGTGACAATGGGTCATTGTGATGTCATAATGGGTCATTGTGATGTCATAATGGGCCATTGTGACAATGGGTCATTGTGATGTCATAATGGGTCTATGTGATGTCATAATGGGCCATTGTGACAATGGGTCATTGTGATGTCATAATGGGCCATTGTGACAATGGGTCATTGTGATGTCATAATGGGCCATTGTGACAATGGGTCATTGTGATGTCATAATGGGCCATTGTGACAATGGGTCATTGTGATGTCATAATGGGCTATTGTGACAATGGGTCATTGTGATGTCATAATGGGACCATTGTGATGTCATAATGGGACATTGTGACAATGGGTCATTGTGATGTCATAATGGGTCATTGTGATGTCATAATGGGCCATTGTGACAATGGGTCATTGTGATGTCATAATGGGCTATTGTGACAATGGTTCATTATGATGTCATAATGGGTCATTGTGATGTCATAATGGGCTATTGTGACAATTGGTCATTGTGATGTCATAATGGACCATTGTGACAATGGGTCATTGTGATGTCATAATGGGCCATTGTGACAATTGGTCATTTTGATGTCATAATGGGTCATTGTGATGTCATAATGGACCATTGTGACAATGGGTCATTGTGATGTCATAATGGGCCATTGTGATGTCATAATGGGCCATTGTGACAATGGGCCATTGTGATGTCATAATGGGCCATTGTGACAATGGGTCATTGTGATGTCATAATGGGTTATTGTGATGTCATAATGGGCCATTGTGACAATGGGTCATTGTGATGTCATAATGGGTCAATGTGATGTCATAATGGGTTATTGTGACAATGGGTCATTGTGATGTCATAATGGGCCATTGTGACAATGGGTCATTGTGATGTCATAATGGACCATTGTGACAATGGGTCATTGTGATGTCATAATGGGCCATTGTAATGTCATAATGGGCCATTGTGACAATGGGCCATTGTGATGTCATAATGGGCCATTGTGACAATGGGTCATTGTGATGTCATAATGGGTCATTGTGATGTCATAATGGGCCATTGTGACAATGGGTCATTGTGATGTCATAATGGGTTATTGTGACAATGGGTCATTGTGATGTCATAATGGGCCATTGTGACAATGGGTCATTGTGATGTCATAATGGGCCATTGTGACAATGGGTCATTGTAATGTCATAATGGGCCATTGTGACAATGGGTCATTGTGATGTCATAATGGGCCATTGTGACAATGGGTCATTGTGTTGTCATAATGGGCCATTGTGACAATGGGTCATTGTGATGTCATAATGGCCCATTGTGATGTCATAATGGGCCATTCTGACAATGGGTCATTGTGATGTCATAATGGGCCATTGTGATGTCATAATGGGCCATTGTGACAATGGGCCATTGTGATGTCATAATGGGCCATTGTGATGTCATAATGGGCCATTGTGACAATGGGTCATTATGATGTCATAATGGATCATTGTGATGTCATAATGGGCCATTGTGACAATGGGTCATTGTGATGTCATAATGGACCATTGTGACAATGGGTCATTGTGATGTCATAATGGTCCATTGTGATGTCATAATGGGCCATTGTGACAATGGGTCATTGTGATGTCATAATGGGTCATTGTGACAATGGGTCATTGTGATGTCATAATGGGCCATTATGACAATGGGTCATTGTGATGTCATAATGGGCTATTGTGACAATGGGTCATTGTGATGTCATAATGGGCCATTGTGATGTCATAATGGGCCATTGTGACAATGGGTCATTGTGATGTCATAATGGGCCATTGTGACAATGGGTCATTGTGATGTCATAATGGGCTATTGTGACAATGGGGCATTGTGATGTCATAATGGGCCATTGTGATATCATAATGGGCCATTGTGACAATGGGTCATTGTGATGTCATAATGGACCATTGTGACAATGGGTCATTGTGATGTCATAATGGGCCATTGTGATGTCATAATGGGCCATTGTGACAATGGGCCATTGTGATGTCATAATGGGCCATTGTGACAATGGGCCATTGTGATGTCATAATGGGCCATTGTGACAATGGGTCATTGTGTTGTCATAATGGGCCATTGTGATGTCATAATGGGCCATTGTAAAATGGGTCATTGTGATGTCATAATGGGCCATTGTGACAATTGGTCATTATGATGTCATAATTGGTCATTGTGATGTCATAATGGACCATTGTGACAATGGGTCATTGTGATGTAATAATGGGCCATTGTGATGTCATAATGGGCCATTGTGACAATGGGTCGTTGTGATGTCATAAAGGGTCATTGTGATGTCATAATGGGCCATTGTGACAATGGGTCATTGTGATATCATTATGGGTCAATGTGATGTCATAATGGGCTATTGTGACAATGGGTCATTGTGATGTCATAATGGGCCATTGTGACAATGGGTCATTGTGATGTCATAATGGGCCATTGTGACAATGGGTCATTGTGATGTCATAATGGGCCATTGTGACAATGGGTCAATGTGATGTCATAATGGGCCATTGTGACAATGGGTCATTGTGATGTCATAATGGGCCATTGTGACAATGGGTCATTGTGATGTCATAATGGGCCATTGTGATGTCATAATGGACCATTGTGACAATGGGTCATTGTGATGTCATAATGGGCCATTGTGATGTCATAATGGGCCATTGTGACAATGGGTCATTGTGATGTCATAATGGGCCATTGTGATAATGGGTCATTGTGATGTCATAATGGGCCATTGTGACAATGGGTCATTGTGATGTCATAATGGGCCATTGTGACAATTGGTCATTATGATGTCATAATGGGTCATTGTGATGTCATAATGGACCATTGTGACAATGGGTCATTGTGATTTCATAATGGGCCATTGTGATGTCATAATGGGCCATTGTGACAATGGGTCATTGTGATGTCATAAAGGGTCATTGTGATGTCATAATGGGCCATTGTGACAATGGGTCATTGTGATGTCATAATGGGTCAATGTGATGTCATAATGGGCTATTGTGACAATGGGTCATTGTGATGTCATAATGGGCCATTGTGACAATGGGTCATTGTGATGTCATAATGGTCCATTGTGACAATGGGTCATTGTGATGTCATAATGGGCCATTGTGATGTCATAATGGGCCATTGTGACAATGGGTCATTGTGATGTCATAATGGGCCATTGTGACAATGGGTCATTGTGATGTCATAATGGGCCATTGTGATGTCATAATGGGCCATTGTGACAATGGGTCATTGTGATGTCATAATGGGCCATTGTGACAATGGGTCATTGTGATGTCATAATGGGCTATTGTGACAATGGGTCATTGTGATGTCATAATGGGACCATTGTGATGTCATAATGGGCCATTGTGACAATGGGTCATTGTGATGTCATAATGGGTCATTGTGATGTCATAATGGGCCATTGTGACAATGGGTCATTGTGATGTCATAATTGGTCATTGTGATGTCATAATGGGCCATTGTGACAATGGGTCATTATGATGTCATAATGGGTCATTCTGATGTCATAATGGGCCATTGTGATGTCATAATGGGTCATTGTGATGTCATAGTGGGTCATTGTGATGTCATAATGGGCTATTGTGACAATGGGTCATTGTGATGTCATAATGGGCCATTGTGACAATCGGTCATTGTGATGTCATAATGGGCCATTGTGACAATGGGTCATTGTGATGTCATAATGGGTCATTGTGATGTCATAATGGGCCATTGTGACAATGGGTCATTCTGATGTCATAATGGGTCATTCTGATGTCATAATGGGCCATTGTGATGTCATAATGGGTCATTGTGATGTCATAATGGGTCATTGTGATGTCATAATGGGCCATTGTGACAATGGGTCATTGTGATGTCATAATGGACCATTGTGACAATGGGTCATTGTGATGTCATAATGGGCCATTGTGATGTCATAATGGGCCATTGTGACAATGGGTCATTGTGATGTCATAATGGGCCATTGTGACAATGGGTCATTGTGATGTCATAATGGGCCATTGTGATGTCATAATGGGCCATTGTGACAATGGGTCATTGTGATGTCATAATGGGTCATTGTGATGTCAAAATGGGCCATTGTGACAATGGGTCATTGTGATGTCATAATGGGCTATTGTGACAATGGTTCATTATGATGTCATAATGGGTCATTGTGATGTCATAATGGGCTATTGTGACAATTGGTCATTGTGATGTCATAATGGGCCATTGTGACAATGGGTCATTGTGATGTCATAATGGGTCATTGTGATGTCATAATGGGCCATTGTGACAATGGGTCATTATGATGTCATAATGGGTCATTCTGATGCCATAATGGGCCATTGTGATGTCATAATGGGTCATTGTGATGTCATAGTGGGTCATTGTGATGTCATAATGGGCTATTGTGACAATGGGTCATTGTGATGTCATAATGGGCCATTGTGACAATCGGTCATTGTGATGTCATAATGGGCCATTGTGACAATGGGTCATTGTGATGTCATAATGGGTCATTGTGATGTCATAATGGGCCATTGTGACAATGGGTCATTGTGATGTCATAATGGGTCATTCTGATGTCATAATGGGCCATTGTGATGTCATAATGGGTCATTGTGATGTCATAATGGGTCATTGTGATGTCATAATGGGCCATTGTGACAATGGGTCATTGTGATGTC
This sequence comes from Engystomops pustulosus, assembly GCF_040894005.1. Classification (NCBI taxonomy): domain Eukaryota; kingdom Metazoa; phylum Chordata; class Amphibia; order Anura; family Leptodactylidae; genus Engystomops; species Engystomops pustulosus. Next base: position 91,584,769 of record NC_092411.1, on the reverse strand, counting down.
ATAATGGGTCAATGTGATGTCATAATGGGCTATTGTGACAATGGGTCATTGTGATGTCATAATGGGCCATTGTGACAATGGGTCATTGTGATGTCATAATGGACCATTGTGACAATGGGTCATTGTGATGTCATAATGGGCCATTGTGATGTCATAATGGGCCATTGTGATGTCATAATGGGCCATTGTGACAATGGGCCATTGTGATGTCATAATGGGCCATTGTGACAATGGGTCATTGTGATGTCATAATGGGCCATTGTGATGTCATAATGGGCCATTGTGACAATGGGTCATTGTGATGTCATAATGGGCCATTGTGACAATGGGTCATTGTGATGTCATAATGGGCTATTGTGACAATGGGTCATTGTGATGTCATAATGGGACCATTGTGATGTCATAATGGGCCATTGTGACAATGGGTCATTGTGATGTCATAATGGGTCATTGTGATGTCATAATGGGCCATTGTGACAATGGGTCATTGTGATGTCATAATGGGTCATTGTGATGTCAAAATGGGCCATTGTGACAATGGGTCATTGTGATGTCATAATGGGCTATTGTGACAATGGTTCATTATGATGTCATAATGGGTCATTGTGATGTCATAATGGGCTATTGTGACAATTGGTCATTGTGATGTCATAATGGGACCATTGTGATGTCTTAATGGGCCATTGTGACAATGGGTCATTGTGATGTCATAATGGGTCATTGTGATGTCATAATGGGCCATTGTGACAATGGGTCATTATGATGTCATAATGGGTCATTCTGATGTCATAATGGGCCATTGTGATGTCATAATGGGACCATTGTGATGTCATAATGGGCCATTGTGACAATGGGTCATTGTGATGTCATAATGGGCCATTGTGACAATGGGTCATTGTGATGTCATAATGGGCTATTGTGACAATGGGTCATTGTGATGTCATAATGGGACCATTGTGATGTCATAATGGGCCATTGTGACAATGGGTCATTGTGATGTCTTAATGGGTCATTGTGATGTCATAATGGGCCATTGTGACAATGGGTCATTGTGATGTCATAATGGGTCATTGTGATGTCAAAACGGGCCATTGTGACAATGGGTCATTGTGATGTCATAATGGGCTATTGTGACAATGGTTCATTATGATGTCATAATGGGTCATTGTGATGTCATAATGGGCTATTGTGACAATTGGTCATTGTGATGTCATAATGGGACCATTGTGATGTCATAATTGGCCATTGTGACAATGGGTCATTGTGATGTCATAATGGGTCATTGTGATGTCATAATTGGCCATTGTGACAATGGGTCATTATGAGGTCATAATGGGTCATTCTGATGTCATAATGGGCCATTGTGATGTCATAATGGGTCATTGTGATGTCATAGTGGGTCATTGTGATGTCATAATGGGCTATTGTGACAATGGGTCATTGTGATGTCATAATGGGCCATTGTGACAATCGGTCATTGTGATGTCATAATGGGCCATGGTGACAATGGGTCATTGTGATGTCATAATGGGTCATTGTGATGTCATAATGGGCCATTGTGACAATGGGTCATTGTGATGTCATAATGGGTCATTGTGATGTCATAATGGGCCATTGTGATGTCATAATGGGTCATTGTGATGTCATAATGGGTCATTGTGATGTCATAATGGGCTATTGTGACAATGGGTCATTGTGATGTCATAATGGGCCATTGTGACAATCGGCCATTGTGATGTCATAATGGGCCATTGTGAAAATTGGTCATTATGATGTCATAATGGGCCATTGTGATGTCATAATGGGCCATTGTGACAATGGGTCATTGTGATGTCATAATGGGCCATTGTGACAATGGGTCATTGTGATGTCAAAATGGGCCATTGTGACAATGGGTCAATGTGATGTCATAATGGGCCATTGTGACAATGGGTCATTGTGATGTCATAATGGGCCATTGTGACAATGGGTCATTGTGATGTCATAATGGGCCATTGTGATGTCATAATGGGCCATTGTGACAATGGGCCATTGTGATGTCATAATGGGCCATTGTGACAATGGGTCATTGTGATGTCATAATGGGCCATTGTGATGTCATAATGGGCCATTGTGACAATGGGTCATTGTGATGTCATAATGGGCCATTGTGACAATGGGTCATTGTGATGTCATAATGGACCATTGTGACAATGGGTCATTGTGATGTCATAATGGGCCATTGTGATGTCATAATGGGCCATTGTGACAATGGGCCATTGTGATGTCATAATGGACCATTGTGACAATGGGTCATTGTGATGTCATAATGGGCCATTGTGATGTCATAATGGGCCATTGTGACAATGGGTCATTGTGATGTCATAATGGGCCATTGTGACAATGGGTCATTGTGATGTCATAATGGGCTATTGTGACAATGGGTCATTGTGATGTCATAATGGGACCATTGTGATGTCATAATGGGCCATTGTGACAATGGGTCATTGTGATGTCATAATGGGTCATTGTGATGTCATAATGGGCCATTATGACAATGGGTCATTGTGATGTCATAATGGGTCATTGTGATGTCAAAATGGGCCATTGTGACAATGGGTCATTGTGATGTCATAATGGGCTATTGTGACAATGGTTCATTATGTTGTCATAATGGGTCATTGTGATGTCATAATGGGCTATTGTGACAATTGGTCATTGTGATGTCTTAATGGGACCATTGTGATGTCATAATGGGCCATTGTGACAATGGGTCATTGTGATGTCATAATGGGTCATTGTGATGTCATAATGGGCCATTGTGACAATGGGTCATTATGATGTCATAATGGGTCATTCTGATGTCATAATGGGCCATTGTGATGTCATAATGGGTCATTGTGATGTCATAGTGGGTCATTGTGATGTCATAATGGGCTATTGTGACAATGGGTCATTGTGATGTCATAATGGGCCATTGTGATGTCATAATGGGTCATTGTGATGTCATAGTGGGTCATTGTGACAATGGGTCATTGTGATGTCATAATGGGTCATTGTGATGTCATTATGTGCCATTGTGACAATGGGTCATTCTGATGTCATAATGGGTCATTCTGATGTCATAATGGGCCATTGTGATGTCATAATGGGTCATTGTGATGTCATAATGGGTCATTGTGATGTCATAATGGGCTATTGTGACAATGGGTCATTGTGATGTCATAATGGGCCATTGTGACAATCGGCCATTGTGATGTCATAATGGGCCATTGTGACAATGGGTCATTGTGATGTCATAATGGGTCATTGTGACAATGGGTCATTGTGATGTCATAATGGGTCATTGTGATGTCATAATGGGCCATTGTGACAATGGGCCATTGTGATGTCATAATGGGCCATTGTGACAATGGGTCATTGTGATGTCATAATGGGTCATTGTGATGTCATAATGGGCCATTGTGACAATGGGTCATTGTGATGTCATAATGGGTCAATGTGATGTCATAATGGGTTATTGTGACAATGGGTCATTGTGATGTCATAATGGGCCATTGTGACAATGGGTCATTGTGATGTCATAATGGGCCATTGTGACAATGGGTAATTGTGATGTCATAATGGGCCATTGTGACAATGGGTCATTGTGATGTCATAATGGGCCATTGTGACAATGGGTAATTGTGATGTCATAATGGGCCATTGTGACAATGGGTCATTGAGATGTCATAATGGGCCATTGTGACAATGGGTCATTGTGATGTCATAATGGGCTATTGTGACAATGGGTCATTGTGATGTCATAATGGGACCATTGTGATGTCATAATGGGCCATTGTGACAATGGGTCATTGTGATGTCATAATGGGTCATTGTGATGTCATAATGGGCCATTGTGACAATGGGTCATTCTGATGTCATAATGGGTCATTCTGATGTCATAATGGGCCATTGTGATGTCATAATGGGTCATTGTGATGTCATAATGGGTCATTGTGATGTCATAATGGGCTATTGTGACAATGGGTCATTGTGATGTCATAATGGGCCATTGTGACAATCGGCCATTGTGATGTCATAATGGGCCATTGTGAAAATGGGTCATTGTGATGTCATAATGGGTCATTGTGACAATAAGTCATTGTGATGTCATAATGGGTCATTGTGATGTCATAATGGGCCATTGTGACAATGGGCCATTGTGATGTCATAATGGGCCATTGTGATGTCATAATGGGCCATTGTGACAATGGGTCATTGTGATGTCATAATGGGTCATTGTGATGTCATAATGGGCCATTGTGACAATGGGTCATTGTGATGTCATAATGGGTCAATGTGATGTCATAATGGGTTATTGTGACAATGGGTCATTGTGATGTCATAATGGGCCATTGTGACAATGGGTCATTGTGATGTCATAATGGGCCATTGTGACAATGGGTCATTGTGTTGTCATAATGGGCCATTGTGACAATGGGTCATTGTGATGTCATAATGGCCAATTGTGATGTCATAATGGGCCATTCTGACAATGGGTCATTGTGATGTCATAATGGCCCATTGTGATGTCATAATGGGCCATTGTGACAATGGGCCATTGTGATGTCATAATGGGCCATTGTGATATCATAATGGGCCATTGTGACAATGGGTCATTATGATGTCATAATGGATCATTGTGATGTCATAATGGGCCATTGTGACAATGGGTCATTGTGATGTCATAATGGACCATTGTGACAATGGGTCATTGTGATGTCATAATGGTCCATTGTGATGTCATAATGGGCCATTGTGACAATGGGTCATTGTGATGTCATAATGGGTCATTGTGATGTCATAATGGGCCATTGTGACAATGGGTCATTGTGATGTCATAATGGGCCATTATGACAATGGGTCATTGTGATGTCATAATGGGCTATTGTGACAATGGGTCATTGTGATGTCATAATGGGCCATTGTGATGTCATAATGGGCCATTGTGACAATGGGTCATTGTGATGTCATAATGGGCCATTGTGACAATCGGTCATTGTGATGTCATAATGGGCTATTGTGACAATGGGTCATTGTGATGTCATAATGGGCCATTGTGATGTCATAATGGGCCATTGTGACAATGGGTCATTGTGATGTCATAATGGACCATTGTGACAATGGGTCATTGTGATGTCATAATGGGCCATTGTGATGTCATAATGGGCCATTGTGACAATGGGCCATTGTGATGTCATAATGGGCCATTGTGACAATGGGTCATTGTGATGTCATTATGGGTCATTGTGATGTCATAATGGGCCATTGTGACAATGGGTCATTGTGATGTCATAATGGGTCAATGTGATGTCATAATGGGTTATTGTGACAATGGGTCATTGTGATGTCATAATGGGCCATTGTGACAATCGGTCATTGTGATGTCATAATGGGCCATGGTGACAATGGGTCATTGTGATGTCATAATGGGTCATTGTGATGTCATAATGGGCCATTGTGACAATGGGTCATTGTGATGTCATAATGGGTCATTGTGATGTCATAATGGGCCATTGTGATGTCATAATGGGTCATTGTGATGTCATAATGGGTCATTGTGATGTCATAATGGGCTATTGTGACAATGGGTCATTGTGATGTCATAATGGGCCATTGTGACAATCGGCCATTGTGATGTCATAATGGGCCATTGTGAAAATTGGTCATTATGATGTCATAATGGGCCATTGTGATGTCATAATGGGCCATTGTGACAATGGGTCATTGTGATGTCATAATGGGCCATTGTGACAATGGGTCATTGTGATGTCAAAATGGGCCATTGTGACAATGGGTCAATGTGATGTCATAATGGGCCATTGTGACAATGGGTCATTGTGATGTCATAATGGGCCATTGTGACAATGGGTCATTGTGATGTCATAATGGGCCATTGTGATGTCATAATGGGCCATTGTGACAATGGGCCATTGTGATGTCATAATGGGCCATTGTGACAATGGGTCATTGTGATGTCATAATGGGCCATTGTGATGTCATAATGGGCCATTGTGACAATGGGTCATTGTGATGTCATAATGGGCCATTGTGACAATGGGTCATTGTGATGTCATAATGGACCATTGTGACAATGGGTCATTGTGATGTCATAATGGGCCATTGTGATGTCATAATGGGCCATTGTGACAATGGGCCATTGTGATGTCATAATGGACCATTGTGACAATGGGTCATTGTGATGTCATAATGGGCCATTGTGATGTCATAATGGGCCATTGTGACAATGGGTCATTGTGATGTCATAATGGGCCATTGTGACAATGGGTCATTGTGATGTCATAATGGGCTATTGTGACAATGGGTCATTGTGATGTCATAATGGGACCATTGTGATGTCATAATGGGCCATTGTGACAATGGGTCATTGTGATGTCATAATGGGTCATTGTGATGTCATAATGGGCCATTATGACAATGGGTCATTGTGATGTCATAATGGGTCATTGTGATGTCAAAATGGGCCATTGTGACAATGGGTCATTGTGATGTCATAATGGGCTATTGTGACAATGGTTCATTATGTTGTCATAATGGGTCATTGTGATGTCATAATGGGCTATTGTGACAATTGGTCATTGTGATGTCTTAATGGGACCATTGTGATGTCATAATGGGCCATTGTGACAATGGGTCATTGTGATGTCATAATGGGTCAATGTGATGTCATAATGGGCCATTGTGACAATGGGTCATTGTGATGTCATAATGGGCCATTGTGACAATGGGTCATTGTGATGTCATAATGGGCCATTGTGATGTCATAATGGGCCATTGTGACAATGGGCCATTGTGATGTCATAATGGGCCATTGTGACAATGGGTCATTGTGATGTCATAATGGGCCATTGTGATGTCATAATGGGCCATTGTGACAATGGGTCATTGTGATGTCATAATGGGCCATTGTGACAATGGGTCATTGTGATGTCATAATGGACCATTGTGACAATGGGTCATTGTGATGTCATAATGGGCCATTGTGATGTCATAATGGGCCATTGTGACAATGGGCCATTGTGATGTCATAATGGACCATTGTGACAATGGGTCATTGTGATGTCATAATGGGCCATTGTGATGTCATAATGGGCCATTGTGACAATGGGTCATTGTGATGTCATAATGGGCCATTGTGACAATGGGTCATTGTGATGTCATAATGGGCTATTGTGACAATGGGTCATTGTGATGTCATAATGGGACCATTGTGATGTCATAATGGGCCATTGTGACAATGGGTCATTGTGATGTCATAATGGGTCATTGTGATGTCATAATGGGCCATTATGACAATGGGTCATTGTGATGTCATAATGGGTCATTGTGATGTCATAATGGGCTATTGTGACAATGGGTCATTGTGATGTCATAATGGGCCATTGTGACAATCGGCCATTGTGATGTCATAATGGGCCATTGTGACAATTGGTCATTATGATGTCATAATGGGCCATTGTGATGTCATAATGGGCCATTGTGACAATGGGTCATTGTGATGTCATAATGGGCCATTGTGACAATGGGTCATTGTGATGTCATAATGGGCCATTGTGACAATGGGTCATTGTGATGTCAAAATGGGCCATTGTGACAATGGGTCAATGGGATGTCATAATGGGCCATTGTGACAATGGGTCATTGTGATGTCATAATGGGCCATTGTGACAATGGGTCATTGTGATGTCATAATGGGCCATTGTGATGTCATAATGGACCATTGTGACAATGGGTCATTGTGATGTCATAATGGACCATTGTGACAATGGGTCATTGTGATGTCATAATGGGCCATTGTGATGTCATAATGGGCCATTGTGACAATGGGCCATTGTGATGTCATAATGGGCCATTGTGACAATGGGTCATTGTGATGTCATAATGGGCCATTGTGATGTCATAATGGGCCATTGTGACAATGGGTCATTGTGATGTCATAATGGGCCATTGTGACAATGGGTCATTGTGATGTCATAATGGACCATTGTGACAATGGGTCATTGTGATGTCATAATGGGCCATTGTGATGTCATAATGGGCCATTGTGACAATGGGTCATTGTGATGTCATAATGGGCCATTGTGACAATGGGTCATTGTGATGTCATAATGGGTCATTGTGATGTCAAAATGGGCCATTGTGACAATGGGTCATTGTGATGTCATAATGGGCTATTGTGACAATGGTTCATTATGATGTCATAATGGGTCATTGTGATGTCATAATGGGCTATTGTGACAATTGGTCATTGTGATGTCATAATGGGCCATTGTGACAATGGGTCATTGTGATGTCATAATGGGCTATTGTGACAATGGGTCATTGTGATGTCATAATGGGCCATTGTGACAATCGGCCATTGTGATGTCATAATGGGCCATTGTGACAATGGGTCATTGTGATGTCATAATGGGTCATTGTGACAATGGGTCATTGTGATGTCATAATGGGTCATTGTGATGTCATAATGGGCCATTGTGACAATGGGCCATTGTGATGTCATAGTGGGCCATTGTGATGTCATAATGGGCCATTGTGACAATGGGTCATTGTGATGTCATAATGGGTCATTGTGATGTCATAATGGGCCATTGTGACAATGGGTCATTGTGATGTCATAATGGGTCATTGTGATGTCATAATGGGTTATTGTGACAATGGGTCATTGTGATGTCATAATGGGCCATTGTGACAATGGGTCATTGTGATGTCATAATGGGCCATTGTGACAATGGGTCATTGTGATGTCATAATGGGCCATTGTGACAATGGGTCATTGAGATGTCATAATGGGCCATTGTGACAATGGGTCATTGTGATGTCATAATGGGCTATTGTGACAATGGGTCATTGTGATGTCATAATGGGACCATTGTGATGTCATAATGGGCCATTGTGACAATGGGTCATTGTGATGTCATAATGGGTCATTGTGATGTCATAATGGGCCATTGTGACAATGGGTCATTGTGATGTCATAATGGGTCATTGTGATGTCAAAATGGGCCATTGTGACAATGGGTCATTGTGATGTCATAATGGGCTATTGTGACAATGGTTCATTATGATATCATAATGGGTCATTGTGATGTCATAATGGGCTATTGTGACAATTGGTCATTGTGATGTCATAATGGGACCATTGTGATGTCATAATGGGCCATTGTGACAATGGGTCATTGTGATGTCATAATGGGTCATTGTGATGTCATAATGGGCCATTGTGACAATGGGTCATTATGATGTCATAATGGGTCATTCTGATGTCATAATGGGCCATTGTGATGTCATAATGGGTCATTGTGATGTCATAGTGGGTCATTGTGAAGTCATAATGGGCTATTGTGACAATGGGTCATTGTGATGTCATAATGGGCCATTGTGACAAACGGTCATTGTGATGTCATAATGGGCCATTGTGACAATGGGTCATTGTGATGTCATAATGGGTCATTGTGATGTCATAATGGGCCATTGTGACAATGGGTCATTCTGATGTCATAATGGGTCATTCTGATGTCATAATGGGCCATTGTGATGTCATAATGGGTCATTGTGATGTCATAATGGGTCATTGTGATGTCATAATGGGCTATTGTGACAATGGGTCATTGTGATGTCATAATGGGCCATTGTGACAATCGGCCATTGTGATGTCATAATGGGCCATTGTGACAATTGGTCATTATGATGTCATAATGGGCCATTGTGATGTCATAATGGGCCATTGTGACAATGGGTCATTGTGATGTCATAATGGGCCATTGTGACAATGGGTCATTGTGATGTCATAATGGGCCATTGTGACAATGGGTCATTGTGATGTCAAAATGGGCCATTGTGACAATGGGTCAATGTGATGTCATAATGGGCTATTGTGACAATGGGTCATTGTGATGTCATAATGGGCCATTGTGACAATGGGTCATTGTGATGTCATAATGGGCCATTGTGATGTCATAATGGACCATTGTGACAATGGGTCATTGTGATGTCATAATGGGCCATTGTGATGTCATAATGGGCCATTGTGACAATGGGTCATTGTGATGTCATAATGGGCCATTGTGATAATGGGTCATTGTGATGTCATAATGGGCCATTGTGACAATGGGTCATTGTGATGTCATAATGGGCCATTGTGATAATGGGTCATTATGATGTCATAATGGGCCATTGTGACAATGGGTCATTGTGATGTCATAATGGGCCATTGTGACAATGGGTCATTGTGATGTCATAAAGGGTCATTGTGATGTCATAATGGGCCATTGTGACAATGGGTCATTGTGATGTCATAATGGGTCAATGTGATGTCATAATGGGCTATTGTGACAATGGGTCATTGTGATGTCATAATGGGCCATTGTGACAATGGGTCATTGTGATGTCATAATGGACCATTGTGACAATGGGTCATTGTGATGTCATAATGGGCCATTGTGATGTCATAATGGGCCATTGTGACAATGGGCCATTGTGATGTCATAATGGGCCATTGTGACAATGGGTCATTGTGATGTCATAATGGGCCATTGTGATGTCATAATGGGCCATTGTGACAATGGGTCATTGTGATGTCATAATGGGCCATTGTGACAATGGGTCATTGTGATGTCATAATGGGCTATTGTGACAATGGGTCATTGTGATGTCATAATGGGACCATTGTGATGTCATAATGGGCCATTGTGACAATGGGTCATTGTGATGTCATAATGGGTCATTGTGATGTCATAATGGGCCATTGTGACAATGGGTCATTGTGATGTCATAATGGGTCTATGTGATGTCAAAATGGGCCATTGTGACAATGGGTCATTGTGATGTCATAAAGGGCTATTGTGACAATGGTTCAATATGATGTCATAATGGGCCATTGTGATGTCATAATGGGTCATTGTGATGTCATAGTGGGTCATTGTGATGTCATAATGGGCTATTGTGACAATGGGTCATTGTGATGTCATAATGGGCCATTGTGACAATCGGTCATTGTGATGTCATAATGGGCCATTGTGACAATGGGTCATTGTGATGTCATAATGGGTCATTGTGATGTCATAATGGGCCATTGTGACAATGGGTCATTCTGATGTCATAATGGGTCATTGTGATGTCATAATGGGCCATTGTGATGTCATAATGGGTCATTGTGATGTCATAATGGGTCATTGTGATGTCATAATGGGCTATTGTGACAATGGGTCATTGTGATGTCATAATGGGCCATTGTGACAATCGGCCATTGTGATGTCATAATGGGCCATTGTGACAATTGGTCATTATGATGTCATAATGGGCCATTGTGATGTCATAATGGGCCATTGTGACAATGGGTCATTGTGATGTCATAATGGGCCATTGTGACAATGGGTCATTGTGATGTCATAATGGGCCATTGTGACAATGGGTCATTGTGATGTCAAAATGGGCCATTGTGACAATGGGTCAATGTGATGTCATAATGGGCTATTGTGACAATGGGTCATTGTGATGTCATAATGGGCCATTGTGACAATGGGTCATTGTGATGTCATAATGGGCCATTGTGATGTCATAATGGACCATTGTGACAATGGGTCATTGTGATGTCATAATGGGCCATTGTGATGTCATAATGGGCCATTGTGACAATGGGTCATTGTGATGTCATAGTGGGCCATTGTGATAATGGGTCATTGTGATGTCATAATGGGCCATTGTGACAATGGGTCATTGTGATGTCATAATGGGCCATTGTGATGTCATAATGGGCCATTGTGACAATGGGCCATTGTGATGTCATAATGGGCCATTGTGACAATGGGTCATTGTGATGTCATAAAGGGTCATTGTGATGTCATAATGGGCCATTGTGACAATGGGTCATTGTGATGTCATAATGGGTCAATGTGATGTCATAATGGGCTATTGTGACAATGGGTCATTGTGATGTCATAATGGGCCATTGTGACAATGGGTCATTGTGATGTCATAATGGACCATTGTGACAATGGGTCATTGTGATGTCATAATGGGCCATTGTGATGTCATAATGGGCCATTGTGACAATGGGCCATTGTGATGTCATAATGGGCCATTGTGACAATGGGTCATTGTGATGTCATAATGGGCCATTGTGATGTCCTAATGGGCCATTGTGACAATGGGTCATTGTGATGTCATAATGGGCCATTGTGACAATGGGTCATTGTGATGTCATAATGGGCTATTGTGACAATGGGTCATTGTGATGTCATAATGGGACCATTGTGATGTCATAATGGGCCATTGTGACAATGGGTCATTGTGATGTCATAATGGGTCTATGTGATGTCAAAATGGGCCATTGTGACAATGGGTCATTGTGATGTCATAATGGGCTATTGTGACAATGGTTCATTATGATGTCATAATGGGTCATTGTGATGTCATAATGGGCTATTGTGACAATGGTTCATTATGATGTCATAATGGGTCATTGTGATGTCATAATGGGCTATTGTGACAATTGGTCATTGTGATGTCATAATGGGCCATTGTGACAATGGGTCATTGTGATGTCATAATGGGCCATTGTGACAATTGGTCATTATGATGTCATAATGGGTCATTGTGATGTCATAATGGACGATTGTGACAATGGGTCATTGTGATGTCATAATGGGTCATTGTGATGTCATAATGGGTCAATGTGATGTCATAATGGGCCATTGTGACAATGGGTCATTGTGATGTCATAATGGGCCATTGTGATGTCATAATGGGCCATTGTGACAATGGGTCATTGTGATGTCATAATGGGCCATTGTGACAATGGGTCATTGTGATGTCATAATGGGCAATTGTGACAATGGGTCATTGTGATGTCATAATGGGTCATTGTGATGTCATAATGGGCCATTGTGACAATGGGTCATTGTGATGTCATAATGGGTCATTGTGATGTCATAATGGGCCATTGTGACAATGGGTCATTGTGATGTCATAAAGGGTCTATGTGATGTCAAAATGGGCCATTGTGACAATGGGTCATTGTGATGTCATAATGTGCTATTGTGACAATGGTTCATTATGATGTCATAATGGGTCATTGTGATGTCATAATGGGCTATTGTGACAATTGGTCATTGTGATGTCATAATGGGACCATTGTGATGTCATAATGGGCCATTGTGACAATGGGTCATTGTGATGTCATAATTGGTCATTGTGATGTCATAATGGGCCATTGTGACAATGGGTCATTATGATGTCATAATGGGTCATTCTGATGTCATAATGGGCCATTGTGATGTCATAATGGGTCATTGTGATGTCATAGTGGGTCATTGTGATGTCATAATGGGCCATTGTGACAATCGGTCATTGTGATGTCATAATGGGCCATTGTGACAATGGGTCATTGTGATGTCATAATGGGTCATTGTGATGTCATAATGGGCCATTGTGACAATGGGTCATTCTGATGTCATAATGGGTCATTCTGATGTCATAATGGGCCATTGTGATGTCATAATGGGTCATTGTGATGTCATAATGGGTCATTGTGATGTCATAATGGGCCATTGTGACAATGGGTCATTGTGATGTCATAATGGGTCAATGTGATGTCATAATGGGCTATTGTGACAATGGGTCATTGTGATGTCATAATGGGCCATTGTGACAATGGGTCATTGTGATGTCATAATGGACCATTGTGACAATGGGTCATTGTGATGTCATAATGGGCCATTGTGATGTCATAATGGGCCATTGTGACAATGGGTCATTGTGATGTCATAATGGGCCATTGTGACAATGGGTCATTGTGATGTCATAATGGGCCATTGTGATGTAATAATGGGCCATTGTGACAATGGGTCATTGTGATGTCATAATGGGCCATTGTGACAATGGGTCATTGTGATGTCATAATGGGCTATTGTGACAATGGGTCATTGTGATGTCATAATGGGACCATTGTGATGTCATAATGGGCCATTGTGACAATGGGTCATTGTGATGTCATAATGGGTTATTGTGATGTCATAATGGGCCATTGTGACAATGGGTCATTGTGATGTCATAATGGGTCATTGTGATGTCAAAATGGGCCATTGTGACAATGGGTCAATGTGATGTCATAATGGGCTATTGTGACAATGGGTCATTGTGATGTCATAATGGGCCATTGTGACAATGGGTCATTGTGATGTCATAATGGGCCATTGTGATGTCATAATGGACCATTGTGACAATGGGTCATTGTGATGTCATAATGGGCCATTGTGATGTCATAATGGGCCATTGTGACAATGGGTCATTGTGATGTCATAATGGGCCATTGTGATAATGGGTCATTGTGATGTCATAATGGGCCATTGTGACAATGGGTCATGGTGATGTCATAATGGGCCATTGTGACAATTGGTCATTATGATGTCATAATGGGCCATTGTGATGTCATAATGGGCCATTGTGACAATGGGTCATTGTGATGTCATAAAGGGTCATTGTGATGTCATAATGGGCCATTGTGACAATGGGTCATTGTGATGTCATAATGGGTCAATGTGATGTCATAATGGGCTATTGTGACAATGGGTCATTGTGATGTCATAATGGGCCATTGTGACAATGGGTCATTGTGATGTCATAATGGACCATTGTGACAATGGGTCATTGTGATGTCATAATGGGCCATTGTGATGTCATAATGGGCCATTGTGACAATGGGCCATTGTGATGTCATAATGGGCCATTGTGACAATGGGTCATTGTGATGTCATAATGGGCCATTGTGATGTCATAATGGGCCATTGTGACAATGGGTCATTGTGATGTCATAATGGGCCATTGTGACAATGGGTCATTGTGATGTCATAATGGGCTATTGTGACAATGGGTCATTGTGATGTCATAATGGGACCATTGTGATGTCATAATGGGACATTGTTACAATGGGTCATTGTGATGTCATAATGGGTCATTGTGATGTCATAATGGGCCATTGTGACAATGGGTCATTGTGATGTCATAATGGGTCTATGTGATGTCATAATGGGCCATTGTGACAATGGGTCATTGTGATGTCATAATAGGCCATTGTGACAATGGGTCATTGTGATGTCATAATGGGCCATTGTGACAATGGGTCATTGTGATGTCATAATGGGCCATTGTGACAATGGGTCATTGTGATGTCATAATGGGCTATTGTGACAATGGGTCATTGTGATGTCATAATGGGACCATTGTGATGTCATAATGGGACATTGTGACAATGGGTCATTGTGATGTCATAATGGGTCATTGTGATGTCATAATGGGCCATTGTGACAATGGGTCATTGTGATGTCATAATGGGCTATTGTGACAATGGTTCATTATGATGTCATAATGGGTCATTGTGATGTCATAATGGGCTATTGTGACAATTGGTCATTGTGATGTCATAATGGACCATTGTGACAATGGGTCATTGTGATGTCATAATGGGCCATTGTGACAATTGGTCATTTTGATGTCATAATGGGTCATTGTGATGTCATAATGGACCATTGTGACAATGGGTCATTGTGATGTCATAATGGGCCATTGTGATGTCATAATGGGCCATTGTGACAATGGGCCATTGTGATGTCATAATGGGCCATTGTGACAATGGGTCATTGTGATGTCATAATGGGTCATTGTGATGTCATAATGGGCCATTGTGACAATGGGTCATTGTGATGTCATAATGGGTCAATGTGATGTCATAATGGGTTATTGTGACAATGGGTCATTGTGATGTCATAATGGGCCATTGTGACAATGGGTCATTGTGATGTCATAATGGGCCATTGTGACAATGGGTCATTGTGATGTCATAATGGACCATTGTGATGTCATAATGGGCCATTGTGACAATGGGCCATTGTGATGTCATAATGGGCCATTGTGACAATGGGTCATTGTGATGTCATAATGGGTCATTGTGATGTCATAATGGGCCATTGTGACAATGGGTCATTGTGATGTCATAATGGGTAAATGTGATGTCATAATGGGTTATTGTGACAATGGGTCATTGTGATGTCATAATGGGCCATTGTGACAATGGGTCATTGTGATGTCATAATGGGCCATTGTGACAATGGGTCATTGTGATGTCATAATGGGCCATTGTGACAATGGGTCATTGTGATGTCATAATGGGCCATTGTGACAATGGGTCATTGTGTTGTCATAATGGGCCATTGTGACAATGGGTCATTGTGATGTCATAATGGCCCATTGTGATGTCATAATGGGCCATTCTGACAATGGGTCATTGTGATGTCATAATGGGCCATTGTGATGTCATAATGGGCCATTGTGACAATGGGCCATTGTGATGTCATAATGGGCCATTGTGATGTCATAATGGGCCATTGTGACAATGGGTCATTATGATGTCATAATGGATCATTGTGATGTCATAATGGGCCATTGTGACAATGGGTCATTGTGATGTCATAATGGGCTATTGTGACAATGGTTCATTATGATGTCATAATGGGTCATTGTGATGTCATAATGGGCTATTGTGACAATGGTTCATTATGATGTCATAATGGGTCATTGTGATGTCATAATGGGCCATTGTGACAATGGGTCATTGTGATGTCATAAAGGGTCTATGTGATGTCAAAATGGGCCATTGTGACAATGGGTCATTGTGATGTCATAATGGGCTATTGTGACAATGGTTCATTATGATGTCATAATGGGTCATTGTGATGTCATAATGGGCTATTGTGACAATGGTTCATTATGATGTCATAATGGGTCATTGTGATGTCATAATGGGCTATTGTGACAATGGTTCATTATGATGTCATAATGGGTCATTGTGATGTCATAATGGACCATTGTGACAATGGGTCATTGTGATGTCATAATGGGTCATTGTGATGTCATAATGGGCCATTGTGACAATGGGTCATTGTGATGTCATAATGGGCTATTGTGACAATGGTTCATTGTGATGTCATAATGGGTCATTGTGATGTCATAATGGGCTATTGTGACAATGGGTCATTGTGATGTCATAATGGTCCATTGTGATGTCATAATGGGCCATTGTGACAATGGGTCATTGTGATGTCATAATGGGCCATTGTGACAATGGGTCATTGTGATGTCATAATGGGCCATTATGACAATGGATCATTGTGATGTCATAATGGGCCATTGTGACAATGGGTCATTGTGATGTCATAATGGACCATTGTGACAATGGGTCATTGTGATGTCATAATGGTCCATTGTGATGTCATAATGGGCCATTGTGACAATGGGTCATTGTGATGTCATAATGGGCCATTGTGACAATGGGTCATTGTGATGTCATAATGGGCCATTATGACAATGGGTCATTGTGATGTCATAATGGGCTATTGTGACAATGGGTCATTGTGATGTCATAATGGGCCATTGTGATGTCATAATGGGCCATTGTGACAATGGGTCATTGTGATGTCATAATGGGCCATTGTGACAATGGGTCATTGTGATGTCATAATGGGCTATTGTGACAATGGGGCATTGTGATGTCATAATGGGCCATTGTGATGTCATAATGGGCCATTGTGACAATGGGTCATTGTGATGTCATAATGGACCATTGTGACAATGGGTCATTGTGATGTCATAATGGGCCATTGTGATGTCATAATGGGCCATTGTGACAATGGGCCATTGTGATGTCATAATGGGCCATTGTGACAATGGGTCATTGTGTTGTCATAATGGGCCATTGTGATGTCATAATGGGCCATTGTGATGTCATAATGGGCCATTGTAAAATGGGTCATTGTGATGTCATAATGGGCCATTGTGACAATTGGTCATTATGATGTCATAATTGGTCATTGTGATGTCATAATGGACCATTGTGACAATGGGTCATTGTGATGTAATAATGGGCCATTGTGATGTCATAATGGGCCATTGTGACAATGGGTCGTTGTGATGTCATAAAGGGTCATTGTGATGTCATAATGGGCCATTGTGACAATGGGTCATTGTGATATCATTATGGGTCAATGTGATGTCATAATGGGCTATTGTGACAATGGGTCATTGTGATGTCATAATGGGCCATTGTGACAATGGGTCATTGTGATGTCATAATGGGCCATTGTGACAATGGGTCATTGTGATGTCATAATGGGCCATTGTGACAATGGGTCAATGTGATGTCATAATGGGCCATTGTGACAATGGGTCATTGTGATGTCATAATGGGCCATTGTGACAATGGGTCATTGTGATGTCATAATGGGCCATTGTGATGTCATAATGGACCATTGTGACAATGGGTCATTGTGATGTCATAATGGGCCATTGTGATGTCATAATGGGCCATTGTGACAATGGGTCATTGTGATGTCATAATAGGCCATTGTGATAATGGGTCATTGTGATGTCATAATGGGCCATTGTGACAATGGGTCATTGTGATGTCATAATGGGCCATTGTGACAATTGGTCATTATGATGTCATAATGGGTCATTGTGATGTCATAATGGACCATTGTGACAATGGGTCATTGTGATTTCATAATGGGCCATTGTGATGTCATAATGGGCCATTGTGACAATGGGTCATTGTGATGTCATAATGGGCCATTGTGACAATGGGTCATTGTGATGTCATAATGGGCCATTGTGACAATGGGTCATTGTGTTGTCATAATGGGCCATTGTGACAATGGGTCATTGTGATGTCATAATGGCCCATTGTGATGTCATAATGGGCCATTCTGACAATGGGTCATTGTGATGTCATAATGGGCCATTGTGATGTCATAATGGGCCATTGTGATGTCATAATGGGCCATTGTGACAATGGGCCATTGTGATGTCATAATGGGCCATTGTGATGTCATAATGGGCCATTGTGACAATGGGTCATTATGATGTCATAATGGATCATTGTGATGTCATAATGGGCCATTGTGACAATGGGTCATTGTGATGTCATAATGGACCATTGTGACAATGGGTCATTGTGATGTCATAATGGTCCATTGGGATGTCATAATGGGCCATTGTGACAATGGGTCATTGTGATGTCATAATGGGCCATTGTGACAATGGGTCATTGTGATGTCATAATGGGCCATTATGACAATGGGTCATTGTGATGTCATAATGGGCTATTGTGACAATGGGTCATTGTGATGTCATAATGGGCCATTGTGATGTCATAATGGGCCATTGTGACAATGGGTCATTGTGATGTCATAATGGGCCATTGTGACAATGGGTCATTGTGATGTCATAATGGGCTATTGTGACAATGGGGCATTGTGATGTCATAATGGGTCATTGTGATGTCATAATGGGCCATTGTGACAATGGGTCATTGTGATGTCATAATGGGTCTATGTGATGTCAAAATGGGCCATTGTGACAATGGGTCATTGTGATGTCATAATGGGCTATTGTGACAATGGTTCATTATGATGTCATAATGGGTCATTGTGATGTCATAATGGGCTATTGTGACAATGGTTCATTATGATGTCATAATGGGTCATTGTGATGTCATAATGGACCATTGTGACAATGGGTCATTGTGATGTCATAATGGGTCATTGTGATGTCATAATGGGCCATTGTGACAATGGGTCATTGTGATGTCATAATGGGCTATTGTGACAATGGTTCATTGTGATGTCATAATGGGTCATTGTGATGTCATAATGGGCTATTGTGACAATGGGTCATTGTGATGTCATAATGGTCCATTGTGATGTCATAATGGGCCATTGTGACAATGGGTCATTGTGATGTCATAATGGGCCATTGTGACAATGGGTCATTGTGATGTCATAATGGGCCATTATGACAATGGATCATTGTGATGTCATAATGGGCCATTGTGACAATGGGTCATTGTGATGTCATAATGGACCATTGTGACAATGGGTCATTGTGATGTCATAATGGTCCATTGTGATGTCATAATGGGCCATTGTGACAATGGGTCATTGTGATGTCATAATGGGCCATTGTGACAATGGGTCATTGTGATGTCATAATGGGCCATTATGACAATGGGTCATTGTGATGTCATAATGGGCTATTGTGACAATGGGTCATTGTGATGTCATAATGGGCCATTGTGATGTCATAATGGGCCATTGTGACAATGGGTCATTGTGATGTCATAATGGGCCATTGTGACAATGGGTCATTGTGATGTCATAATGGGCTATTGTGACAATGGGGCATTGTGATGTCATAATGGGCCATTGTGATGTCATAATGGGCCATTGTGACAATGGGTCATTGTGATGTCATAATGGACCATTGTGACAATGGGTCATTGTGATGTCATAATGGGCCATTGTGATGTCATAATGGGCCATTGTGACAATGGGCCATTGTGATGTCATAATGGGCCATTGTGACAATGGGTCATTGTGTTGTCATAATGGGCCATTGTGATGTCATAATGGGCCATTGTGATGTCATAATGGGCCATTGTAAAATGGGTCATTGTGATGTCATAATGGGCCATTGTGACAATTGGTCATTATGATGTCATAATTGGTCATTGTGATGTCATAATGGACCATTGTGACAATGGGTCATTGTGATGTAATAATGGGCCATTGTGATGTCATAATGGGCCATTGTGACAATGGGTCGTTGTGATGTCATAAAGGGTCATTGTGATGTCATAATGGGCCATTGTGACAATGGGTCATTGTGATATCATTATGGGTCAATGTGATGTCATAATGGGCTATTGTGACAATGGGTCATTGTGATGTCATAATGGGCCATTGTGACAATGGGTCATTATGATGTCATAATGGGCCATTGTGATGTCATAATGGGCCATTGTGACAATGGGTCATTATGATGTCATAATGGGCCATTGTGACAATGGGTCATTGTGATGTCATAATGGGCCATTGTGACAATGGGTCATTGTGATGTCATAATGGGCCATTGTGACAATGGGTCAATGTGATGTCATAATGGGCCATTGTGACAATGGGTCATTGTGATGTCATAATGGGCCATTGTGACAATGGGTCATTGTGATGTCATAATGGGCCATTGTGATGTCATAATGGACCATTGTGACAATGGGTCATTGTGATGTCATAATGGGCCATTGTGATGTCATAATGGGCCATTGTGACAATGGGTCATTGTGATGTCATAATAGGCCATTGTGATAATGGGTCATTGTGATGTCATAATGGGCCATTGTGACAATGGGTCATTGTGATGTCATAATGGGCCATTGTGACAATTGGTCATTATGATGTCATAATGGGTCATTGTGATGTCATAATGGACCATTGTGACAATGGGTCATTGTGATTTCATAATGGGCCATTGTGATGTCATAATGGGCCATTGTGACAATGGGTCATTGTGATGTCATAAAGGGTCATTGTGATGTCA
Organism: Engystomops pustulosus; assembly: GCF_040894005.1. Classification (NCBI taxonomy): domain Eukaryota; kingdom Metazoa; phylum Chordata; class Amphibia; order Anura; family Leptodactylidae; genus Engystomops; species Engystomops pustulosus. The sequence continues at coordinate 91,563,301 of NC_092411.1, read as the reverse complement.
TAATGGGCCATTGTGACAATGGGTCATTGTGATGTCATAATGGGTCAATGTGATGTCATAATGGGCTATTGTGACAATGGGTCATTGTGATGTCATAATGGGCCATTGTGACAATGGGTCATTGTGATGTCATAATGGGCCATTGTGATGTCATAATGGGCCATTGTGACAATGGGTCATTGTGATGTCATAATGGGCCATTGTGATGTCATAATGGGCCATTGTGACAATGGGTCATTGTGATGTCATAATGGGCCATTGTGACAATGGGTCATTGTGATGTCATAATGGGCCATTGTGATGTCATAATGGGCCATTGTGACAATGGGTCATTGTGATGTCATAATGGGCCATTGTGACAATGGGTCATTGTGATGTCATAATGGGCTATTGTGACAATGGGTCATTGTGATGTCATAATGGGACCATTGTGATGTCATAATGGGCCATTGTGACAATGGGTCATTGTGATGTCATAATGGGTTATTGTGATGTCATAATGGGCCATTGTGACAATGGGTCATTGTGATGTCATAATGGGTCATTGTGATGTCAAAATGGGCCATTGTGACAATGGGTCAATGTGATGTCATAATGGGCTATTGTGACAATGGGTCATTGTGATGTCATAATGGGCCATTGTGACAATGGGTCATTGTGATGTCATAATGGGCCATTGTAAAGTCATAATGGACCATTGTGACAATGGGTCATTGTGATGTCATAATGGGCCATTGTGATGTCATAATGGGCCATTGTGACAATGGGTCATTGTGATGTCATAATGGGCCATTGTGATAATGGGTCATTGTGATGTCATAATGGGCCATTGTGACAATGGGTCATGGTGATGTCATAATGGGCCATTGTGACAATTGGTCATTATGATGTCATAATGGGCCATTGTGATGTCATAATGGGCCATTGTGACAATGGGTCATTGTGATGTCATAAAGGGTCATTGTGATGTCATAATGGGCCATTGTGACAATGGGTCATTGTGATGTCATAATGGGTCAATGTGATGTCATAATGGGCTATTGTGACAATGGGTCATTGTGATGTCATAATGGGCCATTGTGACAATGGGTCATTGTGATGTCATAATGGACCATTGTGACAATGGGTCATTGTGATGTCATAATGGGCCATTGTGATGTCATAATGGGCCATTGTGACAATGGGTCATTGTGATGTCATAATGGGCCATTGTGACAATGGGTCATTGTGATGTCATAATGGGCTATTGTGACAATGGGTCATTGTGATGTCATAATGGGACCATTGTGATGTCATAATGGGACATTGTGACAATGGGTCATTGTGATGTCATAATGGGTCATTGTGATGTCATAATGGGCCATTGTGACAATGGATCATTGTGATGTCATAATGGGTCTATGTGATGTCATAATGGGCCATTGTGACAATGGGTCATTGTGATGTCATAATGGGCCATTGTGACAATGGGTCATTGTGATGTCATAATGGGCCATTGTGACAATGGGTCATTGTGATGTCATAATGGGCCATTGTGACAATGGGTCATTGTGATGTCATAATGGGCTATTGTGACAATGGGTCATTGTGATGTCATAATGGGCTATTGTGACAATGGGTCATTGTGATGTCATAATGGGACCATTGTGATGTCATAATGGGACATTGTGACAATGGGTCATTGTGATGTCATAATGGGTCATTGTGATGTCATAATGGGCCATTGTGACAATGGGTCATTGTGATGTCATAATGGGCTATTGTGACAATGGTTCATTATGATGTCATAATGGGTCATTGTGATGTCATAATGGGCTATTGTGACAATTGGTCATTGTGATGTCATAATGGACCATTGTGACAATGGGTCATTGTGATGTCATAATGGGCCATTGTGACAATTGGTCATTTTGATGTCATAATGGGTCATTGTGATGTCATAATGGACCATTGTGACAATGGGTCATTGTGATGTCATAATGGGCCATTGTGATGTCATAATGGGCCATTGTGACAATGGGCCATTGTGATGTCATAATGGGCCATTGTGACAATGGGTCATTGTGATGTCATAATGGGTCATTGTGATGTCATAATGGGCCATTGTGACAATGGGTCATTGTGATGTCATAATGGGTCAATGTGATGTCATAATGGGTTATTGTGACAATGGGTCATTGTGATGTCATAATAGGCCATTGTGACAATGGGTCATTGTGATGTCATAATGGACCATTGTGACAATGGGTCATTGTGATGTCATAATGGGCCATTGTGATGTCATAATGGGCCATTGTGACAATGGGCCATTGTGATGTCATAATGGGCCATTGTGACAATGGGTCATTGTGATGTCATAATGGGTCATTGTGATGTCATAATGGGCCATTGTGACAATGGGTCATTGTGATGTCATAATGGGTAAATGTGATGTCATAATGGGTTATTGTGACAATGGGTCATTGTGATGTCATAATGGGCCATTGTGACAATGGGTCATTGTGATGTCATAATGGGCCATTGTGACAATGGGTCATTGTGATGTCATAATGGGCCATTGTGACAATGGGTCATTGTGATGTCATAATGGGCCATTGTGACAATGGGTCATTGTGTTGTCATAATGGGCCATTGTGACAATGGGTCATTGTGATGTCATAATGGCCCATTGTGATGTCATAATGGGCCATTCTGACAATGGGTCATTGTGATGTCATAATGGGCCATTGTGATGTCATAATGGGCCATTGTGACAATGGGCCATTGTGATGTCATAATGGGCCATTGTGATGTCATAATGGGCCATTGTGACAATGGGTCATTATGATGTCATAATGGATCATTGTGATGTCATAATGGGCCATTGTGACAATGGGTCATTGTGATGTCATAATGGACCATTGTGACAATGGGTCATTGTGATGTCATAATGGTCCATTGTGATGTCATAATGGGCCATTGTGACAATGGGTCATTGTGATGTCATAATGGGCCATTGTGACAATGGGTCATTGTGATGTCATAATGGGCCATTATGACAATGGGTCATTGTGATGTCATAATGGGCTATTGTGACAATGGGTCATTGTGATGTCATAATGGGCCATTGTGATGTCATAATGGGCCATTGTGACAATGGGTCATTGTGATGTCATAATGGGCCATTGTGACAATGGGTCATTGTGATGTCATAATGGGCTATTGTGACAATGGGGCATTGTGATGTCATAATGGGTCATTGTGATGTCATAATGGGCCATTGTGACAATGGGTCATTGTGATGTCATAATGGGTCTATGTGATGTCAAAATGGGCCATTGTGACAATGGGTCATTGTGATGTCATAATGGGCTATTGTGACAATGGTTCATTATGATGTCATAATGGGTCATTGTGATGTCATAATGGGCTATTGTGACAATGGTTCATTATGATGTCATAATGGGTCATTGTGATGTCATAATGGACCATTGTGACAATGGGTCATTGTGATGTCATAATGGGTCATTGTGATGTCATAATGGGCCATTGTGACAATGGGTCATTGTGATGTCATAATGGGCTATTGTGACAATGGTTCATTGTGATGTCATAATGGGTCATTGTGATGTCATAATGGGCTATTGTGACAATGGGTCATTGTGATGTCATAATGGTCCATTGTGATGTCATAATGGGCCATTGTGACAATGGGTCATTGTGATGTCATAATGGGCCATTGTGACAATGGGTCATTGTGATGTCATAATGGGCCATTATGACAATGGATCATTGTGATGTCATAATGGGCCATTGTGACAATGGGTCATTGTGATGTCATAATGGACCATTGTGACAATGGGTCATTGTGATGTCATAATGGTCCATTGTGATGTCATAATGGGCCATTGTGACAATGGGTCATTGTGATGTCATAATGGGCCATTGTGACAATGGGTCATTGTGATGTCATAATGGGCCATTATGACAATGGGTCATTGTGATGTCATAATGGGCTATTGTGACAATGGGTCATTGTGATGTCATAATGGGCCATTGTGATGTCATAATGGGCCATTGTGACAATGGGTCATTGTGATGTCATAATGGGCCATTGTGACAATGGGTCATTGTGATGTCATAATGGGCTATTGTGACAATGGGGCATTGTGATGTCATAATGGGCCATTGTGATGTCATAATGGGCCATTGTGACAATGGGTCATTGTGATGTCATAATGGACCATTGTGACAATGGGTCATTGTGATGTCATAATGGGCCATTGTGATGTCATAATGGGCCATTGTGACAATGGGCCATTGTGATGTCATAATGGGCCATTGTGACAATGGGTCATTGTGTTGTCATAATGGGCCATTGTGATGTCATAATGGGCCATTGTGATGTCATAATGGGCCATTGTAAAATGGGTCATTGTGATGTCATAATGGGCCATTGTGACAATTGGTCATTATGATGTCATAATTGGTCATTGTGATGTCATAATGGACCATTGTGACAATGGGTCATTGTGATGTAATAATGGGCCATTGTGATGTCATAATGGGCCATTGTGACAATGGGTCGTTGTGATGTCATAAAGGGTCATTGTGATGTCATAATGGGCCATTGTGACAATGGGTCATTGTGATATCATTATGGGTCAATGTGATGTCATAATGGGCTATTGTGACAATGGGTCATTGTGATGTCATAATGGGCCATTGTGACAATGGGTCATTATGATGTCATAATGGGCCATTGTGATGTCATAATGGGCCATTGTGACAATGGGTCATTATGATGTCATAATGGGCCATTGTGACAATGGGTCATTGTGATGTCATAATGGGCCATTGTGACAATGGGTCATTGTGATGTCATAATGGGCCATTGTGACAATGGGTCAATGTGATGTCATAATGGGCCATTGTGACAATGGGTCATTGTGATGTCATAATGGGCCATTGTGACAATGGGTCATTGTGATGTCATAATGGGCCATTGTGATGTCATAATGGACCATTGTGACAATGGGTCATTGTGATGTCATAATGGGCCATTGTGATGTCATAATGGGCCATTGTGACAATGGGTCATTGTGATGTCATAATAGGCCATTGTGATAATGGGTCATTGTGATGTCATAATGGGCCATTGTGACAATGGGTCATTGTGATGTCATAATGGGCCATTGTGACAATTGGTCATTATGATGTCATAATGGGCCATTGTGACAATTGGTCATTATGATGTCATAATGGGTCATTGTGATGTCATAATGGACCATTGTGACAATGGGTCATTGTGATTTCATAATGGGCCATTGTGATGTCATAATGGGCCATTGTGACAATGGGTCATTGTGATGTCATAAAGGGTCATTGTGATGTCATAATGGGCCATTGTGACAATGGGTCATTGTGATGTCATAATGGGTCAATGTGATGTCATAATGGGCTATTGTGACAATGGGTCATTGTGATGTCATAATGGGCCATTGTGACAATGGGTCATTGTGATGTCATAATGGACCATTGTGACAATGGGTCATTGTGATGTCATAATGGGCCATTGTGATGTCATAATGGGCCATTGTGATGTCATAATGGGCCATTGTGACAATGGGCCATTGTGATGTCATAATGGGCCATTGTGACAATGGGTCATTGTGATGTCATAATGGGCCATTGTGATGTCATAATGGGCCATTGTGACAATGGGTCATTGTGATGTCATAATGGGCCATTGTGACAATGGGTCATTGTGATGTCATAATGGGCCATTGTGACAATGGGTCATTGTGATGTCATAATGGGTCATTGTGATGTCAAAATGGGCCATTGTGACAATGGGTCATTGTGATGTCATAATGGGCTATTGTGACAATGGTTCATTATGATGTCATAATGGGTCATTGTGATGTCATAATGGGCTATTGTGACAATTGGTCATTGTGATGTCATAATGGGACCATTGTGATGTCATAATGGGCCATTGTGACAATGGGTCATTGTGATGTCATAATGGGTCATTGTGATGTCATAATGGGCCATTGTGACAATGGGTCATTATGATGTCATAATGGGTCATTCTGATGTCATAATGGGCCATTGTGATGTCATAATGGGTCATTGTGATGTCATAGTGGGTCATTGTGATGTCATAATGGGCTATTGTGACAATGGGTCATTGTGATGTCATAATGGGCCATTGTGACAATCGGTCATTGTGATGTCATAATGGGCCATTGTGACAATGGGTCATTGTGATGTCATAATGGGTCAATGTGATGTCATAATGGGCTATTGTGACAATGGGTCATTGTGATGTCATAATGGGCCATTGTGAAAATGGGTCATTGTGATGTCATAATGGACCATTGTGACAATGGGTCATTGTGATGTCATAATGGGCCATTGTGATGTCATAATGGGCCATTGTGACAATGGGCCATTGTGATGTCATAATGGGCCATTGTGACAATGGGTCATTGTGATGTCATAATGGGCCATTGTGATGTCATAATGGGTCATTGTGATGTCATAATGGGTCATTGTTATGTCATAATGGGCTATTGTGACAATGGGTCATTGTGATGTCATAATGGGCCATTGTGACAATCGGCCATTGTGATGTCATAATGGGCCATTGTGACAATTGGTCATTATGATGTCATAATGGGCCATTGTGATGTCATAATGGGCCATTGTGACAATGGGTCATTGTGATGTCATAATGGGCCATTGTGACAATGGGTCATTGTGATGTCATAATGGGCCATTGTGACAATGGGTCATTGTGATGTCAAAATGGGCCATTGTGACAATGGGTCAATGTGATGTCATAATGGGCTATTGTGACAATGGGTCATTGTGATGTCATAATGGGCCATTGTGACCATGGGTCATTGTGATGTCATAATGGGCCATTGTGATGTCATAATGGACCATTGTGACAATGGGTCATTGTGATGTCATAATGGGCCATTGTGATGTCATAATGGGCCATTGTGATGTCATAATGGGCCATTGTGACAATGGGTCATTGTGATGTCATAATGGGTCAATGTGATGTCATAATGGGCTATTGTGACAATGGGTCATTGTGATGTCATAATGGGCCATTGTGACAATGGGTCATTGTGATGTCATAATGGACCATTGTGACAATGGGTCATTGTGATGTCATAATGGGCCATTGTGATGTCATAATGGGCTATTGTGACAATGGGTCATTGTGATGTCATAATGGGCCATTGTGACAATGGGTCATTGTGATGTCATAATGGGCCATTGTGATGTCATAATGGACCATTGTGACAATGGGTCATTGTGATGTCATAATGGGCCATTGTGATGTCATAATGGGTAATTGTGATGTCATAATGGGCCATTGTGACAATGGGTCATTGTGATGTCATAATGGGTCAATGTGATGTCATAATGGGCTATTGTGACAATGGGTCATTGTGATGTCATAATGGACCATTGTGACAATGGGTCATTGTGATGTCATAATGGGCCATTGTGATGTCATAATGGGCCATTGTGACAATGGGCCATTGTGATGTCATAATGGGCCATTGTGACAATGGGTCATTGTGATGTCATAATGGGCCATTGTGATGTCATAATGGGTCATTGTGATGTCATAATGGGTCATTGTTATGTCATAATGGGCTATTGTGACAATGGGTCATTGTGATGTCATAATGGGCCATTGTGACTATCGGCCATTGTGATGTCATAATGGGCCATTGTGAAAATTGGTCATTATGATGTCATAATGGGCCATTGTGATGTCATAATGGGCCATTGTGACAATGGGTCATTGTGATGTCATAATGGGCCATTGTGACAATGGGTCATTGTGATGTCATAATGGGCCATTGTGACAATGGGTCATTGTGATGTCAAAATGGGCCATTGTGACAATGGGTCAATGTGATGTCATAATGGGCTATTGTGACAATGGGTCATTGTGATGTCATAATGGGCCATTGTGACAATGGGTCATTGTGATGTCATAATGGGCCATTGTGATGTCATAATGGACCATTGTGACAATGGGTCATTGTGATGTCATAATGGGCCATTGTGATGTCATAATGGGCCATTGTGACAATGGGTCATTGTGATGTCATAATGGGCCATTGTGATAATGGGTCATTGTGATGTCATAATGGGCCATTGTGACAATGGGTCATTGTGATTTCATAATGGGCCATTGTGATAATGGGTCATTATGATGTCATAATGGGCCATTGTGACAATGGGTCATTGTGATGTCATAATGGGCCATTGTGACAATGGGTCATTGTGATGTCATAAAGGGTCATTGTGATGTCATAATGGGCCATTGTGACAATGGGTCATTGTGATGTCATAATGGGTCAATGTGATGTCATAATGGGCTATTGTGACAATGGGTCATTGTGATGTCATAATGGGCCATTGTCACAATGGGTCATTGTGATGTCATAATGGACCATTGTGACAATGGGTCATTGTGATGTCATAATGGGCCATTGTGATGTCATAATGGGCCATTGTGACAATGGGCCATTGTGATGTCATAATGGGCCATTGTGACAATGGGTCATTGTGATGTCATAATGGGACCATTGTGATGTCATAATGGGACATTGTGACAATGGGTCATTGTGATGTCATAATGGGTCATTGTGATGTCATAATGGGCCATTGTGACAATGGATCATTGTGATGTCATAATGGGTCTATGTGATGTCATAATGGGCCATTGTGACAATGGGTCATTGTGATGTCATAATGGGCCATTGTGACAATGGGTCATTGTGATGTCATAATGGGCCATTGTGACAATGGGTCATTGTGATGTCATAATGGGCCATTGTGACAATGGGTCATTGTGATGTCATAATGGGCTATTGTGACAATGGGTCATTGTGATGTCATAATGGGACCATTGTGATGTCATAATGGGACATTGTGACAATGGGTCATTGTGATGTCATAATGGGTCATTGTGATGTCATAATGGGCCATTGTGACAATGGGTCATTGTGATGTCATAATGGGCTATTGTGACAATGGTTCATTATGATGTCATAATGGGTCATTGTGATGTCATAATGGGCTATTGTGACAATTGGTCATTGTGATGTCATAATGGACCATTGTGACAATGGGTCATTGTGATGTCATAATGGGCCATTGTGACAATTGGTCATTTTGATGTCATAATGGGTCATTGTGATGTCATAATGGACCATTGTGACAATGGGTCATTGTGATGTCATAATGGGCCATTGTGATGTCATAATGGGCCATTGTGACAATGGGCCATTGTGATGTCATAATGGGCCATTGTGACAATGGGTCATTGTGATGTCATAATGGGTCATTGTGATGTCATAATGGGCCATTGTGACAATGGGTCATTGTGATGTCATAATGGGTCAATGTGATGTCATAATGGGTTATTGTGACAATGGGTCATTGTGATGTCATAATAGGCCATTGTGACAATGGGTCATTGTGATGTCATAATGGACCATTGTGACAATGGGTCATTGTGATGTCATAATGGGCCATTGTGATGTCATAATGGGCCATTGTGACAATGGGCCATTGTGATGTCATAATGGGCCATTGTGACAATGGGTCATTGTGATGTCATAATGGGTCATTGTGATGTCATAATGGGCCATTGTGACAATGGGTCATTGTGATGTCATAATGGGTAAATGTGATGTCATAATGGGTTATTGTGACAATGGGTCATTGTGATGTCATAATGGGCCATTGTGACAATGGGTCATTGTGATGTCATAATGGGCCATTGTGACAATGGGTCATTGTGATGTCATAATGGGCCATTGTGACAATGGGTCATTGTGATGTCATAATGGGCCATTGTGACAATGGGTCATTGTGTTGTCATAATGGGCCATTGTGACAATGGGTCATTGTGATGTCATAATGGCCCATTGTGATGTCATAATGGGCCATTCTGACAATGGGTCATTGTGATGTCATAATGGGCCATTGTGATGTCATAATGGGCCATTGTGACAATGGGCCATTGTGATGTCATAATGGGCCATTGTGATGTCATAATGGGCCATTGTGACAATGGGTCATTATGATGTCATAATGGATCATTGTGATGTCATAATGGGCCATTGTGACAATGGGTCATTGTGATGTCATAATGGACCATTGTGACAATGGGTCATTGTGATGTCATAATGGTCCATTGTGATGTCATAATGGGCCATTGTGACAATGGGTCATTGTGATGTCATAATGGGCCATTGTGACAATGGGTCATTGTGATGTCATAATGGGCCATTATGACAATGGGTCATTGTGATGTCATAATGGGCTATTGTGACAATGGGTCATTGTGATGTCATAATGGGCCATTGTGATGTCATAATGGGCCATTGTGACAATGGGTCATTGTGATGTCATAATGGGCCATTGTGACAATGGGTCATTGTGATGTCATAATGGGCTATTGTGACAATGGGGCATTGTGATGTCATAATGGGTCATTGTGATGTCATAATGGGCCATTGTGACAATGGGTCATTGTGATGTCATAATGGGTCTATGTGATGTCAAAATGGGCCATTGTGACAATGGGTCATTGTGATGTCATAATGGGCTATTGTGACAATGGTTCATTATGATGTCATAATGGGTCATTGTGATGTCATAATGGGCTATTGTGACAATGGTTCATTATGATGTCATAATGGGTCATTGTGATGTCATAATGGACCATTGTGACAATGGGTCATTGTGATGTCATAATGGGTCATTGTGATGTCATAATGGGCCATTGTGACAATGGGTCATTGTGATGTCATAATGGGCTATTGTGACAATGGTTCATTGTGATGTCATAATGGGTCATTGTGATGTCATAATGGGCTATTGTGACAATGGGTCATTGTGATGTCATAATGGTCCATTGTGATGTCATAATGGGCCATTGTGACAATGGGTCATTGTGATGTCATAATGGGCCATTGTGACAATGGGTCATTGTGATGTCATAATGGGCCATTATGACAATGGATCATTGTGATGTCATAATGGGCCATTGTGACAATGGGTCATTGTGATGTCATAATGGACCATTGTGACAATGGGTCATTGTGATGTCATAATGGTCCATTGTGATGTCATAATGGGCCATTGTGACAATGGGTCATTGTGATGTCATAATGGGCCATTGTGACAATGGGTCATTGTGATGTCATAATGGGCCATTATGACAATGGGTCATTGTGATGTCATAATGGGCTATTGTGACAATGGGTCATTGTGATGTCATAATGGGCCATTGTGATGTCATAATGGGCCATTGTGACAATGGGTCATTGTGATGTCATAATGGGCCATTGTGACAATGGGTCATTGTGATGTCATAATGGGCTATTGTGACAATGGGGCATTGTGATGTCATAATGGGCCATTGTGATGTCATAATGGGCCATTGTGACAATGGGTCATTGTGATGTCATAATGGACCATTGTGACAATGGGTCATTGTGATGTCATAATGGGCCATTGTGATGTCATAATGGGCCATTGTGACAATGGGCCATTGTGATGTCATAATGGGCCATTGTGACAATGGGTCATTGTGTTGTCATAATGGGCCATTGTGATGTCATAATGGGCCATTGTGATGTCATAATGGGCCATTGTAAAATGGGTCATTGTGATGTCATAATGGGCCATTGTGACAATTGGTCATTATGATGTCATAATTGGTCATTGTGATGTCATAATGGACCATTGTGACAATGGGTCATTGTGATGTAATAATGGGCCATTGTGATGTCATAATGGGCCATTGTGACAATGGGTCGTTGTGATGTCATAAAGGGTCATTGTGATGTCATAATGGGCCATTGTGACAATGGGTCATTGTGATATCATTATGGGTCAATGTGATGTCATAATGGGCTATTGTGACAATGGGTCATTGTGATGTCATAATGGGCCATTGTGACAATGGGTCATTATGATGTCATAATGGGCCATTGTGATGTCATAATGGGCCATTGTGACAATGGGTCATTATGATGTCATAATGGGCCATTGTGACAATGGGTCATTGTGATGTCATAATGGGCCATTGTGACAATGGGTCATTGTGATGTCATAATGGGCCATTGTGACAATGGGTCAATGTGATGTCATAATGGGCCATTGTGACAATGGGTCATTGTGATGTCATAATGGGCCATTGTGACAATGGGTCATTGTGATGTCATAATGGGCCATTGTGATGTCATAATGGACCATTGTGACAATGGGTCATTGTGATGTCATAATGGGCCATTGTGATGTCATAATGGGCCATTGTGACAATGGGTCATTGTGATGTCATAATAGGCCATTGTGATAATGGGTCATTGTGATGTCATAATGGGCCATTGTGACAATGGGTCATTGTGATGTCATAATGGGCCATTGTGACAATTGGTCATTATGATGTCATAATGGGTCATTGTGATGTCATAATGGACCATTGTGACAATGGGTCATTGTGATTTCATAATGGGCCATTGTGATGTCATAATGGGCCATTGTGACAATGGGTCATTGTGATGTCATAAAGGGTCATTGTGATGTCATAATGGGCCATTGTGACAATGGGTCATTGTGATGTCATAATGGGTCAATGTGATGTCATAATGGGCTATTGTGACAATGGGTCATTGTGATGTCATAATGGGCCATTGTGACAATGGGTCATTGTGATGTCATAATGGACCATTGTGACAATGGGTCATTGTGATGTCATAATGGGCCATTGTGATGTCATAATGGGCCATTGTGATGTCATAATGGGCCATTGTGACAATGGGCCATTGTGATGTCATAATGGGCCATTGTGACAATGGGTCATTGTGATGTCATAATGGGTCATTGTGATGTCATAATGGGCCATTGTGACAATGGGTCATTATGATGTCATAATGGGTCATTCTGATGTCATAATGGGCCATTGTGATGTCATAATGGGTCATTGTGATGTCATAGTGGGTCATTGTGATGTCATAATGGGCTATTGTGACAATGGGTCATTGTGATGTCATAATGGGCCATTGTGACAATCGGTCATTGTGATGTCATAATGGGCCATTGTGACAATGGGTCATTGTGATGTCATAATGGGTCAATGTGATGTCATAATGGGCTATTGTGACAATGGGTCATTGTGATGTCATAATGGGCCATTGTGAAAATGGGTCATTGTGATGTCATAATGGACCATTGTGACAATGGGTCATTGTGATGTCATAATGGGCCATTGTGATGTCATAATGGGCCATTGTGACAATGGGCCATTGTGATGTCATAATGGGCCATTGTGACAATGGGTCATTGTGATGTCATAATGGGCCATTGTGATGTCATAATGGGTCATTGTGATGTCATAATGGGTCATTGTTATGTCATAATGGGCTATTGTGACAATGGGTCATTGTGATGTCATAATGGGCCATTGTGACAATCGGCCATTGTGATGTCATAATGGGCCATTGTGACAATTGGTCATTATGATGTCATAATGGGCCATTGTGATGTCATAATGGGCCATTGTGACAATGGGTCATTGTGATGTCATAATGGGCCATTGTGACAATGGGTCATTGTGATGTCATAATGGGCCATTGTGACAATGGGTCATTGTGATGTCAAAATGGGCCATTGTGACAATGGGTCAATGTGATGTCATAATGGGCTATTGTGACAATGGGTCATTGTGATGTCATAATGGGCCATTGTGACAATGGGTCATTGTGATGTCATAATGGGCCATTGTGATGTCATAATGGACCATTGTGACAATGGGTCATTGTGATGTCATAATGGGCCATTGTGATGTCATAATGGGCCATTGTGATGTCATAATGGGCCATTGTGACAATGGGTCATTGTGATGTCATAATGGGTCAATGTGATGTCATAATGGGCTATTGTGACAATGGGTCATTGTGATGTCATAATGGGCCATTGTGACAATGGGTCATTGTGATGTCATAATGGACCATTGTGACAATGGGTCATTGTGATGTCATAATGGGCCATTGTGATGTCATAATGGGCTATTGTGACAATGGGTCATTGTGATGTCATAATGGGCCATTGTGACAATGGGTCATTGTGATGTCATAATGGGCCATTGTGATGTCATAATGGACCATTGTGACAATGGGTCATTGTGATGTCATAATGGGCCATTGTGATGTCATAATGGGTAATTGTGATGTCATAATGGGCCATTGTGACAATGGGTCATTGTGATGTCATAATGGGTCAATGTGATGTCATAATGGGCTATTGTGACAATGGGTCATTGTGATGTCATAATGGACCATTGTGACAATGGGTCATTGTGATGTCATAATGGGCCATTGTGATGTCATAATGGGCCATTGTGACAATGGGCCATTGTGATGTCATAATGGGCCATTGTGACAATGGGTCATTGTGATGTCATAATGGGCCATTGTGATGTCATAATGGGTCATTGTGATGTCATAATGGGTCATTGTTATGTCATAATGGGCTATTGTGACAATGGGTCATTGTGATGTCATAATGGGCCATTGTGACTATCGGCCATTGTGATGTCATAATGGGCCATTGTGAAAATTGGTCATTATGATGTCATAATGGGCCATTGTGATGTCATAATGGGCCATTGTGACAATGGGTCATTGTGATGTCATAATGGGCCATTGTGACAATGGGTCATTGTGATGTCATAATGGGCCATTGTGACAATGGGTCATTGTGATGTCAAAATGGGCCATTGTGACAATGGGTCAATGTGATGTCATAATGGGCTATTGTGACAATGGGTCATTGTGATGTCATAATGGGCCATTGTGACAATGGGTCATTGTGATGTCATAATGGGCCATTGTGATGTCATAATGGACCATTGTGACAATGGGTCATTGTGATGTCATAATGGGCCATTGTGATGTCATAATGGGCCATTGTGACAATGGGTCATTGTGATGTCATAATGGGCCATTGTGATAATGGGTCATTGTGATGTCATAATGGGCCATTGTGACAATGGGTCATTGTGATTTCATAATGGGCCATTGTGATAATGGGTCATTATGATGTCATAATGGGCCATTGTGACAATGGGTCATTGTGATGTCATAATGGGCCATTGTGACAATGGGTCATTGTGATGTCATAAAGGGTCATTGTGATGTCATAATGGGCCATTGTGACAATGGGTCATTGTGATGTCATAATGGGTCAATGTGATGTCATAATGGGCTATTGTGACAATGGGTCATTGTGATGTCATAATGGGCCATTGTCACAATGGGTCATTGTGATGTCATAATGGACCATTGTGACAATGGGTCATTGTGATGTCATAATGGGCCATTGTGATGTCATAATGGGCCATTGTGACAATGGGCCATTGTGATGTCATAATGGGCCATTGTGACAATGGGTCATTGTGATGTCATAATGGGACCATTGTGATGTCATAATGGGACATTGTGACAATGGGTCATTGTGATGTCATAATGGGTCATTGTGATGTCATAATGGGCCATTGTGACAATGGATCATTGTGATGTCATAATGGGTCTATGTGATGTCATAATGGGCCATTGTGACAATGGGTCATTGTGATGTCATAATGGGCCATTGTGACAATGGGTCATTGTGATGTCATAATGGGCCATTGTGACAATGGGTCATTGTGATGTCATAATGGGCCATTGTGACAATGGGTCATTGTGATGTCATAATGGGCTATTGTGACAATGGGTCATTGTGATGTCATAATGGGACCATTGTGATGTCATAATGGGACATTGTGACAATGGGTCATTGTGATGTCATAATGGGTCATTGTGATGTCATAATGGGCCATTGTGACAATGGGTCATTGTGATGTCATAATGGGCTATTGTGACAATGGTTCATTATGATGTCATAATGGGTCATTGTGATGTCATAATGGGCTATTGTGACAATTGGTCATTGTGATGTCATAATGGACCATTGTGACAATGGGTCATTGTGATGTCATAATGGGCCATTGTGACAATTGGTCATTTTGATGTCATAATGGGTCATTGTGATGTCATAATGGACCATTGTGACAATGGGTCATTGTGATGTCATAATGGGCCATTGTGATGTCATAATGGGCCATTGTGACAATGGGCCATTGTGATGTCATAATGGGCCATTGTGACAATGGGTCATTGTGATGTCATAATGGGTCATTGTGATGTCATAATGGGCCATTGTGACAATGGGTCATTGTGATGTCATAATGGGTCAATGTGATGTCATAATGGGTTATTGTGACAATGGGTCATTGTGATGTCATAATAGGCCATTGTGACAATGGGTCATTGTGATGTCATAATGGACCATTGTGACAATGGGTCATTGTGATGTCATAATGGGCCATTGTGATGTCATAATGGGCCATTGTGACAATGGGCCATTGTGATGTCATAATGGGCCATTGTGACAATGGGTCATTGTGATGTCATAATGGGTCATTGTGATGTCATAATGGGCCATTGTGACAATGGGTCATTGTGATGTCATAATGGGTAAATGTGATGTCATAATGGGTTATTGTGACAATGGGTCATTGTGATGTCATAATGGGCCATTGTGACAATGGGTCATTGTGATGTCATAATGGGCCATTGTGACAATGGGTCATTGTGATGTCATAATGGGCCATTGTGACAATGGGTCATTGTGATGTCATAATGGGCCATTGTGACAATGGGTCATTGTGTTGTCATAATGGGCCATTGTGACAATGGGTCATTGTGATGTCATAATGGCCCATTGTGATGTCATAATGGGCCATTCTGACAATGGGTCATTGTGATGTCATAATGGGCCATTGTGATGTCATAATGGGCCATTGTGACAATGGGCCATTGTGATGTCATAATGGGCCATTGTGATGTCATAATGGGCCATTGTGACAATGGGTCATTATGATGTCATAATGGATCATTGTGATGTCATAATGGGCCATTGTGACAATGGGTCATTGTGATGTCATAATGGACCATTGTGACAATGGGTCATTGTGATGTCATAATGGTCCATTGTGATGTCATAATGGGCCATTGTGACAATGGGTCATTGTGATGTCATAATGGGCCATTGTGACAATGGGTCATTGTGATGTCATAATGGGCCATTATGACAATGGGTCATTGTGATGTCATAATGGGCTATTGTGACAATGGGTCATTGTGATGTCATAATGGGCCATTGTGATGTCATAATGGGCCATTGTGACAATGGGTCATTGTGATGTCATAATGGGCCATTGTGACAATGGGTCATTGTGATGTCATAATGGGCTATTGTGACAATGGGGCATTGTGATGTCATAATGGGTCATTGTGATGTCATAATGGGCCATTGTGACAATGGGTCATTGTGATGTCATAATGGGTCTATGTGATGTCAAAATGGGCCATTGTGACAATGGGTCATTGTGATGTCATAATGGGCTATTGTGACAATGGTTCATTATGATGTCATAATGGGTCATTGTGATGTCATAATGGGCTATTGTGACAATGGTTCATTATGATGTCATAATGGGTCATTGTGATGTCATAATGGACCATTGTGACAATGGGTCATTGTGATGTCATAATGGGTCATTGTGATGTCATAATGGGCCATTGTGACAATGGGTCATTGTGATGTCATAATGGGCTATTGTGACAATGGTTCATTGTGATGTCATAATGGGTCATTGTGATGTCATAATGGGCTATTGTGACAATGGGTCATTGTGATGTCATAATGGTCCATTGTGATGTCATAATGGGCCATTGTGACAATGGGTCATTGTGATGTCATAATGGGCCATTGTGACAATGGGTCATTGTGATGTCATAATGGGCCATTATGACAATGGATCATTGTGATGTCATAATGGGCCATTGTGACAATGGGTCATTGTGATGTCATAATGGACCATTGTGACAATGGGTCATTGTGATGTCATAATGGTCCATTGTGATGTCATAATGGGCCATTGTGACAATGGGTCATTGTGATGTCATAATGGGCCATTGTGACAATGGGTCATTGTGATGTCATAATGGGCCATTATGACAATGGGTCATTGTGATGTCATAATGGGCTATTGTGACAATGGGTCATTGTGATGTCATAATGGGCCATTGTGATGTCATAATGGGCCATTGTGACAATGGGTCATTGTGATGTCATAATGGGCCATTGTGACAATGGGTCATTGTGATGTCATAATGGGCTATTGTGACAATGGGGCATTGTGATGTCATAATGGGCCATTGTGATGTCATAATGGGCCATTGTGACAATGGGTCATTGTGATGTCATAATGGACCATTGTGACAATGGGTCATTGTGATGTCATAATGGGCCATTGTGATGTCATAATGGGCCATTGTGACAATGGGCCATTGTGATGTCATAATGGGCCATTGTGACAATGGGTCATTGTGTTGTCATAATGGGCCATTGTGATGTCATAATGGGCCATTGTGATGTCATAATGGGCCATTGTAAAATGGGTCATTGTGATGTCATAATGGGCCATTGTGACAATTGGTCATTATGATGTCATAATTGGTCATTGTGATGTCATAATGGACCATTGTGACAATGGGTCATTGTGATGTAATAATGGGCCATTGTGATGTCATAATGGGCCATTGTGACAATGGGTCGTTGTGATGTCATAAAGGGTCATTGTGATGTCATAATGGGCCATTGTGACAATGGGTCATTGTGATATCATTATGGGTCAATGTGATGTCATAATGGGCTATTGTGACAATGGGTCATTGTGATGTCATAATGGGCCATTGTGACAATGGGTCATTATGATGTCATAATGGGCCATTGTGATGTCATAATGGGCCATTGTGACAATGGGTCATTATGATGTCATAATGGGCCATTGTGACAATGGGTCATTGTGATGTCATAATGGGCCATTGTGACAATGGGTCATTGTGATGTCATAATGGGCCATTGTGACAATGGGTCAATGTGATGTCATAATGGGCCATTGTGACAATGGGTCATTGTGATGTCATAATGGGCCATTGTGACAATGGGTCATTGTGATGTCATAATGGGCCATTGTGATGTCATAATGGACCATTGTGACAATGGGTCATTGTGATGTCATAATGGGCCATTGTGATGTCATAATGGGCCATTGTGACAATGGGTCATTGTGATGTCATAATAGGCCATTGTGATAATGGGTCATTGTGATGTCATAATGGGCCATTGTGACAATGGGTCATTGTGATGTCATAATGGGCCATTGTGACAATTGGTCATTATGATGTCATAATGGGTCATTGTGATGTCATAATGGACCATTGTGACAATGGGTCATTGTGATTTCATAATGGGCCATTGTGATGTCATAATGGGCCATTGTGACAATGGGTCATTGTGATGTCATAAAGGGTCATTGTGATGTCATAATGGGCCATTGTGACAATGGGTCATTGTGATGTCATAATGGGTCAATGTGATGTCATAATGGGCTATTGTGACAATGGGTCATTGTGATGTCATAATGGGCCATTGTGACAATGGGTCATTGTGATGTCATAATGGACCATTGTGACAATGGGTCATTGTGATGTCATAATGGGCCATTGTGATGTCATAATGGGCCATTGTGATGTCATAATGGGCCATTGTGACAATGGGCCATTGTGATGTCATAATGGGCCATTGTGACAATGGGTCATTGTGATGTCATAATGGGCCATTGTGATGTCATAATGGGCCATTGTGACAATGGGTCATTGTGATGTCATAATGGGCCATTGTGACAATGGGTCATTGTGATGTCATAATGGGCCATTGTGACAATGGGTCATTGTGATGTCATAATGGGTCATTGTGATGTCAAAATGGGCCATTGTGACAATGGGTCATTGTGATGTCATAATGGGCTATTGTGACAATGGTTCATTATGATGTCATAATGGGTCATTGTGATGTCATAATGGGCTATTGTGACAATTGGTCATTGTGATGTCATAATGGGACCATTGTGATGTCATAATGGGCCATTGTGACAATGGGTCATTGTGATGTCATAATGGGTCATTGTGATGTCATAATGGGCCATTGTGACAATGGGTCATTATGATGTCATAATGGGTCATTCTGATGTCATAATGGGCCATTGTGATGTCATAATGGGTCATTGTGATGTCATAGTGGGTCATTGTGATGTCATAATGGGCTATTGTGACAATGGGTCATTGTGATGTCATAATGGGCCATTGTGACAATCGGTCATTGTGATGTCATAATGGGCCATTGTGACAATGGGTCATTGTGATGTCATAATGGGTCAATGTGATGTCATAATGGGCTATTGTGACAATGGGTCATTGTGATGTCATAATGGGCCATTGTGAAAATGGGTCATTGTGATGTCATAATGGACCATTGTGACAATGGGTCATTGTGATGTCATAATGGGCCATTGTGATGTCATAATGGGCCATTGTGACAATGGGCCATTGTGATGTCATAATGGGCCATTGTGACAATGGGTCATTGTGATGTCATAATGGGCCATTGTGATGTCATAATGGGTCATTGTGATGTCATAATGGGTCATTGTTATGTCATAATGGGCTATTGTGACAATGGGTCATTGTGATGTCATAATGGGCCATTGTGACAATCGGCCATTGTGATGTCATAATGGGCCATTGTGACAATTGGTCATTATGATGTCATAATGGGCCATTGTGATGTCATAATGGGCCATTGTGACAATGGGTCATTGTGATGTCATAATGGGCCATTGTGACAATGGGTCATTGTGATGTCATAATGGGCCATTGTGACAATGGGTCATTGTGATGTCAAAATGGGCCATTGTGACAATGGGTCAATGTGATGTCATAATGGGCTATTGTGACAATGGGTCATTGTGATGTCATAATGGGCCATTGTGACAATGGGTCATTGTGATGTCATAATGGGCCATTGTGATGTCATAATGGACCATTGTGACAATGGGTCATTGTGATGTCATAATGGGCCATTGTGATGTCATAATGGGCCATTGTGATGTCATAATGGGCCATTGTGACAATGGGTCATTGTGATGTCATAATGGGTCAATGTGATGTCATAATGGGCTATTGTGACAATGGGTCATTGTGATGTCATAATGGGCCATTGTGACAATGGGTCATTGTGATGTCATAATGGACCATTGTGACAATGGGTCATTGTGATGTCATAATGGGCCATTGTGATGTCATAATGGGCTATTGTGACAATGGGTCATTGTGATGTCATAATGGGCCATTGTGACAATGGGTCATTGTGATGTCATAATGGGCCATTGTGATGTCATAATGGACCATTGTGACAATGGGTCATTGTGATGTCATAATGGGCCATTGTGATGTCATAATGGGTAATTGTGATGTCATAATGGGCCATTGTGACAATGGGTCATTGTGATGTCATAATGGGTCAATGTGATGTCATAATGGGCTATTGTGACAATGGGTCATTGTGATGTCATAATGGACCATTGTGACAATGGGTCATTGTGATGTCATAATGGGCCATTGTGATGTCATAATGGGCCATTGTGACAATGGGCCATTGTGATGTCATAATGGGCCATTGTGACAATGGGTCATTGTGATGTCATAATGGGCCATTGTGATGTCATAATGGGTCATTGTGTTGTCATAATGGGTCATTGTTATGTCATAATGGGCTATTGTGACAATGGGTCATTGTGATGTCATAATGGGCCATTGTGACTATCGGCCATTGTGATGTCATAATGGGCCATTGTGAAAATTGGTCATTATGATGTCATAATGGGCCATTGTGATGTCATAATGGGCCATTGTGACAATGGGTCATTGTGATGTCATAATGGGCCATTGTGACAATGGGTCATTGTGATGTCATAATGGGCCATTGTGACAATGGGTCATTGTGATGTCAAAATGGGCCATTGTGACAATGGGTCAATGTGATGTCATAATGGGCTATTGTGACAATGGGTCATTGTGATGTCATAATGGGCCATTGTGACAATGGGTCATTGTGATGTCATAATGGGCCATTGTGATGTCATAATGGACCATTGTGACAATGGGTCATTGTGATGTCATAATGGGCCATTGTGATGTCATAATGGGCCATTGTGACAATGGGTCATTGTGATGTCATAATGGGCCATTGTGATAATGGGTCATTGTGATGTCATAATGGGCCATTGTGACAATGGGTCATTGTGATTTCATAATGGGCCATTGTGATAATGGGTCATTATGATGTCATAATGGGCCATTGTGACAATGGGTCATTGTGATGTCATAATGGGCCATTGTGACAATGGGTCATTGTGATGTCATAAAGGGTCATTGTGATGTCATAATGGGCCATTGTGACAATGGGTCATTGTGATGTCATAATGGGTCAATGTGATGTCATAATGGGCTATTGTGACAATGGGTCATTGTGATGTCATAATGGGCCATTGTCACAATGGGTCATTGTGATGTCATAATGGACCATTGTGACAATGGGTCATTGTGATGTCATAATGGGCCATTGTGATGTCATAATGGGCCATTGTGACAATGGGCCATTGTGATGTCATAATGGGCCATTGTGACAATGGGTCATTGTGATGTCATAATGGGCCATTGTGATGTCATAATGGGCCATTGTGACAATGGGTCATTGTGATGTCATAATGGGCCATTGTGACAATGGGTCATTGTGATGTCATAATGGGCTATTGTGACAATGGGTCATTGTGATGTCATAATGGGACCATTGTGATGTCATAATGGGCCATTGTGACAATGGGTCATTGTGATGTCATAATGGGTCATTGTGATGTCATAATGGGCCATTGTGACAATGGGTCATTGTGATGTCATAATGGGTCTATGTGATGTCAAAATGGGCCATTGTGACAATGGGTCATTGTGATGTCATAATGGGCTATTGTGACAATGGTTCATTATGATGTCATAATGGGTCATTGTGATGTCATAATGGGCTATTGTGACAATGGTTCATTATGATGTCATAATGGGTCATTGTGATGTCATAATGGGCTATTGTGACAATTGGTCATTGTGATGTCATAATGGGCCATTGTGACAATGGGTCATTGTGATGTCATAATGGGCCATTGTGACAATTGGTCATTATGATGTCATAATGGGTCATTGTGATGTCATAATGGATCATTGTGACAATGGGTCATTGTGATGTCATAATGGGCCATTGTGATGTCATAATGGGCCATTGTGACAATGGGTCATTGTGATGTCATAAAGGGTCATTGTGATGTCATAATGGGCCATTGTGACAATGGGTCATTGTGATGTCATAATGGGTCAATGTGATGTCATAATGGGCTATTGTGACAATGGGTCATTGTGATGTCATAATGGGCCATTGTGACAATGGGTCATTGTGATGTCATAATGGACCATTGTGACAATGGGTCATTGTGATGTCATAATGGGCCATTGTGATGTCATAATGGGCCATTGTGACAATGGGCCATTGTGATGTCATAATGGGCCATTGTGACAATGGGTCATTGTGATGTCATAATGGGCCATTGTGATGTCATAATGGGCCATTGTGACAATGGGTCATTGTGATGTCATAATGGGCCATTGTGACAATGGGTCATTGTGATGTCATAATGGGCTATTGTGACAATGGGTCATTGTGATGTCATAATGGGACCATTGTGATGTCATAATGGGCCATTGTGACAATGGGTCATTGTGATGTCATAATGGGTCATTGTGATGTCATAATGGGCCATTGTGACAATGGGTCATTGTGATGTCATAATGGGTCTATGTGATGTCAAAATGGGCCATTGTGACAATGGGTCATTGTGATGTCATAATGGGCTATTGTGACAATGGTTCATTATGATGTCATAATGGGTCATTGTGATGTCATAATGGGCTATTGTGACAATTGGTCATTGTGATGTCATAATGGGACCATTGTGATGTCATAATGGGCCATTGTGACAATGGGTCATTGTGATGTCATAATTGGTCATTGTGATGTCATAATGGGCCATTGTGACAATGGGTCATTGTGATGTCATAATTGGTCATTGTGATGTCATAATGGGCCATTGTGACAATGGGTCATTATGATGTCATAATGGGTCATTCTGATGTCATAATGGGCCATTGTGATGTCATAATGGGTCATTGTGATGTCATAGTGGGTCATTGTGATGTCATAATGGGCTATTGTGACAATGGGTCATTGTGATGTCATAATGGGCCATTGTGACAATCGGTCATTGTGATGTCATAATGGGCCATTGTGACAATGGGTCATTGTGATGTCATAATGGGTCATTGTGATGTCATAATGGGCCATTGTGACAATGGGTCATTCTGATGTCATAATGGGTCATTCTGATGTCATAATGGGCCATTGTGATGTCATAATGGGTCATTGTGATGTCATAATGGGTCATTGTGATGTCATAATGGGCCATTGTGACAATGGGTCATTGTGATGTCATAATGGACCATTGTGACAATGGGTCATTGTGATGTCATAATGGGCCATTGTGATGTCATAATGGGCCATTGTGACAATGGGTCATTGTGATGTCATAATGGGTCATTGTGACAATGGGTCATTGTGATGTCATAATGGGCCATTGTGATGTCATAATGGGCCATTGTGACAATGGGTCATTGTGATGTCATAATGGGCCATTGTGACAATTGGTCATTGTGATGTCATAATGGGCCATTGTGACAATGGGTCATTGTGATGTCATAATGGGCCATTGTGACAATGGGTCATTGTGATGTCATAATGGGCTATTGTGACAATGGGTCATTGTGATGTCATAATGGGACCATTGTGATGTCATAATGGGCCATTGTGACAATGGGTCATTGTGATGTCATAATGGGTTATTGTGATGTCATAATGGGCCATTGTGACAATGGGTCATTGTGATGTCATAATGGGTCATTGTGATGTCAAAATGGGCCATTGTGACAATGGGTCAATGTGATGTCATAATGGGCTATTGTGACAATGGGTCATTGTGATGTCATAATGGGCCATTGTGACAATGGGTCATTGTGATGTCATAATGGGCCATTGTGATGTCATAATGGACCATTGTGACAATGGGTCATTGTGATGTCATAATGGGCCATTGTGATGTCATAATGGGCCATTGTGATGTCATAATGGGCCATTGTGACAATGGGTCATTGTGATGTCATAATGGGTCAATGTGATGTCATAATGGGCTATTGTGACAATGGGTCATTGTGATGTCATAATGGGCCATTGTGACAATGGGTCATTGTGATGTCATAATGGACCATTGTGACAATGGGTCATTGTGATGTCATAATGGGCCATTGTGATGTCATAATGGGCTATTGTGACAATGGGTCATTGTGATGTCATAATGGGCCATTGTGACAATGGGTCATTGTGATGTCATAATGGGCCATTGTGATGTCATAATGGACCATTGTGACAATGGGTCATTGTGATGTCATAATGGGCCATTGTGATGTCATAATGGGTCATTGTGATGTCATAATGGGCCATTGTGACAATGGGTCATTGTGATGTCATAATGGGTCAATGTGATGTCATAATGGGCTATTGTGACAATGGGTCATTGTGATGTCATAATGGACCATTGTGACAATGGGTCATTGTGATGTCATAATGGGCCATTGTGATGTCATAATGGGCCATTGTGACAATGGGCCATTGTGATGTCATAATGGGCCATTGTGACAATGGGTCATTGTGATGTCATAATGGGCCATTGTGATGTCATAATGGGTCATTGTGATGTCATAATGGGTCATTGTTATGTCATAATGGGCTATTGTGACAATGGGTCATTGTGATGTCATAATGGGCCATTGTGACTATCGGCCATTGTGATGTCATAATGGGCCATTGTGAAAATTGGTCATTATGATGTCATAATGGGCCATTGTGATGTCATAATGGGCCATTGTGACAATGGGTCATTGTGATGTCATAATGGGCCATTGTGACAATGGGTCATTGTGATGTCATAATGGGTCAATGTGATGTCATAATGGGCCATTGTGACAATGGGTCATTGTGATGTCAAAATGGGCCATTGTGACAATGGGTCAATGTGATGTCATAATGGGCTATTGTGACAATGGGTCAATGTGATGTCATAATGGGCCATTGTGACAATGGGTCATTGTGATTTCATAATGGGCCATTGTGATAATGGGTCATTATGATGTCATAATGGGCCATTGTGACAATGGGTCATTGATATGTCATAATGGGCCATTGTGACAATGGGTCATTGTGATGTCATAAAGGGTCATTGTGATGTCATAATGGGCCATTGTGACAATGGGTCATTGTGATGTCATAATGGGTCAATGTGATGTCATAATGGGCTATTGTGACAATGGGTCATTGTGATGTCATAATGGGCCATTGTGACAATGGGTCATTGTGATGTCATAATGGACCATTGTGACAATGGGTCATTGTGATGTCAAAATGGGCCATTGTGATGTCATAATGGGCCATTGTGACAATGGGCCATTGTGATGTCATAATGGGCCATTGTGACAATGGGTCATTGTGATGTCATAATGGGCCATTGTGATGTCATAATGGGCCATTGTGACAATGGGTCATTGTGATGTCATAATGGGCCATTGTGACAATGGGTCATTGTGATGTCATAATGGGCTATTGTGACAATGGGTCATTGTGATGTCATAATGGGACCATTGTGATGTCATAATGGGCCATTGTGACAATGGGTCATTGTGATGTCATAATGGGTCATTGTGATGTCATAATGGGCCATTGTGACAATGGGTCATTGTGATGTCATAATGGGTCTATGTGATGTCAAAATGGGCCATTGTGACAATGGGTCATTGTGATGTCATAATGGGCTATTGTGACAATGGTTCATTATGATGTCATAATGGGTCATTGTGATGTCATAATGGGCTATTGTGACAATGGTTCATTATGATGTCATAATGGGTCATTGTGATGTCATAATGGGCTATTGTGACAATTGGTCATTGTGATGTCATAATGGGCCATTGTGACAATGGGTCATTGTGATGTCATAATGGGCCATTGTGACAATTGGTCATTATGATGTCATAATGGGTCATTGTGATGTCATAATGGACCATTGTGACAATGGGTCATTGTGATGTCATAATGGGCCATTGTGATGTCATAATGGGCCATTGTGACAATGGGTCATTGTGATGTCATAAAGGGTCATTGTGATGTCATAATGGGCCATTGTGACAATGGGTCATTGTGATGTCATAATGGGTCAATGTGATGTCATAATGGGCTATTGTGACAATGGGTCATTGTGATGTCATAATGGGCCATTGTGACAATGGGTCATTGTGATGTCATAATGGACCATTGTGACAATGGGTCATTGTGATGTCATAATGGGCCATTGTGATGTCATAATGGGCCATTGTGACAATGGGCCATTGTGATGTCATAATGGGCCATTGTGACAATGGGTCATTGTGATGTCATAATGGGCCATTGTGATGTCATAATGGGCCATTGTGACAATGGGTCATTGTGATGTCATAATGGGCCATTGTGACAATGGGTCATTGTGATGTCATAATGGGCTATTGTGACAATGGGTCATTGTGATGTCATAATGGGACCATTGTGATGTCATAATGGGCCATTGTGACAATGGGTCATTGTGATGTCATAATGGGTCATTGTGATGTCATAATGGGCCATTGTGACAATGGGTCATTGTGATGTCATAATGGGTCTATGTGATGTCAAAATGGGCCATTGTGACAATGGGTCATTGTGATGTCATAATGGGCTATTGTGACAATGGTTCATTATGATGTCATAATGGGTCATTGTGATGTCATAATGGGCTATTGTGACAATTGGTCATTGTGATGTCATAATGGGACCATTGTGATGTCATAATGGGCCATTGTGACAATGGGTCATTGTGATGTCATAATTGGTCATTGTGATGTCATAATGGGCCATTGTGACAATGGGTCATTATGATGTCATAATGGGTAATTCTGATGTCATAATGGGCCATTGTGATGTCATAATGGGTCATTGTGATGTCATAGTGGGTCATTGTGATGTCATAATGGGCTATTGTGACAATGGGTCATTGTGATGTCATAATGGGCCATTGTGACAATCGGTCATTGTGATGTCATAATGGGCCATTGTGACAATGGGTCATTGTGATGTCATAATGGGTCATTGTGATGTCATAATGGGCCATTGTGACAATGGGTCATTCTGATGTCATAATGGGTCATTCTGATGTCATAATGGGCCATTGTGATGTCATAATGGGTCATTGTGATGTCATAATGGGTCATTGTGATGTCATAATGGGCCATTGTGACAATGGGTCATTGTGATGTCATAATGGACCATTGTGACAATGGGTCATTGTGATGTCATAATGGGCCATTGTGATGTCATAATGGGCCATTGTGACAATGGGTCATTGTGATGTCATAATGGGCCATTGTGACAATGGGTCATTGTGATGTCATAATGGGCCATTGTGATGTCATAATGGGCCATTGTGACAATGGGTCATTGTGATGTCATAATGGGCCATTGTGACAATGGGTCATTGTGATGTCATAATGGGCTATTGTGACAATGGGTCATTGTGATGTCATAATGGGACCATTGTGATGTCATAATGGGCCATTGTGACAATGGGTCATTGTGATGTCATAATGGGTTATTGTGATGTCATAATGGGCCATTGTGACAATGGGTCATTGTGATGTCATAATGGGTCATTGTGATGTCAAAATGGGCCATTGTGACAATGGGTCAATGTGATGTCATAATGGGCTATTGTGACAATGGGTCATTGTGATGTCATAATGGGCCATTGTGACAATGGGTCATTGTGATGTCATAATGGGCCATTGTGATGTCATAATGGACCATTGTGACAATGGGTCATTGTGATGTCATAATGGGCCATTGTGATGTCATAATGGGCCATTGTGACAATGGGTCATTGTGATGTCATAATGGGCCATTGTGATAATGGGTCATTGTGATGTCATAATGGGCCATTGTGACAATGGGTCATGGTGATGTCATAATGGGCCATTGTGACAATTGGTCATTATGATGTCATAATGGGCCATTGTGATGTCATAATGGGCCATTGTGACAATGGGTCATTGTGATGTCATAAAGGGTCATTGTGATGTCATAATGGGCCATTGTGACAATGGGTCATTGTGATGTCATAATGGGTCAATGTGATGTCATAATGGGCTATTGTGACAATGGGTCATTGTGATGTCATAATGGGCCATTGTGACAATGGGTCATTGTGATGTCATAATGGGCTATTGTGACAATGGGTCATTGTGATGTCATAATGGGACCATTGTGATGTCATAATGGGACATTGTGACAATGGGTCATTGTGATGTCATAATGGGTCATTGTGATGTCATAATGGGCCATTGTGACAATGGGTCATTGTGATGTCATAATGGGTCTATGTGATGTCATAATGGGCCATTGTCACAATGGGTCATTGTGATGTCATAATGGGCCATTGTGACAATGGGTCATTGTGATGTCATAATGGGCCATTGTGACAATGGGTCATTGTGATGTCATAATGGGCCATTGTGACAATGGGTCATTGTGATGTCATAATGGGCTATTGTGACAATGGGTCATTGTGATGTCATAATGGGACCATTGTGATGTCATAATGGGACATTGTGACAATGGGTCATTGTGATGTCATAATGGGTCATTGTGATGTCATAATGGGCCATTGTGACAATGGGTCATTGTGATGTCATAATGGGCTATTGTGACAATGGTTCATTATGATGTCATAATGGGTCATTGTGATGTCATAATGGGCTATTGTGACAATTGGTCATTGTGATGTCATAATGGACCATTGTGACAATGGGTCATTGTGATGTCATAATGGGCCATTGTGACAATTGGTCATTTTGATGTCATAATGGGTCATTGTGATGTCATAATGGACCATTGTGACAATGGGTCATTGTGATGTCATAATGGGCCATTGTGATGTCATAATGGGCCATTGTGACAATGGGCCATTGTGATGTCATAATGGGCCATTGTGACAATGGGTCATTGTGATGTCATAATGGGTCATTGTGATGTCATAATGGGCCATTGTGACAATGGGTCATTGTGATGTCATAATGGGTCAATGTGATGTCATAATGGGTTATTGTGACAATGGGTCATTGTGATGTCATAATGGGCCATTGTGACAATGGGTCATTGTGATGTCATAATGGACCATTGTGACAATGGGTCATTGTGATGTCATAATGGGCCATTGTAATGTCATAATGGGCCATTGTGACAATGGGCCATTGTGATGTCATAATGGGCCATTGTGACAATGGGTCATTGTGATGTCATAATGGGTCATTGTGATGTCATAATGGGCCATTGTGACAATGGGTCATTGTGATGTCATAATGGGTAAATGTGATGTCATAATGGGTTATTGTGACAATGGGTCATTGTGATGTCATAATGGGCCATTGTGACAATGGGTCATTGTGATGTCATAATGGGCCATTGTGACAATGGGTCATTGTAATGTCATAATGGGCCATTGTGACAATGGGTCATTGTGATGTCATAATGGGCCATTGTGACAATGGGTCATTGTGTTGTCATAATGGGCCATTGTGACAATGGGTCATTGTGATGTCATAATGGCCCATTGTGATGTCATAATGGGCCATTCTGACAATGGGTCATTGTGATGTCATAATGGGCCATTGTGATGTCATAATGGGCCATTGTGACAATGGGCCATTGTGATGTCATAATGGGCCATTGTGATGT
This sequence comes from Engystomops pustulosus, assembly GCF_040894005.1. Classification (NCBI taxonomy): domain Eukaryota; kingdom Metazoa; phylum Chordata; class Amphibia; order Anura; family Leptodactylidae; genus Engystomops; species Engystomops pustulosus. The sequence continues at coordinate 91,532,257 of NC_092411.1, read as the reverse complement.
CATAATGGGCCATTGTGACAATGGGTCATTATGATGTCATAATGGATCATTGTGATGTCATAATGGGCCATTGTGACAATGGGTCATTGTGATGTCATGATGGACCATTGTGACAATGGGTCATTGTGATGTCATAATGGTCCATTGTGATGTCATAATGGGCCATTGTGACAATGGGTCATTGTGATGTCATAATGGGTCATTGTGACAATGGGTCATTGTGATGTCATAATGGGCCATTATGACAATGGGTCATTGTGATGTCATAATGGGCTATTGTGACAATGGGTCATTGTGATGTCATAATGGGCCATTGTGATGTCATAATGGGCCATTGTGACAATGGGTCATTGTGATGTCATAATGGGCCATTGTGACAATGGGTCATTGTGATGTCATAATGGGCTATTGTGACAATGGGGCATTGTGATGTCATAATGGGCCATTGTGATATCATAATGGGCCATTGTGACAATGGGTCATTGTGATGTCATAATGGACCATTGTGACAATGGGTCATTGTGATGTCATAATGGGCCATTGTGATGTCATAATGGGCCATTGTGACAATGGGCCATTGTGATGTCATAATGGGCCATTGTGACAATGGGCCATTGTGATGTCATAATGGGCCATTGTGACAATGGGTCATTGTGTTGTCATAATGGGCCATTGTGATGTCATAATGGGCCATTGTGATGTCATAATGGGCCATTGTAAAATGGGTCATTGTGATGTCATAATGGGCCATTGTGACAATTGGTCATTATGATGTCATAATTGGTCATTGTGATGTCATAATGGACCATTGTGACAATGGGTCATTGTGATGTAATAATGGGCCATTGTGATGTCATAATGGGCCATTGTGACAATGGGTCGTTGTGATGTCATAAAGGGTCATTGTGATGTCATAATGGGCCATTGTGACAATGGGTCATTGTGATATCATTATGGGTCAATGTGATGTCATAATGGGCTATTGTGACAATGGGTCATTGTGATGTCATAATGGGCCATTGTGACAATGGGTCATTGTGATGTCATAATGGGCCATTGTGACAATGGGTCATTGTGATGTCATAATGGGCCATTGTGACAATGGGTCAATGTGATGTCATAATGGGCCATTGTGACAATGGGTCATTGTGATGTCATAATGGGCCATTGTGACAATGGGTCATTGTGATGTCATAATGGGCCATTGTGATGTCATAATGGACCATTGTGACAATGGGTCATTGTGATGTCATAATGGGCCATTGTGATGTCATAATGGGCCATTGTGACAATGGGTCATTGTGATGTCATAATGGGCCATTGTGATAATGGGTCATTGTGATGTCATAATGGGCCATTGTGACAATGGGTCATTGTGATGTCATAATGGGCCATTGTGACAATTGGTCATTATGATGTCATAATGGGTCATTGTGATGTCATAATGGACCATTGTGACAATGGGTCATTGTGATTTCATAATGGGCCATTGTGATGTCATAATGGGCCATTGTGACAATGGGTCATTGTGATGTCATAAAGGGTCATTGTGATGTCATAATGGGCCATTGTGACAATGGGTCATTGTGATGTCATAATGGGTCAATGTGATGTCATAATGGGCTATTGTGACAATGGGTCATTGTGATGTCATAATGGGCCATTGTGACAATGGGTCATTGTGATGTCATAATGGTCCATTGTGACAATGGGTCATTGTGATGTCATAATGGGCCATTGTGATGTCATAATGGGCCATTGTGACAATGGGTCATTGTGATGTCATAATGGGCCATTGTGACAATGGGTCATTGTGATGTCATAATGGGCCATTGTGATGTCATAATGGGCCATTGTGACAATGGGTCATTGTGATGTCATAATGGGCCATTGTGACAATGGGTCATTGTGATGTCATAATGGGCTATTGTGACAATGGGTCATTGTGATGTCATAATGGGACCATTGTGATGTCATAATGGGCCATTGTGACAATGGGTCATTGTGATGTCATAATGGGTCATTGTGATGTCATAATGGGCCATTGTGACAATGGGTCATTGTGATGTCATAATGGGTCATTGTGATGTCAAAATGGGCCATTGTGACAATGGGTCATTGTGATGTCATAATGGGCTATTGTGACAATGGTTCATTATGATGTCATAATGGGTCATTGTGATGTCATAATGGGCTATTGTGACAATTGGTCATTGTGATGTCATAATGGGACCATTGTGATGTCATAATGGGCCATTGTGACAATGGGTCATTGTGATGTCATAATGGGTCATTGTGATGTCATAATGGGCCATTGTGACAATGGGTCATTGTGATGTCATAATGGGTCATTGTGATGTCATAATGGGCCATTGTGACAATGGGTCATTATGATGTCATAATGGGTCATTCTGATGTCATAATGGGCCATTGTGATGTCATAATGGGTCATTGTGATGTCATAGTGGGTCATTGTGATGTCATAATGGGCTATTGTGACAATGGGTCATTGTGATGTCATAATGGGCCATTGTGACAATCGGTCATTGTGATGTCATAATGGGCCATTGTGACAATGGGTCATTGTGATGTCATAATGGGTCATTGTGATGTCATAATGGGCCATTGTGACAATGGGTCATTGTGATGTCATAATGGGTCATTCTGATGTCATAATGGGCCATTGTGATGTCATAATGGGTCATTGTAATGTCATAATGGGTCATTGTGATGTCATAATGGGCCATTGTGACAATGGGTCATTGTGATGTCATAATGGGTCAATGTGATGTCATAATGGGCTATTGTGACAATGGGTCATTGTGATGTCATAATGGGCCATTGTGACAATGGGTCATTGTGATGTCATAATGGACCATTGTGACAATGGGTCATTGTGATGTCATAATGGGCCATTGTGATGTCATAATGGGCCATTGTGATGTCATAATGGGCCATTGTGACAATGGGCCATTGTGATGTCATAATGGGCCATTGTGACAATGGGTCATTGTGATGTCATAATGGGCCATTGTGATGTCATAATGGGCCATTGTGACAATGGGTCATTGTGATGTCATAATGGGCCATTGTGACAATGGGTCATTGTGATGTCATAATGGGCTATTGTGACAATGGGTCATTGTGATGTCATAATGGGACCATTGTGATGTCATAATGGGCCATTGTGACAATGGGTCATTGTGATGTCATAATGGGTCATTGTGATGTCATAATGGGCCATTGTGACAATGGGTCATTGTGATGTCATAATGGGTCATTGTGATGTCAAAATGGGCCATTGTGACAATGGGTCATTGTGATGTCATAATGGGCTATTGTGACAATGGTTCATTATGATGTCATAATGGGTCATTGTGATGTCATAATGGGCTATTGTGACAATTGGTCATTGTGATGTCATAATGGGACCATTGTGATGTCTTAATGGGCCATTGTGACAATGGGTCATTGTGATGTCATAATGGGTCATTGTGATGTCATAATGGGCCATTGTGACAATGGGTCATTATGATGTCATAATGGGTCATTCTGATGTCATAATGGGCCATTGTGATGTCATAATGGGACCATTGTGATGTCATAATGGGCCATTGTGACAATGGGTCATTGTGATGTCATAATGGGCCATTGTGACAATGGGTCATTGTGATGTCATAATGGGCTATTGTGACAATAGGTCATTGTGATGTCATAATGGGACCATTGTGATGTCATAATGGGCCATTGTGACAATGGGTCATTGTGATGTCTTAATGGGTCATTGTGATGTCATAATGGGCCATTGTGACAATGGGTCATTGTGATGTCATAATGGGTCATTGTGATGTCAAAACGGGCCATTGTGACAATGGGTCATTGTGATGTCATAATGGGCTATTGTGACAATGGTTCATTATGATGTCATAATGGGTCATTGTGATGTCATAATGGGCTATTGTGACAATTGGTCATTGTGATGTCATAATGGGACCATTGTGATGTCATAATGGGCCATTGTGACAATGGGTCATTGTGATGTCATAATGGGTCATTGTGATGTCATAATTGGCCATTGTGACAATGGGTCATTATGAGGTCATAATGGGTCATTCTGATGTCATAATGGGCCATTGTGATGTCATAATGGGTCATTGTGATGTCATAGTGGGTCATTGTGATGTCATAATGGGCTATTGTGACAATGGGTCATTGTGATGTCATAATGGGCCATTGTGACAATCGGTCATTGTGATGTCATAATGGGCCATGGTGACAATGGGTCATTGTGATGTCATAATGGGTCATTGTGATGTCATAATGGGCCATTGTGACAATGGGTCATTGTGATGTCATAATGGGTCATTGTGATGTCATAATGGGCCATTGTGATGTCATAATGGGTCATTGTGATGTCATAATGGGTCATTGTGATGTCATAATGGGCTATTGTGACAATGGGTCATTGTGATGTCATAATGGGCCATTGTGACAATCGGCCATTGTGATGTCATAATGGGCCATTGTGAAAATTGGTCATTATGATGTCATAATGGGCCATTGTGATGTCATAATGGGCCATTGTGACAATGGGTCATTGTGATGTCATAATGGGCCATTGTGACAATGGGTCATTGTGATGTCAAAATGGGCCATTGTGACAATGGGTCAATGTGATGTCATAATGGGCCATTGTGACAATGGGTCATTGTGATGTCATAATGGGCCATTGTGACAATGGGTCATTGTGATGTCATAATGGGCCATTGTGATGTCATAATGGGCCATTGTGACAATGGGCCATTGTGATGTCATAATGGGCCATTGTGACAATGGGTCATTGTGATGTCATAATGGGCCATTGTGATGTCATAATGGGCCATTGTGACAATGGGTCATTGTGATGTCATAATGGGCCATTGTGACAATGGGTCATTGTGATGTCATAATGGACCATTGTGACAATGGGTCATTGTGATGTCATAATGGGCCATTGTGATGTCATAATGGGCCATTGTGACAATGGGCCATTGTGATGTCATAATGGACCATTGTGACAATGGGTCATTGTGATGTCATAATGGGCCATTGTGATGTCATAATGGGCCATTGTGACAATGGGTCATTGTGATGTCATAATGGGCCATTGTGACAATGGGTCATTGTGATGTCATAATGGGCTATTGTGACAATGGGTCATTGTGATGTCATAATGGGACCATTGTGATGTCATAATGGGCCATTGTGACAATGGGTCATTGTGATGTCATAATGGGTCATTGTGATGTCATAATGGGCCATTATGACAATGGGTCATTGTGATGTCATAATGGGTCATTGTGATGTCAAAATGGGCCATTGTGACAATGGGTCATTGTGATGTCATAATGGGCTATTGTGACAATGGTTCATTATGTTGTCATAATGGGTCATTGTGATGTCATAATGGGCTATTGTGACAATTGGTCATTGTGATGTCTTAATGGGACCATTGTGATGTCATAATGGGCCATTGTGACAATGGGTCATTGTGATGTCATAATGGGTCATTGTGATGTCATAATGGGCCATTGTGACAATGGGTCATTATGATGTCATAATGGGTCATTCTGATGTCATAATGGGCCATTGTGATGTCATAATGGGTCATTGTGATGTCATAGTGGGTCATTGTGATGTCATAATGGGCTATTGTGACAATGGGTCATTGTGATGTCATAATGGGCCATTGTGATGTCATAATGGGTCATTGTGATGTCATAGTGGGTCATTGTGACAATGGGTCATTGTGATGTCATAATGGGTCATTGTGATGTCATTATGTGCCATTGTGACAATGGGTCATTCTGATGTCATAATGGGTCATTCTGATGTCATAATGGGCCATTGTGATGTCATAATGGGTCATTGTGATGTCATAATGGGTCATTGTGATGTCATAATGGGCTATTGTGACAATGGGTCATTGTGATGTCATAATGGGCCATTGTGACAATCGGCCATTGTGATGTCATAATGGGCCATTGTGACAATGGGTCATTGTGATGTCATAATGGGTCATTGTGACAATGGGTCATTGTGATGTCATAATGGGTCATTGTGATGTCATAATGGGTCATTGTGATGTCATAATGGGCCATTGTGACAATGGGCCATTGTGATGTCATAATGGGCCATTGTGACAATGGGTCATTGTGATGTCATAATGGGTCATTGTGATGTCATAATGGGCCATTGTGACAATGGGTCATTGTGATGTCATAATGGGTCAATGTGATGTCATAATGGGTTATTGTGACAATGGGTCATTGTGATGTCATAATGGGCCATTGTGACAATGGGTCATTGTGATGTCATAATGGGCCATTGTGACAATGGGTAATTGTGATGTCATAATGGGCCATTGTGACAATGGGTCATTGAGATGTCATAATGGGCCATTGTGACAATGGGTCATTGTGATGTCATAATGGGCTATTGTGACAATGGGTCATTGTGATGTCATAATGGGACCATTGTGATGTCATAATGGGCCATTGTGACAATGGGTCATTGTGATGTCATAATGGGTCATTGTGATGTCATAATGGGCCATTGTGACAATGGGTCATTGTGATGTCATAATGGGTCATTGTGATGTCAAAATGGGCCATTGTGACAATGGGTCATTGTGATGTCATAATGGGCTATTGTGACAATGGTTCATTATGATATCATAATGGGTCATTGTGATGTCATAATGGGCTATTGTGACAATTGGTCATTGTGATGTCATAATGGGACCATTGTGATGTCATAATGGGCCATTGTGACAATGGGTCATTGTGATGTCATAATGGGTCATTGTGATGTCATAATGGGCCATTGTGACAATGGGTCATTATGATGTCATAATGGGTCATTCTGATGTCATAATGGGCCATTGTGATGTCATAATGGGTCATTGTGATGTCATAGTGGGTCATTGTGATGTCATAATGGGCTATTGTGACAATGGGTCATTGTGATGTCATAATGGGCCATTGTGACAATCGGTCATTGTGATGTCATAATGGGCCATTGTGACAATGGGTCATTGTGATGTCATAATGGGTCATTGTGATGTCATAATGGGCCATTGTGACAATGGGTCATTCTGATGTCATAATGGGTCATTCTGATGTCATAATGGGCCATTGTGATGTCATAATGGGTCATTGTGATGTCATAATGGGTCATTGTGATGTCATAATGGGCTATTGTGACAATGGGTCATTGTGATGTCATAATGGGCCATTGTGATGTCATAATGGGCCATTGTGACAATGGGTCATTGTGATGTCATAATGGACCATTGTGACAATGGGTCATTGTGATGTCATAATGGGTCATTGTGATGTCATAATGGGCCATTGTGACAATGGGTCATTGTGATGTCATAATGGGCCATTGTGACAATGGGTCATTGTGATGTCATAATGGGTCATTGTGATGTCATAATGGGCCATTTTGACAATGGGTCATTGTGATGTCATAATGGGTCAATGTGATGTCATAATGGGCCATTGTGACAATGGGTCATTGTGATGTCATAATGGGTCATTGTGATGTCAAAATGGGCCATTGTGACAATGGGTCATTGTGATGTCATAATGGGCTATTGTGACAATGGTTCATTATGATGTCATAATGGGTCATTGTGATGTCATAATGGGCTATTGTGACAATTGGTCATTGTGATGTCATAATGGGACCATTGTGATGTCATAATGGGCCATTGTGACAATGGGTCATTGTGATGTCATAATGGGTCATTGTGATGTCATAATGGACCATTGTGACAATGGGTCATTGTGATGTCATAATGGGCCATTGTGACAATGGGTCATTGTGATGTCATAATGGGCCATTGTGATGTCATAATGGACCATTGTGACAATGGGTCATTGTGATGTCATAATGGACCATTGTGACAATGGGTCATTGTGATGTCATAATGGGCCATTGTGATGTCATAATGGGCCATTGTGACAATGGGCCATTGTGATGTCATAATGGACCATTGTGACAATGGGTCATTGTGATGTCATAATGGGCCATTGTGACAATGGGTTATTGTGATGTCATAATGGGCCATTGTGACAATGGGTCATTGTGATGTCATAATGGGTCATTGTGATGTCATAATGGGCCATTGTGACAATGGGTTATTGTGATGTCATAATGGGCCATTGTGACAATGGGTCATTGTGATGTCATAATGGGCTATTGTGACAATGGTTCATTATGATGTCATAATGGGTCATTGTGATGTCATAATGGGCTATTGTGACAATTGGTCATTGTGATGTCATAATGGGACCATTGTGATGTCATAATGGGCCATTGTGACAATGGGTCATTGTGATGTCATAATGGGTCATTGTGATGTCATAATGGACCATTGTGACAATGGGTCATTGTGATGTCATAATGGGCCATTGTGACAATGGGTCATTGTGATGTCATAATGGGCCATTGTGATGTCATAATGGACCATTGTGACAATGGGTCATTGTGATGTCATAATGGACCATTGTGACAATGGATCATTGTGATGTCATAATGGGCCATTGTGATGTCATAATGGGCCATTGTGACAATGGGCCATTGTGATGTCATAATGGACCATTGTGACAATGGGTCATTGTGATGTCATAATGGGCCATTGTGACAATGGGTCATTGTGATGTCATAATGGGCCATTGTGATGTCATAATGGACCATTGTGACAATGGGTCATTGTGATGTCATAATGGACCATTGTGACAATGGGTCATTGTGATGTCATAATGGGCCATTGTGATGTCATAATGGGCCATTGTGACAATGGGCCATTGTGATGTCATAATGGGCCATTGTGACAATGGGTCATTGTGATGTCATAATGGGCCATTGTGATGTCATAATGGGCCATTGTGACAATGGGTCATTGTGATGTCATAATGGGCCATTGTGACAATGGGTCATTGTGATGTCATAATGGACCATTGTGACAATGGGTCATTGTGATGTCATAATGGGTCATTGTGATGTCATAGTGGGTCATTGTGATGTCATAATGGGCTATTGTGACAATGGGTCATTGTGATGTCATAATGGGCCATTGTGACAATCGGTCATTGTGATGTCATAATGGGCCATTGTGACAATGGGTCATTGTGATGTCATAATGGGTCATTGTGATGTCATAATGGGCCATTGTGACAATGGGTCATTCTGATGTCATAATGGGTCATTCTGATGTCATAATGGGCCATTGTGATGTCATAATGGGTCATTGTGATGTCATAATGGGTCATTGTGATGTCATAATGGGCTATTGTGACAATGGGTCATTGTGATGTCATAATGGGCCATTGTGACAATCGGCCATTGTGATGTCATAATGGGCCATTGTGACAATGGGTTATTGTGATGTCATAATGGGCCATTGTGACAATGGGTCATTGTGATGTCATAATGGGCCATTGTGATAATGGGTCATTGTGATGTCATAATGGGCCATTGTGATGTCATAATGGGCCATTGTGACAATGGGTCATTGTGATGTCATAATGGGCCATTGTGACAATGGGTCATTGTGATGTCATAATGTGCCATTGTGATGTCATAATGGGCCATTGTGACAATGGGTCATTGTGATGTCATAATGGGTTATTGTGACAATGGGTCATTGTGATGTCATAATGGGTCATTGTGATGTCATAATGGGCCATTGTGACAATGGGTTATTGTGATGTCATAATGGGCCATTGTGACAATGGGTCATTGTGATGTCATAATGGGCCATTGTGATAATGGGTCATTGTGATGTCATAATGGGCCATTGTGATGTCATAATGGGCCATTGTGACAATGGGTCAATGTGATGTCATAATGGGCCATTGTGACAATGTGTCATTGTGTTGTCATAATGGGCCATTGTGACAATGGGTCATTGTGAGGTAATAATGGGTCATTGTGATGTCATAATGGGCCATTGTGACAATGGGTCATTGTGATGTCATAATGGGTCATTGTGATGTCATAATGGGCCATTGTGACAATGGGTTATTGTGATGTCATAATGGGCCATTGTGACAATGGGTCATTGTGATGTCATAATGGGCCATTGTGATAATGGGTCATTGTGATGTCATAATGGGCCATTGTGATGTCATAATGGGTCATTGTGACAATGGGTCATTGTAATGTCATAATGGGCCATTGTGATGTCATAATGGGCCATTGTGACAATGGGTCATTGTGATGTCATAATGGGCCATTGTGACAATGTGTCATTGTGTTGTCATAATGGGCCATTGTGACAATGGGTCATTGTGAGGTAATAATGGGTCATTGTGATGTCATAATGGGCCATTGTGACAATGGGTCATTGTGATGTCATAATGGGTCATTGTGATGTCATAATGGGCCATTGTGACAATGGGTTATTGTGATGTCATAATGGGCCATTGTGACAATGGGTCATTGTGATGTCATAATGGGCCATTGTGATAATGGGTCATTGTGATGTCATAATGTGCCATTGTGATGTCATAATGGGCCATTGTGACAATGGGTCATTGTGATGTCATAATGGGCCATTGTGACAATTGGTGATTATGATGTCATAATGTGCCATTGTGATGTCATAATGGGCCATTGTGACAATGGGTCATTGTGATGTCATAATGGGCCATTGTGACAATTGGTCATTGTGATGTCATAATGGGCCATTGTGACAATGGGTCATTGTGATGTCATAATGGGCCATTGTGACAATGGGTCAATGTGATGTCATAATGAGCCATTGTGACAATGGGTCATTGTGATGTCATAATGGGCCATTGTGACAATTGGTCATTATGATGTCATAATGGGTCATTGTGATGTCATAATGGACCATTGTGACAATGGGTCATTGTGATGTCATAATGGGCCATTGTGATGTCATAATGGGCCATTGTGACAATGGGTCATTGTGATGTCATAATGGGCCATTGTGACAATGGGTCATTGTGATGTCATAATGGGCTATTGTGACAATGGGTCATTGTGATGTCATAATGGGCCATTGTGACAATGGGTCATTGTGATGTCATAATGGGTCATTGTGATGTCATAATGGGCCATTGTGACAATGGGTCATTGTGATGTCATAATGGGCCATTGTGATGTCATAATGGGCCATTGTGACAATGGGCCATTGTGATGTCATAATGGGCCATTGTGACAATGGGTCATTGTGATGTCATAATGGGCCATTGTGATGTCATAATGGGCCATTGTGACAATGGGTCATTGTGATGTCATAATGGGCCATTGTGACAATGGGTCATTGTGATGTCATAATGGACCATTGTGACAATGGGTCATTGTGATGTCATAATGGGTCATTGTGATGTCATAGTGGGTCATTGTGATGTCATAATGGGCTATTGTGACAATGGGTCATTGTGATGTCATAATGGGCCATTGTGACAATCGGTCATTGTGATGTCATAATGGGCCATTGTGACAATGGGTCATTGTGATGTCATAATGGGTCATTGTGATGTCATAATGGGCCATTGTGACAATGGGTCATTCTGATGTCATAATGGGTCATTCTGATGTCATAATGGGCCATTGTGATGTCATAATGGGTCATTGTGATGTCATAATGGGTCATTGTGATGTCATAATGGGCTATTGTGACAATGGGTCATTGTGATGTCATAATGGGCCATTGTGACAATCGGCCATTGTGATGTCATAATGGGCCATTGTGACAATGGGTTATTGTGATGTCATAATGGGCCATTGTGACAATGGGTCATTGTGATGTCATAATGGGCTATTGTGATAATGGGTCATTGTGATGTCATAATGGGCCATTGTGATGTCATAATGGGCCATTGTGACAATGGGTCATTGTGATGTCATAATGGGCCATTGTGACAATGGGTCATTGTGATGTCATAATGTGCCATTGTGATGTCATAATGGGCCATTGTGACAATGGGTCATTGTGATGTCATAATGGGCCATTGTGACAATGGGTCATTGTGATGTCATAATGGGTCATTGTGATGTCATAATGGGCCATTGTGACAATGGGTTATTGTGATGTCATAATGGGCCATTGTGACAATGGGTCATTGTGATGTCATAATGGGCCATTGTGATAATGGGTCATTGTGATGTCATAATGGGCCATTGTGATGTCATAATGGGCCATTGTGACAATGGGTCAATGTGATGTCATAATGGGCCATTGTGACAATGTGTCATTGTGTTGTCATAATGGGCCATTGTGACAATGGGTCATTGTGAGGTAATAATGGGTCATTGTGATGTCATAATGGGCCATTGTGACAATGGGTCATTGTGATGTCATAATGGGTCATTGTGATGTCATAATGGGCCATTGTGACAATGGGTTATTGTGATGTCATAATGGGCCATTGTGACAATGGGTCATTGTGATGTCATAATGGGCCATTGTGATAATGGGTCATTGTGATGTCATAATGGGCCATTGTGATGTCATAATGGGCCATTGTGACAATGGGTCATTGTGATGTCATAATGGGCCATTGTGACAATTGGTCATTATGATGTCATAATGTGCCATTGTGATGTCATAATGGGCCATTGTGACAATGGGTCATTGTGATGTCATAATGGGCCATTGTGACAATTGGTCATTGTGATGTCATAATGGGCCATTGTGACAATGGGTCATTGTGATGTCATAATGGGCCATTGTGACAATGGGTCAATGTGATGTCATAATGAGCCATTGTGACAATGGGTCATTGTGATGTCATAATGGGCCATTGTGACAATTGGTCATTATGATGTCATAATGGGTCATTGTGATGTCATAATGGACCATTGTGACAATGGGTCATTGTGATGTCATAATGGGTCATTGTGATTTCATAATGGACCATTGTGACAATGGGTCATTGTGATGTCATAATGGGCCATTGTGATGTCATAATGGGCCATTGTGACAATGGGTCATTGTGATGTCATAATGGGCCATTGTGACAATGGGTCATTGTGATGTCATAATGGGTCATTGTGATTTCATAATGGACCATTGTGACAATGGGTCATTGTGATGTCATAATGGGCCATTGTGATGTCATAATGGGCCATTGTGACAATGGGTCATTGTGATGTCATAATGGGCCATTGTGACAATGGGTCATTGTGATGTCATAATGGGCCATTGTGATGTCATAATGGACCATTGTGACAATGGGTCATTGTGATGTCATAATGGACCATTGTGACAATGGGTCATTGTGATGTCATAATGGGCCATTGTGATGTCATAATGGGCCATTGTGACAATGGGTCATTGTGATGTCATAATGGGCCATTGTGACAATGGGTCAATGTGATGTCATAATGAGCCATTGTGACAATGGGTCATTGTGATGTCATAATGGGCCATTGTGACAATTGGTCATTATGATGTCATAATGGGTCATTGTGATGTCATAATGGACCATTGTGACAATGGGTCATTGTGATGTCATAATGGGTCATTGTGATTTCATAATGGACCATTGTGACAATGGGTCATTGTGATGTCATAATGGGCCATTGTGATGTCATAATGGGCCATTGTGACAATGGGTCATTGTGATGTCATAATGGGCCATTGTGACAATGCGTCATTGTGATGTCATAATGGGCCATTGTGACAATGGTTCATTATGATGTCATAATGGGTCATTGTGACAATGGTTCATTATGATGTCATAATGGGTCATTGTGATGTCATAATGGGCTATTGTGACAATTGGTCATTGTGATGTCATAATGGGCCATTGTGACAATGGGTCATTGTGATGTCATAATGGGCCATTGTGACAATGGTTCATTATGATGTCATAATGGGTCATTGTGATGTCATAATGGGCTATTGTGACAATTGGTCATTGTGATGTCATAATGGGCCATTGTGACAATGGGTCATTGTGATGTCATAATGGGCCATTGTGACAATTGGTCATTATGATGTCATAATGGGTCATTGTGATGTAATAATGGACCATTGTGACAATGGGTCATTGTGATGTCATAATGGGCCATTGTGATGTCATAATGGGCCATTGTGACAATGGGTCATTGTGATGTCATAAAGGGTCATTGTGATGTCATAATGGGCCATTGTGACAATGGGTCATTGTGATGTCATAATGGGTCAATGTGATGTCATAATGGGCTATTGTGACAATGGGTCATTGTGATGTCATAATGGGCCATTGTGACAATGGGTCATTGTGATGTCATAATGGACCATTGTGACAATGGGTCATTGTGATGTCATAATGGGCCATTGTGATGTCATAATGGGCCATTGTGACAATGGGCCATTGTGATGTCATAATGGGCCATTGTGACAATGGGTCATTGTGATGTAATAATGGGCCATTGTGATGTCATAATGGGCCATTGTGACAATGGGTCATTGTGATGTCATAATGGGCCATTGTGACAATGGGTCATTGTGATGTCATAATGGGCTATTGTGACAATGGGTCATTGTGATGTCATAATGGGCCATTGTGATGTCATAATGGGCCATTGTGACAATGGGCCATTGTGATGTCATAATGGGCCATTGTGATGTCATAATGGGCCATTGTGACAATGGGTCATTATGATGTCATAATGGATCATTGTGATGTCATAATGGGCCATTGTGACAATGGGTCATTGTGATGTCATAATGGGCCATTGTGATGTCATAATGGGTCATTGTGACAATGGGTCATTGTGATGTCATAATGGGTCATTGTGACAATGGGTCATTGTAATGTCATAATGGGCCATTGTGATGTCATAATGGGCCATTGTGACAATGGGTCAATGTGATGTCATAATGGGCCATTGTGACAATGTGTCATTGTGTTGTCATAATGGGCCATTGTGACAATGGGTCATTGTGAGGTAATAATGGGTCATTGTGATGTCATAATGGGCCATTGTGACAATGGGTCATTGTGATGTCATAATGGGTCATTGTGATGTCATAATGGGCCATTGTGACAATGGGTTATTGTCATGTCATAATGGGCCATTGTGACAATGGGTCATTGTGATGTCATAATGGGCCATTGTGATAATGGGTCATTGTGATGTCATAATGGGCCATTGTGATGTCATAATGGGCCATTGTGACAATGGGTCATTGTGATGTCATAATGGGCCATTGTGACAATTGGTCATTATGATGTCATAATGGGCTATTGTGACAATGGTTCATTATGATGTCATAATGGGTCATTGTGATGTCATAATGGGCTATTGTGACAATTGGTCATTGTGATGTCATAATGGGACCATTGTGATGTCATAATGGGCCATTGTGACAACGGGTCATTGTGATGTCATAATGGGTCATTGTGATGTCATAATGGACCATTGTGACAATGGGTCATTGTGATGTCATAATGGGCCATTGTGACAATGGGTCATTGTGATGTCATAATGGGCCATTGTGATGTCATAATGGACCATTGTGACAATGGGTCATTGTGATGTCATAATGGACCATTGTGACAATGGGTCATTGTGATGTCATAATGGGCCATTGTGATGTCATAATGGGCCATTGTGACAATGGGCCATTGTGATGTCATAATGGACCATTGTGACAATGGGTCATTGTGATGTCATAATGGGCCATTGTGACAATGGGTCATTGTGATGTCATAATGGGCCATTGTGATGTCATAATGGACCATTGTGACAATGGGTCATTGTGATGTCATAATGGACCATTGTGACAATGGGTCATTGTGATGTCATAATGGGCCATTGTGATGTCATAATGGGCCATTGTGACAATGGGCCATTGTGATGTCATAATGGGCCATTGTGACAATGGGTCATTGTGATGTCATAATGGGCCATTGTGATGTCATAATGGGCCATTGTGACAATGGGTCATTGTGATGTCATAATGGGCCATAGTGACAATGGGTCATTGTGATGTCATAATGGACCATTGTGACAATGGGTCATTGTGATGTCATAATGGGTCATTGTGATGTCATAGTGGGTCATTTTGATGTCATAATGGGCTATTGTGACAATGGGTCATTGTGATGTCATAATGGGCCATTGTGACAATCGGTCATTGTGATGTCATAATGGGCCATTGTGACAATGGGTCATTGTGATGTCATAATGGGTCATTGTGATGTCATAATGGGCCATTGTGACAATGGGTCATTCTGATGTCATAATGGGTCATTCTGATGTCATAATGGGCCATTGTGATGTCATAATGGGTCATTGTGATGTCATAATGGGTCATTGTGATGTCATAATGGGCTATTGTGACAATGGGTCATTGTGATGTCATAATGGGCCATTGTGACAATGGGTCATTGTGATGTCATAATGGGCCATTGTGACAATGGGTCATTGTGATGTCATAATGGACCATTGTGACAATGGGTCATTGTGATGTCATAATGGGTCATTGTGATGTCATAGTGGGTCATTGTGATGTCATAATGGGCTATTGTGACAATGGGTCATTGTGATGTCATAATGGGCCATTGTGACAATCGGTCATTGTGATGTCATAATGGGCCATTGTGACAATGGGTCATTGTGATGTCATAATGGGTCATTGTGATGTCATAATGGGCCATTGTGACAATGGGTCATTCTGATGTCATAATGGGTCATTCTGATGTCATAATGGGCCATTGTGATGTCATAATGGGTCATTGTGATGTCATAATGGGTCATTGTGATGTCATAATGGGCTATTGTGACAATGGGTCATTGTGATGTCATAATGGGCCATTGTGATGTCATAATGGGCCATTGTGACAATGGGCCATTGTGATTTCATAATGGGCCATTGTGATGTCATAATGGGCCATTGTGACAATGGGTCATTATGATGTCATAATGGATCATTGTGATGTCATAATGGGCCATTGTGACAATGGGTCATTGTGATGTCATAATGGGCCATTGTGATGTCATAATGGGTCATTGTGACAATTGGTCATTATGATGTCATAATGGGCCATTGTGACAATTGGTCATTGTGATGTCATAATGGGCCATTGTGACAATGGGTCATTGTGATGTCATAATGGGCCATTGTGACAATGGGTCAATGTGATGTCATAATGAGCCATTGTGACAATGGGTCATTGTGATGTCATAATGGGCCATTGTGACAATTGGTCATTATGATGTCATAATGGGTCATTGTGATGTCATAATGGACCATTGTGACAATGGGTCATTGTGATGTCATAATGGGTCATTGTGATTTCATAATGGACCATTGTGACAATGGGTCATTGTGATGTCATAATGGGCCATTGTGATGTCATAATGGGCCATTGTGACAATGGGTCATTGTGATGTCATAATGGGCCATTGTGACAATGCGTCATTGTGATGTCATAATGGGCCATTGTGACAATGGTTCATTATGATGTCATAATGGGTCATTGTGATGTCATAATGGGCTATTGTGACAATTGGTCATTGTGATGTCATAATGGGCCATTGTGACAATGGGTCATTGTGATGTCATAATGGGCCATTGTGACAATGGTTCATTATGATGTCATAATGGGTCATTGTGATGTCATAATGGGCTATTGTGACAATTGGTCATTGTGATGTCATAATGGGCCATTGTGACAATGGGTCATTGTGATGTCATAATGGGCCATTGTGACAATTGGTCATTATGATGTCATATTGGGTCATTGTGATGTAATAATGGACCATTGTGACAATGGGTCATTGTGATGTCATAATGGGCCATTGTGATGTCATAATGGGCCATTGTGACAATGGGTCATTGTGATGTCATAAAGGGTCATTGTGATGTCATAATGGGCCATTGTGACAATGGGTCATTGTGATGTCATAATGGGTCAATGTGATGTCATAATGGGCTATTGTGACAATGGGTCATTGTGATGTCATAATGGGCCATTGTGACAATGGGTCATTGTGATGTCATAATGGACCATTGTGACAATGGGTCATTGTGATGTCATAATGGGCCATTGTGATGTCATAATGGGCCATTGTGACAATGGGCCATTGTGATGTCATAATGGGCCATTGTGACAATGGGTCATTGTGATGTCATAATGGGCCATTGTGATGTCATAATGGGCCATTGTGACAATGGGTCATTGTGATGTCATAATGGGCCATTGTGACAATGGGTCATTGTGATGTCATAATGGGCTATTGTGACAATGGGTCATTGTGATGTCATAATGGGCCATTGTGATGTCATAATGGGCCATTGTGACAATGGGCCATTGTGATGTCATAATGGGCCATTGTGATGTCATAATGGGCCATTGTGACAATGGGTCATTATGATGTCATAATGGATCATTGTGATGTCATAATGGGCCATTGTGACAATGGGTCATTGTGATGTCATAATGGGCCATTGTGATGTCATAATGGGTCATTGTGACAATGGGTCATTGTGATGTCATAATGGGTCATTGTGACAATGGGTCATTGTAATGTCATAATGGGCCATTGTGATGTCATAATGGGCCATTGTGACAATGGGTCAATGTGATGTCATAATGGGCCATTGTGACAATGTGTCATTGTGTTGTCATAATGGGCCATTGTGACAATGGGTCATTGTGAGGTAATAATGGGTCATTGTGATGTCATAATGGGCCATTGTGACAATGGGTCATTGTGATGTCATAATGGGTCATTGTGATGTCATAATGGGCCATTGTGACAATGGGTTATTGTGATGTCATAATGGGCCATTGTGACAATGGGTCATTGTGATGTCATAATGGGCCATTGTGATAATGGGTCATTGTGATGTCATAATGGGCCATTGTGATGTCATAATGGGCCATTGTGACAATGGGTCATTGTGATGTCATAATGGGCCATTGTGACAATTGGTCATTATGATGTCATAATGGGCTATTGTGACAATGGTTCATTATGATGTCATAATGGGTCATTGTGATGTCATAATGGGCTATTGTGACAATTGGTCATTGTGATGTCATAATGGGACCATTGTGATGTCATAATGGTCCATTGTGACAATGGGTCATTGTGATGTCATAATGGGTCATTGTGATGTCATAATGGACCATTGTGACAATGGGTCATTGTGATGTCATAATGGGCCATTGTGACAATGGGTCATTGTGATGTCATAATGGGCCATTGTGATGTCATAATGGACCATTGTGACAATGGGTCATTGTGATGTCATAATGGACCATTGTGACAATGGGTCATTGTGATGTCATAATGGGCCATTGTGATGTCATAATGGGCCATTGTGACAATGGGCCATTGTGATGTCATAATGGACCATTGTGACAATGGGTCATTGTGATGTCATAATGGGCCATTGTGATGTCATAATGGGCCATTGTGACAATGGGTCATTGTGATGTCATAATGGGCCATTGTGACAATGGGTCATTGTGATGTCATAATGGACCATTGTGACAATGGGTCATTGTGATGTCATAATGGGTCATTGTGATGTCATAGTGGGTCATTGTGATGTCATAATGGGCTATTGTGACAATGGGTCATTGTGATGTCATAATGGGCCATTGTGACAATCGGTCATTGTGATGTCATAATGGGCCATTGTGACAATGGGTCATTGTGATGTCATAATGGGTCATTGTGATGTCATAATGGGCCATTGTGACAATGGGTCATTCTGATGTCATAATGGGTCATTCTGATGTCATAATGGGCCATTGTGATGTGACAATGGGTCATTGTGATGTCATAATGGGTCAATGTGATGTCATAATGGGCTATTGTGACAATGGGTCATTGTGATGTCATAATGGGCCATTGTGACAATGGGTCATTGTGATGTCATAATGGACCATTGTGACAATGGGTCATTGTGATGTCATAATGGGCCATTGTGATGTCATAATGGGCCATTGTGACAATGGGCCATTGTGATGTCATAATGGGCCATTGTGACAATGGGTCATTGTGATGTCATAATGGGCCATTGTGACAATGGGCCATTGTGATGTCATAATGGGCCATTGTGACAATGGGTCATTGTGATGTCATAATGGGCCATTGTGATGTCATAATGGGCCATTGTGACAATGGGTCATTGTGATGTCATAATGGGCCATTGTGACAATGGGTCATTGTGATGTCATAATGGGCTATTGTGACAATGGGTCATTGTGATGTCATAATGGGCCATTGTGATGTCATAATGGGCCATTGTGACAATGGGCCATTGTGATGTCATAATGGGCCATTGTGATGTCATAATGGGCCATTGTGACAATGGGTCATTATGATGTCATAATGGATCATTGTGATGTCATAATGGGCCATTGTGACAATGGGTCATTGTGATGTCATAATGGGCCATTGTGATGTCATAATGGGTCATTGTGACAATGGGTCATTGTGATGTCATAATGGGTCATTGTGACAATGGGTCATTGTAATGTCATAATGGGCCATTGTGATGTCATAATGGGCCATTGTGACAATGGGTCAATGTGATGTCATAATGGACCATTGTGACAATGGGTCATTGTGATGTCATAATGGGCCATTGTGATGTCATAATGGGCCATTGTGACAATGGGCCATTGTGATGTCATAATGGGCCATTGTGACAATGGGTCATTGTGATGTCATAATGGGCCATTGTGATGTCATAATGGGCCATTGTGACAATGGGTCATTGTGATGTCATAATGGGCCATTGTGACAATGGGTCATTGTGATGTCATAATGGGCTATTGTGACAATGGGTCATTGTGATGTCATAATGGGCCATTGTGATGTCATAATGGGCCATTGTGACAATGGGCCATTGTGATGTCATAATGGGCCATTGTGATGTCATAATGGGCCATTGTGACAATGGGTCATTATGATGTCATAATGGATCATTGTGATGTCATAATGGGCCATTGTGACAATGGGTCATTGTGATGTCATAATGGGCCATTGTGATGTCATAATGGGTCATTGTGACAATGGGTCATTGTGATGTCATAATGGGTCATTGTGACAATGGGTCATTGTGATGTCATAATGGGTCATTGTGATGTCATAATGGGCCATTGTGACAATGGGCCATTGTGATGTCATAATGGGTCATTGTGATGTCATAATGGGCTATTGTGACAATTGGTCATTGTGATGTCATAATGGGCCATTGTGACAATGGGTCATTGTGATGTCATAATGGGCCATTGTGACAATGGTTCATTATGATGTCATAATGGGTCATTGTGATGTCATAATGGGCTATTGTGACAATTGGTCATTGTGATGTCATAATGGGCCATTGTGACAATGGGTCATTGTGATGTCATAATGGGCCATTGTGACAATTGGTCATTATGATGTCATAATGGGTCATTGTGATGTAATAATGGACCATTGTGACAATGGGTCATTGTGATGTCATAATGGGCCATTGTGATGTCATAATGGGCCATTGTGACAATGGGTCATTGTGATGTCATAAAGGGTCATTGTGATGTCATAATGGGCCATTGTGACAATGGGTCATTGTGATGTCATAATGGGTCAATGTGATGTCATAATGGGCTATTGTGACAATGGGTCATTGTGATGTCATAATGGGCCATTGTGACAATGGGTCATTGTGATGTCATAATGGACCATTGTGACAATGGGTCATTGTGATGTCATAATGGGCCATTGTGATGTCATAATGGGCCATTGTGACAATGGGCCATTGTGATGTCATAATGGGCCATTGTGACAATGGGTCATTGTGATGTCATAATGGGCCATTGTGATGTCATAATGGGCCATTGTGACAATGGGTCATTGTGATGTCATAATGGGCCATTGTGACAATGGGTCATTGTGATGTCATAATGGGCTATTGTGACAATGGGTCATTGTGATGTCATAATGGGCCATTGTGATGTCATAATGGGCCATTGTGACAATGGGCCATTGTGATGTCATAATGGGCCATTGTGATGTCATAATGGGCCATTGTGACAATGGGTCATTATGATGTCATTATGGATCATTGTGATGTCATAATGGGCCATTGTGACAATGGGTCATTGTGATGTCATAATGGGCCATTGTGATGTCATAATGGGTCATTGTGACAATGGGTCATTGTGATGTCATAATGGGTCATTGTGACAATGGGTCATTGTGATATCATAATGGGTCATTGTGATGTCAAAATGGGCCATTGTGACAATGGGTCATTGTGATGTCATAATGGGCTATTGTGACAATGGTTCATTATGATGTCATAATGGGTCATTGTGATGTCATAATGGGCTATTGTGACAATTGGTCATTGTGATGTCATAATGGGACCATTGTGATGTCATAATGGGCCATTGTGACAATGGGTCATTGTGATGTCATAATGGGTCATTGTGATGTCATAATGGGCCATTGTGACAATGGGTCATTATGATGTCATAATGGATCATTGTGATGTCATAATGGGCCATTGTGACAATGGGTCATTGTGATGTCATAATGGGCCATTGTGATGTCATAATGGGTCATTGTGACAATGGGTCATTGTGATGTCATAATGGGTCATTGTGACAATGGGTCATTGTAATGTCATAATGGGCCATTGTGATGTCATAATGGGCCATTGTGACAATGGGTCAATGTGATGTCATAATGGACCATTGTGACAATGGGTCATTGTGATGTCATAATGGGCCATTGTGATGTCATAATGGGCCATTGTGACAATGGGCCATTGTGATGTCATAATGGGCCATTGTGACAATGGGTCATTGTGATGTCATAATGGGCCATTGTGATGTCATAATGGGCCATTGTGACAATGGGTCATTGTGATGTCATAATGGGCCATTGTGACAATGGGTCATTGTGATGTCATAATGGGCTATTGTGACAATGGGTCATTGTGATGTCATAATGGGCCATTGTGATGTCATAATGGGCCATTGTGACAATGGGCCATTGTGATGTCATAATGGGCCATTGTGATGTCATAATGGGCCATTGTGACAATGGGTCATTATGATGTCATAATGGATCATTGTGATGTCATAATGGGCCATTGTGACAATGGGTCATTGTGATGTCATAATGGGCCATTGTGATGTCATAATGGGTCATTGTGACAATGGGTCATTGTGATGTCATAATGGGTCATTGTGACAATGGGTCATTGTGATGTCATAATGGGTCATTGTGATGTCATAATGGGCCATTGTGACAATGGGCCATTGTGATGTCATAATGGGTCATTGTGATGTCATAATGGGCTATTGTGACAATTGGTCATTGTGATGTCATAATGGGCCATTGTGACAATGGGTCATTGTGATGTCATAATGGGCCATTGTGACAATGGTTCATTATGATGTCATAATGGGTCATTGTGATGTCATAATGGGCTATTGTGACAATTGGTCATTGTGATGTCATAATGGGCCATTGTGACAATGGGTCATTGTGATGTCATAATGGGCCATTGTGACAATTGGTCATTATGATGTCATAATGGGTCATTGTGATGTAATAATGGACCATTGTGACAATGGGTCATTGTGATGTCATAATGGGCCATTGTGATGTCATAATGGGCCATTGTGACAATGGGTCATTGTGATGTCATAAAGGGTCATTGTGATGTCATAATGGGCCATTGTGACAATGGGTCATTGTGATGTCATAATGGGTCAATGTGATGTCATAATGGGCTATTGTGACAATGGTTCATTATGATGTCATAATGGGTCATTGTGATGTCATAATGGGCTATTGTGACAATTGGTCATTGTGATGTCATAATGGGACCATTGTGATGTCATAATGGGCCATTGTGACAATGGGTCATTGTGATGTCATAATGGGTCATTGTGATGTCATAATGGGCCATTGTGACAATGGGTCATTGTGATGTCATAATGGGCCATTGTGACAATGGGTCATTGTGATGTCATAATGGGCCATTGTGATGTCATAATGGGCCATTGTGACAATGGGTCATTGTGATGTCATAATGGGTCATTGTGATGTCATAATGGGCCATTGTGACAATGGGTCATTCTGATGTCATAATGGGTCATTCTGATGTCATAATGGGCCATTGTGATGTCATAATGGGCCATTGTGACAATGGGTCATTGTGATGTCATAATGGGTCATTGTGATGTCATAATGGGCCATTGTGACAATGGGTCATTATGATGTCATAATGGGTCATTCTGATGTCATAATGGGCCATTGTGATGTCATAATGGGTCATTGTGATGTCATAGTGGGTCATTGTGATGTCATAATGGGCTATTGTGACAATGGGTCATTGTGATGTCATAATGGGCCATTGTGACAATCGGTCATTGTGATGTCATAATGGGCCATTGTGACAATGGGTCATTGTGATGTCATAATGGGTCATTGTGATGTCATAATGTGCCATTGTGACAATGGGTCATTCTGATGTCATAATGGGTCATTGTGATGTCATAATGGGCCATTGTGATGTCATAATGGGTCATTGTGATGTCATAATGGGTCATTGTGATGTCATAATGGGCTATTGTGACAATGGGTCATTGTGATGTCATAATGGGCCATTGTGACAATCGGCCATTGTGATGTCATAATGGACCATTGTGACAATGGGTCATTGTGATGTCATAATGGGCCATTGTGATGTCATAATGGGCCATTGTGACAATGGGTCATTGTGATGTCATAAAGGGTCATTGTGATGTCATAATGGGCCATTGTGACAATGGGTCATTGTGATGTCATAATGGGTCAATGTGATGTCATAATGGGCTATTGTGACAATGGGTCATTGTGATGTCATAATGGGCCATTGTGACAATGGGTCATTGTGATGTCATAATGGGCCATTGTGACAATGGGTCATTGTGATGTCATAATGGGCCATTGTGACAATGGGTCATTGTGATGTCATAATGGACCATTGTGACAATGGGTCATTGTGATGTCATAATGGGCCATTGTGATGTCATAATGGGCCATTGTGACAATGGGCCATTGTGATGTCATAATGGGCCATTGTGACAATGGGTCATTGTGATGTCATAATGGGCCATTGTGATGTCATAATGGGCCATTGTGACAATGGGTCATTGTGATGTCATAATGGGCCATTGTGACAATGGGTCATTGTGATGTCATAATGGGCTATTGTGACAATGGGTCATTGTGATGTCATAATGTGCCATTGTGATGTCATAATGGGCCATTGTGACAATGGGCCATTGTGATGTCATAATGGGCTATTGTGACAATGGGTCATTGTGATGTCATAATGGGCCATTGTGATGTCATAATGGGCCATTGTGACAATGGGCCATTGTGATGTCATAATGGGCCATTGTGATGTCATAATGGGTCATTGTGACAATGGGTCAATGTGATGTCATAATGGACCATTGTGACAATGGGTCATTGTGATGTCATAATGGGCTATTGTGACAATGGGTCATTGTGATGTCATAATGGGCCATTGTGATGTCATAATGGGCCATTGTGACAATGGGCCATTGTGATGTCATAATGGGCCATTGTGATGTCATAATGGGCCATTGTGACAATGGGTCATTATGATGTCATAATGGATCATTGTGATGTCATAATGGGCCATTGTGACAATGGGTCATTGTGATGTCATAATGGGCCATTGTGACAATGGGTCATTGTGATGTCATAATGGGCCATTGTGATGTCATAATGGGCTATTGTGACAATTGGTCATTGTGATGTCATAATGGGCCATTGTGACAATGGGTCATTGTGATGTCATAATGGGCCATTGTGACAATTGGTCATTATGATGTCATAATGGGTCATTGTGATGTAATAATGGACCATTGTGACAATGGGTCATTGTGATGTCATAATGGGCCATTGTGATGTCATAATGGGCCATTGTGACAATGGGTCATTGTGATGTCATAAAGGGTCATTGTGATGTCATAATGGGCCATTGTGACAATGGGTCATTGTGATGTCATAATGGGCCATTGTGATGTCATAATGGGCCATTGTGACAATGGGTCATTGTGATGTCATAATGGGCCATTGTGATAATGGGTCATTGTGATGTCATAATGGGCCATTGTGACAATGGGTCATTGTGATGTCATAATGGGCCATTGTGATAATGGGTCATTATGATGTCATAATGGGCCATTGTGACAATGGGTCATTGTGATGTCATAATGGGCCATTGTGACAATGGGTCATTGTGATGTCATAAAGGGTCATTGTGATGTCATAATGGGCCATTGTGACAATGGGTCATTGTGATGTCATAATGGGTCAATGTGATGTCATAATGGGCTATTGTGACAATGGGTCATTGTGATGTCATAATGGGCCATTGTGACAATGGGTCATTGTGATGTCATAATGGACCATTGTGACAATGGGTCATTGTGATGTCATAATGGGCCATTGTGATGTCATAATGGGCCATTGTGACAATGGGTCATTGTGATGTCATAATGGGCCATTGTGACAATCGGCCATTGTGATGTCATAATGGGCCATTGTGATGTCATAATGGGCTATTGTGACAATTGGTCATTGTGATGTCATAATGGGCCATTGTGACAATGGGTCATTGTGATGTCATAATGGGCCATTGTGACAATTGGTCATTATGATGTCATAATGGGTCATTGTGATGTAATAATGGACCATTGTGACAATGGGTCATTGTGATGTCATAATGGGCCATTGTGATGTCATAATGGGCCATTGTGACAATGGGTCATTGTGATGTCATAAAGGGTCATTGTGATGTCATAATGGGCCATTGTGACAATGGGTCATTGTGATGTCATAATGGGCCATTGTGATGTCATAATGGGCCATTGTGACAATGGGTCATTGTGATGTCATAATGGGCCATTGTGATAATGGGTCATTGTGATGTCATAATGGGCCATTGTGACAATGGGTCATTGTGATGTCATAATGGGCCATTGTGATAATGGGTCATTATGATGTCATAATGGGCCATTGTGACAATGGGTCATTGTGATGTCATAATGGGCCATTGTGACAATGGGTCATTGTGATGTCATAAAGGGTCATTGTGATGTCATAATGGGCCATTGTGACAATGGGTCATTGTGATGTCATAATGGGTCAATGTGATGTCATAATGGGCTATTGTGACAATGGGTCATTGTGATGTCATAATGGGCCATTGTGACAATGGGTCATTGTGATGTCATAATGGACCATTGTGACAATGGGTCATTGTGATGTCATAATGGGCCATTGTGATGTCATAATGGGCCATTGTGACAATGGGTCATTGTGATGTCATAATGGGCCATTGTGACAATCGGCCATTGTGATGTCATAATGGGCCATTGTGACAATGGGTCATTGTGATGTCATAATGGGTCATTGTGACAATGGGTCATTGTGATGTCATAATGGGTCATTGTGATGTCATAATGGGCCATTGTGACAATGGGCCATTGTGATGTCATAATGGGCCATTGTGACAATGGGTCATTGTGATGTCATAATGGGTCATTGTGATGTCATAATGGGCCATTGTGACAATGGGTCATTGTGATGTCATAATGGGTCAATGTGATGTCATAATGGGTTATTGTGACAATGGGTCATTGTGATGTCATAATGGGCCATTGTGACAATGGGTCATTGTGATGTCATAATGGGCCATTGTGACAATGGGTAATTGTGATGTCATAATGGGCCATTGTGACAATGGGTCATTGAGATGTCATAATGGGCCATTGTGACAATGGGTCATTGTGATGTCATAATGGGCTATTGTGACAATGGGTCATTGTGATGTCATAATGGGACCATTGTGATGTCATAATGGGCCATTGTGACAATGGGTCATTGTGATGTCATAATGGGTCATTGTGATGTCATAATGGGCCATTGTGACAATGGGTCATTGTGATGTCATAATGGGTCATTGTGATGTCAAAATGGGCCATTGTGACAATGGGTCATTGTGATGTCATAATGGGCTATTGTGACAATGGTTCATTATGATATCATAATGGGTCATTGTGATGTCATAATGGGCTATTGTGACAATTGGTCATTGTGATGTCATAATGGGACCATTGTGATGTCATAATGGGCCATTGTGACAATGGGTCATTGTGATGTCATAATGGGTCATTGTGATGTCATAATGGGCCATTGTGACAATGGGTCATTATGATGTCATAATGGGTCATTCTGATGTCATAATGGGCCATTGTGATGTCATAATGGGTCATTGTGATGTCATAGTGGGTCATTGTGATGTCATAATGGGCTATTGTGACAATGGGTCATTGTGATGTCATAATGGGCCATTGTGACAATCGGTCATTGTGATGTCATAATGGGCCATTGTGACAATGGGTCATTGTGATGTCATAATGGGTCATTGTGATGTCATAATGGGCCATTGTGACAATGGGTCATTCTGATGTCATAATGGGTCATTCTGATGTCATAATGGGCCATTGTGATGTCATAATGGGTCATTGTGATGTCATAATGGGTCATTGTGATGTCATAATGGGCTATTGTGACAATGGGTCATTGTGATGTCATAATGGGCCATTGTGACAATCGGCCATTGTGATGTCATAATGGGCCATTGTGACAATTGGTCATTATGATGTCATAATGGGCCATTGTGATGTCATAATGGGCCATTGTGACAATGGGTCATTGTGATGTCATAATGGGCCATTGTGACAATGGGTCATTGTGATGTCATAATGGGCCATTGTGACAATGGGTCATTGTGATGTCAAAATGGGCCATTGTGACAATGGGTCAATGTGATGTCATAATGGGCTATTGTGACAATGGGTCATTGTGATGTCATAATGGGCCATTGTGACAATGGGTCATTGTGATGTCATAATGGGCCATTGTGATGTCATAATGGACCATTGTGACAATGGGTCATTGTGATGTCATAATGGGCCATTGTGATGTCATAATGGGCCATTGTGACAATGGGTCATTGTGATGTCATAATGGGCCATTGTGATAATGGGTCATTGTGATGTCATAATGGGCCATTGTGACAATGGGTCATTGTGATGTCATAATGGGCCATTGTGATAATGGGTCATTATGATGTCATAATGGGCCATTGTGACAATGGGTCATTGTGATGTCATAATGGGCCATTGTGACAATGGGTCATTGTGATGTCATAAAGGGTCATTGTGATGTCATAATGGGCCATTGTGACAATGGGTCATTGTGATGTCATAATGGGTCAATGTGATGTCATAATGGGCTATTGTGACAATGGGTCATTGTGATGTCATAATGGGCCATTGTGACAATGGGTCATTGTGATGTCATAATGGACCATTGTGACAATGGGTCATTGTGATGTCATAATGGGCCATTGTGATGTCATAATGGGCCATTGTGACAATGGGCCATTGTGATGTCATAATGGGTCATTGTGATAATGGGTCATTGTGATGTCATAATGGGCCATTGTGATGTCATAATGGGCCATTGTGACAATGGGTCATTGTGATGTCATAATGGGCCATTGTGACAATGGGTCATTGTGATGTCATAATGGGCCATTGTGACAATTGGTCATTATGATGTCATAATGGGTCATTGTGATGTAATAATGGACCATTGTGACAATGGGTCATTGTGATGTCATAATGGGCCATTGTGATGTCATAATGGGCCATTGTGACAATGGGTCATTGTGATGTCTTAAAGGGTCATTGTGATGTCATAATGGGCCATTGTGACAATGGGTCATTGTGATGTCATAATGGGTCAATGTGATGTCATAATGGGCTATTGTGACAATGGGTCATTGTGATGTCATAATGGGCCATTGTGACAATGGGTCATTGTGATGTCATAATGGACCATTGTGACAATGGGTCATTGTGATGTCATAATGGGCCATTGTGATGTCATAATGGGCCATTGTGACAATGGGCCATTGTGATGTCATAATGGGCCATTGTGACAATGGGTCATTGTGATGTCATAATGGGCCATTGTGATGTCATAATGGGCCATTGTGACAATGGGTCATTGTGATGTCATAATGGGCCATTGTGACAATGGGTCATTGTGATGTCATAATGGGCTATTGTGACAATGGGTCATTGTGATGTCATAATGGGCCATTGTGATGTCATAATGGGCCATTGTGACAATGGGCCATTGTGATGTCATAATGGGCCATTGTGATGTCATAATGGGCCATTGTGACAATGGGTCATTATGATGTCATAATGGATCATTGTGATGTCATAATGGGCCATTGTGACAATGAGTCATTGTGATGTCATAATGGACCATTGTGACAATGGGTCATTGTGATGTCATAATGGTCCATTGTGATGTCATAATGGGCCATTGTGACAATGGGTCATTGTGATGTCATAATGGGTCATTGTGATGTCATAATGGGCCATTGTGACAATGGGTCATTGTGATGTCATAATGGGCCATTATGACAATGGGTCATTGTGATGTCATAATGGGCTATTGTGACAATGGGTCATTGTGATGTCATAATGGGCCATTGTGATTTCATAATGGGCCATTGTGACAATGGGTCATTGTGATGTCATAATGGGCCATTGTGACAATGGGTCATTGTGATGTCATAATGGGCTATTGTGACAATGGGTCATTGTGATGTCATAATGGACCATTGTGACAATGGGTCATTGTGATGTCATAATGGGTCATTGTGATGTCATAATGGGCCATTGTGACAATGGGTCATTGTGATGTCATAATGGGCCATTGTGACAATGGGTCATTGTGATGTCATAATGGGTCATTGTGATGTCATAATGGGCCATTGTGACAATGGGTCATTGTGATGTCATAATGGGCCATTGTGACAATGGGTCATTGTGATGTCATAATGGGTCATTGTGATGTCATAATGGGCCATTTTGACAATGGGTCATTGTGATGTCATAATGGGTCAATGTGATGTCATAATGGGCCATTGTGACAATGGGTCATTGTGATGTCATAATGGGTCATTGTGATGTCAAAATGGGCCATTGTGACAATGGGTCATTGTGATGTCATAATGGGCTATTGTGACAATGGTTCATTATGATGTCATAATGGGTCATTGTGATGTCATAATGGGCTATTGTGACAATTGGTCATTGTGATGTCATAATGGGACCATTGTGATGTCATAATGGGCCATTGTGACAATGGGTCATTGTGATGTCACAATGGGTCATTGTGATGTCATAATGGACCATTGTGACAATGGGTCATTGTGATGTCATAATGGGCCATTGTGACAATGGGTCATTGTGATGTCATAATGGGCCATTGTGATGTCATAATGGACCATTGTGACAATGGGTCATTGTGATGTCATAATGGACCATTGTGACAATGGGTCATTGTGATGTCATAATGGGCCATTGTGATGTCATAATGGGCCATTGTGACAATGGGCCATTGTGATGTCATAATGGACCATTGTGACAATGGGTCATTGTGATGTCATAATGGGCCATTGTGACAATGGGTTATTGTGATGTCATAATGGGCCATTGTGACAATGGGTCATTGTGATGTCATAATGGGTCATTGTGATGTCATAATGGGCCATTGTGACAATGGGTTATTGTGATGTCATAATGGGCCATTGTGACAATGGGTCATTGTGATGTCATAATGGGCTATTGTGACAATGGTTCATTATGATGTCATAATGGGTCATTGTGATGTCATAATGGGCTATTGTGACAATTGGTCATTGTGATGTCATAATGGGACCATTGTGATGTCATAATGGGCCATTGTGACAATGGGTCATTGTGATGTCATAATGGGTCATTGTGATGTCATAATGGACCATTGTGACAATGGGTCATTGTGATGTCATAATGGGCCATTGTGACAATGGGTCATTGTGATGTCATAATGGGCCATTGTGATGTCATAATGGACCATTGTGACAATGGGTCATTGTGATGTCATAATGGACCATTGTGACAATGGATCATTGTGATGTCATAATGGGCCATTGTGATGTCATAATGGGCCATTGTGACAATGGGCCATTGTGATGTCATAATGGACCATTGTGACAATGGGTCATTGTGATGTCATAATGGGCCATTGTGACAATGGGTCATTGTGATGTCATAATGGGCCATTGTGATGTCATAATGGACCATTGTGACAATGGGTCATTGTGATGTCATAATGGACCATTGTGACAATGGGTCATTGTGATGTCATAATGGGCCATTGTGATGTCATAATGGGCCATTGTGACAATGGGCCATTGTGATGTCATAATGGGCCATTGTGACAATGGGTCATTGTGATGTCATAATGGGCCATTGTGATGTCATAATGGGCCATTGTGACAATGGGTCATTGTGATGTCATAATGGGCCATTGTGACAATGGGTCATTGTGATGTCATAATGGACCATTGTGACAATGGGTCATTGTGATGTCATAATGGGTCATTGTGATGTCATAGTGGGTCATTGTGATGTCATAATGGGCTATTGTGACAATGGGTCATTGTGATGTCATAATGGGCCATTGTGACAATCGGTCATTGTGATGTCATAATGGGCCATTGTGACAATGGGTCATTGTGATGTCATAATGGGTCATTGTGATGTCATAATGGGCCATTGTGACAATGGGTCATTCTGATGTCATAATGGGTCATTCTGATGTCATAATGGGCCATTGTGATGTCATAATGGGTCATTGTGATGTCATAATGGGTCATTGTGATGTCATAATGGGCTATTGTGACAATGGGTCATTGTGATGTCATAATGGGCCATTGTGACAATCGGCCATTGTGATGTCATAATGGGCCATTGTGACAATGGGTTATTGTGATGTCATAATGGGCCATTGTGACAATGGGTCATTGTGATGTCATAATGGGCCATTGTGATAATGGGTCATTGTGATGTCATAATGGGCCATTGTGATGTCATAATGGGCCATTGTGACAATGGGTCATTGTGATGTCATAATGGGCCATTGTGACAATGGGTCATTGTGATGTCATAATGTGCCATTGTGATGTCATAATGGGCCATTGTGACAATGGGTCATTGTGATGTCATAATGGGTTATTGTGACAATGGGTCATTGTGATGTCATAATGGGTCATTGTGATGTCATAATGGGCCATTGTGACAATGGGTTATTGTGATGTCATAATGGGCCATTGTGACAATGGGTCATTGTGATGTCATAATGGGCCATTGTGATAATGGGTCATTGTGATGTCATAATGGGCCATTGTGATGTCATAATGGGCCATTGTGACAATGGGTCAATGTGATGTCATAATGGGCCATTGTGACAATGTGTCATTGTGTTGTCATAATGGGCCATTGTGACAATGGGTCATTGTGAGGTAATAATGGGTCATTGTGATGTCATAATGGGCCATTGTGACAATGGGTCATTGTGATGTCATAATGGGTCATTGTGATGTCATAATGGGCCATTGTGACAATGGGTTATTGTGATGTCATAATGGGCCATTGTGACAATGGGTCATTGTGATGTCATAATGGGCCATTGTGATAATGGGTCATTGTGATGTCATAATGGGCCATTGTGATGTCATAATGGGTCATTGTGACAATGGGTCATTGTAATGTCATAATGGGCCATTGTGATGTCATAATGGGCCATTGTGACAATGGGTCATTGTGATGTCATAATGGGCCATTGTGACAATGTGTCATTGTGTTGTCATAATGGGCCATTGTGACAATGGGTCATTGTGAGGTAATAATGGGTCATTGTGATGTCATAATGGGCCATTGTGACAATGGGTCATTGTGATGTCATAATGGGTCATTGTGATGTCATAATGGGCCATTGTGACAATGGGTTATTGTGATGTCATAATGGGCCATTGTGACAATGGGTCATTGTGATGTCATAATGGGCCATTGTGATAATGGGTCATTGTGATGTCATAATGTGCCATTGTGATGTCATAATGGGCCATTGTGACAATGGGTCATTGTGATGTCATAATGGGCCATTGTGACAATTGGTGATTATGATGTCATAATGTGCCATTGTGATGTCATAATGGGCCATTGTGACAATGGGTCATTGTGATGTCATAATGGGCCATTGTGACAATTGGTCATTGTGATGTCATAATGGGCCATTGTGACAATGGGTCATTGTGATGTCATAATGGGCCATTGTGACAATGGGTCAATGTGATGTCATAATGAGCCATTGTGACAATGGGTCATTGTGATGTCATAATGGGCCATTGTGACAATTGGTCATTATGATGTCATAATGGGTCATTGTGATGTCATAATGGACCATTGTGACAATGGGTCATTGTGATGTCATAATGGGCCATTGTGATGTCATAATGGGCCATTGTGACAATGGGTCATTGTGATGTCATAATGGGCCATTGTGACAATGGGTCATTGTGATGTCATAATGGGCTATTGTGACAATGGGTCATTGTGATGTCATAATGGGCCATTGTGACAATGGGTCATTGTGATGTCATAATGGGTCATTGTGATGTCATAATGGGCCATTGTGACAATGGGTCATTGTGATGTCATAATGGGCCATTGTGATGTCATAATGGGCCATTGTGACAATGGGCCATTGTGATGTCATAATGGGCCATTGTGACAATGGG
Organism: Engystomops pustulosus; assembly: GCF_040894005.1. Classification (NCBI taxonomy): domain Eukaryota; kingdom Metazoa; phylum Chordata; class Amphibia; order Anura; family Leptodactylidae; genus Engystomops; species Engystomops pustulosus. Next base: position 91,497,486 of record NC_092411.1, on the reverse strand, counting down.
TCATTGTGATGTCATAATGGGCCATTGTGATGTCATAATGGGCCATTGTGACAATGGGTCATTGTGATGTCATAATGGGCCATTGTGACAATGGGTCATTGTGATGTCATAATGGACCATTGTGACAATGGGTCATTGTGATGTCATAATGGGTCATTGTGATGTCATAGTGGGTCATTGTGATGTCATAATGGGCTATTGTGACAATGGGTCATTGTGATGTCATAATGGGCCATTGTGACAATCGGTCATTGTGATGTCATAATGGGCCATTGTGACAATGGGTCATTGTGATGTCATAATGGGTCATTGTGATGTCATAATGGGCCATTGTGACAATGGGTCATTCTGATGTCATAATGGGTCATTCTGATGTCATAATGGGCCATTGTGATGTCATAATGGGTCATTGTGATGTCATAATGGGTCATTGTGATGTCATAATGGGCTATTGTGACAATGGGTCATTGTGATGTCATAATGGGCCATTGTGACAATCGGCCATTGTGATGTCATAATGGGCCATTGTGGCAATGGCTTATTGTGATGTCATAATGGGCCATTGTGACAATGGGTCATTGTGATGTCATAATGGGCTATTGTGATAATGGGTCATTGTGATGTCATAATGGGCCATTGTGATGTCATAATGGGCCATTGTGACAATGGGTCATTGTGATGTCATAATGGGCCATTGTGACAATGGGTCATTGTGATGTCATAATGTGCCATTGTGATGTCATAATGGGCCATTGTGACAATGGGTCATTGTGATGTCATAATGGGCCATTGTGACAATGGGTCATTGTGATGTCATAATGGGTCATTGTGATGTCATAATGGGCCATTGTGACAATGGGTTATTGTGATGTCATAATGGGCCATTGTGACAATGGGTCATTGTGATGTCATAATGGGCCATTGTGATAATGGGTCATTGTGATGTCATAATGGGCCATTGTGATGTCATAATGGGCCATTGTGACAATGGGTCAATGTGATGTCATAATGGGCCATTGTGACAATGTGTCATTGTGTTGTCATAATGGGCCATTGTGACAATGGGTCATTGTGAGGTAATAATGGGTCATTGTGATGTCATAATGGGCCATTGTGACAATGGGTCATTGTGATGTCATAATGGGTCATTGTGATGTCATAATGGGCCATTGTGACAATGGGTTATTGTGATGTCATAATGGGCCATTGTGACAATGGGTCATTGTGATGTCATAATGGGCCATTGTGATAATGGGTCATTGTGATGTCATAATGGGCCATTGTGATGTCATAATGGGCCATTGTGACAATGGGTCATTGTGATGTCATAATGGGCCATTGTGACAATTGGTCATTATGATGTCATAATGTGCCATTGTGATGTCATAATGGGCCATTGTGACAATGGGTCATTGTGATGTCATAATGGGCCATTGTGACAATTGGTCATTGTGATGTCATAATGGGCCATTGTGACAATGGGTCATTGTGATGTCATAATGGGCCATTGTGACAATGGGTCATTGTGATGTCATAATGGGCCATTGTGACAATTGGTCATTGTGATGTCATAATGGACCATTGTGACAATGGGTCATTGTGATGTCATAATGGGCCATTGTGATGTCATAATGAGCCATTGTGACAATGGGTCATTGTGATGTCATAATGGGCCATTGTGACAATTGGTCATTATGATGTCATAATGGGTCATTGTGATGTCATAATGGACCATTGTGACAATGGGTCATTGTGATGTCATAATGGGTCATTGTGATTTCATAATGGACCATTGTGACAATGGGTCATTGTGATGTCATAATGGGCCATTGTGATGTCATAATGGGCCATTGTGACAATGGGTCATTGTGATGTCATAATGGGCCATTGTGACAATGGGTCATTGTGATGTCATAATGGGTCATTGTGATTTCATAATGGACCATTGTGACAATGGGTCATTGTGATGTCATAATGGGCCATTGTGATGTCATAATGGGCCATTGTGACAATGGGTCATTGTGATGTCATAATGGGCCATTGTGACAATGGGTCATTGTGATGTCATAATGGGCCATTGTGATGTCATAATGGACCATTGTGACAATGGGTCATTGTGATGTCATAATGGACCATTGTGACAATGGGTCATTGTGATGTCATAATGGGCCATTGTGATGTCATAATGGGCCATTGTGACAATGGGTCATTGTGATGTCATAATGGGCCATTGTGACAATGGGTCAATGTGATGTCATAATGAGCCATTGTGACAATGGGTCATTGTGATGTCATAATGGGCCATTGTGACAATTGGTCATTATGATGTCATAATGGGTCATTGTGATGTCATAATGGACCATTGTGACAATGGGTCATTGTGATGTCATAATGGGTCATTGTGATTTCATAATGGACCATTGTGACAATGGGTCATTGTGATGTCATAATGGGCCATTGTGATGTCATAATGGGCCATTGTGACAATGGGTCATTGTGATGTCATAATGGGCCATTGTGACAATGCGTCATTGTGATGTCATAATGGGCCATTGTGACAATGGTTCATTATGATGTCATAATGGGTCATTGTGACAATGGTTCATTATGATGTCATAATGGGTCATTGTGATGTCATAATGGGCTATTGTGACAATTGGTCATTGTGATGTCATAATGGGCCATTGTGACAATGGGTCATTGTGATGTCATAATGGGCCATTGTGACAATGGTTCATTATGATGTCATAATGGGTCATTGTGATGTCATAATGGGCTATTGTGACAATTGGTCATTGTGATGTCATAATGGGCCATTGTGACAATGGGTCATTGTGATGTCATAATGGGCCATTGTGACAATTGGTCATTATGATGTCATAATGGGTCATTGTGATGTAATAATGGACCATTGTGACAATGGGTCATTGTGATGTCATAATGGGCCATTGTGATGTCATAATGGGCCATTGTGACAATGGGTCATTGTGATGTCATAAAGGGTCATTGTGATGTCATAATGGGCCATTGTGACAATGGGTCATTGTGATGTCATAATGGGTCAATGTGATGTCATAATGGGCTATTGTGACAATGGGTCATTGTGATGTCATAATGGGCCATTGTGACAATGGGTCATTGTGATGTCATAATGGACCATTGTGACAATGGGTCATTGTGATGTCATAATGGGCCATTGTGATGTCATAATGGGCCATTGTGACAATGGGCCATTGTGATGTCATAATGGGCCATTGTGACAATGGGTCATTGTGATGTAATAATGGGCCATTGTGATGTCATAATGGGCCATTGTGACAATGGGTCATTGTGATGTCATAATGGGCCATTGTGACAATGGGTCATTGTGATGTCATAATGGGCTATTGTGACAATGGGTCATTGTGATGTCATAATGGGCCATTGTGATGTCATAATGGGCCATTGTGACAATGGGCCATTGTGATGTCATAATGGGCCATTGTGATGTCATAATGGGCCATTGTGACAATGGGTCATTATGATGTCATAATGGATCATTGTGATGTCATAATGGGCCATTGTGACAATGGGTCATTGTGATGTCATAATGGGCCATTGTGATGTCATAATGGGTCATTGTGACAATGGGTCATTGTGATGTCATAATGGGTCATTGTGACAATGGGTCATTGTAATGTCATAATGGGCCATTGTGATGTCATAATGGGCCATTGTGACAATGGGTCAATGTGATGTCATAATGGGCCATTGTGACAATGTGTCATTGTGTTGTCATAATGGGCCATTGTGACAATGGGTCATTGTGAGGTAATAATGGGTCATTGTGATGTCATAATGGGCCATTGTGACAATGGGTCATTGTGATGTCATAATGGGTCATTGTGATGTCATAATGGGCCATTGTGACAATGGGTTATTGTCATGTCATAATGGGCCATTGTGACAATGGGTCATTGTGATGTCATAATGGGCCATTGTGATAATGGGTCATTGTGATGTCATAATGGGCCATTGTGATGTCATAATGGGCCATTGTGACAATGGGTCATTGTGATGTCATAATGGGCCATTGTGACAATTGGTCATTATGATGTCATAATGGGCTATTGTGACAATGGTTCATTATGATGTCATAATGGGTCATTGTGATGTTATAATGGGCTATTGTGACAATTGGTCATTGTGATGTCATAATGGGACCATTGTGATGTCATAATGGGCCATTGTGACAACGGGTCATTGTGATGTCATAATGGGTCATTGTGATGTCATAATGGACCATTGTGACAATGGGTCATTGTGATGTCATAATGGGCCATTGTGACAATGGGTCATTGTGATGTCATAATGGGCCATTGTGATGTCATAATGGACCATTGTGACAATGGGTCATTGTGATGTCATAATGGACCATTGTGACAATGGGTCATTGTGATGTCATAATGGGCCATTGTGATGTCATAATGGGCCATTGTGACAATGGGCCATTGTGATGTCATAATGGACCATTGTGACAATGGGTCATTGTGATGTCATAATGGGCCATTGTGACAATGGGTCATTGTGATGTCATAATGGGCCATTGTGATGTCATAATGGACCATTGTGACAATGGGTCATTGTGATGTCATAATGGACCATTGTGACAATGGGTCATTGTGATGTCATAATGGGCCATTGTGATGTCATAATGGGCCATTGTGACAATGGGCCATTGTGATGTCATAATGGGCCATTGTGACAATGGGTCATTGTGATGTCATAATGGGCCATTGTGATGTCATAATGGGCCATTGTGACAATGGGTCATTGTGATGTCATAATGGGCCATAGTGACAATGGGTCATTGTGATGTCATAATGGACCATTGTGACAATGGGTCATTGTGATGTCATAATGGGTCATTGTGATGTCATAGTGGGTCATTTTGATGTCATAATGGGCTATTGTGACAATGGGTCATTGTGATGTCATAATGGGCCATTGTGACAATCGATCATTGTGATGTCATAATGGGCCATTGTGACAATGGGTCATTGTGATGTCATAATGGGTCATTGTGATGTCATAATGGGCCATTGTGACAATGGGTCATTCTGATGTCATAATGGGTCATTCTGATGTCATAATGGGCCATTGTGATGTCATAATGGGTCATTGTGATGTCATAATGGGTCATTGTGATGTCATAATGGGCTATTGTGACAATGGGTCATTGTGATGTCATAATGGGCCATTGTGACAATGGGTCATTGTGATGTCATAATGGGCCATTGTGACAATGGGTCATTGTGATGTCATAATGGACCATTGTGACAATGGGTCATTGTGATGTCATAATGGGTCATTGTGATGTCATAGTGGGTCATTGTGATGTCATAATGGGCTATTGTGACAATGGGTCATTGTGATGTCATAATGGGCCATTGTGACAATCGGTCATTGTGATGTCATAATGGGCCATTGTGACAATGGGTCATTGTGATGTCATAATGGGTCATTGTGATGTCATAATGGGCCATTGTGACAATGGGTCATTCTGATGTCATAATGGGTCATTCTGATGTCATAATGGGCCATTGTGATGTCATAATGGGTCATTGTGATGTCATAATGGGTCATTGTGATGTCATAATGGGCTATTGTGACAATGGGTCATTGTGATGTCATAATGGGCCATTGTGATGTCATAATGGGCCATTGTGACAATGGGCCATTGTGATTTCATAATGGGCCATTGTGATGTCATAATGGGCCATTGTGACAATGGGTCATTATGATGTCATAATGGATCATTGTGATGTCATAATGGGCCATTGTGACAATGGGTCATTGTGATGTCATAATGGGCCATTGTGATGTCATAATGGGTCATTGTGACAATTGGTCATTATGATGTCATAATGGGCCATTGTGACAATTGGTCATTGTGATGTCATAATGGGCCATTGTGACAATGGGTCATTGTGATGTCATAATGGGCCATTGTGACAATGGGTCAATGTGATGTCATAATGAGCCATTGTGACAATGGGTCATTGTGATGTCATAATGGGCCATTGTGACAATTGGTCATTATGATGTCATAATGGGTCATTGTGATGTCATAATGGACCATTGTGACAATGGGTCATTGTGATGTCATAATGGGTCATTGTGATTTCATAATGGACCATTGTGACAATGGGTCATTGTGATGTCATAATGGGCCATTGTGATGTCATAATGGGCCATTGTGACAATGGGTCATTGTGATGTCATAATGGGCCATTGTGACAATGCGTCATTGTGATGTCATAATGGGCCATTGTGACAATGGTTCATTATGATGTCATAATGGGTCATTGTGATGTCATAATGGGCTATTGTGACAATTGGTCATTGTGATGTCATAATGGGCCATTGTGACAATGGGTCATTGTGATGTCATAATGGGCCATTGTGACAATGGTTCATTATGATGTCATAATGGGTCATTGTGATGTCATAATGGGCTATTGTGACAATTGGTCATTGTGATGTCATAATGGGCCATTGTGACAATGGGTCATTGTGATGTCATAATGGGCCATTGTGACAATTGGTCATTATGATGTCATATTGGGTCATTGTGATGTAATAATGGACCATTGTGACAATGGGTCATTGTGATGTCATAATGGGCCATTGTGATGTCATAATGGGCCATTGTGACAATGGGTCATTGTGATGTCATAAAGGGTCATTGTGATGTCATAATGGGCCATTGTGACAATGGGTCATTGTGATGTCATAATGGGTCAATGTGATGTCATAATGGGCTATTGTGACAATGGGTCATTGTGATGTCATAATGGGCCATTGTGACAATGGGTCATTGTGATGTCATAATGGACCATTGTGACAATGGGTCATTGTGATGTCATAATGGGCCATTGTGATGTCATAATGGGCCATTGTGACAATGGGCCATTGTGATGTCATAATGGGCCATTGTGACAATGGGTCATTGTGATGTCATAATGGGCCATTGTGATGTCATAATGGGCCATTGTGACAATGGGTCATTGTGATGTCATAATGGGCCATTGTGACAATGGGTCATTGTGATGTCATAATGGGCTATTGTGACAATGGGTCATTGTGATGTCATAATGGGCCATTGTGATGTCATAATGGGCCATTGTGACAATGGGCCATTGTGATGTCATAATGGGCCATTGTGATGTCATAATGGGCCATTGTGACAATGGGTCATTATGATGTCATAATGGATCATTGTGATGTCATAATGGGCCATTGTGACAATGGGTCATTGTGATGTCATAATGGGCCATTGTGATGTCATAATGGGTCATTGTGACAATGGGTCATTGTGATGTCATAATGGGTCATTGTGACAATGGGTCATTGTAATGTCATAATGGGCCATTGTGATGTCATAATGGGCCATTGTGACAATGGGTCAATGTGATGTCATAATGGGCCATTGTGACAATGTGTCATTGTGTTGTCATAATGGGCCATTGTGACAATGGGTCATTGTGAGGTAATAATGGGTCATTGTGATGTCATAATGGGCCATTGTGACAATGGGTCATTGTGATGTCATAATGGGTCATTGTGATGTCATAATGGGCCATTGTGACAAAGGGTTATTGTGATGTCATAATGGGCCATTGTGACAATGGGTCATTGTGATGTCATAATGGGCCATTGTGATAATGGGTCATTGTGATGTCATAATGGGCCATTGTGATGTCATAATGGGCCATTGTGACAATGGGTCATTGTGATGTCATAATGGGCCATTGTGACAATTGGTCATTATGATGTCATAATGGGCTATTGTGACAATGGTTCATTATGATGTCATAATGGGTCATTGTGATGTCATAATGGGCTATTGTGACAATTGGTCATTGTGATGTCATAATGGGACCATTGTGATGTCATAATGGGCCATTGTGACAATGGGTCATTGTGATGTCATAATGGGTCATTGTGATGTCATAATGGACCATTGTGACAATGGGTCATTGTGATGTCATAATGGGCCATTGTGACAATGGGTCATTGTGATGTCATAATGGGCCATTGTGATGTCATAATGGACCATTGTGACAATGGGTCATTGTGATGTCATAATGGACCATTGTGACAATGGGTCATTGTGATGTCATAATGGGCCATTGTGATGTCATAATGGGCCATTGTGACAATGGGCCATTGTGATGTCATAATGGACCATTGTGACAATGGGTCATTGTGATGTCATAATGGGCCATTGTGATGTCATAATGGGCCATTGTGACAATGGGTCATTGTGATGTCATAATGGGCCATTGTGACAATGGGTCATTGTGATGTCATAATGGACCATTGTGACAATGGGTCATTGTGATGTCATAATGGGTCATTGTGATGTCATAGTGGGTCATTGTGATGTCATAATGGGCTATTGTGACAATGGGTCATTGTGATGTCATAATGGGCCATTGTGACAATCGGTCATTGTGATGTCATAATGGGCCATTGTGACAATGGGTCATTGTGATGTCATAATGGGTCATTGTGATGTCATAATGGGCCATTGTGACAATGGGTCATTCTGATGTCATAATGGGTCATTCTGATGTCATAATGGGCCATTGTGATGTGACAATGGGTCATTGTGATGTCATAATGGGTCAATGTGATGTCATAATGGGCTATTGTGACAATGGGTCATTGTGATGTCATAATGGGCCATTGTGACAATGGGTCATTGTGATGTCATAATGGACCATTGTGACAATGGGTCATTGTGATGTCATAATGGGCCATTGTGATGTCATAATGGGCCATTGTGACAATGGGCCATTGTGATGTCATAATGGGCCATTGTGACAATGGGTCATTGTGATGTCATAATGGACCATTGTGACAATGGGTCATTGTGATGTCATAATGGGTCATTGTGATGTCATAGTGGGTCATTGTGATGTCATAATGGGCTATTGTGACAATGGGTCATTGTGATGTCATAATGGGCCATTGTGACAATCGGTCATTGTGATGTCATAATGGGCCATTGTGACAATGGGTCATTGTGATGTCATAATGGGTCATTGTGATGTCATAATGGGCCATTGTGACAATGGGTCATTCTGATGTCATAATGGGTCATTCTGATGTCATAATGGGCCATTGTGATGTCATAATGGGTCATTGTGATGTCATAATGGGTCATTGTGATGTCATAATGGGCTATTGTGACAATGGGTCATTGTGATGTCATAATGGGCCATTGTGACAATCGGCCATTGTGATGTCATAATGGGCCATTGTGACAATGGCTTATTGTGATGTCATAATGGGCCATTGTGACAATGGGTCATTGTGATGTCATAATGGGCTATTGTGATAATGGGTCATTGTGATGTCATAATGGGCCATTGTGATGTCATAATGGGCCATTGTGACAATGGGTCATTGTGATGTCATAATGGGCCATTGTGACAATGGGTCATTGTGATGTCATAATGTGCCATTGTGATGTCATAATGGGCCATTGTGACAATGGGTCATTGTGATGTCATAATGGGCCATTGTGACAATGGGTCATTGTGATGTCATAATGGGTCATTGTGATGTCATAATGGGCCATTGTGACAATGGGTTATTGTGATGTCATAATGGGCCATTGTGACAATGGGTCATTGTGATGTCATAATGGGCCATTGTGATAATGGGTCATTGTGATGTCATAATGGGCCATTGTGATGTCATAATGGGCCATTGTGACAATGGGTCAATGTGATGTCATAATGGGCCATTGTGACAATTGGTCATTATGATGTCATAATGGGCTATTGTGACAATGGTTCATTATGATGTCATAATGGGTCATTGTGATGTCATAATGGGCTATTGTGACAATTGGTCATTGTGATGTCATAATGGGACCATTGTGATGTCATAATGGGCCATTGTGACAATGGGTCATTGTGATGTCATAATGGGTCATTGTGATGTCATAATGGACCATTGTGACAATGGGTCATTGTGATGTCATAATGGGCCATTGTGACAATGGGTCATTGTGATGTCATAATGGGCCATTGTGATGTCATAATGGACCATTGTGACAATGGGTCATTGTGATGTCATAATGGACCATTGTGACAATGGGTCATTGTGATGTCATAATGGGCCATTGTGATGTCATAATGGGCCATTGTGACAATGGGCCATTGTGATGTCATAATGGACCATTGTGACAATGGGTCATTGTGATGTCATAATGGGCCATTGTGATGTCATAATGGGCCATTGTGACAATGGGTCATTGTGATGTCATAATGGGCCATTGTGACAATGGGTCATTGTGATGTCATAATGGACCATTGTGACAATGGGTCATTGTGATGTCATAATGGGTCATTGTGATGTCATAGTGGGTCATTGTGATGTCATAATGGGCTATTGTGACAATGGGTCATTGTGATGTCATAATGGGCCATTGTGACAATCGGTCATTGTGATGTCATAATGGGCCATTGTGACAATGGGTCATTGTGATGTCATAATGGGTCATTGTGATGTCATAATGGGCCATTGTGACAATGGGTCATTCTGATGTCATAATGGGTCATTCTGATGTCATAATGGGCCATTGTGATGTGACAATGGGTCATTGTGATGTCATAATGGGTCAATGTGATGTCATAATGGGCTATTGTGACAATGGGTCATTGTGATGTCATAATGGGCCATTGTGACAATGGGTCATTGTGATGTCATAATGGACCATTGTGACAATGGGTCATTGTGATGTCATAATGGGCCATTGTGATGTCATAATGGGCCATTGTGACAATGGGCCATTGTGATGTCATAATGGGCCATTGTGACAATGGGTCATTGTGATGTCATAATGGACCATTGTGACAATGGGTCATTGTGATGTCATAATGGGTCATTGTGATGTCATAGTGGGTCATTGTGATGTCATAATGGGCTATTGTGACAATGGGTCATTGTGATGTCATAATGGGCCATTGTGACAATCGGTCATTGTGATGTCATAATGGGCCATTGTGACAATGGGTCATTGTGATGTCATAATGGGTCATTGTGATGTCATAATGGGCCATTGTGACAATGGGTCATTCTGATGTCATAATGGGTCATTCTGATGTCATAATGGGCCATTGTGATGTCATAATGGGTCATTGTGATGTCATAATGGGTCATTGTGATGTCATAATGGGCTATTGTGACAATGGGTCATTGTGATGTCATAATGGGCCATTGTGACAATCGGCCATTGTGATGTCATAATGGGCCATTGTGACAATGGCTTATTGTGATGTCATAATGGGCCATTGTGACAATGGGTCATTGTGATGTCATAATGGGCTATTGTGATAATGGGTCATTGTGATGTCATAATGGGCCATTGTGATGTCATAATGGGCCATTGTGACAATGGGTCATTGTGATGTCATAATGGGCCATTGTGACAATGGGTCATTGTGATGTCATAATGTGCCATTGTGATGTCATAATGGGCCATTGTGACAATGGGTCATTGTGATGTCATAATGGGCCATTGTGACAATGGGTCATTGTGATGTCATAATGGGTCATTGTGATGTCATAATGGGCCATTGTGACAATGGGTTATTGTGATGTCATAATGGGCCATTGTGACAATGGGTCATTGTGATGTCATAATGGGCCATTGTGATAATGGGTCATTGTGATGTCATAATGGGCCATTGTGATGTCATAATGGGCCATTGTGACAATGGGTCAATGTGATGTCATAATGGGCCATTGTGACAATGTGTCATTGTGTTGTCATAATGGGCCATTGTGACAATGGGTCATTGTGAGGTAATAATGGGTCATTGTGATGTCATAATGGGCCATTGTGACAATGGGTCATTGTGATGTCATAATGGGTCATTGTGATGTCATAATGGGCCATTGTGACAATGGGTTATTGTGATGTCATAATGGGCCATTGTGACAATGGGTCATTGTGATGTCATAATGGGCCATTGTGATAATGGGTCATTGTGATGTCATAATGGGCCATTGTGATGTCATAATGGGCCATTGTGACAATGGGTCATTGTGATGTCATAATGGGCCATTGTGACAATTGGTCATTATGATGTCATAATGTGCCATTGTGATGTCATAATGGGCCATTGTGACAATGGGTCATTGTGATGTCATAATGGGCCATTGTGACAATTGGTCATTGTGATGTCATAATGGGCCATTGTGACAATGGGTCATTGTGATGTCATAATGGGCCATTGTGACAATGGGTCATTGTGATGTCATAATGGGCCATTGTGACAATTGGTCATTGTGATGTCATAATGGACCATTGTGACAATGGGTCATTGTGATGTCATAATGGGCCATTGTGATGTCATAATGAGCCATTGTGACAATGGGTCATTGTGATGTCATAATGGGCCATTGTGACAATTGGTCATTATGATGTCATAATGGGTCATTGTGATGTCATAATGGACCATTGTGACAATGGGTCATTGTGATGTCATAATGGGTCATTGTGATTTCATAATGGACCATTGTGACAATGGGTCATTGTGATGTCATAATGGGCCATTGTGATGTCATAATGGGCCATTGTGACAATGGGTCATTGTGATGTCATAATGGGCCATTGTGACAATGGGTCATTGTGATGTCATAATGGGTCATTGTGATTTCATAATGGACCATTGTGACAATGGGTCATTGTGATGTCATAATGGGCCATTGTGATGTCATAATGGGCCATTGTGACAATGGGTCATTGTGATGTCATAATGGGCCATTGTGACAATGGGTCATTGTGATGTCATAATGGGCCATTGTGATGTCATAATGGACCATTGTGACAATGGGTCATTGTGATGTCATAATGGACCATTGTGACAATGGGTCATTGTGATGTCATAATGGGCCATTGTGATGTCATAATGGGCCATTGTGACAATGGGTCATTGTGATGTCATAATGGGCCATTGTGACAATGGGTCAATGTGATGTCATAATGAGCCATTGTGACAATGGGTCATTGTGATGTCATAATGGGCCATTGTGACAATTGGTCATTATGATGTCATAATGGGTCATTGTGATGTCATAATGGACCATTGTGACAATGGGTCATTGTGATGTCATAATGGGTCATTGTGATTTCATAATGGACCATTGTGACAATGGGTCATTGTGATGTCATAATGGGCCATTGTGATGTCATAATGGGCCATTGTGACAATGGGTCATTGTGATGTCATAATGGGCCATTGTGACAATGCGTCATTGTGATGTCATAATGGGCCATTGTGACAATGGTTCATTATGATGTCATAATGGGTCATTGTGACAATGGTTCATTATGATGTCATAATGGGTCATTGTGATGTCATAATGGGCTATTGTGACAATTGGTCATTGTGATGTCATAATGGGCCATTGTGACAATGGGTCATTGTGATGTCATAATGGGCCATTGTGACAATGGTTCATTATGATGTCATAATGGGTCATTGTGATGTCATAATGGGCTATTGTGACAATTGGTCATTGTGATGTCATAATGGGCCATTGTGACAATGGGTCATTGTGATGTCATAATGGGCCATTGTGACAATTGGTCATTATGATGTCATAATGGGTCATTGTGATGTAATAATGGACCATTGTGACAATGGGTCATTGTGATGTCATAATGGGCCATTGTGATGTCATAATGGGCCATTGTGACAATGGGTCATTGTGATGTCATAAAGGGTCATTGTGATGTCATAATGGGCCATTGTGACAATGGGTCATTGTGATGTCATAATGGGTCAATGTGATGTCATAATGGGCTATTGTGACAATGGGTCATTGTGATGTCATAATGGGCCATTGTGACAATGGGTCATTGTGATGTCATAATGGACCATTGTGACAATGGGTCATTGTGATGTCATAATGGGCCATTGTGATGTCATAATGGGCCATTGTGACAATGGGCCATTGTGATGTCATAATGGGCCATTGTGACAATGGGTCATTGTGATGTAATAATGGGCCATTGTGATGTCATAATGGGCCATTGTGACAATGGGTCATTGTGATGTCATAATGGGCCATTGTGACAATGGGTCATTGTGATGTCATAATGGGCTATTGTGACAATGGGTCATTGTGATGTCATAATGGGCCATTGTGATGTCATAATGGGCCATTGTGACAATGGGCCATTGTGATGTCATAATGGGCCATTGTGATGTCATAATGGGCCATTGTGACAATGGGTCATTATGATGTCATAATGGATCATTGTGATGTCATAATGGGCCATTGTGACAATGGGTCATTGTGATGTCATAATGGGCCATTGTGATGTCATAATGGGTCATTGTGACAATGGGTCATTGTGATGTCATAATGGGTCATTGTGACAATGGGTCATTGTAATGTCATAATGGGCCATTGTGATGTCATAATGGGCCATTGTGACAATGGGTCAATGTGATGTCATAATGGGCCATTGTGACAATGTGTCATTGTGTTGTCATAATGGGCCATTGTGACAATGGGTCATTGTGAGGTAATAATGGGTCATTGTGATGTCATAATGGGCCATTGTGACAATGGGTCATTGTGATGTCATAATGGGTCATTGTGATGTCATAATGGGCCATTGTGACAATGGGTTATTGTCATGTCATAATGGGCCATTGTGACAATGGGTCATTGTGATGTCATAATGGGCCATTGTGATAATGGGTCATTGTGATGTCATAATGGGCCATTGTGATGTCATAATGGGCCATTGTGACAATGGGTCATTGTGATGTCATAATGGGCCATTGTGACAATTGGTCATTATGATGTCATAATGGGCTATTGTGACAATGGTTCATTATGATGTCATAATGGGTCATTGTGATGTTATAATGGGCTATTGTGACAATTGGTCATTGTGATGTCATAATGGGACCATTGTGATGTCATAATGGGCCATTGTGACAACGGGTCATTGTGATGTCATAATGGGTCATTGTGATGTCATAATGGACCATTGTGACAATGGGTCATTGTGATGTCATAATGGGCCATTGTGACAATGGGTCATTGTGATGTCATAATGGGCCATTGTGATGTCATAATGGACCATTGTGACAATGGGTCATTGTGATGTCATAATGGACCATTGTGACAATGGGTCATTGTGATGTCATAATGGGCCATTGTGATGTCATAATGGGCCATTGTGACAATGGGCCATTGTGATGTCATAATGGACCATTGTGACAATGGGTCATTGTGATGTCATAATGGGCCATTGTGACAATGGGTCATTGTGATGTCATAATGGGCCATTGTGATGTCATAATGGACCATTGTGACAATGGGTCATTGTGATGTCATAATGGACCATTGTGACAATGGGTCATTGTGATGTCATAATGGGCCATTGTGATGTCATAATGGGCCATTGTGACAATGGGCCATTGTGATGTCATAATGGGCCATTGTGACAATGGGTCATTGTGATGTCATAATGGGCCATTGTGATGTCATAATGGGCCATTGTGACAATGGGTCATTGTGATGTCATAATGGGCCATAGTGACAATGGGTCATTGTGATGTCATAATGGACCATTGTGACAATGGGTCATTGTGATGTCATAATGGGTCATTGTGATGTCATAGTGGGTCATTTTGATGTCATAATGGGCTATTGTGACAATGGGTCATTGTGATGTCATAATGGGCCATTGTGACAATCGATCATTGTGATGTCATAATGGGCCATTGTGACAATGGGTCATTGTGATGTCATAATGGGTCATTGTGATGTCATAATGGGCCATTGTGACAATGGGTCATTCTGATGTCATAATGGGTCATTCTGATGTCATAATGGGCCATTGTGATGTCATAATGGGTCATTGTGATGTCATAATGGGTCATTGTGATGTCATAATGGGCTATTGTGACAATGGGTCATTGTGATGTCATAATGGGCCATTGTGACAATGGGTCATTGTGATGTCATAATGGGCCATTGTGACAATGGGTCATTGTGATGTCATAATGGACCATTGTGACAATGGGTCATTGTGATGTCATAATGGGTCATTGTGATGTCATAGTGGGTCATTGTGATGTCATAATGGGCTATTGTGACAATGGGTCATTGTGATGTCATAATGGGCCATTGTGACAATCGGTCATTGTGATGTCATAATGGGCCATTGTGACAATGGGTCATTGTGATGTCATAATGGGTCATTGTGATGTCATAATGGGCCATTGTGACAATGGGTCATTCTGATGTCATAATGGGTCATTCTGATGTCATAATGGGCCATTGTGATGTCATAATGGGTCATTGTGATGTCATAATGGGTCATTGTGATGTCATAATGGGCTATTGTGACAATGGGTCATTGTGATGTCATAATGGGCCATTGTGATGTCATAATGGGCCATTGTGACAATGGGCCATTGTGATTTCATAATGGGCCATTGTGATGTCATAATGGGCCATTGTGACAATGGGTCATTATGATGTCATAATGGATCATTGTGATGTCATAATGGGCCATTGTGACAATGGGTCATTGTGATGTCATAATGGGCCATTGTGATGTCATAATGGGTCATTGTGACAATTGGTCATTATGATGTCATAATGGGCCATTGTGACAATTGGTCATTGTGATGTCATAATGGGCCATTGTGACAATGGGTCATTGTGATGTCATAATGGGCCATTGTGACAATGGGTCAATGTGATGTCATAATGAGCCATTGTGACAATGGGTCATTGTGATGTCATAATGGGCCATTGTGACAATTGGTCATTATGATGTCATAATGGGTCATTGTGATGTCATAATGGACCATTGTGACAATGGGTCATTGTGATGTCATAATGGGTCATTGTGATTTCATAATGGACCATTGTGACAATGGGTCATTGTGATGTCATAATGGGCCATTGTGATGTCATAATGGGCCATTGTGACAATGGGTCATTGTGATGTCATAATGGGCCATTGTGACAATGGGTCATTGTGATGTCATAATGGGCTATTGTGACAATTGGTCATTGTGATGTCATAATGGGCCATTGTGACAATGGGTCATTGTGATGTCATAATGGGCCATTGTGACAATGGTTCATTATGATGTCATAATGGGTCATTGTGATGTCATAATGGGCTATTGTGACAATTGGTCATTGTGATGTCATAATGGGCCATTGTGACAATGGGTCATTGTGATGTCATAATGGGCCATTGTGACAATTGGTCATTATGATGTCATATTGGGTCATTGTGATGTAATAATGGACCATTGTGACAATGGGTCATTGTGATGTCATAATGGGCCATTGTGATGTCATAATGGGCCATTGTGACAATGGGTCATTGTGATGTCATAAAGGGTCATTGTGATGTCATAATGGGCCATTGTGACAATGGGTCATTGTGATGTCATAATGGGTCAATGTGATGTCATAATGGGCTATTGTGACAATGGGTCATTGTGATGTCATAATGGGCCATTGTGACAATGGGTCATTGTGATGTCATAATGGACCATTGTGACAATGGGTCATTGTGATGTCATAATGGGCCATTGTGATGTCATAATGGGCCATTGTGACAATGGGCCATTGTGATGTCATAATGGGCCATTGTGACAATGGGTCATTGTGATGTCATAATGGGCCATTGTGATGTCATAATGGGCCATTGTGACAATGGGTCATTGTGATGTCATAATGGGCCATTGTGACAATGGGTCATTGTGATGTCATAATGGGCTATTGTGACAATGGGTCATTGTGATGTCATAATGGGCCATTGTGATGTCATAATGGGCCATTGTGACAATGGGCCATTGTGATGTCATAATGGGCCATTGTGATGTCATAATGGGCCATTGTGACAATGGGTCATTATGATGTCATAATGGATCATTGTGATGTCATAATGGGCCATTGTGACAATGGGTCATTGTGATGTCATAATGGGCCATTGTGATGTCATAATGGGTCATTGTGACAATGGGTCATTGTGATGTCATAATGGGTCATTGTGACAATGGGTCATTGTAATGTCATAATGGGCCATTGTGATGTCATAATGGGCCATTGTGACAATGGGTCAATGTGATGTCATAATGGGCCATTGTGACAATGTGTCATTGTGTTGTCATAATGGGCCATTGTGACAATGGGTCATTGTGAGGTAATAATGGGTCATTGTGATGTCATAATGGGCCATTGTGACAATGGGTCATTGTGATGTCATAATGGGTCATTGTGATGTCATAATGGGCCATTGTGACAATGGGTTATTGTGATGTCATAATGGGCCATTGTGACAATGGGTCATTGTGATGTCATAATGGGCCATTGTGATAATGGGTCATTGTGATGTCATAATGGGCCATTGTGATGTCATAATGGGCCATTGTGACAATGGGTCATTGTGATGTCATAATGGGCCATTGTGACAATTGGTCATTATGATGTCATAATGGGCTATTGTGACAATGGTTCATTATGATGTCATAATGGGTCATTGTGATGTCATAATGGGCTATTGTGACAATTGGTCATTGTGATGTCATAATGGGACCATTGTGATGTCATAATGGGCCATTGTGACAATGGGTCATTGTGATGTCATAATGGGTCATTGTGATGTCATAATGGACCATTGTGACAATGGGTCATTGTGATGTCATAATGGGCCATTGTGACAATGGGTCATTGTGATGTCATAATGGGCCATTGTGATGCCATAATGGACCATTGTGACAATGGGTCATTGTGATGTCATAATGGACCATTGTGACAATGGGTCATTGTGATGTCATAATGGGCCATTGTGATGTCATAATGGGCCATTGTGACAATGGGCCATTGTGATGTCATAATGGACCATTGTGACAATGGGTCATTGTGATGTCATAATGGGCCATTGTGATGTCATAATGGGCCATTGTGACAATGGGTCATTGTGATGTCATAATGGGCCATTGTGACAATGGGTCATTGTGATGTCATAATGGACCATTGTGACAATGGGTCATTGTGATGTCATAATGGGTCATTGTGATGTCATAGTGGGTCATTGTGATGTCATAATGGGCTATTGTGACAATGGGTCATTGTGATGTCATAATGGGCCATTGTGACAATCGGTCATTGTGATGTCATAATGGGCCATTGTGACAATGGGTCATTGTGATGTCATAATGGGTCATTGTGATGTCATAATGGGCCATTGTGACAATGGGTCATTCTGATGTCATAATGGGTCATTCTGATGTCATAATGGGCCATTGTGATGTGACAATGGGTCATTGTGATGTCATAATGGGTCAATGTGATGTCATAATGGGCTATTGTGACAATGGGTCATTGTGATGTCATAATGGGCCATTGTGACAATGGGTCATTGTGATGTCATAATGGACCATTGTGACAATGGGTCATTGTGATGTCATAATGGGCCATTGTGATGTCATAATGGGCCATTGTGACAATGGGCCATTGTGATGTCATAATGGGCCATTGTGACAATGGGTCATTGTGATGTCATAATGGGCCATTGTGATGTCATAATGGGCCATTGTGACAATGGGTCATTGTGATGTCATAATGGGCCATTGTGACAATGGGTCATTGTGATGTCATAATGGGCTATTGTGACAATGGGTCATTGTGATGTCATAATGGGCCATTGTGATGTCATAATGGGCCATTGTGACAATGGGCCATTGTGATGTCATAATGGGCCATTGTGATGTCATAATGGGCCATTGTGACAATGGGTCATTATGATGTCATAATGGATCATTGTGATGTCATAATGGGCCATTGTGACAATGGGTCATTGTGATGTCATAATGGGCCATTGTGATGTCATAATGGGTCATTGTGACAATGGGTCATTGTGATGTCATAATGGGTCATTGTGACAATGGGTCATTGTAATGTCATAATGGGCCATTGTGATGTCATAATGGGCCATTGTGACAATGGGTCAATGTGATGTCATAATGGACCATTGTGACAATGGGTCATTGTGATGTCATAATGGGCCATTGTGATGTCATAATGGGCCATTGTGACAATGGGCCATTGTGATGTCATAATGGGCCATTGTGACAATGGGTCATTGTGATGTCATAATGGGCCATTGTGATGTCATAATGGGCCATTGTGACAATGGGTCATTGTGATGTCATAATGGGCCATTGTGACAATGGGTCATTGTGATGTCATAATGGGCTATTGTGACAATGGGTCATTGTGATGTCATAATGGGCCATTGTGATGTCATAATGGGCCATTGTGACAATGGGCCATTGTGATGTCATAATGGGCCATTGTGATGTCATAATGGGCCATTGTGACAATGGGTCATTATGATGTCATAATGGATCATTGTGATGTCATAATGGGCCATTGTGACAATGGGTCATTGTGATGTCATAATGGGCCATTGTGATGTCATAATGGGTCATTGTGACAATGGGTCATTGTGATGTCATAATGGGTCATTGTGACAATGGGTCATTGTGATGTCATAATGGGTCATTGTGATGTCATAATGGGCCATTGTGACAATGGGCCATTGTGATGTCATAATGGGTCATTGTGATGTCATAATGGGCTATTGTGACAATTGGTCATTGTGATGTCATAATGGGCCATTGTGACAATGGGTCATTGTGATGTCATAATGGGCCATTGTGACAATGGTTCATTATGATGTCATAATGGGTCATTGTGATGTCATAATGGGCTATTGTGACAATTGGTCATTGTGATGTCATAATGGGCCATTGTGACAATGGGTCATTGTGATGTCATAATGGGCCATTGTGACAATTGGTCATTATGATGTCATAATGGGTCATTGTGATGTAATAATGGACCATTGTGACAATGGGTCATTGTGATGTCATAATGGGCCATTGTGATGTCATAATGGGCCATTGTGACAATGGGTCATTGTGATGTCATAAAGGGTCATTGTGATGTCATAATGGGCCATTGTGACAATGGGTCATTGTGATGTCATAATGGGTCAATGTGATGTCATAATGGGCTATTGTGACAATGGGTCATTGTGATGTCATAATGGGCCATTGTGACAATGGGTCATTGTGATGTCATAATGGACCATTGTGACAATGGGTCATTGTGATGTCATAATGGGCCATTGTGATGTCATAATGGGCCATTGTGACAATGGGCCATTGTGATGTCATAATGGGCCATTGTGACAATGGGTCATTGTGATGTCATAATGGGCCATTGTGATGTCATAATGGGCCATTGTGACAATGGGTCATTGTGATGTCATAATGGGCCATTGTGACAATGGGTCATTGTGATGTCATAATGGGCTATTGTGACAATGGGTCATTGTGATGTCATAATGGGCCATTGTGATGTCATAATGGGCCATTGTGACAATGGGTCATTGTGATGTCATAATGGGCCATTGTGACAATTGGTCATTATGATGTCATAATGGGTCATTGTGATGTAATAATGGACCATTGTGACAATGGGTCATTGTGATGTCATAATGGGCCATTGTGATGTCATAATGGGCCATTGTGACAATGGGTCATTGTGATGTCATAAAGGGTCATTGTGATGTCATAATGGGCCATTGTGACAATGGGTCATTGTGATGTCATAATGGGTCAATGTGATGTCATAATGGGCTATTGTGACAATGGGTCATTGTGATGTCATAATGGGCCATTGTGACAATGGGTCATTGTGATGTCATAATGGACCATTGTGACAATGGGTCATTGTGATGTCATAATGGGCCATTGTGATGTCATAATGGGCCATTGTGACAATGGGCCATTGTGATGTCATAATGGGCCATTGTGACAATGGGTCATTGTGATGTCATAATGGGCCATTGTGATGTCATAATGGGCCATTGTGACAATGGGTCATTGTGATGTCATAAAGGGCCATTGTGACAATGGGTCATTGTGATGTCATAATGGGCTATTGTGACAATGGGTCATTGTGATGTCATAATGGGCCATTGTGATGTCATAATGGGCCATTGTGACAATGGGCCATTGTGATGTCATAATGGGCCATTGTGATGTCATAATGGGCCATTGTGACAATGGGTCATTATGATGTCATTATGGATCATTGTGATGTCATAATGGGCCATTGTGACAATGGGTCATTGTGATGTCATAATGGGCCATTGTGATGTCATAATGGGTCATTGTGACAATGGGTCATTGTGATGTCATAATGGGTCATTGTGACAATGGGTCATTGTGATGTCATAATGGGTCATTGTGATGTCAAAATGGGCCATTGTGACAATGGGTCATTGTGATGTCATAATGGGCTATTGTGACAATGGTTCATTATGATGTCATAATGGGTCATTGTGATGTCATAATGGGCTATTGTGACAATTGGTCATTGTGATGTCATAATGGGACCATTGTGATGTCATAATGGGCCATTGTGACAATGGGTCATTGTGATGTCATAATGGGTCATTGTGATGTCATAATGGGCCATTGTGACAATGGGTCATTATGATGTCATAATGGATCATTGTGATGTCATAATGGGCCATTGTGACAATGGGTCATTGTGATGTCATAATGGGCCATTGTGATGTCATAATGGGTCATTGTGACAATGGGTCATTGTGATGTCATAATGGGTCATTGTGACAATGGGTCATTGTAATGTCATAATGGGCCATTGTGATGTCATAATGGGCCATTGTGACAATGGGTCAATGTGATGTCATAATGGACCATTGTGACAATGGGTCATTGTGATGTCATAATGGGCCATTGTGATGTCATAATGGGCCATTGTGACAATGGGCCATTGTGATGTCATAATGGGCCATTGTGACAATGGGTCATTGTGATGTCATAATGGGCCATTGTGATGTCATAATGGGCCATTGTGACAATGGGTCATTGTGATGTCATAATGGGCCATTGTGACAATGGGTCATTGTGATGTCATAATGGGCTATTGTGACAATGGGTCATTGTGATGTCATAATGGGCCATTGTGATGTCATAATGGGCCATTGTGACAATGGGCCATTGTGATGTCATAATGGGCCATTGTGATGTCATAATGGGCCATTGTGACAATGGGTCATTATGATGTCATAATGGATCATTGTGATGTCATAATGGGCCATTGTGACAATGGGTCATTGTGATGTCATAATGGGCCATTGTGATGTCATAATGGGTCATTGTGACAATGGGTCATTGTGATGTCATAATGGGTCATTGTGACAATGGGTCATTGTGATGTCATAATGGGTCATTGTGATGTCATAATGGGCCATTGTGACAATGGGCCATTGTGATGTCATAATGGGTCATTGTGATGTCATAATGGGCTATTGTGACAATTGGTCATTGTGATGTCATAATGGGCCATTGTGACAATGGGTCATTGTGATGTCATAATGGGCCATTGTGACAATGGTTCATTATGATGTCATAATGGGTCATTGTGATGTCATAATGGGCTATTGTGACAATTGGTCATTGTGATGTCATAATGGGCCATTGTGACAATGGGTCATTGTGATGTCATAATGGGCCATTGTGACAATTGGTCATTATGATGTCATAATGGGTCATTGTGATGTAATAATGGACCATTGTGACAATGGGTCATTGTGATGTCATAATGGGCCATTGTGATGTCATAATGGGCCATTGTGACAATGGGTCATTGTGATGTCATAAAGGGTCATTGTGATGTCATAATGGGCCATTGTGACAATGGGTCATTGTGATGTCATAATGGGTCAATGTGATGTCATAATGGGCTATTGTGACAATGGTTCATTATGATGTCATAATGGGTCATTGTGATGTCATAATGGGCTATTGTGACAATTGGTCATTGTGATGTCATAATGGGACCATTGTGATGTCATAATGGGCCATTGTGACAATGGGTCATTGTGATGTCATAATGGGTCATTGTGATGTCATAATGGGCCATTGTGACAATGGGTCATTGTGATGTCATAATGGGCCATTGTGACAATGGGTCATTGTGATGTCATAATGGGCCATTGTGATGTCATAATGGGCCATTGTGACAATGGGTCATTGTGATGTCATAATGGGTCATTGTGATGTCATAATGGGCCATTGTGACAATGGGTCATTCTGATGTCATAATGGGTCATTCTGATGTCATAATGGGCCATTGTGATGTCATAATGGGCCATTGTGACAATGGGTCATTGTGATGTCATAATGGGTCATTGTGATGTCATAATGGGCCATTGTGACAATGGGTCATTATGATGTCATAATGGGTCATTCTGATGTCATAATGGGCCATTGTGATGTCATAATGGGTCATTGTGATGTCATAGTGGGTCATTGTGATGTCATAATGGGCTATTGTGACAATGGGTCATTGTGATGTCATAATGGGCCATTGTGACAATCGGTCATTGTGATGTCATAATGGGCCATTGTGACAATGGGTCATTGTGATGTCATAATGGGTCATTGTGATGTCATAATGTGCCATTGTGACAATGGGTCATTCTGATGTCATAATGGGTCATTGTGATGTCATAATGGGCCATTGTGATGTCATAATGGGTCATTGTGATGTCATAATGGGTCATTGTGATGTCATAATGGGCTATTGTGACAATGGGTCATTGTGATGTCATAATGGGCCATTGTGACAATCGGCCATTGTGATGTCATAATGGACCATTGTGACAATGGGTCATTGTGATGTCATAATGGGCCATTGTGATGTCATAATGGGCCATTGTGACAATGGGTCATTGTGATGTCATAAAGGGTCATTGTGATGTCATAATGGGCCATTGTGACAATGGGTCATTGTGATGTCATAATGGGTCAATGTGATGTCATAATGGGCTATTGTGACAATGGGTCATTGTGATGTCATAATGGGCCATTGTGACAATGGGTCATTGTGATGTCATAATGGGCCATTGTGACAATGGGTCATTGTGATGTCATAATGGGCCATTGTGACAATGGGTCATTGTGATGTCATAATGGACCATTGTGACAATGGGTCATTGTGATGTCATAATGGGCCATTGTGATGTCATAATGGGCCATTGTGACAATGGGCCATTGTGATGTCATAATGGGCCATTGTGACAATGGGTCATTGTGATGTCATAATGGGCCATTGTGATGTCATAATGGGCCATTGTGACAATGGGTCATTGTGATGTCATAATGGGCCATTGTGACAATGGGTCATTGTGATGTCATAATGGGCTATTGTGACAATGGGTCATTGTGATGTCATAATGTGCCATTGTGATGTCATAATGGGCCATTGTGACAATGGGCCATTGTGATGTCATAATGGGCTATTGTGACAATGGGTCATTGTGATGTCATAATGGGCCATTGTGATGTCATAATGGGCCATTGTGACAATGGGCCATTGTGATGTCATAATGGGCCATTGTGATGTCATAATGGGTCATTGTGACAATGGGTCAATGTGATGTCATAATGGACCATTGTGACAATGGGTCATTGTGATGTCATAATGGGCTATTGTGACAATGGGTCATTGTGATGTCATAATGGGCCATTGTGATGTCATAATGGGCCATTGTGACAATGGGCCATTGTGATGTCATAATGGGCCATTGTGATGTCATAATGGGCCATTGTGACAATGGGTCATTATGATGTCATAATGGATCATTGTGATGTCATAATGGGCCATTGTGACAATGGGTCATTGTGATGTCATAATGGGCCATTGTGACAATGGGTCATTGTGATGTCATAATGGGCCATTGTGATGTCATAATGGGCTATTGTGACAATTGGTCATTGTGATGTCATAATGGGCCATTGTGACAATGGGTCATTGTGATGTCATAATGGGCCATTGTGACAATTGGTCATTATGATGTCATAATGGGTCATTGTGATGTAATAATGGAACATTGTGACAATGGGTCATTGTGATGTCATAATGGGCCATTGTGATGTCATAATGGGCCATTGTGACAATGGGTCATTGTGATGTCATAAAGGGTCATTGTGATGTCATAATGGGCCATTGTGACAATGGGTCATTGTGATGTCATAATGGGCCATTGTGATGTCATAATGGGCCATTGTGACAATGGGTCATTGTGATGTCATAATGGGCCATTGTGATAATGGGTCATTGTGATGTCATAATGGGCCATTGTGACAATGGGTCATTGTGATGTCATAATGGGCCATTGTGATAATGGGTCATTATGATGTCATAATGGGCCATTGTGACAATGGGTCATTGTGATGTCATAATGGGCCATTGTGACAATGGGTCATTGTGATGTCATAAAGGGTCATTGTGATGTCATAATGGGCCATTGTGACAATGGGTCATTGTGATGTCATAATGGGTCAATGTGATGTCATAATGGGCTATTGTGACAATGGGTCATTGTGATGTCATAATGGGCCATTGTGACAATGGGTCATTGTGATGTCATAATGGACCATTGTGACAATGGGTCATTGTGATGTCATAATGGGCCATTGTGATGTCGTAATGGGCCTTTGTGACAATGGGCCATTGTGATGTCATAATGGGCCATTGTGACAATGGGTCATTGTGATGTCATAATGGGCCATTGTGATGTCATAATGGGCCATTGTGACAATGGGTCATTGTGATGTCATAATGGGCCATTGTGACAATGGGTCATTGTGATGTCATAATGGGCTATTGTGACAATGGGTCATTGTGATGTCATAATGGGCCATTGTGATGTCATAATGGGCCATTGTGACAATGGGCCATTGTGATGTCATAATGGGCCATTGTGATGTCATAATGGGCCATTGTGACAATGGGTCATTATGATGTCATAATGGATCATTGTGATGTCATAATGGGCCATTGTGACAATGGGTCATTGTGATGTCATAATGGGCCATTGTGATGTCATAATGGGTCATTGTGACAATGGGTCATTGTGATGTCATAATGGGTCATTGTGACAATGGGTCATTGTAATGTCATAATGGGCCATTGTGATGTCATAATGGGCCATTGTGACAATGGGTCAATGTGATGTCATAATGGGCCATTGTGACAATGTGTCATTGTGTTGTCATAATGGGCCATTGTGACAATGGGTCATTGTGAGGTAATAATGGGTCATTGTGATGTCATAATGGGCCATTGTGACAATGGGTCATTGTGATGTCATAATGGGTCATTGTGATGTCATAATGGGCCATTGTGACAATGGGTTATTGTGATGTCATAATGGGCCATTGTGACAATGGGTCATTGTGATGTCATAATGGGCTATTGTGACAATTGGTCATTGTGATGTCATAATGGGACCATTGTGATGTCATAATGGGCCATTGTGACAATGGGTCATTGTGATGTCATAATGGGTCATTGTGATGTCATAATGGACCATTGTGACAATGGGTCATTGTGATGTCATAATGGGCCATTGTGACAATGGGTCATTGTGATGTCATAATGGGCCATTGTGATGTCATAATGGACCATTGTGACAATGGGTCATTGTGATGTCATAATGGACCATTGTGACAATGGGTCATTGTGATGTCATAATGGGCCATTGTGATGTCATAATGGGCCATTGTGACAATGGGCCATTGTGATGTCATAATGGACCATTGTGACAATGGGTCATTGTGATGTCATAATGGGCCATTGTGACAATGGGTCATTGTGATGTCATAATGGGCCATTGTGATGTCATAATGGACCATTGTGACAATGGGTCATTGTGATGTCATAATGGACCATTGTGACAATGGGTCATTGTGATGTCATAATGGGCCATTGTGATGTCATAATGGGCCATTGTGACAATGGGCCATTGTGATGTCATAATGGGCCATTGTGACAATGGGTCATTGTGATGTCATAATGGGCCATTGTGATGTCATAATGGGCCATTGTGACAATGGGTCATTGTGATGTCATAATGGGCCATTGTGACAATTGGTCATTGTGATGTCATAATGGACCATTGTGACAATGGGTCATTGTGATGTCATAATGGGTCATTGTGATGTCATAGTGGGTCATTGTGATGTCATAATGGGCTATTGTGACAATGGGTCATTGTGATGTCATAATGGGCCATTGTGACAATCGGTCATTGTGATGTCATAATGGGCCATTGTGACAATGGGTCATTGTGATGTCATAATGGGTCATTGTGATGTCATAATGGGCCATTGTGACAATGGGTCATTCTGATGTCATAATGGGTCATTCTGATGTCATAATGGGCCATTGTGATGTCATAATGGGTCATTGTGATGTCATAATGGGTCATTGTGATGTCATAATGGGCTATTGTGACAATGGGTCATTGTGATGTCATAATGGGCCATTGTGACAATCGGCCATTGTGATGTCATAATGGGCCATTGTGACAATGGGTTATTGTGATGTCATAATGGGCCATTGTGACAATGGGTCATTGTGATGTCATAATGGGCCATTGTGATAATGGGTCATTGTGATGTCATAATGGGCCATTGTGATGTCATAATGGGCCATTGTGACAATGGGTCATTGTGATGTCATAATGGGCCATTGTGACAATGGGTCATTGTGATGTCATAATGTGCCATTGTGATGTCATAATGGGCCATTGTGACAATGGGTCATTGTGATGTCATAATGGGCCATTGTGACAATGGGTCATTGTGATGTCATAATGGGTCATTGTGATGTCATAATGGGCCATTGTGACAATGGGTTATTGTGATGTCATAATGGGCCATTGTGACAATGGGTCATTGTGATGTCATAATGGGCCATTGTGATAATGGGTCATTGTGATGTCATAATGGGCCATTGTGATGTCATAATGGGCCATTGTGACAATGGGTCAATGTGATGTCATAATGGGCCATTGTGACAATGTGTCATTGTGTTGTCATAATGGGCCATTGTGACAATGGGTCATTGTGAGGTAATAATGGGTCATTGTGATGTCATAATGGGCCATTGTGACAATGGGTCATTGTGATGTCATAATGGGTCATTGTGATGTCATAATGGGCCATTGTGACAATGGGTTATTGTGATGTCATAATGGGCCATTGTGACAATGGGTCATTGTGATGTCATAATGGGCCATTGTGATAATGGGTCATTGTGATGTCATAATGGGCCATTGTGATGTCATAATGGGCCATTGTGACAATGGGTCATTGTGATGTCATAATGGGCCATTGTGACAATTGGTCATTATGATGTCATAATCTGCCATTGTGATGTCATAATGGGCCATTGTGACAATGGGTCATTGTGATGTCATAATGGGCCATTGTGACAATTGGTCATTGTGATGTCATAATGGGCCATTGTGACAATGGGTCATTGTGATGTCATAATGGGCCATTGTGACAATGGGTCAATGTGATGTCATAATGAGCCATTGTGACAATGGGTCACTGTGATGTCATAATGGGCCATTGTGACAATTGGTCATTATGATGTCATAATGGGTCATTGTGATGTCATAATGGACCATTGTGACAATGGGTCATTGTGATGTCATAATGGGTCATTGTGATTTCATAATGGACCATTGTGACAATGGGTCATTGTGATGTCATAATGGGCCATTGTGATGTCATAATGGGCCATTGTGACAATGGGTCATTGTGATGTCATAATGGGCCATTGTGACAATGGGTCATTGTGATGTCATAATGGGCCATTGTGATGTCATAATGGGCCATTGTGACAATGGGTCATTGTGATGTCATAATGGGCCATTGTGACAATGGGTCATTGTGATGTCATAATGGGCCATTGTGATGTCATAATGGGTCATTGTGACAATGGGTCATTGTGATGTCATAATGGGTCATTGTGACAATGGGTCATTGTAATGTCATAATGGGCCATTGTGATGTCATAATGGGCCATTGTGACAATGGGTCAATGTGATGTCATAATGGGCCATTGTGACAATGTGTCATTGTGTTGTCATAATGGGCCATTGTGACAATGGGTCATTGTGAGGTAATAATGGGTCATTGTGATGTCATAATGGGCCATTGTGACAATGGGTCATTGTGATGTCATAATGGGTCATTGTGATGTCATAATGGGCCATTGTGACAATGGGTTATTGTGATGTCATAATGGGCCATTGTGACAATGGGTCATTGTGATGTCATAATGGGCCATTGTGATAATGGGTCATTGTGATGTCATAATGGGCCATTGTGATGTCATAATGGGCCATTGTGACAATGGGTCATTGTGATGTCATAATGGGCCATTGTGACAATTGGTCATTATGATGTCATAATGTGCCATTGTGATGTCATAATGGGCCATTGTGACAATGGGTCATTGTGATGTCATAATGGGCCATTGTGACAATTGGTCATTGTGATGTCATAATGGGCCATTGTGACAATGGGTCATTGTGATGTCATAATGGGCCATTGTGACAATGGGTCAATGTGATGTCATAATGAGCCATTGTGACAATGGGTCATTGTGATGTCATAATGGGCCATTGTGACAATTGGTCATTATGATGTCATAATGGGTCATTGTGATGTCATAATGGACCATTGTGACAATGGGTCATTGTGATGTCATAATGGGCCATTGTGATGTCATAATGGGCCATTGTGACAATGGGTCATTGTGATGTCATAATGGGCCATTGTGACAATGGGTCATTGTGATGTCATAATGGGCTATTGTGACAATGGGTCATTGTGATGTCATAATGGGACCATTGTGATGTCATAATGGGCCATTGTGACAATGGGTCATTGTGATGTCATAATGGGTCATTGTGATGTCATAATGGGCCATTGTGACAATGGGTCATTGTGATGTCATAATGGGCCATTGTGATGTCATAATGGGCCATTGTGACAATGGGCCATTGTGATGTCATAATGGGCCATTGTGACAATGGGTCATTGTGATGTCATAATGGGCCATTGTGATGTCATAATGGGCCATTGTGACAATGGGTCATTGTGATGTCATAATGGGCCATTGTGACAATGGGTCATTGTGATGTCATAATGGACCATTGTGACAATGGGTTTATTGTGATGTCATAATGGGTCATTGTGATGTCATAGTGGGTCATTGTGATGTCATAATGGGCTATTGTGACAATGGGTCATTGTGATGTCATAATGGGCCATTGTGACAATCGGTCATTGTGATGTCATAATGGGCCATTGTGACAATGGGTCATTGTGATGTCATAATGGGTCATTGTGATGTCATAATGGGCCATTGTGACAATGGGTCATTGTGATGTCATAATGGGCTATTGTGACAATGGGTCATTGTGATGTCATAATGGGCCATTGTGATGTCATAATGGGCCATTGTGACAATGGGCCATTGTGATGTCATAATGGGCCATTGTGATGTCATAATGGGCCATTGTGACAATGGGTCATTATGATGTCATAATGGATCATTGTGATGTCATAATGGGCCATTGTGACAATGGGTCATTGTGATGTCATAATGGGCCATTGTGATGTCATAATGGGTCATTGTGACAATGGGTCATTGTGATGTCATAATGGGTCATTGTGACAATGGGTCATTGTGATGTCATAATGGGCCATTGTGATAATGGGTCATTGTGATGTCATAATGGGTCATTGTGATGTCATAATGGGCCATTGTGACAATGGGTCATTGTGATGTCATAATGGGCCATTGTGACAATGGGTCATTGTGTTGTCATAATGGGCCATTGTGACAATGGGTCATTGTGAGGTAATAATGGGTCATTGTGATGTCATAATGGGCCATTGTGACAATGGGTCATTGTGATGTCATAATGGGTCATTGTGATGTCATAATGGGCCATTGTGACAATGGGTTATTGTGATGTCATAATGGGCCATTGTGACAATGGGTCATTGTGATGTCATAATGGGCCATTGTGATAATGGGTCATTGTGATGTCATAATGGGCCATTGTGATGTCATAATGGGCCATTGTGACAATGGGTCATTGTGATGTCATAATGGGCCATTGTGACAATTGGTCATTATGATGTCATAATGTGCCATTGTGATGTCATAATGGGCCATTGTGACAATGGGTCATTGTGATGTCATAATGGGCCATTGTGACAATTGGTCATTGTGATGTCATAATGGGCCATTGTGACAATGGGTCATTGTGATGTCATAATGGGCCATTGTGACAATGGGTCAATGTGATGTCATAATGAGCCATTGTGACAATGGGTCATTGTGATGTCATAATGGGCCATTGTGACAATTGGTCATTATGATGTCATAATGGGTCATTGTGATGTCATAATGGACCATTGTGACAATGGGTCATTGTGATGTCATAATGGGTCATTGTGATTTCATAATGGACCATTGTGACAATGGGTCATTGTGATGTCATAATGGGCCATTGTGATGTCATAATGGGCCATTGTGACAATGGGTCATTGTGATGTCATAATGGGCCATTGTGACAATGGGTCATTGTGATGTCATAATGGGCCATTGTGATGTCATAATGGGCCATTGTGACAATGGGTCATTGTGATGTCATAATGGGCCATTGTGACAATGGGTCATTGTGATGTCATAATGGGCCATTGTGATGTCATAATGGGTCATTGTGACAATGGGTCATTGTGATGTCATAATGGGTCATTGTGACAATGGGTCATTGTAATGTCATAATGGGCCATTGTGATGTCATAATGGGCCATTGTGACAATGGGTCAATGTGATGTCATAATGGGCCATTGTGACAATGTGTCATTGTGTTGTCATAATGGGCCATTGTGACAATGGGTCATTGTGAGGTAATAATGGGTCATTGTGATGTCATAATGGGCCATTGTGACAATGGGTCATTGTGATGTCATAATGGGTCATTGTGATGTCATAATGGGCCATTGTGACAATGGGTTATTGTGATGTCATAATGGGCCATTGTGACAATGGGTCATTGTGATGTCATAATGGGCCATTGTGATAATGGGTCATTGTGATGTCATAATGGGCCATTGTGATGTCATAATGGGCCATTGTGACAATGGGTCATTGTGATGTCATAATGGGCCATTGTGACAATTGGTCATTATGATGTCATAATGTGCCATTGTGATGTCATAATGGGCCATTGTGACAATGGGTCATTGTGATGTCATAATGGGCCATTGTGACAATTGGTCATTGTGATGTCATAATGGGCCATTGTGACAATGGGTCATTGTGATGTCATAATGGGCCATTGTGACAATGGGTCAATGTGATGTCATAATGAGCCATTGTGACAATGGGTCATTGTGATGTCATAATGGGCCATTGTGACAATTGGTCATTATGATGTCATAATTTGTTCATTGTGATGTCATAATGGACCATTGTGACAATGGGTCATTGTGATGTCATAATGGGCCATTGTGATGTCATAATGGGCCATTGTGACAATGGGTCATTGTGATGTCATAATGGGCCATTGTGACAATGGGTCATTGTGATGTCATAATGGGCTATTGTGACAATGGGTCATTGTGATGTCATAATGGGACCATTGTGATGTCATAATGGGCCATTGTGACAATGGGTCATTGTGATGTCATAATGGGTCATTGTGATGTCATAATGGGCCATTGTGACAATGGGTCATTGTGATGTCATAATGGGCCATTGTGATGTCATAATGGGCCATTGTGACAATGGGTCATTGTGATGTCATAATGGGCCATTGTGATAATGGGTCATTGTGATGTCATAATGGGCCGTTGTGATGTCATAATGGGCCATTGTGACAATGGGTCATTGTGATGTCATAATGGGCCATTGTGACAATGGGTCATTGTGATGTCATAATGTGCCATTGTGATGTCATAATGGGCCATTGTGACAATGGGTCATTGTGATGTCATAATGGGCCATTGTGACAATGGGTCATTGTGATGTCATAATGGGTCATTGTGATGTCATAATGGGCCATTGTGACAATGGGTGATTGTGATGTCATAATGGGCCATTGTGACAATGGGTCATTGTGATGTCATAATGGGCCATTGTGATAATGGGTCATTGTGATGTCATAATGGGCCATTGTGATGTCATAATGGGCCATTGTGACAATGGGTCAATGTGATGTCATAATGGGCCATTGTGACAATGTGTCATTGTGTTGTCATAATGGGCCATTGTGACAATGGGTCATTGTGAGGTAATAATGGGTCATTGTGATGTCATAATGGGCCATTGTGACAATGGGTCATTGTGATGTCATAATGGGTCATTGTGATGTCATAATGGGCCATTGTGACAATGGGTTATTGTGATGTCATAATGGGCCATTGTGACAATGGGTCATTGTGATGTCATAATGGGCCATTGTGATAATGGGTCATTGTGATGTCATAATGGGCCATTGTGATGTCATAATGGGCCATTGTGACAATGGGTCATTGTGATGTCATAATGAGCCATTGTGACAATTGGTCATTATGATGTCATAATGTGCCATTGTGATGTCATAATGGGCCATTGTGACAATGGGTCATTGTGATGTCATAATGGGCCATTGTGACAATTGGTCATTGTGATGTCATAATGGGCCATTGTGACAATGGGTCATTGTGATGTCATAATGGGCCATTGTGACAATGGGTCAATGTGATGTCATAATGAGCCATTGTGACAATGGGTCATTGTGATGTCATAATGGGCCATTGTGACAATTGGTCATTATGATGTCATAATGGGTCATTGTGATGTCATAATGGACCATTGTGACAATGGGTCATTGTGATGTCATAATGGGTCATTGTGATTTCATAATGGACCATTGTGACAATGGGTCATTGTGATGTCATAATGGGCCATTGTGATGTCATAATGGGCCATTGTGACAATGGGTCATTGTGATGTCATAATGGGCCATTGTGACAATGGGTCATTGTGATGTCATAATGGGCCATTGTGATGTCATAATGGGCCATTGTGACAATGGGTCATTGTGATGTCATAATGGGCCATTGTGACAATGGGTCATTGTGATGTCATAATGGGCCATTGTGATGTCATAATGGGTCATTGTGACAATGGGTCATTGTGATGTCATAATGGGTCATTGTGACAATGGGTCATTGTAATGTCATAATGGGCCATTGTGATGTCATAATGGGCCATTGTGACAATGGGTCAATGTGATGTCATAATGGGCCATTGTGACAATGTGTCATTGTGTTGTCATAATGGGCCATTGTGACAATGGGTCATTGTGAGGTAATAATGGGTCATTGTGATGTCATAATGGGCCATTGTGACAATGGGTCATTGTGATGTCATAATGGGTCATTGTGATGTCATAATGGGCCATTGTGATAATGGGTCATTGTGATGTCATAATGGGCCATTGTGATGTCATAATGGGCCATTGTGACAATGGGTCATTGTGATGTCATAATGGGCCATTGTGACAATTGGTCATTATGATGTCATAATGTGCCATTGTGATGTCATAATGGGCCATTGTGACAATGGGTCATTGTGATGTCATAATGGGCCATTGTGACAATTGGTCATTGTGATGTCATAATGGGCCATTGTGACAATGGGTCATTGTGATGTCATAATGGGCCATTGTGACAATGGGTCAATGTGATGTCATAATGAGCCATTGTGACAATGGGTCATTGTGATGTCATAATGGGCCATTGTGACAATTGGTCATTATGATGTCATAATGGGTCATTGTGATGTCATAATGGACCATTGTGACAATGGGTCATTGTGATGTCATAATGGGCCATTGTGATGTCATAATGGGCCATTGTGACAATGGGTCATTGTGATGTCATAATGGGCCATTGTGACAATGGGTCATTGTGATGTCATAATGGGCTATTGTGACAATGGGTCATTGTGATGTCATAATGGGACCATTGTGATGTCATAATGGGCCATTGTGACAATGGGTCATTGTGATGTCATAATGGGTCATTGTGATGTCATAATGGGCCATTGTGACAATGGGTCATTGTGATGT
Organism: Engystomops pustulosus; assembly: GCF_040894005.1. Classification (NCBI taxonomy): domain Eukaryota; kingdom Metazoa; phylum Chordata; class Amphibia; order Anura; family Leptodactylidae; genus Engystomops; species Engystomops pustulosus. The sequence goes on along the minus strand of NC_092411.1, from coordinate 91,461,323 downwards.
CATAATGGGCCATTGTGATGTCATAATGGGCCATTGTGACAATGGGCCATTGTGATGTCATAATGGGCCATTGTGACAATGGGTCATTGTGATGTCATAATGGGCCATTGTGACAATGGGTCATTGTGATGTCATAATGGGCCATTGTGACAATGGGTCATTGTGATGTCATAATGGGCCATTGTGACAATGGGTCATTGTGATGTCATAATGGGCCATTGTGACAATGGGTCATTGTGATGTCATAATGGGCTATTGTGACAATGGGTCATTGTGATGTCATAATGGGACCATTGTGATGTCATAATGGGCCATTGTGACAATGGGTCATTGTGATGTCATAATGGGTCATTGTGATGTCATAATGGGCCATTGTGACAATGGGTCATTGTGATGTCATAATGGGCCATTGTGATGTCATAATGGGCCATTGTGACAATGGGCCATTGTGATGTCATAATGGGACCATTGTGATGTCATAATGGGCCATTGTGACAATGGGTCATTGTGATGTCATAATGGGTCATTGTGATGTCATAATGGGCCATTGTGACAATGGGTCATTGTGATGTCATAATGGGCCATTGTGATGTCATAATGGGCTATTGTGACAATGGGTCATTGTGATGTCATAATGGGCCATTGTGACAATGGGTCATTGTGATGTCATAATGGGCTATTTTGACAATGGGTCATTGTGATGTCATAATGGGACCATTGTGATGTCATAATGGGCCATTGTGACAATGGGTCATTGTGATGTCATAATGGGTCATTGTGATGTCATAATGGGCCATTGTGACAATGGGTCATTGTGATGTCATAATGGGCCATTGTGATGTCATAATGGGCCATTGTGACAATGGGTCATTGTGATGTCATAATGGGCCATTGTGATAATGGGTCATTGTGATGTCATAATGGGCCGTTGTGATGTCATAATGGGCCATTGTGACAATGGGTCATTGTGATGTCATAATGGGCCATTGTGACAATGGGTCATTGTGATATCATAATGTGCCATTGTGATGTCATAATGGGCCATTGTGACAATGGGTCATTGTGATGTCATAATGGGCCATTGTGACAATGGGTCATTGTGATGTCATAATGGGTCATTGTGATGTCATAATGGGCCATTGTGACAATGGGTTATTGTGATGTCATAATGGGCCATTGTGACAATGGGTCATTGTGATGTCATAATGGGCCATTGTGATAATGGGTCATTGTGATGTCATAATGGGCCATTGTGATGTCATAATGGGCCATTGTGACAATGGGTCAATGTGATGTCATAATGGGCCATTGTGACAATGTGTCATTGTGTTGTCATAATGGGCCATTGTGACAATGGGTCATTGTGAGGTAATAATGGGTCATTGTGATGTCATAATGGGCCATTGTGACAATGGGTCATTGTGATGTCATAATGGGTCATTGTGATGTCATAATGGGCCATTGTGACAATGGGTTATTGTGATGTCATAATGGGCCATTGTGACAATGGGTCATTGTGATGTCATAATGGGCCATTGTGATAATGGGTCATTGTGATGTCATAATGGGCCATTGTGATGTCATAATGGGCCATTGTGACAATGGGTCATTGTGATGTCATAATGGGCCATTGTGACAATTGGTCATTATGATGTCATAATGTGCCATTGTGATGTCATAATGGGCCATTGTGACAATGGGTCATTGTGATGTCATAATGGGCCATTGTGACAATTGGTCATTGTGATGTCATAATGGGCCATTGTGACAATGGGTCATTGTGATGTCATAATGGGCCATTGTGACAATGGGTCAATGTGATGTCATAATGAGCCATTGTGACAATGGGTCATTGTGATGTCATAATGGGCCATTGTGACAATTGGTCATTATGATGTCATAATGGGTCATTGTGATGTCATAATGGACCATTGTGACAATGGGTCATTGTGATGTCATAATGGGTCATTGTGATTTCATAATGGACCATTGTGACAATGGGTCATTGTGATGTCATAATGGGCCATTGTGACAATGGGTCATTGTGATGTCATAATGGGCCATTGTGACAATGGGTCATTGTGATGTCATAATGGGCCATTGTGACAATGGGTCATTGTGATGTCATAATGGGCCATTGTGACAATGGGTCATTGTGATGTCATAATGGGCTATTGTGACAATGGGTCATTGTGATGTCATAATGGGACCATTGTGACAATGGGTCATTGTGATGTCATAATGGGCCATTGTGATGTCATAATGGGCCATTGTGACAATGGGTCATTGTGATGTCATAATGGGCCATTGTGACAATGGGTCATTGTGATGTCATAATGGGCCATTGTGATGTCATAATGGGCCATTGTGACAATGGGTCATTGTGATGTCATAATGGGCCATTGTGACAATGGGTCATTGTGATGTCATAATGGGCCATTATGATGTCATAATGGGCCATTGTGACAATGGGTCATTGTGATGTCATAATGGGCCATTGTGACAATGGGTCATTGTGATGTCATAATGGGCCATTGTGATGTCATAATGGGTCATTGTGACAATGGGTCATTGTGATGTCATAATGGGTCATTGTGACAATGGGTCATTGTAATGTCATAATGGGCCATTGTGATGTCATAATGGGCCATTGTGACAATGGGTCAATGTGATGTCATAATGGGCCATTGTGACAATGTGGCATTGTGTTGTCATAATGGGCCATTGTGACAATGGGTCATTGTGAGGTAATAATGGGTCATTGTGATGTCATAATGGGCCATTGTGACAATGGGTCATTGTGATGTCATAATGGGTCATTGTGATGTCATAATGGGCCATTGTGACAATGGGTTATTGTGATGTCATAATGGGCCATTGTGACAATGGGTCATTGTGATGTCATAATGGGCCATTGTGATAATGGGTCATTGTGATGTCATAATGGGCCATTGTGATGTCATAATGGGCCATTGTGACAATGGGTCATTGTGATGTCATAATGGGCCATTGTGACAATTGGTCATTATGATGTCATAATGTGCCATTGTGATGTCATAATGGGCCATTGTGACAATGGGTCATTGTGATGTCATAATGGGCCATTGTGACAATTGGTCATTGTGATGTCATAATGGGCCATTGTGACAATGGGTCATTGTGATGTCATAATGGGCCATTGTGACAATGGGTCAATGTGATGTCATAATGAGCCATTGTGACAATGGGTCATTGTGATGTCATAATGGGCCATTGTGACAATGGGTCATTGTGATGTCATAATGGGTCATTGTGATGTCATAATGGGCCATTGTGACAATGGGTCATTGTGATGTCATAATGGGCCATTGTGATGTCATAATGGGCCATTGTGACAATGGGTCATTGTGATGTCATAATGGGCCATTGTGACAATGGGTCATTGTGATGTCATAATGGGCTATTGTGACAATGGGTCATTGTGATGTCATAATGGGACCATTGTGATGTCATAATGGGCCATTGTGACAATGGGTCATTGTGATGTCATAATGGGTCATTGTGATGTCATAATGGGCCATTGTGACAATGGGTCATTGTGATGTCATAATGGGCCATTGTGATGTCATAATGGGCCATTGTGACAATGGGTCATTGTGATGTCATAATGGGCCATTGTGATAATGGGTCATTGTGATGTCATAATGGGCCGTTGTGATGTCATAATGGGCCATTGTGACAATGGGTCATTGTGATGTCATAATGGGCCATTGTGACAATGGGTCATTGTGATGTCAAAATGTGCCATTGTGATGTCATAATGGGCCATTGTGACAATGGGTCATTGTGATGTCATAATGGGCCATTGTGACAATGGGTCATTGTGATGTCATAATGGGTCATTGTGATGTCATAATGGGCCATTGTGACAATGGGTTATTGTGATGTCATAATGGGCCATTGTGACAATGGGTCATTGTGATGTCATAATGGGCCATTGTGATAATGGGTCATTGTGATGTCATAATGGGCCATTGTGATGTCATAATGGGCCATTGTGACAATGGGTCAATGTGATGTCATAATGGGCCATTGTGACAATGTGTCATTGTGTTGTCATAATGGGCCATTGTGACAATGGGTCATTGTGAGGTAGTAATGGGTCATTGTGATGTCATAATGGGCCATTGTGACAATGGGTCATTGTGATGTCATAATGGGTCATTGTGATGTCATAATGGGCCATTGTGACAATGGGTTATTGTGATGTCATAATGGGCCATTGTGACAATGGGTCATTGTGATGTCATAATGGGCCATTGTGATAATGGGTCATTGTGATGTCATAATGGGCCATTGTGATGTCATAATGGGCCATTGTGACAATGGGTCATTGTGATGTCATAATGGGCCATTGTGACAATTGGTCATTATGATGTCATAATGTGCCATTGTGATGTCATAATGGGCCATTGTGACAATGGGTCATTGTGATGTCATAATGGGCCATTGTGACAATTGGTCATTGTGATGTCATAATGGGCCATTGTGACAATGGGTCATTGTGATGTCATAATGGGCCATTGTGACAATGGGTCAATGTGATGTCATAATGAGCCATTGTGACAATGGGTCATTGTGATGTCATAATGGGCCATTGTGACAATGGGTCATTGTGATGTCATAATGGGCCATTGTGACAATTGGTCATTATGATGTCATAATGTGCCATTGTGATGTCATAATGGGCCATTGTGACAATGGGTCATTGTGATGTCATAATGGGCCATTGTGACAATTGGTCATTGTGATGTCATAATGGGCCATTGTGACAATGGGTCATTGTGATGTCATAATGGGCCATTGTGACAATGGGTCAATGTGATGTCATAATGAGCCATTGTGACAATGGGTCATTGTGATGTCATAATGGGCCATTGTGACAATTGGTCATTATGATGTCATAATGGGTCATTGTGATGTCATAATGGACCATTGTGACAATGGGTCATTGTGATGTCATAATGGGTCATTGTGATTTCATAATGGACCATTGTGACAATGGGTCATTGTGATGTCATAATGGGCCATTGTGATGTCATAATGGGCCATTGTGACAATGGGTCATTGTGATGTCATAATGGGCCATTGTGACAATGGGTCATTGTGATGTCATAATGGGCCATTGTGATGTCATAATGGGCCATTGTGACAATGGGTCATTGTGATGTCATAATGGGCCATTGTGACAATGGGTCATTGTGATGTCATAATGGGCCATTGTGATGTCATAATGGGTCATTGTGACAATGGGTCATTGTGATGTCATAATGGGTCATTGTGACAATGGGTCATTGTAATGTCATAATGGGCCATTGTGATGTCATAATGGGCCATTGTGACAATGGGTCAATGTGATGTCATAATGGGCCATTGTGACAATGTGTCATTGTGTTTTCATAATGGGCCATTGTGACAATGGGTCATTGTGAGGTAATAATGGGTCATTGTGATGTCATAATGGGCCATTGTGACAATGGGTCATTGTGATGTCATAATGGGTCATTGTGATGTCATAATGGGCCATTGTGACAATGGGTTATTGTGATGTCATAATGGGCCATTGTGACAATGGGTCATTGTGATGTCATAATGGGCCATTGTGATAATGGGTCATTGTGATGTCATAATGGGCCATTGTGATGTCATAATGGGCCATTGTGACAATGGGTCATTGTGATGTCATAATGGGCCATTGTGACAATTGGTCATTATGATGTCATAATGTGCCATTGTGATGTCATAATGGGCCATTGTGACAATGGGTCATTGTGATGTCATAATGGGCCATTGTGACAATTGGTCATTGTGATGTCATAATGGGCCATTGTGACAATGGGTCATTGTGATGTCATAATGGGCCATTGTGACAATGGGTCAATGTGATGTCATAATGAGCCATTGTGACAATGGGTCATTGTGATGTCATAATGGGCCATTGTGACAATTGGTCATTATGATGTCATAATGGGTCATTGTGATGTCATAATGGACCATTGTGACAATGGGTCATTGTGATGTCATAATGGGCCATTGTGATGTCATAATGGGCCATTGTGACAATGGGTCATTGTGATGTCATAATGGGCCATTGTGACAATGGGTCATTGTGATGTCATAATGGGCTATTGTGACAATGGGTCATTGTGATGTCATAATGGGACCATTGTGATGTCATAATGGGCCATTGTGACAATGGGTCATTGTGATGTCATAATGGGTCATTGTGATGTCATAATGGGCCATTGTGACAATGGGTCATTGTGATGTCATAATGGGCCATTGTGATGTCATAATGGGCCATTGTGACAATGGGCCATTGTGATGTCATAATGGGCCATTGTGACAATGGGTCATTGTGATGTCATAATGGGCCATTGTGACAATGGGTCATTGTGATGTCATAATGGGCCATTGTGACAATGGGTCATTGTGATGTCATAATGGGCCATTGTGACAATGGGTCATTGTGATGTCATAATGGGCCATTGTGACAATGGGTCATTGTGATGTCAAAATGGGCCATTGTGACAATGGGTCAATGTGATGTCATAATGGGCTATTGTGACAATGGGTCATTGTGATATCATAATGGGCCATTGTGACAATGGGTCATTGTGATGTCATAATGGGCCATTGTGATGTCATAATGGGCCATTGTGACAATGGGTCATTGTGATGTCATAATGGGCCATTGTGACAATGGGTCATTGTGATGTCATAATGGGCCATTGTGACAATGGGTCATTGTGATGTCATAATGGGCCATTGTGACAATGGGTCATTGTGATGTCATAATGGGCCATTGTGACAATGGGTCATTGTGATGTCATAATGGGCCATTGTGACAATGGGTCATTGTGATGTCATAATGGGCCATTGTGACAATGGGTCATTGTGATGTCATAATGGGCCATTGTGACAATGGGTCATTGTGATGTCATAATGGGCCATTGTGACAATGGGTCATTGTGATGTCATAATGGGCCATTGTGACAATAGGTCATTGTGATGTCATAATGGGTCATTGTGATGTCATAATGGGCCATTGTGACAATGGGTCATTCTGATGTCATAATGGGTCATTCTGATGTCATAATGGGCCATTGTGACAATGGGTCATTGTGTTGTCATAATGGGCCATTGTGACAATGGGTCATTGTGATGTCATAATGGGCCATTGTGACAATGGGTCATTGTGTTGTCATAATGGGCCATTGTGACAATGGGTCATTGTGATGTCATAATGGGCCATTGTGATGTCATAATGGGCCATTGTGACAATGGGTCATTGTGATGTCATAATGGGCCATTGTGACAATGTGTCATTGTGAGGTCATAATGGGCCATTGTGACAATGGGTCATTGTGATGTCATAATGGGCCATTGTGACAATGGGTCATTGTGTTGTCATAATGGGCCATTGTGACAATTGGTCATTATGATGTCATAATGGGCTATTGTGACAATGGTTCATTATGATGTCATAATGGGTCATTGTGATGTCATAATGGGCTATTGTGACAATTGGTCATTGTGATGTCATAATGGGACCATTGTGATGTCATAATGGGCCATTGTGACAATGGGTCATTGTGATGTCATAATGGGTCATTGTGATGTCATAATGGACCATTGTGACAATGGGTCATTGTGATGTCATAATGGGCCATTGTGACAATGGGTCATTGTGATGTCATAATGGGCCATTGTGATGTCATAATGGACCATTGTGACAATGGGTCATTGTGATGTCATAATGGGCCATTGTGATGTCATAATGGACCATTGTGACAATGGGTCATTGTGATGTCATAATGGACCATTGTGACAATGGGTCATTGTGATGTCAAAATGGGCCATTGTGATGTCATAATGGGCCATTGTGACAATGGGCCATTGTGATGTCATAATGGACCATTGTGACAATGGGTCATTGTGATGTCATAATGGGCCATTGTGACAATGGGTCATTGTGATGTCATAATGGGCCATTGTGATGTCATAATGGACCATTGTGACAATGGGTCATTGTGATGTCATAATGGACCATTGTGACAATGGGTCATTGTGATGTCATAATGGACCATTGTGACAATGGGTCATTGTGATGTCAAAATGGGCCATTGTGACAATGGGTCAATGTGATGTCATAATGGGCTATTGTGACAATGGGTCATTGTGATATCATAATGGGCCATTGTGACAATGGGTCATTGTGATGTCATAATGGGCCATTGTGATGTCATAATGGACCATTGTGACAATGGGTCATTGTGATGTCATAATGGGCCATTGTGATGTCATAATGGGCCATTGTGACAATGGGTCATTGTGATGTCATAATGGGCCATTGTGACAATGGGTCATTGTGATGTCATAATGGGCCATTGTGACAATGGGTCATTGTGATGTCATAATGGGCCATTGTGACAATGGGTCATTGTGATGTCATAATGGGCCATTGTGACAATGGGTCATTGTGATGTCATAATGGGCCATTGTGACAATGGGTCATTGTGATGTCATAATGGGCCATTGTGACAATGGGTCATTGTGATGTCATAATGGGCCATTGTGACAATGGGTCATTGTGATGTCATAATGGGCCATTGTGACAATGGGTCATTGTGATGTCATAATGGGCCATTGTGACAATGGGTCATTGTGATGTCATAATGGGCCATTGTGACAATAGGTCCTTGTGATGTCATAATGGGTCATTGTGATGTCATAATGGGCCATTGTGACAATGGGTCATTCTGATGTCATAATGGGTCATTCTGATGTCATAATGGGCCATTGTGACAATGGGTCATTGTGTTGTCATAATGGGCCATTGTGACAATGGGTCATTGTGATGTCATAATGGGCCATTGTGACAATGGGTCATTGTGTTGTCATAATGGGCCATTGTGACAATGGGTCATTGTGTTGTCATAATGGGCCATTGTGACAATGGGTCATTGTGATGTCATAATGGGCCATTGTGATGTCATAATGGGCCATTGTGACAATGGGTCATTGTGATGTCATAATGGGCCATTGTGACAATGTGTCATTGTGAGGTCATAATGGGCCATTGTGACAATGGGTCATTGTGATGTCATAATGGGCCATTGTGACAATGGGTCATTGTGTTGTCATAATGGGCCATTGTGACAATTGGTCATTATGATGTCATAATGGGCTATTGTGACAATGGTTCATTATGATGTCATAATGGGTCATTGTGATGTCATAATGGGCTATTGTGACAATTGGTCATTGTGATGTCATAATGGGACCATTGTGATGTCATAATGGGCCATTGTGATGTCATAATGGGTCATTGTGATGTTATAATGGACCATTGTGACAATGGGTCATTGTGATGTCATAATGGGCCATTGTGACAATGGGTCATTGTGATGTCATAATGGGCCATTGTGATGTCATAATGGACCATTGTGACAATGGGTCATTGTGATGTCATAATGGACCATTGTGACAGTGGGTCATTGTGATGTCATAATGGGCCATTGTGATGTCATAATGGGCCATTGTGACAATGGGTCATTGTGATGTCATAATGGGCCATTGTGATGTCATAATGGACCATTGTGACAATGGGTCATTGTGATGTCATAATGGGCCATTGTGATGTCATAATGGACCATTGTGACAATGGGTCATTGTGATGTCATAATGGACCATTGTGACAATGGGTCATTGTGATGTCAAAATGGGCCATTGTGATGTCATAATGGGCCATTGTGACAATGGGCCATTGTGATGTCATAATGGACCATTGTGACAATGGGTCATTGTGATGTCATAATGGGCCATTGTGACAATGGGTCATTGTGATGTCATAATGGGCCATTGTGATGTCATAATGGACCATTGTGACAATGGGTCATTGTGATGTCATAATGGACCATTGTGACAATGGGTCATTGTGATGTCATAATGGACCATTGTGACAATGGGTCATTGTGATGTCAAAATGGGCCATTGTGACAATGGGTCAATGTGATGTCATAATGGGCTATTGTGACAATGGGTCATTGTGATATCATAATGGGCCATTGTGACAATGGGTCATTGTGATGTCATAATGGGCCATTGTGATGTCATAATGGACCATTGTGACAATGGGTCATTGTGATGTCATAATGGGCCATTGTGATGTCATAATGGGCCATTGTGACAATGGGTCATTGTGATGTCATAATGGGCCATTGTGACAATGGGTCATTGTGATGTCATAATGGGCCATTGTGACAATGGGTCATTGTGATGTCATAATGGGCCATTGTGACAATGGGTCATTGTGATGTCATAATGGGCCATTGTGACAATGGGTCATTGTGATGTCATAATGGGCCATTGTGACAATGGGTCATTGTGATGTCATAATGGGCCATTGTGACAATGGGTCATTGTGATGTCATAATGGGCCATTGTGACAATGGGTCATTGTGATGTCATAATGGGCCATTGTGACAATGGGTCATTGTGATGTCATAATGGGCCATTGTCACAATGGGTCATTGTGATGTCATAATGGGCCATTGTGACAATAGGTCCTTGTGATGTCATAATGGGTCATTGTGATGTCATAATGGGCCATTGTGACAATGGGTCATTCTGATGTCATAATGGGTCATTCTGATGTCATAATGGGCCATTGTGACAATGGGTCATTGTGTTGTCATAATGGGCCATTGTGACAATGGGTCATTGTGATGTCATAATGGGCCATTGTGACAATGGGTCATTGTGTTGTCATAATGGGCCATTGTGACAATGGGTCATTGTGTTGTCATAATGGGCCATTGTGACAATGGGTCATTGTGATGTCATAATGGGCCATTGTGATGTCATAATGGGCCATTGTGACAATGGGTCATTGTGATGTCATAATGGGCCATTGTGACAATGTGTCATTGTGAGGTCATAATGGGCCATTGTGACAATGGGTCATTGTGATGTCATAATGGGCCATTGTGACAATGGGTCATTGTGTTGTCATAATGGGCCATTGTGACAATTGGTCATTATGATGTCATAATGGGCTATTGTGACAATGGTTCATTATGATGTCATAATGGGTCATTGTGATGTCATAATGGGCTATTGTGACAATTGGTCATTGTGATGTCATAATGGGACCATTGTGATGTCATAATGGGCCATTGTGATGTCATAATGGGTCATTGTGATGTTATAATGGACCATTGTGACAATGGGTCATTGTGATGTCATAATGGGCCATTGTGACAATGGGTCATTGTGATGTCATAATGGGCCATTGTGATGTCATAATGGACCATTGTGACAATGGGTCATTGTGATGTCATAATGGACCATTGTGACAGTGGGTCATTGTGATGTCATAATGGGCCATTGTGATGTCATAATGGGCCATTGTGACAATGGGCCATTGTGATGTCATAATGGACCATTGTGACAATGGGTCATTGTGATGTCATAATGGGCCATTGTGACAATGGGTCATTGTGATGTCATAATGGGCCATTGTGATGTCATAATGGACCATTGTGACAATGGGTCATTGTGATGTCATAATGGACCATTGTGACAATGGGTCTTTGTGATGTCATAATGGGCCATTGTGATGTCATAATGGGCCATTGTGACAATGGGCCATTGTGATGTCATAATGGGCCATTGTGACAATGGGTCATTGTGATGTCATAATGGGCCATTGTGATGTCATAATGGGCCATTGTGACAATGGGTCATTGTGATGTCATAATGGGCCATTGTGACAATGGGTCATTGTGATGTCATAATGGACCATTGTGACAATGGGTCATTGTGATGTCATAATGGGTCATTGTGATGTCATAGTGGGTCATTGTGATGTCATAATGGGCTATTGTGACAATGGGTCATTGTGATGTCATAATGGGCCATTGTGACAATCGGTCATTGTGATGTCATAATGGGCCATTGTGACAATGGGTCATTGTGATGTCATAATGGGTCATTGTGATGTCATAATGGGCCATTGTGACAATGGGTCATTCTGATGTCATAATGGGTCATTCTGATGTCATAATGGGCCATTGTGATGTCATAATGGGTCATTGTGATGTCATAATGGGTCATTGTGATGTCATAATGGGCTATTGTGACAATGGGTCATTGTGATGTCATAATGGGCCATTGTGACAATCGGCCATTGTGATGTCATAATGGGCCATTGTGACAATTGGTCATTATGATGTCATAATGGGCCATTGTGACAATGGGTCATTGTGATGTCATAATGTGCCATTGTGATGTCATAATGGGCCATTGTGACAATGGGTCATTGTGATGTCATAATGGGCCATTGTGACAATGGGTCATTGTGATGTCATAATGGGTCATTGTGATGTCATAATGGGCCATTGTGACAATGGGTTATTGTGATGTCATAATGGGCCATTGTGACAATGGGTCATTGTGATGTCATAATGGGCCATTGTGATAATGGGTCATTGTGATGTCATAATGGGCCATTGTGATGTCATAATGGGCCATTGTGACAATGGGTCAATGTGATGTCATAATGTGCCATTGTGACAATGTGTCATTGTGTTGTCATAATGGGCCATTGTGACAATGGGTCATTGTGAGGTAATAATGGGTCATTGTGATGTCATAATGGGCCATTGTGACAATGGGTTATTGTGATGTCATAATGGGCCATTGTGACAATGGGTCATTGTGATGTCATAATGGGCCATTGTGATAATGGGTCATTGTGATGTCATAATGGGCCATTGTGATGTCATAATGGGCCATTGTGACAATGGGTCATTGTGATGTCATAATGGGCCATTGTGACAATTGGTCATTATGATGTCATAATGTGCCATTGTGATGTCATAATGGGCCATTGTGACAATGGGTCATTGTGATGTCATAATGGGCCATTGTGACAATTGGTCATTGTGATGTCATAATGGGCCATTGTGACAATGGGTCATTGTGATGTCATAATGGGCCATTGTGACAATGGGTCAATGTGATGTCATAATGAGCCATTGTGACAATGGGTCATTGTGATGTCATAATGGGCCATTGTGACAATTGGTCATTATGATGTCATAATGGGTCATTGTGATGTCATAATGGACCATTGTGACAATGGGTCATTGTGATGTCATAATGGGTCATTGTGATTTCATAATGGACCATTGTGACAATGGGTCATTGTGATGTCATAATGGGCCATTGTGATGTCATAATGGGCCATTGTGACAATGGGTCATTGTGATGTCATAATGGGCCATTGTGACAATGGGTCATTGTGATGTCATAATGGGCCATTGTGATGTCATAATGGGCCATTGTGACAATGGGTCATTGTGATGTCATAATGGGCCATTGTGACAATGGGTCATTGTGATGTCATAATGGGCCATTGTGATGTCATAATGGGTCATTGTGACAATGGGTCATTGTGATGTCATAATGGGTCATTGTGACAATGGGTCATTGTAATGTCATAATGGGCCATTGTGATGTCATAATGGGCCATTGTAACAATGGGTCAATGTGATGTCATAATGGGCCATTGTGACAATGTGTCATTGTGTTGTCATAATGGGCCATTGTGACAATGGGTCATTGTGAGGTAATAATGGGTCATTGTGATGTCATAATGGGCCATTGTGACAATGGGTCATTGTGATGTCATAATGGGTCATTGTGATGTCATAATGGGCCATTGTGACAATGGGTTATTGTGATGTCATAATGGGCCATTGTGACAATGGGTCATTGTGATGTCATAATGGGCCATTGTGATAATGGGTCATTGTGATGTCATAATGGGCCATTGTGATGTCATAATGGGCCATTGTGACAATGGGTCATTGTGATGTCATAATGGGCCATTGTGACAATTGGTCATTATGATGTCATAATGTGCCATTGTGATGTCATAATGGGCCATTGTGACAATGGGTCATTGTGATGTCATAATGGGCCATTGTGACAATTGGTCATTGTGATGTCATAATGGGCCATTGTGACAATGGGTCATTGTGATGTCATAATGGGCCATTGTGATGTCATAATGGGCTATTGTGACAATGGGTCATTGTGATGTCATAATGGGTCATTGTGATGTCATAATGGGCCATTGTGACAATGGGTCATTGTGATGTCATCATGGGTCATTGTGATGTCATAATGGGCCATTGTGATGTCATAATGGGTCATTGTGATGTCATAATGGGTCATTGTGATGTCATAATGGGCCATTGTGACAATGGGTCATTGTGATGTCATAATGGGTCAATGTGATGTCATAATGGGCTATTGTGACAATGGGTCATTGTGATGTCACAATGGGCCATTGTGACAATGGGTCATTGTGATGTCATAATGGACCATTGTGACAATGGGTCATTGTGATGTCATAATGGGCCATTGTGATGTCATAATGGGCCATTGTGACAATGGGTCATTGTGATGTCATAATGGGCCATTGTGACAATGGGTCATTGTGATGTCATAATGGGCCATTGTGACAATGGGTCATTGTGATGTCATAATGGGCCATTGTGACAATGGGTCATTGTGATGTCATAATGGGCCATTGTGACAATGGGTCATTGTGATGTCATAATGGGCCATTGTGACAATGGGTCATTGTGATGTCATAATGGGCCATTGTGACAATGGGTCATTGTGATGTCAAAATGGGCCATTGTGACAATGGGTCAATGTGATGTCATAATGGGCTATTGTGACAATGGGTCATTGTGATATCATAATGGGCCATTGTGACAATGGGTCATTGTGATGTCATAATGGGCCATTGTGATGTCATAATGGACCATTGTGACAATGGGTCATTGTGATGTCATAATGGGCCATTGTGATGTCATAATGGGCCATTGTGACAATGGGTCATTGTGATGTCATAATGGGCCATTGTGACAATGGGTCATTGTGATGTCATAATGGGCCATTGTGACAATGGGTCATTGTGATGTCATAATGGGCCATTGTGACAATGGGTCATTGTGATGTCATAATGGGCCATTGTGACAATGGGTCATTGTGATGTCATAATGGGCCATTGTGACAATGGGTCATTGTGATGTCATAATGGGCCATTGTGACAATGGGTCATTGTGATGTCATAATGGGCCATTGTGACAATGGGTCATTGTGATGTCATAATGGGCCATTGTGACAATAGGTCATTGTGATGTCATAATGGGTCATTGTGATGTCATAATGGGCCATTGTGACAATGGGTCATTCTGATGTCATAATGGGTCATTCTGATGTCATAATGGGCCATTGTGACAATGGGTCATTGTGTTGTCATAATGGGCCATTGTGACAATGGGTCATTGTGATGTCATAATGGGCCATTGTGACAATGGGTCATTGTGTTGTCATAATGGGCCATTGTGACAATGGGTCATTGTGATGTCATAATGGGCCATTGTGATGTCATAATGGGCCATTGTGACAATGGGTCATTGTGATGTCATAATGGGCCATTGTGACAATGTGTCATTGTGAGGTCATAATGGGCCATTGTGACAATGGGTCATTGTGATGTCATAATGGGCCATTGAGACAATGGGTCATTGTGTTGTCATAATGGGCCATTGTGACAATTGGTCATTATGATGTCATAATGGGCTATTGTGACAATGGTTCATTATGATGTCATAATGGGTCATTGTGATGTCATAATGGGCTATTGTGACAATTGGTCATTGTGATGTCATAATGGGACCATTGTGATGTCATAATGGGCCATTGTGACAATGGGTCATTGTGATGTCATAATGGGTCATTGTGATGTCATAATGGACCATTGTGACAATGGGTCATTGTGATGTCATAATGGGCCATTGTGACAATGGGTCATTGTGATGTCATAATGGGCCATTGTGATGTCATAATGGACCATTGTGACAATGGGTCATTGTGATGTCATAATGGACCATTGTGACAATGGGTCATTGTGATGTCAAAATGGGCCATTGTGATGTCATAATGGGCCATTGTGACAATGGGCCATTGTGATGTCATAATGGACCATTGTGACAATGGGTCATTGTGATGTCATAATGGGCCATTGTGACAATGGGTCATTGTGATGTCATAATGGGCCATTGTGATGTCATAATGGACCATTGTGACAATAGGTCATTGTGATGTCATAATGGACCATTGTGACAATGGGTCATTGTGATGTCATAATGGACCATTGTGACAATGGGTCATTGTGATGTCAAAATGGGCCATTGTGACAATGGGTCAATGTGATGTCATAATGGGCTATTGTGACAATGGGTCATTGTGATATCATAATGGGCCATTGTGACAATGGGTCATTGTGATGTCATAATGGGCCATTGTGATGTCATAATGGACCATTGTGACAATGGGTCATTGTGATGTCATAATGGGCCATTGTGATGTCATAATGGGCCATTGTGACAATGGGTCATTGTGATGTCATAATGGGCCATTGTGACAATGGGTCATTGTGATGTCATAATGGGCCATTGTGATAATGGGTCATTGGGATGTCATAATGGGCCATTGTGACAATGGGTCATTGTGATGTCATAATGGGCCATTGTGACAATGGGTCATTGTGATGTCATAATGGGCCATTGTGATGTCATAATGGACCATTGTGACAATGGGTCATTGTGATGTCATAATGGACCATTGTGACAATGGGTCATTGTGATGTCATAATGGGCCATTGTGATGTCATAATGGGCCATTGTGACAATGGGCCATTGTGATGTCATAATGGACCATTGTGACAATGGGTCATTGTGATGTCATAATGGGCCATTGTGACAATGGGTCATTGTGATGTCATAATGGGCCATTGTGATGTCATAATGGACCATTGTGACAATGGGTCATTGTGATGTCATAATGGACCATTGTGACAATGGGTCATTGTGATGTCATAATGGGCCATTGTGATGCCATAATGGGCCATTGTGACAATGGGCCATTGTGATGTCATAATGGGCCATTGTGACAATGGGTCATTGTGATGTCATAATGGGCCATTGTGATGTCATAATGGGCCATTGTGACAATGGGTCATTGTGATGTCATAATGGGCCATTGTGACAATGGGTCATTGTGATGTCATAATGGACCATTGTGACAATGGGTCATTGTGATGTCATAATGGGTCATTGTGATGTCATAGTGGGTCATTGTGATGTCATAATGGGCTATTGTGACAATGGGTCATTGTGATGTCATAATGGGCCATTGTGACAATCGGTCATTGTGATGTCATAATGGGCCATTGTGACAATGGGTCATTGTGATGTCATAATGGGTCATTGTGATGTCATAATGGGCCATTGTGACAATGGGTCATTCTGATGTCATAATGGGTCATTCTGATGTCATAATGGGCCATTGTGATGTCATAATGGGTCATTGTGATGTCATAATGGGTCATTGTGATGTCATAATGGGCTATTGTGACAATGGGTCATTGTGATGTCATAATGGGCCATTGTGACAATCGGCCATTGTGATGTCATAATGGGCCATTGTGACAATTGGTCATTATGATGTCATAATGGGCCATTGTGATGTCATAATGGGCCATTGTGACAATGGGTCATTGTGATGTCATAATGGGCCATTGTGACAATGGGTCATTGTGATGTCATAATGGGCCATTGTGACAATGGGTCATTGTGATGTCAAAATGGGCCATTGTGACAATGGGTCAATGTGATGTCATAATGGGCTATTGTGACAATGGGTCATTGTGATGTCATAATGGGCCATTGTGACAATGGGTCATTGTGATGTCATAATGGGCCATTGTGATGTCATAATGGACCATTGTGACAATGGGTCATTGTGATGTCATAATGGGCCATTGTGATGTCATAATGGGCCATTGTGACAATGGGTCATTGTGATGTCATAATGGGCCATTGTGATAATGGGTCATTGTGATGTCATAATGGGCCATTGTGACAATGGGTCATTGTGATGTCATAATGGGCCATTGTGATAATGGGTCATTATGATGTCATAATGGGCCATTGTGACAATGGGTCATTGTGATGTCATAATGTGCCATTGTGACAATGGGTCATTGTGATGTCATAAAGGGTCATTGTGATGTCATAATGGGCCATTGTGACAATGGGTCATTGTGATGTCATAATGGGTCAATGTGATGTCATAATGGGCTATTGTGACAATGGGTCATTGTGATGTCATAATGGGCCATTGTGACAATGGGTCATTGTGATGTCATAATGGACCATTGTGACAATGGGTCATTGTGATGTCATAATGGGCCATTGTGATGTCATAATGGGCCATTGTGACAATGGGCCATTGTGATGTCATAATGGGCCATTGAGATAATGGGTCATTGTGATTTCATAATGGGCCATTGTGATGTCATAATGGGCCATTGTGACAATGGGTCATTGTGATGTCATAATGGGCCATTGTGACAATGGGTCATTGTGATGTCATAATGGGCCATTGTGACAATGGGTCATTGTGATGTCATAATGGGCCATTGTGATGTCATAATGGACCATTGTGACAATGGGTCATTGTGATGTCATAATGGACCATTGTGACAATGGGTCATTGTGATGTCATAATGGGCCATTGTGATGTCATAATGGGCCATTGTGACAATGGGCCATTGTGATGTCATAATGGACCATTGTGACAATGGGTCATTGTGATGTCATAATGGGCCATTGTGACAATGGGTCATTGTGATGTCATAATGGGCCATTGTGATGTCATAATGGACCATTGTGACAATGGGCCATTGTGATGTCATAATGGACCATTGTGACAATGGGTCATTGTGATGTCATAATGGGCCATTGTGATGTCATAATGGGCCGTTGTGACAATGGGCCATTGTGATGTCATAATGGGCCATTGTGACAATGGGTCATTGTGATGTCATAATGGGCCATTGTGATGTCATAATGGGCCATTGTGACAATGGGTCATTGTGATGTCATAATGGGCCATTGTGACAATGGGTCATTGTGATGTCATAATGGACCATTGTGACAATGGGTCATTGTGATGTCATAATGGGTCATTGTGATGTCATAGTGGGTCATTGTGATGTCATAATGGGCTATTGTGACAATGGGTCATTGTGATGTCATAATGGGCCATTGTGATGTCATAATGGGCCATTGTGACAATGGGTCATTGTGATGTCATAATGGGCCATTGTGACAATGGGTCATTGTGATGTCATAATGGGCCATTGTGACAATGGGTCATTGTGATGTCATAATGGGCCATTGTGACAATGGGTCATTGTGATGTCATAATGGGCCATTGTGACAATGGGTCATTGTGATGTCATAATGGGCCATTGTGACAATGGGTCATTGTGATGTCATAATGGGCCATTGTGACAATGGGTCATTGTGATGTCATAATGGGCCATTGTGACAATGGGTCATTGTGATGTCATAATGGGCCATTGTGACAATAGGTCATTGTGATGTCATAATGGGTCATTGTGATGTCATAATGGGCCATTGTGACAATGGGTCATTCTGATGTCATAATGGGTCATTCTGATGTCATAATGGGCCATTGTGACAATGGGTCATTGTGTTGTCATAATGGGCCATTGTGACAATGGGTCATTGTGATGTCATAATGGGCCATTGTGACAATGGGTCATTGTGTTGTCATAATGGGCCATTGTGACAATGGGTCATTGTGATGTCATAATGGGCCATTGTGATGTCATAATGGGCCATTGTGACAATGGGTCATTGTGATGTCATAATGGGCCATTGTGACAATGTGTCATTGTGAGGTAATAATGGGCCATTGTGACAATGGGTCATTGTGATGTCATAATGGGCCATTGAGACAATGGGTCATTGTGTTGTCATAATGGGCCATTGTGACAATTGGTCATTATGATGTCATAATGGGCTATTGTGACAATGGTTCATTATGATGTCATAATGGGTCATTGTGATGTCATAATGGGCTATTGTGACAATTGGTCATTGTGATGTCATAATGGGACCATTGTGATGTCATAATGGGCCATTGTGACAATGGGTCATTGTGATGTCATAATGGGTCATTGTGATGTCATAATGGACCATTGTGACAATGGGTCATTGTGATGTCATAATGGGCCATTGTGACAATGGGTCATTGTGATGTCATAATGGGCCATTGTGATGTCATAATGGACCATTGTGACAATGGGTCATTGTGATGTCATAATGGACCATTGTGACAATGGGTCATTGTGATGTCAAAATGGGCCATTGTGATGTCATAATGGGCCATTGTGACAATGGGCCATTGTGATGTCATAATGGACCATTGTGACAATGGGTCATTGTGATGTCATAATGGGCCATTGTGACAATGGGTCATTGTGATGTCATAATGGGCCATTGTGATGTCATAATGGACCATTGTGACAATAGGTCATTGTGATGTCATAATGGACCATTGTGACAATGGGTCATTGTGATGTCATAATGGACCATTGTGACAATGGGTCATTGTGATGTCAAAATGGGCCATTGTGACAATGGGTCAATGTGATGTCATAATGGGCTATTGTGACAATGGGTCATTGTGATATCATAATGGGCCATTGTGACAATGGGTCATTGTGATGTCATAATGGGCCATTGTGATGTCATAATGGACCATTGTGACAATGGGTCATTGTGATGTCATAATGGGCCATTGTGATGTCATAATGGGCCATTGTGACAATGGGTCATTGTGATGTCATAATGGGCCATTGTGACAATGGGTCATTGTGATGTCATAATGGGCCATTGTGATAATGGGTCATTGGGATGTCATAATGGGCCATTGTGACAATGGGTCATTGTGATGTCATAATGGGCCATTGTGACAATGGGTCATTGTGATGTCATAATGGGCCATTGTGATGTCATAATGGACCATTGTGACAATGGGTCATTGTGATGTCATAATGGACCATTGTGACAATGGGTCATTGTGATGTCATAATGGGCCATTGTGATGTCATAATGGGCCATTGTGACAATGGGCCATTGTGATGTCATAATGGACCATTGTGACAATGGGTCATTGTGATGTCATAATGGGCCATTGTGACAATGGGTCATTGTGATGTCATAATGGGCCATTGTGATGTCATAATGGACCATTGTGACAATGGGTCATTGTGATGTCATAATGGACCATTGTGACAATGGGTCATTGTGATGTCATAATGGGCCATTGTGATGCCATAATGGGCCATTGTGACAATGGGCCATTGTGATGTCATAATGGGCCATTGTGACAATGGGTCATTGTGATGTCATAATGGGCCATTGTGATGTCATAATGGGCCATTGTGACAATGGGTCATTGTGATGTCATAATGGGCCATTGTGACAATGGGTCATTGTGATGTCATAATGGACCATTGTGACAATGGGTCATTGTGATGTCATAATGGGTCATTGTGATGTCATAGTGGGTCATTGTGATGTCATAATGGGCTATTGTGACAATGGGTCATTGTGATGTCATAATGGGCCATTGTGACAATCGGTCATTGTGATGTCATAATGGGCCATTGTGACAATGGGTCATTGTGATGTCATAATGGGTCATTGTGATGTCATAATGGGCCATTGTGACAATGGGTCATTCTGATGTCATAATGGGTCATTCTGATGTCATAATGGGCCATTGTGATGTCATAATGGGTCATTGTGATGTCATAATGGGTCATTGTGATGTCATAATGGGCTATTGTGACAATGGGTCATTGTGATGTCATAATGGGCCATTGTGACAATCGGCCATTGTGATGTCATAATGGGCCATTGTGACAATTGGTCATTATGATGTCATAATGGGCCATTGTGATGTCATAATGGGCCATTGTGACAATGGGTCATTGTGATGTCATAATGGGCCATTGTGACAATGGGTCATTGTGATGTCATAATGGGCCATTGTGACAATGGGTCATTGTGATGTCAAAATGGGCCATTGTGACAATGGGTCAATGTGATGTCATAATGGGCTATTGTGACAATGGGTCATTGTGATGTCATAATGGGCCATTGTGACAATGGGTCATTGTGATGTCATAATGGGCCATTGTGATGTCATAATGGACCATTGTGACAATGGGTCATTGTGATGTCATAATGGGCCATTGTGATGTCATAATGGGCCATTGTGACAATGGGTCATTGTGATGTCATAATGGGCCATTGTGATAATGGGTCATTGTGATGTCATAATGGGCCATTGTGACAATGGGTCATTGTGATGTCATAATGGGCCATTGTGATAATGGGTCATTATGATGTCATAATGGGCCATTGTGACAATGGGTCATTGTGATGTCATAATGTGCCATTGTGACAATGGGTCATTGTGATGTCATAAAGGGTCATTGTGATGTCATAATGGGCCATTGTGACAATGGGTCATTGTGATGTCATAATGGGTCAATGTGATGTCATAATGGGCTATTGTGACAATGGGTCATTGTGATGTCATAATGGGCCATTGTGACAATGGGTCATTGTGATGTCATAATGGACCATTGTGACAATGGGTCATTGTGATGTCATAATGGGCCATTGTGATGTCATAATGGGCCATTGTGACAATGGGCCATTGTGATGTCATAATGGGCCATTGAGATAATGGGTCATTGTGATTTCATAATGGGCCATTGTGATGTCATAATGGGCCATTGTGACAATGGGTCATTGTGATGTCATAATGGGCCATTGTGACAATGGGTCATTGTGATGTCATAATGGGCCATTGTGACAATGGGTCATTGTGATGTCATAATGGGCCATTGTGATGTCATAATGGACCATTGTGACAATGGGTCATTGTGATGTCATAATGGACCATTGTGACAATGGGTCATTGTGATGTCATAATGGGCCATTGTGATGTCATAATGGGCCATTGTGACAATGGGCCATTGTGATGTCATAATGGACCATTGTGACAATGGGTCATTGTGATGTCATAATGGGCCATTGTGACAATGGGTCATTGTGATGTCATAATGGGCCATTGTGATGTCATAATGGACCATTGTGACAATGGGCCATTGTGATGTCATAATGGACCATTGTGACAATGGGTCATTGTGATGTCATAATGGGCCATTGTGATGTCATAATGGGCCGTTGTGACAATGGGCCATTGTGATGTCATAATGGGCCATTGTGACAATGGGTCATTGTGATGTCATAATGGGCCATTGTGATGTCATAATGGGCCATTGTGACAATGGGTCATTGTGATGTCATAATGGGCCATTGTGACAATGGGTCATTGTGATGTCATAATGGACCATTGTGACAATGGGTCATTGTGATGTCATAATGGGTCATTGTGATGTCATAGTGGGTCATTGTGATGTCATAATGGGCTATTGTGACAATGGGTCATTGTGATGTCATAATGGGCCATTGTGACAATCGGTCATTGTGATGTCATAATGGGCCATTGTGACAATGGGTCATTGTGATGTCATAATGGGTCATTGTGATGTCATAATGGGCCATTGTGACAATGGGTCATTCTGATGTCATAATGGGTCATTCTGATGTCATAATGGGCCATTGTGATGTCATAATGGGTCATTGTGATGTCATAATGGGTCATTGTGATGTCATAATGGGCTATTGTGACAATGGGTCATTGTGATGTCATAATGGGCCATTGTGACAATCGGCCATTGTGATGTCATAATGGGCCATTGTGACAATGGGTTATTGTGATGTCATAATGGGCCATTGTGACAATGGGTCATTGTGATGTCATAATGGGCCATTGTGATAATGGGTCATTGTGATGTCATAATGGGCCATTGTGATGTCATAATGGGCCATTGTGACAATGGGTCATTGTGATGTCATAATGGGCCATTGTGACAATGGGTCATTGTGATGTCATAATGTGCCATTGTGATGTCATAATGGGCCATTGTGACAATGGGTCATTGTGATGTCATAATGGGCCATTGTGACAATGGGTCATTGTGATGTCATAATGGGTCATTGTGATGTCATAATGGGCCATTGTGACAATGGGTTATTGTGATGTCATAATGGGCCATTGTGACAATGGGTCATTGTGATGTCATAATGGGCCATTGTGATAATGGGTCATTGTGATGTCATAATGGGCCATTGTGATGTCATAATGGGCCATTGTGACAATGGGTCAATGTGATGTCATAATGGGCCATTGTGACAATGTGTCATTGTGTTGTCATAATGGGCCATTGTGACAATGGGTCATTGTGAGGTAATAATGGGTCATTGTGATGTCATAATGGGCCATTGTGACAATAGGTCATTGTGATGTCATAATGGGTCATTGTGATGTCATAATGGGCCATTGTGACAATGGGTTATTGTGATGTCATAATGGGCCATTGTGACAATGGGTCATTGTGATGTCATAATGGGCCATTGTGATAATGGGTCATTGTGATGTCATAATGGGCCATTGTGATGTCATAATGGGCCATTGTGACAATGGGTCATTGTGATGTCATAATGGGCCATTGTGACAATTGGTCATTATGATGTCATAATGTGCCATTGTGATGTCATAATGGGCCATTGTGACAATGGGTCATTGTGATGTCATAATGGGCCATTGTGACAATTGGTCATTGTGATGTCATAATGGGCCATTGTGACAATGGGTCATTGTGATGTCATAATGGGCCATTGTGACAATGGGTCAATGTGATGTCATAATGAGCCATTGTGACAATGGGTCATTGTGATGTCATAATGGGCCATTGTGACAATTGGTCATTATGATGTCATAATGGGTCATTGTGATGTCATAATGGACCATTGTGACAATGGGTCATTGTGATGTCATAATGGGTCATTGTGATTTCATAATGGACCATTGTGACAATGGGTCATTGTGATGTCATAATGGGCCATTGTGATGTCATAATGGGCCATTGTGACAATGGGTCATTGTGATGTCATAATGGGCCATTGTGACAATGGGTCATTGTGATGTCATAATGGGCCATTGTGATGTCATAATGGGCCATTGTGACAATGGGTCATTGTGATGTCATAATGGGCCATTGTGACAATGGGTCATTGTGATGTCATAATGGGCCATTGGGATGTCATAATGGGTCATTGTGACAATGGGTCATTGTGATGTCATAATGGGTCATTGTGACAATGGGTCATTGTAATGTCATAATGGGCCATTGTGATGTCATAATGGGCCATTGTGACAATGGGTCAATGTGATGTCATAATGGGCCATTGTGACAATGTGTCATTGTGTTGTCATAATGGGCCATTGTGACAATGGGTCATTGTGAGGTAATAATGGGTCATTGTGATGTCATAATGGGCCATTGTGACAATGGGTCATTGTGATGTCATAATGGGTCATTGTGATGTCATAATGGGCCATTGTGACAATGGGTTATTGTGATGTCATAATGGGCCATTGTGACAATGGGTCATTGTGATGTCATAATGGGCCATTGTGATAATGGGTCATTGTGATGTCATAATGGGCCATTGTGATGTCATAATGGGCCATTGTGACAATGGGTCATTGTGATGTCATAATGGGCCATTGTGACAATTCGTCATTATGATGTCATAATGTGCCATTGTGATGTCATAATGGTCCATTGTGACAATGGGTCATTGTGATGTCATAATGGGCCATTGTGACAATTGGTCATTGTGATGTCATAATGGGCCATTGTGACAATGGGTCATTGTGATGTCATAATGGGCCATTGTGACAATGGGTCAATGTGATGTCATAATGAGCCATTGTGACAATGGGTCATTGTGATGTCATAATGGGCCATTGTGACAATTGGTCATTATGATGTCATAATGGGTCATTGTGATGTCATAATGGACCATTGTGACAATGGGTCATTGTGATGTCATAATGGGCCATTGTGATGTCATAATGGGCCATTGTGACAATGGGTCATTGTGATGTCATAATGGGCCATTGTGACAATGGGTCATTGTGATGTCATAATGGGCTATTGTGACAATGGGTCATTGTGATGTCATAATGGGACCATTGTGATGTCATAATGGGCCATTGTGACAATGGGTCATTGTGATGTCATAATGGGTCATTGTGATGTCATAATGGGCCATTGTGACAATGGGTCATTGTGATGTCATAATGGGCCATTGTGATGTCATAATGGGCCATTGTGACAATGGATCATTGTGATGTCATAATGGGCCATTGTGATAATGGGTCATTGTGATGTCATAATGGGCCGTTGTGTTGTCATAATGGGCCATTGTGACAATGGGTCATTGTGATGTCATAATGGGCCATTGTGACAATGGGTCATTGTGATGTCATAATGTGCCATTGTGATGTCATAATGGGCCATTGTGACAATGGGTCATTGTGATGTCATAATGGGCCATTGTGACAATGGGTCATTGTGATGTCATAATGGGTCATTGTGATGTCATAATGGGCCATTGTGACAATGGGTTATTGTGATGTCATAATGGGCCATTGTGACAATGGGTCATTGTGATGTCATAATGGGCCATTGTGATAATGGGTCATTGTGATGTCATAATGGGCCATTGTGATGTCATAATGGGCCATTGTGACAATGGGTCAATGTGATGTCATAATGGGCCATTGTGACAATGTGTCATTGTGTTGTCATAATGGGCCATTGTGACAATGGGTCATTGTGAGGTAGTAATGGGTCATTGTGATGTCATAATGGGCCATTGTGACAATGGGTCATTGTGATGTCATAATGGGTCATTGTGATGTCATAATGGGCCATTGTGACAATGGGTTATTGTGATGTCATAATGGGCCATTGTGACAATGGGTCATTGTGATGTCATAATGGGCCATTGTGATAATGGGTCATTGTGATGTCATAATGGGCCATTGTGATGTCATAATGGGCCATTGTGACAATGGGTCATTGTGATGTCATAATGGGCCATTGTGACAATTGGTCATTATGATGTCATAATGTGCCATTGTGATGTCATAATGGGCCATTGTGACAATGGGTCATTGTGATGTCATAATGGGCCATTGTGACAATTGGTCATTGTGATGTCATAATGGGCCATTGTGACAATGGGTCATTGTGATGTCATAATGGGCCATTGTGACAATGGGTCAATGTGATGTCATAATGAGCCATTGTGACAATGGGTCATTGTGATGTCATAATGGGCCATTGTGACAATGGGTCATTGTGATGTCATAATGGGCCATTGTGACAATTGGTCATTATGATGTCATAATGTGCCATTGTGATGTCATAATGGGCCATTGTGACAATGGGTCATTGTGATGTCATAATGGGCCATTGTGACAATTGGTCATTGTGATGTCATAATGGGCCATTGTGACAATGGGTCATTGTGATGTCATAATGGGCCATTGTGACAATGGGTCAATGTGATGTCATAATGAGCCATTGTGACAATGGGTCATTGTGATGTCATAATGGGCCATTGTGACAATTGGTCATTATGATGTCATAATGGGTCATTGTGATGTCATAATGGACCATTGTGACAATGGGTCATTGTGATGTCATAATGGGTCATTGTGATTTCATAATGGACCATTGTGACAATGGGTCATTGTGATGTCATAATGGGCCATTGTGATGTCATAATGGGCCATTGTGACAATGGGTCATTGTGATGTCATAATGGGCCATTGTGACAATGGGTCATTGTGATGTCATAATGGGCCATTGTGATGTCATAATGGGCCATTGTGACAATGGGTCATTGTGATGTCATAATGGGCCATTGTGACAATGGGTCATTGTGATGTCATAATGGGCCATTGTGATGTCATAATGGGTCATTGTGACAATGGGTCATTGTGATGTCATAATGGGTCATTGTGACAATGGGTCATTGTAATGTCATAATGGGCCATTGTGATGTCATAATGGGCCATTGTGACAATGGGTCAATGTGATGTCATAATGGGCCATTGTGACAATGTGTCATTGTGTTGTCATAATGGGCCATTGTGACAATGGGTCATTGTGAGGTAATAATGGGCCATTGTGACAATTGGTCATTATGATGTCATAATGGGCCATTGTGACAATGGGTCATTGTGATGTCATAATGGGCCATTGTGACAATGGGTCAATGTGATGTCATAATGAGCCATTGTGACAATGGGTCATTGTGATGTCATAATGGGCCATTGTGACAATTGGTCATTGTGATGTCATAATGGGTCATTGTGACAATGGGTCATTGTGATGTCATAATGGGTCATTGTGACAATGGGTCATTGTAATGTCATAATGGGCCATTGTGATGTCATAATGGGCCATTGTGACAATGGGTCAATGTGATGTCATAATGGGCCATTGTGACAATGTGTCATTGTGTTGTCATAATGGGCCATTGTGACAATGGGTCATTGTGATGTCATAATGGGCCATTGTGACAATTGGTCATTGTGATGTCATAATGGGCCATTGTGACAATGGGTCATTGTGATGTCATAATGGGCCATTGTGACAATGGGTCAATGTGATGTCATAATGAGCCATTGTGACAATGGGTCATTGTGATGTCATAATGGGCCATTGTGACAATTGGTCATTATGATGTCATAATGGGTCATTGTGATGTCATAATGGACCATTGTGACAATGGGTCATTGTGATGTCATAATGGGCCATTGTGATGTCATAATGGGCCATTGTGACAATGGGTCATTGTGATGTCATAATGGGCCATTGTGACAATGGGTCATTGTGATGTCATAATGGGCTATTGTGACAATGGGTCATTGTGATGTCATAATGGGACCATTGTGATGTCATAATGGGCCATTGTGACAATGGGTCATTGTGATGTCATAATGGGCCATTGTGATGTCATAATGGGCCATTGTGACAATGGGCCATTGTGATGTCATAATGGGCCATTGTGACAATGGGTCATTGTGATGTCATAATGGGCCATTGTGACAATGGGTCATTGTGATGTCATAATGGGCCATTGTGACAATGGGTCATTGTGATGTCATAATGGGCCATTGTGACAATGGGTCATTGTGATGTCATAATGGGCCATTGTGACAATGGGTCATTGTGATGTCAAAATGGGCCATTGTGACAATGGGTCAATGTGATGTCATAATGGGCTATTGTGACAATGGGTCATTGTGATATCATAATGGGCCATTGTGACAATGGGTCATTGTGATGTCATAATGGGCCATTGTGATGTCATAATGGGCCATTGTGACAATGGGTCATTGTGATGTCATAATGGGCCATTGTGACAATGGGTCATTGTGATGTCATAATGGGCCATTGTGACAATGGGTCATTGTGATGTCATAATGGGCCATTGTGACAATGGGTCATTGTGATGTCATAATGGGCCATTGTGACAATGGGTCATTGTGATGTCATAATGGGCCATTGTGACAATGGGTCATTGTGATGTCATAATGGGCCATTGTGACAATGGGTCATTGTGATGTCATAATGGGCCATTGTGACAATGGGTCATTGTGATGTCATAATGGGCCATTGTGACAATGGGTCATTGTGATGTCATAATGGGCCATTGTGACAATAGGTCATTGTGATGTCATAATGGGTCATTGTGATGTCATAATGGGCCATTGTGACAATGGGTCATTCTGATGTCATAATGGGTCATTCTGATGTCATAATGGGCCATTGTGACAATGGGTCATTGTGTTGTCATAATGGGCCATTGTGACAATGGGTCATTGTGATGTCATAATGGGCCATTGTGACAATGGGTCATTGTGTTGTCATAATGGGCCATTGTGACAATGGGTCATTGTGATGTCATAATGGGCCATTGTGATGTCATAATGGGCCATTGTGACAATGGGTCATTGTGATGTCATAATGGGCCATTGTGACAATGTGTCATTGTGAGGTCATAATGGGCCATTGTGACAATGGGTCATTGTGATGTCATAATGGGCCATTGTGACAATGGGTCATTGTGTTGTCATAATGGGCCATTGTGACAATTGGTCATTATGATGTCATAATGGGCTATTGTGACAATGGTTCATTATGATGTCATAATGGGTCATTGTGATGTCATAATGGGCTATTGTGACAATTGGTCATTGTGATGTCATAATGGGACCATTGTGATGTCATAATGGGCCATTGTGACAATGGGTCATTGTGATGTCATAATGGGTCATTGTGATGTCATAATGGACCATTGTGACAATGGGTCATTGTGATGTCATAATGGGCCATTGTGACAATGGGTCATTGTGATGTCATAATGGGCCATTGTGATGTCATAATGGACCATTGTGACAATGGGTCATTGTGATGTCATAATGGACCATTGTGACAATGGGTCATTGTGATGTCAAAATGGGCCATTGTGATGTCATAATGGGCCATTGTGACAATGGGCCATTGTGATGTCATAATGGACCATTGTGACAATGGGTCATTGTGATGTCATAATGGGCCATTGTGATGTCATAATGGACCATTGTGACAATGGGTCATTGTGATGTCATAATGGACCATTGTGACAATGGGTCATTGTGATGTCATAATGGACCATTGTGACAATGGGTCATTGTGATGTCAAAATGGGCCATTGTGACAATGGGTCAATGTGATGTCATAATGGGCTATTGTGACAATGGGTCATTGTGATATCATAATGGGCCATTGTGACAATGGGTCATTGTGATGTCATAATGGGCCATTGTGATGTCATAATGGACCATTGTGACAATGGGTCATTGTGATGTCATAATGGGCCATTGTGATGTCATAATGGGCCATTGTGACAATGGGTCATTGTGATGTCATAATGGGCCATTGTGACAATGGGTCATTGTGATGTCATAATGGGCCATTGTGACAATGGGTCATTGTGATGTCATAATGGGCCATTGTGACAATGGGTCATTGTGATGTCATAATGGGCCATTGTGACAATGGGTCATTGTGATGTCATAATGGGCCATTGTGACAATGGGTCATTGTGATGTCATAATGGGCCATTGTGACAATGGGTCATTGTGATGTCATAATGGGCCATTGTGACAATGGGTCATTGTGATGTCATAATGGGCCATTGTGACAATGGGTCATTGTGATGTCATAATGGGCCATTGTGACAATGGGTCATTGTGATGTCATAATGGGCCATTGTGACAATGGGTCATTGTGATGTCATAATGGGCCATTGTGACAATAGGTCCTTGTGATGTCATAATGGGTCATTGTGATGTCATAATGGGCCATTGTGACAATGGG
The DNA here is from genome assembly GCF_040894005.1 of Engystomops pustulosus. NCBI lineage: Eukaryota > Metazoa > Chordata > Amphibia > Anura > Leptodactylidae > Engystomops > Engystomops pustulosus. Next base: position 91,429,888 of record NC_092411.1, on the reverse strand, counting down.
TCATTCTGATGTCATAATGGGTCATTCTGATGTCATAATGGGCCATTGTGACAATGGGTCATTGTGTTGTCATAATGGGCCATTGTGACAATGGGTCATTGTGATGTCATAATGGGCCATTGTGACAATGGGTCATTGTGTTGTCATAATGGGCCATTGTGACAATGGGTCATTGTGTTGTCATAATGGGCCATTGTGACAATGGGTCATTGTGATGTCATAATGGGCCATTGTGATGTCATAATGGGCCATTGTGACAATGGGTCATTGTGATGTCATAATGGGCCATTGTGACAATGTGTCATTGTGAGGTCATAATGGGCCATTGTGACAATGGGTCATTGTGATGTCATAATGGGCCATTGTGACAATGGGTCATTGTGTTGTCATAATGGGCCATTGTGACAATTGGTCATTATGATGTCATAATGGGCTATTGTGACAATGGTTCATTATGATGTCATAATGGGTCATTGTGATGTCATAATGGGCTATTGTGACAATTGGTCATTGTGATGTCATAATGGGACCATTGTGATGTCATAATGGGCCATTGTGATGTCATAATGGGTCATTGTGATGTCATAATGGACCATTGTGACAATGGGTCATTGTGATGTCATAATGGGCCATTGTGACAATGGGTCATTGTGATGTCATAATGGGCCATTGTGATGTCATAATGGACCATTGTGACAATGGGTCATTGTGATGTCATAATGGACCATTGTGACAATGGGTCATTGTGATGTCATAATGGGCCATTGTGATGTCATAATGGGCCATTGTGACAATGGGCCATTGTGATGTCATAATGGACCATTGTGACAATGGGTCATTGTGATGTCATAATGGGCCATTGTGACAATGGGTCATTGTGATGTCATAATGGGCCATTGTGATGTCATAATGGACCATTGTGACAATGGGTCATTGTGATGTCATAATGGACCATTGTGACAATGGGTCATTGTGATGTCATAATGGGCCATTGTGATGTCATAATGGGCCATTGTGACAATGGGCCATTGTGATGTCATAATGGGCCATTGTGACAATGGGTCATTGTGATGTCATAATGGGCCATTGTGATGTCATAATGGGCCATTGTGACAATGGGTCATTGTGATGTCATAATGGGCCATTGTGACAATGGGTCATTGTGATGTCATAATGGACCATTGTGACAATGGGTCATTGTGATGTCATAATGGGTCATTGTGATGTCATAGTGGGTCATTGTGATATCATAATGGGCTATTGTGACAATGGGTCATTGTGATGTCATAATGGGCCATTGTGACAATCGGTCATTGTGATGTCATAATGGGCCATTGTGACAATGGGTCATTGTGATGTCATAATGGGTCATTGTGATGTCATAATGGGCCATTGTGACAATGGGTCATTCTGATGTCATAATGGGTCATTCTGATGTCATAATGGGCCATTGTGATGTCATAATGGGTCATTGTGATGTCATAATGGGTCATTGTGATGTCATAATGGGCTATTGTGACAATGGGTCATTGTGATGTCATAATGGGCCATTGTGACAATCGGCCATTGTGATGTCATAATGGGCCATTGTGACAATTGGTCATTATGATGTCATAATGGGCCATTGTGACAATGGGTCATTGTGATGTCATAATGTGCCATTGTGATGTCATAATGGGCCATTGTGACAATGGGTCATTGTGATGTCATAATGGGCCATTGTGACAATGGGTCATTGTGATGTCATAATGGGTCATTGTGATGTCATAATGGGCCATTGTGACAATGGGTTATTGTGATGTCATAATGGGCCATTGTGACAATGGGTCATTGTGATGTCATAATGGGCCATTGTGATAATGGGTCATTGTGATTTCATAATGGGCCATTGTGATGTCATAATGGGCCATTGTGACAATGGGTCAATGTGATGTCATAATGGGCCATTGTGACAATGTGTCATTGTGTTGTCATAATGGGCCATTGTGACAATGGGTCATTGTGAGGTAATAATGGGTCATTGTGATGTCATAATGGGCCATTGTGACAATGGGTCATTGTGATGTCATAATGGGTCATTGTGATGTCATAATGGGCCATTGTGACAATGGGTTATTGTGATGTCATAATGGGCCATTGTGACAATGGGTCATTGTGATGTCATAATGGGCCATTGTGATAATGGGTCATTGTGATGTCATAATGGGCCATTGTGATGTCATAATGGGCCATTGTGACAATGGGTCATTGTGATGTCATAATGGGCCATTGTGACAATTGGTCATTATGATGTCATAATGTGCCATTGTGATGTCATAATGGGCCATTGTGACAATGGGTCATTGTGATGTCATAATGGGCCATTGTGACAATTGGTCATTGTGATGTCATAATGGGCCATTGTGACAATGGGTCATTGTGATGTCATAATGGGCCATTGTGACAATGGGTCAATGTGATGTCATAATGAGCCATTGTGACAATGGGTCATTGTGATGTCATAATGGGCCATTGTGACAATTGGTCATTATGATGTCATAATGGGTCATTGTGATGTCATAATGGACCATTGTGACAATGGGTCATTGTGATGTCATAATGGGTCATTGTGATTTCATAATGGACCATTGTGACAATGGGTCATTGTGATGTCATAATGGGCCATTGTGATGTCATAATGGGCCATTGTGACAATGGGTCATTGTGATGTCATAATGGGCCATTGTGACAATGGGTCATTGTGATGTCATAATGGGCCATTGTGATGTCATAATGGGCCATTGTGACAATGGGTCATTGTGATGTCATAATGGGCCATTGTGACAATGGGTCATTGTGATGTCATAATGGGCCATTGTGATGTCATAATGGGTCATTGTGACAATGGGTCATTGTGATGTCATAATGGGTCATTGTGACAATGGGTCATTGTAATGTCATAATGGGCCATTGTGATGTCATAATGGGCCATTGTAACAATGGGTCAATGTGATGTCATAATGGGCCATTGTGACAATGTGTCATTGTGTTGTCATAATGGGCCATTGTGACAATGGGTCATTGTGAGGTAATAATGGGTCATTGTGATGTCATAATGGGCCATTGTGACAATGGGTCATTGTGATGTCATAATGGGTCATTGTGATGTCATAATGGGCCATTGTGACAATGGGTTATTGTGATGTCATAATGGGCCATTGTGACAATGGGTCATTGTGATGTCATAATGGGCCATTGTGATAATGGGTCATTGTGATGTCATAATGGGCCATTGTGATGTCATAATGGGCCATTGTGACAATGGGTCATTGTGATGTCATAATGGGCCATTGTGACAATTGGTCATTATGATGTCATAATGTGCCATTGTGATGTCATAATGGGCCATTGTGACAATGGGTCATTGTGATGTCATAATGGGCCATTGTGACAATTGGTCATTGTGATGTCATAATGGGCCATTGTGACAATGGGTCATTGTGATGTCATAATGGGCCATTGTGATGTCATAATGGGCTATTGTGACAATGGGTCATTGTGATGTCATAATGGGTCATTGTGATGTCATAATGGGCCATTGTGACAATGGGTCATTGTGATGTCATCATGGGTCATTGTGATGTCATAATGGGCCATTGTGATGTCATAATGGGTCATTGTGATGTCATAATGGGTCATTGTGATGTCATAATGGGCCATTGTGACAATGGGTCATTGTGATGTCATAATGGGTCAATGTGATGTCATAATGGGCTATTGTGACAATGGGTCATTGTGATGTCACAATGGGCCATTGTGACAATGGGTCATTGTGATGTCATAATGGACCATTGTGACAATGGGTCATTGTGATGTCATAATGGGCCATTGTGATGTCATAATGGGCCATTGTGACAATGGGTCATTGTGATGTCATAATGGGCCATTGTGACAATGGGTCATTGTGATGTCATAATGGGCCATTGTGACAATGGGTCATTGTGATGTCATAATGGGCCATTGTGACAATGGGTCATTGTGATGTCATAATGGGCCATTGTGACAATGGGTCATTGTGATGTCATAATGGGCCATTGTGACAATGGGTCATTGTGATGTCATAATGGGCCATTGTGACAATGGGTCATTGTGATGTCAAAATGGGCCATTGTGACAATGGGTCAATGTGATGTCATAATGGGCTATTGTGACAATGGGTCATTGTGATATCATAATGGGCCATTGTGACAATGGGTCATTGTGATGTCATAATGGGCCATTGTGATGTCATAATGGACCATTTTGACAATGGGTCATTGTGATGTCATAATGGGCCATTGTGATGTCATAATGGGCCATTGTGACAATGGGTCATTGTGATGTCATAATGGGCCATTGTGACAATGGGTCATTGTGATGTCATAATGGGCCATTGTGACAATGGGTCATTGTGATGTCATAATGGGCCATTGTGACAATGGGTCATTGTGATGTCATAATGGGCCATTGTGACAATGGGTCATTGTGATGTCATAATGGGCCATTGTGACAATGGGTCATTGTGATGTCATAATGGGCCATTGTGACAATGGGTCATTGTGATGTCATAATGGGCCATTGTGACAATGGGTCATTGTGATGTCATAATGGGCCATTGTGACAATAGGTCATTGTGATGTCATAATGGGTCATTGTGATGTCATAATGGGCCATTGTGACAATGGGTCATTCTGATGTCATAATGGGTCATTCTGATGTCATAATGGGCCATTGTGACAATGGGTCATTGTGTTGTCATAATGGGCCATTGTGACAATGGGTCATTGTGATGTCATAATGGGCCATTGTGACAATGGGTCATTGTGTTGTCATAATGGGCCATTGTGACAATGGGTCATTGTGATGTCATAATGGGCCATTGTGATGTCATAATGGGCCATTGTGACAATGGGTCATTGTGATGTCATAATGGGCCATTGTGACAATGTGTCATTGTGAGGTCATAATGGGCCATTGTGACAATGGGTCATTGTGATGTCATAATGGGCCATTGAGACAATGGGTCATTGTGTTGTCATAATGGGCCATTGTGACAATTGGTCATTATGATGTCATAATGGGCTATTGTGACAATGGTTCATTATGATGTCATAATGGGTCATTGTGATGTCATAATGGGCTATTGTGACAATTGGTCATTGTGATGTCATAATGGGACCATTGTGATGTCATAATGGGCCATTGTGACAATGGGTCATTGTGATGTCATAATGGGTCATTGTGATGTCATAATGGACCATTGTGACAATGGGTCATTGTGATGTCATAATGGGCCATTGTGACAATGGGTCATTGTGATGTCATAATGGGCCATTGTGATGTCATAATGGACCATTGTGACAATGGGTCATTGTGATGTCATAATGGACCATTGTGACAATGGGTCATTGTGATGTCAAAATGGGCCATTGTGATGTCATAATGGGCCATTGTGACAATGGGCCATTGTGATGTCATAATGGACCATTGTGACAATGGGTCATTGTGATGTCATAATGGGCCATTGTGACAATGGGTCATTGTGATGTCATAATAGGCCATTGTGATGTCATAATGGACCATTGTGACAATAGGTCATTGTGATGTCATAATGGACCATTGTGACAATGGGTCATTGTGATGTCATAATGGACCATTGTGACAATGGGTCATTGTGATGTCAAAATGGGCCATTGTGACAATGGGTCAATGTGATGTCATAATGGGCTATTGTGACAATGGGTCATTGTGATATCATAATGGGCCATTGTGACAATGGGTCATTGTGATGTCATAATGGGCCATTGTGATGTCATAATGGACCATTGTGACAATGGGTCATTGTGATGTCATAATGGGCCATTGTGATGTCATAATGGGCCATTGTGACAATGGGTCATTGTGATGTCATAATGGGCCATTGTGACAATGGGTCATTGTGATGTCATAATGGGCCATTGTGACAATGGGTCATTGTGATGTCATAATGGGCCATTGTGACAATGGGTCATTGTGATGTCATAATGGGCCATTGTGACAATGGGTCATTGTGATGTCATAATGGGCCATTGTGACAATGGGTCATTGTGATGTCATAATGGGCCATTGTGACAATGGGTCATTGTGATGTCATAATGGGCCATTGTGACAATGGGTCATTGTGATGTCATAATGGGCCATTGTGACAATAGGTCATTGTGATGTCATAATGGGTCATTGTGATGTCATAATGGGCCATTGTGACAATGGGTCATTCTGATGTCATAATGGGTCATTCTGATGTCATAATGGGCCATTGTGACAATGGGTCATTGTGTTGTCATAATGGGCTATTGTGACAATGGGTCATTGTGATGTCATAATGGGCCATTGTGACAATGGGTCATTGTGTTGTCATAATGGGCCATTGTGACAATGGGTCATTGTGATGTCATAATGGGCCATTGTGATGTCATAATGGGCCATTGTGACAATGGGTCATTGTGATGTCATAATGGGCCATTGTGACAATGTGTCATTGTGAGGTCATAATGGGCCATTGTGACAATGGGTCATTGTGATGTCATAATGGGCCATTGTGACAATGGGTCATTGTGTTGTCATAATGGGCCATTGTGACAATTGGTCATTATGATGTCATAATGGGCTATTGTGACAATGGTTCATTATGATGTCATAATGGGTCATTGTGATGTCATAATGGGCTATTGTGACAATTGGTCATTGTGATGTCATAATGGGACCATTGTGATGTCATAATGGGCCATTGTGACAATGGGTCATTGTGATGTCATAATGGGTCATTGTGATGTCATAATGGACCATTGTGACAATGGGTCATTGTGATGTCATAATGGGCCATTGTGACAATGGGTCATTGTGATGTCATAATGGGCCATTGTGATGTCATAATGGACCATTGTGACAATGGGTCATTGTGATGTCATAATGGACCATTGTGACAATGGGTCATTGTGATGTCATAATGGGCCATTGTGATGTCATAATGGGCCATTGTGACAATGGGCCATTGTGATGTCATAATGGACCATTGTGACAATGGGTCATTGTGATGTCATAATGGGCCATTGTGACAATGGGTCATTGTGATGTCATAATGGGCCATTGTGATGTCATAATGGACCATTGTGACAATGGGTCATTGTGATGTCATAATGGACCATTGTGACAATGGGTCATTGTGATGTCATAATGGGCCATTGTGATGTCATAATGGGCCATTGTGACAATGGGCCATTGTGATGTCATAATGGGCCATTGTGACAATGGGTCATTGTGATGTCATAATGGGCCATTGTGATGTCATAATGGGCCATTGTGACAATGGGTCATTGTGATGTCATAATGGGCCATTGTGACAATGGGTCATTGTGATGTCATAATGGACCATTGTGACAATGGGTCATTGTGATGTCATAATGGGTCATTGTGATGTCATAGTGGGTCATTGTGATGTCATAATGGGCTATTGTGACAATGGGTCATTGTGATGTCATAATGGGCCATTGTGACAATCGGTCATTGTGATGTCATAATGGGCCATTGTGACAATGGGTCATTGTGATGTCATAATGGGTCATTGTGATGTCATAATGGGCCATTGTGACAATGGGTCATTCTGATGTCATAATGGGTCATTCTGATGTCATAATGGGCCATTGTGATGTCATAATGGGTCATTGTGATGTCATAATGGGTCATTGTGATGTCATAATGGGCTATTCTGACAATGGGTCATTGTGATGTCATAATGGGCCATTGTGACAATCGGCCATTGTGATGTCATAATGGGCCATTGTGACAATTGGTCATTATGATGTCATAATGGGCCATTGTGATGTCATAATGGGCCATTGTGACAATGGGTCATTGTGATGTCATAATGGGCCATTGTGACAATGGGTCATTGTGATGTCATAATGGGCCATTGTGACAATGGGTCATTGTGATGTCAAAATGGGCCATTGTGACAATGGGTCAATGTGATGTCATAATGGGCTATTGTGACAATGGGTCATTGTGATGTCATAATGGGCCATTGTGACAATGGGTCATTGTGATGTCATAATGGGCCATTGTGATGTCATAATGGACCATTGTGACAATGGGTCATTGTGATGTCATAATGGGCCATTGTGATGTCATAATGGGCCATTGTGACAATGGGTCATTGTGATGTCATAATGGGCCATTGTGATAATGGGTCATTGTGATGTCATAATGGGCCATTGTGACAATGGGTCATTGTGATGTCATAATGGGCCATTGTGATAATGGGTCATTATGATGTCATAATGGGCCATTGTGACAATGGGTCATTGTGATGTCATAATGTGCCATTGTGACAATGGGTCATTGTGATGTCATAAAGGGTCATTGTGATGTCATAATGGGCCATTGTGACAATGGGTCATTGTGATGTCATAATGGGTCAATGTGATGTCATAATGGGCTATTGTGACAATGGGTCATTGTGATGTCATAATGGGCCATTGTGACAATGGGTCATTGTGATGTCATAATGGACCATTGTGACAATGGGTCATTGTGATGTCATAATGGGCCATTGTGATGTCATAATGGGCCATTGTGACAATGGGCCATTGTGATGTCATAATGGGCCATTGAGATAATGGGTCATTGTGATTTCATAATGGGCCATTGTGATGTCATAATGGGCCATTGTGACAATGGGTCATTGTGATGTCATAATGGGCCATTGTGACAATGGGTCATTGTGATGTCATAATGGGCCATTGTGACAATGGGTCATTGTGATGTCATAATGGGCCATTGTGATGTCATAATGGACCATTGTGACAATGGGTCATTGTGATGTCATAATGGACCATTGTGACAATGGGTCATTGTGATGTCATAATGGGCCATTGTGATGTCATAATGGGCCATTGTGACAATGGGCCATTGTGATGTCATAATGGACCATTGTGACAATGGGTCATTGTGATGTCATAATGGGCCATTGTGACAATGGGTCATTGTGATGTCATAATGGGCCATTGTGATGTCATAATGGACCATTGTGACAATGGGCCATTGTGATGTCATAATGGACCATTGTGACAATGGGTCATTGTGATGTCATAATGGGCCATTGTGATGTCATAATGGGCCATTGTGACAATGGGCCATTGTGATGTCATAATGGGCCATTGTGACAATGGGTCATTGTGATGTCATAATGGGCCATTGTGATGTCATAATGGGCCATTGTGACAATGGGTCATTGTGATGTCATAATGGGCCATTGTGACAATGGGTCATTGTGATGTCATAATGGACCATTGTGACAATGGGTCATTGTGATGTCATAATGGGTCATTGTGATGTCATAGTGGGTCATTGTGATGTCATAATGGGCTATTGTGACAATGGGTCATTGTGATGTCATAATGGGCCATTGTGACAATCGGTCATTGTGATGTCATAATGGGCCATTGTGACAATGGGTCATTGTGATGTCATAATGGGTCATTGTGATGTCATAATGGGCCATTGTGACAATGGGTCATTCTGATGTCATAATGGGTCATTCTGATGTCATAATGGGCCATTGTGATGTCATAATGGGTCATTGTGATGTCATAATGGGTCATTGTGATGTCATAATGGGCTATTGTGACAATGGGTTATTGTGATGTCATAATGGGCCATTGTGACAATCGGCCATTGTGATGTCATAATGGGCCATTGTGACAATGGGTTATTGTGATGTCATAATGGGCCATTGTGACAATGGGTCATTGTGATGTCATAATGGGCCATTGTGATAATGGGTCATTGTGATGTCATAATGGGCCATTGTGATGTCATAATGGGCCATTGTGACAATGGGTCATTGTGATGTCATAATGGGCCATTGTGACAATGGGTCATTGTGATGTCATAATGTGCCATTGTGATGTCATAATGGGCCATTGTGACAATGGGTCATTGTGATGTCATAATGGGCCATTGTGACAATGGGTCATTGTGATGTCATAATGGGTCATTGTGATGTCATAATGGGCCATTGTGACAATGGGTTATTGTGATGTCATAATGGGCCATTGTGACAATGGGTCATTGTGATGTCATAATGGGCCATTGTGATAATGGGTCATTGTGATGTCATAATGGGCCATTGTGATGTCATAATGGGCCATTGTGACAATGGGTCAATGTGATGTCATAATGGGCCATTGTGACAATGTGTCATTGTGTTGTCATAATGGGCCATTGTGACAATGGGTCATTGTGAGGTAATAATGGGTCATTGTGATGTCATAATGGGCCATTGTGACAATAGGTCATTGTGATGTCATAATGGGTCATTGTGATGTCATAATGGGCCATTGTGACAATGGGTTATTGTGATGTCATAATGGGCCATTGTGACAATGGGTCATTGTGATGTCATAATGGGCCATTGTGATAATGGGTCATTGTGATGTCATAATGGGCCATTGTGATGTCATAATGGGCCATTGTGACAATGGGTCATTGTGATGTCATAATGGGCCATTGTGACAATTGGTCATTATGATGTCATAATGTGCCATTGTGATGTCATAATGGGCCATTGTGACAATGGGTCATTGTGATGTCATAATGGGCCATTGTGACAATTGGTCATTGTGATGTCATAATGGGCCATTGTGACAATGGGTCATTGTGATGTCATAATGGGCCATTGTGACAATGGGTCAATGTGATGTCATAATGAGCCATTGTGACAATGGGTCATTGTGATGTCATAATGGGCCATTGTGACAATTGGTCATTATGATGTCATAATGGGTCATTGTGATGTCATAATGGACCATTGTGACAATGGGTCATTGTGATGTCATAATGGGTCATTGTGATTTCATAATGGACCATTGTGACAATGGGTCATTGTGATGTCATAATGGGCCATTGTGATGTCATAATGGGCCATTGTGACAATGGGTCATTGTGATGTCATAATGGGCCATTGTGACAATGGGTCATTGTGATGTCATAATGGGCCATTGTGATGTCATAATGGGCCATTGTGACAATGGGTCATTGTGAGGTAATAATGGGTCATTGTGATGTCATAATGGGCCATTGTGACAATGGGTCATTGTGATGTCATAATGGGTCATTGTGATGTCATAATGGGCCATTGTGACAATGGGTTATTGTGATGTCATAATGGGCCATTGTGACAATGGGTCATTGTGATGTCATAATGGGCCATTGTGATAATGGGTCATTGTGATGTCATAATGGGCCATTGTGATGTCATAATGGGCCATTGTGACAATGGGTCATTGTGATGTCATAATGGGCCATTGTGACAATTCGTCATTATGATGTCATAATGGGCCATTGTGATGTCATAATGGTCCATTGTGACAATGGGTCATTGTGATGTCATAATGGGCCATTGTGACAATTGGTCATTGTGATGTCATAATGGGCCATTGTGACAATGGGTCATTGTGATGTCATAATGGGCCATTGTGACAATGGGTCAATGTGATGTCATAATGAGCCATTGTGACAATGGGTCATTGTGATGTCATAATGGGCCATTGTGACAATTGGTCATTATGATGTCATAATGGGTCATTGTGATGTCATAATGGACCATTGTGACAATGGGTCATTGTGATGTCATAATGGGCCATTGTGATGTCATAATGGGCCATTGTGACAATGGGTCATTGTGATGTCATAATGGGCCATTGTGACAATGGGTCATTGTGATGTCATAATGGGCTATTGTGACAATGGGTCATTGTGATGTCATAATGGGACCATTGTGATGTCATAATGGGCCATTGTGACAATGGGTCATTGTGATGTCATAATGGGTCATTGTGATGTCATAATGGGCCATTGTGACAATGGGTCATTGTGATGTCATAATGGGCCATTGTGATGTCATAATGGGCCATTGTGACAATGGGCCATTGTGATGTCATAATGGGCCATTGTGACAATGGGTCATTGTGATGTCATAATGGGCCATTGTGATGTCATAATGGGCCATTGTGACAATGGGTCATTGTGATGTCATAATGGGCCATTGTGACAATGGGTCATTGTGATGTCATAATGGACCATTGTGACAATGGGTCATTGTGATGTCATAATGGGTCATTGTGATGTCATAGTGGGTCATTGTGATGTCATAATGGGCTATTGTGACAATGGGTCATTGTGATGTCATAATGGGCCATTGTGACAATCGGTCATTGTGATGTCATAATGGGCCATTGTGACAATGGGTCATTGTGATGTCATAATGGGTCATTGTGATGTCATAATGGGCCATTGTGACAATGGGTCATTCTGATGTCATAATGGGTCATTCTGATGTCATAATGGGCCATTGTGATGTCATAATGGGTCATTGTGATGTCATAATGGGTCATTGTGATGTCATAATGGGCTATTGTGACAATGGGTCATTGTGATGTCATAATGGGCCATTGTGACAATCGGCCATTGTGATGTCATAATGGGCCATTGTGACAATTGGTCATTATGATGTCATAATGGGCCATTGTGATGTCATAATGGGCCATTGTGATGTCATAATGGGCCATTGTGACAATGGGTCATTGTGATGTCATAATGGGCCATTGTGACAATGGGTCAATGTGATGTCATAATGAGCCATTGTGACAATGGGTCATTGTGATGTCATAATGGGCCATTGTGACAATGGGTCATTGTGATGTCATAATGGGCCATTGTGATGTCATAATGGGCCATTGTGACAATGGGTCATTGTGATGTCATAATGGGCCATTGTGACAATGGGTCATTGTGATGTCATAATGGGCCATTGTGATGTCATAATGGGTCATTGTGACAATGGGTCATTGTGATGTCATAATGGGTCATTGTGACAATGGGTCATTGTAATGTCATAATGGGCCATTGTGATGTCATAATGGGCCATTGTGACAATGGGTCAATGTGATGTCATAATGGGCCATTGTGACAATGTGTCATTGTGTTGTCATAATGGGCCAATGTGACAATGGGTCATTGTGAGGTAATAATGGGTCATTGTGATGTCATAATGGGCCATTGTGACAATGGGTCATTGTGATGTCATAATGGGTCATTGTGATGTCATAATGGGCCATTGTGACAATGGGTTATTGTGATGTCATAATGGGCCATTGTGACAATGGGTCATTGTGATGTCATAATGGGCCATTGTGATAATGGGTCATTGTGATGTCATAATGGGCCATTGTGATGTCATAATGGGCCATTGTGACAATGGGTCATTGTGATGTCATAATGGGCCATTGTGACAATTGGTCATTATGATGTCATAATGTGCCATTGTGATGTCATAATGGGCCATTGTGACAATGTGTCATTGTGATGTCATAATGGGCCATTGTGACAATTGGTCATTGTGATGTCATAATGGGCCATTGTGACAATGGGTCATTGTGATGTCATAATGGGCCATTGTGACAATGGGTCAATGTGATGTCATAATGAGCCATTGTGACAATGGGTCATTGTGATGTCATAATGGGCCATTGTGACAATTGGTCATTATGATGTCATAATGGGTCATTGTGATGTCATAATGGACCATTGTGACAATGGGTCATTGTGATGTCATAATGGGCCATTGTGATGTCATAATGGGCCATTGTGACAATGGGTCATTGTGATGTCATAATGGGCCATTGTGACAATGGGTCATTGTGATGTCATAATGGGCTATTGTGACAATGGGTCATTGTGATGTCATAATGGGACCATTGTGATGTCATAATGGGCCATTGTGACAATGGGTCATTGTGATGTCATAATGGGTCATTGTGATGTCATAATGGGCCATTGTGACAATGGGTCATTGTGATGTCATAATGGGCCATTGTGATGTCATAATGGGCCATTGTGACAATGGGTCATTGTGATGTCATAATGGGCCATTGTGACAATGGGTCAATGTGATGTCATAATGAGCCATTGTGACAATGGGTCATTGTGATGTCATAATGGGCCATTGTGACAATGGGTCATTGTGATGTCATAATGGGCCATTGTGATGTCATAATGGGCCATTGTGATGTCATAATGGGCCATTGTGACAATGGGTCATTGTGATGTCATAATGGGCCATTGTGACAATGGGTCATTGTGATGTCATAATGGGCCATTGTGATGTCATAATGGGTCATTGTGACAATGGGTCATTGTGATGTCATAATGGGTCATTGTGACAATGGGTCATTGTAATGTCATAATGGGCCATTGTGATGTCATAATGGGCCATTGTGACAATGGGTCAATGTGATGTCATAATGGGCCTTTGTGACAATGTGTCATTGTGTTGTCATAATGGGCCATTGTGACAATGGGTCATTGTGAGGTAATAATGGGTCATTGTGATGTCATAATGGGCCATTGTGACAATGGGTCATTGTGATGTCATAATGGGTCATTGTGATGTCATAATGGGTCATTGTGATGTCATAATGGGCCATTGTGACAATGGGTCAATGTGATGTCATAATGAGCCATTGTGACAATGGGTCATTGTGATGTCATAATGGGCCATTGTGACAATTGGTCATTATGATGTCATAATGGGTCATTGTGATGTCATAATGGACCATTGTGACAATGGGTCATTGTGATGTCATAATGGGCCATTGTGATGTCATAATGGGCCATTGTGACAATGGGTCATTGTGATGTCATAATGGGCCATTGTGACAATGGGTCATTGTGATGTCATAATGGGCTATTGTGACAATGGGTCATTGTGATGTCATAATGGGACCATTGTGATGTCATAATGGGCCATTGTGACAATGGGTCATTGTGATGTCATAATGGGTCATTGTGATGTCATAATGGGCCATTGTGACAATGGGTCATTGTGATGTCATAATGGGCCATTGTGATGTCATAATGGGCCATTGTGACAATGGGCCATTGTGATGTCATAATGGGCCATTGTGACAATGGGTCATTGTGATGTCATAATGAGCCATTGTGATGTCATAATGGGCCATTGTGACAATGGGTCATTGTGATGTCATAATGGGCCATTGTGACAATGGGTCATTGTGATGTCATAATGGACCATTGTGACAATGGGTCATTGTGATGTCATATTGGGTCATTGTGATGTCATAGTGGGTCATTGTGATGTCATTATGGGCTATTGTGACAATGGGTCATTGTGATGTCATAATGGGCCATTGTGACAATCGGTCATTGTGATGTCATAATGGGCCATTGTGACAATGGGTCATTGTGATGTCATAATGGGTCATTGTGATGTCATAATGGGCCATTGTGACAATGGGTCATTCTGATGTCATAATGGGTCATTCTGATGTCATAATGGGCCATTGTGATGTCATAATGGGTCATTGTGATGTCATAATGGGTCATTGTGATGTCATAATGGGCTATTGTGACAATGGGTCATTGTGATGTCATAATGGGCCATTGTGATAATGGGTCATTGTGATGTCATAATGGGCCGTTGTGTTGTCATAATGGGCCATTGTGACAATGGGTCATTGTGATGTCATAATGGGCCATTGTGACAATGGGTCATTGTGATGTCATAATGTGCCATTGTGATGTCATAATGGGCCATTGTGACAATGGGTCATTGTGATGTCATAATGGGCCATTGTGACAATGGGTCATTGTGATGTCATAATGGGTCATTGTGATGTCATAATGGGCCATTGTGACAATGGGTTATTGTGATGTCATAATGGGCCATTGTGACAATGGGTCATTGTGATGTCATAATGGGCCATTGTGATAATGGGTCATTGTGATGTCATAATGGGCCATTGTGATGTCATAATGGGCCATTGTGACAATGGGTCAATGTGATGTCATAATGGGCCATTGTGACAATGTGTCATTGTGTTGTCATAATGGGCCATTGTGACAATGGGTCATTGTGAGGTAGTAATGGGTCATTGTGATGTCATAATGGGCCATTGTGACAATGGGTCATTGTGATGTCATAATGGGTCATTGTGATGTCATAATGGGCCATTGTGACAATGGGTTATTGTGATGTCATAATGGGCCATTGTGACAATGGGTCATTGTGATGTCATAATGGGCCATTGTGATAATGGGTCATTGTGATGTCATAATGGGCCATTGTGATGTCATAATGGGCCATTGTGACAATGGGTCATTGTGATGTCATAATGGGCCATTGTGACAATTGGTCATTATGATGTCATAATGTGCCATTGTGATGTCATAATGGGCCATTGTGACAATGGGTCATTGTGATGTCATAATGGGCCATTGTGACAATTGGTCATTGTGATGTCATAATGGGCCATTGTGACAATGGGTCATTGTGATGTCATAATGGGCCATTGTGACAATGGGTCAATGTGATGTCATAATGAGCCATTGTGACAATGGGTCATTGTGATGTCATAATGGGCCATTGTGACAATGGGTCATTGTGATGTCATAAT
Source organism: Engystomops pustulosus (assembly GCF_040894005.1). Taxonomy (NCBI): domain Eukaryota; kingdom Metazoa; phylum Chordata; class Amphibia; order Anura; family Leptodactylidae; genus Engystomops; species Engystomops pustulosus. Next base: position 91,413,359 of record NC_092411.1, on the reverse strand, counting down.
GGGCCATTGTGACAATTGGTCATTATGATGTCATAATGTGCCATTGTGATGTCATAATGGGCCATTGTGACAATGGGTCATTGTGATGTCATAATGGGCCATTGTGACAATTGGTCATTGTGATGTCATAATGGGCCATTGTGACAATGGGTCATTGTGATGTCATAATGGGCCATTGTGACAATGGGTCAATGTGATGTCATAATGAGCCATTGTGACAATGGGTCATTGTGATGTCATAATGGGCCATTGTGACAATTGGTCATTATGATGTCATAATGGGTCATTGTGATGTCATAATGGACCATTGTGACAATGGGTCATTGTGATGTCATAATGGGTCATTGTGATTTCATAATGGACCATTGTGACAATGGGTCATTGTGATGTCATAATGGGCCATTGTGATGTCATAATGGGCCATTGTGACAATGGGTCATTGTGATGTCATAATGGGCCATTGTGACAATGGGTCATTGTGATGTCATAATGGGCCATTGTGATGTCATAATGGGCCATTGTGACAATGGGTCATTGTGATGTCATAATGGGCCATTGTGACAATGGGTCATTGTGATGTCATAATGGGCCATTGTGATGTCATAATGGGTCATTGTGACAATGGGTCATTGTGATGTCATAATGGGTCATTGTGACAATGGGTCATTGTAATGTCATAATGGGCCATTGTGATGTCATAATGGGCCATTGTGACAATGGGTCAATGTGATGTCATAATGGGCCATTGTGACAATGTGTCATTGTGTTGTCATAATGGGCCATTGTGACAATGGGTCATTGTGAGGTAATAATGGGCCATTGTGACAATTGGTCATTGTGATGTCATAATGGGCCATTGTGACAATGGGTCATTGTGATGTCATAATGGGCCATTGTGACAATGGGTCAATGTGATGTCATAATGAGCCATTGTGACAATGGGTCATTGTGATGTCATAATGGGCCATTGTGACAATTGGTCATTGTGATGTCATAATGGGTCATTGTGACAATGGGTCATTGTGATGTCATAATGGGTCATTGTGACAATGGGTCATTGTAATGTCATAATGGGCCATTGTGATGTCATAATGGGCCATTGTGACAATGGGTCAATGTGATGTCATAATGGGCCATTGTGACAATGTGTCATTGTGTTGTCATAATGGGCCATTGTGACAATGGGTCATTGTGATGTCATAATGGGCCATTGTGACAATTGGTCATTGTGATGTCATAATGGGCCATTGTGACAATGGGTCATTGTGATGTCATAATGGGCCATTGTGACAATGGGTCAATGTGATGTCATAATGAGCCATTGTGACAATGGGTCATTGTGATGTCATAATGGGCCATTGTGACAATTGGTCATTATGATGTCATAATGGGTCATTGTGATGTCATAATGGACCATTGTGACAATGGGTCATTGTGATGTCATAATGGGCCATTGTGATGTCATAATGGGCCATTGTGACAATGGGTCATTGTGATGTCATAATGGGCCATTGTGACAATGGGTCATTGTGATGTCATAATGGGCTATTGTGACAATGGGTCATTGTGATGTCATAATGGGACCATTGTGATGTCATAATGGGCCATTGTGACAATGGGTCATTGTGATGTCATAATGGGTCATTGTGATGTCATAATGGGCCATTGTGACAATGGGTCATTGTGATGTCATAATGGGCCATTGTGATGTCATAATGGGCCATTGTGACAATGGGCCATTGTGATGTCATAATGGGCCATTGTGACAATGGGTCATTGTGATGTCATAATGGGCCATTGTGACAATGGGTCATTGTGATGTCATAATGGGCCATTGTGACAATGGGTCATTGTGATGTCATAATGGGCCATTGTGACAATGGGTCATTGTGATGTCATAATGGGCCATTGTGACAATGGGTCATTGTGATGTCAAAATGGGCCATTGTGACAATGGGTCAATGTGATGTCATAATGGGCTATTGTGACAATGGGTCATTGTGATATCATAATGGGCCATTGTGACAATGGGTCATTGTGATGTCATAATGGGCCATTGTGATGTCATAATGGGCCATTGTGACAATGGGTCATTGTGATGTCATAATGGGCCATTGTGACAATGGGTCATTGTGATGTCATAATGGGCCATTGTGACAATGGGTCATTGTGATGTCATAATGGGCCATTGTGACAATGGGTCATTGTGATGTCATAATGGGCCATTGTGACAATGGGTCATTGTGATGTCATAATGGGCCATTGTGACAATGGGTCATTGTGATGTCATAATGGGCCATTGTGACAATGGGTCATTGTGATGTCATAATGGGCCATTGTGACAATGGGTCATTGTGATGTCATAATGGGCCATTGTGACAATGGGTCATTGTGATGTCATAATGGGCCATTGTGACAATAGGTCATTGTGATGTCATAATGGGTCATTGTGATGTCATAATGGGCCATTGTGACAATGGGTCATTCTGATGTCATAATGGGTCATTCTGATGTCATAATGGGCCATTGTGACAATGGGTCATTGTGTTGTCATAATGGGCCATTGTGACAATGGGTCATTGTGATGTCATAATGGGCCATTGTGACAATGGGTCATTGTGTTGTCATAATGGGCCATTGTGACAATGGGTCATTGTGATGTCATAATGGGCCATTGTGATGTCATAATGGGCCATTGTGACAATGGGTCATTGTGATGTCATAATGGGCCATTGTGACAATGTGTCATTGTGAGGTCATAATGGGCCATTGTGACAATGGGTCATTGTGATGTCATAATGGGCCATTGTGACAATGGGTCATTGTGTTGTCATAATGGGCCATTGTGACAATTGGTCATTATGATGTCATAATGGGCTATTGTGACAATGGTTCATTATGATGTCATAATGGGTCATTGTGATGTCATAATGGGCTATTGTGACAATTGGTCATTGTGATGTCATAATGGGACCATTGTGATGTCATAATGGGCCATTGTGACAATGGGTCATTGTGATGTCATAATGGGTCATTGTGATGTCATAATGGACCATTGTGACAATGGGTCATTGTGATGTCATAATGGGCCATTGTGACAATGGGTCATTGTGATGTCATAATGGGCCATTGTGATGTCATAATGGACCATTGTGACAATGGGTCATTGTGATGTCATAATGGACCATTGTGACAATGGGTCATTGTGATGTCAAAATGGGCCATTGTGATGTCATAATGGGCCATTGTGACAATGGGCCATTGTGATGTCATAATGGACCATTGTGACAATGGGTCATTGTGATGTCATAATGGGCCATTGTGATGTCATAATGGACCATTGTGACAATGGGTCATTGTGATGTCATAATGGACCATTGTGACAATGGGTCATTGTGATGTCATAATGGACCATTGTGACAATGGGTCATTGTGATGTCAAAATGGGCCATTGTGACAATGGGTCAATGTGATGTCATAATGGGCTATTGTGACAATGGGTCATTGTGATATCATAATGGGCCATTGTGACAATGGGTCATTGTGATGTCATAATGGGCCATTGTGATGTCATAATGGACCATTGTGACAATGGGTCATTGTGATGTCATAATGGGCCATTGTGATGTCATAATGGGCCATTGTGACAATGGGTCATTGTGATGTCATAATGGGCCATTGTGACAATGGGTCATTGTGATGTCATAATGGGCCATTGTGACAATGGGTCATTGTGATGTCATAATGGGCCATTGTGACAATGGGTCATTGTGATGTCATAATGGGCCATTGTGACAATGGGTCATTGTGATGTCATAATGGGCCATTGTGACAATGGGTCATTGTGATGTCATAATGGGCCATTGTGACAATGGGTCATTGTGATGTCATAATGGGCCATTGTGACAATGGGTCATTGTGATGTCATAATGGGCCATTGTGACAATGGGTCATTGTGATGTCATAATGGGCCATTGTGACAATGGGTCATTGTGATGTCATAATGGGCCATTGTGACAATGGGTCATTGTGATGTCATAATGGGCCATTGTGACAATAGGTCCTTGTGATGTCATAATGGGTCATTGTGATGTCATAATGGGCCATTGTGACAATGGGTTATTGTGATGTCATAATGGGCCATTGTGACAATGGGTCATTGTGATGTCATAATGGGCCATTGTGATAATGGGTCATTGTGATGTCATAATGGGCCATTGTGATGTCATAATGGGCCATTGTGACAATGGGTCATTGTGATGTCATAATGGGCCATTGTGACAATTCGTCATTATGATGTCATAATGGGCCATTGTGATGTCATAATGGTCCATTGTGACAATGGGTCATTGTGATGTCATAATGGGCCATTGTGACAATTGGTCATTGTGATGTCATAATGGGCCATTGTGACAATGGGTCATTGTGATGTCATAATGGGCCATTGTGACAATGGGTCAATGTGATGTCATAATGAGCCATTGTGACAATGGGTCATTGTGATGTCATAATGGGCCATTGTGACAATTGGTCATTATGATGTCATAATGGGTCATTGTGATGTCATAATGGACCATTGTGACAATGGGTCATTGTGATGTCATAATGGGCCATTGTGATGTCATAATGGGCCATTGTGACAATGGGTCATTGTGATGTCATAATGGGCCATTGTGACAATGGGTCATTGTGATGTCATAATGGGCTATTGTGACAATGGGTCATTGTGATGTCATAATGGGACCATTGTGATGTCATAATGGGCCATTGTGACAATGGGTCATTGTGATGTCATAATGGGTCATTGTGATGTCATAATGGGCCATTGTGACAATGGGTCATTGTGATGTCATAATGGGCCATTGTGATGTCATAATGGGCCATTGTGACAATGGGCCATTGTGATGTCATAATGGGCCATTGTGACAATGGGTCATTGTGATGTCATAATGGGCCATTGTGATGTCATAATGGGCCATTGTGACAATGGGTCATTGTGATGTCATAATGGGCCATTGTGACAATGGGTCATTGTGATGTCATAATGGACCATTGTGACAATGGGTCATTGTGATGTCATAATGGGTCATTGTGATGTCATAGTGGGTCATTGTGATGTCATAATGGGCTATTGTGACAATGGGTCATTGTGATGTCATAATGGGCCATTGTGACAATCGGTCATTGTGATGTCATAATGGGCCATTGTGACAATGGGTCATTGTGATGTCATAATGGGTCATTGTGATGTCATAATGGGCCATTGTGACAATGGGTCATTCTGATGTCATAATGGGTCATTCTGATGTCATAATGGGCCATTGTGATGTCATAATGGGTCATTGTGATGTCATAATGGGTCATTGTGATGTCATAATGGGCTATTGTGACAATGGGTCATTGTGATGTCATAATGGGCCATTGTGACAATCGGCCATTGTGATGTCATAATGGGCCATTGTGACAATGGGTCATTGTGATGTCATAATGGGCCATTGTGACAATGGGTCATTGTGATGTCATAATGGGCCATTGTGACAATGGGTCATTGTGATGTCATAATGGGCCATTGTGACAATAGGTCATTGTGATGTCATAATGGGTCATTGTGATGTCATAATGGGCCATTGTGACAATGGGTCATTCTGATGTCATAATGGGTCATTCTGATGTCATAATGGGCCATTGTGACAATGGGTCATTGTGTTGTCATAATGGGCCATTGTGACAATGGGTCATTGTGATGTCATAATGGGCCATTGTGACAATGGGTCATTGTGTTGTCATAATGGGCCATTGTGACAATGGGTCATTGTGATGTCATAATGGGCCATTGTGATGTCATAATGGGCCATTGTGACAATGGGTCATTGTGATGTCATAATGGGCCATTGTGACAATGTGTCATTGTGAGGTCATAATGGGCCATTGTGACAATGGGTCATTGTGATGTCATAATGGGCCATTGTGACAATGGGTCATTGTGTTGTCATAATGGGCCATTGTGACAATTGGTCATTATGATGTCATAATGGGCTATTGTGACAATGGTTCATTATGATGTCATAATGGGTCATTGTGATGTCATAATGGGCTATTGTGACAATTGGTCATTGTGATGTCATAATGGGACCATTGTGATGTCATAATGGGCCATTGTGACAATGGGTCATTGTGATGTCATAATGGGTCATTGTGATGTCATAATGGACCATTGTGACAATGGGTCATTGTGATGTCATAATGGGCCATTGTGACAATGGGTCATTGTGATGTCATAATGGGCCATTGTGATGTCATAATGGACCATTGTGACAATGGGTCATTGTGATGTCATAATGGACCATTGTGACAATGGGTCATTGTGATGTCAAAATGGGCCATTGTGATGTCATAATGGGCCATTGTGACAATGGGCCATTGTGATGTCATAATGGACCATTGTGACAATGGGTCATTGTGATGTCATAATGGGCCATTGTGATGTCATAATGGACCATTGTGACAATGGGTCATTGTGATGTCATAATGGACCATTGTGACAATGGGTCATTGTGATGTCATAATGGACCATTGTGACAATGGGTCATTGTGATGTCAAAATGGGCCATTGTGACAATGGGTCAATGTGATGTCATAATGGGCTATTGTGACAATGGGTCATTGTGATATCATAATGGGCCATTGTGACAATGGGTCATTGTGATGTCATAATGGGCCATTGTGATGTCATAATGGACCATTGTGACAATGGGTCATTGTGATGTCATAATGGGCCATTGTGATGTCATAATGGGCCATTGTGACAATGGGTCATTGTGATGTCATAATGGGCCATTGTGACAATGGGTCATTGTGATGTCATAATGGGCCATTGTGACAATGGGTCATTGTGATGTCATAATGGGCCATTGTGACAATGGGTCATTGTGATGTCATAATGGGCCATTGTGACAATGGGTCATTGTGATGTCATAATGGGCCATTGTGACAATGGGTCATTGTGATGTCATAATGGGCCATTGTGACAATGGGTCATTGTGATGTCATAATGGGCCATTGTGACAATGGGTCATTGTGATGTCATAATGGGCCATTGTGACAATGGGTCATTGTGATGTCATAATGGGCCATTGTGACAATGGGTCATTGTGATGTCATAATGGGCCATTGTGACAATGGGTCATTGTGATGTCATAATGGGCCATTGTGACAATAGGTCCTTGTGATGTCATAATGGGTCATTGTGATGTCATAATGGGCCATTGTGACAATGGGTTATTGTGATGTCATAATGGGCCATTGTGACAATGGGTCATTGTGATGTCATAATGGGCCATTGTGATAATGGGTCATTGTGATGTCATAATGGGCCATTGTGATGTCATAATGGGCCATTGTGACAATGGGTCATTGTGATGTCATAATGGGCCATTGTGACAATTCGTCATTATGATGTCATAATGGGCCATTGTGATGTCATAATGGTCCATTGTGACAATGGGTCATTGTGATGTCATAATGGGCCATTGTGACAATTGGTCATTGTGATGTCATAATGGGCCATTGTGACAATGGGTCATTGTGATGTCATAATGGGCCATTGTGACAATGGGTCAATGTGATGTCATAATGAGCCATTGTGACAATGGGTCATTGTGATGTCATAATGGGCCATTGTGACAATTGGTCATTATGATGTCATAATGGGTCATTGTGATGTCATAATGGACCATTGTGACAATGGGTCATTGTGATGTCATAATGGGCCATTGTGATGTCATAATGGGCCATTGTGACAATGGGTCATTGTGATGTCATAATGGGCCATTGTGACAATGGGTCATTGTGATGTCATAATGGGCTATTGTGACAATGGGTCATTGTGATGTCATAATGGGACCATTGTGATGTCATAATGGGCCATTGTGACAATGGGTCATTGTGATGTCATAATGGGTCATTGTGATGTCATAATGGGCCATTGTGACAATGGGTCATTGTGATGTCATAATGGGCCATTGTGATGTCATAATGGGCCATTGTGACAATGGGCCATTGTGATGTCATAATGGGCCATTGTGACAATGGGTCATTGTGATGTCATAATGGGCCATTGTGATGTCATAATGGGCCATTGTGACAATGGGTCATTGTGATGTCATAATGGGCCATTGTGACAATGGGTCATTGTGATGTCATAATGGACCATTGTGACAATGGGTCATTGTGATGTCATAATGGGTCATTGTGATGTCATAGTGGGTCATTGTGATGTCATAATGGGCTATTGTGACAATGGGTCATTGTGATGTCATAATGGGCCATTGTGACAATCGGTCATTGTGATGTCATAATGGGCCATTGTGACAATGGGTCATTGTGATGTCATAATGGGTCATTGTGATGTCATAATGGGCCATTGTGACAATGGGTCATTCTGATGTCATAATGGGTCATTCTGATGTCATAATGGGCCATTGTGATGTCATAATGGGTCATTGTGATGTCATAATGGGTCATTGTGATGTCATAATGGGCTATTGTGACAATGGGTCATTGTGATGTCATAATGGGCCATTGTGACAATCGGCCATTGTGATGTCATAATGGGCCATTGTGACAATTGGTCATTATGATGTCATAATGGGCCATTGTGATGTCATAATGGGCCATTGTGATGTCATAATGGGCCATTGTGACAATGGGTCATTGTGATGTCATAATGGGCCATTGTGACAATGGGTCAATGTGATGTCATAATGAGCCATTGTGACAATGGGTCATTGTGATGTCATAATGGGCCATTGTGACAATGGGTCATTGTGATGTCATAATGGGCCATTGTGATGTCATAATGGGCCATTGTGACAATGGGTCATTGTGATGTCATAATGGGCCATTGTGACAATGGGTCATTGTGATGTCATAATGGGCCATTGTGATGTCATAATGGGTCATTGTGACAATGGGTCATTGTGATGTCATAATGGGTCATTGTGACAATGGGTCATTGTAATGTCATAATGGGCCATTGTGATGTCATAATGGGCCATTGTGACAATGGGTCAATGTGATGTCATAATGGGCCATTGTGACAATGTGTCATTGTGTTGTCATAATGGGCCAATGTGACAATGGGTCATTGTGAGGTAATAATGGGTCATTGTGATGTCATAATGGGCCATTGTGACAATGGGTCATTGTGATGTCATAATGGGTCATTGTGATGTCATAATGGGCCATTGTGACAATGGGTTATTGTGATGTCATAATGGGCCATTGTGACAATGGGTCATTGTGATGTCATAATGGGCCATTGTGATAATGGGTCATTGTGATGTCATAATGGGCCATTGTGATGTCATAATGGGCCATTGTGACAATGGGTCATTGTGATGTCATAATGGGCCATTGTGACAATTGGTCATTATGATGTCATAATGTGCCATTGTGATGTCATAATGGGCCATTGTGACAATGTGTCATTGTGATGTCATAATGGGCCATTGTGACAATTGGTCATTGTGATGTCATAATGGGCCATTGTGACAATGGGTCATTGTGATGTCATAATGGGCCATTGTGACAATGGGTCAATGTGATGTCATAATGAGCCATTGTGACAATGGGTCATTGTGATGTCATAATGGGCCATTGTGACAATTGGTCATTATGATGTCATAATGGGTCATTGTGATGTCATAATGGACCATTGTGACAATGGGTCATTGTGATGTCATAATGGGCCATTGTGATGTCATAATGGGCCATTGTGACAATGGGTCATTGTGATGTCATAATGGGCCATTGTGACAATGGGTCATTGTGATGTCATAATGGGCCATTGTGACAATGGGTCATTGTGATGTCATAATGGGACCATTGTGATGTCATAATGGGCCATTGTGACAATGGGTCATTGTGATGTCATAATGGGTCATTGTGATGTCATAATGGGCCATTGTGACAATGGGTCATTGTGATGTCATAATGGGCCATTGTGATGTCATAATGGGCCATTGTGACAATGGGTCATTGTGATGTCATAATGGGCCATTGTGACAATGGGTCAATGTGATGTCATAATGAGCCATTGTGACAATGGGTCATTGTGATGTCATAATGGGCCATTGTGACAATGGGTCATTGTGATGTCATAATGGGCCATTGTGATGTCATAATGGGCCATTGTGATGTCATAATGGGCCATTGTGACAATGGGTCATTGTGATGTCATAATGGGCCATTGTGACAATGGGTCATTGTGATGTCATAATGGGCCATTGTGATGTCATAATGGGTCATTGTGACAATGGGTCATTGTGATGTCATAATGGGTCATTGTGACAATGGGTCATTGTAATGTCATAATGGGCCATTGTGATGTCATAATGGGCCATTGTGACAATGGGTCAATGTGATGTCATAATGGGCCTTTGTGACAATGTGTCATTGTGTTGTCATAATGGGCCATTGTGACAATGGGTCATTGTGAGGTAATAATGGGTCATTGTGATGTCATAATGGGCCATTGTGACAATGGGTCATTGTGATGTCATAATGGGTCATTGTGATGTCATAATGGGTCATTGTGATGTCATAATGGGCCATTGTGACAATGGGTCAATGTGATGTCATAATGAGCCATTGTGACAATGGGTCATTGTGATGTCATAATGGGCCATTGTGACAATTGGTCATTATGATGTCATAATGGGTCATTGTGATGTCATAATGGACCATTGTGACAATGGGTCATTGTGATGTCATAATGGGCCATTGTGATGTCATAATGGGCCATTGTGACAATGGGTCATTGTGATGTCATAATGGGCCATTGTGACAATGGGTCATTGTGATGTCATAATGGGCTATTGTGACAATGGGTCATTGTGATGTCATAATGGGACCATTGTGATGTCATAATGGGCCATTGTGACAATGGGTCATTGTGATGTCATAATGGGTCATTGTGATGTCATAATGGGCCATTGTGACAATGGGTCATTGTGATGTCATAATGGGCCATTGTGATGTCATAATGGGCCATTGTGACAATGGGCCATTGTGATGTCATAATGGGCCATTGTGACAATGGGTCATTGTGATGTCATAATGAGCCATTGTGATGTCATAATGGGCCATTGTGACAATGGGTCATTGTGATGTCATAATGGGCCATTGTGACAATGGGTCATTGTGATGTCATAATGGACCATTGTGACAATGGGTCATTGTGATGTCATATTGGGTCATTGTGATGTCATAGTGGGTCATTGTGATGTCATTATGGGCTATTGTGACAATGGGTCATTGTGATGTCATAATGGGCCATTGTGACAATCGGTCATTGTGATGTCATAATGGGCCATTGTGACAATGGGTCATTGTGATGTCATAATGGGTCATTGTGATGTCATAATGGGCCATTGTGACAATGGGTCATTCTGATGTCATAATGGGTCATTCTGATGTCATAATGGGCCATTGTGATGTCATAATGGGTCATTGTGATGTCATAATGGGTCATTGTGATGTCATAATGGGCTATTGTGACAATGGGTCATTGTGATGTCATAATGGGCCATTGTGATAATGGGTCATTGTGATGTCATAATGGGCCGTTGTGTTGTCATAATGGGCCATTGTGACAATGGGTCATTGTGATGTCATAATGGGCCATTGTGACAATGGGTCATTGTGATGTCATAATGTGCCATTGTGATGTCATAATGGGCCATTGTGACAATGGGTCATTGTGATGTCATAATGGGCCATTGTGACAATGGGTCATTGTGATGTCATAATGGGTCATTGTGATGTCATAATGGGCCATTGTGACAATGGGTTATTGTGATGTCATAATGGGCCATTGTGACAATGGGTCATTGTGATGTCATAATGGGCCATTGTGATAATGGGTCATTGTGATGTCATAATGGGCCATTGTGATGTCATAATGGGCCATTGTGACAATGGGTCAATGTGATGTCATAATGGGCCATTGTGACAATGTGTCATTGTGTTGTCATAATGGGCCATTGTGACAATGGGTCATTGTGAGGTAGTAATGGGTCATTGTGATGTCATAATGGGCCATTGTGACAATGGGTCATTGTGATGTCATAATGGGTCATTGTGATGTCATAATGGGCCATTGTGACAATGGGTTATTGTGATGTCATAATGGGCCATTGTGACAATGGGTCATTGTGATGTCATAATGGGCCATTGTGATAATGGGTCATTGTGATGTCATAATGGGCCATTGTGATGTCATAATGGGCCATTGTGACAATGGGTCATTGTGATGTCATAATGGGCCATTGTGACAATTGGTCATTATGATGTCATAATGTGCCATTGTGATGTCATAATGGGCCATTGTGACAATGGGTCATTGTGATGTCATAATGGGCCATTGTGACAATTGGTCATTGTGATGTCATAATGGGCCATTGTGACAATGGGTCATTGTGATGTCATAATGGGCCATTGTGACAATGGGTCAATGTGATGTCATAATGAGCCATTGTGACAATGGGTCATTGTGATGTCATAATGGGCCATTGTGACAATGGGTCATTGTGATGTCATAATGGGCCATTGTGACAATTGGTCATTATGATGTCATAATGTGCCATTGTGATGTCATAATGGGCCATTGTGACAATGGGTCATTGTGATGTCATAATGGGCCATTGTGACAATTGGTCATTGTGATGTCATAATGGGCCATTGTGACAATGGGTCATTGTGATGTCATAATGGGCCATTGTGACAATGGGTCAATGTGATGTTATAATGAGCCATTGTGACAATGGGTCATTGTGATGTCATAATGGGCCATTGTGACAATTGGTCATTATGATGTCATAATGGGTCATTGTGATGTCATAATGGACCATTGTGACAATGGGTCATTGTGATGTCAAAATGGGCCATTGTGATGTCATAATGGGCCATTGTGACAATGGGTCATTGTGATGTCATAATGGGCCATTGTGACAATGGGTCATTGTGATGTCATAATGGGCTATTGTAACAATGGGTCATTGTGATGTCATAATGGGACCATTGTGATGTCATAATGGGCCATTGTGACAATGGGTCATTGTGATGTCATAATGGGTCATTGTGATGTCATAATGGGCCATTGTGACAATGGGTCATTGTGATGTCATAATGGGCCATTGTGATGTCATAATGGGCCATTGTGACAATGGGCCATTGTGATGTCATAATGGGCCATTGTGACAATGGGTCATTGTGATGTCATAATGGGCCATTGTGATGTCATAATGGGCCATTGTGACAATGGGTCATTGTGATGTCATAATGGGCCATTGTGACAATGGGTCATTGTGATGTCATAATGGACCATTGTGACAATGGGTCATTGTGATGTCATAATGGGTCATTGTGACAATGTGTCATTGTGTTGTCATAATGGGCCATTGTGACAATGGGTCATTGTGAGGTAATAATGGGTCATTGTGATGTCATAATGGGCCATTGTGACAATGGGTCATTGTGATGTCATAATGGGTCATTGTGATGTCATAATGGGCCATTGTGACAATGGGTTATTGTGATGTCATAATGGGCCATTGTGATGTCATAATGGGCCATTGTGACAATGGGTCATTGTGATGTCATAATGGGCCATTGTGACAATGGGTCATTGTGATGTCATAATGGGCCATTGTGATAATGGGTCATTGTGATGTCATAATGGGCCATTGTGATGTCATAATGGGCCATTGTGACAATGGGTCATTGTGATGTCATAATGGGCCATTGTGACAATTGGTCATTATGATGTCATAATGTGCCATTGTGATGTCATAATGGGCCATTGTGACAATGGGTCATTGTGATGTCATAATGGGCCATTGTGACAATTGGTCATTGTGATGTCATAATGGGCCATTGTGACAATGGGTCATTGTGATGTCATAATGGGCCATTGTGACAATGGGTCAATGTGATGTCATAATGAGCCATTGTGACAATGGGTCATTGTGATGTCATAATGGGCCATTGTGACAATTGGTCATTATGATGTCATAATGGGTCATTGTGATGTCATAATGGACCATTGTGACAATGGGTCATTGTGATGTCATAATGGGTCATTGTGATTTCATAATGGACCATTGTGACAATGGGTCATTGTGATGTCATAATGGGCCATTGTGATGTCATAATGGGCCATTGTGACAATGGGTCATTGTGATGTCATAATGGGCCATTGTGACAATGGGTCATTGTGATGTCATAATGGGCCATTGTGATGTCATAATGGGCCATTGTGACAATGGGTCATTGTGATGTCATAATGGGCCATTGTGACAATGGGTCATTGTGATGTCATAATGGGCCATTGTGATGTCATAATGGGTCATTGTGACAATGGGTCATTGTGATGTCATAATGGGTCATTGTGACAATGGGTCATTGTAATGTCATAATGGGCCATTGTGATGTCATAATGGGCCATTGTGACAATGGGTCAATGTGATGTCATAATGGGCCATTGTGACAATGTGTCATTGTGTTGTCATAATGGGCCATTGTGACAATGGGTCATTGTGAGGTAATAATGGGTCATTGTGATGTCATAATGGGCCATTGTGACAATGGGTCATTGTGATGTCATAATGGGTCATTGTGATGTCATAATGGGCCATTGTGACAATGGGTTATTGTGATGTCATAATGGGCCATTGTGACAATGGGTCATTGTGATGTCATAATGGGCCATTGTGATAATGGGTCATTGTGATGTCATAATGGGCCATTGTGATGTCATAATGGGCCATTGTGACAATGGGTCATTGTGATGTCATAATGGGCCATTGTGACAATTGGTCATTATGATGTCATAATGTGCCATTGTGATGTCATAATGGGCCATTGTGACAATGGGTCATTGTGATGTCATAATGGGCCATTGTGACAATTGGTCATTGTGATGTCATAATGGGCCATTGTGACAATGGGTCATTGTGATGTCATAATGGGCCATTGTGACAATGGGTCAATGTGATGTCATAATGAGCCATTGTGACAATGGGTCATTGTGATGTCATAATGGGCCATTGTGACAATTGGTCATTATGATGTCATAATGGGTCATTGTGATGTCATAATGGACCATTGTGACAATGGGTCATTGTGATGTCATAATGGGCCATTGTGATGTCATAATGGGCCATTGTGACAATGGGTCATTGTGATGTCATAATGGGCCATTGTGACAATGGGTCATTGTGATGTCATAATGGGCTATTGTGACAATGGGTCATTGTGATGTCATAATGGGACCATTGTGATGTCATAATGGGCCATTGTGACAATGGGTCATTGTGATGTCATAATGGGTCATTGTGATGTCATAATGGGCCATTGTGACAATGGGTCATTGTGATGTCATAATGGGCCATTGTGATGTCATAATGGGCCATTGTGACAATGGGCCATTGTGATGTCATAATGGGCCATTGTGACAATGGGTCATTGTGATGTCATAATGGGCCATTGTGATGTCATAATGGGCCATTGTGACAATGGGTCATTGTGATGTCATAATGGGCCATTGTGACAATGGGTCATTGTGATGTCATAATGGACCATTGTGACAATGGGTCATTGTGATGTCATAATGGGTCATTGTGATGTCATAGTGGGTCATTGTGATGTCATAATGGGCTATTGTGACAATGGGTCATTGTGATGTCATAATGGGCCATTGTGACAATCGGTCATTGTGATGTCATAATGGGCCATTGTGACAATGGGTCATTGTGATGTCATAATGGGTCATTGTGATGTCATAATGGGCCATTGTGACAATGGGTCATTGTGATGTCATAATGGGTCATTCTGATGTCATAATGGGCCATTGTGATGTCATAATGGGTCATTGTGATGTCATAATGGGTCATTGTGATGTCATAATGAGCTATTGTGACAATGGGTCATTGTGATGTCATAATGGGCCATTGTGACAATCGGCCATTGTGATGTCATAATGGGCCATTGTGACAATTGGTCATTATGATGTCATAATGGGCCATTGTGATGTCATAATGGGCCATTGTGACAATGGGTCATTGTGATGTCATAATGGGCCATTGTGACAATGGGTCAATGTGATGTCATAATGAGCCATTGTGACAATGGGTCATTGTGATGTCATAATGGGCCATTGTGACAATGGGTCATTGTGATGTCATAATGGGCCATTGTGATGTCATAATGGGCCATTGTGACAATGGGTCATTGTGATGTCATAATGGGCCATTGTGACAATGGGTCATTGTGATGTCATAATGGGCCATTGTGATGTCATAATGGGTCATTGTGACAATGGGTCATTGTGATGTCATAATGGGTCATTGTGACAATGGGTCATTGTAATGTCATAATGGGCCATTGTGATGTCATAATGGGCCATTGTGACAATTGGTCATTATGATGTCATAATGGGCCATTGTGATGTCATAATGGGCCATTGTGACAATGGGTCATTGTGATGTCATAATGGGCCATTGTGACAATGGGTCAATGTGATGTCATAATGAGCCATTGTGACAATGGGTCATTGTGATGTCATAATGGGCCATTGTGACAATGGGTCATTGTGATGTCATAATGGGCCATTGTGACAATGGGTCATTGTGATGTCAAAATGGGCCATTGTGACAATGGGTCAATGTGATGTCATAATGGGCTATTGTGACAATGGGTCATTGTGATGTCATAATGGGCCATTGTGACAATGGGTCATTGTGATGTCATAATGGGCCATTGTGACAATGGGTCATTGTGATGTCATAATGGGCCATTGTGACAATTGGTCATTATGATGTCATAATGTGCCATTGTGATGTCATAATGGGCCATTGTGACAATGGGTCATTGTGATGTCATAATGGGCCATTGTGACAATTGGTCATTGTGATGTCATAATGGGCCATTGTGACAATGGGTCATTGTGATGTCATAATGGGCCATTGTGACAATGGGTCAATGTGATGTCATAATGAGCCATTGTGACAATGGGTCATTGTGATGTCATAATGGGCCATTGTGACAATTGGTCATTATGATGTCATAATGGGTCATTGTGATGTCATAATGGACCATTGTGACAATGGGTCATTGTGATGTCATAATGGGTCATTGTGATTTCATAATGGACCATTGTGACAATGGGTCATTGTGATGTCATAATGGGCCATTGTGATGTCATAATGGGCCATTGTGACAATGGGTCATTGTGATGTCATAATGGGCCATTGTGACAATGGGTCATTGTGATGTCATAATGGGCCATTGTGATGTCATAATGGGCCATTGTGACAATGGGTCATTGTGATGTCATAATGGGTCATTGTGATGTCATAATGGACCATTGTGACAATGGGTCATTGTGATGTCATAATGGGTCATTGTGATTTCATAATGGACCATTGTGACAATGGGTCATTGTGATGTCATAATGGGCCATTGTGATGTCATAATGGGCCATTGTGACAATGGGTCATTGTGATGTCATAATGGGCCATTGTGACAATGGGTCATTGTGATGTCATAATGGGCCATTGTGATGTCATAATGGGCCATTGTGACAATGGGTCATTGTGATGTCATAATGGGCCATTGTGACAATGGGTCATTGTGATGTCATAATGGGCCATTGTGATGTCATAATGGGTCATTGTGACAATGGGTCATTGTGATGTCATAATGGGTCATTGTGACAATGGGTCATTGTAATGTCATAATGGGCCATTGTGATGTCATAATGGGCCATTGTGACAATGGGTCAATGTGATGTCATAATGGGCCATTGTGACAATGTGTCATTGTGTTGTCATAATGGGTCATTGTGACAATGGGTCATTGTGAGGTAATAATGGGTCATTGTGATGTCATAATGGGCCATTGTGACAATGGGTCATTGTGATGTCATAATGGGTCATTGTGATGTCATAATGGGCCATTGTGACAATGGGTTATTGTGATGTCATAATGGGCCATTGTGACAATGGGTCATTGTGATGTCATAATGGGCCATTGTGATAATGGGTCATTTTGATGTCATAATGGGCCATTGTGACAATGGGTCATTGTGATGTCATAATGGGCCATTGTGACAATTGGTCATTATGATGTCATAATGTGCCATTGTGATGTCATAATGGGCCATTGTGACAATGGGTCATTGTGATGTCATAATGGGCCATTGTGACAATTGGTCATTGTGATGTCATAATGGGCCATTGTGACAATGGGTCATTGTGATGTCATAATGGGCCATTGTGACAATGGGTCAATGTGATGTCATAATGAGCCATTGTGACAATGGGTCATTGTGATGTCATAATGGGCCATTGTGACAATTGGTCATTATGATGTCATAATGGGTCATTGTGATGTCATAATGGACCATTGTGACAATGGGTCATTGTGATGTCATAATGGGCCATTGTGATGTCATAATGGGCCATTGTGACAATGGGTCATTGTGATGTCATAATGGGCCATTGTGACAATGGGTCATTGTGATGTCATAATGGGCTATTGTGACAATGGGTCATTGTGATGTCATAATGGGACCATTGTGATGTCATAATGGGCCATTGTGACAATGGGTCATTGTGATGTCATAATGGGTCATTGTGATGTCATAATGGGCCATTGTGACAATGGGTCATTGTGATGTCATAATGGGCCATTGTGATGTCATAATGGGCCATTGTGACAATGGGCCATTGTGATGTCATAATGGGCCATTGTGACAATGGGTCATTGTGATGTCATAATGGGCCATTGTGATGTCATAATGGGCCATTGTGACAATGGGTCATTGTGATGTCATAATGGGCCATTGTGACAATGGGTCATTGTGATGTCATAATGGACCATTGTGACAATGGGTCATTGTGATGTCATAATGGGTCATTGTGATGTCATAGTGGGTCATTGTGATGTCATAATGGGCTATTGTGACAATGGGTCATTGTGATGTCATAATGGGCCATTGTGACAATCGGTCATTGTGATGTCATAATGGGCCATTGTGACAATGGGTCATTGTGATGTCATAATGGGTCATTGTGATGTCATAATGGGCCATTGTGACAATGGGTCATTCTGATGTCATAATGGGTCATTCTGATGTCATAATGGGCCATTGTGATGTCATAATGGGTCATTGTGATGTCATAATGGGTCATTGTGATGTCATAATGGGCTTTTGTGACAATGGGTCATTGTGATGTTATAATGGGCCATTGTGACAATCGGCCATTGTGATGTCATAATGGGCCATTGTGACAATGGGTTATTGTGATGTCATAATGGGCCATTGTGACAATGGGTCATTGTGATGTCATAATGGGCCATTGTGATGTCATAATGGGCCATTGTGACAATGGGTCATTGTGATGTCATAATGGGCCATTGTGACAATTGGTCATTATGATGTCATAATGGGCTATTGTGACAATGGTTCATTATGATGTCATAATGGGTCATTGTGATGTCATAATGGGCTATTGTGACAATTGGTCATTGTGATGTCATAATGGGACCATTGTGATGTCATAATGGGCCATTGTGACAATGGGTCATTGTGATGTCATAATGGGTCATTGTGATGTCATAATGGACCATTGTGACAATGGGTCATTGTGATGTCATAATGGGCCATTGTGACAATGGGTCATTGTGATGTCATAATGGGCCATTGTGATGTCATAATGGACCATTGTGACAATGGGTCATTGTGATGTCATAATGGACCATTGTGACAATGGGTCATTGTGATGTCATAATGGGCCATTGTGATGTCATAATGGGCCATTGTGACAATGGGCCATTGTGATGTCATAATGGACCATTGTGACAATGGGTCATTGTGATGTCATAATGGGCCATTGTGACAATGGGTCATTGTGATGTCATAATGGGCCATTGTGATGTCATAATGGACCATTGTGACAATGGGTCATTGTGATGTCATAATGGACCATTGTGACAATGGGTCATTGTGATGTCATAATGGGCCATTGTGATGTCATAATGGGCCATTGTGACAATGGGCCATTGTGATGTCATAATGGGCCATTGTGACAATGGGTTATTGTGATGTCATAATGGGCCATTGTGATGTCATAATGGGCCATTGTGACAATGGGTCATTGTGATGTCATAATGGGCCATTGTGACAATGGGTCATTGTGATGTCATAATGGACCATTGTGACAATGGGTCATTGTAATGTCATAATGGGTCATTGTGATGTCATAGTGGGTCATTGTGATGTCATAATGGGCTATTGTGACAATGGGTCATTGTGATGTCATAATGGGCCATTGTGACAATCGGTCATTGTGATGTCATAATGGGCCATTGTGACAATGGGTCATTGTGATGTCATAATGGGTCATTGTGATGTCATAATGGGCCATTGTGACAATGGGTCATTCTGATGTCATAATGGGTCATTCTGATGTCATAATGGGCCATTGTGATGTCATAATGGGTCATTGTGATGTCATAATGGGTCATTGTGATGTCATAATGGGCTATTGTGACAATGGGTCATTGTGATGTCATAATGGGCCATTGTGACAATCGGCCATTGTGATGTCATAATGGGCCATTGTGACAATTGGTCATTATGATGTCATAATGGGCCATTGTGATGTCATAATGGGCCATTGTGACAATGGGTCATTGTGATGTCATAATGGGCCATTGTGACAATGGGTCATTGTGATGTTATAATGGGCCATTGTGACAATGGGTCATTGTGATGTCAAAATGGGCCATTGTGACAATGGGTCAATGTGATGTCATAATGGGCTATTGTGACAATGGGTCATTGTGATGTCATAATGGGCCATTGTGACAATGGGTCATTGTGATGTCATAATGGGACCATTGTGATGTCATAATGGGCCATTGTGACAATGGGTCATTGTGATGTCATAATGGGTCATTGTGATGTCATAATGGGCCATTGTGACAATGGGTCATTGTGATGTCATAATGGGTCATTGTGATGTCAAAATGGGCCATTGTGACAATGGGTCATTGTGATGTCATAATGGGCTATTGTGACAATGGTTCATTATGATGTCATAATGGGTCATTGTGATGTCATAATGGGCTATTGTGACAATTGGTCATTGTGATGTCATAATGGGACCATTGTGATGTCATAATGGGCCATTGTGACAATGGGTCATTGTGATGTCATAATGGGTCATTGTGATGTCATAATGGACCATTGTGACAATGGGTCATTGTGATGTCATAATGGGCCATTGTGACAATGGGTCATTGTGATGTCATAATGGCCATTGTGATGTCATAATGGACCATTGTGACAATGGGTCATTGTGTTGTCATAATGGGCCATTGTGACAATGGGTCATTGTGAGGTAATAATGTGTCATTGTGTTGTCATAATGGGCCATTGTGACAATGGGTCATTGTGAGGTAATAATGGGTCATTGTGATGTCATAATGGGCCATTGTGACAATGGGTCATTGTGATGTCATAATGGGTCATTGTGATGTCATAATGGGCCATTGTGACAATGGGTTATTGTGATGTCATAATGGGCCATTGTGACAATGGGTCATTGTGATGTCATAATGGGCCATTGTGATAATGGGTCATTTTGATGTCATAATGGGCCATTGTGACAATGGGTCATTGTGATGTCATAATGGGCCATTGTGACAATTGGTCATTATGATGTCATAATGTGCCATTGTGATGTCATAATGGGCCATTGTGACAATGGGTCATTGTGATGTCATAATGGGCCATTGTGACAATTGGTCATTGTGATGTCATAATGGGCCATTGTGACAATGGGTCATTGTGATGTCATAATGGGCCATTGTGACAATGGGTCAATGTGATGTCATAATGAGCCATTGTGACAATGGGTCATTGTGATGTCATAATGGGCCATTGTGACAATTGGTCATTATGATGTCATAATGGGTCATTGTGATGTCATAATGGACCATTGTGACAATGGGTCATTGTGATGTCATAATGGGCCATTGTGATGTCATAATGGGCCATTGTGACAATGGGTCATTGTGATGTCATAATGGGCCATTGTGACAATGGGTCATTGTGATGTCATAATGGGCTATTGTGACAATGGGTCATTGTGATGTCATAATGGGACCATTGTGATGTCATAATGGGCCATTGTGACAATGGGTCATTGTGATGTCATAATGGGTCATTGTGATGTCATAATGGGCCATTGTGACAATGGGTCATTGTGATGTCATAATGGGCCATTGTGATGTCATAATGGGCCATTGTGACAATGGGCCATTGTGATGTCATAATGGGCCATTGTGACAATGGGTCATTGTGATGTCATAATGGGCCATTGTGATGTCATAATGGGCCATTGTGACAATGGGTCATTGTGATGTCATAATGGGCCATTGTGACAATGGGTCATTGTGATGTCATAATGGACCATTGTGACAATGGGTCATTGTGATGTCATAATGGGTCATTGTGATGTCATAGTGGGTCATTGTGATGTCATAATGGGCTATTGTGACAATGGGTCATTGTGATGTCATAATGGGCCATTGTGACAATCGGTCATTGTGATGTCATAATGGGCCATTGTGACAATGGGTCATTGTGATGTCATAATGGGTCATTGTGATGTCATAATGGGCCATTGTGACAATGGGTCATTCTGATGTCATAATGGGTCATTCTGATGTCATAATGGGCCATTGTGATGTCATAATGGGTCATTGTGATGTCATAATGGGTCATTGTGATGTCATAATGGGCTTTTGTGACAATGGGTCATTGTGATGTCATAATGGGCCATTGTGACAATCGGCCATTGTGATGTCATAATGGGCCATTGTGACAATGGGTTATTGTGATGTCATAATGGGCCATTGTGACAATGGGTCATTGTGATGTCATAATGGGCCATTGTGATGTCATAATGGGCCATTGTGACAATGGGTCATTGTGATGTCATAATGGGCCATTGTGACAATTGGTCATTATGATGTCATAATGGGCTATTGTGACAATGGTTCATTATGATGTCATAATGGGTCATTGTGATGTCATAATGGGCTATTGTGACAATTGGTCATTGTGATGTCATAATGGGACCATTGTGATGTCATAATGGGCCATTGTGACAATGGGTCAATGTGATGTCATAATGGGCTATTGTGACAATGGGTCATTGTGATGTCATAATGGGCCATTGTGACAATGGGTCATTGTGATGTCATAATGGGCCATTGTGATGTCATAATGGGCTATTGTGACAATGGGTCATTGTGATGTCATAATGGGACCATTGTGATGTCATAATGGGCCATTGTGACAATGGGTCATTGTGATGTCATAATGGGTCATTGTGATGTCATAATGGACCATTGTGACAATGGGTCATTGTGATGTCATAATGGGCTATTGTGACAATGGTTCATTATGATGTCATAATGGGTCATTGTGATGTCATAATGGGCTATTGTGACAATTGGTCATTGTGATGTCATAATGGGACCATTGTGATGTCATAATGGGCCATTGTGACAATGGGTCATTGTGATGTCATAATGGGTCATTGTGATGTCATAATGGACCATTGTGACAATGGGTCATTGTGATGTCATAATGGGCCATTGTGACAATGGGTCATTGTGATGTCATAATGGCCATTGTGATGTCATAATGGACCATTGTGACAATGGGTCATTGTGATGTCATAATGGACCATTGTGACAATGGGTCATTGTGATGTCATAATGGGCCATTGTGATGTCATAATGGGCCATTGTGACAATGGGCCATTGTGATGTCATAATGGACCATTGTGACAATGGGTCATTGTGATGTCATAACGGGCCATTGTGACAATGGGTCATTGTGATGTCATAATGGGCCATTGTGATGTCATAATGGACCATTGTGACAATGGGTCATTGTGATGTCATAATGGACCATTGTGACAATGGGTCATTGTGATGTCATAATGGGCCATTGTGATGTCATAATGGGCCATTGTGACAATGGGCCATTGTGATGTCATAATGGGCCATTGTGACAATGGGTCATTGTGATGTCATAATGGGCCATTGTGATGTCATAATGGGCCATTGTGACAATGGGTCATTGTGATGTCATAATGGGCCATTGTGATGTCATAATGGGCCATTGTGACAATGGGTCATTGTGATGTCATAATGGGCCATTGTGACAATGGGTCATTGTGATGTCATAATGGGCCATTGTGATGTCATAATGGGTCATTGTGACAATGGGTCATTGTGATGTCATAATGGGTCATTGTGACAATGGGTCATTGTAATGTCATAATGGGCCATTGTGATGTCATAATGGGCCATTGTGACAATGGGTCAATGTGATGTCATAATGGGCCATTGTGACAATGTGTCATTGTGTTGTCATAATGGGCCATTGTGACAATGGGTCATTGTGAGGTAATAATGGGTCATTGTGATGTCATAATGGGCCATTGTGACAATGGGTCATTGTGATGTCATAATGGGTCATTGTGATGTCATAATGGGCCATTGTGACAATGGGTTATTGTGATGTCATAATGGGCCATTGTGACAATGGGTCATTGTGATGTCATAATGGGCCATTGTGATAATGGGTCATTTTGATGTCATAATGGGCCATTGTGACAATGGGTCATTGTGATGTCATAATGGGCCATTGTGACAATTGGTCATTATGATGTCATAATGTGCCATTGTGATGTCATAATGGGCCATTGTGACAATGGGTCATTGTGATGTCATAATGGGCCATTGTGACAATTGGTCATTGTGATGTCATAATGGGCCATTGTGACAATGGGTCATTGTGATGTCATAATGGGCCATTGTGACAATGGGTCAATGTGATGTCATAATGAGCCATTGTGACAATGGGTCATTGTGATGTCATAATGGGCCATTGTGACAATTGGTCATTATGATGTCATAATGGGTCATTGTGATGTCATAATGGACCATTGTGACAATGGGTCATTGTGATGTCATAATGGGCCATTGTGATGTCATAATGGGCCATTGTGACAATGGGTCATTGTGATGTCATAATGGGCCATTGTGACAATGGGTCATTGTGATGTCATAATGGGCTATTGTGACAATGGGTCATTGTGATGTCATAATGGGACCATTGTGATGTCATAATGGGCCATTGTGACAATGGGTCATTGTGATGTCATAATGGGTCATTGTGATGTCATAATGGGCCATTGTGACAATGGGTCATTGTGATGTCATAATGGGCCATTGTGATGTCATAATGGGCCATTGTGACAATGGGCCATTGTGATGTCATAATGGGCCATTGTGACAATTGGTCATTGTGATGTCATAATGGGCCATTGTGATGTCATAATGGGCCATTGTGACAATGGGTCATTGTGATGTCATAATGGGCCATTGTGACAATGGGTCATTGTGATGTCATAATGGACCATTGTGACAATGGGTCATTGTGATGTCATAATGGGTCATTGTGATGTCATAGTGGGTCATTGTGATGTCATAATGGGCTATTGTGACAATGGGTCATTGTGATGTCATAATGGGCCATTGTGACAATCGGTCATTGTGATGTCATAATGGGCCATTGTGACAATGGGTCATTGTGATGTCATAATGGGTCATTGTGATGTCATAATGGGCCATTGTGACAATGGGTCATTCTGATGTCATAATGGGTCATTCTGATGTCATAATGGGCCATTGTGATGTCATAATGGGTCATTGTGATGTCATAATGGGTCATTGTGATGTCATAATGGGCTTTTGTGACAATGGGTCATTGTGATGTCATAATGGGCCATTGTGACAATCGGCCATTGTGATGTCATAATGGGCCATTGTGACAATGGGTTATTGTGATGTCATAATGGGCCATTGTGACAATGGGTCATTGTGATGTCATAATGGGCCATTGTGATGTCATAATGGGCCATTGTGACAATGGGTCATTGTGATGTCATAATGGGCCATTGTGACAATTGGTCATTATGATGTCATAATGGGCTATTGTGACAATGGTTCATTATGATGTCATAATGGGTCATTGTGATGTCATAATGGGCTATTGTGACAATTGGTCATTGTGATGTCATAATGGGACCATTGTGATGTCATAATGGGCCATTGTGACAATGGGTCATTGTGATGTCATAATGGGTCATTGTGATGTCATAATGGACCATTGTGACAATGGGTCATTGTGATGTCATAATGGGCCATTGTGACAATGGGTCATTGTGATGTCATAATGGGCCATTGTGATGTCATAATGGACCATTGTGACAATGGGTCATTGTGATGTCATAATGGACCATTGTGACAATGGGTCATTGTGATGTCATAATGGGCCATTGTGATGTCATAATGGGCCATTGTGACAATGGGCCATTGTGATGTCATAATGGACCATTGTGACAATGGGTCATTGTGATGTCATAATGGGCCATTGTGACAATGGGTCATTGTGATGTCATAATGGGCCATTGTGATGTCATAATGGACCATTGTGACAATGGGTCATTGTGATGTCATAATGGACCATTGTGACAATGGGTCATTGTGATGTCATAATGGGCCATTGTGATGTCATAATGGGCCATTGTGACAATGGGCCATTGTGATGTCATAATGGGCCATTGTGACAATGGGTTATTGTGATGTCATAATGGGCCATTGTGATGTCATAATGGGCCATTGTGACAATGGGTCATTGTGATGTCATAATGGGCCATTGTGACAATGGGTCATTGTGATGTCATAATGGACCATTGTGACAATGGGTCATTGTGATGTCATAATGGGTCATTGTGATGTCATAGTGGGTCATTGTGATGTCATAATGGGCTATTGTGACAATGGGTCATTGTGATGTCATAATGGGCCATTGTGACAATCGGTCATTGTGATGTCATAATGGGCCATTGTGACAATGGGTCATTGTGATGTCATAATGGGTCATTGTGATGTCATAATGGGCCATTGTGACAATGGGTCATTCTGATGTCATAATGGGTCATTCTGATGTCATAATGGGCCATTGTGATGTCATAATGGGTCATTGTGATGTCATAATGGGTCATTGTGATGTCATAATGGGCTATTGTGACAATGGGTCATTGTGATGTCATAATGGGCCATTGTGACAATCGGCCATTGTGATGTCATAATGGGCCATTGTGACAATTGGTCATTATGATGTCATAATGGGCCATTGTGATGTCATAATGGGCCATTGTGACAATGGGTCATTGTGATGTCATAATGGGCCATTGTGACAATGGGTCATTGTGATGTTATAATGGGCCATTGTGACAATGGGTCATTGTGATGTCAAAATGGGCCATTGTGACAATGGGTCAATGTGATGTCATAATGGGCTATTGTGACAATGGGTCATTGTGATGTCATAATGGGCCATTGTGACAATGGGTCATTGTGATGTCATAATGGGCCATTGTGATGTCATAATGGGCTATTGTGACAATGGGTCATTGTGATGTCATAATGGGACCATTGTGATGTCATAATGGGCCATTGTGACAATGGGTCATTGTGATGTCATAATGGGTCATTGTGATGTCATAATGGGCCATTGTGACAATGGGTCATTGTGATGTCATAATGGGTCATTGTGATGTCAAAATGGGCCATTGTGACAATGGGTCATTGTGATGTCATAATGGGCTATTGTGACAATGGTTCATTATGATGTCATAATGGGTCATTGTGATGTCATAATGGGCTATTGTGACAATTGGTCATTGTGATGTCATAATGGGACCATTGTGATGTCATAATGGGCCATTGTGACAATGGGTCATTGTGATGTCATAATGGGTCATTGTGATGTCATAATGGACCATTGTGACAATGGGTCATTGTGATGTCATAATGGGCCATTGTGACAATGGGTCATTGTGATGTCATAATGGCCATTGTGATGTCATAATGGACCATTGTGACAATGGGTCATTGTGATGTCATAATGGACCATTGTGACAATGGGTCATTGTGATGTCATAATGGGCCATTGTGATGTCATAATGGGCCATTGTGACAATGGGCCATTGTGATGTCATAATGGACCATTGTGACAATGGGTCATTGTGATGTCATAACGGGCCATTGTGACAATGGGTCATTGTGATGTCATAATGGGCCATTGTGATGTCATAATGGACCATTGTGACAATGGGTCATTGTGATGTCATAATGGACCATTGTGACAATGGGTCATTGTGATGTCATAATGGGCCATTGTGATGTCATAATGGGCCATTGTGACAATGGGCCATTGTGATGTCATAATGGGCCATTGTGACAATGGGTCATTGTGATGTCATAATGGGCCATTGTGATGTCATAATGGGCCATTGTGACAATGGGTCATTGTGATGTCATAATGGGCCATTGTGACAATGGGTCATTGTGATGTCATAATGGACCATTGTGACAATGGGTCATTGTGATGTCATAATGGGTCATTGTGATGTCATAGTGGGTCATTGTGATGTCATAATGGGCTATTGTGACAATGGGTCATTGTGATGTCATAATGGGCCATTGTGACAATCGGTCATTGTGATGTCATAATGGGCCATTGTGACAATGGGTCATTGTGATGTCATAATGGGTCATTGTGATGTCATAATGGGCCATTGTGACAATGGGTCATTCTGATGTCATAATGGGTCATTCTGATGTCATAATGGGCCATTGTGATGTCATAATGGGTCATTGTGATGTCATAATGGGTCATTGTGATGTCATAATGGGCTATTGTGACAATGGGTCATTGTGATGTCATAATGGGCCATTGTGACAATCGGCCATTGTGATGTCATAATGGGCCATTGTGACAATGGGTTATTGTGATGTCATAATGGGCCATTGTGACAATGGGTCATTGTGATGTCATAATGGGCCATTGTGATAATGGGTCATTGTGATGTCATAATGGGCCATTGTGATGTCATAATGGGCCATTGTGACAATGGGTCATTGTGATGTCATAATGGGCCATTGTGACAATGGGTCATTGTGATGTCATAATGTGCCATTGTGATGTCATAATGGGCCATTGTGACAATGGGTCATTGTGATGTCATAATGGGCCATTGTGACAATGGGTCATTGTGATGTCATAATGGGTCATTGTGATGTCATAATGGGCCATTGTGACAATGGGTTATTGTGATGTCATAATGGGCCATTGTGACAATGGGTCATTGTGATGTCATAATGGGCCATTGTGATAATGGGTCATTGTGATGTCATAATGGGCCATTGTGATGTCATAATGGGCCATTGTGACAATGGGTCAATGTGATGTCATAATGGGCCATTGTGACAATGTGTCATTGTGTTGTCATAATGGGCCATTGTGACAATGGGTCATTGTGAGGTAATAATGGGTCATTGTGATGTCATAATGGGCCATTGTGATAATGGGTCATTGTGATGTCATAATGGGTCATTGTGATGTCATAATGGGCCATTGTGACAATGGGTTATTGTGATGTCATAATGGGCCATTGTGACAATGGGTCATTGTGATGTCATAATGGGCCATTGTGATAATGGGTCATTGTGATGTCATAATGGGCCATTGTGATGTCATAATGGGCCATTGTGACAATGGGTCATTGTGATGTCATAATGGGCCATTGTGACAATTGGTCATTATGATGTCATAATGTGCCATTGTGATGTCATAATGGGCCATTGTGACAATGGGTCATTGTGATGTCATAATGGGCCATTGTGACAATTGGTCATTGTGATGTCATAATGGGCCATTGTGACAATGGGTCATTGTGATGTCATAATGGGCCATTGTGACAATGGGTCAATGTGATGTCATAATGAGCCATTGTGACAATGGGTCATTGTGATGTCATAATGGGCCATTGTGACAATTGGTCATTATGATGTCATAATGGGTCATTGTGATGTCATAATGGACCAGTGTGACAATGGGTCATTGTGATGTCATAATGGGTCATTGTGATTTCATAATGGACCATTGTGACAATGGGTCATTGTGATGTCATAATGGGCCATTGTGATGTCATAATGGGCCATTGTGACAATGGGTCAATGTGATGTCATAATGAGCCATTGTGACAATGGGTCATTGTGATGTCATAATGGGCCATTGTGACAATTGGTCATTATGATGTCATAATGGGTCATTGTGATGTCATAATGGGCCATTGTGATGTCATAATGGGCCATTGTGACAATGGGTCATTGTGATGTCATAATGGGCCATTGTGACAATGGGTCATTGTGATGTCATAATGGGCTATTGTGACAATGGGTCATTGTGATGTCATAATGGGACCATTGTGATGTCATAATGGGCCATTGTGACAATGGGTCATTGTGATGTCATAATGGGTCATTGTGATGTCATAATGGGCCATTGTGACAATGGGTCATTGTGATGTCATAATGGGCCATTGTGATGTCATAATGGGCCATTGTGACAATGGGCCATTGTGATGTCATAATGGGCCATTGTGACAATGGGTCATTGTGATGTCATAATGGGCCATTGTGATGTCATAATGGGCCATTGTGACAATGGGTCATTGTGATGTCATAATGGGCCATTGTGACAATGGGTCATTGTGATGTCATAATGGACCATTGTGACAATGGGTCATTGTGATGTCATAATGGGTCATTGTGATGTCATAGTGGGTCATTGTGATGTCATAATGGGCTATTGTGACAATGGGTCATTGTGATGTCATAATGGGCCATTGTGACAATCGGTCATTGTGATGTCATAATGGGCCATTGTGACAATGGGTCATTGTGATGTCATAATGGGTCATTGTGATGTCATAATGGGCCATTGTGACAATGGGTCATTCTGATGTCATAATGGGTCATTCTGATGTCATAATGGGCCATTGTGATGTCATAATGGGTCATTGTGATGTCATAATGGGTCATTGTGATGTCATAATGGGCTATTGTGACAATGGGTCATTGTGATGTCATAATGGGCCATTGTGACAATCGGCCATTGTGATGTCATAATGGGCCATTGTGACAATGGGTTATTGTGATGTCATAATGGGCCATTGTGACAATGGGTCATTGTGATGTCATAATGGGCCATTGTGATGTCATAATGGGCCATTGTGACAATGGGTCATTGTGATGTCATAATGGGCCATTGTGACAATTGGTCATTATGATGTCATAATGGGCTATTGTGACAATGGTTCATTATGATGTCATAATGGGTCATTGTGATGTCATAATGGGCTATTGTGACAATTGGTCATTGTGATGTCATAATGGGACCATTGTGATGTCATAATGGGCCATTGTGACAATGGGTCATTGTGATGTCATAATGGGTCATTGTGATGTCATAATGGACCATTGTGACAATGGGTCATTGTGATGTCATAATGGGCCATTGTGACAATGGGTCATTGTGATGTCATAATGGGCCATTGTGATGTCATAAAGGACCATTGTGACAATGGGTCATTGTGATGTCATAATGGACCATTGTGACAATGGGTCATTGTGATGTCATAATGGGCCATTGTGATGTCATAATGGGCCATTGTGACAATGGGCCCTTGTGATGTCATAATGGACCATTGTGACAATGGGTCATTGTGATGTCATAATGGGCCATTGTGACAATGGGTCATTGTGATGTCATAATGGGCCATTGTGATGTCATAATGGACCATTGTGACAATGGGTCATTGTGATGTCATAATGGACCATTGTGACAATGGGTCATTGTGATGTCATAATGGGCCATTGTGATGTCATAATGGGCCATTGTGACAATGGGCCATTGTGATGTCATAATGGGCCATTGTGATGTCATAATGGGCCATTGTGACAATGGGTCATTGTGATGTCATAATGGGCCATTGTGACAATGGGTCATTGTGATGTCATAATGGACCATTGTGACAATGGGTCATTGTGATGTCATAATGGGTCATTGTGATGTCATAGTGGGTCATTGTCATGTCATAATGGGCTATTGTGACAATGGGTCATTGTGATGTCATAATGGGCCATTGTGACAATCGGTCATTGTGATGTCATAATGGGCCATTGTGACAATGGGTCATTGTGATGTCATAATGGGTCAATGTGATGTCATAATGGGCCATTGTGACAATGGGTCATTCTGATGTCATAATGGGTCATTCTGATGTCATAATGGGCCATTGTGATGTCATAATGGGTCATTGTGATGTCATAATGGGTCATTGTGATGTCATAATGGGCTATTGTGACAATGGGTCATTGTGATGTCATAATGGGCCATTGTGACAATCGGCCATTGTGATGTCATAATGGGCCATTGTGACAATTGGTCATTATGATGTCATAATGGGCCATTGTGATGTCATAATGGGCCATTGTGACAATGGGTCATTGTGATGTCATAATGGGCCATTGTGACAATGGGTCATTGTGATGTCATAATGGGCCATTGTGACAATGGGTCATTGTGATGTCAAAATGGGCCATTGTGACAATGGGTCAATGTGATGTCATAATGGGCTATTGTGACAATGGGTCATTGTGATGTCATAATGGGCCATTGTGACAATGGGTCATTGTGATGTCATAATGGGTCATTGTGATGTCATAATGGGCTATTGTGACAATGGGTCATTGTGATGTCATAATGGGACCATTGTGATGTCATAATGGGCCATTGTGACAATGGGTCACTGTGATGTCATAATGGGTCATTGTGATGTCATAATGGGCCATTGTGACAATGGGTCATTGTGATGTCATAATGGGTCATTGTGATGTCAAAATGGGCCATTGTGACAATGGGTCATTGTGATGTCATAATGGGCTATTGTGACAATGGTTCATTATGATGTCATAATGGGTCATTGTGATGTCATAATGGGCTATTGTGACAATTGGTCATTGTGATGTCATAATGGGACCATTGTGATGTCATAATGGGCCATTGTGACAATGGGTCATTGTGATGTCATAATGGGTCATTGTGATGTCATAATGGACCATTGTGACAATGGGTCATTGTGATGTCATAATGGGCCATTGTGACAATGGGTCATTGTGATGTCATAATGGGCCATTGTGATGTCATAATGGACCATTGTGACAATGGGTCATTGTGATGTCATAATGGACCATTGTGACAATGGGTCATTGTGATGTCATAATGGGCCATTGTGATGTCATAATGGGCCATTGTGACAATGGGCCATTGTGATGTCATAATGGACCATTGTGACAATGGGTCATTGTGATGTCATAATGGGCCATTGTGACAATGGGTCATTGTGATGTCATAATGGGCCATTGTGATGTCATAATGGACCATTGTGACAATGGGTCATTGTGATGTCATAATGGACCATTGTGACAATGGGTCATTGTGATGTCATAATGGGCCATTGTGATGTCATAATGGGCCATTGTGACAATGGGCCATTGTGATGTCATAATGGGCCATTGTGACAATGGGTCATTGTGATGTCATAATGGGCCATTGTGATGTCATAATGGGCCATTGTGACAATGGGTCATTGTGATGTCATAATGGGCCATTGTGACAATGGGTCATTGTGATGTCATAATGGACCATTGTGACAATGGGTCATTGTGATGTCATAATGGGTCATTGTGATGTCATAGTGGGTCATTGTGATGTCATAATGGGCTATTGTGACAATGGGTCATTGTGATGTCATAATGGGCCATTGTGACAATGGGTCATTGTGATGTCATAATGGGTCATTGTGATGTCATAATGGGCCATTGTGACAATGGGTCATTCTGATGTCATAATGGGTCATTCTGATGTCATAATGGGCCATTGTGATGTCATAATGGGTCATTGTGATGTCATAATGGGTCATTGTGATGTCATAATGGGCTATTGTGACAATGGGTCATTGTGATGTCATAATGGGCCATTGTGACAATCGGCCATTGTGATGTCATAATGGGCCATTGTGACAATTGGTCATTATGATGTCATAATGGGCCATTGTGATGTCATAATGGGCCATTGTGACAATGGGTCATTGTGATGTCATAATGGGCCATTGTGACAATGGGTCATTGTGATGTTATAATGGGCCATTGTGACAATGGGTCATTGTGATGTCAAAATGGGCCATTGTGACAATGGGTCAATGTGATGTCATAATGGGCTATTGTGACAATGGGTCATTGTGATGTCATAATTAGCCATTGTGACAATGGGTCATTGTGATGTCATAATGGGCCATTGTGATGTCATAATGGGCTATTGTGACAATGGGTCATTGTGATGTCATAATGGGACCATTGTGATGTCATAATGGGCCATTGTGACAATGGGTCATTGTGATGTCATAATGGGTCATTGTGATGTCATAATGGGCCATTGTGACAATGGGTCATTGTGATGTCATAATGGGTCATTGTGATGTCAAAATGGGCCATTGTGACAATGGGTCATTGTGATGTCATAATGGGCTATTGTGACAATGGTTCATTATGATGTCATAATGGGTCATTGTGATGTCATAATGGGCTATTGTGACAATTGGTCATTGTGATGTCATAATGGGACCATTGTGATGTCATAATGGGCCATTGTGACAATGGGTCATTGTGATGTCATAATGGGTCATTGTGATGTCATAATGGACCATTGTGACAATGGGTCATTGTGATGTCATAATGGGCCATTGTGACAATGGGTCATTGTGATGTCATAATGGCCATTGTGATGTCATAATGGACCATTGTGACAATGGGTCATTGTGATGTCATAATGGACCATTGTGACAATGGGTCATTGTGATGTCATAATGGGCCATTGTGATGTCATAATGGGCCATTGTGACAATGGGCCATTGTGATGTCATAATGGACCATTGTGACAATGGGTCATTGTGATGTCATAACGGGCCATTGTGACAATGGGTCATTGTGATGTCATAATGGGCCATTGTGATGTCATAATGGACCATTGTGACAATGGGTCATTGTGATGTCATAATGGACCATTGTGACAATGGGTCATTGTGATGTCATAATGGGCCATTGTGATGTCATAATGGGCCATTGTGACAATGGGCCATTGTGATGTCATAATGGGCCATTGTGACAATGGGTCATTGTGATGTCATAATGGGCCATTGTGATGTCATAATGGGCCATTGTGACAATGGGTCATTGTGATGTCATAATGGGCCATTGTGACAATGGGTCATTGTGATGTCATAATGGACCATTGTGACAATGGGTCATTGTGATGTCATAATGGGTCATTGTGATGTCATAGTGGGTCATTGTGATGTCATAATGGGCTATTGTGACAATGGGTCATTGTGATGTCATAATGGGCCATTGTGACAATCGGTCATTGTGATGTCATAATGGGCCATTGTGACAATGGGTCATTGTGATGTCATAATGGGTCATTGTGATGTCATAATGGGCCATTGTGACAATGGGTCATTCTGATGTCATAATGGGTCATTCTGATGTCATAATGGGCCATTGTGATGTCATAATGGGTCATTGTGATGTCATAATGGGTCATTGTGATGTCATAATGGGCTATTGTGACAATGGGTCATTGTGATGTCATAATGGGCCATTGTGACAATCGGCCATTGTGATGTCATAATGGGCCATTGTGACAATGGGTTATTGTGATGTCATAATGGGCCATTGTGACAATGGGTCATTGTGATGTCATAATGGGCCATTGTGATAATGGGTCATTGTGATGTCATAATGGGCCATTGTGATGTCATAATGGGCCATTGTGACAATGGGTCATTGTGATGTCATAATGGGCCATTGTGACAATGGGTCATTGTGATGTCATAATGTGCCATTGTGATGTCATAATGGGCCATTGTGACAATGGGTCATTGTGATGTCATAATGGGCCATTGTGACAATGGGTCATTGTGATGTCATAATGGGTCATTGTGATGTCATAATGGGCCATTGTGACAATGGGTTATTGTGATGTCATAATGGGCCATTGTGACAATGGGTCATTGTGATGTCATAATGGGCCATTGTGATAATGGGTCATTGTGATGTCATAATGGGCCATTGTGATGTCATAATGGGCCATTGTGACAATGGGTCAATGTGATGTCATAATGGGCCATTGTGACAATGTGTCATTGTGTTGTCATAATGGGCCATTGTGACAATGGGTCATTGTGAGGTAATAATGGGTCATTGTGATGTCATAATGGGCCATTGTGATAATGGGTCATTGTGATGTCATAATGGGTCATTGTGATGTCATAATGGGCCATTGTGACAATGGGTTATTGTGATGTCATAATGGGCCATTGTGACAATGGGTCATTGTGATGTCATAATGGGCCATTGTGATAATGGGTCATTGTGATGTCATAATGGGCCATTGTGATGTCATAATGGGCCATTGTGACAATGGGTCATTGTGATGTCATAATGGGCCATTGTGACAATTGGTCATTATGATGTCATAATGTGCCATTGTGATGTCATAATGGGCCATTGTGACAATGGGTCATTGTGATGTCATAATGGGCCATTGTGACAATTGGTCATTGTGATGTCATAATGGGCCATTGTGACAATGGGTCATTGTGATGTCATAATGGGCCATTGTGACAATGGGTCAATGTGATGTCATAATGAGCCATTGTGACAATGGGTCATTGTGATGTCATAATGGGCCATTGTGACAATTGGTCATTATGATGTCATAATGGGTCATTGTGATGTCATAATGGACCAGTGTGACAATGGGTCATTGTGATGTCATAATGGGTCATTGTGATTTCATAATGGACCATTGTGACAATGGGTCATTGTGATGTCATAATGGGCCATTGTGATGTCATAATGGGCCATTGTGACAATGGGTCAATGTGATGTCATAATGAGCCATTGTGACAATGGGTCATTGTGATGTCATAATGGGCCATTGTGACAATTGGTCATTATGATGTCATAATGGGTCATTGTGATGTCATAATGGGCCATTGTGATGTCATAATGGGCCATTGTGACAATGGGTCATTGTGATGTCATAATGGGCCATTGTGACAATGGGTCATTGTGATGTCATAATGGGCTATTGTGACAATGGGTCATTGTGATGTCATAATGGGACCATTGTGATGTCATAATGGGCCATTGTGACAATGGGTCATTGTGATGTCATAATGGGTCATTGTGATGTCATAATGGGCCATTGTGACAATGGGTCATTGTGATGTCATAATGGGCCATTGTGATGTCATAATGGGCCATTGTGACAATGGGCCATTGTGATGTCATAATGGGCCATTGTGACAATGGGTCATTGTGATGTCATAATGGGCCATTGTGATGTCATAATGGGCCATTGTGACAATGGGTCATTGTGATGTCATAATGGGCCATTGTGACAATGGGTCATTGTGATGTCATAATGGACCATTGTGACAATGGGTCATTGTGATGTCATAATGGGTCATTGTGATGTCATAGTGGGTCATTGTGATGTCATAATGGGCTATTGTGACAATGGGTCATTGTGATGTCATAATGGGCCATTGTGACAATCGGTCATTGTGATGTCATAATGGGCCATTGTGACAATGGGTCATTGTGATGTCATAATGGGTCATTGTGATGTCATAATGGGCCATTGTGACAATGGGTCATTCTGATGTCATAATGGGTCATTCTGATGTCATAATGGGCCATTGTGATGTCATAATGGGTCATTGTGATGTCATAATGGGTCATTGTGATGTCATAATGGGCTATTGTGACAATGGGTCATTGTGATGTCATAATGGGCCATTGTGACAATCGGCCATTGTGATGTCATAATGGGCCATTGTGACAATGGGTTATTGTGATGTCATAATGGGCCATTGTGACAATGGGTCATTGTGATGTCATAATGGGCCATTGTGATGTCATAATGGGCCATTGTGACAATGGGTCATTGTGATGTCATAATGGGCCATTGTGACAATTGGTCATTATGATGTCATAATGGGCTATTGTGACAATGGTTCATTATGATGTCATAATGGGTCATTGTGATGTCATAATGGGCTATTGTGACAATTGGTCATTGTGATGTCATAATGGGACCATTGTGATGTCATAATGGGCCATTGTGACAATGGGTCATTGTGATGTCATAATGGGTCATTGTGATGTCATAATGGACCATTGTGACAATGGGTCATTGTGATGTCATAATGGGCCATTGTGACAATGGGTCATTGTGATGTCATAATGGGCCATTGTGATGTCATAAAGGACCATTGTGACAATGGGTCATTGTGATGTCATAATGGACCATTGTGACAATGGGTCATTGTGATGTCATAATGGGCCATTGTGATGTCATAATGGGCCATTGTGACAATGGGCCCTTGTGATGTCATAATGGACCATTGTGACAATGGGTCATTGTGATGTCATAATGGGCCATTGTGACAATGGGTCATTGTGATGTCATAATGGGCCATTGTGATGTCATAATGGACCATTGTGACAATGGGTCATTGTGATGTCATAATGGACCATTGTGACAATGGGTCATTGTGATGTCATAATGGGCCATTGTGATGTCATAATGGGCCATTGTGACAATGGGCCATTGTGATGTCATAATGGGCCATTGTGATGTCATAATGGGCCATTGTGACAATGGGTCATTGTGATGTCATAATGGGCCATTGTGACAATGGGTCATTGTGATGTCATAATGGACCATTGTGACAATGGGTCATTGTGATGTCATAATGGGTCATTGTGATGTCATAGTGGGTCATTGTCATGTCATAATGGGCTATTGTGACAATGGGTCATTGTGATGTCATAATGGGCCATTGTGACAATCGGTCATTGTGATGTCATAATGGGCCATTGTGACAATGGGTCATTGTGATGTCATAATGGGTCAATGTGATGTCATAATGGGCCATTGTGACAATGGGTCATTCTGATGTCATAATGGGTCATTCTGATGTCATAATGGGCCATTGTGATGTCATAATGGGTCATTGTGATGTCATAATGGGTCATTGTGATGTCATAATGGGCTATTGTGACAATGGGTCATTGTGATGTCATAATGGGCCATTGTGACAATCGGCCATTGTGATGTCATAATGGGCCATTGTGACAATTGGTCATTATGATGTCATAATGGGCCATTGTGATGTCATAATGGGCCATTGTGACAATGGGTCATTGTGATGTCATAATGGGCCATTGTGACAATGGGTCATTGTGATGTCATAATGGGCCATTGTGACAATGGGTCATTGTGATGTCAAAATGGGCCATTGTGACAATGGGTCAATGTGATGTCATAATGGGCTATTGTGACAATGGGTCATTGTGATGTCATAATGGGCCATTGTGACAATGGGTCATTGTGATGTCATAATGGGTCATTGTGATGTCATAATGGGCTATTGTGACAATGGGTCATTGTGATGTCATAATGGGACCATTGTGATGTCATAATGGGCCATTGTGACAATGGGTCATTGTGATGTCATAATGGGTCATTGTGATGTCATAATGGGCCATTGTGACAATGGGTCATTGTGATGTCATAATGGGTCATTGTGATGTCAAAATGGGCCATTGTGACAATGGGTCATTGTGATGTCATAATGGGCTATTGTGACAATGGTTCATTATGATGTCATAATGGGTCATTGTGATGTCATAATGGGCTATTGTGACAATTGGTCATTGTGATGTCATAATGGGACCATTGTGATGTCATAATGGGCCATTGTGACAATGGGTCATTGTGATGTCATAATGGGTCATTGTGATGTCATAATGGACCATTGTGACAATGGGTCATTGTGATGTCATAATGGGCCATTGTGACAATGGGTCATTGTGATGTCATAATGGGCCATTGTGATGTCATAATGGACCATTGTGACAATGGGTCATTGTGATGTCATAATGGACCATTGTGACAATGGGTCATTGTGATGTCATAATGGGCCATTGTGATGTCATAATGGGCCATTGTGACAATGGGCCATTGTGATGTCATAATGGACCATTGTGACAATGGGTCATTGTGATGTCATAATGGGCCATTGTGACAATGGGTCATTGTGATGTCATAATGGGCCATTGTGATGTCATAATGGACCATTGTGACAATGGGTCATTGTGATGTCATAATGGACCATTGTGACAATGGGTCATTGTGATGTCATAATGGGCCATTGTGATGTCATAATGGGCCATTGTGACAATGGGCCATTGTGATGTCATAATGGGCCATTGTGACAATGGGTCATTGTGATGTCATAATGGGCCATTGTGATGTCATAATGGGCCATTGTGACAATGGGTCATTGTGATGTCATAATGGGCCATTGTGACAATGGGTCATTGTGATGTCATAATGGACCATTGTGACAATGGGTCATTGTGATGTCATAATGGGTCATTGTGATGTCATAGTGGGTCATTGTGATGTCATAATGGGCTATTGTGACAATGGGTCATTGTGATGTCATAATGGGCCATTGTGACAATCGGTCATTGTGATGTCATAATGGGCCATTGTGACAATGGGTCATTGTGATGTCATAATGGGTCATTGTGATGTCATAATGGGCCATTGTGACAATGGGTCATTCTGATGTCATAATGGGTCATTCTGATGTCATAATGGGCCATTGTGATGTCATAATGGGTCATTGTGATGTCATAATGGGTCATTGTGATGTCATAATGGGCTATTGTGACAATGGGTCATTGTGATGTCATAATGGGCCATTGTGACAATCGGCCATTGTGATGTCATAATGGGCCATTGTGACAATGGGTTATTGTGATGTCATAATGGGCCATTGTGACAATGGGTCATTGTGATGTCATAATGGGCCATTGTGATAATGGGTCATTGTGATGTCATAATGGGCCATTGTGATGTCATAATGGGCCATTGTGACAATGGGTCATTGTGATGTCATAATGGGCCATTGTGACAATGGGTCATTGTGATGTCATAATGTGCCATTGTGATGTCATAATGGGCCATTGTGACAATGGGTCATTGTGATGTCATAATGGGCCATTGTGACAATGGGTCATTGTGATGTCATAATGGGTCATTGTGATGTCATAATGGGCCATTGTGACAATGGGTTATTGTGATGTCATAATGGGCCATTGTGACAATGGGTCATTGTGATGTCATAATGGGCCATTGTGATAATGGGTCATTGTGATGTCATAATGGGCCATTGTGATGTCATAATGGGCCATTGTGACAATGGGTCAATGTGATGTCATAATGGGCCATTGTGACAATGTGTCATTGTGTTGTCATAATGGGCCATTGTGACAATGGGTCATTGTGAGGTAATAATGGGTCATTGTGATGTCATAATGGGCCATTGTGACAATGGGTCATTGTGATGTCATAATGGGTCATTGTGATGTCATAATGGGCCATTGTGACAATGGGTTATTGTGATGTCATAATGGGCCATTGTGACAATGGGTCATTGTGATGTCATAATGGGCCATTGTGATAATGGGTCATTGTGATGTCATAATGGGCCATTGTGATGTCATAATGGGCCATTGTGATGTCATAATGGGCCATTGTGACAATGGGTCATTGTGATGTCATAATGGGCCATTGTGACAATTGGTCATTATGATGTCATAATGTGCCATTGTGATGTCATAATGGGCCATTGTGACAATGGGTCATTGTGATGTCATAATGGGCCATTGTGACAATTGGTCATTGTGATGTCATAATGGGCCATTGTGACAATGGGTCATTGTGATGTCATAATGGGCCATTGTGATGTCATAATGGACCATTGTGACAATGGGTCATTGTGATGTCATAATGGACCATTGTGACAATGGGTCATTGTGATGTCATAATGGGCCATTGTGATGTCATAATGGGCCATTGTGACAATGGGCCATTGTGATGTCATAATGGACCATTGTGACAATGGGTCATTGTGATGTCATAATGGGCCATTGTGACAATGGGTCATTGTGATGTCATAATGGGCCATTGTGATGTCATAATGGACCATTGTGACAATGGGTCATTGTGATGTCATAATGGACCATTGTGACAATGGGTCATTGTGATGTCATAATGGGCCATTGTGATGTCATAATGGGCCATTGTGACAATGGGCCATTGTGATGTCATAATGGGCCATTGTGACAATGGGTCATTGTGATGTCATAATGGGCCATTGTGATGTCATAATGGGCCATTGTGACAATGGGTCATTGTGATGTCATAATGGGCCATTGTGACAATGGGTCATTGTGATGTCATAATGGACCATTGTGACAATGGGTCATTGTGATGTCATAATGGGTCATTGTGATGTCATAGTGGGTCATTGTGATGTCATAATGGGCTATTGTGACAATGGGTCATTGTGATGTCATAATGGGCCATTGTGACAATCGGTCATTGTGATGTCATAATGGGCCATTGTGACAATGGGTCATTGTGATGTCATAATGGGTCATTGTGATGTCATAATGGGCCATTGTGACAATGGGTCATTCTGATGTCATAATGGGTCATTCTGATGTCATAATGGGCCATTGTGATGTCATAATGGGTCATTGTGATGTCATAATGGGTCATTGTGATGTCATAATGGGCTATTGTGACAATGGGTCATTGTGATGTCATAATGGGCCATTGTGACAATCGGCCATTGTGATGTCATAATGGGCCATTGTGACAATTGGTCATTATGATGTCATAATGGGCCATTGTGATGTCATAATGGGCCATTGTGACAATGGGTCATTGTGATGTCATAATGGGCCATTGTGACAATGGGTCATTGTGATGTCATAATGGGCCATTGTGACAATGGGTCATTGTGATGTCAAAATGGGCCATTGTGACAATGGGTCAATGTGATGTCATAATGGGCTATTGTGACAATGGGTCATTGTGATGTCATAATGGGCCATTGTGACAATGGGTCATTGTGATGTCATAATGGGCCATTGTGATGTCATAATGGGCTATTGTGACAATGGGTCATTGTGATGTCATAATGGGACCATTGTGATGTCATAATGGGCCATTGTGACAATGGGTCATTGTGATGTCATAATGGGTCATTGTGATGTCATAATGGGTCATTGTGATGTCATAGTGGGTCATTGTGATGTCATAATGGGCTATTGTGACAATGGGTCATTGTGATGTCATAATGGGCCATTGTGACAATCGGTCATTGTGATGTCATAATGGGCCATTGTGACAATGGGTCATTGTGATGTCATAATGGGTCATTGTGATGTCATAATGGGCCATTGTGACAATGGGTCATTCTGATGTCATAATGGGTCATTCTGATGTCATAATGGGCCATTGTGATGTCATAATGGGTCATTGTGATGTCATAATGGGTCATTGTGATGTCATAATGGGCTATTGTGACAATGGGTCATTGTGATGTCATAATGGGCCATTGTGACAATCGGCCATTGTGATGTCATAATGGGCCATTGTGACAATTGGTCATTATGATGTCATAATGGGCCATTGTGATGTCATAATGGGCAATTGTGACAATGGGTCATTGTGATGTCATAATGGGCCATTGTGACAATGGGTCAATGTGATGTCATAATGAGCCATTGTTACAATGGGTCATTGTGATGTCATAATGGGCCATTGTGACAATGGGTCATTGTGATGTCATAATGGGCCATTGTGATGTCATAATGGGCCATTGTGACAATGGGTCATTGTGATGTCATAATGGGCCATTGTGACAATGGGTCATTGTGATGTCATAATGGGCCATTGTGATGTCATAATGGGTCATTGTGACAATGGGTCATTGTGATGTCATAATGGGCCATTGTGACAATGGGTCATTGTGATGTCATAATGGGCCATTGTGATGTCATAATGGACCATTGTGACAATGGGTCATTGTGATGTCATAATGGACCATTGTGACAATGGGTCATTGTGATGTCATAATGGGCCATTGTGATGTCATAATGGGCCATTGTGACAATGGGCCATTGTGATGTCATAATGGACCATTGTGACAATGGGTCATTGTGATGTCATAATGGGCCATTGTGACAATGGGTCATTGTGATGTCATAATGGGCCATTGTGATGTCATAATGGACCATTGTGACAATGGGTCATTGTGATGTCATAATGGACCATTGTGACAATGGGTCATTGTGATGTCATAATGGGCCATTGTGATGTCATAATGGGCCATTGTGACAATGGGCCATTGTGATGTCATAATGGGCCATTGTGACAATGGGTCATTG
Source organism: Engystomops pustulosus (assembly GCF_040894005.1). Classification (NCBI taxonomy): domain Eukaryota; kingdom Metazoa; phylum Chordata; class Amphibia; order Anura; family Leptodactylidae; genus Engystomops; species Engystomops pustulosus. The sequence goes on along the minus strand of NC_092411.1, from coordinate 91,368,851 downwards.
TGATGTCATAATGGGCCATTGTGATGTCATAATGGGCCATTGTGACAATGGGTCATTGTGATGTCATAATGGGCCATTGTGACAATGGGTCATTGTGATGTCATAATGGACCATTGTGACAATGGGTCATTGTGATGTCATAATGGGTCATTGTGATGTCATAGTGGGTCATTGTGATGTCATAATGGGCTATTGTGACAATGGGTCATTGTGATGTCATAATGGGCCATTGTGACAATCGGTCATTGTGATGTCATAATGGGCCATTGTGACAATGGGTCATTGTGATGTCATAATGGGTCATTGTGATGTCATAATGGGCCATTGTGACAATGGGTCATTCTGATGTCATAATGGGTCATTCTGATGTCATAATGGGCCATTGTGATGTCATAATGGGTCATTGTGATGTCATAATGGGTCATTGTGATGTCATAATGGGCTATTGTGACAATGGGTCATTGTGATGTCATAATGGGCCATTGTGACAATCGGCCATTGTGATGTCATAATGGGCCATTGTGACAATGGGTTATTGTGATGTCATAATGGGCCATTGTGACAATGGGTCATTGTGATGTCATAATGGGCCATTGTGATAATGGGTCATTGTGATGTCATAATGGGCCATTGTGATGTCATAATGGGCCATTGTGACAATGGGTCATTGTGATGTCATAATGGGCCATTGTGACAATGGGTCATTGTGATGTCATAATGTGCCATTGTGATGTCATAATGGGCCATTGTGACAATGGGTCATTGTGATGTCATAATGGGCCATTGTGACAATGGGTCATTGTGATGTCATAATGGGTCATTGTGATGTCATAATGGGCCATTGTGACAATGGGTTATTGTGATGTCATAATGGGCCATTGTGACAATGGGTCATTGTGATGTCATAATGGGCCATTGTGATAATGGGTCATTGTGATGTCATAATGGGCCATTGTGATGTCATAATGGGCCATTGTGACAATGGGTCATTGTGATGTCATAATGGGCCATTGTGACAATGTGTCATTGTGTTGTCATAATGGGCCATTGTGACAATGGGTCATTGTGAGGTAATAATGGGTCATTGTGATGTCATAATGGGCCATTGTGACAATGGGTCATTGTGATGTCATAATGGGTCATTGTGATGTCATAATGGGCCATTGTGACAATGGGTTATTGTGATGTCATAATGGGCCATTGTGACAATGGGTCATTGTGATGTCATAATGGGCCATTGTGATAATGGGTCATTGTGATGTCATAATGGGCCATTGTGATGTCATAATGGGCCATTGTGACAATGGGTCATTGTGATGTCATAATGGGCCATTGTGACAATTGGTCATTATGATGTCATAATGTGCCATTGTGATGTCATAATGGGCCATTGTGACAATGGGTCATTGTGATGTCATAATGGGCCATTGTGACAATTGGTCATTGTGATGTCATAATGGGCCATTGTGACAATGGGTCATTGTGATGTCATAATGGGCCATTGTGATGTCATAATGGACCATTGTGACAATGGGTCATTGTGATGTCATAATGGACCATTGTGACAATGGGTCATTGTGATGTCATAATGGGCCATTGTGATGTCATAATGGGCCATTGTGACAATGGGCCATTGTGATGTCATAATAGACCATTGTGACAATGGGTCATTGTGATGTCATAATGGGCCATTGTGACAATGGGTCATTGTGATGTCATAATGGGCCATTGTGATGTCATAATGGACCATTGTGACAATGGGTCATTGTGATGTCATAATGGACCATTGTGACAATGGGTCATTGTGATGTCATAATGGGCCATTGTGATGTCATAATGGGCCATTGTGACAATGGGCCATTGTGATGTCATAATGGGCCATTGTGACAATGGGTCATTGTGATGTCATAATGGGCCATTGTGATGTCATAATGGGCCATTGTGACAATGGGTCATTGTGATGTCATAATGGGCCATTGTGACAATGGGTCATTGTGATGTCATAATGGACCATTGTGACAATGGGTCATTGTGATGTCATAATGGGTCATTGTGATGTCATAGTGGGTCATTGTGATGTCATAATGGGCTATTGTGACAATGGGTCATTGTGATGTCATAATGGGCCATTGTGACAATCGGTCATTGTGATGTCATAATGGGCCATTGTGACAATGGGTCATTGTAATGTCATAATGGGTCATTGTGATGTCATAATGGGCCATTGTGACAATGGGTCATTCTGATGTCATAATGGGTCATTCTGATGTCATAATGGGCCATTGTGATGTCATAATGGGTCATTGTGATGTCATAATGGGTCATTGTGATGTCATAATGGGCTATTGTGACAATGGGTCATTGTGATGTCATAATGGGCCATTGTGACAATCGGCCATTGTGATGTCATAATGGGCCATTGTGACAATTGGTCATTATGATGTCATAATGGGCCATTGTGATGTCATAATGGGCCATTGTGACAATGGGTCATTGTGATGTCATAATGGGCCATTGTGACAATGGGTCATTGTGATGTCATAATGGGCCATTGTGACAATGGGTCATTGTGATGTCAAAATGGGCCATTGTGACAATGGGTCAATGTGATGTCATAATGGGCTATTGTGACAATGGGTCATTGTGATGTCATAATGGGCCATTGTGACAATGGGTCATTGTGATGTCATAATGGGCCATTGTGATGTCATAATGGGCTATTGTGACAATGGGTCATTGTGATGTCATAATGGGACCATTGTGATGTCATAATGGGCCATTGTGACAATGGGTCATTGTGATGTCATAATGGGTCATTGTGATGTCATAGTGGGTCATTGTGATGTCATAATGGGCTATTGTGACAATGGGTCATTGTGATGTCATAATGGGCCATTGTGACAATCGGTCATTGTGATGTCATAATGGGCCATTGTGACAATGGGTCATTGTGATGTCATAATGGGTCATTGTGATGTCATAATGGGCCATTGTGACAATGGGTCATTCTGATGTCATAATGGGTCATTCTGATGTCATAATGGGCCATTGTGATGTCATAATGGGTCATTGTGATGTCATAATGGGTCATTGTGATGTCATAATGGGCTATTGTGACAATGGGTCATTGTGATGTCATAATGGGCCATTGTGACAATCGGCCATTGTGATGTCATAATGGGCCATTGTGACAATTGGTCATTATGATGTCATAATGGGCCATTGTGATGTCATAATGGGCCATTGTGACAATGGGTCATTGTGATGTCATAATGGGCCATTGTGACAATGGGTCAATGTGATGTCATAATGAGCCATTGTGACAATGGGTCATTGTGATGTCATAATGGGCCATTGTGACAATGGGTCATTGTGATGTCATAATGGGCCATTGTGATGTCATAATGGGCCATTGTGACAATGGGTCATTGTGATGTCATAATGGGCCATTGTGACAATGGGTCATTGTGATGTCATAATGGGCCATTGTGATGTCATAATGGGTCATTGTGACAATGGGTCATTGTGATGTCATAATGGGCCATTGTGACAATGGGTCATTGTGATGTCATAATGGGCCATTGTGATGTCATAATGGACCATTGTGACAATGGGTCATTGTGATGTCATAATGGACCATTGTGACAATGGGTCATTGTGATGTCATAATGGGCCATTGTGATGTCATAATGGGCCATTGTGACAATGGGCCATTGTGATGTCATAATGGACCATTGTGACAATGGGTCATTGTGATGTCATAATGGGCCATTGTGACAATGGGTCATTGTGATGTCATAATGGGCCATTGTGATGTCATAATGGATCATTGTGACAATGGGTCATTGTGATGTCATAATGGACCATTGTGACAATGGGTCATTGTGATGTCATAATGGGCCATTGTGATGTCATAATGGGCCATTGTGACAATGGGTCATTGTGATGTCATAATGGGCCATTGTGATGTCATAATGGGCCATTGTGACAATGGGTCATTGTGATGTCATAATGGGCCATTGTGACAATGGGTCATTGTGATGTCATAATGGGCCATTGTGATGTCATAATGGGCCATTGTGACAATGGGTCATTGTGATGTCATAATGGGCCATTGTGACAATTGGTCATTATGATGTCATAATGTGCCATTGTGATGTCATAATGGGCCATTGTGACAATGGGTCATTGTGATGTCATAATGGGCCATTGTGACAATTGGTCATTGTGATGTCATAATGGGCCATTGTGACAATGGGTCATTGTGATGTCATAATGGGCCATTGTGACAATGGGTCAATGTGATGTCATAATGAGCCATTGTGACAATGGGTCATTGTGATGTCATAATGGCCATTGTGACAATTGGTCATTATGATGTCATAATGGGTCATTGTGATGTCATAATGGACCATTGTGACAATGGGTCATTGTGATGTCATAATGGGCCATTGTGATGTCATAATGGGCCATTGTGACAATGGGTCATTGTGATGTCATAATGGGCCATTGTGACAATGGGTCATTGTGATGTCATAATGGGCTATTGTGACAATGGGTCATTGTGATGTCATAATGGGACCATTGTGATGTCATAATGGGCCATTGTGACAATGGGTCATTGTGATGTCATAATGGGTCATTGTGATGTCATAATGGGCCATTGTGACAATGGGTCATTGTGATGTCATAATGGGCCATTGTGATGTCATAATGGGCCATTGTGACAATGGGCCATTGTGATGTCATAATGGGCCATTGTGACAATGGGTCATTGTGATGTCATAATGGGCCATTGTGATGTCATAATGGTCCATTGTGACAATGGGTCATTGTGATGTCATAATGGGCCATTGTGACAATGGGTCATTGTGATGTCATAATGGACCATTGTGACAATGGGTCATTGTGATGTCATAATGGGTCATTGTGATGTCATAGTGGGTCATTGTGATGTCATAATGGGCTATTGTGACAATGGGTCATTGTGATGTCATAATGGGCCATTGTGACAATCGGTCATTGTGATGTCATAATGGGCCATTGTGACAATGGGTCATTGTGATGTCATAATGGGTCATTGTGATGTCATAATGGGCCATTGTGACAATGGGTCATTCTGATGTCATAATGGGTCATTCTGATGTCATAATGGGCCATTGTGATGTCATAATGGGTCATTGTGATGTCATAATGGGTCATTGTGATGTCATAATGGGCTATTGTGACAATGGGTCATTGTGATGTCATAATGGGCCATTGTGACAATCGGCCATTGTGATGTCATAATGGGCCATTGTGACAATTGGTCATTATGATGTCATAATGGGCCATTGTGATGTCATAATGGGCCATTGTGACAATGGGTCATTGTGATGTCATAATGGGCCATTGTGACAATGGGTCATTGTGATGTCATAATGGGCCATTGTGACAATGGGTCATTGTGATGTCAAAATGGGCCATTGTGACAATGGGTCAATGTGATGTCATAATGGGCTATTGTGACAATGGGTCATTGTGATGTCATAATGGGCCATTGTGACAATGGGTCATTGTGATATCATAATGGGTCATTGTGATGTCATAATGGGCTATTGTGACAATGGGTCATTGTGATGTCATAATGGGACCATTGTGATGTCATAATGGGCCATTGTGACAATGGGTCATTGTGATGTCATAATGGGTCATTGTGATGTCATAATGGGTCATTGTGATGTCAAAATGGGCCATTGTGACAATGGGTCATTGTGATGTCATAATGGGCTATTGTGACAATGGTTCATTATGATGTCATAATGGGTCATTGTGATGTCATAATGGGCTATTGTGACAATTGGTCATTGTGATGTCATAATGGGACCATTGTGATGTCATAATGGGCCATTGTGACAATGGGTCATTGTGATGTCATAATGGGTCATTGTGATGTCATAATGGACCTTTGTGACAATGGGTCATTGTCATGTCATAATGGGCCATTGTGACAATGGGTCATTGTGATGTCATAATGGGCCATTGTGATGTCATAATGGACCATTGTGACAATGGGTCATTGTGATGTCATAATGGACCATTGTGACAATGGGTCATTGTGATGTCATAATGGGCCATTGTGACAATTGGTCATTATGATGCCATAATGTGCCATTGTGATGTCATAATGGGCCATTGTGACAATGGGTCATTGTGATGTCATAATGGGCCATTGTGACAATTGGTCATTGTGATGTCATAATGGGCCATTGTGACAATGGGTCATTGTGATGTCATAATGGGCCAATGTGACAATGGGTCATTGTGATGTCATAATGGGCCATTGTGACAATGGGTCAATGTGATGTCATAATGAGCCATTGTGACAATGGGTCATTGTGATGTCATAATGGGCCATTGTGACAATTGGTCATTATGATGTCATAATGGGTCATTGTGATGTCATAATGGACCATTGTGACAATGGGTCATTGTGATGTCATAATGGGCCATTGTGATGTCATAATGGGCCATTGTGACAATGGGTCATTGTGATGTCATAATGGGCCATTGTGACAATGGGTCATTGTGATGTCATAATGGGCTATTGTGACAATGGGTCATTGTGATGTCATAATGGGACCATTGTGATGTCATAATGGGCCATTGTGACAATGGGTCATTGTGATGTCATAATGGGTCATTGTGATGTCATAATGGGCCATTGTGACAATGGGTCATTGTGATGTCATAATGGGCCATTGTGATGTCATAATGGGCCATTGTGACAATGGGCCATTGTGATGTCATAATGGGCCATTGTGACAATGGGTCATTGTGATGTCATAATGGGCCATTGTGATGTCATAATGGGCCATTGTGACAATGGGTCATTGTGATGTCATAATGGGCCATTGTGACAATGGGTCATTGTGATGTCATAATGGACCATTGTGACAATGGGTCATTGTGATGTCATAATGGGTCATTGTGATGTCATAGTGGGTCATTGTGATGTCATAATGGGCTATTGTGACAATGGGTCATTGTGATGTCATAATGGGCCATTGTGACAATCGGTCATTGTGATGTCATAATGGGCCATTGTGACAATGGGTCATTGTGATGTCATAATGGGCCATTGTGATGTCATAATGGACCATTGTGACAATGGGTCATTGTGATGTCATAATGGACCATTGTGACAATGGGTCATTGTGATGTCATAATGGGCCATTGTGATGTCATAATGGGCCATTGTGACAATGGGCCATTGTGATGTCATAATGGACCATTGTGACAATGGGTCATTGTGATGTCATAATGGGCCATTGTGACAATGGGTCATTGTGATGTCATAATGGGCCATTGTGATGTCATAATGGGCCATTGTGACAATGGGTCATTGTGATGTCATAATGGGCCATTGTGACAATGGGTCATTGTGATGTCATAATGGACCATTGTGACAATGGGTCATTGTGATGTCATAATGGGTCATTGTGATGTCATAGTGGGTCATTGTGATGTCATAATGGGCTATTGTGACAATGGGTCATTGTGATGTCATAATGGGCCATTGTGACAATCGGTCATTGTGATGTCATAATGGGCCATTGTGACAATGGGTCATTGTGATGTCATAATGGGTCATTGTGATGTCATAATGGGCCATTGTGACAATGGGTCATTCTGATGTCATAATGGGTCATTCTGATGTCATAATGGGCCATTGTGATGTCATAATGGGTCATTGTGATGTCATAATGGGTCATTGTGATGTCATAGTGGGTCATTGTGATGTCATAATGGGCTATTGTGACAATGGGTCATTGTGATGTCATAATGGGCCATTGTGACAATCGGTCATTGTGATGTCATAATGGGCCATTGTGACAATGGGTCATTGTGATGTCATAATGGGCCATTGTGATGTCATAATGGACCATTGTGACAATGGGTCATTGTGATGTCATAATGGACCATTGTGACAATGGGTCATTGTGATGTCATAATGGGCCATTGTGATGTCATAATGGGCCATTGTGACAATGGGCCATTGTGATGTCATAATGGACCATTGTGACAATGGGTCATTGTGATGTCATAATGGGCCATTGTGACAATGGGTCATTGTGATGTCATAATGGGCCATTGTGATGTCATAATGGACCATTGTGACAATGGGTCATTGTGATGTCATAATGGACCATTGTGACAATGGGTCATTGTGATGTCATAATGGGCCATTGTGATGTCATAATGGGCCATTGTGACAATGGGCCATTGTGATGTCATAATGGACCATTGTGACAATGGGTCATTGTGATGTCATAATGGGCCATTGTGACAATGGGTCATTGTGATGTCATAATGGGCCATTGTGATGTCATAATGGGCCATTGTGACAATGGGTCATTGTGATGTCATAATGGGCCATTGTGACAATGGGTCATTGTGATGTCATAATGGACCATTGTGACAATGGGTCATTGTGATGTCATAATGGGTCATTGTGATGTCATAGTGGGTCATTGTGATGTCATAATGGGCTATTGTGACAATGGGTCATTGTGATGTCATAATGGGCCATTGTGACAATCGGTCATTGTGATGTCATAATGGGCCATTGTGACAATGGGTCATTGTGATGTCATAATGGGTCATTGTGATGTCATAATGGGCCATTGTGACAATGGGTCATTCTGATGTCATAATGGGTCATTCTGATGTCATAATGGGCCATTGTGATGTCATAATGGGTCATTGTGATGTCATAATGGGTCATTGTGATGTCATAATGGGCTATTGTGACAATGGGTCATTGTGATGTCATAATGGGCCATTGTGACAATCGGCCATTGTGATGTCATAATGGGCCATTGTGACAATTGGTCATTATGATGTCATAATGGGCCATTGTGATGTCATAATGGGCCATTGTGACAATGGGTCATTGTGATGTCATAATGGGCCATTGTGACAATGGGTCATTGTGATGTCATAATGGGCCATTGTGACAATGGGTCATTGTGATGTCAAAATGGGCCATTGTGACAATGGGTCAATGTGATGTCATAATGGGCTATTGTGACAATGGGTCATTGTGATGTCATAATGGGCCATTGTGACAATGGGTCATTGTGATGTCATAATGGGCCATTGTGATGTCATAATGGGCCATTGTGACAATGGGTTATTATGATGTCATAATGGGTCAATGTGATGTCATAATGGGCCCTTGTGACAATTGGTCATTATGATGTCATAATGGGTCATTGTGATGTCATAATGGACCATTGTGACAATGGGTCATTGTGTTTTCATAATGGGCCATTGTGATGTCATAATGGGCCATTGTGACAATGGGTCATTGTGATGTCATAATGGGCCATTGTGATGTCATAATGAGCCATTGTGACAATGGGTCATTGTGATGTCATAATGGGCCATTGTGACAATTGGTCATTATGATGTCATAATGGGTCATTGTGATGTCATAATGGGCCATTGTGACAATGGGTCATTGTGATGTCATAATGGGCCATTGTGATGTCATAATGGGCCATTGTGACAATGGGTCATTGTGATGTCATAATGGGCCATTGTGACAATTGGTCATTATGATGTCATAATGTGCCATTGTGATGTCATAATGGGCCATTGTGACAATGGGTCATTGTGATGTCATAATGGGCTATTGTGACAATGGGTCATTGTGATGTCATAATGGGCCATTGTGACAATTGGTCATTATGATGTCATAATGGGTCATTGTGATGTCATAATGGACCATTGTGACAATGGGTCATTGTGATGTCATAATGGGTCATTGTGATTTCATAATGGACCATTGTGACAATGGGTCATTGTGATGTCATAATGGGCCATTGTGATGTCATAATGGGCCATTGTGACAATGGGTCATTGTGATGTCATAATGGGCCATTGTGACAATGGGCCATTGTGATGTCATAATGGGCCATTGTGATGTCATAATGGGCCATTGTGACAATGGGTCATTGTGATGTCATAATGGGCCATTGTGACAATGGGTCATTGTGATGTCATAATGGGTCATTCTGATGTCATAATGGGTCATTGTGATGTCATAATGGGCTATTGTGACAATGGTTCATTATGATGTCATAATGGGTCATTGTGATGTCATAATGGGCTATTGTGACAATTGGTCATTGTGATGTCATAATGGGACCATTGTGATGTCATAATGGGCCATTGTGACAATGGGTCATTGTGATGTCATAATGGGTCATTGTGATGTCATAATGGGCCATTGTGACAATGGGTCATTATGATGTCATAATGGGTCATTCTGATGTCATAATGGGCCATTGTGATGTCATAATGGGTCATTGTGATGTCATAGTGGGTCATTGTGATGTCATAATGGGCTATTGTGACAATTGGTCATTATGATGTCATAATGTGCCATTGTGATGTCATAATGGGCCATTGTGACAATCGGTCATTGTGATGTCATAATGGGCCATTGTGACAATGGGTCATTCTGATGTCATAATGGGTCATTCTGATGTCATAATGGGCCATTGTGATGTCATAATGGGTCATTGTGATGTCATAATGGGTCATTGTGATGTCATAATGGGCTATTGTGACAATGGGTCATTGTGATGTCATAATGGGCCATTGTGACAATCGGCCATTGTGATGTCATAATGGGCCATTGTGACAATGGGTCATTGTGATGTCATAATGGGTCATTGTGACAATGGGTCATTGTGATGTCATAATGGGCCATTGTGATGTCATAATGTGCCATTGTGACAATGGGTCATTCTGATGTCATAATGGGTCATTCTGATGTCATAATGGGCCATTGTGATGTCATAATTGGTCATTGTGATGTCATAATGGGTCATTGTGATGTCAAAATGGGCCATTGTGACAATGGGTCAATGTGATGTCATAATGGGCTATTGTGACAATGGGTCATTGTGATGTCATAATGGGCCATTGTGACAATGGGTCATTGTGATGTCATAATGGGTCATTGTGATGTCATAATGGGCTATTGTGACAATGGGTCATTGTGATGTCATAATGGGACCATTGTGATGTCATAATGGGCCATTGTGACAATGGGTCATTGTGATGTCATAATGGGTCATTGTGATGTCATAATGGGCCATTGTGACAATGGGTCATTGTGATGTCATAATGGGTCATTGTGATGTCAAAATGGGCCATTGTGACAATGGGTCATTGTGATGTCATAATGGGCTATTGTGACAATGGTTCATTATGATGTCATAATGGGTCATTGTGATGTCATAATGGGCTATTGTGACAATTGGTCATTGTGATGTCATAATGGGACCATTGTGATGTCATAATGGGCCATTGTGACAATGGGTCATTGTGATGTCATAATTGGTCATTGTGATGTCATAATGGACCATTGTGACAATGGGTCATTGTGATGTCATAATGGGCCATTGTGACAATGGGTCATTGTGATGTCATAATGGGCCATTGTGATGTCATAATGGACCATTGTGACAATGGGCCATTGTGATGTCATAATGGGCCATTGTGACAATGGGTCATTGTGATGTCATAATGGGCCATTGTGATGTCATAATGGGCCATTGTGACAATGGGTCATTGTGATGTCATAATGGGCCATTGTGACAATGGGTCATTGTGATGTCATAATGGGCCATTGTGATGTCATAATGGGTCATTGTGACAATGGGTCATTGTGATGTCATAATGGGCCATTGTGACAATGGGTCATTGTGATGTCATAATGGGCCATTGTGATGTCATAATGGACCATTGTGACAATGGGTCATTGTGATGTCATAATGGACCATTGTGACAATGGGTCATTGTGATGTCATAATGGGCCATTGTGATGTCATAATGGGCCATTGTGACAATGGGCCATTGTGATGTCATAATGGACCATTGTGACAATGGGTCATTGTGATGTCATAATGGGCCATTGTGACAATGGGTCATTGTGATGTCATAATGGGCCATTGTGATGTCATAATGGACCATTGTGACAATGGGTCATTGTGATGTCATAATGGACCATTGTGACAATGGGTCATTGTGATGTCATAATGGGCCATTGTGATGTCATAATGGGCCATTGTGACAATGGGCCATTGTGATGTCATAATGGGCCATTGTGACAATGGGTCATTGTGATGTCATAATGGGCCATTGTGATGTCATAATGGGCCATTGTGACAATGGGTCATTGTGATGTCATAATGGGCCTTTGTGACAATGGGTCATTGTGATGTCATAATGGGCCATTGTGATGTCATAATGGGCCATTGTGACAATGGGTCATTGTGATGTCATAATGGGCCATTGTGACAATTGGTCATTATGATGTCATAATGTGCCATTGTGATGTCATAATGGGCCATTGTGACAATGGGTCATTGTGATGTCATAATGGGCCATTGTGACAATTGGTCATTGTGATGTCATAATGGGCCATTGTGACAATGGGTCATTGTGATGTCATAATGGGCCATTGTGATAATGGGTCATTGTGATGTCATAATGGGCCATTGTGACAATGGGTCATAGTGATGTCATAATGGGCCATTGTGACAATTGGTCATTATGATGTCATAATGGGCCATTGTGATGTCATAATGGGCCATTGTGACAATGGGTCATTGTGATGTCATAATGGGCCATTGTGATGTCATAATGGGCCATTGTGACAATGGGTCATTGTGATGTCATAATGGGCCATTGTGACAATGGGTCATTGTGATGTCATAATGGGCTATTGTGACAATGGGTCATTGTGATGTCATAATGGGACCATTGTGATGTCATAATGGGCCATTGTGACAATGGGTCATTGTGATGTCATAATGGGTCATTGTGATGTCATAATGGGCCATTGTGACAATGGGTCATTGTGATGTCATAATGGGCCATTGTGATGTCATAATGGGCCATTGTGACAATGGGCCATTGTGATGTCATAATGGGCCATTGTGACAATGGGTCATTGTGATGTCATAATGGGCCATTGTGACAATGGGTCATTGTGATGTCATAATGGGCCATTGTGATGTCATAATGGGCCATTGTGACAATGGGTCATTGTGATGTCATAATGGGCCATTGTGACAATGGGTCATTGTGATGTCATAATGGACCATTGTGACAATGGGTCATTGTGATGTCATAATGGGTCATTGTGATGTCATAGTGGGTCATTGTGATGTCATAATGGGCTATTGTGACAATGGGTCATTGTGATGTCATAATGGGCCATTGTGACAATGGGTCATTGTGATGTCATAATGGGCCATTGTGACAATGGGTCATTGTGATGTCTTAATGGGCCATCGTGACAATGGGTCATTGTGATGTCATAATGGGCCATTGTGATGTCATAATGGGTCATTGTGACAATGGGTCATTGTGATGTCATAATGGGTCATTGTGACAATGGGTCATTGTAATGTCATAATGGGCCATTGTGATGTCATAATGGGCCATTGTGACAATGGGTCAATGTGATGTCATAATGGGCCATTGTGACAATGTGTCATTGTGTTGTCATAATGGGCCATTGTGACAATGGGTCATTGTGAGGTAATAATGGGTCATTGTGATGTCATAATGGGCCATTGTGACAATGGGTCATTGTGATGTCATAATGGGTCATTGTGATGTCATAATGGGCCATTGTGACAATGGGTTATTGTGATGTCATAATGGGCCATTGTGACAATGGGTCATTGTGATGTCATAATGGGCCATTGTGATAATGGGTCATTGTGATGTCATAATGGGCCATTGTGATGTCATAATGGGCCATTGTGACAATGGGTCATTGTGATGTCATAATGGGCCATTGTGACAATTGGTCATTATGATGTCATAATGTGCCATTGTGATGTCATAATGGGCCATTGTGACAATGGGTCATTGTGATGTCATAATGGGCCATTGTGACAATTGGTCATTGTGATGTCATAATGGGCCATTGTGACAATGGGTCATTGTGATGTCATAATGGGCCATTGTGACAATGGGTCAATGTGATGTCATAATGAGCCATTGTGACAATGGGTCATTGTGATGTCATAATGGGCCATTGTGACAATTGGTCATTATGATGTCATAATGGGTCATTGTGATGTCATAATGGACCATTGTGACAATGGGTCATTGTGATGTCATAATGGGTCATTGTGATTTCATAATGGACCATTGTGACAATGGGTCATTGTGATGTCATAATGGGCCATTGTGATGTCATAATGGGCCATTGTGACAATGGGTCATTGTGATGTCATAATGGGCCATTGTGACAATGCGTCATTGTGATGTCATAATGGGCCATTGTGACAATGGGTCATTGTGATGTCATAATGGGCCATTGTGACAATTGGTCATTATGATGTCATAATGGGTCATTGTGATGTCATAATGGACCATTGTGACAATGGGCCATTGTGACAATGGGTCATTGTGATGTCATAATGGGCCATTGTGACAATGGGTCATTGTGATGTCATAATGGGCCATTGTGATGTCATAATGGGCCATTGTGACAATTGGTCATTATGATGTCATAATGGGTCATTTTGATGTCATAATGGACCATTGTGACAATGGGTCATTGTGATGTCATAATGGGTCATTTTGATGTCATAATGGGCCATTGTGACAATGGGTCATTGTGATGTCATAATGGGCCATTGTGACAATGGGTCATTGTGATGTCATAATGGGCCATTGTGACAATGGGTCATTGTGATGTCATAATGGGCCATTGTGATGTCATAATGGGCCATTGTGACAATGGGTCATTGTGATGTCATAATGGGTCATTGTGATGTCATAATGGGCCATTGTGACAATTGGTCATTATGATGTCATAATGGGTCATTGTGATGTCATAATGGGCCATTGTGACAATGGGTCATTGTGATGTCATAATGGACCATTGTGACAATGGGTCATTGTGATGTCATAATGGGCCATTGTGATGTCATAATGGGCCATTGTGACAATGGGTCATTGTGATGTCATAATGGGCCATTGTGACAATGGGTCATTGTGATGACATAATGGGCCATTGTGATGTCATAATGGGCCATTGTGACAATGGGTCATTGTGATGTCATAATGGGCCATTGTGACAATTGGTCATTATGATGTCATAATGTGCCATTGTGATGTCATAATGGGCCATTGTGACAATGGGTCATTGTGATGTCATAATGGGCCATTGTGATGTCATAATGGGCCATTGTGACAATGGGTTATTATGATGTCATAATGGGTCATTGTGATGTCATAATGGGCCATTGTGACAATGGGTTATTATGATGTCATAATGGGTCAATGTGATGTCATAATGGGCCAATGTGACAATTGGTCATTATGATGTCATAATGGGTCATTGTGATGTCATAATGGACCATTGTGACAATGGGTCATTGTGATTTCATAATGGGCCATTGTGATGTCATAATGGGTCATTGTTATGTCATAATGGGTCATTGTGATGACATAATGGGCTATTGTGACAATGGGTCATTGTGATGTCATAATGGGCCATTGTGACAATCGGCCATTGTGATGTCATAATGGGCCATTGTGACAATGGGTCATTGTGATGTCATAATGGGTCATTGTGACAATGGGTCATTGTGATGTCATAATGGGTCATTGTGATGTCATAATGGGCCATTGTGACAATGGGCCATTGTGATGTCATAATGGGCCATTGTGATGTCATAATGGGCCATTGTGACAATGGGTCATTGTGATGTCATAATGGGTCATTGTGATGTCATAATGGGCCATTGTGACAATGGGTCATTGTGATGTCATAATGGGTCAATGTGATGTCATAATGGGTTATTGTGACAATGGGTCATTGTGATGTCATAATGGGCCATTGTGACAATGGGTCATTGTGATGTCATAATGGGCCATTGTGACAATGGGTCATTGTGATGTCATAATGGGCCATTGTGACAATGGGTCATTGTGATGTCATAATGGGCCATTGTGACAATGGGTCATTGTGATGTCATAATGGGTCATTGTGATGTCATAATGGGCCATTGTGACAATGGGTCATTGTGATGTCATAATGGGCCATTGTGACAATGGGTCATTGTGATGTCATAATAGGCCATTGTGACAATGGGTCATTGTGATGTCATAATGGGCCATTGTGACAATGGGTTATTGTGATGTCATAATGGGTCATTGTGATGTAATAATGGGCCATTGTGATGTCATAATGGGCCATTGTGACAATGGGTCATTGTGATGTCATAATGGGTCATTGTGACAATGGGTCATTGTGATGTCATAATGGGTCATTGTGACAATGGGTCATTGTGATGTCATAATGGGCCATTGTGATGTCATAATGGGCCATTGTGACAATGGGTCATTGTGATGTCATAATGGGCCATTGTGACAATTGGTCATTGTGATGTCATAATGGGCCATTGTGACAATGGGTCATTGTGATGTCATAATGGGCCATTGTGACAATGGGTCATTGTGATGTCATAATGGGCTATTGTGACAATGGGTCATTGTGATGTCATAATGGGACCATTGTGATGTCATAATGGGCCATTGTGACAATGGGTCATTGTGATGTCATAATGGGTTATTGTGATGTCATAATGGGCCATTGTGACAATGGGTCATTGTGATGTCATAATGGGTCATTGTGATGTCAAAATGGGCCATTGTGACAATGGGTCATTGTGATGTCATAATGGGCTATTGTGACAATGGTTCATTATGATGTCATAATGGGTCATTGTGATGTCATAATGGGCTATTGTGACAATTGGTCATTGTGATGTCATAATGGGACCATTGTGATGTCATAATGGGCCATTGTGACAATGGGTCATTGTGATGTCATAATGGGTCATTGTGATGTCATAATGGGCCATTGTGACAATGGGTCATTATGATGTCATAATGGGTCATTCTGATGTCATAATGGGCCATTGTGATGTCATGATGGGTCATTGTGATGTCATAGTGGGTCATTGTGATGTCATAATGGGCTATTGTGACAATGGGTCATTGTGATGTCATAATGGGCCATTGTGACAATCGGCCATTGTGATGTCATAATGGGCCATTGTGACAATGGGTCATTGTGATGTCATAATGGGTCATTGTGATGTCATAATGGGCCATTGTGACAATGGGTCATTCTGATGTCATAATGGGTCATTCTGATGTCATAATGGGCCATTGTGATGTCATAATGGGTCATTGTGATGTCATAATGGGTCATTGTGATGTCATAATGGGCTATTGTGACAATGGGTCATTGTGATGTCATAATGGGCCATTGTGACAATGGGTCATTGTGATGTCATAATGGGCCATTGTGACAATGGGTCATTGTGATGTCATAATGGACCATTGTGACAATGGGTCATTGTGATGTCATAATGGGTCATTGTGATGTCATAGTGGGTCATTGTGATGTCATAATCGGCTATTGTGACAATGGGTCATTGTGATGTCATAATGGGCCATTGTGACAATCGGTCATTGTGATGTCATAATGGGCCATTGTGACAATGGGTCATTGTGATGTCATAATGGGTCATTGTGATGTCATAATGGGCCATTGTGACAATGGGTCATTCTGATGTCATAATGGGTCATTCTGATGTCATAATGGGCCATTGTGATGTCATAATGGGTCATTGTGATGTCATAATGGGTCATTGTGATGTCATAATGGGCTATTGTGACAATGGGTCATTGTGATGTCATAATGGGCCATTGTGATGTCATAATGGGCCATTGTGACAATGGGCCATTGTGATGTCATAATGGGCCATTGTGATGTCATAATGGGCCATTGTGACAATGGGTCATTATGATGTCATAATGGATCATTGTGATGTCATAATGGGCCATTGTGACAATGGGTCATTGTGATGTCATAATGGGCCATTGTGATGTCATAATGGGTCATTGTGACAATTGGTCATTATGATGTCATAATGGGCCATTATGACAATTGGTCATTGTGATGTCATAATGGGCCATTGTGACAATGGGTCATTGTGATGTCATAATGGGCCATTGTGACAATGGGTCAATGTGATGTCATAATGAGCCATTGTGACAATGGGTCATTGTGATGTCATAATGGGCCATTGTGACAATGGGTCATTGTGTTGTCATAATGGGCCATTGTGACAATGGGTCATTGTGATGTCATAATGGCCCATTGTGATGTCATAATGGGCCATTCTGACAATGGGTCATTGTGATGTCATAATGGGCCATTGTGATGTCATAATTGGCCATTGTGACAATGGGTCATTGTGATGTCATAATGGACCATTGTGACAATGGGTCATTGTGATGTCATAATGGGCCATTGTGATGTCATAATGGGCCATTGTGACAATGGGCCATTGTGATGTCATAATGGGCCATTGTGACAATGGGTCATTGTGATGTCATAATGGGCCATTGTGATGTCATAATGGGCCATTGTGACAATGGGTCATTGTGATGTCATAATGGGCCTTTGTGACAATGGGTCATTGTGATGTCATAATGGGCCATTGTGATGTCATAATGGGCCATTGTGACAATGGGTCATTGTGATGTCATAATGGGCCATTGTGACAATTGGTCATTATGATGTCATAATGTGCCTTTGTGATGTCATAATGGGCCATTGTGACAATGGGTCATTGTGATGTCATAATGGGCCATTGTGACAATTGGTCATTGTGATGTCATAATGGGCCATTGTGACAATAAGTCATTGTGATGTCATAATGGGCCATTGTGATAATGGGTCATTGTGATGTCATAATGGGCCATTGTGACAATGGGTCATAGTGATGTCATAATGGGCCATTGTGACAATTGGTCATTATGATGTCATAATGGGCCATTGTGATGTCATAATGGGCCATTGTGACAATGGGTCATTGTGATGTCATAATGGGCCATTGTGATGTCATAATGGGCCATTGTGACAATGGGTCATTGTGATGTCATAATGGGCCATTGTGACAATGGGTCATTGTGATGTCATAATGGGCTATTGTGACAATGGGTCATTGTGATGTCATAATGGGACCATTGTGATGTCATAATGGGCCATTGTGACAATGGGTCATTGTGATGTCATAATGGGTCATTGTGATGTCATAATGGGCCATTGTGACAATGGGTCATTGTGATGTCATAATGGGCCATTGTGATGTCATAATGGGCCATTGTGACAATGGGCCATTGTGATGTCATAATGGGCCATTGTGACAATGGGTCATTGTGATGTCATAATGGGCCATTGTGACAATGGGTCATTGTGATGTCATAATGGGCCATTGTGATGTCATAATGGGCCATTGTGACAATGGGTCATTGTGATGTCATAATGGGCCATTGTGACAATGGGTCATTGTGATGTCATAATGGACCATTGTGACAATGGGTCATTGTGATGTCATAATGGGTCATTGTGATGTCATAGTGGGTCATTGTGATGTCATAATGGGCTATTGTGACAATGGGTCATTGTGATGTCATAATGGGCCATTGTGACAATGGGTCATTGTGATGTCATAATGGGCCATTGTGACAATGGGTCATTGTGATGTCTTAATGGGCCATCGTGACAATGGGTCATTGTGATGTCATAATGGGCCATTGTGATGTCATAATGGGTCATTGTGACAATGGGTCATTGTGATGTCATAATGGGTCATTGTGACAATGGGTCATTGTAATGTCATAATGGGCCATTGTGATGTCATAATGGGCCATTGTGACAATGGGTCAATGTGATGTCATAATGGGCCATTGTGACAATGTGTCATTGTGTTGTCATAATGGGCCATTGTGACAATGGGTCATTGTGAGGTAATAATGGGTCATTGTGATGTCATAATGGGCCATTGTGACAATGGGTCATTGTGATGTCATAATGGGTCATTGTGATGTCATAATGGGCCATTGTGACAATGGGTTATTGTGATGTCATAATGGGCCATTGTGACAATGGGTCATTGTGATGTCATAATGGGCCATTGTGATAATGGGTCATTGTGATGTCATAATGGGCCATTGTGATGTCATAATGGGCCATTGTGACAATGGGTCATTGTGATGTCATAATGGGCCATTGTGACAATTGGTCATTATGATGTCATAATGTGCCATTGTGATGTCATAATGGGCCATTGTGACAATGGGTCATTGTGATGTCATAATGGGCCATTGTGACAATTGGTCATTGTGATGTCATAATGGGCCATTGTGACAATGGGTCATTGTGATGTCATAATGGGCCATTGTGACAATGGGTCAATGTGATGTCATAATGAGCCATTGTGACAATGGGTCATTGTGATGTCATAATGGGCCATTGTGACAATTGGTCATTATGATGTCATAATGGGTCATTGTGATGTCATAATGGACCATTGTGACAATGGGTCATTGTGATGTCATAATGGGTCATTGTGATTTCATAATGGACCATTGTGACAATGGGTCATTGTGATGTCATAATGGGCCATTGTGATGTCATAATGGGCCATTGTGACAATGGGTCATTGTGATGTCATAATGGGCCATTGTGACAATGCGTCATTGTGATGTCATAATGGGCCATTGTGACAATGGGTCATTGTGATGTCATAATGGGCCATTGTGACAATTGGTCATTATGATGTCATAATGGGTCATTGTGATGTCATAATGGACCATTGTGACAATGGGCCATTGTGACAATGGGTCATTGTGATGTCATAATGGGCCATTGTGACAATGGGTCATTGTGATGTCATAATGGGCCATTGTGATGTCATAATGGGCCATTGTGACAATTGGTCATTATGATGTCATAATGGGTCATTTTGATGTCATAATGGACCATTGTGACAATGGGTCATTGTGATGTCATAATGGGCCATTGTGATGTCATAATGGGCCATTGTGACAATGGGTCATTGTGATGTCATAATGGGCCATTGTGACAATGGGTCATTGTGATGTCATAATGGGCCATTGTGACAATGGGTCATTGTGATGTCATAATGGGCCATTGTGATGTCATAATGGGCCATTGTGACAATGGGTCATTGTGATGTCATAATGGGTCATTGTGATGTCATAATGGGCCATTGTGACAATTGGTCATTATGATGTCATAATGGGTCATTGTGATGTCATAATGGGCCATTGTGACAATGGGTCATTGTGATGTCATAATGGACCATTGTGACAATGGGTCATTGTGATGTCATAATGGGCCATTGTGATGTCATAATGGGCCATTGTGACAATGGGTCATTGTGATGTCATAATGGGCCATTGTGACAATGGGTCATTGTGATGTCATAATGGGCCATTGTGATGTCATAATGGGCCATTGTGACAATGGGTCATTGTGATGTCATAATGGGCCATTGTGACAATTGGTCATTATGATGTCATAATGTGCCATTGTGATGTCATAATGGGCCATTGTGACAATGGGTCATTGTGATGTCATAATGGGCCATTGTGATGTCATAATGGGCCATTGTGACAATGGGTTATTATGATGTCATAATGGGTCATTGTGATGTCATAATGGGCCATTGTGACAATGGGTTATTATGATGTCATAATGGGTCAATGTGATGTCATAATGGGCCAATGTGACAATTGGTCATTATGATGTCATAATGGGTCATTGTGATGTCATAATGGACCATTGTGACAATGGGTCATTGTGATTTCATAATGGGCCATTGTGATGTCATAATGGGTCATTGTTATGTCATAATGGGTCATTGTGATGACATAATGGGCTATTGTGACAATGGGTCATTGTGATGTCATAATGGGCCATTGTGACAATCGGCCATTGTGATGTCATAATGGGCCATTGTGACAATGGGTCATTGTGATGTCATAATGGGTCATTGTGACAATGGGTCATTGTGATGTCATAATGGGTCATTGTGATGTCATAATGGGCCATTGTGACAATGGGCCATTGTGATGTCATAATGGGCCATTGTGATGTCATAATGGGCCATTGTGACAATGGGTCATTGTGATGTCATAATGGGTCATTGTGATGTCATAATGGGCCATTGTGACAATGGGTCATTGTGATGTCATAATGGGTCAATGTGATGTCATAATGGGTTATTGTGACAATGGGTCATTGTGATGTCATAATGGGCCATTGTGACAATGGGTCATTGTGATGTCATAATGGGCCATTGTGACAATGGGTCATTGTGATGTCATAATGGGCCATTGTGACAATGGATCATTGTGATGTCATAATGGGCCATTGTGACAATGGGTCATTGTGATGTCATAATGGGTCATTGTGATGTCATAATGGGCCATTGTGACAATGGGTCATTGTGATGTCATAATGGGCCATTGTGACAATGGGTCATTGTGATGTCATAATAGGCCATTGTGACAATGGGTCATTGTGATGTCATAATGGGCCATTGTGACAATGGGTTATTGTGATGTCATAATGGGTCATTGTGATGTAATAATGGGCCATTGTGATGTCATAATGGGCCATTGTGACAATGGGTCATTGTGATGTCATAATGGGTCATTGTGACAATGGGTCATTGTGATGTCATAATGGGTCATTGTGACAATGGGTCATTGTGATGTCATAATGGGCCATTGTGATGTCATAATGGGCCATTGTGACAATGGGTCATTGTGATGTCATAATGGGCCATTGTGACAATTGGTCATTGTGATGTCATAATGGGCCATTGTGACAATGGGTCATTGTGATGTCATAATGGGCCATTGTGACAATGGGTCATTGTGATGTCATAATGGGCTATTGTGACAATGGGTCATTGTGATGTCATAATGGGACCATTGTGATGTCATAATGGGCCATTGTGACAATGGGTCATTGTGATGTCATAATGGGTTATTGTGATGTCATAATGGGCCATTGTGACAATGGGTCATTGTGATGTCATAATGGGTCATTGTGATGTCAAAATGGGCCATTGTGACAATGGGTCATTGTGATGTCATAATGGGCTATTGTGACAATGGTTCATTATGATGTCATAATGGGTCATTGTGATGTCATAATGGGCTATTGTGACAATTGGTCATTGTGATGTCATAATGGGACCATTGTGATGTCATAATGGGCCATTGTGACAATGGGTCATTGTGATGTCATAATGGGTCATTGTGATGTCATAATGGGCCATTGTGACAATGGGTCATTATGATGTCATAATGGGTCATTCTGATGTCATAATGGGCCATTGTGATGTCATGATGGGTCATTGTGATGTCATAGTGGGTCATTGTGATGTCATAATGGGCTATTGTGACAATGGGTCATTGTGATGTCATAATGGGCCATTGTGACAATCGGCCATTGTGATGTCATAATGGGCCATTGTGACAATGGGTCATTGTGATGTCATAATGGGTCATTGTGATGTCATAATGGGCCATTGTGACAATGGGTCATTCTGATGTCATAATGGGTCATTCTGATGTCATAATGGGCCATTGTGATGTCATAATGGGTCATTGTGATGTCATAATGGGTCATTGTGATGTCATAATGGGCTATTGTGACAATGGGTCATTGTGATGTCATAATGGGCCATTGTGACAATGGGTCATTGTGATGTCATAATGGGCCATTGTGACAATGGGTCATTGTGATGTCATAATGGACCATTGTGACAATGGGTCATTGTGATGTCATAATGGGTCATTGTGATGTCATAGTGGGTCATTGTGATGTCATAATCGGCTATTGTGACAATGGGTCATTGTGATGTCATAATGGGCCATTGTGACAATCGGTCATTGTGATGTCATAATGGGCCATTGTGACAATGGGTCATTGTGATGTCATAATGGGTCATTGTGATGTCATAATGGGCCATTGTGACAATGGGTCATTCTGATGTCATAATGGGTCATTCTGATGTCATAATGGGCCATTGTGATGTCATAATGGGTCATTGTGATGTCATAATGGGTCATTGTGATGTCATAATGGGCTATTGTGACAATGGGTCATTGTGATGTCATAATGGGCCATTGTGATGTCATAATGGGCCATTGTGACAATGGGCCATTGTGATGTCATAATGGGCCATTGTGATGTCATAATGGGCCATTGTGACAATGGGTCATTATGATGTCATAATGGATCATTGTGATGTCATAATGGGCCATTGTGACAATGGGTCATTGTAATGTCATAATGGGTCATTGTGATGTCATAATGGACCATTGTGACAATGGGTCATTGTGATGTCATAATGGGCCATTGTGATGTCATAATGGGCCATTGTGACAATGGGCCATTGTGATGTCATAATGGACCATTGTGACAATGGGTCATTGTGATGTCATAATGGGCCATTGTGACAATGGGTCATTGTGATGTCATAATGGGCCATTGTGATGTCATAATGGACCATTGTGACAATGGGTCATTGTGATGTCATAATGGGCCATTGTGACAATGGGTCATTGTGATGTCATAATGGGTCATTGTGATGTCATAATGGGCCATTGTGACAATGGGTCATTGTGATGTCAAAATGGGCCATTGTGACAATGGGTCAATGTGATGTCATAATGGGCTATTGTGACAATGGGTCATTGTGATGTCATAATGGGCCATTGTGACAATGGGTCATTGTGATGTCATAATGGGTCATTGTGATGTCATAATGGGCTATTGTGACAATGGGTCATTGTGATGTCATAATGGGACCATTGTGATGTCATAATGGGCCATTGTGACAATGGGTCATTGTGATGTCATAATGGGTCATTGTGATGTCATAATGGGCCATTGTGACAATGGGTCATTGTGATGTCATAATGGGTCATTGTGATGTCAAAATGGGCCATTGTGACAATGGGTCATTGTGATGTCATAATGGGCTATTGTGACAATGGTTCATTATGATGTCATAATGGGTCATTGTGATGTCATAATGGGCTATTGTGACAATTGGTCATTGTGATGTCATAATGGGACCATTGTGATGTCATAATGGGCCATTGTGACAATGGGTCATTGTGATGTCATAATGGGTCATTGTGATGTCATAATGGACCATTGTGACAATGGGTCATTGTGATGTCATAATGGGCCATTGTGACAATGGGTCATTGTGATGTCATAATGGGCCATTGTGATGTCATAATGGACCATTGTGACAATGGGTCATTGTGATGTCATAATGGACCATTGTGACAATGGGTCATTGTGATGTCATAATGGGCCATTGTGATGTCATAATGGGCCATTGTGACAATGGGCCATTGTGATGTCATAATGGACCATTGTGACAATGGGTCATTGTGATGTCATAATGGGCCATTGTGACAATGGGTCATTGTGATGTCATAATGGGCCATTGTGATGTCATAATGGACCATTGTGACAATGGGTCATTGTGATGTCATAATGGACCATTGTGACAATGGGTCATTGTGATGTCATAATGGGCCATTGTGATGTCATAATGGGCCATTGTGACAATGGGCCATTGTGATGTCATAATGGGCCATTGTGACAATGGGTCATTGTGATGTCATAATGGGCCATTGTGATGTCATAATGGGCCATTGTGACAATGGGTCATTGTGATGTCATAATGGGCCATTGTGACAATGGGTCATTGTGATGTCATAATGGACCATTGTGACAATGGGTCATTGTGATGTCATAATGGGTCATTGTGATGTCATAGTGGGTCATTGTGATGTCATAATGGGCTATTGTGACAATGGGTCATTGTGATGTCATAATGGGCCATTGTGACAATCGGTCATTGTGATGTCATAATGGGCCATTGTGACAATGGGTCATTGTGATGTCATAATGGGTCATTGTGATGTCATAATGGGCCATTGTGACAATGGGTCATTCTGATGTCATAATGGGTCATTCTGATGTCATAATGGGCCATTGTGATGTCATAATGGGTCATTGTGATGTCATAATGGGTCATTGTGATGTCATAATGGGCTATTGTGACAATGGGTCATTGTGATGTCATAATGGGCCATTGTGACAATCGGCCATTGTGATGTCATAATGGGCCATTGTGACAATGGGTTATTGTGATGTCATAATGGGCCATTGTGACAATGGGTCATTGTGATGTCATAATGGGCCATTGTGATAATGGGTCATTGTGATGTCATAATGGGCCATTGTGATGTCATAATGGGCCATTGTGACAATGGGTCATTGTGATGTCATAATGGGCCATTGTGACAATGGGTCATTGTGATGTCATAATGTGCCATTGTGATGTCATAATGGGCCATTGTGACAATGGGTCATTGTGATGTCATAATGGGCCATTGTGACAATGGGTCATTGTGATGTCATAATGGGTCATTGTGATGTCATAATGGGCCATTGTGACAATGGGTTATTGTGATGTCATAATGGGCCATTGTGACAATGGGTCATTGTGATGTCATAATGGGCCATTGTGATAATGGGTCATTGTGATGTCATAATGGGCCATTGTGATGTCATAATGGGCCATTGTGACAATGGGTCAATGTGATGTCATAATGGGCCATTGTGACAATGTGTCATTGTGTTGTCATAATGGGCCATTGTGACAATGGGTCATTGTGAGGTAATAATGGGTCATTGTGATGTCATAATGGGCCATTGTGACAATGGGTCATTGTGATGTCATAATGGGTCATTGTGATGTCATAATGGGCCATTGTGACAATGGGTTATTGTGATGTCATAATGGGCCATTGTGACAATGGGTCATTGTGATGTCATAATGGGCCATTGTGATAATGGGTCATTGTGATGTCATAATGGGCCATTGTGATGTCATAATGGGCCATTGTGATGTCATAATGGGCCATTGTGACAATGGGTCATTGTGATGTCATAATGGGCCATTGTGACAATTGGTCATTATGATGTCATAATGTGCCATTGTGATGTCATAATGGGCCATTGTGACAATGGGTCATTGTGATGTCATAATGGGCCATTGTGACAATTGGTCATTGTGATGTCATAATGGGCCATTGTGACAATGGGTCATTGTGATGTCATAATGGGCCATTGTGATGTCATAATGGACCATTGTGACAATGGGTCATTGTGATGTCATAATGGACCATTGTGACAATGGGTCATTGTGATGTCATAATGGGCCATTGTGATGTCATAATGGGCCATTGTGACAATGGGCCATTGTGATGTCATAATGGACCATTGTGACAATGGGTCATTGTGATGTCATAATGGGCCATTGTGACAATGGGTCATTGTGATGTCATAATGGGCCATTGTGATGTCATAATGGACCATTGTGACAATGGGTCATTGTGATGTCATAATGGACCATTGTGACAATGGGTCATTGTGATGTCATAATGGGCCATTGTGATGTCATAATGGGCCATTGTGACAATGGGCCATTGTGATGTCATAATGGGCCATTGTGACAATGGGTCATTGTGATGTCATAATGGGCCATTGTGATGTCATAATGGGCCATTGTGACAATGGGTCATTGTGATGTCATAATGGGCCATTGTGACAATGGGTCATTGTGATGTCATAATGGACCATTGTGACAATGGGTCATTGTGATGTCATAATGGGTCATTGTGATGTCATAGTGGGTCATTGTGATGTCATAATGGGCTATTGTGACAATGGGTCATTGTGATGTCATAATGGGCCATTGTGACAATCGGTCATTGTGATGTCATAATGGGCCATTGTGACAATGGGTCATTGTGATGTCATAATGGGTCATTGTGATGTCATAATGGGCCATTGTGACAATGGGTCATTCTGATGTCATAATGGGTCATTCTGATGTCATAATGGGCCATTGTGATGTCATAATGGGTCATTGTGATGTCATAATGGGTCATTGTGATGTCATAATGGGCTATTGTGACAATGGGTCATTGTGATGTCATAATGGGCCATTGTGACAATCGGCCATTGTGATGTCATAATGGGCCATTGTGACAATTGGTCATTATGATGTCATAATGGGCCATTGTGATGTCATAATGGGCCATTGTGACAATGGGTCATTGTGATGTCATAATGGGCCATTGTGACAATGGGTCATTGTGATGTCATAATGGGCCATTGTGACAATGGGTCATTGTGATGTCAAAATGGGCCATTGTGACAATGGGTCAATGTGATGTCATAATGGGCTATTGTGACAATGGGTCATTGTGATGTCATAATGGGCCATTGTGACAATGGGTCATTGTGATGTCATAATGGGCCATTGTGATGTCATAATGGGCTATTGTGACAATGGGTCATTGTGATGTCATAATGGGACCATTGTGATGTCATAATGGGCCATTGTGACAATGGGTCATTGTGATGTCATAATGGGTCATTGTGATGTCATAATGGGTCATTGTGATGTCATAGTGGGTCATTGTGATGTCATAATGGGCTATTGTGACAATGGGTCATTGTGATGTCATAATGGGCCATTGTGACAATCGGTCATTGTGATGTCATAATGGGCCATTGTGACAATGGGTCATTGTGATGTCATAATGGGTCATTGTGATGTCATAATGGGCCATTGTGACAATGGGTCATTCTGATGTCATAATGGGTCATTCTGATGTCATAATGGGCCATTGTGATGTCATAATGGGTCATTGTGATGTCATAATGGGTCATTGTGATGTCATAATGGGCTATTGTGACAATGGGTCATTGTGATGTCATAATGGGCCATTGTGACAATCGGCCATTGTGATGTCATAATGGGCCATTGTGACAATTGGTCATTATGATGTCATAATGGGCCATTGTGATGTCATAATGGGCAATTGTGACAATGGGTCATTGTGATGTCATAATGGGCCATTGTGACAATGGGTCAATGTGATGTCATAATGAGCCATTGTTACAATGGGTCATTGTGATGTCATAATGGGCCATTGTGACAATGGGTCATTGTGATGTCATAATGGGCCATTGTGATGTCATAATGGGCCATTGTGACAATGGGTCATTGTGATGTCATAATGGGCCATTGTGACAATGGGTCATTGTGATGTCATAATGGGCCATTGTGATGTCATAATGGGTCATTGTGACAATGGGTCATTGTGATGTCATAATGGGCCATTGTGACAATGGGTCATTGTGATGTCATAATGGGCCATTGTGATGTCATAATGGACCATTGTGACAATGGGTCATTGTGATGTCATAATGGACCATTGTGACAATGGGTCATTGTGATGTCATAATGGGCCATTGTGATGTCATAATGGGCCATTGTGACAATGGGCCATTGTGATGTCATAATGGACCATTGTGACAATGGGTCATTGTGATGTCATAATGGGCCATTGTGACAATGGGTCATTGTGATGTCATAATGGGCCATTGTGATGTCATAATGGACCATTGTGACAATGGGTCATTGTGATGTCATAATGGACCATTGTGACAATGGGTCATTGTGATGTCATAATGGGCCATTGTGATGTCATAATGGGCCATTGTGACAATGGGCCATTGTGATGTCATAATGGGCCATTGTGACAATGGGTCATTGTGATGTCATAATGGGCCATTGTGATGTCATAATGGGCCATTGTGACAATGGGTCATTGTGATGTCATAATGGGCCATTGTGACAATGGGTCATTGTGATGTCATAATGGACCATTGTGACAATGGGTCATTGTGATGTCATAATGGGTCATTGTGATGTCATAGTGGGTCATTGTGATGTCATAATGGGCTATTGTGACAATGGGTCATTGTGATGTCATAATGGGCCATTGTGACAATCGGTCATTGTGATGTCATAATGGGCCATTGTGACAATGGGTCATTGTGATGTCATAATGGGTCATTGTGATGTCATAATGGGCCATTGTGACAATGGGTCATTCTGATGTCATAATGGGTCATTCTGATGTCATAATGGGCCATTGTGATGTCATAATGGGTCATTGTGATGTCATAATGGGTCATTGTGATGTCATAATGGGCTATTGTGACAATGGGTCATTGTGATGTCATAATGGGCCATTGTGACAATCGGCCATTGTGATGTCATAATGGGCCATTGTGACAATGGGTTATTGTGATGTCATAATGGGCCATTGTGACAATGGGTCATTGTGATGTCATAATGGGCCATTGTGATAATGGGTCATTGTGATGTCATAATGGGCCATTGTGATGTCATAATGGGCCATTGTGACAATGGGTCATTGTGATGTCATAATGGGCCATTGTGACAATGGGTCATTGTGATGTCATAATGTGCCATTGTGATGTCATAATGGGCCATTGTGACAATGGGTCATTGTGATGTCATAATGGGCCATTGTGACAATGGGTCATTGTGATGTCATAATGGGTCATTGTGATGTCATAATGGGCCATTGTGACAATGGGTTATTGTGATGTCATAATGGGCCATTGTGACAATGGGTCATTGTGATGTCATAATGGGCCATTGTGATAATGGGTCATTGTGATGTCATAATGGGCCATTGTGATGTCATAATGGGCCATTGTGACAATGGGTCATTGTGATGTCATAATGGGCCATTGTGACAATGTGTCATTGTGTTGTCATAATGGGCCATTGTGACAATGGGTCATTGTGAGGTAATAATGGGTCATTGTGATGTCATAATGGGCCATTGTGACAATGGGTCATTGTGATGTCATAATGGGTCATTGTGATGTCATAATGGGCCATTGTGACAATGGGTTATTGTGATGTCATAATGGGCCATTGTGACAATGGGTCATTGTGATGTCATAATGGGCCATTGTGATAATGGGTCATTGTGATGTCATAATGGGCCATTGTGATGTCATAATGGGCCATTGTGACAATGGGTCATTGTGATGTCATAATGGGCCATTGTGACAATTGGTCATTATGATGTCATAATGTGCCATTGTGATGTCATAATGGGCCATTGTGACAATGGGTCATTGTGATGTCATAATGGGCCATTGTGACAATTGGTCATTGTGATGTCATAATGGGCCATTGTGACAATGGGTCATTGTGATGTCATAATGGGCCATTGTGATGTCATAATGGACCATTGTGACAATGGGTCATTGTGATGTCATAATGGACCATTGTGACAATGGGTCATTGTGATGTCATAATGGGCCATTGTGATGTCATAATGGGCCATTGTGACAATGGGCCATTGTGATGTCATAATAGACCATTGTGACAATGGGTCATTGTGATGTCATAATGGGCCATTGTGACAATGGGTCATTGTGATGTCATAATGGGCCATTGTGATGTCATAATGGACCATTGTGACAATGGGTCATTGTGATGTCATAATGGACCATTGTGACAATGGGTCATTGTGATGTCATAATGGGCCATTGTGATGTCATAATGGGCCATTGTGACAATGGGCCATTGTGATGTCATAATGGGCCATTGTGACAATGGGTCATTGTGATGTCATAATGGGCCATTGTGATGTCATAATGGGCCATTGTGACAATGGGTCATTGTGATGTCATAATGGGCCATTGTGACAATGGGTCATTGTGATGTCATAATGGACCATTGTGACAATGGGTCATTGTGATGTCATAATGGGTCATTGTGATGTCATAGTGGGTCATTGTGATGTCATAATGGGCTATTGTGACAATGGGTCATTGTGATGTCATAATGGGCCATTGTGACAATCGGTCATTGTGATGTCATAATGGGCCATTGTGACAATGGGTCATTGTAATGTCATAATGGGTCATTGTGATGTCATAATGGGCCATTGTGACAATGGGTCATTCTGATGTCATAATGGGTCATTCTGATGTCATAATGGGCCATTGTGATGTCATAATGGGTCATTGTGATGTCATAATGGGTCATTGTGATGTCATAATGGGCTATTGTGACAATGGGTCATTGTGATGTCATAATGGGCCATTGTGACAATCGGCCATTGTGATGTCATAATGGGCCATTGTGACAATGGGTCATTATGATGTCATAATGGGCCATTGTGATGTCATAATGGGCCATTGTGACAATGGGTCATTGTGATGTCATAATGGGCCATTGTGACAATGGGTCATTGTGATGTCATAATGGGCCATTGTGACAATGGGTCATTGTGATGTCAAAATGGGCCATTGTGACAATGGGTCAATGTGATGTCATAATGGGCTATTGTGACAATGGGTCATTGTGATGTCATAATGGGCCATTGTGACAATGGGTCATTGTGATGTCATAATGGGCCATTGTGATGTCATAATGGGCTATTGTGACAATGGGTCATTGTGATGTCATAATGGGACCATTGTGATGTCATAATGGGCCATTGTGACAATGGGTCATTGTGATGTCATAATGGGTCATTGTGATGTCATAGTGGGTCATTGTGATGTCATAATGGGCTATTGTGACAATGGGTCATTGTGATGTCATAATGGGCCATTGTGACAATCGGTCATTGTGATGTCATAATGGGCCATTGTGACAATGGGTCATTGTGATGTCATAATGGGTCATTGTGATGTCATAATGGGCCATTGTGACAATGGGTCATTCTGATGTCATAATGGGTCATTCTGATGTCATAATGGGCCATTGTGATGTCATAATGGGTCATTGTGATGTCATAATGGGTCATTGTGATGTCATAATGGGCTATTGTGACAATGGGTCATTGTGATGTCATAATGGGCCATTGTGACAATCGGCCATTGTGATGTCATAATGGGCCATTGTGACAATTGGTCATTATGATGTCATAATGGGCCATTGTGATGTCATAATGGGCCATTGTGACAATGGGTCATTGTGATGTCATAATGGGCCATTGTGACAATGGGTCAATGTGATGTCATAATGAGCCATTGTGACAATGGGTCATTGTGATGTCATAATGGGCCATTGTGACAATGGGTCATTGTGATGTCATAATGGGCCATTGTGATGTCATAATGGGCCATTGTGACAATGGGTCATTGTGATGTCATAATGGGCCATTGTGACAATGGGTCATTGTGATGTCATAATGGGCCATTGTGATGTCATAATGGGTCATTGTGACAATGGGTCATTGTGATGTCATAATGGGCCATTGTGACAATGGGTCATTGTGATGTCATAATGGGCCATTGTGATGTCATAATGGACCATTGTGACAATGGGTCATTGTGATGTCATAATGGACCATTGTGACAATGGGTCATTGTGATGTCATAATGGGCCATTGTGATGTCATAATGGGCCATTGTGACAATGGGCCATTGTGATGTCATAATGGACCATTGTGACAATGGGTCATTGTGATGTCATAATGGGCCATTGTGACAATGGGTCATTGTGATGTCATAATGGGCCATTGTGATGTCATAATGGATCATTGTGACAATGGGTCATTGTGATGTCATAATGGACCATTGTGACAATGGGTCATTGTGATGTCATAATGGGCCATTGTGATGTCATAATGGGCCATTGTGACAATGGGTCATTGTGATGTCATAATGGGCCATTGTGATGTCATAATGGGCCATTGTGACAATGGGTCATTGTGATGTCATAATGGGCCATTGTGACAATGGGTCATTGTGATGTCATAATGGGCCATTGTGATGTCATAATGGGCCATTGTGACAATGGGTCATTGTGATGTCATAATGGGCCATTGTGACAATTGGTCATTATGATGTCATAATGTGCCATTGTGATGTCATAATGGGCCATTGTGACAATGGGTCATTGTGATGTCATAATGGGCCATTGTGACAATTGGTCATTGTGATGTCATAATGGGCCATTGTGACAATGGGTCATTGTGATGTCATAATGGGCCATTGTGACAATGGGTCAATGTGATGTCATAATGAGCCATTGTGACAATGGGTCATTGTGATGTCATAATGGCCATTGTGACAATTGGTCATTATGATGTCATAATGGGTCATTGTGATGTCATAATGGACCATTGTGACAATGGGTCATTGTGATGTCATAATGGGCCATTGTGATGTCATAATGGGCCATTGTGACAATGGGTCATTGTGATGTCATAATGGGCCATTGTGACAATGGGTCATTGTGATGTCATAATGGGCTATTGTGACAATGGGTCATTGTGATGTCATAATGGGACCATTGTGATGTCATAATGGGCCATTGTGACAATGGGTCATTGTGATGTCATAATGGGTCATTGTGATGTCATAATGGGCCATTGTGACAATGGGTCATTGTGATGTCATAATGGGCCATTGTGATGTCATAATGGGCCATTGTGACAATGGGCCATTGTGATGTCATAATGGGCCATTGTGACAATGGGTCATTGTGATGTCATAATGGGCCATTGTGATGTCATAATGGTCCATTGTGACAATGGGTCATTGTGATGTCATAATGGGCCATTGTGACAATGGGTCATTGTGATGTCATAATGGACCATTGTGACAATGGGTCATTGTGATGTCATAATGGGTCATTGTGATGTCATAGTGGGTCATTGTGATGTCATAATGGGCTATTGTGACAATGGGTCATTGTGATGTCATAATGGGCCATTGTGACAATCGGTCATTGTGATGTCATAATGGGCCATTGTGACAATGGGTCATTGTGATGTCATAATGGGTCATTGTGATGTCATAATGGGCCATTGTGACAATGGGTCATTCTGATGTCATAATGGGTCATTCTGATGTCATAATGGGCCATTGTGATGTCATAATGGGTCATTGTGATGTCATAATGGGTCATTGTGATGTCATAATGGGCTATTGTGACAATGGGTCATTGTGATGTCATAATGGGCCATTGTGACAATCGGCCATTGTGATGTCATAATGGGCCATTGTGACAATTGGTCATTATGATGTCATAATGGGCCATTGTGATGTCATAATGGGCCATTGTGACAATGGGTCATTGTGATGTCATAATGGGCCATTGTGACAATGGGTCATTGTGATGTCATAATGGGCCATTGTGACAATGGGTCATTGTGATGTCAAAATGGGCCATTGTGACAATGGGTCAATGTGATGTCATAATGGGCTATTGTGACAATGGGTCATTGTGATGTCATAATGGGCCATTGTGACAATGGGTCATTGTGATATCATAATGGGTCATTGTGATGTCATAATGGGCTATTGTGACAATGGGTCATTGTGATGTCATAATGGGACCATTGTGATGTCATAATGGGCCATTGTGACAATGGGTCATTGTGATGTCATAATGGGTCATTGTGATGTCATAATGGGTCATTGTGATGTCAAAATGGGCCATTGTGACAATGGGTCATTGTGATGTCATAATGGGCTATTGTGACAATGGTTCATTATGATGTCATAATGGGTCATTGTGATGTCATAATGGGCTATTGTGACAATTGGTCATTGTGATGTCATAATGGGACCATTGTGATGTCATAATGGGCCATTGTGACAATGGGTCATTGTGATGTCATAATGGGTCATTGTGATGTCATAATGGACCTTTGTGACAATGGGTCATTGTCATGTCATAATGGGCCATTGTGACAATGGGTCATTGTGATGTCATAATGGGCCATTGTGATGTCATAATGGACCATTGTGACAATGGGTCATTGTGATGTCATAATGGACCATTGTGACAATGGGTCATTGTGATGTCATAATGGGCCATTGTGACAATTGGTCATTATGATGCCATAATGTGCCATTGTGATGTCATAATGGGCCATTGTGACAATGGGTCATTGTGATGTCATAATGGGCCATTGTGACAATTGGTCATTGTGATGTCATAATGGGCCATTGTGACAATGGGTCATTGTGATGTCATAATGGGCCAATGTGACAATGGGTCATTGTGATGTCATAATGGGCCATTGTGACAATGGGTCAATGTGATGTCATAATGAGCCATTGTGACAATGGGTCATTGTGATGTCATAATGGGCCATTGTGACAATTGGTCATTATGATGTCATAATGGGTCATTGTGATGTCATAATGGACCATTGTGACAATGGGTCATTGTGATGTCATAATGGGCCATTGTGATGTCATAATGGGCCATTGTGACAATGGGTCATTGTGATGTCATAATGGGCCATTGTGACAATGGGTCATTGTGATGTCATAATGGGCTATTGTGACAATGGGTCATTGTGATGTCATAATGGGACCATTGTGATGTCATAATGGGCCATTGTGACAATGGGTCATTGTGATGTCATAATGGGTCATTGTGATGTCATAATGGGCCATTGTGACAATGGGTCATTGTGATGTCATAATGGGCCATTGTGATGTCATAATGGGCCATTGTGACAATGGGCCATTGTGATGTCATAATGGGCCATTGTGACAATGGGTCATTGTGATGTCATAATGGGCCATTGTGATGTCATAATGGGCCATTGTGACAATGGGTCATTGTGATGTCATAATGGGCCATTGTGACAATGGGTCATTGTGATGTCATAATGGACCATTGTGACAATGGGTCATTGTGATGTCATAATGGGTCATTGTGATGTCATAGTGGGTCATTGTGATGTCATAATGGGCTATTGTGACAATGGGTCATTGTGATGTCATAATGGGCCATTGTGACAATCGGTCATTGTGATGTCATAATGGGCCATTGTGACAATGGGTCATTGTGATGTCATAATGGGCCATTGTGATGTCATAATGGACCATTGTGACAATGGGTCATTGTGATGTCATAATGGACCATTGTGACAATGGGTCATTGTGATGTCATAATGGGCCATTGTGATGTCATAATGGGCCATTGTGACAATGGGCCATTGTGATGTCATAATGGACCATTGTGACAATGGGTCATTGTGATGTCATAATGGGCCATTGTGACAATGGGTCATTGTGATGTCATAATGGGCCATTGTGATGTCATAATGGGCCATTGTGACAATGGGTCATTGTGATGTCATAATGGGCCATTGTGACAATGGGTCATTGTGATGTCATAATGGACCATTGTGACAATGGGTCATTGTGATGTCATAATGGGTCATTGTGATGTCATAGTGGGTCATTGTGATGTCATAATGGGCTATTGTGACAATGGGTCATTGTGATGTCATAATGGGCCATTGTGACAATCGGTCATTGTGATGTCATAATGGGCCATTGTGACAATGGGTCATTGTGATGTCATAATGGGTCATTGTGATGTCATAATGGGCCATTGTGACAATGGGTCATTCTGATGTCATAATGGGTCATTCTGATGTCATAATGGGCCATTGTGATGTCATAATGGGTCATTGTGATGTCATAATGGGTCATTGTGATGTCATAGTGGGTCATTGTGATGTCATAATGGGCTATTGTGACAATGGGTCATTGTGATGTCATAATGGGCCATTGTGACAATCGGTCATTGTGATGTCATAATGGGCCATTGTGACAATGGGTCATTGTGATGTCATAATGGGCCATTGTGATGTCATAATGGACCATTGTGACAATGGGTCATTGTGATGTCATAATGGACCATTGTGACAATGGGTCATTGTGATGTCATAATGGGCCATTGTGATGTCATAATGGGCCATTGTGACAATGGGCCATTGTGATGTCATAATGGACCATTGTGACAATGGGTCATTGTGATGTCATAATGGGCCATTGTGACAATGGGTCATTGTGATGTCATAATGGGCCATTGTGATGTCATAATGGACCATTGTGACAATGGGTCATTGTGATGTCATAATGGACCATTGTGACAATGGGTCATTGTGATGTCATAATGGGCCATTGTGATGTCATAATGGGCCATTGTGACAATGGGCCATTGTGATGTCATAATGGACCATTGTGACAATGGGTCATTGTGATGTCATAATGGGCCATTGTGACAATGGGTCATTGTGATGTCATAATGGGCCATTGTGATGTCATAATGGGCCATTGTGACAATGGGTCATTGTGATGTCATAATGGGCCATTGTGACAATGGGTCATTGTGATGTCATAATGGACCATTGTGACAATGGGTCATTGTGATGTCATAATGGGTCATTGTGATGTCATAGTGGGTCATTGTGATGTCATAATGGGCTATTGTGACAATGGGTCATTGTGATGTCATAATGGGCCATTGTGACAATCGGTCATTGTGATGTCATAATGGGCCATTGTGACAATGGGTCATTGTGATGTCATAATGGGTCATTGTGATGTCATAATGGGCCATTGTGACAATGGGTCATTCTGATGTCATAATGGGTCATTCTGATGTCATAATGGGCCATTGTGATGTCATAATGGGTCATTGTGATGTCATAATGGGTCATTGTGATGTCATAATGGGCTATTGTGACAATGGGTCATTGTGATGTCATAATGGGCCATTGTGACAATCGGCCATTGTGATGTCATAATGGGCCATTGTGACAATTGGTCATTATGATGTCATAATGGGCCATTGTGATGTCATAATGGGCCATTGTGACAATGGGTCATTGTGATGTCATAATGGGCCATTGTGACAATGGGTCATTGTGATGTCATAATGGGCCATTGTGACAATGGGTCATTGTGATGTCAAAATGGGCCATTGTGACAATGGGTCAATGTGATGTCATAATGGGCTATTGTGACAATGGGTCATTGTGATGTCATAATGGGCCATTGTGACAATGGGTCATTGTGATGTCATAATGGGCCATTGTGATGTCATAATGGGCCATTGTGACAATGGGTTATTATGATGTCATAATGGGTCAATGTGATGTCATAATGGGCCCTTGTGACAATTGGTCATTATGATGTCATAATGGGTCATTGTGATGTCATAATGGACCATTGTGACAATGGGTCATTGTGTTTTCATAATGGGCCATTGTGATGTCATAATGGGCCATTGTGACAATGGGTCATTGTGATGTCATAATGGGCCATTGTGATGTCATAATGAGCCATTGTGACAATGGGTCATTGTGATGTCATAATGGGCCATTGTGACAATTGGTCATTATGATGTCATAATGGGTCATTGTGATGTCATAATGGGCCATTGTGACAATGGGTCATTGTGATGTCATAATGGGCCATTGTGATGTCATAATGGGCCATTGTGACAATGGGTCATTGTGATGTCATAATGGGCCATTGTGACAATTGGTCATTATGATGTCATAATGTGCCATTGTGATGTCATAATGGGCCATTGTGACAATGGGTCATTGTGATGTCATAATGGGCTATTGTGACAATGGGTCATTGTGATGTCATAATGGGCCATTGTGACAATTGGTCATTATGATGTCATAATGGGTCATTGTGATGTCATAATGGACCATTGTGACAATGGGTCATTGTGATGTCATAATGGGTCATTGTGATTTCATAATGGACCATTGTGACAATGGGTCATTGTGATGTCATAATGGGCCATTGTGATGTCATAATGGGCCATTGTGACAATGGGTCATTGTGATGTCATAATGGGCCATTGTGACAATGGGCCATTGTGATGTCATAATGGGCCATTGTGATGTCATAATGGGCCATTGTGACAATGGGTCATTGTGATGTCATAATGGGCCATTGTGACAATGGGTCATTGTGATGTCATAATGGGTCATTCTGATGTCATAATGGGTCATTGTGATGTCATAATGGGCTATTGTGACAATGGTTCATTATGATGTCATAATGGGTCATTGTGATGTCATAATGGGCTATTGTGACAATTGGTCATTGTGATGTCATAATGGGACCATTGTGATGTCATAATGGGCCATTGTGACAATGGGTCATTGTGATGTCATAATGGGTCATTGTGATGTCATAATGGGCCATTGTGACAATGGGTCATTATGATGTCATAATGGGTCATTCTGATGTCATAATGGGCCATTGTGATGTCATAATGGGTCATTGTGATGTCATAGTGGGTCATTGTGATGTCATAATGGGCTATTGTGACAATTGGTCATTATGATGTCATAATGTGCCATTGTGATGTCATAATGGGCCATTGTGACAATCGGTCATTGTGATGTCATAATGGGCCATTGTGACAATGGGTCATTCTGATGTCATAATGGGTCATTCTGATGTCATAATGGGCCATTGTGATGTCATAATGGGTCATTGTGATGTCATAATGGGTCATTGTGATGTCATAATGGGC
The DNA here is from genome assembly GCF_040894005.1 of Engystomops pustulosus. Taxonomy (NCBI): domain Eukaryota; kingdom Metazoa; phylum Chordata; class Amphibia; order Anura; family Leptodactylidae; genus Engystomops; species Engystomops pustulosus. The sequence goes on along the minus strand of NC_092411.1, from coordinate 91,328,595 downwards.
TATTGTGACAATGGGTCATTGTGATGTCATAATGGGCCATTGTGACAATCGGCCATTGTGATGTCATAATGGGCCATTGTGACAATGGGTCATTGTGATGTCATAATGGGTCATTGTGACAATGGGTCATTGTGATGTCATAATGGGCCATTGTGATGTCATAATGTGCCATTGTGACAATGGGTCATTCTGATGTCATAATGGGTCATTCTGATGTCATAATGGGCCATTGTGATGTCATAATTGGTCATTGTGATGTCATAATGGGTCATTGTGATGTCAAAATGGGCCATTGTGACAATGGGTCAATGTGATGTCATAATGGGCTATTGTGACAATGGGTCATTGTGATGTCATAATGGGCCATTGTGACAATGGGTCATTGTGATGTCATAATGGGTCATTGTGATGTCATAATGGGCTATTGTGACAATGGGTCATTGTGATGTCATAATGGGACCATTGTGATGTCATAATGGGCCATTGTGACAATGGGTCATTGTGATGTCATAATGGGTCATTGTGATGTCATAATGGGCCATTGTGACAATGGGTCATTGTGATGTCATAATGGGTCATTGTGATGTCAAAATGGGCCATTGTGACAATGGGTCATTGTGATGTCATAATGGGCTATTGTGACAATGGTTCATTATGATGTCATAATGGGTCATTGTGATGTCATAATGGGCTATTGTGACAATTGGTCATTGTGATGTCATAATGGGACCATTGTGATGTCATAATGGGCCATTGTGACAATGGGTCATTGTGATGTCATAATTGGTCATTGTGATGTCATAATGGACCATTGTGACAATGGGTCATTGTGATGTCATAATGGGCCATTGTGACAATGGGTCATTGTGATGTCATAATGGGCCATTGTGATGTCATAATGGACCATTGTGACAATGGGCCATTGTGATGTCATAATGGGCCATTGTGACAATGGGTCATTGTGATGTCATAATGGGCCATTGTGATGTCATAATGGGCCATTGTGACAATGGGTCATTGTGATGTCATAATGGGCCATTGTGACAATGGGTCATTGTGATGTCATAATGGGCCATTGTGATGTCATAATGGGTCATTGTGACAATGGGTCATTGTGATGTCATAATGGGCCATTGTGACAATGGGTCATTGTGATGTCATAATGGGCCATTGTGATGTCATAATGGACCATTGTGACAATGGGTCATTGTGATGTCATAATGGACCATTGTGACAATGGGTCATTGTGATGTCATAATGGGCCATTGTGATGTCATAATGGGCCATTGTGACAATGGGCCATTGTGATGTCATAATGGACCATTGTGACAATGGGTCATTGTGATGTCATAATGGGCCATTGTGACAATGGGTCATTGTGATGTCATAATGGGCCATTGTGATGTCATAATGGACCATTGTGACAATGGGTCATTGTGATGTCATAATGGACCATTGTGACAATGGGTCATTGTGATGTCATAATGGGCCATTGTGATGTCATAATGGGCCATTGTGACAATGGGCCATTGTGATGTCATAATGGGCCATTGTGACAATGGGTCATTGTGATGTCATAATGGGCCATTGTGATGTCATAATGGGCCATTGTGACAATGGGTCATTGTGATGTCATAATGGGCCTTTGTGACAATGGGTCATTGTGATGTCATAATGGGCCATTGTGATGTCATAATGGGCCATTGTGACAATGGGTCATTGTGATGTCATAATGGGCCATTGTGACAATTGGTCATTATGATGTCATAATGTGCCATTGTGATGTCATAATGGGCCATTGTGACAATGGGTCATTGTGATGTCATAATGGGCCATTGTGACAATTGGTCATTGTGATGTCATAATGGGCCATTGTGACAATGGGTCATTGTGATGTCATAATGGGCCATTGTGATAATGGGTCATTGTGATGTCATAATGGGCCATTGTGACAATGGGTCATAGTGATGTCATAATGGGCCATTGTGACAATTGGTCATTATGATGTCATAATGGGCCATTGTGATGTCATAATGGGCCATTGTGACAATGGGTCATTGTGATGTCATAATGGGCCATTGTGATGTCATAATGGGCCATTGTGACAATGGGTCATTGTGATGTCATAATGGGCCATTGTGACAATGGGTCATTGTGATGTCATAATGGGCTATTGTGACAATGGGTCATTGTGATGTCATAATGGGACCATTGTGATGTCATAATGGGCCATTGTGACAATGGGTCATTGTGATGTCATAATGGGTCATTGTGATGTCATAATGGGCCATTGTGACAATGGGTCATTGTGATGTCATAATGGGCCATTGTGATGTCATAATGGGCCATTGTGACAATGGGCCATTGTGATGTCATAATGGGCCATTGTGACAATGGGTCATTGTGATGTCATAATGGGCCATTGTGACAATGGGTCATTGTGATGTCATAATGGGCCATTGTGATGTCATAATGGGCCATTGTGACAATGGGTCATTGTGATGTCATAATGGGCCATTGTGACAATGGGTCATTGTGATGTCATAATGGACCATTGTGACAATGGGTCATTGTGATGTCATAATGGGTCATTGTGATGTCATAGTGGGTCATTGTGATGTCATAATGGGCTATTGTGACAATGGGTCATTGTGATGTCATAATGGGCCATTGTGACAATGGGTCATTGTGATGTCATAATGGGCCATTGTGACAATGGGTCATTGTGATGTCTTAATGGGCCATCGTGACAATGGGTCATTGTGATGTCATAATGGGCCATTGTGATGTCATAATGGGTCATTGTGACAATGGGTCATTGTGATGTCATAATGGGTCATTGTGACAATGGGTCATTGTAATGTCATAATGGGCCATTGTGATGTCATAATGGGCCATTGTGACAATGGGTCAATGTGATGTCATAATGGGCCATTGTGACAATGTGTCATTGTGTTGTCATAATGGGCCATTGTGACAATGGGTCATTGTGAGGTAATAATGGGTCATTGTGATGTCATAATGGGCCATTGTGACAATGGGTCATTGTGATGTCATAATGGGTCATTGTGATGTCATAATGGGCCATTGTGACAATGGGTTATTGTGATGTCATAATGGGCCATTGTGACAATGGGTCATTGTGATGTCATAATGGGCCATTGTGATAATGGGTCATTGTGATGTCATAATGGGCCATTGTGATGTCATAATGGGCCATTGTGACAATGGGTCATTGTGATGTCATAATGGGCCATTGTGACAATTGGTCATTATGATGTCATAATGTGCCATTGTGATGTCATAATGGGCCATTGTGACAATGGGTCATTGTGATGTCATAATGGGCCATTGTGACAATTGGTCATTGTGATGTCATAATGGGCCATTGTGACAATGGGTCATTGTGATGTCATAATGGGCCATTGTGACAATGGGTCAATGTGATGTCATAATGAGCCATTGTGACAATGGGTCATTGTGATGTCATAATGGGCCATTGTGACAATTGGTCATTATGATGTCATAATGGGTCATTGTGATGTCATAATGGACCATTGTGACAATGGGTCATTGTGATGTCATAATGGGTCATTGTGATTTCATAATGGACCATTGTGACAATGGGTCATTGTGATGTCATAATGGGCCATTGTGATGTCATAATGGGCCATTGTGACAATGGGTCATTGTGATGTCATAATGGGCCATTGTGACAATGCGTCATTGTGATGTCATAATGGGCCATTGTGACAATGGGTCATTGTGATGTCATAATGGGCCATTGTGACAATTGGTCATTATGATGTCATAATGGGTCATTGTGATGTCATAATGGACCATTGTGACAATGGGCCATTGTGACAATGGGTCATTGTGATGTCATAATGGGCCATTGTGACAATGGGTCATTGTGATGTCATAATGGGCCATTGTGATGTCATAATGGGCCATTGTGACAATTGGTCATTATGATGTCATAATGGGTCATTTTGATGTCATAATGGACCATTGTGACAATGGGTCATTGTGATGTCATAATGGGTCATTTTGATGTCATAATGGGCCATTGTGACAATGGGTCATTGTGATGTCATAATGGGCCATTGTGACAATGGGTCATTGTGATGTCATAATGGGCCATTGTGACAATGGGTCATTGTGATGTCATAATGGGCCATTGTGATGTCATAATGGGCCATTGTGACAATGGGTCATTGTGATGTCATAATGGGTCATTGTGATGTCATAATGGGCCATTGTGACAATTGGTCATTATGATGTCATAATGGGTCATTGTGATGTCATAATGGGCCATTGTGACAATGGGTCATTGTGATGTCATAATGGACCATTGTGACAATGGGTCATTGTGATGTCATAATGGGCCATTGTGATGTCATAATGGGCCATTGTGACAATGGGTCATTGTGATGTCATAATGGGCCATTGTGACAATGGGTCATTGTGATGACATAATGGGCCATTGTGATGTCATAATGGGCCATTGTGACAATGGGTCATTGTGATGTCATAATGGGCCATTGTGACAATTGGTCATTATGATGTCATAATGTGCCATTGTGATGTCATAATGGGCCATTGTGACAATGGGTCATTGTGATGTCATAATGGGCCATTGTGATGTCATAATGGGCCATTGTGACAATGGGTTATTATGATGTCATAATGGGTCATTGTGATGTCATAATGGGCCATTGTGACAATGGGTTATTATGATGTCATAATGGGTCAATGTGATGTCATAATGGGCCAATGTGACAATTGGTCATTATGATGTCATAATGGGTCATTGTGATGTCATAATGGACCATTGTGACAATGGGTCATTGTGATTTCATAATGGGCCATTGTGATGTCATAATGGGTCATTGTTATGTCATAATGGGTCATTGTGATGACATAATGGGCTATTGTGACAATGGGTCATTGTGATGTCATAATGGGCCATTGTGACAATCGGCCATTGTGATGTCATAATGGGCCATTGTGACAATGGGTCATTGTGATGTCATAATGGGTCATTGTGACAATGGGTCATTGTGATGTCATAATGGGTCATTGTGATGTCATAATGGGCCATTGTGACAATGGGCCATTGTGATGTCATAATGGGCCATTGTGATGTCATAATGGGCCATTGTGACAATGGGTCATTGTGATGTCATAATGGGTCATTGTGATGTCATAATGGGCCATTGTGACAATGGGTCATTGTGATGTCATAATGGGTCAATGTGATGTCATAATGGGTTATTGTGACAATGGGTCATTGTGATGTCATAATGGGCCATTGTGACAATGGGTCATTGTGATGTCATAATGGGCCATTGTGACAATGGGTCATTGTGATGTCATAATGGGCCATTGTGACAATGGGTCATTGTGATGTCATAATGGGCCATTGTGACAATGGGTCATTGTGATGTCATAATGGGTCATTGTGATGTCATAATGGGCCATTGTGACAATGGGTCATTGTGATGTCATAATGGGCCATTGTGACAATGGGTCATTGTGATGTCATAATAGGCCATTGTGACAATGGGTCATTGTGATGTCATAATGGGCCATTGTGACAATGGGTTATTGTGATGTCATAATGGGTCATTGTGATGTAATAATGGGCCATTGTGATGTCATAATGGGCCATTGTGACAATGGGTCATTGTGATGTCATAATGGGTCATTGTGACAATGGGTCATTGTGATGTCATAATGGGTCATTGTGACAATGGGTCATTGTGATGTCATAATGGGCCATTGTGATGTCATAATGGGCCATTGTGACAATGGGTCATTGTGATGTCATAATGGGCCATTGTGACAATTGGTCATTGTGATGTCATAATGGGCCATTGTGACAATGGGTCATTGTGATGTCATAATGGGCCATTGTGACAATGGGTCATTGTGATGTCATAATGGGCTATTGTGACAATGGGTCATTGTGATGTCATAATGGGACCATTGTGATGTCATAATGGGCCATTGTGACAATGGGTCATTGTGATGTCATAATGGGTTATTGTGATGTCATAATGGGCCATTGTGACAATGGGTCATTGTGATGTCATAATGGGTCATTGTGATGTCAAAATGGGCCATTGTGACAATGGGTCATTGTGATGTCATAATGGGCTATTGTGACAATGGTTCATTATGATGTCATAATGGGTCATTGTGATGTCATAATGGGCTATTGTGACAATTGGTCATTGTGATGTCATAATGGGACCATTGTGATGTCATAATGGGCCATTGTGACAATGGGTCATTGTGATGTCATAATGGGTCATTGTGATGTCATAATGGGCCATTGTGACAATGGGTCATTATGATGTCATAATGGGTCATTCTGATGTCATAATGGGCCATTGTGATGTCATGATGGGTCATTGTGATGTCATAGTGGGTCATTGTGATGTCATAATGGGCTATTGTGACAATGGGTCATTGTGATGTCATAATGGGCCATTGTGACAATCGGCCATTGTGATGTCATAATGGGCCATTGTGACAATGGGTCATTGTGATGTCATAATGGGTCATTGTGATGTCATAATGGGCCATTGTGACAATGGGTCATTCTGATGTCATAATGGGTCATTCTGATGTCATAATGGGCCATTGTGATGTCATAATGGGTCATTGTGATGTCATAATGGGTCATTGTGATGTCATAATGGGCTATTGTGACAATGGGTCATTGTGATGTCATAATGGGCCATTGTGACAATGGGTCATTGTGATGTCATAATGGGCCATTGTGACAATGGGTCATTGTGATGTCATAATGGACCATTGTGACAATGGGTCATTGTGATGTCATAATGGGTCATTGTGATGTCATAGTGGGTCATTGTGATGTCATAATCGGCTATTGTGACAATGGGTCATTGTGATGTCATAATGGGCCATTGTGACAATCGGTCATTGTGATGTCATAATGGGCCATTGTGACAATGGGTCATTGTGATGTCATAATGGGTCATTGTGATGTCATAATGGGCCATTGTGACAATGGGTCATTCTGATGTCATAATGGGTCATTCTGATGTCATAATGGGCCATTGTGATGTCATAATGGGTCATTGTGATGTCATAATGGGTCATTGTGATGTCATAATGGGCTATTGTGACAATGGGTCATTGTGATGTCATAATGGGCCATTGTGATGTCATAATGGGCCATTGTGACAATGGGCCATTGTGATGTCATAATGGGCCATTGTGATGTCATAATGGGCCATTGTGACAATGGGTCATTATGATGTCATAATGGATCATTGTGATGTCATAATGGGCCATTGTGACAATGGGTCATTGTGATGTCATAATGGGCCATTGTGATGTCATAATGGGTCATTGTGACAATTGGTCATTATGATGTCATAATGGGCCATTATGACAATTGGTCATTGTGATGTCATAATGGGCCATTGTGACAATGGGTCATTGTGATGTCATAATGGGCCATTGTGACAATGGGTCAATGTGATGTCATAATGAGCCATTGTGACAATGGGTCATTGTGATGTCATAATGGGCCATTGTGACAATGGGTCATTGTGTTGTCATAATGGGCCATTGTGACAATGGGTCATTGTGATGTCATAATGGCCCATTGTGATGTCATAATGGGCCATTCTGACAATGGGTCATTGTGATGTCATAATGGGCCATTGTGATGTCATAATTGGCCATTGTGACAATGGGTCATTGTGATGTCATAATGGACCATTGTGACAATGGGTCATTGTGATGTCATAATGGGCCATTGTGATGTCATAATGGGCCATTGTGACAATGGGCCATTGTGATGTCATAATGGGCCATTGTGACAATGGGTCATTGTGATGTCATAATGGGCCATTGTGATGTCATAATGGGCCATTGTGACAATGGGTCATTGTGATGTCATAATGGGCCTTTGTGACAATGGGTCATTGTGATGTCATAATGGGCCATTGTGATGTCATAATGGGCCATTGTGACAATGGGTCATTGTGATGTCATAATGGGCCATTGTGACAATTGGTCATTATGATGTCATAATGTGCCTTTGTGATGTCATAATGGGCCATTGTGACAATGGGTCATTGTGATGTCATAATGGGCCATTGTGACAATTGGTCATTGTGATGTCATAATGGGCCATTGTGACAATAAGTCATTGTGATGTCATAATGGGCCATTGTGATAATGGGTCATTGTGATGTCATAATGGGCCATTGTGACAATGGGTCATAGTGATGTCATAATGGGCCATTGTGACAATTGGTCATTATGATGTCATAATGGGCCATTGTGATGTCATAATGGGCCATTGTGACAATGGGTCATTGTGATGTCATAATGGGCCATTGTGATGTCATAATGGGCCATTGTGACAATGGGTCATTGTGATGTCATAATGGGCCATTGTGACAATGGGTCATTGTGATGTCATAATGGGCTATTGTGACAATGGGTCATTGTGATGTCATAATGGGACCATTGTGATGTCATAATGGGCCATTGTGACAATGGGTCATTGTGATGTCATAATGGGTCATTGTGATGTCATAATGGGCCATTGTGACAATGGGTCATTGTGATGTCATAATGGGCCATTGTGATGTCATAATGGGCCATTGTGACAATGGGCCATTGTGATGTCATAATGGGCCATTGTGACAATGGGTCATTGTGATGTCATAATGGGCCATTGTGACAATGGGTCATTGTGATGTCATAATGGGCCATTGTGATGTCATAATGGGCCATTGTGACAATGGGTCATTGTGATGTCATAATGGGCCATTGTGACAATGGGTCATTGTGATGTCATAATGGACCATTGTGACAATGGGTCATTGTGATGTCATAATGGGTCATTGTGATGTCATAGTGGGTCATTGTGATGTCATAATGGGCTATTGTGACAATGGGTCATTGTGATGTCATAATGGGCCATTGTGACAATGGGTCATTGTGATGTCATAATGGGCCATTGTGACAATGGGTCATTGTGATGTCTTAATGGGCCATCGTGACAATGGGTCATTGTGATGTCATAATGGGCCATTGTGATGTCATAATGGGTCATTGTGACAATGGGTCATTGTGATGTCATAATGGGTCATTGTGACAATGGGTCATTGTAATGTCATAATGGGCCATTGTGATGTCATAATGGGCCATTGTGACAATGGGTCAATGTGATGTCATAATGGGCCATTGTGACAATGTGTCATTGTGTTGTCATAATGGGCCATTGTGACAATGGGTCATTGTGAGGTAATAATGGGTCATTGTGATGTCATAATGGGCCATTGTGACAATGGGTCATTGTGATGTCATAATGGGTCATTGTGATGTCATAATGGGCCATTGTGACAATGGGTTATTGTGATGTCATAATGGGCCATTGTGACAATGGGTCATTGTGATGTCATAATGGGCCATTGTGATAATGGGTCATTGTGATGTCATAATGGGCCATTGTGATGTCATAATGGGCCATTGTGACAATGGGTCATTGTGATGTCATAATGGGCCATTGTGACAATTGGTCATTATGATGTCATAATGTGCCATTGTGATGTCATAATGGGCCATTGTGACAATGGGTCATTGTGATGTCATAATGGGCCATTGTGACAATTGGTCATTGTGATGTCATAATGGGCCATTGTGACAATGGGTCATTGTGATGTCATAATGGGCCATTGTGACAATGGGTCAATGTGATGTCATAATGAGCCATTGTGACAATGGGTCATTGTGATGTCATAATGGGCCATTGTGACAATTGGTCATTATGATGTCATAATGGGTCATTGTGATGTCATAATGGACCATTGTGACAATGGGTCATTGTGATGTCATAATGGGTCATTGTGATTTCATAATGGACCATTGTGACAATGGGTCATTGTGATGTCATAATGGGCCATTGTGATGTCATAATGGGCCATTGTGACAATGGGTCATTGTGATGTCATAATGGGCCATTGTGACAATGCGTCATTGTGATGTCATAATGGGCCATTGTGACAATGGGTCATTGTGATGTCATAATGGGCCATTGTGACAATTGGTCATTATGATGTCATAATGGGTCATTGTGATGTCATAATGGACCATTGTGACAATGGGCCATTGTGACAATGGGTCATTGTGATGTCATAATGGGCCATTGTGACAATGGGTCATTGTGATGTCATAATGGGCCATTGTGATGTCATAATGGGCCATTGTGACAATTGGTCATTATGATGTCATAATGGGTCATTTTGATGTCATAATGGACCATTGTGACAATGGGTCATTGTGATGTCATAATGGGCCATTGTGATGTCATAATGGGCCATTGTGACAATGGGTCATTGTGATGTCATAATGGGCCATTGTGACAATGGGTCATTGTGATGTCATAATGGGCCATTGTGACAATGGGTCATTGTGATGTCATAATGGGCCATTGTGATGTCATAATGGGCCATTGTGACAATGGGTCATTGTGATGTCATAATGGGTCATTGTGATGTCATAATGGGCCATTGTGACAATTGGTCATTATGATGTCATAATGGGTCATTGTGATGTCATAATGGGCCATTGTGACAATGGGTCATTGTGATGTCATAATGGACCATTGTGACAATGGGTCATTGTGATGTCATAATGGGCCATTGTGATGTCATAATGGGCCATTGTGACAATGGGTCATTGTGATGTCATAATGGGCCATTGTGACAATGGGTCATTGTGATGTCATAATGGGCCATTGTGATGTCATAATGGGCCATTGTGACAATGGGTCATTGTGATGTCATAATGGGCCATTGTGACAATTGGTCATTATGATGTCATAATGTGCCATTGTGATGTCATAATGGGCCATTGTGACAATGGGTCATTGTGATGTCATAATGGGCCATTGTGATGTCATAATGGGCCATTGTGACAATGGGTTATTATGATGTCATAATGGGTCATTGTGATGTCATAATGGGCCATTGTGACAATGGGTTATTATGATGTCATAATGGGTCAATGTGATGTCATAATGGGCCAATGTGACAATTGGTCATTATGATGTCATAATGGGTCATTGTGATGTCATAATGGACCATTGTGACAATGGGTCATTGTGATTTCATAATGGGCCATTGTGATGTCATAATGGGTCATTGTTATGTCATAATGGGTCATTGTGATGACATAATGGGCTATTGTGACAATGGGTCATTGTGATGTCATAATGGGCCATTGTGACAATCGGCCATTGTGATGTCATAATGGGCCATTGTGACAATGGGTCATTGTGATGTCATAATGGGTCATTGTGACAATGGGTCATTGTGATGTCATAATGGGTCATTGTGATGTCATAATGGGCCATTGTGACAATGGGCCATTGTGATGTCATAATGGGCCATTGTGATGTCATAATGGGCCATTGTGACAATGGGTCATTGTGATGTCATAATGGGTCATTGTGATGTCATAATGGGCCATTGTGACAATGGGTCATTGTGATGTCATAATGGGTCAATGTGATGTCATAATGGGTTATTGTGACAATGGGTCATTGTGATGTCATAATGGGCCATTGTGACAATGGGTCATTGTGATGTCATAATGGGCCATTGTGACAATGGGTCATTGTGATGTCATAATGGGCCATTGTGACAATGGATCATTGTGATGTCATAATGGGCCATTGTGACAATGGGTCATTGTGATGTCATAATGGGTCATTGTGATGTCATAATGGGCCATTGTGACAATGGGTCATTGTGATGTCATAATGGGCCATTGTGACAATGGGTCATTGTGATGTCATAATAGGCCATTGTGACAATGGGTCATTGTGATGTCATAATGGGCCATTGTGACAATGGGTTATTGTGATGTCATAATGGGTCATTGTGATGTAATAATGGGCCATTGTGATGTCATAATGGGCCATTGTGACAATGGGTCATTGTGATGTCATAATGGGTCATTGTGACAATGGGTCATTGTGATGTCATAATGGGTCATTGTGACAATGGGTCATTGTGATGTCATAATGGGCCATTGTGATGTCATAATGGGCCATTGTGACAATGGGTCATTGTGATGTCATAATGGGCCATTGTGACAATTGGTCATTGTGATGTCATAATGGGCCATTGTGACAATGGGTCATTGTGATGTCATAATGGGCCATTGTGACAATGGGTCATTGTGATGTCATAATGGGCTATTGTGACAATGGGTCATTGTGATGTCATAATGGGACCATTGTGATGTCATAATGGGCCATTGTGACAATGGGTCATTGTGATGTCATAATGGGTTATTGTGATGTCATAATGGGCCATTGTGACAATGGGTCATTGTGATGTCATAATGGGTCATTGTGATGTCAAAATGGGCCATTGTGACAATGGGTCATTGTGATGTCATAATGGGCTATTGTGACAATGGTTCATTATGATGTCATAATGGGTCATTGTGATGTCATAATGGGCTATTGTGACAATTGGTCATTGTGATGTCATAATGGGACCATTGTGATGTCATAATGGGCCATTGTGACAATGGGTCATTGTGATGTCATAATGGGTCATTGTGATGTCATAATGGGCCATTGTGACAATGGGTCATTATGATGTCATAATGGGTCATTCTGATGTCATAATGGGCCATTGTGATGTCATGATGGGTCATTGTGATGTCATAGTGGGTCATTGTGATGTCATAATGGGCTATTGTGACAATGGGTCATTGTGATGTCATAATGGGCCATTGTGACAATCGGCCATTGTGATGTCATAATGGGCCATTGTGACAATGGGTCATTGTGATGTCATAATGGGTCATTGTGATGTCATAATGGGCCATTGTGACAATGGGTCATTCTGATGTCATAATGGGTCATTCTGATGTCATAATGGGCCATTGTGATGTCATAATGGGTCATTGTGATGTCATAATGGGTCATTGTGATGTCATAATGGGCTATTGTGACAATGGGTCATTGTGATGTCATAATGGGCCATTGTGACAATGGGTCATTGTGATGTCATAATGGGCCATTGTGACAATGGGTCATTGTGATGTCATAATGGACCATTGTGACAATGGGTCATTGTGATGTCATAATGGGTCATTGTGATGTCATAGTGGGTCATTGTGATGTCATAATCGGCTATTGTGACAATGGGTCATTGTGATGTCATAATGGGCCATTGTGACAATCGGTCATTGTGATGTCATAATGGGCCATTGTGACAATGGGTCATTGTGATGTCATAATGGGTCATTGTGATGTCATAATGGGCCATTGTGACAATGGGTCATTCTGATGTCATAATGGGTCATTCTGATGTCATAATGGGCCATTGTGATGTCATAATGGGTCATTGTGATGTCATAATGGGTCATTGTGATGTCATAATGGGCTATTGTGACAATGGGTCATTGTGATGTCATAATGGGCCATTGTGATGTCATAATGGGCCATTGTGACAATGGGCCATTGTGATGTCATAATGGGCCATTGTGATGTCATAATGGGCCATTGTGACAATGGGTCATTATGATGTCATAATGGATCATTGTGATGTCATAATGGGCCATTGTGACAATGGGTCATTGTAATGTCATAATGGGTCATTGTGATGTCATAATGGACCATTGTGACAATGGGTCATTGTGATGTCATAATGGGCCATTGTGATGTCATAATGGGCCATTGTGACAATGGGCCATTGTGATGTCATAATGGACCATTGTGACAATGGGTCATTGTGATGTCATAATGGGCCATTGTGACAATGGGTCATTGTGATGTCATAATGGGCCATTGTGATGTCATAATGGACCATTGTGAAAATGGGCCATTGTGATGTCATAATGGACCATTGTGACAATGGGTCATTGTGATGTCATAATGGGCCATTGTGATGTCATAATGGGCCATTGTGACAATGGGCCATTGTGATGTCATAATGGGCCATTGTGACAATGGGTCATTGTGATGTCATAATGGGCCATTGTGATGTCATAATGGGCCATTGTGACAATGGGTCATTGTGATATCATAATGGGCCATTGTGACAATGGGTCATTGTGATGTCATAATGGACCATTGTGACAATGGGTCATTGTGATGTCATAATGGGTCATTGTGATGTCATAGTGGGTCATTGTGATGTCATAATGGGCTATTGTGACAATGGGTCATTGTGATGTCATAATGGGCCATTGTGACAATCGGTCATTGTGATGTCATAATGGGCCATTGTGACAATGGGTCATTGTGATGTCATAATGGGTCATTGTGATGTCATAATGGGCCATTGTGACAATGGGTCATTCTGATGTCATAATGGGTCATTCTGATGTCATAATGGGCCATTGTGATGTCATAATGGGTCATTGTGATGTCATAATGGGTCATTGTGATGTCATAATGGGCTATTGTGACAATGGGTCATTGTGATGTCATAATGGGCCATTGTGACAATCGGCCATTGTGATGTCATAATGGGCCATTGTGACAATGGGTTATTGTGATGTCATAATGGGCCATTGTGACAATGGGTCATTGTGATGTCATAATGGGCCATTGTGATAATGGGTCATTGTGATGTCATAATGGGCCATTGTGATGTCATAATGGGCCATTGTGACAATGGGTCATTGTGATGTCATAATGGGCCATTGTGACAATGGGTCATTGTGATGTCATAATGTGCCATTGTGATGTCATAATGGGCCATTGTGACAATGGGTCATTGTGATGTCATAATGGGCCATTGTGACAATGGGTCATTGTGATGTCATAATGGGTCATTGTGATGTCATAATGGGCCATTGTGACAATGGGTTATTGTGATGTCATAATGGGCCATTGTGACAATGGGTCATTGTGATGTCATAATGGGCCATTGTGATAATGGGTCATTGTGATGTCATAATGGGCCATTGTGATGTCATAATGGGCCATTGTGACAATGGGTCAATGTGATGTCATAATGGGCCATTGTGACAATGTGTCATTGTGTTGTCATAATGGGCCATTGTGACAATGGGTCATTGTGAGGTAATAATGGGTCATTGTGATGTCATAATGGGCCATTGTGACAATAGGTCATTGTGATGTCATAATGGGTCATTGTGATGTCATAATGGGCCATTGTGACAATGGGTTATTGTGATGTCATAATGGGCCATTGTGACAATGGGTCATTGTGATGTCATAATGGGCCATTGTGATAATGGGTCATTGTGATGTCATAATGGGCCATTGTGATGTCATAATGGGCCATTGTGACAATGGGTCATTGTGATGTCATAATGGGCCATTGTGACAATTGGTCATTATGATGTCATAATGTGCCATTGTGATGTCATAATGGGCCATTGTGACAATGGGTCATTGTGATGTCATAATGGGCCATTGTGACAATTGGTCATTGTGATGTCATAATGGGCCATTGTGACAATGGGTCATTGTGATGTCATAATGGGCCATTGTGACAATGGGTCAATGTGATGTCATAATGAGCCATTGTGACAATGGGTCATTGTGATGTCATAATGGGCCATTGTGACAATTGGTCATTATGATGTCATAATGGGTCATTGTGATGTCATAATGGACCATTGTGACAATGGGTCATTGTGATGTCATAATGGGTCATTGTGATTTCATAATGGACCATTGTGACAATGGGTCATTGTGATGTCATAATGGGCCATTGTGATGTCATAATGGGCCATTGTGACAATGGGTCATTGTGATGTCATAATGGGCCATTGTGACAATGGGTCATTGTGATGTCATAATGGGCCATTGTGATGTCATAATGGGCCATTGTGACAATGGGTCATTGTGAGGTAATAATGGGTCATTGTGATGTCATAATGGGCCATTGTGACAATGGGTCATTGTGATGTCATAATGGGTCATTGTGATGTCATAATGGGCCATTGTGACAATGGGTTATTGTGATGTCATAATGGGCCATTGTGACAATGGGTCATTGTGATGTCATAATGGGCCATTGTGATAATGGGTCATTGTGATGTCATAATGGGCCATTGTGATGTCATAATGGGCCATTGTGACAATGGGTCATTGTGATGTCATAATGGGCCATTGTGACAATTCGTCATTATGATGTCATAATGGGCCATTGTGATGTCATAATGGTCCATTGTGACAATGGGTCATTGTGATGTCATAATGGGCCATTGTGACAATTGGTCATTGTGATGTCATAATGGGCCATTGTGACAATGGGTCATTGTGATGTCATAATGGGCCATTGTGACAATGGGTCAATGTGATGTCATAATGAGCCATTGTGACAATGGGTCATTGTGATGTCATAATGGGCCATTGTGACAATTGGTCATTATGATGTCATAATGGGTCATTGTGATGTCATAATGGACCATTGTGACAATGGGTCATTGTGATGTCATAATGGGCCATTGTGATGTCATAATGGGCCATTGTGACAATGGGTCATTGTGATGTCATAATGGGCCATTGTGACAATGGGTCATTGTGATGTCATAATGGGCTATTGTGACAATGGGTCATTGTGATGTCATAATGGGACCATTGTGATGTCATAATGGGCCATTGTGACAATGGGTCATTGTGATGTCATAATGGGTCATTGTGATGTCATAATGGGCCATTGTGACAATGGGTCATTGTGATGTCATAATGGGCCATTGTGATGTCATAATGGGCCATTGTGACAATGGGCCATTGTGATGTCATAATGGGCCATTGTGACAATGGGTCATTGTGATGTCATAATGGGCCATTGTGATGTCATAATGGGCCATTGTGACAATGGGTCATTGTGATGTCATAATGGGCCATTGTGACAATGGGTCATTGTGATGTCATAATGGACCATTGTGACAATGGGTCATTGTGATGTCATAATGGGTCATTGTGATGTCATAGTGGGTCATTGTGATGTCATAATGGGCTATTGTGACAATGGGTCATTGTGATGTCATAATGGGCCATTGTGACAATCGGTCATTGTGATGTCATAATGGGCCATTGTGACAATGGGTCATTGTGATGTCATAATGGGTCATTGTGATGTCATAATGGGCCATTGTGACAATGGGTCATTCTGATGTCATAATGGGTCATTCTGATGTCATAATGGGCCATTGTGATGTCATAATGGGTCATTGTGATGTCATAATGGGTCATTGTGATGTCATAATGGGCTATTGTGACAATGGGTCATTGTGATGTCATAATGGGCCATTGTGACAATCGGCCATTGTGATGTCATAATGGGCCATTGTGACAATTGGTCATTATGATGTCATAATGGGCCATTGTGATGTCATAATGGGCCATTGTGATGTCATAATGGGCCATTGTGACAATGGGTCATTGTGATGTCATAATGGGCCATTGTGACAATGGGTCAATGTGATGTCATAATGAGCCATTGTGACAATGGGTCATTGTGATGTCATAATGGGCCATTGTGACAATGGGTCATTGTGATGTCATAATGGGCCATTGTGATGTCATAATGGGCCATTGTGACAATGGGTCATTGTGATGTCATAATGGGCCATTGTGACAATGGGTCATTGTGATGTCATAATGGGCCATTGTGATGTCATAATGGGTCATTGTGACAATGGGTCATTGTGATGTCATAATGGGTCATTGTGACAATGGGTCATTGTAATGTCATAATGGGCCATTGTGATGTCATAATGGGCCATTGTGACAATGGGTCAATGTGATGTCATAATGGGCCATTGTGACAATGTGTCATTGTGTTGTCATAATGGGCCAATGTGACAATGGGTCATTGTGAGGTAATAATGGGTCATTGTGATGTCATAATGGGCCATTGTGACAATGGGTCATTGTGATGTCATAATGGGTCATTGTGATGTCATAATGGGCCATTGTGACAATGGGTTATTGTGATGTCATAATGGGCCATTGTGACAATGGGTCATTGTGATGTCATAATGGGCCATTGTGATAATGGGTCATTGTGATGTCATAATGGGCCATTGTGATGTCATAATGGGCCATTGTGACAATGGGTCATTGTGATGTCATAATGGGCCATTGTGACAATTGGTCATTATGATGTCATAATGTGCCATTGTGATGTCATAATGGGCCATTGTGACAATGTGTCATTGTGATGTCATAATGGGCCATTGTGACAATTGGTCATTGTGATGTCATAATGGGCCATTGTGACAATGGGTCATTGTGATGTCATAATGGGCCATTGTGACAATGGGTCAATGTGATGTCATAATGAGCCATTGTGACAATGGGTCATTGTGATGTCATAATGGGCCATTGTGACAATTGGTCATTATGATGTCATAATGGGTCATTGTGATGTCATAATGGACCATTGTGACAATGGGTCATTGTGATGTCATAATGGGCCATTGTGATGTCATAATGGGCCATTGTGACAATGGGTCATTGTGATGTCATAATGGGCCATTGTGACAATGGGTCATTGTGATGTCATAATGGGCTATTGTGACAATGGGTCATTGTGATGTCATAATGGGACCATTGTGATGTCATAATGGGCCATTGTGACAATGGGTCATTGTGATGTCATAATGGGTCATTGTGATGTCATAATGGGCCATTGTGACAATGGGTCATTGTGATGTCATAATGGGCCATTGTGATGTCATAATGGGCCATTGTGACAATGGGTCATTGTGATGTCATAATGGGCCATTGTGACAATGGGTCAATGTGATGTCATAATGAGCCATTGTGACAATGGGTCATTGTGATGTCATAATGGGCCATTGTGACAATGGGTCATTGTGATGTCATAATGGGCCATTGTGATGTCATAATGGGCCATTGTGACAATGGGTCATTGTGATGTCATAATGGGCCATTGTGACAATGGGTCATTGTGATATCATAATGGGCCATTGTGATGTCATAATGGGTCATTGTGACAATGGGTCATTGTGATGTCATAATGGGTCATTGTGACAATGGGTCATTGTAATGTCATAATGGGCCATTGTGATGTCATAATGGGCCATTGTGACAATGGGTCAATGTGATGTCATAATGGGCCATTGTGACAATGTGTCATTGTGTTGTCATAATGGGCCATTGTGACAATGGGTCATTGTGAGGTAATAATGGGTCATTGTGATGTCATAATGGGCCATTGTGACAATGGGTCATTGTGATGTCATAATGGGTCATTGTGATGTCATAATGGGTCATTGTGATGTCATAATGGGCCATTGTGACAATGGGTCAATGTGATGTCATAATGAGCCATTGTGACAATGGGTCATTGTGATGTCATAATGGGCCATTGTGACAATTGGTCATTATGATGTCATAATGGGTCATTGTGATGTCATAATGGACCATTGTGACAATGGGTCATTGTGATGTCATAATGGGCCATTGTGATGTCATAATGGGCCATTGTGACAATGGGTCATTGTGATGTCATAATGGGCCATTGTGACAATGGGTCATTGTGATGTCATAATGGGCTATTGTGACAATGGGTCATTGTGATGTCATAATGGGACCATTGTGATGTCATAATGGGCCATTGTGACAATGGGTCATTGTGATGTCATAATGGGTCATTGTGATGTCATAATGGGCCATTGTGACAATGGGTCATTGTGATGTCATAATGGGCCATTGTGATGTCATAATGGGCCATTGTGACAATGGGCCATTGTGATGTCATAATGGGCCATTGTGACAATGGGTCATTGTGATGTCATAATGGGCCATTGTGATGTCATAATGGGCCATTGTGACAATGGGTCATTGTGATGTCATAATGGGCCATTGTGACAATGGGTCATTGTGATGTCATAATGGACCATTGTGACAATGGGTCATTGTGATGTCATATTGGGTCATTGTGATGTCATAGTGGGTCATTGTGATGTCATTATGGGCTATTGTGACAATGGGTCATTGTGATGTCATAATGGGCCATTGTGACAATCGGTCATTGTGATGTCATAATGGGCCATTGTGACAATGGGTCATTGTGATGTCATAATGGGTCATTGTGATGTCATAATGGGCCATTGTGACAATGGGTCATTCTGATGTCATAATGGGTCATTCTGATGTCATAATGGGCCATTGTGATGTCATAATGGGTCATTGTGATGTCATAATGGGTCATTGTGATGTCATAATGGGCTATTGTGACAATGGGTCATTGTGATGTCATAATGGGCCATTGTGACAATCGGCCATTGTGATGTCATAATGGGCCATTGTGACAATTGGTCATTATGATGTCATAATGGGCCATTGTGATGTCATAATGGGCCATTGTGACAATGGGTCATTGTGATGTCATAATGGGCCATTGTGACAATGGGTCAATGTGATGTCATAATGAGCCATTGTGACAATGGGTCATTGTGATGTCATAATGGGCCATTGTGACAATGGGTCATTGTGATGTCATAATGGGCCATTGTGATGTCATAATGGGCCATTGTGACAATGGGTCATTGTGATGTCATAATGGGCCATTGTGACAATGGGTCATTGTGATGTCATAATGGGCCATTGTGATGTCATAATGGGTCATTGTGACAATGGGTCATTGTGATGTCATAATGGGTCATTGTGACAATGGGTCATTGTAATGTCATAATGGGCCATTGTGATGTCATAATGGGCCATTGTGACAATGGGTCAATGTGATGTCATAATGGGCCATTGTGACAATGTGTCATTGTGTTGTCATAATGGGCCATTGTGACAATGGGTCATTGTGAGGTAATAATGGGTCATTGTGATGTCATAATGGGCCATTGTGACAATGGGTCATTGTGATGTCATAATGGGTCATTGTGATGTCATATTGGGCCATTGTGACAATGGGTTATTGTGATGTCATAATGGGCCATTGTGACAATGGGTCAATGTGATGTCATAATGAGCCATTGTGACAATGGGTCATTGTGATGTCATAATGGGCCATTGTGACAATGGGTCATTGTGATGTCATAATGGGCCATTGTGATGTCATAATGGGCCATTGTGACAATGGGTCATTGTGATGTCATAATGGGTCATTGTGATGTCATAATGGGCCATTGTGACAATGGGTCATTCTGATGTCATAATGGGTCATTCTGATGTCATAATGGGCCATTGTGATGTCATAATGGGTCATTGTGATGTCATAATGGGTCATTGTGATGTCATAATGGGCTATTGTGACAATGGGTCATTGTGATGTCATAATGGGCCATTGTGATAATGGGTCATTGTGATGTCATAATGGGCCATTGTGATGTCATAATGGGCCATTGTGACAATGGGTCATTGTGATGTCATAATGGGCCATTGTGACAATTCGTCATTATGATGTCATAATGGGCCATTGTGATGTCATAATGGTCCATTGTGACAATGGGTCATTGTGATGTCATAATGGGCCATTGTGACAATTGGTCATTGTGATGTCATAATGGGCCATTGTGACAATGGGTCATTGTGATGTCATAATGGGCCATTGTGACAATGGGTCAATGTGATGTCATAATGAGCCATTGTGACAATGGGTCATTGTGATGTCATAATGGGCCATTGTGACAATGGGTCATTGTGATGTCATAATGGGTCATTGTGATGTCATAATGGGCCATTGTGACAATGGGTCATTCTGATGTCATAATGGGTCATTCTGATGTCATAATGGGCCATTGTGATGTCATAATGGGTCATTGTGATGTCATAATGGGTCATTGTGATGTCATAATGGGCTATTGTGACAATGGGTCATTGTGATGTCATAATGGGCCATTGTGATAATGGGTCATTGTGATGTCATAATGGGCCATTGTGATGTCATAATGGGCCATTGTGACAATGGGTCATTGTGATGTCATAATGGGCCATTGTGACAATTCGTCATTATGATGTCATAATGGGCCATTGTGATGTCATAATGGTCCATTGTGACAATGGGTCATTGTGATGTCATAATGGGCCATTGTGACAATTGGTCATTGTGATGTCATAATGGGCCATTGTGACAATGGGTCATTGTGATGTCATAATGGGCCATTGTGACAATGGGTCAATGTGATGTCATAATGAGCCATTGTGACAATGGGTCATTGTGATGTCATAATGGGCCATTGTGACAATTGGTCATTATGATGTCATAATGGCTAATTGTGATGTCATAATGGACCATTGTGACAATGGGTCATTGTGATGTCATAATGGGCCATTGTGATGTCATAATGGGCCATTGTGACAATGGGTCATTGTGATGTCATAATGGGCCATTGTGACAATGGGTCATTGTGATGTCATAATGGGCTATTGTGACAATGGGTCATTGTGATGTCATAATGGGACCATTGTGATGTCATAATGGGCCATTGTGACAATGGGTCATTGTGATGTCATAATGGGTCATTGTGATGTCATAATGGGCCATTGTGACAATGGGTCATTGTGATGTCATAATGGGCCATTGTGATGTCATAATGGGCCATTGTGACAATGGGCCATTGTGATGTCATAATGGGCCATTGTGACAATGGGTCATTGTGATGTCATAATGGGCCATTGTGATGTCATAATGGGCCATTGTGACAATGGGTCATTGTGATGTCATAATGGGCCATTGTGACAATGGGTCATTGTGATGTCATAATGGACCATTGTGACAATGGGTCATTGTGATGTCATAATGGGTCATTGTGATGTCATAGTGGGTCATTGTGATGTCATAATGGGCTATTGTGACAATGGGTCATTGTGATGTCATAATGGGCCATTGTGACAATCGGTCATTGTGATGTCATAATGGGCCATTGTGACAATGGGTCATTGTGATGTCATAATGGGTCATTGTGATGTCATAATGGGCCATTGTGACAATGGGTCATTCTGATGTCATAATGGGTCATTCTGATGTCATAATGGGCCATTGTGATGTCATAATGGGTCATTGTGATGTCATAATGGGTCATTGTGATGTCATAATGGGCTATTGTGACAATGGGTCATTGTGATGTCATAATGGGCCATTGTGACAATCGGCCATTGTGATGTCATAATGGGCCATTGTGACAATTGGTCATTATGATGTCATAATGGGCCATTGTGATGTCATAATGGGCCATTGTGATGTCATAATGGGCCATTGTGACAATGGGTCATTGTGATGTCATAATGGGCCATTGTGACAATGGGTCAATGTGATGTCATAATGAGCCATTGTGACAATGGGTCATTGTGATGTCATAATGGGCCATTGTGACAATGGGTCATTGTGATGTCATAATGGGCCATTGTGATGTCATAATGGGCCATTGTGACAATGGGTCATTGTGATGTCATAATGGGCCATTGTGACAATGGGTCATTGTGATGTCATAATGGGCCATTGTGATGTCATAATGGGTCATTGTGACAATGGGTCATTGTGATGTCATAATGGGTCATTGTGACAATGGGTCATTGTAATGTCATAATGGGCCATTGTGATGTCATAATGGGCCATTGTGACAATGGGTCAATGTGATGTCATAATGGGCCATTGTGACAATGTGTCATTGTGTTGTCATAATGGGCCAATGTGACAATGGGTCATTGTGAGGTAATAATGGGTCATTGTGATGTCATAATGGGCCATTGTGACAATGGGTCATTGTGATGTCATAATGGGTCATTGTGATGTCATAATGGGCCATTGTGACAATGGGTTATTGTGATGTCATAATGGGCCATTGTGACAATGGGTCATTGTGATGTCATAATGGGCCATTGTGATAATGGGTCATTGTGATGTCATAATGGGCCATTGTGATGTCATAATGGGCCATTGTGACAATGGGTCATTGTGATGTCATAATGGGCCATTGTGACAATTGGTCATTATGATGTCATAATGTGCCATTGTGATGTCATAATGGGCCATTGTGACAATGTGTCATTGTGATGTCATAATGGGCCATTGTGACAATTGGTCATTGTGATGTCATAATGGGCCATTGTGACAATGGGTCATTGTGATGTCATAATGGGCCATTGTGACAATGGGTCAATGTGATGTCATAATGAGCCATTGTGACAATGGGTCATTGTGATGTCATAATGGGCCATTGTGACAATTGGTCATTATGATGTCATAATGGGTCATTGTGATGTCATAATGGACCATTGTGACAATGGGTCATTGTGATGTCAAAATGGGCCATTGTGATGTCATAATGGGCCATTGTGACAATGGGTCATTGTGATGTCATAATGGGCCATTGTGACAATGGGTCATTGTGATGTCATAATGGGCTATTGTAACAATGGGTCATTGTGATGTCATAATGGGACCATTGTGATGTCATAATGGGCCATTGTGACAATGGGTCATTGTGATGTCATAATGGGTCATTGTGATGTCATAATGGGCCATTGTGACAATGGGTCATTGTGATGTCATAATGGGCCATTGTGATGTCATAATGGGCCATTGTGACAATGGGCCATTGTGATGTCATAATGGGCCATTGTGACAATGGGTCATTGTGATGTCATAATGGGCCATTGTGATGTCATAATGGGCCATTGTGACAATGGGTTATTGTGATGTCATAATGGGCCATTGTGACAATGGGTCATTGTGATGTCATAATGGGCCATTGTGATAATGGGTCATTGTGATGTCATAATGGGCCATTGTGATGTCATAATGGGCCATTGTGACAATGGGTCATTGTGTTGTCATAATGGGTCATTGTGATGTCATAATGGGCCATTGTGACAATAGGTCATTGTGATGTCATAATGGGTCATTGTGATGTCATAATGGGCCATTGTGACAATGGGTTATTGTGATGTCATAATGGGCCATTGTGACAATGGGTCATTGTGATGTCATAATGGGCCATTGTGATAATGGGTCATTGTGATGTCATAATGGGCCATTGTGATGTCATAATGGGCCATTGTGACAATGGGTCATTGTGATGTCATAATGGGCCATTGTGACAATTGGTCATTATGATGTCATAATGTGCCATTGTGATGTCATAATGGGCCATTGTGACAATGGGTCATTGTGATGTCATAATGGGCCATTGTGACAATTGGTCATTGTGATGTCATAATGGGCCATTGTGACAATGGGTCATTGTGATGTCATAATGGGCCATTGTGACAATGGGTCAATGTGATGTCATAATGAGCCATTGTGACAATGGGTCATTGTGATGTCATAATGGGCCATTGTGACAATTGGTCATTATGATGTCATAATGGGTCATTGTGATGTCATAATGGACCATTGTGACAATGGGTCATTGTGATGTCATAATGGGTCATTGTGATTTCATAATGGACCATTGTGACAATGGGTCATTGTGATGTCATAATGGGCCATTGTGATGTCATAATGGGCCATTGTGACAATGGGTCATTGTGATGTCATAATGGGCCATTGTGACAATGGGTCATTGTGATGTCATAATGGGCCATTGTGATGTCATAATGGGCCATTGTGACAATGGGTCATTGTGAGGTAATAATGGGTCATTGTGATGTCATAATGGGCCATTGTGACAATGGGTCATTGTGATGTCATAATGGGTCATTGTGATGTCATAATGGGCCATTGTGACAATGGGTTATTGTGATGTCATAATGGGCCATTGTGACAATGGGTCATTGTGATGTCATAATGGGCCATTGTGATAATGGGTCATTGTGATGTCATAATGGGCCATTGTGACAATGGGTCATTGTGATGTCATAATGGGCCATTGTGACAATGGGTCATTGTGATGTCATAATGGACCATTGTGACAATGGGTCATTGTGATGTCATATTGGGTCATTGTGATGTCATAGTGGGTCATTGTGATGTCATTATGGGCTATTGTGACAATGGGTCATTGTGATGTCATAATGGGCCATTGTGACAATCGGTCATTGTGATGTCATAATGGGCCATTGTGACAATGGGTCATTGTGATGTCATAATGGGTCATTGTGATGTCATAATGGGCCATTGTGACAATGGGTCATTCTGATGTCATAATGGGTCATTCTGATGTCATAATGGGCCATTGTGATGTCATAATGGGTCATTGTGATGTCATAATGGGTCATTGTGATGTCATAATGGGCTATTGTGACAATGGGTCATTGTGATGTCATAATGGGCCATTGTGACAATCGGCCATTGTGATGTCATAATGGGCCATTGTGACAATTGGTCATTATGATGTCATAATGGGCCATTGTGATGTCATAATGGGCCATTGTGACAATGGGTCATTGTGATGTCATAATGGGCCATTGTGACAATGGGTCAATGTGATGTCATAATGAGCCATTGTGACAATGGGTCATTGTGATGTCATAATGGGCCATTGTGACAATGGGTCATTGTGATGTCATAATGGGCCATTGTGATGTCATAATGGGCCATTGTGACAATGGGTCATTGTGATGTCATAATGGGCCATTGTGACAATGGGTCATTGTGATGTCATAATGGGCCATTGTGATGTCATAATGGGTCATTGTGACAATGGGTCATTGTGATGTCATAATGGGTCATTGTGACAATGGGTCATTGTAATGTCATAATGGGCCATTGTGATGTCATAATGGGCCATTGTGACAATGGGTCAATGTGATGTCATAATGGGCCATTGTGACAATGTGTCATTGTGTTGTCATAATGGGCCATTGTGACAATGGGTCATTGTGAGGTAATAATGGGTCATTGTGATGTCATAATGGGCCATTGTGACAATGGGTCATTGTGATGTCATAATGGGTCATTGTGATGTCATATTGGGCCATTGTGACAATGGGTTATTGTGATGTCATAATGGGCCATTGTGACAATGGGTCATTGTGATGTCATAATGGGCCATTGTGATAATGGGTCATTGTGATGTCATAATGGGCCATTGTGATGTCATAATGGGCCATTGTGACAATGGGTCATTGTGATGTCATAATGGGCCATTGTGACAATTGGTCATTATGATGTCATAATGTGCCATTGTGATGTCATAATGGGCCATTGTGACAATGGGTCATTGTGATGTCATAATGGGCCATTGTGACAATTGGTCATTGTGATGTCATAATGGGCCATTGTGACAATGGGTCATTGTGATGTCATAATGGGCCATTGTGACAATGGGTCAATGTGATGTTATAATGAGCCATTGTGACAATGGGTCATTGTGATGTCATAATGGGCCATTGTGACAATTGGTCATTATGATGTCATAATGGGTCATTGTGATGTCATAATGGACCATTGTGACAATGGGTCATTGTGATGTCAAAATGGGCCATTGTGATGTCATAATGGGCCATTGTGACAATGGGTCATTGTGATGTCATAATGGGCCATTGTGACAATGGGTCATTGTGATGTCATAATGGGCTATTGTAACAATGGGTCATTGTGATGTCATAATGGGACCATTGTGATGTCATAATGGGCCATTGTGACAATGGGTCATTGTGATGTCATAATGGGTCATTGTGATGTCATAATGGGCCATTGTGACAATGGGTCATTGTGATGTCATAATGGGCCATTGTGATGTCATAATGGGCCATTGTGACAATGGGCCATTGTGATGTCATAATGGGCCATTGTGACAATGGGTCATTGTGATGTCATAATGGGCCATTGTGACAATGTGTCATTGTGTTGTCATAATGGGCCAATGTGACAATGGGTCATTGTGAGGTAATAATGGGTCATTGTGATGTCATAATGGGCCATTGTGACAATGGGTCATTGTGATGTCATAATGGGTCATTGTGATGTCATAATGGGCCATTGTGACAATGGGTTATTGTGATGTCATAATGGGCCATTGTGACAATGGGTCATTGTGATGTCATAATGGGCCATTGTGATAATGGGTCATTGTGATGTCATAATGGGCCATTGTGATGTCATAATGGGCCATTGTGACAATGGGTCATTGTGATGTCATAATGGGCCATTGTGACAATTGGTCATTATGATGTCATAATGTGCCATTGTGATGTCATAATGGGCCATTGTGACAATGTGTCATTGTGATGTCATAATGGGCCATTGTGACAATTGGTCATTGTGATGTCATAATGGGCCATTGTGACAATGGGTCATTGTGATGTCATAATGGGCCATTGTGACAATGGGTCAATGTGATGTCATAATGAGCCATTGTGACAATGGGTCATTGTGATGTCATAATGGGCCATTGTGACAATTGGTCATTATGATGTCATAATGGGTCATTGTGATGTCATAATGGACCATTGTGACAATGGGTCATTGTGATGTCAAAATGGGCCATTGTGATGTCATAATGGGCCATTGTGACAATGGGTCATTGTGATGTCATAATGGGCCATTGTGATGTCATTATGGGCTATTGTGACAATGGGTCATTGTGATGTCATAATGGGCCATTGTGACAATCGGTCATTGTGATGTCATAATGGGCCATTGTGACAATGGGTCATTGTGATGTCATAATGGGTCATTGTGATGTCATAATGGGCCATTGTGACAATGGGTCATTCTGATGTCATAATGGGTCATTCTGATGTCATAATGGGCCATTGTGATGTCATAATGGGTCATTGTGATGTCATAATGGGTCATTGTGATGTCATAATGGGCTATTGTGACAATGGGTCATTGTGATGTCATAATGGGCCATTGTGACAATCGGCCATTGTGATGTCATAATGGGCCATTGTGACAATTGGTCATTATGATGTCATAATGGGCCATTGTGATGTCATAATGGGCCATTGTGACAATGGGTCATTGTGATGTCATAATGGGCCATTGTGACAATGGGTCAATGTGATGTCATAATGAGCCATTGTGACAATGGGTCATTGTGATGTCATAATGGGCCATTGTGACAATGGGTCATTGTGATGTCATAATGGGCCATTGTGATGTCATAATGGGCCATTGTGACAATGGGTCATTGTGATGTCATAATGGGTCATTGTGATGTCATAATGGGCCATTGTGACAATGGGTCATTCTGATGTCATAATGGGTCATTCTGATGTCATAATGGGCCATTGTGATGTCATAATGGGTCATTGTGATGTCATAATGGGTCATTGTGATGTCATAATGGGCTATTGTGACAATGGGTCATTGTGATGTCATAATGGGCCATTGTGACAATCGGCCATTGTGATGTCATAATGGGCCATTGTGACAATTGGTCATTATGATGTCATAATGGGCCATTGTGATGTCATAATGGGCCATTGTGACAATGGGTCATTGTGATGTCATAATGGGCCATTGTGACAATGGGTCAATGTGATGTCATAATGAGCCATTGTGACAATGGGTCATTGTGATGTCATAATGGGCCATTGTGACAATGGGTCATTGTGATGTCATAATGGGCCATTGTGATGTCATAATGGGCCATTGTGACAATGGGTCATTGTGATGTCATAATGGGCCATTGTGACAATGGGTCATTGTGATGTCATAATGGGCCATTGTGATGTCATAATGGGTCATTGTGACAATGGGTCATTGTGATGTCATAATGGGTCATTGTGACAATGGGTCATTGTAATGTCATAATGGGCCATTGTGATGTCATAATGGGCCATTGTGACAATGGGTCAATGTGATGTCATAATGGGC
Source organism: Engystomops pustulosus (assembly GCF_040894005.1). Classification (NCBI taxonomy): domain Eukaryota; kingdom Metazoa; phylum Chordata; class Amphibia; order Anura; family Leptodactylidae; genus Engystomops; species Engystomops pustulosus. Next base: position 91,298,839 of record NC_092411.1, on the reverse strand, counting down.
CATTGTGACAATGTGTCATTGTGTTGTCATAATGGGCCATTGTGACAATGGGTCATTGTGAGGTAATAATGGGTCATTGTGATGTCATAATGGGCCATTGTGACAATGGGTCATTGTGATGTCATAATGGGTCATTGTGATGTCATATTGGGCCATTGTGACAATGGGTTATTGTGATGTCATAATGGGCCATTGTGACAATGGGTCATTGTGATGTCATAATGGGCCATTGTGATAATGGGTCATTGTGATGTCATAATGGGCCATTGTGATGTCATAATGGGCCATTGTGACAATGGGTCATTGTGATGTCATAATGGGCCATTGTGACAATTGGTCATTATGATGTCATAATGTGCCATTGTGATGTCATAATGGGCCATTGTGACAATGGGTCATTGTGATGTCATAATGGGCCATTGTGACAATTGGTCATTGTGATGTCATAATGGGCCATTGTGACAATGGGTCATTGTGATGTCATAATGGGCCATTGTGACAATGGGTCAATGTGATGTTATAATGAGCCATTGTGACAATGGGTCATTGTGATGTCATAATGGGCCATTGTGACAATTGGTCATTATGATGTCATAATGGGTCATTGTGATGTCATAATGGACCATTGTGACAATGGGTCATTGTGATGTCAAAATGGGCCATTGTGATGTCATAATGGGCCATTGTGACAATGGGTCATTGTGATGTCATAATGGGCCATTGTGACAATGGGTCATTGTGATGTCATAATGGGCTATTGTAACAATGGGTCATTGTGATGTCATAATGGGACCATTGTGATGTCATAATGGGCCATTGTGACAATGGGTCATTGTGATGTCATAATGGGTCATTGTGATGTCATAATGGGCCATTGTGACAATGGGTCATTGTGATGTCATAATGGGCCATTGTGATGTCATAATGGGCCATTGTGACAATGGGCCATTGTGATGTCATAATGGGCCATTGTGACAATGGGTCATTGTGATGTCATAATGGGCCATTGTGATGTCATAATGGGCCATTGTGACAATGGGTCATTGTGATGTCATAATGGGCCATTGTGACAATGGGTCATTGTGATGTCATAATGGACCATTGTGACAATGGGTCATTGTGATGTCATAATGGGTCATTGTGACAATGTGTCATTGTGTTGTCATAATGGGCCATTGTGACAATGGGTCATTGTGAGGTAATAATGGGTCATTGTGATGTCATAATGGGCCATTGTGACAATGGGTCATTGTGATGTCATAATGGGTCATTGTGATGTCATAATGGGCCATTGTGACAATGGGTTATTGTGATGTCATAATGGGCCATTGTGATGTCATAATGGGCCATTGTGACAATGGGTCATTGTGATGTCATAATGGGCCATTGTGACAATGGGTCATTGTGATGTCATAATGGGCCATTGTGATAATGGGTCATTGTGATGTCATAATGGGCCATTGTGATGTCATAATGGGCCATTGTGACAATGGGTCATTGTGATGTCATAATGGGCCATTGTGACAATTGGTCATTATGATGTCATAATGTGCCATTGTGATGTCATAATGGGCCATTGTGACAATGGGTCATTGTGATGTCATAATGGGCCATTGTGACAATTGGTCATTGTGATGTCATAATGGGCCATTGTGACAATGGGTCATTGTGATGTCATAATGGGCCATTGTGACAATGGGTCAATGTGATGTCATAATGAGCCATTGTGACAATGGGTCATTGTGATGTCATAATGGGCCATTGTGACAATTGGTCATTATGATGTCATAATGGGTCATTGTGATGTCATAATGGACCATTGTGACAATGGGTCATTGTGATGTCATAATGGGTCATTGTGATTTCATAATGGACCATTGTGACAATGGGTCATTGTGATGTCATAATGGGCCATTGTGATGTCATAATGGGCCATTGTGACAATGGGTCATTGTGATGTCATAATGGGCCATTGTGACAATGGGTCATTGTGATGTCATAATGGGCCATTGTGATGTCATAATGGGCCATTGTGACAATGGGTCATTGTGATGTCATAATGGGCCATTGTGACAATGGGTCATTGTGATGTCATAATGGGCCATTGTGATGTCATAATGGGTCATTGTGACAATGGGTCATTGTGATGTCATAATGGGTCATTGTGACAATGGGTCATTGTAATGTCATAATGGGCCATTGTGATGTCATAATGGGCCATTGTGACAATGGGTCAATGTGATGTCATAATGGGCCATTGTGACAATGTGTCATTGTGTTGTCATAATGGGCCATTGTGACAATGGGTCATTGTGAGGTAATAATGGGTCATTGTGATGTCATAATGGGCCATTGTGACAATGGGTCATTGTGATGTCATAATGGGTCATTGTGATGTCATAATGGGCCATTGTGACAATGGGTTATTGTGATGTCATAATGGGCCATTGTGACAATGGGTCATTGTGATGTCATAATGGGCCATTGTGATAATGGGTCATTGTGATGTCATAATGGGCCATTGTGATGTCATAATGGGCCATTGTGACAATGGGTCATTGTGATGTCATAATGGGCCATTGTGACAATTGGTCATTATGATGTCATAATGTGCCATTGTGATGTCATAATGGGCCATTGTGACAATGGGTCATTGTGATGTCATAATGGGCCATTGTGACAATTGGTCATTGTGATGTCATAATGGGCCATTGTGACAATGGGTCATTGTGATGTCATAATGGGCCATTGTGACAATGGGTCAATGTGATGTCATAATGAGCCATTGTGACAATGGGTCATTGTGATGTCATAATGGGCCATTGTGACAATTGGTCATTATGATGTCATAATGGGTCATTGTGATGTCATAATGGACCATTGTGACAATGGGTCATTGTGATGTCATAATGGGCCATTGTGATGTCATAATGGGCCATTGTGACAATGGGTCATTGTGATGTCATAATGGGCCATTGTGACAATGGGTCATTGTGATGTCATAATGGGCTATTGTGACAATGGGTCATTGTGATGTCATAATGGGACCATTGTGATGTCATAATGGGCCATTGTGACAATGGGTCATTGTGATGTCATAATGGGTCATTGTGATGTCATAATGGGCCATTGTGACAATGGGTCATTGTGATGTCATAATGGGCCATTGTGATGTCATAATGGGCCATTGTGACAATGGGCCATTGTGATGTCATAATGGGCCATTGTGACAATGGGTCATTGTGATGTCATAATGGGCCATTGTGATGTCATAATGGGCCATTGTGACAATGGGTCATTGTGATGTCATAATGGGCCATTGTGACAATGGGTCATTGTGATGTCATAATGGACCATTGTGACAATGGGTCATTGTGATGTCATAATGGGTCATTGTGATGTCATAGTGGGTCATTGTGATGTCATAATGGGCTATTGTGACAATGGGTCATTGTGATGTCATAATGGGCCATTGTGACAATCGGTCATTGTGATGTCATAATGGGCCATTGTGACAATGGGTCATTGTGATGTCATAATGGGTCATTGTGATGTCATAATGGGCCATTGTGACAATGGGTCATTCTGATGTCATAATGGGTCATTCTGATGTCATAATGGGCCATTGTGATGTCATAATGGGTCATTGTGATGTCATAATGGGTCATTGTGATGTCATAATGAGCTATTGTGACAATGGGTCATTGTGATGTCATAATGGGCCATTGTGACAATCGGCCATTGTGATGTCATAATGGGCCATTGTGACAATTGGTCATTATGATGTCATAATGGGCCATTGTGATGTCATAATGGGCCATTGTGACAATGGGTCATTGTGATGTCATAATGGGCCATTGTGACAATGGGTCAATGTGATGTCATAATGAGCCATTGTGACAATGGGTCATTGTGATGTCATAATGGGCCATTGTGACAATGGGTCATTGTGATGTCATAATGGGCCATTGTGATGTCATAATGGGCCATTGTGACAATGGGTCATTGTGATGTCATAATGGGCCATTGTGACAATGGGTCATTGTGATGTCATAATGGGCCATTGTGATGTCATAATGGGTCATTGTGACAATGGGTCATTGTGATGTCATAATGGGTCATTGTGACAATGGGTCATTGTAATGTCATAATGGGCCATTGTGATGTCATAATGGGCCATTGTGACAATTGGTCATTATGATGTCATAATGGGCCATTGTGATGTCATAATGGGCCATTGTGACAATGGGTCATTGTGATGTCATAATGGGCCATTGTGACAATGGGTCAATGTGATGTCATAATGAGCCATTGTGACAATGGGTCATTGTGATGTCATAATGGGCCATTGTGACAATGGGTCATTGTGATGTCATAATGGGCCATTGTGACAATGGGTCATTGTGATGTCAAAATGGGCCATTGTGACAATGGGTCAATGTGATGTCATAATGGGCTATTGTGACAATGGGTCATTGTGATGTCATAATGGGCCATTGTGACAATGGGTCATTGTGATGTCATAATGGGCCATTGTGACAATGGGTCATTGTGATGTCATAATGGGCCATTGTGACAATTGGTCATTATGATGTCATAATGTGCCATTGTGATGTCATAATGGGCCATTGTGACAATGGGTCATTGTGATGTCATAATGGGCCATTGTGACAATTGGTCATTGTGATGTCATAATGGGCCATTGTGACAATGGGTCATTGTGATGTCATAATGGGCCATTGTGACAATGGGTCAATGTGATGTCATAATGAGCCATTGTGACAATGGGTCATTGTGATGTCATAATGGGCCATTGTGACAATTGGTCATTATGATGTCATAATGGGTCATTGTGATGTCATAATGGACCATTGTGACAATGGGTCATTGTGATGTCATAATGGGTCATTGTGATTTCATAATGGACCATTGTGACAATGGGTCATTGTGATGTCATAATGGGCCATTGTGATGTCATAATGGGCCATTGTGACAATGGGTCATTGTGATGTCATAATGGGCCATTGTGACAATGGGTCATTGTGATGTCATAATGGGCCATTGTGATGTCATAATGGGCCATTGTGACAATGGGTCATTGTGATGTCATAATGGGTCATTGTGATGTCATAATGGACCATTGTGACAATGGGTCATTGTGATGTCATAATGGGTCATTGTGATTTCATAATGGACCATTGTGACAATGGGTCATTGTGATGTCATAATGGGCCATTGTGATGTCATAATGGGCCATTGTGACAATGGGTCATTGTGATGTCATAATGGGCCATTGTGACAATGGGTCATTGTGATGTCATAATGGGCCATTGTGATGTCATAATGGGCCATTGTGACAATGGGTCATTGTGATGTCATAATGGGCCATTGTGACAATGGGTCATTGTGATGTCATAATGGGCCATTGTGATGTCATAATGGGTCATTGTGACAATGGGTCATTGTGATGTCATAATGGGTCATTGTGACAATGGGTCATTGTAATGTCATAATGGGCCATTGTGATGTCATAATGGGCCATTGTGACAATGGGTCAATGTGATGTCATAATGGGCCATTGTGACAATGTGTCATTGTGTTGTCATAATGGGCCATTGTGACAATGGGTCATTGTGAGGTAATAATGGGTCATTGTGATGTCATAATGGGCCATTGTGACAATGGGTCATTGTGATGTCATAATGGGTCATTGTGATGTCATAATGGGCCATTGTGACAATGGGTTATTGTGATGTCATAATGGGCCATTGTGACAATGGGTCATTGTGATGTCATAATGGGCCATTGTGATAATGGGTCATTTTGATGTCATAATGGGCCATTGTGACAATGGGTCATTGTGATGTCATAATGGGCCATTGTGACAATTGGTCATTATGATGTCATAATGTGCCATTGTGATGTCATAATGGGCCATTGTGACAATGGGTCATTGTGATGTCATAATGGGCCATTGTGACAATTGGTCATTGTGATGTCATAATGGGCCATTGTGACAATGGGTCATTGTGATGTCATAATGGGCCATTGTGACAATGGGTCAATGTGATGTCATAATGAGCCATTGTGACAATGGGTCATTGTGATGTCATAATGGGCCATTGTGACAATTGGTCATTATGATGTCATAATGGGTCATTGTGATGTCATAATGGACCATTGTGACAATGGGTCATTGTGATGTCATAATGGGCCATTGTGATGTCATAATGGGCCATTGTGACAATGGGTCATTGTGATGTCATAATGGGCCATTGTGACAATGGGTCATTGTGATGTCATAATGGGCTATTGTGACAATGGGTCATTGTGATGTCATAATGGGACCATTGTGATGTCATAATGGGCCATTGTGACAATGGGTCATTGTGATGTCATAATGGGTCATTGTGATGTCATAATGGGCCATTGTGACAATGGGTCATTGTGATGTCATAATGGGCCATTGTGATGTCATAATGGGCCATTGTGACAATGGGCCATTGTGATGTCATAATGGGCCATTGTGACAATGGGTCATTGTGATGTCATAATGGGCCATTGTGATGTCATAATGGGCCATTGTGACAATGGGTCATTGTGATGTCATAATGGGCCATTGTGACAATGGGTCATTGTGATGTCATAATGGACCATTGTGACAATGGGTCATTGTGATGTCATAATGGGTCATTGTGATGTCATAGTGGGTCATTGTGATGTCATAATGGGCTATTGTGACAATGGGTCATTGTGATGTCATAATGGGCCATTGTGACAATCGGTCATTGTGATGTCATAATGGGCCATTGTGACAATGGGTCATTGTGATGTCATAATGGGTCATTGTGATGTCATAATGGGCCATTGTGACAATGGGTCATTCTGATGTCATAATGGGTCATTCTGATGTCATAATGGGCCATTGTGATGTCATAATGGGTCATTGTGATGTCATAATGGGTCATTGTGATGTCATAATGGGCTTTTGTGACAATGGGTCATTGTGATGTCATAATGGGCCATTGTGACAATCGGCCATTGTGATGTCATAATGGGCCATTGTGACAATGGGTTATTGTGATGTCATAATGGGCCATTGTGACAATGGGTCATTGTGATGTCATAATGGGCCATTGTGATGTCATAATGGGCCATTGTGACAATGGGTCATTGTGATGTCATAATGGGCCATTGTGACAATTGGTCATTATGATGTCATAATGGGCTATTGTGACAATGGTTCATTATGATGTCATAATGGGTCATTGTGATGTCATAATGGGCTATTGTGACAATTGGTCATTGTGATGTCATAATGGGACCATTGTGATGTCATAATGGGCCATTGTGACAATGGGTCATTGTGATGTCATAATGGGTCATTGTGATGTCATAATGGACCATTGTGACAATGGGTCATTGTGATGTCATAATGGGCCATTGTGACAATGGGTCATTGTGATGTCATAATGGGCCATTGTGATGTCATAATGGACCATTGTGACAATGGGTCATTGTGATGTCATAATGGACCATTGTGACAATGGGTCATTGTGATGTCATAATGGGCCATTGTGATGTCATAATGGGCCATTGTGACAATGGGCCATTGTGATGTCATAATGGACCATTGTGACAATGGGTCATTGTGATGTCATAATGGGCCATTGTGACAATGGGTCATTGTGATGTCATAATGGGCCATTGTGATGTCATAATGGACCATTGTGACAATGGGTCATTGTGATGTCATAATGGACCATTGTGACAATGGGTCATTGTGATGTCATAATGGGCCATTGTGATGTCATAATGGGCCATTGTGACAATGGGCCATTGTGATGTCATAATGGGCCATTGTGACAATGGGTTATTGTGATGTCATAATGGGCCATTGTGATGTCATAATGGGCCATTGTGACAATGGGTCATTGTGATGTCATAATGGGCCATTGTGACAATGGGTCATTGTGATGTCATAATGGACCATTGTGACAATGGGTCATTGTGATGTCATAATGGGTCATTGTGATGTCATAGTGGGTCATTGTGATGTCATAATGGGCTATTGTGACAATGGGTCATTGTGATGTCATAATGGGCCATTGTGACAATCGGTCATTGTGATGTCATAATGGGCCATTGTGACAATGGGTCATTGTGATGTCATAATGGGTCATTGTGATGTCATAATGGGCCATTGTGACAATGGGTCATTCTGATGTCATAATGGGTCATTCTGATGTCATAATGGGCCATTGTGATGTCATAATGGGTCATTGTGATGTCATAATGGGTCATTGTGATGTCATAATGGGCTATTGTGACAATGGGTCATTGTGATGTCATAATGGGCCATTGTGACAATCGGCCATTGTGATGTCATAATGGGCCATTGTGACAATTGGTCATTATGATGTCATAATGGGCCATTGTGATGTCATAATGGGCCATTGTGACAATGGGTCATTGTGATGTCATAATGGGCCATTGTGACAATGGGTCATTGTGATGTTATAATGGGCCATTGTGACAATGGGTCATTGTGATGTCAAAATGGGCCATTGTGACAATGGGTCAATGTGATGTCATAATGGGCTATTGTGACAATGGGTCATTGTGATGTCATAATGGGCCATTGTGACAATGGGTCATTGTGATGTCATAATGGGCCATTGTGATGTCATAATGGGCTATTGTGACAATGGGTCATTGTGATGTCATAATGGGACCATTGTGATGTCATAATGGGCCATTGTGACAATGGGTCATTGTGATGTCATAATGGGTCATTGTGATGTCATAATGGGCCATTGTGACAATGGGTCATTGTGATGTCATAATGGGTCATTGTGATGTCAAAATGGGCCATTGTGACAATGGGTCATTGTGATGTCATAATGGGCTATTGTGACAATGGTTCATTATGATGTCATAATGGGTCATTGTGATGTCATAATGGGCTATTGTGACAATTGGTCATTGTGATGTCATAATGGGACCATTGTGATGTCATAATGGGCCATTGTGACAATGGGTCATTGTGATGTCATAATGGGTCATTGTGATGTCATAATGGACCATTGTGACAATGGGTCATTGTGATGTCATAATGGGCCATTGTGACAATGGGTCATTGTGATGTCATAATGGCCATTGTGATGTCATAATGGACCATTGTGACAATGGGTCATTGTGATGTCATAATGGACCATTGTGACAATGGGTCATTGTGATGTCATAATGGGCCATTGTGATGTCATAATGGGCCATTGTGACAATGGGCCATTGTGATGTCATAATGGACCATTGTGACAATGGGTCATTGTGATGTCATAACGGGCCATTGTGACAATGGGTCATTGTGATGTCATAATGGGCCATTGTGATGTCATAATGGACCATTGTGACAATGGGTCATTGTGATGTCATAATGGACCATTGTGACAATGGGTCATTGTGATGTCATAATGGGCCATTGTGATGTCATAATGGGCCATTGTGACAATGGGCCATTGTGATGTCATAATGGGCCATTGTGACAATGGGTCATTGTGATGTCATAATGGGCCATTGTGATGTCATAATGGGCCATTGTGACAATGGGTCATTGTGATGTCATAATGGGCCATTGTGATGTCATAATGGGCCATTGTGACAATGGGTCATTGTGATGTCATAATGGGCCATTGTGACAATGGGTCATTGTGATGTCATAATGGGCCATTGTGATGTCATAATGGGTCATTGTGACAATGGGTCATTGTGATGTCATAATGGGTCATTGTGACAATGGGTCATTGTAATGTCATAATGGGCCATTGTGATGTCATAATGGGCCATTGTGACAATGGGTCAATGTGATGTCATAATGGGCCATTGTGACAATGTGTCATTGTGTTGTCATAATGGGCCATTGTGACAATGGGTCATTGTGAGGTAATAATGGGTCATTGTGATGTCATAATGGGCCATTGTGACAATGGGTCATTGTGATGTCATAATGGGTCATTGTGATGTCATAATGGGCCATTGTGACAATGGGTTATTGTGATGTCATAATGGGCCATTGTGACAATGGGTCATTGTGATGTCATAATGGGCCATTGTGATAATGGGTCATTTTGATGTCATAATGGGCCATTGTGACAATGGGTCATTGTGATGTCATAATGGGCCATTGTGACAATTGGTCATTATGATGTCATAATGTGCCATTGTGATGTCATAATGGGCCATTGTGACAATGGGTCATTGTGATGTCATAATGGGCCATTGTGACAATTGGTCATTGTGATGTCATAATGGGCCATTGTGACAATGGGTCATTGTGATGTCATAATGGGCCATTGTGACAATGGGTCAATGTGATGTCATAATGAGCCATTGTGACAATGGGTCATTGTGATGTCATAATGGGCCATTGTGACAATTGGTCATTATGATGTCATAATGGGTCATTGTGATGTCATAATGGACCATTGTGACAATGGGTCATTGTGATGTCATAATGGGCCATTGTGATGTCATAATGGGCCATTGTGACAATGGGTCATTGTGATGTCATAATGGGCCATTGTGACAATGGGTCATTGTGATGTCATAATGGGCTATTGTGACAATGGGTCATTGTGATGTCATAATGGGACCATTGTGATGTCATAATGGGCCATTGTGACAATGGGTCATTGTGATGTCATAATGGGTCATTGTGATGTCATAATGGGCCATTGTGACAATGGGTCATTGTGATGTCATAATGGGCCATTGTGATGTCATAATGGGCCATTGTGACAATGGGCCATTGTGATGTCATAATGGGCCATTGTGACAATGGGTCATTGTGATATCATAATGGGTCATTGTGATGTCATAATGGGCTATTGTGACAATGGGTCATTGTGATGTCATAATGGGACCATTGTGATGTCATAATGGGCCATTGTGACAATGGGTCATTGTGATGTCATAATGGGTCATTGTGATGTCATAATGGGTCATTGTGATGTCAAAATGGGCCATTGTGACAATGGGTCATTGTGATGTCATAATGGGCTATTGTGACAATGGTTCATTATGATGTCATAATGGGTCATTGTGATGTCATAATGGGCTATTGTGACAATTGGTCATTGTGATGTCATAATGGGACCATTGTGATGTCATAATGGGCCATTGTGACAATGGGTCATTGTGATGTCATAATGGGTCATTGTGATGTCATAATGGACCTTTGTGACAATGGGTCATTGTCATGTCATAATGGGCCATTGTGACAATGGGTCATTGTGATGTCATAATGGGCCATTGTGATGTCATAATGGACCATTGTGACAATGGGTCATTGTGATGTCATAATGGACCATTGTGACAATGGGTCATTGTGATGTCATAATGGGCCATTGTGACAATTGGTCATTATGATGCCATAATGTGCCATTGTGATGTCATAATGGGCCATTGTGACAATGGGTCATTGTGATGTCATAATGGGCCATTGTGACAATTGGTCATTGTGATGTCATAATGGGCCATTGTGACAATGGGTCATTGTGATGTCATAATGGGCCAATGTGACAATGGGTCATTGTGATGTCATAATGGGCCATTGTGACAATGGGTCAATGTGATGTCATAATGAGCCATTGTGACAATGGGTCATTGTGATGTCATAATGGGCCATTGTGACAATTGGTCATTATGATGTCATAATGGGTCATTGTGATGTCATAATGGACCATTGTGACAATGGGTCATTGTGATGTCATAATGGGCCATTGTGATGTCATAATGGGCCATTGTGACAATGGGTCATTGTGATGTCATAATGGGCCATTGTGACAATGGGTCATTGTGATGTCATAATGGGCTATTGTGACAATGGGTCATTGTGATGTCATAATGGGACCATTGTGATGTCATAATGGGCCATTGTGACAATGGGTCATTGTGATGTCATAATGGGTCATTGTGATGTCATAATGGGCCATTGTGACAATGGGTCATTGTGATGTCATAATGGGCCATTGTGATGTCATAATGGGCCATTGTGACAATGGGCCATTGTGATGTCATAATGGGCCATTGTGACAATGGGTCATTGTGATGTCATAATGGGCCATTGTGATGTCATAATGGGCCATTGTGACAATGGGTCATTGTGATGTCATAATGGGCCATTGTGACAATGGGTCATTGTGATGTCATAATGGACCATTGTGACAATGGGTCATTGTGATGTCATAATGGGTCATTGTGATGTCATAGTGGGTCATTGTGATGTCATAATGGGCTATTGTGACAATGGGTCATTGTGATGTCATAATGGGCCATTGTGACAATCGGTCATTGTGATGTCATAATGGGCCATTGTGACAATGGGTCATTGTGATGTCATAATGGGCCATTGTGATGTCATAATGGACCATTGTGACAATGGGTCATTGTGATGTCATAATGGACCATTGTGACAATGGGTCATTGTGATGTCATAATGGGCCATTGTGATGTCATAATGGGCCATTGTGACAATGGGCCATTGTGATGTCATAATGGACCATTGTGACAATGGGTCATTGTGATGTCATAATGGGCCATTGTGACAATGGGTCATTGTGATGTCATAATGGGCCATTGTGATGTCATAATGGGCCATTGTGACAATGGGTCATTGTGATGTCATAATGGGCCATTGTGACAATGGGTCATTGTGATGTCATAATGGACCATTGTGACAATGGGTCATTGTGATGTCATAATGGGTCATTGTGATGTCATAGTGGGTCATTGTGATGTCATAATGGGCTATTGTGACAATGGGTCATTGTGATGTCATAATGGGCCATTGTGACAATCGGTCATTGTGATGTCATAATGGGCCATTGTGACAATGGGTCATTGTGATGTCATAATGGGTCATTGTGATGTCATAATGGGCCATTGTGACAATGGGTCATTCTGATGTCATAATGGGTCATTCTGATGTCATAATGGGCCATTGTGATGTCATAATGGGTCATTGTGATGTCATAATGGGTCATTGTGATGTCATAGTGGGTCATTGTGATGTCATAATGGGCTATTGTGACAATGGGTCATTGTGATGTCATAATGGGCCATTGTGACAATCGGTCATTGTGATGTCATAATGGGCCATTGTGACAATGGGTCATTGTGATGTCATAATGGGCCATTGTGATGTCATAATGGACCATTGTGACAATGGGTCATTGTGATGTCATAATGGACCATTGTGACAATGGGTCATTGTGATGTCATAATGGGCCATTGTGATGTCATAATGGGCCATTGTGACAATGGGCCATTGTGATGTCATAATGGACCATTGTGACAATGGGTCATTGTGATGTCATAATGGGCCATTGTGACAATGGGTCATTGTGATGTCATAATGGGCCATTGTGATGTCATAATGGACCATTGTGACAATGGGTCATTGTGATGTCATAATGGACCATTGTGACAATGGGTCATTGTGATGTCATAATGGGCCATTGTGATGTCATAATGGGCCATTGTGACAATGGGCCATTGTGATGTCATAATGGGCCATTGTGACAATGGGTCATTGTGATGTCATAATGGGCCATTGTGATGTCATAATGGGCCATTGTGACAATGGGTCATTGTGATGTCATAATGGGCCATTGTGACAATGGGTCATTGTGATGTCATAATGGACCATTGTGACAATGGGTCATTGTGATGTCATAATGGGTCATTGTGATGTCATAGTGGGTCATTGTGATGTCATAATGGGCTATTGTGACAATGGGTCATTGTGATGTCATAATGGGCCATTGTGACAATCGGTCATTGTGATGTCATAATGGGCCATTGTGACAATGGGTCATTGTGATGTCATAATGGGTCATTGTGATGTCATAATGGGCCATTGTGACAATGGGTCATTCTGATGTCATAATGGGTCATTCTGATGTCATAATGGGCCATTGTGATGTCATAATGGGTCATTGTGATGTCATAATGGGTCATTGTGATGTCATAATGGGCTATTGTGACAATGGGTCATTGTGATGTCATAATGGGCCATTGTGACAATCGGCCATTGTGATGTCATAATGGGCCATTGTGACAATTGGTCATTATGATGTCATAATGGGCCATTGTGATGTCATAATGGGCCATTGTGACAATGGGTCATTGTGATGTCATAATGGGCCATTGTGACAATGGGTCATTGTGATGTCATAATGGGCCATTGTGACAATGGGTCATTGTGATGTCAAAATGGGCCATTGTGACAATGGGTCAATGTGATGTCATAATGGGCTATTGTGACAATGGGTCATTGTGATGTCATAATGGGCCATTGTGACAATGGGTCATTGTGATGTCATAATGGGCCATTGTGATGTCATAATGGGCCATTGTGACAATGGGTTATTATGATGTCATAATGGGTCAATGTGATGTCATAATGGGCCCTTGTGACAATTGGTCATTATGATGTCATAATGGGTCATTGTGATGTCATAATGGACCATTGTGACAATGGGTCATTGTGTTTTCATAATGGGCCATTGTGATGTCATAATGGGCCATTGTGACAATGGGTCATTGTGATGTCATAATGGGCCATTGTGATGTCATAATGAGCCATTGTGACAATGGGTCATTGTGATGTCATAATGGGCCATTGTGACAATTGGTCATTATGATGTCATAATGGGTCATTGTGATGTCATAATGGGCCATTGTGACAATGGGTCATTGTGATGTCATAATGGGCCATTGTGATGTCATAATGGGCCATTGTGACAATGGGTCATTGTGATGTCATAATGGGCCATTGTGACAATTGGTCATTATGATGTCATAATGTGCCATTGTGATGTCATAATGGGCCATTGTGACAATGGGTCATTGTGATGTCATAATGGGCTATTGTGACAATGGGTCATTGTGATGTCATAATGGGCCATTGTGACAATTGGTCATTATGATGTCATAATGGGTCATTGTGATGTCATAATGGACCATTGTGACAATGGGTCATTGTGATGTCATAATGGGTCATTGTGATTTCATAATGGACCATTGTGACAATGGGTCATTGTGATGTCATAATGGGCCATTGTGATGTCATAATGGGCCATTGTGACAATGGGTCATTGTGATGTCATAATGGGCCATTGTGACAATGGGCCATTGTGATGTCATAATGGGCCATTGTGATGTCATAATGGGCCATTGTGACAATGGGTCATTGTGATGTCATAATGGGCCATTGTGACAATGGGTCATTGTGATGTCATAATGGGTCATTCTGATGTCATAATGGGTCATTGTGATGTCATAATGGGCTATTGTGACAATGGTTCATTATGATGTCATAATGGGTCATTGTGATGTCATAATGGGCTATTGTGACAATTGGTCATTGTGATGTCATAATGGGACCATTGTGATGTCATAATGGGCCATTGTGACAATGGGTCATTGTGATGTCATAATGGGTCATTGTGATGTCATAATGGGCCATTGTGACAATGGGTCATTATGATGTCATAATGGGTCATTCTGATGTCATAATGGGCCATTGTGATGTCATAATGGGTCATTGTGATGTCATAGTGGGTCATTGTGATGTCATAATGGGCTATTGTGACAATTGGTCATTATGATGTCATAATGTGCCATTGTGATGTCATAATGGGCCATTGTGACAATCGGTCATTGTGATGTCATAATGGGCCATTGTGACAATGGGTCATTCTGATGTCATAATGGGTCATTCTGATGTCATAATGGGCCATTGTGATGTCATAATGGGTCATTGTGATGTCATAATGGGTCATTGTGATGTCATAATGGGCTATTGTGACAATGGGTCATTGTGATGTCATAATGGGCCATTGTGACAATCGGCCATTGTGATGTCATAATGGGCCATTGTGACAATGGGTCATTGTGATGTCATAATGGGTCATTGTGACAATGGGTCATTGTGATGTCATAATGGGCCATTGTGATGTCATAATGTGCCATTGTGACAATGGGTCATTCTGATGTCATAATGGGTCATTCTGATGTCATAATGGGCCATTGTGATGTCATAATTGGTCATTGTGATGTCATAATGGGTCATTGTGATGTCAAAATGGGCCATTGTGACAATGGGTCAATGTGATGTCATAATGGGCTATTGTGACAATGGGTCATTGTGATGTCATAATGGGCCATTGTGACAATGGGTCATTGTGATGTCATAATGGGTCATTGTGATGTCATAATGGGCTATTGTGACAATGGGTCATTGTGATGTCATAATGGGACCATTGTGATGTCATAATGGGCCATTGTGACAATGGGTCATTGTGATGTCATAATGGGTCATTGTGATGTCATAATGGGCCATTGTGACAATGGGTCATTGTGATGTCATAATGGGTCATTGTGATGTCAAAATGGGCCATTGTGACAATGGGTCATTGTGATGTCATAATGGGCTATTGTGACAATGGTTCATTATGATGTCATAATGGGTCATTGTGATGTCATAATGGGCTATTGTGACAATTGGTCATTGTGATGTCATAATGGGACCATTGTGATGTCATAATGGGCCATTGTGACAATGGGTCATTGTGATGTCATAATTGGTCATTGTGATGTCATAATGGACCATTGTGACAATGGGTCATTGTGATGTCATAATGGGCCATTGTGACAATGGGTCATTGTGATGTCATAATGGGCCATTGTGATGTCATAATGGACCATTGTGACAATGGGCCATTGTGATGTCATAATGGGCCATTGTGACAATGGGTCATTGTGATGTCATAATGGGCCATTGTGATGTCATAATGGGCCATTGTGACAATGGGTCATTGTGATGTCATAATGGGCCATTGTGACAATGGGTCATTGTGATGTCATAATGGGCCATTGTGATGTCATAATGGGTCATTGTGACAATGGGTCATTGTGATGTCATAATGGGCCATTGTGACAATGGGTCATTGTGATGTCATAATGGGCCATTGTGATGTCATAATGGACCATTGTGACAATGGGTCATTGTGATGTCATAATGGACCATTGTGACAATGGGTCATTGTGATGTCATAATGGGCCATTGTGATGTCATAATGGGCCATTGTGACAATGGGCCATTGTGATGTCATAATGGACCATTGTGACAATGGGTCATTGTGATGTCATAATGGGCCATTGTGACAATGGGTCATTGTGATGTCATAATGGGCCATTGTGATGTCATAATGGACCATTGTGACAATGGGTCATTGTGATGTCATAATGGACCATTGTGACAATGGGTCATTGTGATGTCATAATGGGCCATTGTGATGTCATAATGGGCCATTGTGACAATGGGCCATTGTGATGTCATAATGGGCCATTGTGACAATGGGTCATTGTGATGTCATAATGGGCCATTGTGATGTCATAATGGGCCATTGTGACAATGGGTCATTGTGATGTCATAATGGGCCTTTGTGACAATGGGTCATTGTGATGTCATAATGGGCCATTGTGATGTCATAATGGGCCATTGTGACAATGGGTCATTGTGATGTCATAATGGGCCATTGTGACAATTGGTCATTATGATGTCATAATGTGCCATTGTGATGTCATAATGGGCCATTGTGACAATGGGTCATTGTGATGTCATAATGGGCCATTGTGACAATTGGTCATTGTGATGTCATAATGGGCCATTGTGACAATGGGTCATTGTGATGTCATAATGGGCCATTGTGATAATGGGTCATTGTGATGTCATAATGGGCCATTGTGACAATGGGTCATAGTGATGTCATAATGGGCCATTGTGACAATTGGTCATTATGATGTCATAATGGGCCATTGTGATGTCATAATGGGCCATTGTGACAATGGGTCATTGTGATGTCATAATGGGCCATTGTGATGTCATAATGGGCCATTGTGACAATGGGTCATTGTGATGTCATAATGGGCCATTGTGACAATGGGTCATTGTGATGTCATAATGGGCTATTGTGACAATGGGTCATTGTGATGTCATAATGGGACCATTGTGATGTCATAATGGGCCATTGTGACAATGGGTCATTGTGATGTCATAATGGGTCATTGTGATGTCATAATGGGCCATTGTGACAATGGGTCATTGTGATGTCATAATGGGCCATTGTGATGTCATAATGGGCCATTGTGACAATGGGCCATTGTGATGTCATAATGGGCCATTGTGACAATGGGTCATTGTGATGTCATAATGGGCCATTGTGACAATGGGTCATTGTGATGTCATAATGGGCCATTGTGATGTCATAATGGGCCATTGTGACAATGGGTCATTGTGATGTCATAATGGGCCATTGTGACAATGGGTCATTGTGATGTCATAATGGACCATTGTGACAATGGGTCATTGTGATGTCATAATGGGTCATTGTGATGTCATAGTGGGTCATTGTGATGTCATAATGGGCTATTGTGACAATGGGTCATTGTGATGTCATAATGGGCCATTGTGACAATGGGTCATTGTGATGTCATAATGGGCCATTGTGACAATGGGTCATTGTGATGTCTTAATGGGCCATCGTGACAATGGGTCATTGTGATGTCATAATGGGCCATTGTGATGTCATAATGGGTCATTGTGACAATGGGTCATTGTGATGTCATAATGGGTCATTGTGACAATGGGTCATTGTAATGTCATAATGGGCCATTGTGATGTCATAATGGGCCATTGTGACAATGGGTCAATGTGATGTCATAATGGGCCATTGTGACAATGTGTCATTGTGTTGTCATAATGGGCCATTGTGACAATGGGTCATTGTGAGGTAATAATGGGTCATTGTGATGTCATAATGGGCCATTGTGACAATGGGTCATTGTGATGTCATAATGGGTCATTGTGATGTCATAATGGGCCATTGTGACAATGGGTTATTGTGATGTCATAATGGGCCATTGTGACAATGGGTCATTGTGATGTCATAATGGGCCATTGTGATAATGGGTCATTGTGATGTCATAATGGGCCATTGTGATGTCATAATGGGCCATTGTGACAATGGGTCATTGTGATGTCATAATGGGCCATTGTGACAATTGGTCATTATGATGTCATAATGTGCCATTGTGATGTCATAATGGGCCATTGTGACAATGGGTCATTGTGATGTCATAATGGGCCATTGTGACAATTGGTCATTGTGATGTCATAATGGGCCATTGTGACAATGGGTCATTGTGATGTCATAATGGGCCATTGTGACAATGGGTCAATGTGATGTCATAATGAGCCATTGTGACAATGGGTCATTGTGATGTCATAATGGGCCATTGTGACAATTGGTCATTATGATGTCATAATGGGTCATTGTGATGTCATAATGGACCATTGTGACAATGGGTCATTGTGATGTCATAATGGGTCATTGTGATTTCATAATGGACCATTGTGACAATGGGTCATTGTGATGTCATAATGGGCCATTGTGATGTCATAATGGGCCATTGTGACAATGGGTCATTGTGATGTCATAATGGGCCATTGTGACAATGCGTCATTGTGATGTCATAATGGGCCATTGTGACAATGGGTCATTGTGATGTCATAATGGGCCATTGTGACAATTGGTCATTATGATGTCATAATGGGTCATTGTGATGTCATAATGGACCATTGTGACAATGGGCCATTGTGACAATGGGTCATTGTGATGTCATAATGGGCCATTGTGACAATGGGTCATTGTGATGTCATAATGGGCCATTGTGATGTCATAATGGGCCATTGTGACAATTGGTCATTATGATGTCATAATGGGTCATTTTGATGTCATAATGGACCATTGTGACAATGGGTCATTGTGATGTCATAATGGGCCATTGTGATGTCATAATGGGCCATTGTGACAATGGGTCATTGTGATGTCATAATGGGCCATTGTGACAATGGGTCATTGTGATGTCATAATGGGCCATTGTGACAATGGGTCATTGTGATGTCATAATGGGCCATTGTGATGTCATAATGGGCCATTGTGACAATGGGTCATTGTGATGTCATAATGGGTCATTGTGATGTCATAATGGGCCATTGTGACAATTGGTCATTATGATGTCATAATGGGTCATTGTGATGTCATAATGGGCCATTGTGACAATGGGTCATTGTGATGTCATAATGGACCATTGTGACAATGGGTCATTGTGATGTCATAATGGGCCATTGTGATGTCATAATGGGCCATTGTGACAATGGGTCATTGTGATGTCATAATGGGCCATTGTGACAATGGGTCATTGTGATGTCATAATGGGCCATTGTGATGTCATAATGGGCCATTGTGACAATGGGTCATTGTGATGTCATAATGGGCCATTGTGACAATTGGTCATTATGATGTCATAATGTGCCATTGTGATGTCATAATGGGCCATTGTGACAATGGGTCATTGTGATGTCATAATGGGCCATTGTGATGTCATAATGGGCCATTGTGACAATGGGTTATTATGATGTCATAATGGGTCATTGTGATGTCATAATGGGCCATTGTGACAATGGGTTATTATGATGTCATAATGGGTCAATGTGATGTCATAATGGGCCAATGTGACAATTGGTCATTATGATGTCATAATGGGTCATTGTGATGTCATAATGGACCATTGTGACAATGGGTCATTGTGATTTCATAATGGGCCATTGTGATGTCATAATGGGTCATTGTTATGTCATAATGGGTCATTGTGATGACATAATGGGCTATTGTGACAATGGGTCATTGTGATGTCATAATGGGCCATTGTGACAATCGGCCATTGTGATGTCATAATGGGCCATTGTGACAATGGGTCATTGTGATGTCATAATGGGTCATTGTGACAATGGGTCATTGTGATGTCATAATGGGTCATTGTGATGTCATAATGGGCCATTGTGACAATGGGCCATTGTGATGTCATAATGGGCCATTGTGATGTCATAATGGGCCATTGTGACAATGGGTCATTGTGATGTCATAATGGGTCATTGTGATGTCATAATGGGCCATTGTGACAATGGGTCATTGTGATGTCATAATGGGTCAATGTGATGTCATAATGGGTTATTGTGACAATGGGTCATTGTGATGTCATAATGGGCCATTGTGACAATGGGTCATTGTGATGTCATAATGGGCCATTGTGACAATGGGTCATTGTGATGTCATAATGGGCCATTGTGACAATGGGTCATTGTGATGTCATAATGGGCCATTGTGACAATGGGTCATTGTGATGTCATAATGGGTCATTGTGATGTCATAATGGGCCATTGTGACAATGGGTCATTGTGATGTCATAATGGGCCATTGTGACAATGGGTCATTGTGATGTCATAATAGGCCATTGTGACAATGGGTCATTGTGATGTCATAATGGGCCATTGTGACAATGGGTTATTGTGATGTCATAATGGGTCATTGTGATGTAATAATGGGCCATTGTGATGTCATAATGGGCCATTGTGACAATGGGTCATTGTGATGTCATAATGGGTCATTGTGACAATGGGTCATTGTGATGTCATAATGGGTCATTGTGACAATGGGTCATTGTGATGTCATAATGGGCCATTGTGATGTCATAATGGGCCATTGTGACAATGGGTCATTGTGATGTCATAATGGGCCATTGTGACAATTGGTCATTGTGATGTCATAATGGGCCATTGTGACAATGGGTCATTGTGATGTCATAATGGGCCATTGTGACAATGGGTCATTGTGATGTCATAATGGGCTATTGTGACAATGGGTCATTGTGATGTCATAATGGGACCATTGTGATGTCATAATGGGCCATTGTGACAATGGGTCATTGTGATGTCATAATGGGTTATTGTGATGTCATAATGGGCCATTGTGACAATGGGTCATTGTGATGTCATAATGGGTCATTGTGATGTCAAAATGGGCCATTGTGACAATGGGTCATTGTGATGTCATAATGGGCTATTGTGACAATGGTTCATTATGATGTCATAATGGGTCATTGTGATGTCATAATGGGCTATTGTGACAATTGGTCATTGTGATGTCATAATGGGACCATTGTGATGTCATAATGGGCCATTGTGACAATGGGTCATTGTGATGTCATAATGGGTCATTGTGATGTCATAATGGGCCATTGTGACAATGGGTCATTATGATGTCATAATGGGTCATTCTGATGTCATAATGGGCCATTGTGATGTCATGATGGGTCATTGTGATGTCATAGTGGGTCATTGTGATGTCATAATGGGCTATTGTGACAATGGGTCATTGTGATGTCATAATGGGCCATTGTGACAATCGGCCATTGTGATGTCATAATGGGCCATTGTGACAATGGGTCATTGTGATGTCATAATGGGTCATTGTGATGTCATAATGGGCCATTGTGACAATGGGTCATTCTGATGTCATAATGGGTCATTCTGATGTCATAATGGGCCATTGTGATGTCATAATGGGTCATTGTGATGTCATAATGGGTCATTGTGATGTCATAATGGGCTATTGTGACAATGGGTCATTGTGATGTCATAATGGGCCATTGTGACAATGGGTCATTGTGATGTCATAATGGGCCATTGTGACAATGGGTCATTGTGATGTCATAATGGACCATTGTGACAATGGGTCATTGTGATGTCATAATGGGTCATTGTGATGTCATAGTGGGTCATTGTGATGTCATAATCGGCTATTGTGACAATGGGTCATTGTGATGTCATAATGGGCCATTGTGACAATCGGTCATTGTGATGTCATAATGGGCCATTGTGACAATGGGTCATTGTGATGTCATAATGGGTCATTGTGATGTCATAATGGGCCATTGTGACAATGGGTCATTCTGATGTCATAATGGGTCATTCTGATGTCATAATGGGCCATTGTGATGTCATAATGGGTCATTGTGATGTCATAATGGGTCATTGTGATGTCATAATGGGCTATTGTGACAATGGGTCATTGTGATGTCATAATGGGCCATTGTGATGTCATAATGGGCCATTGTGACAATGGGCCATTGTGATGTCATAATGGGCCATTGTGATGTCATAATGGGCCATTGTGACAATGGGTCATTATGATGTCATAATGGATCATTGTGATGTCATAATGGGCCATTGTGACAATGGGTCATTGTGATGTCATAATGGGCCATTGTGATGTCATAATGGGTCATTGTGACAATTGGTCATTATGATGTCATAATGGGCCATTATGACAATTGGTCATTGTGATGTCATAATGGGCCATTGTGACAATGGGTCATTGTGATGTCATAATGGGCCATTGTGACAATGGGTCAATGTGATGTCATAATGAGCCATTGTGACAATGGGTCATTGTGATGTCATAATGGGCCATTGTGACAATGGGTCATTGTGTTGTCATAATGGGCCATTGTGACAATGGGTCATTGTGATGTCATAATGGCCCATTGTGATGTCATAATGGGCCATTCTGACAATGGGTCATTGTGATGTCATAATGGGCCATTGTGATGTCATAATTGGCCATTGTGACAATGGGTCATTGTGATGTCATAATGGACCATTGTGACAATGGGTCATTGTGATGTCATAATGGGCCATTGTGATGTCATAATGGGCCATTGTGACAATGGGCCATTGTGATGTCATAATGGGCCATTGTGACAATGGGTCATTGTGATGTCATAATGGGCCATTGTGATGTCATAATGGGCCATTGTGACAATGGGTCATTGTGATGTCATAATGGGCCTTTGTGACAATGGGTCATTGTGATGTCATAATGGGCCATTGTGATGTCATAATGGGCCATTGTGACAATGGGTCATTGTGATGTCATAATGGGCCATTGTGACAATTGGTCATTATGATGTCATAATGTGCCATTGTGATGTCATAATGGGCCATTGTGACAATGGGTCATTGTGATGTCATAATGGGCCATTGTGACAATTGGTCATTGTGATGTCATAATGGGCCATTGTGACAATAAGTCATTGTGATGTCATAATGGGCCATTGTGATAATGGGTCATTGTGATGTCATAATGGGCCATTGTGACAATGGGTCATAGTGATGTCATAATGGGCCATTGTGACAATTGGTCATTATGATGTCATAATGGGCCATTGTGATGTCATAATGGGCCATTGTGACAATGGGTCATTGTGATGTCATAATGGGCCATTGTGATGTCATAATGGGCCATTGTGACAATGGGTCATTGTGATGTCATAATGGGCCATTGTGACAATGGGTCATTGTGATGTCATAATGGGCTATTGTGACAATGGGTCATTGTGATGTCATAATGGGACCATTGTGATGTCATAATGGGCCATTGTGACAATGGGTCATTGTGATGTCATAATGGGTCATTGTGATGTCATAATGGGCCATTGTGACAATGGGTCATTGTGATGTCATAATGGGCCATTGTGATGTCATAATGGGCCATTGTGACAATGGGCCATTGTGATGTCATAATGGGCCATTGTGACAATGGGTCATTGTGATGTCATAATGGGCCATTGTGACAATGGGTCATTGTGATGTCATAATGGGCCATTGTGATGTCATAATGGGCCATTGTGACAATGGGTCATTGTGATGTCATAATGGGCCATTGTGACAATGGGTCATTGTGATGTCATAATGGACCATTGTGACAATGGGTCATTGTGATGTCATAATGGGTCATTGTGATGTCATAGTGGGTCATTGTGATGTCATAATGGGCTATTGTGACAATGGGTCATTGTGATGTCATAATGGGCCATTGTGACAATGGGTCATTGTGATGTCATAATGGGCCATTGTGACAATGGGTCATTGTGATGTCTTAATGGGCCATCGTGACAATGGGTCATTGTGATGTCATAATGGGCCATTGTGATGTCATAATGGGTCATTGTGACAATGGGTCATTGTGATGTCATAATGGGTCATTGTGACAATGGGTCATTGTAATGTCATAATGGGCCATTGTGATGTCATAATGGGCCATTGTGACAATGGGTCAATGTGATGTCATAATGGGCCATTGTGACAATGTGTCATTGTGTTGTCATAATGGGCCATTGTGACAATGGGTCATTGTGAGGTAATAATGGGTCATTGTGATGTCATAATGGGCCATTGTGACAATGGGTCATTGTGATGTCATAATGGGTCATTGTGATGTCATAATGGGCCATTGTGACAATGGGTTATTGTGATGTCATAATGGGCCATTGTGACAATGGGTCATTGTGATGTCATAATGGGCCATTGTGATAATGGGTCATTGTGATGTCATAATGGGCCATTGTGATGTCATAATGGGCCATTGTGACAATGGGTCATTGTGATGTCATAATGGGCCATTGTGACAATTGGTCATTATGATGTCATAATGTGCCATTGTGATGTCATAATGGGCCATTGTGACAATGGGTCATTGTGATGTCATAATGGGCCATTGTGACAATTGGTCATTGTGATGTCA
Source organism: Engystomops pustulosus (assembly GCF_040894005.1). Classification (NCBI taxonomy): domain Eukaryota; kingdom Metazoa; phylum Chordata; class Amphibia; order Anura; family Leptodactylidae; genus Engystomops; species Engystomops pustulosus. The sequence continues at coordinate 91,273,289 of NC_092411.1, read as the reverse complement.
TAATGGGCCATTGTGACAATGGGTCATTGTGATGTCATAATGGGCCATTGTGACAATGGGTCAATGTGATGTCATAATGAGCCATTGTGACAATGGGTCATTGTGATGTCATAATGGGCCATTGTGACAATTGGTCATTATGATGTCATAATGGGTCATTGTGATGTCATAATGGACCATTGTGACAATGGGTCATTGTGATGTCATAATGGGTCATTGTGATTTCATAATGGACCATTGTGACAATGGGTCATTGTGATGTCATAATGGGCCATTGTGATGTCATAATGGGCCATTGTGACAATGGGTCATTGTGATGTCATAATGGGCCATTGTGACAATGCGTCATTGTGATGTCATAATGGGCCATTGTGACAATGGGTCATTGTGATGTCATAATGGGCCATTGTGACAATTGGTCATTATGATGTCATAATGGGTCATTGTGATGTCATAATGGACCATTGTGACAATGGGCCATTGTGACAATGGGTCATTGTGATGTCATAATGGGCCATTGTGACAATGGGTCATTGTGATGTCATAATGGGCCATTGTGATGTCATAATGGGCCATTGTGACAATTGGTCATTATGATGTCATAATGGGTCATTTTGATGTCATAATGGACCATTGTGACAATGGGTCATTGTGATGTCATAATGGGCCATTGTGATGTCATAATGGGCCATTGTGACAATGGGTCATTGTGATGTCATAATGGGCCATTGTGACAATGGGTCATTGTGATGTCATAATGGGCCATTGTGACAATGGGTCATTGTGATGTCATAATGGGCCATTGTGATGTCATAATGGGCCATTGTGACAATGGGTCATTGTGATGTCATAATGGGTCATTGTGATGTCATAATGGGCCATTGTGACAATTGGTCATTATGATGTCATAATGGGTCATTGTGATGTCATAATGGGCCATTGTGACAATGGGTCATTGTGATGTCATAATGGACCATTGTGACAATGGGTCATTGTGATGTCATAATGGGCCATTGTGATGTCATAATGGGCCATTGTGACAATGGGTCATTGTGATGTCATAATGGGCCATTGTGACAATGGGTCATTGTGATGTCATAATGGGCCATTGTGATGTCATAATGGGCCATTGTGACAATGGGTCATTGTGATGTCATAATGGGCCATTGTGACAATTGGTCATTATGATGTCATAATGTGCCATTGTGATGTCATAATGGGCCATTGTGACAATGGGTCATTGTGATGTCATAATGGGCCATTGTGATGTCATAATGGGCCATTGTGACAATGGGTTATTATGATGTCATAATGGGTCATTGTGATGTCATAATGGGCCATTGTGACAATGGGTTATTATGATGTCATAATGGGTCAATGTGATGTCATAATGGGCCAATGTGACAATTGGTCATTATGATGTCATAATGGGTCATTGTGATGTCATAATGGACCATTGTGACAATGGGTCATTGTGATTTCATAATGGGCCATTGTGATGTCATAATGGGTCATTGTTATGTCATAATGGGTCATTGTGATGACATAATGGGCTATTGTGACAATGGGTCATTGTGATGTCATAATGGGCCATTGTGACAATCGGCCATTGTGATGTCATAATGGGCCATTGTGACAATGGGTCATTGTGATGTCATAATGGGTCATTGTGACAATGGGTCATTGTGATGTCATAATGGGTCATTGTGATGTCATAATGGGCCATTGTGACAATGGGCCATTGTGATGTCATAATGGGCCATTGTGATGTCATAATGGGCCATTGTGACAATGGGTCATTGTGATGTCATAATGGGTCATTGTGATGTCATAATGGGCCATTGTGACAATGGGTCATTGTGATGTCATAATGGGTCAATGTGATGTCATAATGGGTTATTGTGACAATGGGTCATTGTGATGTCATAATGGGCCATTGTGACAATGGGTCATTGTGATGTCATAATGGGCCATTGTGACAATGGGTCATTGTGATGTCATAATGGGCCATTGTGACAATGGGTCATTGTGATGTCATAATGGGCCATTGTGACAATGGGTCATTGTGATGTCATAATGGGTCATTGTGATGTCATAATGGGCCATTGTGACAATGGGTCATTGTGATGTCATAATGGGCCATTGTGACAATGGGTCATTGTGATGTCATAATAGGCCATTGTGACAATGGGTCATTGTGATGTCATAATGGGCCATTGTGACAATGGGTTATTGTGATGTCATAATGGGTCATTGTGATGTAATAATGGGCCATTGTGATGTCATAATGGGCCATTGTGACAATGGGTCATTGTGATGTCATAATGGGTCATTGTGACAATGGGTCATTGTGATGTCATAATGGGTCATTGTGACAATGGGTCATTGTGATGTCATAATGGGCCATTGTGATGTCATAATGGGCCATTGTGACAATGGGTCATTGTGATGTCATAATGGGCCATTGTGACAATTGGTCATTGTGATGTCATAATGGGCCATTGTGACAATGGGTCATTGTGATGTCATAATGGGCCATTGTGACAATGGGTCATTGTGATGTCATAATGGGCTATTGTGACAATGGGTCATTGTGATGTCATAATGGGACCATTGTGATGTCATAATGGGCCATTGTGACAATGGGTCATTGTGATGTCATAATGGGTTATTGTGATGTCATAATGGGCCATTGTGACAATGGGTCATTGTGATGTCATAATGGGTCATTGTGATGTCAAAATGGGCCATTGTGACAATGGGTCATTGTGATGTCATAATGGGCTATTGTGACAATGGTTCATTATGATGTCATAATGGGTCATTGTGATGTCATAATGGGCTATTGTGACAATTGGTCATTGTGATGTCATAATGGGACCATTGTGATGTCATAATGGGCCATTGTGACAATGGGTCATTGTGATGTCATAATGGGTCATTGTGATGTCATAATGGGCCATTGTGACAATGGGTCATTATGATGTCATAATGGGTCATTCTGATGTCATAATGGGCCATTGTGATGTCATGATGGGTCATTGTGATGTCATAGTGGGTCATTGTGATGTCATAATGGGCTATTGTGACAATGGGTCATTGTGATGTCATAATGGGCCATTGTGACAATCGGCCATTGTGATGTCATAATGGGCCATTGTGACAATGGGTCATTGTGATGTCATAATGGGTCATTGTGATGTCATAATGGGCCATTGTGACAATGGGTCATTCTGATGTCATAATGGGTCATTCTGATGTCATAATGGGCCATTGTGATGTCATAATGGGTCATTGTGATGTCATAATGGGTCATTGTGATGTCATAATGGGCTATTGTGACAATGGGTCATTGTGATGTCATAATGGGCCATTGTGACAATGGGTCATTGTGATGTCATAATGGGCCATTGTGACAATGGGTCATTGTGATGTCATAATGGACCATTGTGACAATGGGTCATTGTGATGTCATAATGGGTCATTGTGATGTCATAGTGGGTCATTGTGATGTCATAATCGGCTATTGTGACAATGGGTCATTGTGATGTCATAATGGGCCATTGTGACAATCGGTCATTGTGATGTCATAATGGGCCATTGTGACAATGGGTCATTGTGATGTCATAATGGGTCATTGTGATGTCATAATGGGCCATTGTGACAATGGGTCATTCTGATGTCATAATGGGTCATTCTGATGTCATAATGGGCCATTGTGATGTCATAATGGGTCATTGTGATGTCATAATGGGTCATTGTGATGTCATAATGGGCTATTGTGACAATGGGTCATTGTGATGTCATAATGGGCCATTGTGATGTCATAATGGGCCATTGTGACAATGGGCCATTGTGATGTCATAATGGGCCATTGTGATGTCATAATGGGCCATTGTGACAATGGGTCATTATGATGTCATAATGGGTCAATGTGATGTCATAATGGGTTATTGTGACAATGGGTCATTGTGATGTCATAATGGGCCATTGTGACAATCGGTCATTGTGATGTCATAATGGGCCATTGTGACAATGGGTCATTGTGATGTCATAATGGGTCATTGTGATGTCATAATGGGCCATTGTGACAATGGGTCATTCTGATGTCATAATGGGTCATTCTGATGTCATAATGGGCCATTGTGATGTCATAATGGGTCATTGTGATGTCATAATGGGTCATTGTGATGTCATAATGGGCTATTGTGACAATGGGTCATTGTGATGTCATAATGGGCCATTGTGATGTCATAATGGGCCATTGTGACAATGGGCCATTGTGATGTCATAATGGGCCATTGTGATGTCATAATGGGCCATTGTGACAATGGGTCATTATGATGTCATAATGGATCATTGTGATGTCATAATGGGCCATTGTGACAATGGGTCATTGTGATGTCATAATGGGACCATTGTGATGTCATAATGGGCCATTGTGACAATGGGTCATTGTGATGTCATAATGGGTTATTGTGATGTCATAATGGGCCATTGTGACAATGGGTCATTGTGATGTCATAATGGGTCATTGTGATGTCAAAATGGGCCATTGTGACAATGGGTCATTGTGATGTCATAATGGGCTATTGTGACAATGGTTCATTATGATGTCATAATGGGTCATTGTGATGTCATAATGGGCTATTGTGACAATTGGTCATTGTGATGTCATAATGGGACCATTGTGATGTCATAATGGGCCATTGTGACAATGGGTCATTGTGATGTCATAATGGGTCATTGTGATGTCATAATGGGCCATTGTGACAATGGGTCATTATGATGTCATAATGGGTCATTCTGATGTCATAATGGGCCATTGTGATGTCATGATGGGTCATTGTGATGTCATAGTGGGTCATTGTGATGTCATAATGGGCTATTGTGACAATGGGTCATTGTGATGTCATAATGGGCCATTGTGACAATCGGCCATTGTGATGTCATAATGGGCCATTGTGACAATGGGTCATTGTGATGTCATAATGGGTCATTGTGATGTCATAATGGGCCATTGTGACAATGGGTCATTCTGATGTCATAATGGGTCATTCTGATGTCATAATGGGCCATTGTGATGTCATAATGGGTCATTGTGATGTCATAATGGGTCATTGTGATGTCATAATGGGCTATTGTGACAATGGGTCATTGTGATGTCATAATGGGCCATTGTGACAATGGGTCATTGTGATGTCATAATGGGCCATTGTGACAATGGGTCATTGTGATGTCATAATGGACCATTGTGACAATGGGTCATTGTGATGTCATAATGGGTCATTGTGATGTCATAGTGGGTCATTGTGATGTCATAATCGGCTATTGTGACAATGGGTCATTGTGATGTCATAATGGGCCATTGTGACAATCGGTCATTGTGATGTCATAATGGGCCATTGTGACAATGGGTCATTGTGATGTCATAATGGGTCATTGTGATGTCATAATGGGCCATTGTGACAATGGGTCATTCTGATGTCATAATGGGTCATTCTGATGTCATAATGGGCCATTGTGATGTCATAATGGGTCATTGTGATGTCATAATGGGTCATTGTGATGTCATAATGGGCTATTGTGACAATGGGTCATTGTGATGTCATAATGGGCCATTGTGACAATGGGTCATTGTGATGTCATAATGGGCCATTGTGACAATGGGTCATTGTGATGTCATAATGGACCATTGTGACAATGGGTCATTGTGATGTCATAATGGGTCATTGTGATGTCATAGTGGGTCATTGTGATGTCATAATCGGCTATTGTGACAATGGGTCATTGTGATGTCATAATGGGCCATTGTGACAATCGGTCATTGTGATGTCATAATGGGCCATTGTGACAATGGGTCATTGTGATGTCATAATGGGCCATTGTGATGTCATAATGGGCCATTGTGACAATGGGCCATTGTGATGTCATAATGGGCCATTGTGATGTCATAATGGGCCATTGTGACAATGGGTCATTATGATGTCATAATGGATCATTGTGATGTCATAATGGGCCATTGTGACAATGGGTCATTGTGATGTCATAATGGGCCATTGTGATGTCATAATGGGTCATTGTGACAATTGGTCATTATGATGTCATAATGGGCCATTATGACAATTGGTCATTGTGATGTCATAATGGGCCATTGTGACAATGGGTCATTGTGATGTCATAATGGGCCATTGTGACAATGGGTCAATGTGATGTCATAATGAGCCATTGTGACAATGGGTCATTGTGATGTCATAATGGGCCATTGTGACAATGGGTCATTGTGTTGTCATAATGGGCCATTGTGACAATGGGTCATTGTGATGTCATAATGGCCCATTGTGATGTCATAATGGGCCATTCTGACAATGGGTCATTGTGATGTCATAATGGGCCATTGTGATGTCATAATTGGCCATTGTGACAATGGGTCATTGTGATGTCATAATGGACCATTGTGACAATGGGTCATTGTGATGTCATAATGGGCCATTGTGATGTCATAATGGGCCATTGTGACAATGGGCCATTGTGATGTCATAATGGGCCATTGTGACAATGGGTCATTGTGATGTCATAATGGGCCATTGTGATGTCATAATGGGCCATTGTGACAATGGGTCATTGTGATGTCATAATGGGCCTTTGTGACAATGGGTCATTGTGATGTCATAATGGGCCATTGTGATGTCATAATGGGCCATTGTGACAATGGGTCATTGTGATGTCATAATGGGCCATTGTGACAATTGGTCATTATGATGTCATAATGTGCCATTGTGATGTCATAATGGGCCATTGTGACAATGGGTCATTGTGATGTCATAATGGGCCATTGTGACAATTGGTCATTGTGATGTCATAATGGGCCATTGTGACAATAAGTCATTGTGATGTCATAATGGGCCATTGTGATAATGGGTCATTGTGATGTCATAATGGGCCATTGTGACAATGGGTCATAGTGATGTCATAATGGGCCATTGTGATGTCATAATGGGCCATTGTGACAATGGGTCATTGTGATGTCATAATGGGCCATTGTGATGTCATAATGGGCCATTGTGACAATGGGTCATTGTGATGTCATAATGGGCCATTGTGATGTCATAATGGGCCATTGTGACAATGGGTCATTGTGATGTCATAATGGGCCATTGTGACAATGGGTCATTGTGATGTCATAATGGGCTATTGTGACAATGGGTCATTGTGATGTCATAATGGGACCATTGTGATGTCATAATGGGCCATTGTGACAATGGGTCATTGTGATGTCATAATGGGTCATTGTGATGTCATAATGGGCCATTGTGACAATGGGTCATTGTGATGTCATAATGGGCCATTGTGATGTCATAATGGGCCATTGTGACAATGGGCCATTGTGATGTCATAATGGGCCATTGTGACAATGGGTCATTGTGATGTCATAATGGGCCATTGTGACAATGGGTCATTGTGATGTCATAATGGGCCATTGTGATGTCATAATGGGCCATTGTGACAATGGGTCATTGTGATGTCATAATGGGCCATTGTGACAATGGGTCATTGTGATGTCATAATGGACCATTGTGACAATGGGTCATTGTGATGTCATAATGGGTCATTGTGATGTCATAGTGGGTCATTGTGATGTCATAATGGGCTATTGTGACAATGGGTCATTGTGATGTCATAATGGGCCATTGTGACAATGGGTCATTGTGATGTCATAATGGGCCATTGTGACAATGGGTCATTGTGATGTCTTAATGGGCCATCGTGACAATGGGTCATTGTGATGTCATAATGGGCCATTGTGATGTCATAATGGGTCATTGTGACAATGGGTCATTGTGATGTCATAATGGGTCATTGTGACAATGGGTCATTGTAATGTCATAATGGGCCATTGTGATGTCATAATGGGCCATTGTGACAATGGGTCAATGTGATGTCATAATGGGCCATTGTGACAATGTGTCATTGTGTTGTCATAATGGGCCATTGTGACAATGGGTCATTGTGAGGTAATAATGGGTCATTGTGATGTCATAATGGGCCATTGTGACAATGGGTCATTGTGATGTCATAATGGGTCATTGTGATGTCATAATGGGCCATTGTGACAATGGGTTATTGTGATGTCATAATGGGCCATTGTGACAATGGGTCATTGTGATGTCATAATGGGCCATTGTGATAATGGGTCATTGTGATGTCATAATGGGCCATTGTGATGTCATAATGGGCCATTGTGACAATGGGTCATTGTGATGTCATAATGGGCCATTGTGACAATTGGTCATTATGATGTCATAATGTGCCATTGTGATGTCATAATGGGCCATTGTGACAATGGGTCATTGTGATGTCATAATGGGCCATTGTGACAATTGGTCATTGTGATGTCATAATGGGCCATTGTGACAATGGGTCATTGTGATGTCATAATGGGCCATTGTGACAATGGGTCAATGTGATGTCATAATGAGCCATTGTGACAATGGGTCATTGTGATGTCATAATGGGCCATTGTGACAATTGGTCATTATGATGTCATAATGGGTCATTGTGATGTCATAATGGACCATTGTGACAATGGGTCATTGTGATGTCATAATGGGTCATTGTGATTTCATAATGGACCATTGTGACAATGGGTCATTGTGATGTCATAATGGGCCATTGTGATGTCATAATGGGCCATTGTGACAATGGGTCATTGTGATGTCATAATGGGCCATTGTGACAATGCGTCATTGTGATGTCATAATGGGCCATTGTGACAATGGGTCATTGTGATGTCATAATGGGCCATTGTGACAATTGGTCATTATGATGTCATAATGGGTCATTGTGATGTCATAATGGACCATTGTGACAATGGGCCATTGTGACAATGGGTCATTGTGATGTCATAATGGGCCATTGTGACAATGGGTCATTGTGATGTCATAATGGGCCATTGTGATGTCATAATGGGCCATTGTGACAATTGGTCATTATGATGTCATAATGGGTCATTTTGATGTCATAATGGACCATTGTGACAATGGGTCATTGTGATGTCATAATGGGCCATTGTGATGTCATAATGGGCCATTGTGACAATGGGTCATTGTGATGTCATAATGGGCCATTGTGACAATGGGTCATTGTGATGTCATAATGGGCCATTGTGACAATGGGTCATTGTGATGTCATAATGGGCCATTGTGATGTCATAATGGGCCATTGTGACAATGGGTCATTGTGATGTCATAATGGGTCATTGTGATGTCATAATGGGCCATTGTGACAATTGGTCATTATGATGTCATAATGGGTCATTGTGATGTCATAATGGGCCATTGTGACAATGGGTCATTGTGATGTCATAATGGACCATTGTGACAATGGGTCATTGTGATGTCATAATGGGCCATTGTGATGTCATAATGGGCCATTGTGACAATGGGTCATTGTGATGTCATAATGGGCCATTGTGACAATGGGTCATTGTGATGTCATAATGGGCCATTGTGATGTCATAATGGGCCATTGTGACAATGGGTCATTGTGATGTCATAATGGGCCATTGTGACAATTGGTCATTATGATGTCATAATGTGCCATTGTGATGTCATAATGGGCCATTGTGACAATGGGTCATTGTGATGTCATAATGGGCCATTGTGATGTCATAATGGGCCATTGTGACAATGGGTTATTATGATGTCATAATGGGTCATTGTGATGTCATAATGGGCCATTGTGACAATGGGTTATTATGATGTCATAATGGGTCAATGTGATGTCATAATGGGCCAATGTGACAATTGGTCATTATGATGTCATAATGGGTCATTGTGATGTCATAATGGACCATTGTGACAATGGGTCATTGTGATTTCATAATGGGCCATTGTGATGTCATAATGGGTCATTGTTATGTCATAATGGGTCATTGTGATGACATAATGGGCTATTGTGACAATGGGTCATTGTGATGTCATAATGGGCCATTGTGACAATCGGCCATTGTGATGTCATAATGGGCCATTGTGACAATGGGTCATTGTGATGTCATAATGGGTCATTGTGACAATGGGTCATTGTGATGTCATAATGGGTCATTGTGATGTCATAATGGGCCATTGTGACAATGGGCCATTGTGATGTCATAATGGGCCATTGTGATGTCATAATGGGCCATTGTGACAATGGGTCATTGTGATGTCATAATGGGTCATTGTGATGTCATAATGGGCCATTGTGACAATGGGTCATTGTGATGTCATAATGGGTCAATGTGATGTCATAATGGGTTATTGTGACAATGGGTCATTGTGATGTCATAATGGGCCATTGTGACAATGGGTCATTGTGATGTCATAATGGGCCATTGTGACAATGGGTCATTGTGATGTCATAATGGGCCATTGTGACAATGGGTCATTGTGATGTCATAATGGGCCATTGTGACAATGGGTCATTGTGATGTCATAATGGGTCATTGTGATGTCATAATGGGCCATTGTGACAATGGGTCATTGTGATGTCATAATGGGCCATTGTGACAATGGGTCATTGTGATGTCATAATAGGCCATTGTGACAATGGGTCATTGTGATGTCATAATGGGCCATTGTGACAATGGGTTATTGTGATGTCATAATGGGTCATTGTGATGTAATAATGGGCCATTGTGATGTCATAATGGGCCATTGTGACAATGGGTCATTGTGATGTCATAATGGGTCATTGTGACAATGGGTCATTGTGATGTCATAATGGGTCATTGTGACAATGGGTCATTGTGATGTCATAATGGGCCATTGTGATGTCATAATGGGCCATTGTGACAATGGGTCATTGTGATGTCATAATGGGCCATTGTGACAATTGGTCATTGTGATGTCATAATGGGCCATTGTGACAATGGGTCATTGTGATGTCATAATGGGCCATTGTGACAATGGGTCATTGTGATGTCATAATGGGCTATTGTGACAATGGGTCATTGTGATGTCATAATGGGACCATTGTGATGTCATAATGGGCCATTGTGACAATGGGTCATTGTGATGTCATAATGGGTTATTGTGATGTCATAATGGGCCATTGTGACAATGGGTCATTGTGATGTCATAATGGGTCATTGTGATGTCAAAATGGGCCATTGTGACAATGGGTCATTGTGATGTCATAATGGGCTATTGTGACAATGGTTCATTATGATGTCATAATGGGTCATTGTGATGTCATAATGGGCTATTGTGACAATTGGTCATTGTGATGTCATAATGGGACCATTGTGATGTCATAATGGGCCATTGTGACAATGGGTCATTGTGATGTCATAATGGGTCATTGTGATGTCATAATGGGCCATTGTGACAATGGGTCATTATGATGTCATAATGGGTCATTCTGATGTCATAATGGGCCATTGTGATGTCATGATGGGTCATTGTGATGTCATAGTGGGTCATTGTGATGTCATAATGGGCTATTGTGACAATGGGTCATTGTGATGTCATAATGGGCCATTGTGACAATCGGCCATTGTGATGTCATAATGGGCCATTGTGACAATGGGTCATTGTGATGTCATAATGGGTCATTGTGATGTCATAATGGGCCATTGTGACAATGGGTCATTCTGATGTCATAATGGGTCATTCTGATGTCATAATGGGCCATTGTGATGTCATAATGGGTCATTGTGATGTCATAATGGGTCATTGTGATGTCATAATGGGCTATTGTGACAATGGGTCATTGTGATGTCATAATGGGCCATTGTGACAATGGGTCATTGTGATGTCATAATGGGCCATTGTGACAATGGGTCATTGTGATGTCATAATGGACCATTGTGACAATGGGTCATTGTGATGTCATAATGGGTCATTGTGATGTCATAGTGGGTCATTGTGATGTCATAATCGGCTATTGTGACAATGGGTCATTGTGATGTCATAATGGGCCATTGTGACAATCGGTCATTGTGATGTCATAATGGGCCATTGTGACAATGGGTCATTGTGATGTCATAATGGGTCATTGTGATGTCATAATGGGCCATTGTGACAATGGGTCATTCTGATGTCATAATGGGTCATTCTGATGTCATAATGGGCCATTGTGATGTCATAATGGGTCATTGTGATGTCATAATGGGTCATTGTGATGTCATAATGGGCTATTGTGACAATGGGTCATTGTGATGTCATAATGGGCCATTGTGATGTCATAATGGGCCATTGTGACAATGGGCCATTGTGATGTCATAATGGGCCATTGTGATGTCATAATGGGCCATTGTGACAATGGGTCATTATGATGTCATAATGGATCATTGTGATGTCATAATGGGCCATTGTGACAATGGGTCATTGTGATGTCATAATGGGCCATTGTGATGTCATAATGGGTCATTGTGACAATTGGTCATTATGATGTCATAATGGGCCATTATGACAATTGGTCATTGTGATGTCATAATGGGCCATTGTGACAATGGGTCATTGTGATGTCATAATGGGCCATTGTGACAATGGGTCAATGTGATGTCATAATGAGCCATTGTGACAATGGGTCATTGTGATGTCATAATGGGCCATTGTGACAATGGGTCATTGTGTTGTCATAATGGGCCATTGTGACAATGGGTCATTGTGATGTCATAATGGCCCATTGTGATGTCATAATGGGCCATTCTGACAATGGGTCATTGTGATGTCATAATGGGCCATTGTGATGTCATAATTGGCTATTGTGACAATCGGTCATTGTGATGTCATAATGGACCATTGTGATGTCATAATGGGCCATTGTGACAATGGGTCATTGTGTTGTCATAATGGGCCATTATGACAATGGGTCATAGTGATGTCATAATGGGTCATTGTGATGTCATAATGGGCCATTGTGATGTCATAATGGGCCATTGTGACAATGGTTCATTGTGATGTCATAATGGGCCATTGTGACAATGGGTCATTGTGATGTCATAATGGGCCATTGTGACAATGGGCCATTGTGATGTCATAATGGGCCATTGTGACAATGGGTCATTGTGATGTCATAATGGGTCATTGTGATGTCATAATGGGCCATTGTGACAATGGGTCATTGTGATGTCATAATGGGTCTATGTGATGTGAAAATGGGCCATTGTGACAATGGGTCATTGTGATGTCATAATGGGCTATTGTGACAATGGTTCATTATGATGTCATAATGGGTCATTGTGATGTCATAATGGGCTATTGTGACAATTGGTCATCGTGATGTCATAATGGGACCATTGTGATGTCATAATGGGCCATTGTGACAATGGGTCATTGTGATGTCATAATTGGTCATTGTGATGTCATAATGGGCCATTGTGACAATGGGTCATTATGATGTCATAATGGGTCATTCTGATGTCATAATGGGCCATTGTGATGTCATAATGGGTCATTGTGATGTCATAGTGGGTCATTGTGATGTCATAATGGGCTATTGTGACAATGGGTCATTGTGATGTCATAATGGGTCATTGTGATGTCATAATGGGCCATTGTGACAATGGGTCATTGTGATGTCATAATGGGTCATTGTGATGTCATAATGGGCCATTGTGATGTCATAATGGGTCATTGTGATGTCATAATGGGTCATTGTGATGTCATAATGGGCCATTGTGACAATGGGTCATTGTGATGTCATAATGGGTCAATGTGATGTCATAATGGGCTATTGTGACAATGGGTCATTGTGATGTCACAATGGGCCATTGTGACAATGGGTCATTGTGATGTCATAATGGACCATTGTGACAATGGGTCATTGTGATGTCATAATGGGCCATTGTGATGTCATAATGGGCCATTGTGACAATGGGTCATTGTGATGTCATAATGGGCCATTGTGACAATGGGTCATTGTGATGTCATAATGGGCCATTGTGACAATGGGTCATTGTGATGTCATAATGGGCCATTGTGACAATGGGTCATTGTGATGTCATAATGGGCCATTGTGACAATGGGTCATTGTGATGTCATAATGGGCCATTGTGACAATGGGTCATTGTGATGTCATAATGGGCCATTGTGACAATGGGTCATTGTGATGTCAAAATGGGCCATTGTGACAATGGGTCAATGTGATGTCATAATGGGCTATTGTGACAATGGGTCATTGTGATATCATAATGGGCCATTGTGACAATGGGTCATTGTGATGTCATAATGGGCCATTGTGATGTCATAATGGACCATTGTGACAATGGGTCATTGTGATGTCATAATGGGCCATTGTGATGTCATAATGGGCCATTGTGATGTCATAATGGGCCATTGTGACAATGGGTCATTGTGATGTCATAATGGGCCATTGTGACAATGGGTCATTGTGATGTCATAATGGGCCATTGTGACAATGGGTCATTGTGATGTCATAATGGGCCATTGTGACAATGGGTCATTGTGATGTCATAATGGGCCATTGTGACAATCGGTCATTGTGATGTCATAATGGGCCATTGTGACAATGGGTCATTGTGATGTCATAATGGGTCATTGTGATGTCATAATGTGCCATTGTGACAATGGGTCATTCTGATGTCATAATGGGTCATTCTGATGTCATAATGGGCCATTGTGATGTCATAATGGGTCATTGTGATGTCATAATGGGTCATTGTGATGTCATAATGGGCTATTGTGACAATGGGTCATTGTGATGTCATAATGGGCCATTGTGAAAATCGGCCATTGTGATGTCATAATGGGCCATTGTGACAATGGGTCATTGTGATGTCATAATGGGTCATTGTGACAATGGGTCATTGTGATGTCATAATGGGCCATTGTGATGTCATAATGTGCCATTGTGACAATGGGTCATTCTGATGTCATAATGGGTCATTCTGATGTCATAATGGGCCATTGTGATGTCATAATTGGTCATTGTGATGTCATAATGGGTCATTGTGATGTCAAAATGGGCCATTGTGACAATGGGTCAATGTGATGTCATAATGGGCTATTGTGACAATGGGTCATTGTGATGTCATAATGGGCCATTGTGACAATGGGTCATTGTGATGTCATAATGGGTCATTGTGATGTCATAATGGGCTATTGTGACAATGGGTCATTGTGATGTCATAATGGGACCATTGTGATGTCATAATGGGCCATTGTGACAATGGGTCATTGTGATGTCATAATGGGTCATTGTGATGTCATAATGGGCCATTGTGACAATGGGTCATTGTGATGTCATAATGGGTCATTGTGATGTCAAAATGGGCCATTGTGACAATGGGTCATTGTGATGTCATAATGGGCTATTGTGACAATGGTTCATTATGATGTCATAATGGGTCATTGTGATGTCATAATGGGCTATTGTGACAATTGGTCATTGTGATGTCATAATGGGACCATTGTGATGTCATAATGGGCCATTGTGACAATGGGTCATTGTGATGTCATAATTGGTCATTGTGATGTCATAATGGACCATTGTGACAATGGGTCAATGTGATGTCATAATGGGCCATTGTGACAATGGGTCATTGTGATGTCATAATGGGCCATTGTGATGTCATAATGGGCCATTGTGACAATGGGTCATTGTGATGTCATAATGGGCCATTGTGATGTCATAATGGGCCATTGTGACAATGGGTCATTGTGATGTCATAATGGGCCATTGTGACAATGGGTCATTGTGATGTCATAATGGGCCATTGTGATGTCATAATGGGTCATTGTGACAATGGGTCATTGTGATGTCATAATGGGCCATTGTGACAATGGGTCATTGTGATGTCATAATGGGCCATTGTGATGTCATAATGGACCATTGTGACAATGGGTCATTGTGATGTCATAATGGACCATTGTGACAATGGGTCATTGTGATGTCATAATGGGCCATTGTGATGTCATAATGGGCCATTGTGACAATGGGCCATTGTGATGTCATAATGGACCATTGTGACAATGGGTCATTGTGATGTCATAATGGGCCATTGTGACAATGGGTCATTGTGATGTCATAATGGGCCATTGTGATGTCATAATGGACCATTGTGACAATGGGTCATTGTGATGTCATAATGGACCATTGTGACAATGGGTCATTGTGATGTCATAATGGGCCATTGTGATGTCATAATGGGCCATTGTGACAATGGGCCATTGTGATGTCATAATGGGCCATTGTGACAATGGGTCATTGTGATGTCATAATGGGCCATTGTGATGTCATAATGGGCCATTGTGACAATGGGTCATTGTGATGTCATAATGGGCCATTGTGACAATGGGTCATTGTGATGTCATAATGGGCCATTGTGATGTCATAATGGGCCATTGTGACAATGGGTCATTGTGATGTCATAATGGGCCATTGTGACAATTGGTCATTATGATGTCATAATGTGCCATTGTGATGTCATAATGGGCCATTGTGACAATGGGTCATTGTGATGTCATAATGGGCCATTGTGACAATTGGTCATTGTGATGTCATAATGGGCCATTGTGACAATGGGTCATTGTGATGTCATAATGGGCCATTGTGATAATGGGTCATTGTGATGTCATAATGGGCCATTGTGACAATGGGTCATAGTGATGTCATAATGGGCCATTGTGACAATTGGTCATTATGATGTCATAATGGGCCATTGTGATGTCATAATGGGCCATTGTGACAATGGGTCATTGTGATGTCATAATGGGCCATTGTGATGTCATAATGGGCCATTGTGACAATGGGTCATTGTGATGTCATAATGGGCCATTGTGACAATGGGTCATTGTGATGTCATAATGGGCTATTGTGACAATGGGTCATTGTGATGTCATAATGGGTCATTGTGATGTCATAATGGGCCATTGTGACAATGGGTCATTGTGATGTCATAATGGGCCATTGTGATGTCATAATGGGCCATTGTGACAATGGGTCATTGTGATGTCATAATGGGCCATTGTGATGTCATAATGGGCCATTGTGACAATGGGCCATTGTGATGTCATAATGGGCCATTGTGACAATGGGTCATTGTGATGTCATAATGGGCCATTGTGATGTCATAATGGGCCATTGTGACAATGGGTCATTGTGATGTCATAATGGGCCATTGTGACAATGGGTCATTGTGATGTCATAATGGGCCATTGTGATGTCATAATGGGCCATTGTGACAATGGGTCATTGTGATGTCATAATGGGCCATTGTGACAATGGGTCATTGTGATGTCATAATGGACCATTGTGACAATGGGTCATTGTGATGTCATAATGGGTCATTGTGATGTCATAGTGGGTCATTGTGATGTCATAATGGGCTATTGTGACAATGGGTCATTGTGATGTCATAATGGGCCATTGTGACAATGGGTCATTGTGATGTCATAATGGGCCATTGTGACAATGGGTCATTGTGATGTCTTAATGGGCCATCGTGACAATGGGTCATTGTGATGTCATAATGGGCCATTGTGATGTCATAATGGGTCATTGTGACAATGGGTCATTGTGATGTCATAATGGGTCATTGTGACAATGGGTCATTGTAATGTCATAATGGGCCATTGTGATGTCATAATGGGCCATTGTGACAATGGGTCAATGTGATGTCATAATGGGCCATTGTGACAATGTGTCATTGTGTTGTCATAATGGGCCATTGTGACAATGGGTCATTGTGAGGTAATAATGGGTCATTGTGATGTCATAATGGGCCATTGTGACAATGGGTCATTGTGATGTCATAATGGGTCATTGTGATGTCATAATGGGCCATTGTGACAATGGGTTATTGTGATGTCATAATGGGCCATTGTGACAATGGGTCATTGTGATGTCATAATGGGCCATTGTGATAATGGGTCATTGTGATGTCATAATGGGCCATTGTGATGTCATAATGGGCCATTGTGACAATGGGTCATTGTGATGTCATAATGGGCCATTGTGACAATTGGTCATTATGATGTCATAATGTGCCATTGTGATGTCATAATGGGCCATTGTGACAATGGGTCATTTTGATGTCATAATGGGCCATTGTGACAATTGGTCATTGTGATGTCATAATGGGCCATTGTGACAATGGGTCATTGTGATGTCATAATGGGCCATTGTGACAATGGGTCAATGTGATGTCATAATGAGCCATTGTGACAATGGGTCATTGTGATGTCATAATGGGCCATTGTGACAATTGGTCATTATGATGTCATAATGGGTCATTGTGATGTCATAATGGACCATTGTGACAATGGGTCATTGTGATGTCATAATGGGTCATTGTGATTTCATAATGGACCATTGTGACAATGGGTCATTGTGATGTCATAATGGGCCATTGTGATGTCATAATGGGCCATTGTGACAATGGGTCATTGTGATGTCATAATGGGCCATTGTGACAATGCGTCATTGTGATGTCATAATGGGCCATTGTGACAATGGGTCATTGTGATGTCATAATGGGCCATTGTGACAATTGGTCATTATGATGTCATAATGGGTCATTGTGATGTCATAATGGACCATTGTGACAATGGGCCATTGTGACAATGGGTCATTGTGATGTCATAATGGGCCATTGTGACAATGGGTCATTGTGATGTCATAATGGGCCATTGTGATGTCATAATGGGCCATTGTGACAATTGGTCATTATGATGTCATAATGGGTCATTTTGATGTCATAATGGACCATTGTGACAATGGGTCATTGTGATGTCATAATGGGCCATTGTGATGTCATAATGGGCCATTGTGACAATGGGTCATTGTGATGTCATAATGGGCCATTGTGACAATGGGTCATTGTGATGTCATAATGGGCCATTGTGACAATGGGTCATTGTGATGTCATAATGGGCCATTGTGATGTCATAATGGGCCATTGTGACAATGGGTCATTGTGATGTCATAATGGGTCATTGTGATGTCATAATGGGCCATTGTGACAATTGGTCATTATGATGTCATAATGGGTCATTGTGATGTCATAATGGGCCATTGTGACAATGGGTCATTGTGATGTCATAATGGACCATTGTGACAATGGGTCATTGTGATGTCATAATGGGCCATTGTGATGTCATAATGGGCCATTGTGACAATGGGTCATTGTGATGTCATAATGGGCCATTGTGACAATGGGTCATTGTGATGTCATAATGGGCCATTGTGATGTCATAATGGGCCATTGTGACAATGGGTCATTGTGATGTCATAATGGGCCATTGTGACAATTGGTCATTATGATGTCATAATGTGCCATTGTGATGTCATAATGGGCCATTGTGACAATGGGTCATTGTGATGTCATAATGGGCCATTGTGATGTCATAATGGGCCATTGTGACAATGGGTTATTATGATGTCATAATGGGTCATTGTGATGTCATAATGGGCCATTGTGACAATGGGTTATTATGATGTCATAATTGGTCAATGTGATGTCATAATGGGCCAATGTGACAATTGGTCATTATGATGTCATAATGGGTCATTGTGATGTCATAATGGACCATTGTGACAATGGGTCATTGTGATTTCATAATGGGCCATTGTGATGTCATAATGGGTCATTGTTATGTCATAATGGGTCATTGTGATGACATAATGGGCTATTGTGACAATGGGTCATTGTGATGTCATAATGGGCCATTGTGACAATCGGCTATTGTGATGTCATAATGGGCCATTGTGACAATGGGTCATTGTGATGTCATAATGGGTCATTGTGACAATGGGTCATTGTGATGTCATAATGGGTCATTGTGATGTCATAATGGGCCATTGTGACAATGGGCCATTGTGATGTCATAATGGGCCATTGTGATGTCATAATGGCCCATTGTGACAATGGGTCATTGTGATGTCATAATGGGTCATTGTGATGTCATAATGGGCCATTGTGACAATGGGTCATTGTGATGTCATAATGGGTCAATGTGATGTCATAATGGGTTATTGTGACAATGGGTCATTGTGATGTCATAATGGGCCATTGTGACAATGGGTCATTGTGATGTCATAATGGGCCATTGTGACAATGGGTCATTGTGATGTCATAATGGGCCATTGTGACAATGGGTCATTGTGATGTCATAATGGGCCATTGTGACAATGGGTCATTGTGATGTCATAATGGGTCATTGTGATGTCATAATGGGCCATTGTGACAATGGGTCATTGTGATGTCATAATGGGCCATTGTGACAATGGGTCATTGTGATGTCATAATAGGCCATTGTGACAATGGGTCATTGTGATGTCATAATGGGCCATTGTGACAATGGGTTATTGTGATGTCATAATGGGTCATTGTGATGTAATAATGGGCCATTGTGATGTCATAATGGGCCATTGTGACAATGGGTCATTGTGATGTCATAATGGGTCATTGTGACAATGGGTCATTGTGATGTCATAATGGGTCATTGTGACAATGGGTCATTGTGATGTCATAATGGGCCATTGTGATGTCATAATGGGCCATTGTGACAATGGGTCATTGTGATGTCATAATGGGCCATTGTGACAATTGGTCATTGTGATGTCATAATGGGCCATTGTGACAATGGGTCATTGTGATGTCATAATGGGCCATTGTGACAATGGGTCATTGTGATGTCATAATGGGCTATTGTGACAATGGGTCATTGTGATGTCATAATGGGACCATTGTGATGTCATAATGGGCCATTGTGACAATGGGTCATTGTGATGTCATAATGGGTTATTGTGATGTCATAATGGGCCATTGTGACAATGGGTCATTGTGATGTCATAATGGGTCATTGTGATGTCAAAATGGGCCATTGTGACAATGGGTCATTGTGATGTCATAATGGGCTATTGTGACAATGGTTCATTATGATGTCATAATGGGTCATTGTGATGTCATAATGGGCTATTGTGACAATTGGTCATTGTGATGTCATAATGGGACCATTGTGATGTCATAATGGGCCATTGTGACAATGGGTCATTGTGATGTCATAATGGGTCATTGTGATGTCATAATGGGCCATTGTGACAATAGGTCATTCTGATGTCATAATGGGTCATTCTGATGTCATAATGGGCCATTGTGATGTCATGATGGGTCATTGTGATGTCATAGTGGGTCATTGTGATGTCATAATGGGCTATTGTGACAATGGGTCATTGTGATGTCATAATGGGCCATTGTGACAATCGGCCATTGTGATGTCATAATGGGCCATTGTGACAATGGGTCATTGTGATGTCATAATGGGTCATTGTGATGTCATAATGGGCCATTGTGACAATGGGTCATTCTGATGTCATAATGGGTCATTCTGATGTCATAATGGGCCATTGTGATGTCATAATGGGTCATTGTGATGTCATAATGGGTCATTGTGATGTCATAATGGGCTATTGTGACAATGGGTCATTGTGATGTCATAATGGGCCATTGTGACAATGGGTCATTGTGATGTCATAATGGGCCATTGTGACAATGGGTCATTGTGATGTCATAATGGACCATTGTGACAATGGGTCATTGTGATGTCATAATGGGTCATTGTGATGTCATAGTGGGTCATTGTGATGTCATAATGGGCTATTGTGACAATGGGTCATTGTGATGTCATAATGGGCCATTGTGACAATCGGTCATTGTGATGTCATAATGGGCCATTGTGACAATGGGTCATTGTGATGTCATAATGGGTCATTGTGATGTCATAATGGGCCATTGTGACAATGGGTCATTCTGATGTCATAATGGGTCATTCTGATGTCATAATGGGCCATTGTGATGTCATAATGGGTCATTGTGATGTCATAATGGGTCATTGTGATGTCATAATGGGCTATTGTGACAATGGGTCATTGTGATGTCATAATGGGCCATTGTGATGTCATAATGGGCCATTGTGACAATGGGCCATTGTGATGTCATAATGGGCCATTGTGATGTCATAATGGGCCATTGTGACAATGGGTCATTATGATGTCATAATGGATCATTGTGATGTCATAATGGGCCATTGTGACAATGGGTCATTGTGATGTCATAATGGGCCATTGTGATTTCATAATGGGTCATTGTGACAATTGGTCATTATGATGTCATAATGGGCCATTATGACAATTGGTCATTGTGATGTCATAATGGGCCATTGTGACAATGGGTCATTGTGATGTCATAATGGGCCATTGTGACAATGGGTCAATGTGATGTCATAATGAGCCATTGTGACAATGGGTCATTGTGATGTCATAATGGGCCATTGTGACAATGGGTCATTGTGTTGTCATAATGGGCCATTGTGACAATGGGTCATTGTGATGTCATAATGGCCCATTGTGATGTCATAATGGGCCATTCTGACAATGGGTCATTGTGATGTCATAATGGGCCATTGTGATGTCATAATTGGCCATTGTGACAATCGGTCATTGTGATGTCATAATGGACCATTGTGATGTCATAATGGGCCATTGTGACAATGGGTCATTGTGTTGTCATAATGGGCCATTATGACAATGGGTCATTGTGATGTCATAATGGGTCATTGTGATGTCATAATGGGCCATTGTGATGTCATAATGGGCCATTGTGACAATGGTTCATTGTGATGTCATAATGGGCCATTGTGACAATGGGTCATTGTGATGTCATAATGGGCCATTGTGACAATGGGCCATTGTGATGTCATAATGGGCCATTGTGACAATGGGTCATTGTGATGTCATAATGGGTCATTGTGATGTCATAATGGGCCATTGTGACAATGGGTCATTGTGATGTCATAATGGGTCTATGTGATGTCAAAATGGGCCATTGTGACAATGGGTCATTGTGATGTCATAATGGGCTATTGTGACAATGGTTCATTATGATGTCATAATGGGTCATTGTGATGTCATAATGGGCTATTGTGACAATTGGTCATCGTGATGTCATAATGGGACCATTGTGATGTCATAATGGGCCATTGTGACAATGGGTCATTGTGATGTCATAATTGGTCATTGTGATGTCATAATGGGCCATTGTGACAATGGGTCATTATGATGTCATAATGGGTCATTCTGATGTCATAATGGGCCATTGTGATGTCATAATGGGTCATTGTGATGTCATAGTGGGTCATTGTGATGTCATAATGGGCTATTGTGACAATGGGTCATTGTGATGTCATAATGGGTCATTGTGATGTCATAATGGGCCATTGTGACAATGGGTCATTGTGATGTCATAATGGGTCATTGTGATGTCATAATGGGCCATTGTGATGTCATAATGGGTCATTGTGATGTCATAATGGGTCATTGTGATGTCATAATGGGCCATTGTGACAATGGGTCATTGTGATGTCATAATGGGTCAATGTGATGTCATAATGGGCTATTGTGACAATGGGTCATTGTGATGTCACAATGGGCCATTGTGACAATGGGTCATTGTGATGTCATAATGGACCATTGTGACAATGGGTCATTGTGATGTCATAATGGGCCATTGTGATGTCATAATGGGCCATTGTGACAATGGGTCATTGTGATGTCATAATGGGCCATTGTGACAATGGGTCATTGTGATGTCATAATGGGCCATTGTGACAATGGGTCATTGTGATGTCATAATGGGCCATTGTGACAATGGGTCATTGTGATGTCATAATGGGCCATTGTGACAATGGGTCATTGTGATGTCATAATGGGCCATTGTGACAATGGGTCATTGTGATGTCATAATGGGCCATTGTGACAATGGGTCATTGTGATGTCAAAATGGGCCATTGTGACAATGGGTCAATGTGATGTCATAATGGGCTATTGTGACAATGGGTCATTGTGATATCATAATGGGCCATTGTGACAATGGGTCATTGTGATGTCATAATGGGCCATTGTGATGTCATAATGGACCATTGTGACAATGGGCCATTGTGATGTCATAATGGGCCATTGTGACAATGGGTCATTGTGATGTCATAATGGGCCATTGTGACAATGGGTCATTGTGATGTCATAATGGGCCATTGTGACAATGGGTCATTGTGATGTCATAATGGGCCATTGTGACAATGGGTCATTGTGATGTCATAATGGGCCATTGTGACAATGGGTCATTGTGATGTCATAATGGGCCATTGTGACAATGGGTCATTGTGATGTCATAATGGGCCATTGTGACAATGGGTCATTGTGATGTCATAATGGGCCATTGTGACAATGGGTCATTGTGATGTCATAATGGGCCATTGTGACAATAGGTCATTGTGATGTCATAATGGGTCATTGTGATGTCATAATGGGCCATTGTGACAATGGGTCATTCTGATGTCATAATGGGTCATTGTGATGTCATAATGGGCCATTGTGACAATGGGTCATTGTGTTGTCATAATGGGCCATTGTGACAATGGGTCATTGTGATGTCATAATGGGCCATTGTGACAATGGGTCATTGTGTTGTCATAATGGGCCATTGTGACAATGGGTCATTGTGATGTCATAATGGGCCATTGTGATGTCATAATGGGCCATTGTGACAATGGGTCATTGTGATGTCATAATGGGCCATTGTGACAATGTGTCATTGTGATGTCATAATGGGCCATTGTGACAATGGGTCATTGTGATGTCATAATGGGCCATTGTGACAATGGGTCATTGTGTTGTCATAATGGGCCATTGTGACAATGGGTCATTGTGATGTCATAATGGCCCATTGTGATGTCATAATGGGCCATTCTGACAATGGGTCATTGTGATGTCATAATGGGCCATTGTGATGTCATAATTGGCCATTGTGACAATGGGTCATTGTGATGTCATAATGGACCATTGTGACAATGTGTCATTGTGAGGTCATAATGGGCCATTGTGACAATGGGTCATTGTGATGTCATAATGGGCCATTGTGACAATGGGTCATTGTGTTGTCATAATGGGCCATTGTGACAATGGGTCATTGTGATGTCATAATGGCCCATTGTGATGTCATAATGGGCCATTCTGACAATGGGTCATTGTGATGTCATAATGGGCCATTGTGATGTCATAATTGGCCATTGTGACAATCGGTCATTGTGATGTCATAATGGACCATTGTGATGTCATAATGGGCCATTGTGACAATGGGTCATTGTGTTGTCATAATGGGCCATTATGACAATGGGTCATTGTGATGTCATAATGGGTCATTGTGATGTCATAATGGGCCATTGTGATGTCATAATGGGCCATTGTGACAATGGTTCATTGTGATGTCATAATGGGCCATTGTGACAATGGGTCATTGTGATGTCATAATGGGCCATTGTGACAATGGGCCATTGTGATGTCATAATGGGCCATTGTGACAATGGGTCATTGTGATGTCATAATGGGTCATTGTGATGTCATAATGGGCCATTGTGACAATGGGTCATTGTGATGTCATAATGGGTCTATGTGATGTCAAAATGGGCCATTGTGACAATGGGTCATTGTGATGTCATAATGGGCTATTGTGACAATGGTTCATTATGATGTCATAATGGGTCATTGTGATGTCATAATGGGCTATTGTGACAATTGGTCATCGTGATGTCATAATGGGACCATTGTGATGTCATAATGGGCCATTGTGACAATGGGTCATTGTGATGTCATAATTGGTCATTGTGATGTCATAATGGGCCATTGTGACAATGGGTCATTATGATGTCATAATGGGTCATTCTGATGTCATAATGGGCCATTGTGATGTCATAATGGGTCATTGTGATGTCATAGTGGGTCATTGTGATGTCATAATGGGCTATTGTGACAATGGGTCATTGTGATGTCATAATGGGTCATTGTGATGTCATAATGGGCCATTGTGACAATGGGTCATTGTGATGTCATAATGGGTCATTGTGATGTCATAATGGGCCATTGTGATGTCATAATGGGTCATTGTGATGTCATAATGGGTCATTGTGATGTCATAATGGGCCATTGTGACAATGGGTCTCTGTGATGTCATAATGGGTCAATGTGATGTCATAATGGGCCATTGTGACAATGGGTCATTGTGATGTCATAATGGGCCATTGTGACAATGGGCCATTGTGATGTCATAATGGGCCATTGTGATGTCATAATGGGCCATTGTGACAATGGGTCATTGTGATGTCATAATGGGCCATTGTGACAATGGGTCATTGTGATGTCATAATGGGTCATTGTGATGTCATAATGGGTCATTGTGATGTCATAATGGGCTATTGTGACAATGGTTCATTATGATGTCATAATGGGTCATTGTGATGTCATAATGGGCTATTGTGACAATTGGTCATTGTGATGTCATAATGGGACCATTGTGATGTCATAATGGGCCATTGTGACAATGGGTCATTGTGATGTCATAATGGGTCATTGTGATGTCATAATGGGCCATTGTGACAATGGGTCATTATGTTGTCATAATGGGTCATTCTGATGTCATAATGGGCCATTGTGATGTCATAATGGGTCATTGTGATGTCATAGTGGGTCATTGTGATGTCATAATGGGCTATTGTGACAATGGGTCATTGTGATGTCATAATGGGCCATTGTGACAATCGGTCATTGTGATGTCATAATGGGCCATTGTGACAATGGGTCATTGTGATGTCATAATGGGTCATTGTGATGTCATAATGTGCCATTGTGACAATGGGTCATTCTGATGTCATAATGGGTCATTCTGATGTCATAATGGGCCATTGTGATGTCATAATGGGTCATTGTGATGTCATAATGGGTCATTGTGATGTCATAATGGGCTATTGTGACAATGGGTCATTGTGATGTCATAATGGGCCATTGTGACAATCGGCCATTGTGATGTCATAATGGGCCATTGTGACAATGGGTCATTGTGATGTCATAATGGGTAATTGTGACAATGGGTCATTGTGATGTCATAATGGGCCATTGTGATGTCATAATGTGCCATTGTGACAATGGGTGATTCTGATGTCATAATGGGTCATTCTGATGTCATAATGGGCCATTGTGATGTCATAATTGGTCATTGTGATGTCATAATGGGTCATTGTGATGTCAAAATGGGCCATTGTGACAATGGGTCAATGTGATGTCATAATGGGCTATTGTGACAATGGGTCATTGTGATGTCATAATGGGCCATTGTGACAATATGTCATTGTGATGTCATAATGGGTCATTGTGATGTCATAATGGGCTATTGTGACAATGGGTCATTGTGATGTCATAATGGGACCATTGTGATGTCATAATGGGCCATTGTGACAATGGGTCATTGTGATGTCATAATGGGTCATTGTGATGTCATAATGGGCCATTGTGACAATGGGTCATTGTGATGTCATAATGGGTCATTGTGATGTCAAAATGGGCCATTGTGACAATGGGTCATTGTGATGTCATAATGGGCTATTGTGACAATGGTTCATTATGATGTCATAATGGGTCATTGTGATGTCATAATGGGCTATTGTGACAATTGGTCATTGTGATGTCATAATGGGACCATTGTGATGTCATAATGGGCCATTGTGACAATGGGTCATTGTGATGTCATAATGGGTCATTGTGATGTCATAATGGACCATTGTGACAATGGGTCATTGTGATGTCATAATGGGCCATTGTGACAATGGGTCATTGTGATGTCATAATGGGCCATTGTGATGTCATAATGGACCATTGTGACAATGGGCCATTGTGATGTCATAATGGGCCATTGTGACAATGGGTCATTGTGATGTCATAATGGGCCATTGTGATGTCATAATGGGCCATTGTGACAATGGGCCATTGTGATGTCATAATGGACCATTGTGACAATGGGTCATTGTGATGTCATAATGGGTCATTGTGACAATGGGTCATTGTGATGTCATAATGGGCCATTGTGATGTCATAATGGACCATTGTGACAATGGGTCATTGTGATGTCATAATGGACCATTGTGACAATGGGTCATTGTGATGTCATAATGGGCCATTGTGATGTCATAATGGGCCATTGTGACAATGGGCCATTGTGATGTCATAATGGGCCATTGTGACAATGGGTCATTGTGATGTCATAATGGGCCATTGTGATGTCATAATGGGCCATTGTGACAATGGGTCATTGTGATGTCATAATGGGCCATTGTGACAATGGGTCATTGTGATGTCATAATGGGCCATTGTGATGTCATAATGGGCCATTGTGACAATGGGTCATTGTGATGTCATAATGGGCCATTGTGACAATTGGTCATTATGATGTCATAATGGGCCATTGTGACAATGGGTCATTGTGATGTCATAATGGGCCATTGTGACAATGGGTCATTGTGATGTCATAATGGGCCATTGTGACAATGGGTCATTGTGATGTCATAATGGGCCATTGTGATGTCATAATGGGCCATTGTGACAATGGGTCATTGTGATGTCATAATGGGTCATTGTGATGTCATAATGGGCCATTGTGACAATTGGTCATTATGATGTCATAATGGGTCATTGTGATGTCATAATGGGCCATTGTGACAATGGGTCATTGTGATGTCATAATGGACCATTGTGACAATGGGTCATTGTGATGTCATAATGGGCCATTGTGATGTCATAATGGGCCATTGTGACAATGGGTCATTGTGATGTCATAATGGGCCATTGTGACAATGGGTCATTGTGATGTCATAATGGGCCATTGTGATGTCATAATGGGCCATTGTGACAATGGGTCATTGTGATGTCATAATGGGCCATTGTGACAATTGGTCATTATGATGTCATAATGTGCCATTGTGATGTCATAATGGGCCATTGTGACAATGGGTCATTGTGATGTCATAATGGGCCATTGTGATGTCATAATGGGCCATTGTGACAATGGGTTATTATGATGTCATAATGGGTCATTGTGATGTCATAATGGGCCATTGTGACAATGGGTTATTATGATGTCATAATTGGTCAATGTGATGTCATAATGGGCCAATGTGACAATTGGTCATTATGATGTCATAATGGGTCATTGTGATGTCATAATGGACCATTGTGACAATGGGTCATTTTGATTTCATAATGGGCCATTGTGATGTCATAATGGGTCATTGTTATGTCATAATGGGTCATTGTGATGACATAATGGGCTATTGTGACAATGGGTCATTGTGATGTCATAATGGGCCATTGTGACAATCGGCTATTGTGATGTCATAATGGGCCATTGTGACAATGGGTCATTGTGATGTCATAATGGGTCATTGTGACAATGGGTCATTGTGATGTCATAATGGGTCATTGTGATGTCATAATGGGCCATTGTGACAATGGGCCATTGTGATGTCATAATGGGCCATTGTGATGTCATAATGGCCCATTGTGACAATGGGTCATTGTGATGTCATAATGGGTCATTGTGATGTCATAATGGGCCATTGTGACAATGGGTCATTGTGATGTCATAATGGGTCAATGTGATGTCATAATGGGTTATTGTGACAATGGGTCATTGTGATGTCATAATGGGCCATTGTGACAATGGGTCATTGTGATGTCATAATGGGCCATTGTGACAATGGGTCATTGTGATGTCATAATGGGCCATTGTGACAATGGGTCATTGTGATGTCATAATGGGCCATTGTGACAATGGGTCATTGTGATGTCATAATGGGTCATTGTGATGTCATAATGGGCCATTGTGACAATGGGTCATTGTGATGTCATAATGGGCCATTGTGACAATGGGTCATTGTGATGTCATAATAGGCCATTGTGACAATGGGTCATTGTGATGTCATAATGGGCCATTGTGACAATGGGTTATTGTGATGTCATAATGGGTCATTGTGATGTAATAATGGGCCATTGTGATGTCATAATGGGCCATTGTGACAATGGGTCATTGTGATGTCATAATGGGTCATTGTGACAATGGGTCATTGTGATGTCATAATGGGTCATTGTGACAATGGGTCATTGTGATGTCATAATGGGCCATTGTGATGTCATAATGGGCCATTGTGACAATGGGTCATTGTGATGTCATAATGGGCCATTGTGACAATTGGTCATTGTGATGTCATAATGGGCCATTGTGACAATGGGTCATTGTGATGTCATAATGGGCCATTGTGACAATGGGTCATTGTGATGTCATAATGGGCTATTGTGACAATGGGTCATTGTGATGTCATAATGGGACCATTGTGATGTCATAATGGGCCATTGTGACAATGGGTCATTGTGATGTCATAATGGGTTATTGTGATGTCATAATGGGCCATTGTGACAATGGGTCATTGTGATGTCATAATGGGTCATTGTGATGTCAAAATGGGCCATTGTGACAATGGGTCATTGTGATGTCATAATGGGCTATTGTGACAATGGTTCATTATGATGTCATAATGGGTCATTGTGATGTCATAATGGGCTATTGTGACAATTGGTCATTGTGATGTCATAATGGGACCATTGTGATGTCATAATGGGCCATTGTGACAATGGGTCATTGTGATGTCATAATGGGTCATTGTGATGTCATAATGGGCCATTGTGACAATGGGTCATTCTGATGTCATAATGGGTCATTCTGATGTCATAATGGGCCATTGTGATGTCATGATGGGTCATTGTGATGTCATAGTGGGTCATTGTGATGTCATAATGGGCTATTGTGACAATGGGTCATTGTGATGTCATAATGGGCCATTGTGACAATCGGCCATTGTGATGTCATAATGGGCCATTGTGACAATGGGTCATTGTGATGTCATAATGGGTCATTGTGATGTCATAATGGGCCATTGTGACAATGGGTCATTCTGATGTCATAATGGGTCATTCTGATGTCATAATGGGCCATTGTGATGTCATAATGGGTCATTGTGATGTCATAATGGGTCATTGTGATGTCATAATGGGCTATTGTGACAATGGGTCATTGTGATGTCATAATGGGCCATTGTGACAATGGGTCATTGTGATGTCATAATGGGCCATTGTGACAATGGGTCATTGTGATGTCATAATGGACCATTGTGACAATGGGTCATTGTGATGTCATAATGGGTCATTGTGATGTCATAGTGGGTCATTGTGATGTCATAATGGGCTATTGTGACAATGGGTCATTGTGATGTCATAATGGGCCATTGTGACAATCGGTCATTGTGATGTCATAATGGGCCATTGTGACAATGGGTCATTGTGATGTCATAATGGGTCATTGTGATGTCATAATGGGCCATTGTGACAATGGGTCATTGTGATGTCATAATGGGTCATTGTGATGTCATAATGGGCCATTGTGATGTCATAATGGGTCATTGTGATGTCATAATGGGTCATTGTGATGTCATAATGGGCTATTGTGACAATGGGTCATTGTGATGTCATAATGGGCCATTGTGATGTCATAATGGGCCATTGTGACAATGGGCCATTGTGATGTCATAATGGGCCATTGTGATGTCATAATGGGCCATTGTGACAATGGGTCATTATGATGTCATAATGGATCATTGTGATGTCATAATGGGCCATTGTGACAATGGGTCATTGTGTTGTCATAATGGGCCATTGTGATTTCATAATGGGTCATTGTGACAATTGGTCATTATGATGTCATAATGGGCCATTATGACAATTGGTCATTGTGATGTCATAATGGGCCATTGTGACAATGGGTCATTGTGATGTCATAATGGGCCATTGTGACAATGGGTCAATGTGATGTCATAATGAGCCATTGTGACAATGGGTCATTGTGATGTCATAATGGGCCATTGTGACAATGGGTCATTGTGTTGTCATAATGGGCCATTGTGACAATGGGTCATTGTGATGTCATAATGGCCCATTGTGATGTCATAATGGGCCATTCTGACAATGGGTCATTGTGATGTCATAATGGGCCATTGTGATGTCATAATTGGCCATTGTGACAATCGGTCATTGTGATGTCATAATGGACCATTGTGATGTCATAATGGGCCATTGTGACAATGGGTCATTGTGTTGTCATAATGGGCCATTATGACAATGGGTCATTGTGATGTCATAATGGGTCATTGTGATGTCATAATGGGCCATTGTGATGTCATAATGGGCCATTGTGACAATGGTTCATTGTGATGTCATAATGGGCCATTGTGACAATGGGTCATTGTGATGTCATAATGGGCCATTGTGACAATGGGCCATTGTGATGTCATAATGGGCCATTGTGACAATGGGTCATTGTGATGTCATAATGGGTCATTGTGATGTCATAATGGGCCATTGTGACAATGGGTCATTGTGATGTCATAATGGGTCTATGTGATGTCAAAATGGGCCATTGTGACAATGGGTCATTGTGATGTCATAATGGGCTATTGTGACAATGGTTCATTATGATGTCATAATGGGTCATTGTGATGTCATAATGGGCTATTGTGACAATTGGTCATCGTGATGTCATAATGGGACCATTGTGATGTCATAATGGGCCATTGTGACAATGGGTCATTGTGATGTCATAATTGGTCATTGTGATGTCATAATGGGCCATTGTGACAATGGGTCATTATGATGTCATAATGGGTCATTCTGATGTCATAATGGGCCATTGTGATGTCATAATGGGTCATTGTGATGTCATAGTGGGTCATTGTGATGTCATAATGGGCTATTGTGACAATGGGTCATTGTGATGTCATAATGGGTCATTGTGATGTCATAATGGGCCATTGTGACAATGGGTCATTGTGATGTCATAATGGGTCATTGTGATGTCATAATGGGCCATTGTGATGTCATAATGGGTCATTGTGATGTCATAATGGGTCATTGTGATGTCATAATGGGCCATTGTGACAATGGGTCATTGTGATGTCATAATGGGTCAATGTGATGTCATAATGGGCTATTGTGACAATGGGTCATTGTGATGTCACAATGGGCCATTGTGACAATGGGTCATTGTGATGTCATAATGGACCATTGTGACAATGGGTCATTGTGATGTCATAATGGGCCATTGTGATGTCATAATGGGCCATTGTGACAATGGGTCATTGTGATGTCATAATGGGCCATTGTGACAATGGGTCATTGTGATGTCATAATGGGCCATTGTGACAATGGGTCATTGTGATGTCATAATGGGCCATTGTGACAATGGGTCATTGTGATGTCATAATGGGCCATTGTGACAATGGGTCATTGTGATGTCATAATGGGCCATTGTGACAATGGGTCATTGTGATGTCATAATGGGCCATTGTGACAATGGGTCATTGTGATGTCAAAATGGGCCATTGTGACAATGGGTCAATGTGATGTCATAATGGGCTATTGTGACAATGGGTCATTGTGATATCATAATGGGCCATTGTGACAATGGGTCATTGTGATGTCATAATGGGCCATTGTGATGTCATAATGGACCATTGTGACAATGGGCCATTGTGATGTCATAATGGGCCATTGTGACAATGGGTCATTGTGATGTCATAATGGGCCATTGTGACAATGGGTCATTGTGATGTCATAATGGGCCATTGTGACAATGGGTCATTGTGATGTCATAATGGGCCATTGTGACAATGGGTCATTGTGATGTCATAATGGGCCATTGTGACAATGGGTCATTGTGATGTCATAATGGGCCATTGTGACAATGGGTCATTGTGATGTCATAATGGGCCATTGTGACAATGGGTCATTGTGATGTCATAATGGGCCATTGTGACAATGGGTCATTGTGATGTCATAATGGGCCATTGTGACAATAGGTCATTGTGATGTCATAATGGGTCATTGTGATGTCATAATGGGCCATTGTGACAATGGGTCATTCTGATGTCATAATGGGTCATTGTGATGTCATAATGGGCCATTGTGACAATGGGTCATTGTGTTGTCATAATGGGCCATTGTGACAATGGGTCATTGTGATGTCATAATGGGCCATTGTGACAATGGGTCATTGTGTTGTCATAATGGGCCATTGTGACAATGGGTCATTGTGATGTCATAATGGGCCATTGTGATGTCATAATGGGCCATTGTGACAATGGGTCATTGTGATGTCATAATGGGCCATTGTGACAATGTGTCATTGTGATGTCATAATGGGCCATTGTGACAATGGGTCATTGTGATGTCATAATGGGCCATTGTGACAATGGGTCATTGTGTTGTCATAATGGGCCATTGTGACAATGGGTCATTGTGATGTCATAATGGCCCATTGTGATGTCATAATGGGCCATTCTGACAATGGGTCATTGTGATGTCATAATGGGCCATTGTGATGTCATAATTGGCCATTGTGACAATGGGTCATTGTGATGTCATAATGGACCATTGTGACAATGTGTCATTGTGAGGTCATAATGGGCCATTGTGACAATGGGTCATTGTGATGTCATAATGGGCCATTGTGACAATGGGTCATTGTGTTGTCATAATGGGCCATTGTGACAATGGGTCATTGTGATGTCATAATGGCCCATTGTGATGTCATAATGGGCCATTCTGACAATGGGTCATTGTGATGTCATAATGGGCCATTGTGATGTCATAATTGGCCATTGTGACAATCGGTCATTGTGATGTCATAATGGACCATTGTGATGTCATAATGGGCCATTGTGACAATGGGTCATTGTGTTGTCATAATGGGCCATTATGACAATGGGTCATTGTGATGTCATAATGGGTCATTGTGATGTCATAATGGGCCATTGTGATGTCATAATGGGCCATTGTGACAATGGTTCATTGTGATGTCATAATGGGCCATTGTGACAATGGGTCATTGTGATGTCATAATGGGCCATTGTGACAATGGGCCATTGTGATGTCATAATGGGCCATTGTGACAATGGGTCATTGTGATGTCATAATGGGTCATTGTGATGTCATAATGGGCCATTGTGACAATGGGTCATTGTGATGTCATAATGGGTCTATGTGATGTCAAAATGGGCCATTGTGACAATGGGTCATTGTGATGTCATAATGGGCTATTGTGACAATGGTTCATTATGATGTCATAATGGGTCATTGTGATGTCATAATGGGCTATTGTGACAATTGGTCATCGTGATGTCATAATGGGACCATTGTGATGTCATAATGGGCCATTGTGACAATGGGTCATTGTGATGTCATAATTGGTCATTGTGATGTCATAATGGGCCATTGTGACAATGGGTCATTATGATGTCATAATGGGTCATTCTGATGTCATAATGGGCCATTGTGATGTCATAATGGGTCATTGTGATGTCATAGTGGGTCATTGTGATGTCATAATGGGCTATTGTGACAATGGGTCATTGTGATGTCATAATGGGTCATTGTGATGTCATAATGGGCCATTGTGACAATGGGTCATTGTGATGTCATAATGGGTCATTGTGATGTCATAATGGGCCATTGTGATGTCATAATGGGTCATTGTGATGTCATAATGGGTCATTGTGATGTCATAATGGGCCATTGTGACAATGGGTCATTGTGATGTCATAATGGGTCAATGTGATGTCATAATGGGCCATTGTGACAATGGGTCATTGTGATGTCATAATGGGCCATTGTGACAATGGGCCATTGTGATGTCATAATGGGCCATTGTGATGTCATAATGGGCCATTGTGACAATGGGTCATTGTGATGTCATAATGGGCCATTGTGATGTCATAATGGGTCATTGTGATGTCATAATGGGTCATTCTGATGTCATAATGGGTCATTGTGATGTCATAATGGGCTATTGTGACAATGGTTCATTATGATGTCATAATGGGTCATTGTGATGTCATAATGGGCTATTGTGACAATTGGTCATTGTGATGTCATAATGGGACCATTGTGATGTCATAATGGGCCATTGTGACAATGGGTCATTGTGATGTCATAATGGGTCATTGTGATGTCATAATGGGCCATTGTGACAATGGGTCATTATGTTGTCATAATGGGTCATTCTGATGTCATAATGGGCCATTGTGATGTCATAATGGGTCATTGTGATGTCATAGTGGGTCATTGTGATGTCATAATGGGCTATTGTGACAATGGGTCATTGTGATGTCATAATGGGCCATTGTGACAATCGGTCATTGTGATGTCATAATGGGCCATTGTGACAATGGGTCATTGTGATGTCATAATGGGTCATTGTGATGTCATAATGTGCCATTGTGACAATGGGTCATTCTGATGTCATAATGGGTCATTCTGATGTCATAATGGGCCATTGTGATGTCATAATGGGTCATTGTGATGTCATAATGGGTCATTGTGATGTCATAATGGGCTATTGTGACAATGGGTCATTGTGATGTCATAATGGGCCATTGTGACAATCGGCCATTGTGATGTCATAATGGGCCATTGTGACAATGGGTCATTGTGATGTCATAATGGGTAATTGTGACAATGGGTCATTGTGATGTCATAATGGGCCATTGTGATGTCATAATGTGCCATTGTGACAATGGGTGATTCTGATGTCATAATGGGTCATTCTGATGTCATAATGGGCCATTGTGATGTCATAATTGGTCATTGTGATGTCATAATGGGTCATTGTGATGTCAAAATGGGCCATTGTGACAATGGGTCAATGTGATGTCATAATGGGCTATTGTGACAATGGGTCATTGTGATGTCATAATGGGCCATTGTGACAATATGTCATTGTGATGTCATAATGGGTCATTGTGATGTCATAATGGGCTATTGTGACAATGGGTCATTGTGATGTCATAATGGGACCATTGTGATGTCATAATGGGCCATTGTGACAATGGGTCATTGTGATGTCATAATGGGTCATTGTGATGTCATAATGGGCCATTGTGACAATGGGTCATTGTGATGTCATAATGGGTCATTGTGATGTCAAAATGGGCCATTGTGACAATGGGTCATTGTGATGTCATAATGGGCTATTGTGACAATGGTTCATTATGATGTCATAATGGGTCATTGTGATGTCATAATGGGCTATTGTGACAATTGGTCATTGTGATGTCATAATGGGACCATTGTGATGTCATAATGGGCCATTGTGACAATGGGTCATTGTGATGTCATAATGGGTCATTGTGATGTCATAATGGACCATTGTGACAATGGGTCATTGTGATGTCATAATGGGCCATTGTGACAATGGGTCATTGTGATGTCATAATGGGCCATTGTGATGTCATAATGGACCATTGTGACAATGGGCCATTGTGATGTCATAATGGGCCATTGTGACAATGGGTCATTGTGATGTCATAATGGGCCATTGTGATGTCATAATGGGCCATTGTGACAATGGGCCATTGTGATGTCATAATGGACCATTGTGACAATGGGTCATTGTGATGTCATAATGGGTCATTGTGACAATGGGTCATTGTGATGTCATAATGGGCCATTGTGATGTCATAATGGACCATTGTGACAATGGGTCATTGTGATGTCATAATGGACCATTGTGACAATGGGTCATTGTGATGTCATAATGGGCCATTGTGATGTCATAATGGGCCATTGTGACAATGGGCCATTGTGATGTCATAATGGGCCATTGTGACAATGGGTCATTGTGATGTCATAATGGGCCATTGTGATGTCATAATGGGCCATTGTGACAATGGGTCATTGTGATGTCATAATGGGCCATTGTGACAATGGGTCATTGTGATGTCATAATGGGCCATTGTGATGTCATAATGGGCCATTGTGACAATGGGTCATTGTGATGTCATAATGGGCCATTGTGACAATTGGTCATTATGATGTCATAATGGGCCATTGTGACAATGGGTCATTGTGATGTCATAATGGGCCATTGTGATGTCATAATGGGCCATTGTGACAATGGGCCATTGTGATGTCATAATGGACCATTGTGACAATGGGTCATTGTGATGTCATAATGGGCCATTGTGACAATGGGTCATTGTGATGTCATAATGGGCCATTGTGATGTCATAATGGACCATTGTGACAATGGGTCATTGTGATGTCATAATGGACCATTGTGACAATGGGTCATTGTGATGTCATAATGGGCCATTGTGATGTCATAATGGACCATTGTGACAATGGGTCATTGTGATGTCATAATGGACCATTGTGACAATGGGTCATTGTGATGTCATAATGGGCCATTGTGATGTCATAATGGGCCATTGTGACAATGGGCCATTGTGATGTCATAATGGGCCATTGTGACAATGGGTCATTGTGATGTCATAATGGGCCATTGTGATGTCATAATGGGCCATTGTGACAATGGGTCATTGTGATGTCATAATGGGCCATTGTGACAATTGGTCATTATGATGTCATAATGTGCCATTGTGATGTCATAATGGGCCATTGTGACAATGGGTCATTGTGATGTCATAATGGGCCATTGTGACAATTGGTCATTGTGATGTCATAATGGGCCATTGTGACAATGGGTCATTGTGATGTCATAATGGGCCATTGTGATAATGGGTCATTGTGATGTCATAATGGGCCATTGTGACAATGGGTCATAGTGATGTCATAATGGGCCATTGTGACAATTGGTCATTATGATGTCATAATGGGCCATTGTGATGTCATAATGGGCCATTGTGACAATGGGTCATTGTGATGTCATAATGGGCCATTGTGATGTCATAATGGGCCATTGTGACAATGGGTCATTGTGATGTCATAATGGGCCATTGTGACAATGGGTCATTGTGATGTCATAATGGGCTATTGTGACAATGGGTCATTGTGATGTCATAATGGGACCATTGTGATGTCATAATGGGCCATTGTGACAATGGGTCATTGTGATGTCATAATGGACCATTGTGACAATGGGTCATTGTGATGTCATAATGGGTCATTGTGATGTCATAGTGGGTCATTGTGATGTCATAATGGGCTATTGTGACAATGGGTCATTGTGATGTCATAATGGGCCATTGTGACAATCGGTCATTGTGATGTCATAATGGGCCATTGTGACAATGGGTCATTGTGATGTCATAATGGGTCATTGTGATGTCATAATGGGCCATTGTGACAATGGGTCATTGTGATGTCATAATGGGTCATTGTGATGTCATAATGGGCCATTGTGATGTCATAATGGGTCATTGTGATGTCATAATGGGTCATTGTGACAATGGGTCATTGTGA
Organism: Engystomops pustulosus; assembly: GCF_040894005.1. Taxonomy (NCBI): domain Eukaryota; kingdom Metazoa; phylum Chordata; class Amphibia; order Anura; family Leptodactylidae; genus Engystomops; species Engystomops pustulosus. The sequence goes on along the minus strand of NC_092411.1, from coordinate 91,234,100 downwards.
TGTCATAATGGGCCATTGTGATGTCATAATGGGCCATTGTGACAATGGGTCATTGTGATGTCATAATGGGCCATTGTGACAATGGGTCATTGTGATGTCATAATGGGCCATTGTGACAATGGGTCAATGTGATGTCATAATGAGCCATTGTGACAATGGGTCATTGTGATGTCATAATGGGCCATTGTGACAATTGGTCATTATGATGTCATAATGGGTCATTGTGATGTCATAATGGGCCATTGTGACAATGGGTCATTGTGATGTCATAATGGGTCATTGTGATGTCATAATGGGCCATTGTGACAATGGGTCATTGTGATGTCATAATGGGTCATTCTGATGTCATAATGGGCCATTGTGATGTCATAATGGGTCATTGTGATGTCATAAAGGGTCATTGTGATGTCATAATGGGCTATTGTGACAATGGGTCATTGTGATGTCATAATGGGCCATTGTGACAATCGGCCATTGTGATATCATAATGGGCCATTGTGACAATTGGTCATTATGATGTCATAATGGGCCATTGTGATGTCATAATGGGCCATTGTGACAATGTGTCATTGTGATGTCATAATGGGCCATTGTGACAATGGGTCATTGTGATGTCATAATGGGCCATTGTGACAATGGGTCATTGTGATGTCAAAATGGGCCATTGTGACAATGGGTCAATGTGATGTCATAATGGGCTATTGTGACAATGGGTCATTGTGATGTCATAATGGGCCATTGTGACAATGGGTCATTGTGATGTCATAATGGGCCATTGTGATGTCATAATGGGCTATTGTGACAATGGGTCATTGTGATGTCATAATGGGACCATTGTGATGTCATAATGGGCCATTGTGACAATGGGTCATTGTGATGTCATAATGGGTCATTGTGATGTCATAATGGGTCATTGTGATGTCATAGTGGGTCATTGTGATGTCATAATGGGCTGTTGTGACAATGGGTCATTGTGATGTCATAATGGGCCATTGTGACAATCGGTCATTGTGATGTCATAATGGGCCATTGTGACAATGGGTCATTGTGATGTCATAATGGGTCATTGTGATGTCATAATGGGCCATTGTGACAATGGGTCATTCTGATGTCATAATGGGTCATTCTGATGTCATAATGGGCCATTGTGATGTCATAATGGGTCATTGTGATGTCATAATGGGTCATTGTGATGTCATAATGGGCTATTGTGACAATGGGTCATTGTGATGTCATAATGGGCCATTGTGACAATCGGCCATTGTGATGTCATAATGGGCCATTGTGACAATTGGTCATTATGATGTCATAATGGGCCATTGTGACAATTGGTCATTATGATGTCATAATGGGTCATTGTGATGTCATAATGGGCCATTGTGACAATGGGTCATTGTGATGTCATAATGGGTCATTGTGATGTCATAATGGGCCATTGTGACAATGGGTCATTCTGATGTCATAATGGGTCATTCTGATGTCATAATGGGCCATTGTGATGTCATAATGGGTCATTGTGATGTCATAATGGGTCATTGTGATGTCATAATGGGCTATTGTGACAATGGGTCATTGTGATGTCATAATGGGCCATTGTGACAATCGGCCATTGTGATGTCATAATGGGCCATTGTGACAATTGGTCATTATGATGTCATAATGGGCCATTGTGATGTCATAATGGGCCATTGTGACAATGGGTCATTGTGATGTCATAATGGGCCATTGTGACAATGGGTCATTGTGATGTCATAATGGGCCATTGTGACAATGGGTCATTGTGATGTCAAAATGGGCCATTGTGACAATGGGTCAATGTGATGTCATAATGGGCTATTGTGACAATGGGTCATTGTGATGTCATAATGGGCCATTGTGACAATGGGTCATTGTGATGTCATAATGGGCCATTGTGATGTCATAATGGGCTATTGTGACAATGGGTCATTGTGATGTCATAATGGGACCATTGTGATGTCATAATGGGCCATTGTGACAATGGGTCATTGTGATGTCATAATGGGTCATTGTGATGTCATAATGGGTCATTGTGATGTCATAGTGGGTCATTGTGACAATGGGTCAATGTGATGTCATAATGGGCTATTGTGACAATGGGTCATTGTGATGTCATAATGGGCCATTGTGACAATGGGTCATTGTGATGTCATAATGGGTCAATTTGATGTCATAATGGGTTATTGTGACAATGGTTCATTGTGATGTCATAATGGGCCATTGTGACAATGGGTCATTGTGATGTCATAATGGGCCATTGTGACAATGGGTCATTGTGATGTCATAATGGGTCATTGTGATGTCAAAATGGGCCATTGTGACAATGGGTCATTGTGATGTCATAATGGGCTATTGTGACAATGGTTCATTATGATGTCATAATGGGTCATTGTGATGTCATAATGGACCATTGTGACAATGGGTCATTGTGATGTCATAATGGGCCATTGTGACAATGGGTCATTGTGATGTCATAATGGGCCATTGTGATGTCATAATGGACCTTTGTGACAATGGGCCATTGTGATGTCATAATGGGCCATTGTGACAATGGGTCATTGTGATGTCATAATGGGCCATTGTGATGTCATAATGGGCCATTGTGACAATGGGTCATTGTGATGTCATAATGGGCCATTGTGACAATGGGTCATTGTGATGTCATAATGGGCCATTGTGATGTCATAATGGGTCATTGTGACAATGGGTCATTGTGATGTCATAATGGGCCATTGTGACAATGGGTCATTGTGATGTCATAATGGGCCATTGTGATGTCATAATGGACCATTGTGACAATGGGTCATTGTGATGTCATAATGGACCATTGTGACAATGGGTCATTGTGATGTCATAATGGGCCATTGTGATGTCATAATGGGCCATTGTGACAATGGGCCATTGTGATGTCATAATGGACCATTGTGACAATGGGTCATTGTGATGTCATAATGGACCATTGTGACAATGGGTCATTGTGATGTCATAATGGGTCATTGTGATGTCATAGTGGGTCATTGTGATGTCATAATGGGCTATTGTGACAATGGGTCATTGTGATGTCATAATGGGCCATTGTGACAATCGGTCATTGTGATGTCATAATGGGCCATTGTGACAATGGGTCATTGTGATGTCATAATGGGCCATTGTGACAATGGGTCATTGTGATGTCATAATGGGCCATTGTGATGTCATAATGGGCTATTGTGACAATGGGTCATTGTGATGTCATAGTGGGTCATTGTGATGTCATAATGGGCTATTGTGACAATGGGTCATTGTGATGTCATAATGGGCCATTGTGACAATCGGTCATTGTGATGTCATAATGGGCCATTGTGACAATGGGTCATTGTGATGTCATAATGGGTCATTGTGATGTCATAATGGGCCATTGTGACAATGGGTCATTGTGATGTCATAATGGGTCATTGTGATGTCATAATGGGCCATTGTGATGTCATAATGGGTCATTGTGATGTCATAATGGGTCATTGTGACAATGGGTCATTGTGATGTCATAATGGGCCATTGTGATGTCATAATGGGCCATTGTGACAATGGGTCATTGTGATGTCATAATGGGCCATTGTGACAATGGGTCATTGTGATGTCATAATGGGCCATTGTGACAATGGGTCAATGTGATGTCATAATGAGCCATTGTGACAATGGGTCATTGTGATGTCATAATGGGCCATTGTGACAATGGGCCATTGTGATGTCATAATGGGACCATTGTGATGTCATAATGGGCCATTGTGACAATGGGTCATTGTGATGTCATAATGGGTCATTGTGATGTCATAATGGGCCATTGTGACAATGGGTCATTGTGATGTCATAATGGGCCATTGTGATGTCATAATGGGCCATTGTGACAATGGGCCATTGTGATGTCATAATGGGCCATTGTGACAATGGGCCATTGTGATGTCATAATGGGCCATTGTGACAATGGGCCATTGTGATGTCATAATGGGCCATTGTGATGTCATAATGGGCCATTGTGACAATGGGTCATTGTGATGTCATAATGGGCCATTGTGACAATGGGTCATTGTGATGTCATAATGGACCATTGTGACAATGGGTCATTGTGATGTCATAATGGGCCATTGTGATGTCATAGTGGGTCATTGTGATGTCATAATGGGCTATTGTGACAATGGGTCATTGTGATGTCATAATGGGCCATTGTGACAATCGGTCATTGTGATGTCATAATGGGCCATTGTGACAATGGGTCATTGTGATGTCATAATGGGCCATTGTGACAATGGGTCATTGTGATGTCATAATGGGCCATTGTGATGTCATAATGGGCTATTGTGACAATGGGTCATTGTGATGCCATAGTGGGTCATTGTGATGTCATAATGGGCTATTGTGACAATGGGTCATTGTGATGTCATAATGGGCCATTGTGACAATCGGTCATTGTGATGTCATAATGGGCCATTGTGACAATGGGTCATTGTGATGTCATAATGGGTCATTGTGATGTCATAATGGGCCATTGTGACAATGGGTCATTGTGATGTCATAATGGGTCATTGTGATGTCATAATGGGCCATTGTGATGTCATAATGGGTCATTGTGATGTCATAATGGGTCATTGTGACAATGGGTCATTGTGATGTCATAATGGGCCATTGTGATGTCATAATGGGCCATTGTGACAATGGGTCATTGTGATGTCATAATGGGCCATTGTGACAATGGGTCATTGTGATGTCATAATGGGCCATTGTTACAATGGGTCAATGTGATGTCATAATGAGCCATTGTGACAATGGGTCATTGTGATGTCATAATGGGCCATTGTGACAATTGGTCATTATGATGTCATAATGGGTCATTGTGATGTCATAATGGGCCATTGTGACAATGGGTCATTGTGATGTCATAATGGGTCATTGTGATGTCATAATGGGCCATTGTGACAATGGGTCATTCTGATGTCATAATGGGTCATTCTGATGTCATAATGGGCCATTGTGATGTCATAATGGGTCATTGTGATGTCATAATGGGTCATTGTGATGTCATAATGGGCTATTGTGACAATGGGTCATTGTGATGTCATAATGGGCCATTGTGACAATCGGCCATTGTGATGTCATAATGGGCCATTGTGACAATTGGTCATTATGATGTCATAATGGGCCATTGTGATGTCATAATGGGCCATTGTGACAATGGGTCATTGTGATGTCATAATGGGCCATTGTGACAATGGGTCATTGTGATGTCATAATGGGCCATTGTGACAATGGGTCATTGTGATGTCAAAATGGGCCATTGTGACAATGGGTCAATGTGATGTCATAATGGGCTATTGTGACAATGGGTCATTGTGATGTCATAATGGGCCATTGTGACAATGGGTCATTGTGATGTCATAATGGGCCATTGTGATGTCATAATGGGCTATTGTGACAATGGGTCATTGTGATGTCATAATGGGACCATTGTGATGTCATAATGGGCTATTGTGACAATGGGTCATTGTGATGTCATAATGGGCCATTGTGACAATGGGTCATTGTGATGTCATAATGGGCCATTGTGACAATGGGTCATTGTGATGTCATAATGGGTCATTGTGATGTCATAATGGGCCATTGTGACAATGGGTCATTGTGATGTCATAATGGGTCATTGTGATGTCATAATGGGCCATTGTGATGTCATAATGGGTCATTGTGATGTCATAATGGGTCATTGTGACAATGGGTCATTGTGATGTCATAATGGGCCATTGTGATGTCATAATGGGCCATTGTGACAATGGGTCATTGTGATGTCATAATGGGCCATTGTGACAATGGGTCATTGTGATGTCATAATGAGCCATTGTGACAATGGGTCATTGTGATGTCATAATGGGCCATTGTGACAATTGGTCATTATGATGTCATAATGGGTCATTGTGATGTCATAATGGGCCATTGTGACAATGGGTCATTGTGATGTCATAATGGGTTATTGTGATGTCATAATGGGCCATTGTGACAATGGGTCATTCTGATGTCATAATGGGTCATTCTGATGTCATAATGGGCCATTGTGATGTCATAATGGGTCATTGTGATGTCATAATGGGTCATTGTGATGTCATAATGGGCTATTGTGACAATGGGTCATTGTGATGTCATAATGGGCCATTGTGACAATCGGCCATTGTGATGTCATAATGGGCCATTGTGACAATTGGTCATTATGATGTCATAATGGGCCATTGTGATGTCATAATGGGCCATTGTGTCAATGGGTCATTGTGATGTCATAATGGGCCATTGTGATGTCATAATGGGCCATTGTGACAATGGGCCATTGTGATGTCATAATGGGCCATTGTGACAATGGGTCATTGTGATGTCATAATGGGCCATTGTGATGTCATAATGGGCCATTGTGACAATGGGTCATTGTGATGTCATAATGGGCCATTGTGACAATGGGTCAATGTGATGTCATAATGAGCCATTGTGACAATGGGTCATTGTGATGTCATAATGGGCCATTGTGACAATTGGTCATTATGATGTCATAATGGGTCATTGTGATGTCATAATGGGCCAATGTGACAATAGGTCATTGTGATGTCATAATGGGTCATTGTGATGTCATAATGGGCCATTGTGACAATGGGTCATTCTGATGTCATAATGGGTCATTCTGATGTCATAATGGGCCATTGTGATGTCATAATGGGTCATTGTGATGTCATAATGGGTCATTGTGATGTCATAATGGGCTATTGTGACAATGGGTCATTGTGATGTCATAATGGGCCATTGTGACAATCGGCCATTGTGATGTCATAATGGGCCATTGTGACAATTGGTCATTATGATGTCATAATGGGCCATTGTGATGTCATAATGGGCCATTGTGACAATGGGTCATTGTGATGTCAAAATGGGCCATTGTGACAATGGGTCAATGTGATGTCATAATGGGCTATTGTGACAATGGGTCATTGTGATGTCATAATGGGCCATTGTGATGTCATAATGGGCCATTGTGACAATGGGTCATTGTGATGTCATAATGGGCCATTGTGATGTCATAATGGGCCATTGTGACAATGGGTCATTGTGATGTCATAATGGGCCATTGTGACAATGGGTCATTGTGATGTCATAATGGGCTATTGTGACAATGGGTCATTGTGATGTCATAATGGGACCATTGTGATGTCATAATGGGCCATTGTGACAATGGGTCATTGTGATGTCATAATGGGTCATTGTGATGTCATAATGGGCCATTGTGACAATGGGTCATTGTGATGTCATAATGGGCCATTGTGATGTCATAATGGGCCATTGTGACAATGGGCCATTGTGATGTCATAATGGGCCATTGTGACAATGGGTCATTGAGATGTCATAATGGGCCATTGTGATGTCATAATGGGCCATTGTGACAATGGGTCATTGTGATGTCATAATGGGCCATTGTGACAATGGGTCATTGTGATGTCATAATGGACCATTGTGACAATGGGTCATTGTGATGTCATAATGGGTCATTGTGATGTCATAGTGGGTCATTGTGATGTCATAATGGGCTATTGTGACAATGGGTCATTGTGATGTCATAATGGGCCATTGTGACAATCGGTCATTGTGATGTCATAATGGGCCATTGTGACAATGGGTCATTGTGATGTCATAATGGGTCATTGTGATGTCATAATGGGCCATTGTGACAATGGGTCATTGTGATGTCATAATGGGTCATTGTGATGTCATAATGGGCCATTGTGATGTCATAATGGGTCATTGTGATGTCATAATGGGTCATTGTGACAATGGGTCATTGTGATGTCATAATGGGCCATTGTGATGTCATAATGGGCCATTGTGACAATGGGTCATTGTGATGTCATAATGGGCCATTGTGACAATGGGTCATTGTGATGTCATAATGGGCCATTGTGACAATGGGTCAATGTGATGTCATAATGAGCCATTGTGACAATGGGTCATTGTGATGTCATAATGGGCCATTGTGACAATTGGTCATTATGATGTCATAATGGGTCATTGTGATGTCATAATGGGCCATTGTGACAATGGGTCATTGTGATGTCATAATGGGTCATTGTGATGTCATAATGGGCCATTGTGACAATGGGTCATTCTGATGTCATAATGGGTCATTCTGATGTCATAATGGGCCATTGTGATGTCATAATGGGTCATTGTGATGTCATAATGGGTCAATGTGATGTCATAATGGGCTATTGTGACAATGGGTCATTGTGATGTCATAATGGGCCATTGTGACAATGGGTCATTGTGATGTCATAATGGGTCATTGTGATGTCATAATGGGCCATTGTGACAATGGGTCATTGTGATGTCATAATGGGTCATTGTGATGTCATAATGGGCCATTGTGATGTCATAATGGGTCATTGTGATGTCATAATGGGTCATTGTGACAATGGGTCATTGTGATGTCATAATGGGCCATTGTGATGTCATAATGGGCCATTGTGACAATGGGTCATTGTGATGTCATAATGGGCCATTGTGACAATGGGTCATTGTGATGTCATAATGAGCCATTGTGACAATGGGTCATTGTGATGTCATAATGGGCCATTGTGACAATTGGTCATTATGATGTCATAATGGGTCATTGTGATGTCATAATGGGCCATTGTGACAATGGGTCATTGTGATGTCATAATGGGTTATTGTGATGTCATAATGGGCCATTGTGACAATGGGTCATTCTGATGTCATAATGGGTCATTCTGATGTCATAATGGGCCATTGTGATGTCATAATGGGTCATTGTGATGTCATAATGGGTCATTGTGATGTCATAATGGGCTATTGTGACAATGGGTCATTGTGATGTCATAATGGGCCATTGTGACAATCGGCCATTGTGATGTCATAATGGGCCATTGTGACAATTGGTCATTATGATGTCATAATGGGCCATTGTGATGTCATAATGGGCCATTGTGTCAATGGGTCATTGTGATGTCATAATGGGCCATTGTGATGTCATAATGGGCCATTGTGACAATGGGCCATTGTGATGTCATAATGGGCCATTGTGACAATGGGTCATTGTGATGTCATAATGGGCCATTGTGATGTCATAATGGGCCATTGTGACAATGGGTCATTGTGATGTCATAATGGGCCATTGTGACAATGGGTCAATGTGATGTCATAATGAGCCATTGTGACAATGGGTCATTGTGATGTCATAATGGGCCATTGTGACAATTGGTCATTATGATGTCATAATGGGTCATTGTGATGTCATAATGGGCCAATGTGACAATAGGTCATTGTGATGTCATAATGGGTCATTGTGATGTCATAATGGGCCATTGTGACAATGGGTCATTCTGATGTCATAATGGGTCATTCTGATGTCATAATGGGCCATTGTGATGTCATAATGGGTCATTGTGATGTCATAATGGGTCATTGTGATGTCATAATGGGCTATTGTGACAATGGGTCATTGTGATGTCATAATGGGCCATTGTGACAATCGGCCATTGTGATGTCATAATGGGCCATTGTGACAATTGGTCATTATGATGTCATAATGGGCCATTGTGATGTCATAATGGGCCATTGTGACAATGGGTCATTGTGATGTCAAAATGGGCCATTGTGACAATGGGTCAATGTGATGTCATAATGGGCTATTGTGACAATGGGTCATTGTGATGTCATAATGGGCCATTGTGATGTCATAATGGGCCATTGTGACAATGGGTCATTGTGATGTCATAATGGGCCATTGTGATGTCATAATGGGCCATTGTGACAATGGGTCATTGTGATGTCATAATGGGCCATTGTGACAATGGGTCATTGTGATGTCATAATGGGCTATTGTGACAATGGGTCATTGTGATGTCATAATGGGACCATTGTGATGTCATAATGGGCCATTGTGACAATGGGTCATTGTGATGTCATAATGGGTCATTGTGATGTCATAATGGGCCATTGTGACAATGGGTCATTGTGATGTCATAATGGGCCATTGTGATGTCATAATGGGCCATTGTGACAATGGGCCATTGTGATGTCATAATGGGCCATTGTGACAATGGGTCATTGAGATGTCATAATGGGCCATTGTGATGTCATAATGGGCCATTGTGACAATGGGTCATTGTGATGTCATAATGGGCCATTGTGACAATGGGTCATTGTGATGTCATAATGGACCATTGTGACAATGGGTCATTGTGATGTCATAATGGGTCATTGTGATGTCATAGTGGGTCATTGTGATGTCATAATGGGCTATTGTGACAATGGGTCATTGTGATGTCATAATGGGCCATTGTGACAATCGGTCATTGTGATGTCATAATGGGCCATTGTGACAATGGGTCATTGTGATGTCATAATGGGTCATTGTGATGTCATAATGGGCCATTGTGACAATGGGTCATTGTGATGTCATAATGGGTCATTGTGATGTCATAATGGGCCATTGTGATGTCATAATGGGTCATTGTGATGTCATAATGGGTCATTGTGACAATGGGTCATTGTGATGTCATAATGGGCCATTGTGATGTCATAATGGGCCATTGTGACAATGGGTCATTGTGATGTCATAATGGGCCATTGTGACAATGGGTCATTGTGATGTCATAATGGGCCATTGTGACAATGGGTCAATGTGATGTCATAATGAGCCATTGTGACAATGGGTCATTGTGATGTCATAATGGGCCATTGTGACAATTGGTCATTATGATGTCATAATGGGTCATTGTGATGTCATAATGGGCCATTGTGACAATGGGTCATTGTGATGTCATAATGGGTCATTGTGATGTCATAATGGGCCATTGTGACAATGGGTCATTCTGATGTCATAATGGGTCATTCTGATGTCATAATGGGCCATTGTGATGTCATAATGGGTCATTGTGATGTCATAATGGGTCAATGTGATGTCATAATGGGCTATTGTGACAATGGGTCATTGTGATGTCATAATGGGACCATTGTGATGTCATAATGGGCCATTGTGACAATGGGTCATTGTGATGTCATAATGGGTCATTGTGATGTCATAATGGGCCATTGTGACAATGGGTCATTGTGATGTCATAATGGGCCATTGTGATGTCATAATGGGCCATTGTGACAATGGGCCATTGTGATGTCATAATGGGACCATTGTGATGTCATAATGGGCCATTGTGACAATGGGTCATTGTGATGTCATAATGGGTCATTGTGATGTCATAATGGGCCATTGTGACAATGGGTCATTGTGATGTCATAATGGGCCATTGTGATGTCATAATGGGCCATTGTGACAATGGGCCATTGTGATGTCATAATGGGCCATTGTGACAATGGGTCATTGTGATGTCATAATGGGCCATTGTGACAATGGGTCATTGTGATGTCATAATGGGCCATTGTGATGTCATAATGGGCCATTGTGACAATGGGTCATTGTGATGTCATAATGGGCCATTGTGACAATGGGTCATTGTGATGTCATAATGGGTCATTGTGATGTCATAGTGGGTCATTGTGATGTCATAATGGGCTATTGTGACAATGGGTCATTGTGATGTCATAATGGGCCATTGTGACAATCGGTCATTGTGATGTCATAATGGGCCATTGTGACAATGGGTCATTGTGATGTCATAATGGGTCATTGTGATGTCATAATGGGCCATTGTGACAATGGGTCATTGTGATGTCATAATGGGTCATTGTGATGTCATAATGGGCTATTGTGATGTCATAATGGGTCATTGTGATGTCATAATGGGTCATTGTGACAATGGGTCATTGTGATGTCATAATGGGCCATTGTGATGTCATAATGGGCCATTGTGACAATGGGTCATTGTGATGTCATAATGGGCCATTGTGACAATGGGTCATTGTGATGTCATAATGGGCCATTGTGACAATGGGTCAATGTGATGTCATAATGAGCCATTGTGACAATGGGTCATTGTGATGTCATAATGGGCCATTGTGACAATTGGTCATTATGATGTCATAATGGGTCATTGTGATGTCATAATGGGCCATTGTGACAATGGGTCATTGTGATGTCATAATGGGTCATTGTGATGTCATAATGGGTCATTGTGATGTCATAATGGGTCAATGTGATGTCATAATGGGCTATTGTGACAATGGGTCATTGTGATGTCATAATGGGACCATTGTGATGTCATAATGGGCCATTGTGACAATGGGTCATTGTGATGTCATAATGGGTCATTGTGATGTCATAATGGGCCATTGTGACAATGGGTCATTGTGATGTCATAATGGGCCATTGTGATGTCATAATGGGCCATTGTGACAATGGGTCATTGTGATGTCATAATGGGCCATTGTGACAATTGGTCATTATGATGTCATAATGTGCCATTGTGATGTCATAATGGGCCATTGTGACAATGGGTCATTGTGATGTCATAATGGGCCATTGTGATGTCATAATGGGCCATTGTGACAATGGGTTATTATGATGTCATAATGGGTCATTGTGATGTCATAATGGGCCATTGTGACAATGGGTTATTATGATGTCATAATTGGTCAATGTGATGTCATAATGGGCCAATGTGACAATTGGTCATTATGATGTCATAATGGGTCATTGTGATGTCATAATGGACCATTGTGACAATGGGTCATTGTGATTTCATAATGGGCCATTGTGATGTCATAATGGGTCATTGTTATGTCATAATGGGTCATTGTGATGACATAATGGGCTATTGTGACAATGGGTCATTGTGATGTCATAATGGGCCATTGTGACAATCGGCCATTGTGATGTCATAATGGGTCATTGTGACAATGGGTCATTGTGATGTCATAATGGGTCATTGTGACAATGGGTCATTGTGATGTCATAATGGGTCATTGTGATGTCATAATGGGCCATTGTGACAATGGGCCATTGTGATGTCATAATGGGCCATTGTGATGTCATAATGGCCCATTGTGACAATGGGTCATTGTGATGTCATAATGGGTCATTGTGATGTCATAATGGGCCATTGTGACAATGGGTCATTGTGATGTCATAATGGGTCAATGTGATGTCATAATGGGTTATTGTGACAATGGGTCATTGTGATGTCATAATGGGCCATTGTGACAATGGGTCATTGTGATGTCATAATGGGCCATTGTGACAATGGGTCATTGTGATGTCATAATGGGCCATTGTGACAATGGGTCATTGTGATGTCATAATGGGCCATTGTGACAATGGGTCATTGTGATGTCATAATGGGTCATTGTGATGTCATAATGGGCCATTGTGACAATGGGTCATTGTGATGTCATAATGGGCCATTGTGACAATGGGTCATTGTGATGTCATAATAGGCCATTGTGACAATGGGTCATTGTGATGTCATAATGGGCCATTGTGACAATGGGTTATTGTGATGTCATAATGGGTCATTGTGATGTAATAATGGGCCATTGTGATGTCATAATGGGCCATTGTGACAATGGGTCATTGTGATGTCATAATGGGTCATTGTGACAATGGGTCATTGTGATGTCATAATGGGTCATTGTGACAATGGGTCATTGTAATGTCATAATGGGCCATTGTGATGTCATAATGGGCCATTGTGACAATGGGTCATTGTGATGTCATAATGGGCCATTGTGACAATTGGTCATTGTGATGTCATAATGGGCCATTGTGACAATGGGTCATTGTGATGTCATAATGGGCCATTGTGACAATGGGTCATTGTGATGTCATAATGGGCTATTGTGACAATGGGTCATTGTGATGTCATAATGGGACCATTGTGATGTCATAATGGGCCATTGTGACAATGGGTCATTGTGATGTCATAATGGGTTATTGTGATGTCATAATGGGCCATTGTGACAATGGGTCATTGTGATGTCATAATGGGTCATTGTGATGTCAAAATGGGCCATTGTGACAATGGGTCATTGTGATGTCATAATGGGCTATTGTGACAATGGTTCATTATGATGTCATAATGGGTCATTGTGATGTCATAATGGGCTATTGTGACAATTGGTCATTGTGATGTCATAATGGGACCATTGTGATGTCATAATGGGCCATTGTGACAATGGGTCATTGTGATGTCATAATGGGTCATTGTGATGTCATAATGGGCCATTGTGACAATGGGTCATTCTGATGTCATAATGGGTCATTCTGATGTCATAATGGGCCATTGTGATGTCATGATGGGTCATTGTGATGTCATAGTGGGTCATTGTGATGTCATAATGGGCTATTGTGACAATGGGTCATTGTGATGTCATAATGGGCCATTGTGACAATCGGCCATTGTGATGTCATAATGGGCCATTGTGACAATGGGTCATTGTGATGTCATAATGGGTCATTGTGATGTCATAATGGGCCATTGTGACAATGGGTCATTCTGATGTCATAATGGGTCATTCTGATGTCATAATGGGCCATTGTGATGTCATAATGGGTCATTGTGATGTCATAATGGGTCATTGTGATGTCATAATGGGCTATTGTGACAATGGGTCATTGTGATGTCATAATGGGCCATTGTGACAATGGGTCATTGTGATGTCATAATGGGCCATTGTGACAATGGGTCATTGTGATGTCATAATGGACCATTGTGACAATGGGTCATTGTGATGTCATAATGGGTCATTGTGATGTCATAGTGGGTCATTGTGATGTCATAATGGGCTATTGTGACAATGGGTCATTGTGATGTCATAATGGGCCATTGTGACAATCGGTCATTGTGATGTCATAATGGGCCATTGTGACAATGGGTCATTGTGATGTCATAATGGGTCATTGTGATGTCATAATGGGCCATTGTGACAATGGGTCATTCTGATGTCATAATGGGTCATTCTGATGTCATAATGGGCCATTGTGATGTCATAATGGGTCATTGTGATGTCATAATGGGTCATTGTGATGTCATAATGGGCTATTGTGACAATGGGTCATTGTGATGTCATAATGGGCCATTGTGATGTCATAATGGGCCATTGTGACAATGGGCCATTGTGATGTCATAATGGGCCATTGTGATGTCATAATGGGCCATTGTGACAATGGGTCATTATGATGTCATAATGGATCATTGTGATGTCATAATGGGCCATTGTGACAATGGGTCATTGTGATGTCATAATGGGCCATTGTGATTTCATAATGGGTCATTGTGACAATTGGTCATTATGATGTCATAATGGGCCATTATGACAATTGGTCATTGTGATGTCATAATGGGCCATTGTGACAATGGGTCATTGTGATGTCATAATGGGCCATTGTGACAATGGGTCAATGTGATGTCATAATGAGCCATTGTGACAATGGGTCATTGTGATGTCATAATGGGCCATTGTGACAATGGGTCATTGTGTTGTCATAATGGGCCATTGTGACAATGGGTCATTGTGATGTCATAATGGCCCATTGTGATGTCATAATGGGCCATTCTGACAATGGGTCATTGTGATGTCATAATGGGCCATTGTGATGTCATAATTGGCCATTGTGACAATCGGTCATTGTGATGTCATAATGGACCATTGTGATGTCATAATGGGCCATTGTGACAATGGGTCATTGTGTTGTCATAATGGGCCATTATGACAATGGGTCATTGTGATGTCATAATGGGTCATTGTGATGTCATAATGGGCCATTGTGATGTCATAATGGGCCATTGTGACAATGGTTCATTGTGATGTCATAATGGGCCATTGTGACAATGGGTCATTGTGATGTCATAATGGGCCATTGTGACAATGGGCCATTGTGATGTCATAATGGGCCATTGTGACAATGGGTCATTGTGATGTCATAATGGGTCATTGTGATGTCATAATGGGCCATTGTGACAATGGGTCATTGTGATGTCATAATGGGTCTATGTGATGTCAAAATGGGCCATTGTGACAATGGGTCATTGTGATGTCATAATGGGCTATTGTGACAATGGTTCATTATGATGTCATAATGGGTCATTGTGATGTCATAATGGGCTATTGTGACAATTGGTCATCGTGATGTCATAATGGGACCATTGTGATGTCATAATGGGCCATTGTGACAATGGGTCAATGTGATGTCATAATGAGCCATTGTGACAATGGGTCATTGTGATGTCATAATGGGCCATTGTGACAATTGGTCATTATGATGTCATAATGGGTCATTGTGATGTCATAATGGGCCATTGTGACAATGGGTCATTGTGATGTCATAATGGGTCATTGTGATGTCATAATGGGCCATTGTGACAATGGGTCATTCTGATGTCATAATGGGTCATTCTGATGTCATAATGGGCCATTGTGATGTCATAATGGGTCATTGTGATGTCATAATGGGTCAATGTGATGTCATAATGGGCTATTGTGACAATGGGTCATTGTGATGTCATAATGGGACCATTGTGATGTCATAATGGGCCATTGTGACAATGGGTCATTGTGATGTCATAATGGGTCATTGTGATGTCATAATGGGCCATTGTGACAATGGGTCATTGTGATGTCATAATGGGCCATTGTGATGTCATAATGGGCCATTGTGACAATGGGTCATTGTGATGTCATAATGGGCCATTGTGACAATTGGTCATTATGATGTCATAATGTGCCATTGTGATGTCATAATGGGCCATTGTGACAATGGGTCATTGTGATGTCATAATGGGCCATTGTGATGTCATAATGGGCCATTGTGACAATGGGTTATTATGATGTCATAATGGGTCATTGTGATGTCATAATGGGCCATTGTGACAATGGGTTATTATGATGTCATAATTGGTCAATGTGATGTCATAATGGGCCAATGTGACAATTGGTCATTATGATGTCATAATGGGTCATTGTGATGTCATAATGGACCATTGTGACAATGGGTCATTGTGATTTCATAATGGGCCATTGTGATGTCATAATGGGTCATTGTTATGTCATAATGGGTCATTGTGATGACATAATGGGCTATTGTGACAATGGGTCATTGTGATGTCATAATGGGCCATTGTGACAATCGGCCATTGTGATGTCATAATGGGCCATTGTGACAATGGGTCATTGTGATGTCATAATGGGTCATTGTGACAACGGGTCATTGTGATGTCATAATGGGTCATTGTGATGTCATAATGGGCCATTGTGACAATGGGCCATTGTGATGTCATAATGGGCCATTGTGATGTCATAATGGCCCATTGTGACAATGGGTCATTGTGATGTCATAATGGGTCATTGTGATGTCATAATGGGCCATTGTGACAATGGGTCATTGTGATGTCATAATGGGTCAATGTGATGTCATAATGGGTTATTGTGACAATGGGTCATTGTGATGTCATAATGGGCCATTGTGACAATGGGTCATTGTGATGTCATAATGGGCCATTGTGACAATGGGTCATTGTGATGTCATAATGGGCCATTTAGACAATGGGTCATTGTGATGTCATAATGGGCCATTGTGACAATGGGTCATTGTGATGTCATAATGGGTCATTGTGATGTCATAATGGGCCATTGTGACAATGGGTCATTGTGATGTCATAATGGGCCATTGTGACAATGGGTCATTGTGATGTCATAATAGGCCATTGTGACAATGGGTCATTGTGATGTCATAATGGGCCATTGTGACAATGGGTTATTGTGATGTCATAATGGGTCATTGTGATGTAATAATGGGCCATTGTGATGTCATAATGGGCCATTGTGACAATGGGTCATTGTGATGTCATAATGGGTCATTGTGACAATGGGTCATTGTGATGTCATAATGGGTCATTGTGACAATGGGTCATTGTGATGTCATAATGGGCCATTGTGATGTCATAATGGGCCATTGTGACAATGGGTCATTGTGATGTCATAATGGGCCATTGTGACAATTGGTCATTGTGATGTCATAATGGGCCATTGTGACAATGGGTCATTGTGATGTCATAATGGGCCATTGTGACAATGGGTCATTGTGATGTCATAATGGGCTATTGTGACAATGGGTCATTGTGATGTCATAATGGGACCATTGTGATGTCATAATGGGCCATTGTGACAATGGGTCATTGTGATGTCATAATGGGTTATTGTGATGTCATAATGGGCCATTGTGACAATGGGTCATTGTGATGTCATAATGGGTCATTGTGATGTCAAAATGGGCCATTGTGACAATGGGTCATTGTGATGTCATAATGGGCTATTGTGACAATGGTTCATTATGATGTCATAATGGGTCATTGTGATGTCATAATGGGCTATTGTGACAATTGGTCATTGTGATGTCATAATGGGACCATTGTGATGTCATAATGGGCCATTGTGACAATGGGTCATTGTGATGTCATAATGGGTCATTGTGATGTCATAATGGGCCATTGTGACAATGGGTCATTCTGATGTCATAATGGGTCATTCTGATGTCATAATGGGCCATTGTGATGTCATGATGGGTCATTGTGATGTCATAGTGGGTCATTGTGATGTCATAATGGGCTATTGTGACAATGGGTCATTGTGATGTCATAATGGGCCATTGTGACAATCGGCCATTGTGATGTCATAATGGGCCATTGTGACAATGGGTCATTGTGATGTCATAATGGGTCATTGTGATGTCATAATGGGCCATTGTGACAATGGGTCATTCTGATGTCATAATGGGTCATTCTGATGTCATAATGGGCCATTGTGATGTCATAATGGGTCATTGTGATGTCATAATGGGTCATTGTGATGTCATAATGGGCTATTGTGACAATGGGTCATTGTGATGTCATAATGGGCCATTGTGACAATGGGTCATTGTGATGTCATAATGGGCCATTGTGACAATGGGTCATTGTGATGTCATAATGGACCATTGTGACAATGGGTCATTGTGATGTCATAATGGGTCATTGTGATGTCATAGTGGGTCATTGTGATGTCATAATGGGCTATTGTGACAATGGGTCATTGTGATGTCATAATGGGCCATTGTGACAATCGGTCATTGTGATGTCATAATGGGCCATTGTGACAATGGGTCATTGTGATGTCATAATGGGTCATTGTGATGTCATAATGGGCCATTGTGACAATGGGTCATTCTGATGTCATAATGGGTCATTCTGATGTCATAATGGGCCATTGTGATGTCATAATGGGTCATTGTGATGTCATAATGGGTCATTGTGATGTCATAATGGGCTATTGTGACAATGGGTCATTGTGATGTCATAATGGGCCATTGTGATGTCATAATGGGCCATTGTGACAATGGGCCATTGTGATGTCATAATGGGCCATTGTGATGTCATAATGGGCCATTGTGACAATGGGTCATTATGATGTCATAATGGATCATTGTGATGTCATAATGGGCCATTGTGACAATGGGTCATTGTGATGTCATAATGGGCCATTGTGATTTCATAATGGGTCATTGTGACAATTGGTCATTATGATGTCATAATGGGCCATTATGACAATTGGTCATTGTGATGTCATAATGGGCCATTGTGACAATGGGTCATTGTGATGTCATAATGGGCCATTGTGACAATGGGTCAATGTGATGTCATAATGAGCCATTGTGACAATGGGTCATTGTGATGTCATAATGGGCCATTGTGACAATGGGTCATTGTGTTGTCATAATGGGCCATTGTGACAATGGGTCATTGTGATGTCATAATGGCCCATTGTGATGTCATAATGGGCCATTCTGACAATGGGTCATAGTGATGTCATAATGGGCCATTGTGATGTCATAATTGGCCATTGTGACAATCGGTCATTGTGATGTCATAATGGACCATTGTGATGTCATAATGGGCCATTGTGACAATGGGTCATTGTGTTGTCATAATGGGCCATTATGACAATGGGTCATTGTGATGTCATAATGGGTCATTGTGATGTCATAATGGGCCATTGTGATGTCATAATGGGCCATTGTGACAATGGTTCATTGTGATGTCATAATGGGCCATTGTGACAATGGGTCATTGTGATGTCATAATGGGCCATTGTGACAATGGGCCATTGTGATGTCATAATGGGCCATTGTGACAATGGGTCATTGTGATGTCATAATGGGTCATTGTGATGTCATAATGGGCCATTGTGACAATGGGTCATTGTGATGTCATAATGGGTCTATGTGATGTCAAAATGGGCCATTGTGACAATGGGTCATTGTGATGTCATAATGGGCTATTGTGACAATGGTTCATTATGATGTCATAATGGGTCATTGTGATGTCATAATGGGCTATTGTGACAATTGGTCATCGTGATGTCATAATGGGACCATTGTGATGTCATAATGGGCCATTGTGACAATGGGTCATTGTGATGTCATAATTGGTCATTGTGATGTCATAATGGGCCATTGTGACAATGGGTCATTATGATGTCATAATGGGTCATTCTGATGTCATAATGGGCCATTGTGATGTCATAATGGGTCATTGTGATGTCATAGTGGGTCATTGTGATGTCATAATGGGCTATTGTGACAATGGGTCATTGTGATGTCATAATGGGTCATTGTGATGTCATAATGGGCCATTGTGACAATGGGTCATTGTGATGTCATAATGGGCCATTGTGATGTCATAATGGGTCATTGTGATGTCATAATGGGTCATTGTGATGTCATAATGGACCATTGTGACAATGGGTCATTGTGATGTCATAATGGGTCAATGTGATGTCATAATGGGCTATTGTGACAATGGGTCATTGTGATGTCACAATGGGCCATTGTGACAATGGGTCATTGTGATGTCATAATGGACCATTGTGACAATGGGTCATTGTGATGTCATAATGGGCCATTGTGATGTCATAATGGGCCATTGTGACAATGGGTCATTGTGATGTCATAATGGGCCATTGTGACAATGGGTCATTGTGATGTCATAATGGGCCATTGTGACAATGGGTCATTGTGATGTCATAATGGGCCATTGTGACAATGGGTCATTGTGATGTCATAATGGGCCATTGTGACAATGGGTCATTGTGATATCATAATGGGCCATTGTGACAATGGGTCATTGTGATGTCATAATGGGCCATTGTGACAATGGGTCATTGTGATGTCAAAATGGGCCATTGTGACAATGGGTCAATGTGATGTCATAATGGGCTATTGTGACAATGGGTCATTGTGATATCATAATGGGCCATTGTGACAATGGGTCATTGTGATGTCATAATGGGCCATTGTGATGTCATAATGGACCATTGTGACAATGGGTCAATGTGATGTCATAATGGGCCATTGTGATGTCATAATGGGCCATTGTGACAATGGGTCATTGTGATGTCATAATGGGCCATTGTGACAATGGGTCATTGTGATGTCATAATGGGCCATTGTGACAATGGGTCATTGTGATGTCATAATGGGCCATTGTGACAATGGGTCATTGTGATGTCATAATGGGCCATTGTGACAATGGGTCATTGTGATGTCATAATGGGCCATTGTGACAATGGGTCATTGTGATGTCATAATGGGCCATTGTGACAATAGGTCATTGTGATGTCATAATGGGTCATTGTGATGTCATAATGGGCCATTGTGACAATGGGTCATTCTGATGTCATAATGGGTCATTGTGATGTCATAATGGGCCATTGTGACAATGGGTCATTGTGTTGTCATAATGGGCCATTGTGACAATGGGTCATTGTGATGTCATAATGGGCCATTGTGACAATGGGTCATTGTGTTGTCATAATGGGCCATTGTGACAATGGGTCATTGTGATGTCATAATGGGCCATTGTGATGTCATAATGGGCCATTGTGACAATGGGTCATTGTGATGTCATAATGGGCCATTGTGACAATGTGTCATTGTGAGGTCATAATGGGCCATTGTGACAATGGGTCATTGTGATGTCATAATGGGCCATTGTGACAATGGGTCATTGTGTTGTCATAATGGGCCATTGTGACAATGGGTCATTGTGATGTCATAATGGCCCATTGTGATGTCATAATGGGCCATTCTGACAATGGGTCATTGTGATGTCATAATGGGCCATTGTGATGTCATAATTGGCCATTGTGACAATGGGTCATTGTGATGTCATAATGGACCATTGTGACAATGTGTCATTGTGAGGTCATAATGGGCCATTGTGACAATGGGTCATTGTGATGTCATAATGGGCCATTGTGACAATGGGTCATTGTGTTGTCATAATGGGCCATTGTGACAATGGGTCATTGTGATGTCATAATGGCCCATTGTGATGTCATAATGGGCCATTCTGACAATGGGTCATTGTGATGTCATAATGGGCCATTGTGATGTCATAATTGGCCATTGTGACAATCGGTCATTGTGATGTCATAATGGACCATTGTGATGTCATAATAGGCCATTGTGACAATGGGTCATTGTGTTGTCATAATGGGCCATTATGACAATGGGTCATTGTGATGTCATAATGGGTCATTGTGATGTCATAATGGGCCATTGTGATGTCATAATGGGCCATTGTGACAATGGTTCATTGTGATGTCATAATGGGCCATTGTGACAATGGGTCATTGTGATGTCATAATGGGCCATTGTGACAATGGGCCATTGTGATGTCATAATGGGCCATTGTGACAATGGGTCATTGTGATGTCATAATGGGTCATTGTGATGTCATAATGGGCCATTGTGACAATGGGTCATTGTGATGTCATAATGGGTCTATGTGATGTCAAAATGGGCCATTGTGACAATGGGTCATTGTGATGTCATAATGGGCTATTGTGACAATGGTTCATTATGATGTCATAATGGGTCATTGTGATGTCATAATGGGCTATTGTGACAATTGGTCATCGTGATGTCATAATGGGACCATTGTGATGTCATAATGGGCCATTGTGACAATGGGTCATTGTGATGTCATAATTGGTCATTGTGATGTCATAATGGGCCATTGTGACAATGGGTCATTATGATGTCATAATGGGTCATTCTGATGTCATAATGGGCCATTGTGATGTCATAATGGGTCATTGTGATGTCATAGTGGGTCATTGTGATGTCATAATGGGCTATTGTGACAATGGGTCATTGTGATGTCATAATGGGTCATTGTGATGTCATAATGGGCCATTGTGACAATGGGTCATTGTGATGTCATAATGGGTCATTGTGATGTCATAATGGGCCATTGTGATGTCATAATGGGTCATTGTGATGTCATAATGGGTCATTGTGATGTCATAATGGGCCATTGTGACAATGGGTCATTGTGATGTCATAATGGGTCAATGTGATGTCATAATGGGCCATTGTGACAATGGGTCATTGTGATGTCATAATGGGCCATTGTGACAATGGGCCATTGTGATGTCATAATGGGCCATTGTGATGTCATAATGGGCCATTGTGACAATGGGTCATTGTGATGTCATAATGGGCCATTGTGACAATGGGTCATTGTGATGTCATAATGGGTCATTCTGATGTCATAATGGGTCATTGTGATGTCATAATGGGCTATTGTGACAATGGTTCATTATGATGTCATAATGGGTCATTGTGATGTCATAATGGGCTATTGTGACAATTGGTCATTGTGATGTCATAATGGGACCATTGTGATGTCATAATGGGCCATTGTGACAATGGGTCATTGTGATGTCATAATGGGTCATTGTGATGTCATAATGGGCCATTGTGACAATGGGTCATTATGATGTCATAATGGGTCATTCTGATGTCATAATGGGCCATTGTGATGTCATAATGGGTCATTGTGATGTCATAGTGGGTCATTGTGATGTCATAATGGGCTATTGTGACAATGGGTCATTGTGATGTCATAATGGGCCATTGTGACAATCGGTCATTGTGATGTCATAATGGGCCATTGTGACAATGGGTCATTGTGATGTCATAATGGGTCATTGTGATGTCATAATGTGCCATTGTGACAATGGGTCATTCTGATGTCATAATGGGTCATTCTGATGTCATAATGGGCCATTGTGATGTCATAATGGGTCATTGTGATGTCATAATGGGTCATTGTGATGTCATAATGGGCTATTGTGACAATGGGTCATTGTGATGTCATAATGGGCCATTGTGACAATCGGCCATTGTGATGTCATAATGGGCCATTGTGACAATGGGTCATTGTGATGTCATAATGGGTAATTGTGACAATGGGTCATTGTGATGTCATAATGGGCCATTGTGATGTCATAATGTGCCATTGTGACAATGGGTGATTCTGATGTCATAATGGGTCATTCTGATGTCATAATGGGCCATTGTGATGTCATAATTGGTCATTGTGATGTCATAATGGGTCATTGTGATGTCAAAATGGGCCATTGTGACAATGGGTCAATGTGATGTCATAATGGGCTATTGTGACAATGGGTCATTGTGATGTCATAATGGGCCATTGTGACAATATGTCATTGTGATGTCATAATGGGTCATTGTGATGTCATAATGGGCTATTGTGACAATGGGTCATTGTGATGTCATAATGGGACCATTGTGATGTCATAATGGGCCATTGTGACAATGGGTCATTGTGATGTCATAATGGGTCATTGTGATGTCATAATGGGCCATTGTGACAATGGGTCATTGTGATGTCATAATGGGTCATTGTGATGTCAAAATGGGCCATTGTGACAATGGGTCATTGTGATGTCATAATGGGCTATTGTGACAATGGTTCATTATGATGTCATAATGGGTCATTGTGATGTCATAATGGGCTATTGTGACAATTGGTCATTGTGATGTCATAATGGGACCATTGTGATGTCATAATGGGCCATTGTGACAATGGGTCATTGTGATGTCATAATGGGTCATTGTGATGTCATAATGGACCATTGTGACAATGGGTCATTGTGATGTCATAATGGGCCATTGTGACAATGGGTCATTGTGATGTCATAATGGGCCATTGTGATGTCATAATGGACCATTGTGACAATGGGCCATTGTGATGTCATAATGGGCCATTGTGACAATGGGTCATTGTGATGTCATAATGGGCCATTGTGATGTCATAATGGGCCATTGTGACAATGGGTCATTGTGATGTCATAATGGGCCATTGTGACAATGGGTCATTGTGATGTCATAATGGGCCATTGTGATGTCATAATGGGTCATTGTGACAATGGGTCATTGTGATGTCATAATGGGCCATTGTGACAATGGGTCATTGTGATGTCATAATGGGCCATTGTGATGTCATAATGGACCATTGTGACAATGGGTCATTGTGATGTCATAATGGACCATTGTGACAATGGGTCATTGTGATGTCATAATGGGCCATTGTGATGTCATAATGGGCCATTGTGACAATGGGCCATTGTGATGTCATAATGGACCATTGTGACAATGGGTCATTGTGATGTCATAATGGGCCATTGTGACAATGGGTCATTGTGATGTCATAATGGGCCATTGTGATGTCATAATGGACCATTGTGACAATGGGTCATTGTGATGTCATAATGGACCATTGTGACAATGGGTCATTGTGATGTCATAATGGGCCATTGTGATGTCATAATGGGCCATTGTGACAATGGGCCATTGTGATGTCATAATGGGCCATTGTGACAATGGGTCATTGTGATGTCATAATGGGCCATTGTGATGTCATAATGGGCCATTGTGACAATGGGTCATTGTGATGTCATAATGGGCCATTGTGACAATGGGTCATTGTGATGTCATAATGGGCCATTGTGATGTCATAATGGGCCATTGTGACAATGGGTCATTGTGATGTCATAATGGGCCATTGTGACAATTGGTCATTATGATGTCATAATGTGCCATTGTGATGTCATAATGGGCCATTGTGACAATGGGTCATTGTGATGTCATAATGGGCCATTGTGACAATTGGTCATTGTGATGTCATAATGGGCCATTGTGACAATGGGTCATTGTGATGTCATAATGGGCCATTGTGATAATGGGTCATTGTGATGTCATAATGGGCCATTGTGACAATGGGTCATAGTGATGTCATAATGGGCCATTGTGACAATTGGTCATTATGATGTCATAATGGGCCATTGTGATGTCATAATGGGCCATTGTGACAATGGGTCATTGTGATGTCATAATGGGCCATTGTGATGTCATAATGGGCCATTGTGACAATGGGTCATTGTGATGTCATAATGGGCCTTTTGTGACAATGGGTCATTGTGATGTCATAATGGGCTATTGTGACAATGGGTCATTGTGATGTCATAATGGGACCATTGTGATGTCATAATGGGCCATTGTGACAATGGGTCATTGTGATGTCATAATGGGTCATTGTGATGTCATAATGGGCCATTGTGACAATGGGTCATTGTGATGTCATAATGGGCCATTGTGATGTCATAATGGGCCATTGTGACAATGGGCCATTGTGATGTCATAATGGGCCATTGTGACAATGGGTCATTGTGATGTCATAATGGGCCATTGTGATGTCATAATGGGCCATTGTGACAATGGGTCATTGTGATGTCATAATGGGCCATTGTGACAATGGGTCATTGTGATGTCATAATGGACCATTGTGACAATGGGTCATTGTGATGTCATAATGGGTCATTGTGATGTCATAGTGGGTCATTGTGATGTCATAATGGGCTATTGTGACAATGGGTCATTGTGATGTCATAATGGGCCATTGTGACAATCGGTCATTGTGATGTCATAATGGGCCATTGTGACAATGGGTCATTGTGATGTCATAATGGGTCATTGTGATGTCATAATGGGCCATTGTGACAATGGGTCATTGTGATGTCATAATGGGTCATTGTGATGTCATAATGGGCCATTGTGATGTCATAATGGGTCATTGTGATGTCATAATGGGTCATTGTGACAATGGGTCATTGTGATGTCATAATGGGCCATTGTGATGTCATAATGGGCCATTGTGACAATGGGTCATTGTGATGTCATAATGGGCCATTGTGACAATGGGTCATTGTGATGTCATAATGGGCCATTGTGACAATGGGTCAATGTGATGTCATAATGAGCCATTGTGACAATGGGTCATTGTGATGTCATAATGGGCCATTGTGACAATTGGTCATTATGATGTCATAATGGGTCATTGTGATGTCATAATGGGCCATTGTGACAATGGGTCATTGTGATGTCATAATGGGTCATTGTGATGTCATAATGGGCCATTGTGACAATGGGTCATTGTGATGTCATAATGGGTCATTCTGATGTCATAATGGGCCATTGTGATGTCATAATGGGTCATTGTGATGTCATAAAGGGTCATTGTGATGTCATAATGGGCTATTGTGACAATGGGTCATTGTGATGTCATAATGGGCCATTGTGACAATCGGCCATTGTGATATCATAATGGGCCATTGTGACAATTGGTCATTATGATGTCATAATGGGCCATTGTGATGTCATAATGGGCCATTGTGACAATGGGTCATTGTGATGTCATAATGGGCCATTGTGACAATGGGTCATTGTGATGTCATAATGGGCCATTGTGACAATGGGTCATTGTGATGTCAAAATGGGCCATTGTGACAATGGGTCAATGTGATGTCATAATGGGCTATTGTGACAATGGGTCATTGTGATGTCATAATGGGCCATTGTGACAATGGGTCATTGTGATGTCATAATGGGCCATTGTGATGTCATAATGGGCTATTGTGACAATGGGTCATTGTGATGTCATAATGGGACCATTGTGATGTCATAATGGGCCATTGTGACAATGGGTCATTGTGATGTCATAATGGGTCATTGTGATGTCATAATGGGTCATTGTGATGTCATAGTGGGTCATTGTGATGTCATAATGGGCTGTTGTGACAATGGGTCATTGTGATGTCATAATGGGCCATTGTGACAATCGGTCATTGTGATGTCATAATGGGCCATTGTGACAATGGGTCATTGTGATGTCATAATGGGTCATTGTGATGTCATAATGGGCCATTGTGACAATGGGTCATTCTGATGTCATAATGGGTCATTCTGATGTCATAATGGGCCATTGTGATGTCATAATGGGTCATTGTGATGTCATAATGGGTCATTGTGATGTCATAATGGGTCATTGTGATGTCATAATGGGCTATTGTGACAATGGGTCATTGTGATGTCATAATGGGCCATTGTGACAATCGGCCATTGTGATGTCATAATGGGCCATTGTGACAATTGGTCATTATGATGTCATAATGGGCCATTGTGACAATTGGTCATTATGATGTCATAATGGGTCATTGTGATGTCATAATGGGCCATTGTGACAATGGGTCATTGTGATGTCATAATGGGTCATTGTGATGTCATAATGGGCCATTGTGACAATGGGTCATTCTGATGTCATAATGGGTCATTCTGATGTCATAATGGGCCATTGTGATGTCATAATGGGTCATTGTGATGTCATAATGGGTCATTGTGATGTCATAATGGGCTATTGTGACAATGGGTCATTGTGATGTCATAATGGGCCATTGTGACAATCGGCCATTGTGATGTCATAATGGGCCATTGTGACAATTGGTCATTATGATGTCATAATGGGCCATTGTGATGTCATAATGGGCCATTGTGACAATGGGTCATTGTGATGTCATAATGGGCCATTGTGACAATGGGTCATTGTGATGTCATAATGGGCCATTGTGACAATGGGTCATTGTGATGTCAAAATGGGCCATTGTGACAATGGGTCAATGTGATGTCATAATGGGCTATTGTGACAATGGGTCATTGTGATGTCATAATGGGCCATTGTGACAATGGGTCATTGTGATGTCATAATGGGCCATTGTGATGTCATAATGGGCTATTGTGACAATGGGTCATTGTGATGTCATAATGGGACCATTGTGATGTCATAATGGGCCATTGTGACAATGGGTCATTGTGATGTCATAATGGGTCATTGTGATGTCATAATGGGTCTTTGTGATGTCATAGTGGGTCATTGTGACAATGGGTCAATGTGATGTCATAATGGGCTATTGTGACAATGGGTCATTGTGATGTCATAATGGGCCATTGTGACAATGGGTCATTGTGATGTCATAATGGGTCAATTTGATGTCATAATGGGTTATTGTGACAATGGGTCATTGTGATGTCATAATGGGCCATTGTGACAATGGGTCATTGTGATGTCATAATGGGCCATTGTGACAATGGGTCATTGTGATGTCATAATGGGTCATTGTGATGTCAAAATGGGCCATTGTGACAATGGGTCATTGTGATGTCATAATGGGCTATTGTGACAATGGTTCATTATGATGTCATAATGGGTCATTGTGATGTCATAATGGACCATTGTGACAATGGGTCATTGTGATGTCATAATGGGCCATTGTGACAATGGGTCATTGTGATGTCATAATGGGCCATTGTGATGTCATAATGGACCATTGTGACAATGGGCCATTGTGATGTCATAATGGGCCATTGTGACAATGGGTCATTGTGATGTCATAATGGGCCATTGTGATGTCATAATGGGCCATTGTGACAATGGGTCATTGTGATGTCATAATGGGCCATTGTGACAATGGGTCATTGTGATGTCATAATGGGCCATTGTGATGTCATAATGGGTCATTGTGACAATGGGTCATTGTGATGTCATAATGGGCCATTGTGACAATGGGTCATTGTGATGTCATAATGGGCCATTGTGATGTCATAATGGACCATTGTGACAATGGGTCATTGTGATGTCATAATGGACCATTGTGACAATGGGTCATTGTGATGTCATAATGGGCCATTGTGATGTCATAATGGGCCATTGTGACAATGGGCCATTGTGATGTCATAATGGACCATTGTGACAATGGGTCATTGTGATGTCATAATGGACCATTGTGACAATGGGTCATTGTGATGTCATAATGGGTCATTGTGATGTCATAGTGGGTCATTGTGATGTCATAATGGGCTATTGTGACAATGGGTCATTGTGATGTCATAATGGGCCATTGTGACAATCGGTCATTGTGATGTCATAATGGGCCATTGTGACAATGGGTCATTGTGATGTCATAATGGGCCATTGTGACAATGGGTCATTGTGATGTCATAATGGGCCATTGTGATGTCATAATGGGCTATTGTGACAATGGGTCATTGTGATGTCATAGTGGGTCATTGTGATGTCATAATGGGCTATTGTGACAATGGGTCATTGTGATGTCATAATGGGCCATTGTGACAATCGGTCATTGTGATGTCATAATGGGCCATTGTGACAATGGGTCATTGTGATGTCATAATGGGTCATTGTGATGTCATAATGGGCCATTGTGACAATGGGTCATTGTGATGTCATAATGAGTCATTGTGATGTCATAATGGGCCATTGTGATGTCATAATGGGTCATTGTGATGTCATAATGGGTCATTGTGACAATGGGTCATTGTGATGTCATAATGGGCCATTGTGATGTCATAATGGGCCATTGTGACAATGGGTCATTGTGATGTCATAATGGGCCATTGTGACAATGGGTCATTGTGATGTCATAATGGGCCATTGTGACAATGGGTCAATGTGATGTCATAATGAGCCATTGTGACAATGGGTCATTGTGATGTCATAATGGGCCATTGTGACAATGGGCCATTGTGATGTCATAATGGGACCATTGTGATGTCATAATGGGCCATTGTGACAATGGGTCATTGTGATGTCATAATGGGTCATTGTGATGTCATAATGGGCCATTGTGACAATTGGTCATTGTGATGTCATAATGGGCCATTGTGATGTCATAATGGGCCATTGTGACAATGGGCCATTGTGATGTCATAATGGGCCATTGTGACAATGGGCCATTGTGATGTCATAATGGGCCATTGTGACAATGGGTCATTGTGATGTCATAATGGGCCATTGTGATGTCATAATGGGCCATTGTGACAATGGGTCATTGTGATGTCATAATGGGCCATTGTGACAATGGGTCATTGTGATGTCATAATGGACCATTGTGACAATGGGTCATTGTGATGTCATAATGGGCCATTGTGATGTCATAGTGGGTCATTGTGATGTCATAATGGGCTATTGTGACAATGGGTCATTGTGATGTCATAATGGGCCATTGTGACAATCGGTCATTGTGATGTCATAATGGGCCATTGTGACAATGGGTCATTGTGATGTCATAATGGGCCATTGTGACAATGGGTCATTGTGATGTCATAATGGGCCATTGTGATGTCATAATGGGCTATTGTGACAATGGGTCATTGTGATGTCATAGTGGGTCATTGTGATGTCATAATGGGCTATTGTGACAATGGGTCATTGTGATGTCATAATGGGCCATTGTGACAATCGGTCATTGTGATGTCATAATGGGCCATTGTGACAATGGGTCATTGTGATGTCATAATGGGTCATTGTGATGTCATAATGGGCCATTGTGACAATGGGTCATTGTGATGTCATAATGGGTCATTGTGATGTCATAATGGGCCATTGTGATGTCATAATGGGTCATTGTGATGTCATAATGGGTCATTGTGACAATGGGTCATTGTGATGTCATAATGGGCCATTGTGATGTCATAATGGGCCATTGTGACAATGGGTCATTGTGATGTCATAATGGGCCATTGTGACAATGGGTCATTGTGATGTCATAATGGGCCATTGTTACAATGGGTCAATGTGATGTCATAATGAGCCATTGTGACAATGGGTCATTGTGATGTCATAATGGGCCATTGTGACAATTGGTCATTATGATGTCATAATGGGTCATTGTGATGTCATAATGGGCCATTGTGACAATGGGTCATTGTGATGTCATAATGGGTCATTGTGATGTCATAATGGGCCATTGTGACAATGGGTCATTCTGATGTCATAATGGGTCATTCTGATGTCATAATGGGCCATTGTGATGTCATAATGGGTCATTGTGATGTCATAATGGGTCATTGTGATGTCATAATGGGCTATTGTGACAATGGGTCATTGTGATGTCATAATGGGCCATTGTGACAATCGGCCATTGTGATGTCATAATGGGCCATTGTGACAATTGGTCATTATGATGTCATAATGGGCCATTGTGATGTCATAATGGGCCATTGTGACAATGGGTCATTGTGATGTCATAATGGGTCATTGTGACAATGGGTCATTGTGATGTCATAATGGGCCATTGTGACAATGGGTCATTGTGATGTCAAAATGGGCCATTGTGACAATGGGTCAATGTGATGTCATAATGGGCTATTGTGACAATGGGTCATTGTGATGTCATAATGGGCCATTGTGACAATGGGTCATTGTGATGTCATAATGGGACCATTGTGATGTCATAATGGGCTATTGTGACAATGGGTCATTGTGATGTCATAATGGGCCATTGTGACAATGGGTCATTGTGATGTCATAATGGGCCATTGTGACAATGGGTCATTGTGATGTCATAATGGGTCATTGTGATGTCATAATGGGCCATTGTGACAATGGGTCATTGTGATGTCATAATGGGTCATTGTGATGTCATAATGGGCCATTGTGATGTCATAATGGGTCATTGTGATGTCATAATGGGTCATTGTGACAATGGGTCATTGTGATGTCATAATGGGCCATTGTGATGTCATAATGGGCCATTGTGACAATGGGTCATTGTGATGTCATAATGGGCCATTGTGACAATGGGTCATTGTGATGTCATAATGGGCCATTGTGACAATGGGTCAATGTGATGTCATAATGAGCCATTGTGACAATGGGTCATTGTGATGTCATAATGGGCCATTGTGACAATTGGTCATTATGATGTCATAATGGGTCACTGTGATGTCATAATGGGCCATTGTGACAATGGGTCATTGTGATGTCATAATGGGTTATTGTGATGTCATAATGGGCCATTGTGACAATGGGTCATTCTGATGTCATAATGGGTCATTCTGATGTCATAATGGGCCATTGTGATGTCATAATGGGTCATTGTGATGTCATAATGGGTCATTGTGATGTCATAATGGGCTATTGTGACAATGGGTCATTGTGATGTCATAATGGGCCATTGTGACAATCGGCCATTGTGATGTCATAATGGGCCATTGTGACAATTGGTCATTATGATGTCATAATGGGCCATTGTGATGTCATAATGGGCCATTGTGACAATGGGTCATTGTGATGTCATAATGGGCCATTGTGATGTCATAATGGGCCATTGTGACAATGGGCCATTGTGATGTCATAATGGGCCATTGTGACAATGGGTCATTGTGATGTCATAATGGGCCATTGTGATGTCATAATGGGCCATTGTGACAATGGGTCATTGTGATGTCATAATGGGCCATTGTGACAATGGGTCAATGTGATGTCATAATGAGCCATTGTGACAATGGGTCATTGTGATGTCATAATGGGCCATTGTGACAATTGGTCATTATGATGTCATAATGGGTCATTGTGATGTCATAATGGGCCAATGTGACAATAGGTCATTGTGATGTCATAATGGGTCATTGTGATGTCATAATGGGCCATTGTGACAATGGGTCATTCTGATGTCATAATGGGTCATTCTGATGTCATAATGGGCCATTGTGATGTCATAATGGGTCATTGTGATGTCATAATGGGTCATTGTGATGTCATAATGGGCTATTGTGACAATGGGTCATTGTGATGTCATAATGGGCCATTGTGACAATCGGCCATTGTGATGTCATAATGGGCCATTGTGACAATTGGTCATTATGATGTCATAATGGGCCATTGTGATGTCATAATGGGCCATTGTGACAATGGGTCATTGTGATGTCATAATGGGCCATTGTGACAATGGGTCATTGTGATGTCATAATGGGCCATTGTGACAATGGGTCATTGTGATGTCAAAATGGGCCATTGTGACAATGGGTCAATGTGATGTCATAATGGGCTATTGTGACAATGGGTCATTGTGATGTCATAATGGGCCATTGTGATGTCATAATGGGCCATTGTGACAATGGGTCATTGTGATGTCATAATGGGCCATTGTGATGTCATAATGGGCCATTGTGACAATGGGTCATTGTGATGTCATAATGGGCCATTGTGACAATGGGTCATTGTGATGTCATAATGGGCTATTGTGACAATGGGTCATTGTGATGTCATAATGGGACCATTGTGATGTCATAATGGGCCATTGTGACAATGGGTCATTGTGATGTCATAATGGGTCATTGTGATGTCATAATGGGCCATTGTGACAATGGGTCATTGTGATGTCATAATGGGCCATTGTGATGTCATAATGGGCCATTGTGATGTCATAATGGGCCATTGTGACAATGGGCCATTGTGATGTCATAATGGGCCATTGTGACAATGGGTCATTGAGATGTCATAATGGGCCATTGTGATGTCATAATGAGCCATTGTGACAATGGGTCATTGTGATGTCATAATGGGCCATTGTGACAATGGGTCATTGTGATGTCATAATGGACCATTGTGACAATGGGTCATTGTGATGTCATAATGGGTCATTGTGATGTCATAGTGGGTCATTGTGATGTCATAATGGGCTATTGTGACAATGGGTCATTGTGATGTCATAATGGGCCATTGTGACAATCGGTCATTGTGATGTCATAATGGGCCATTGTGACAATGGGTCATTGTGATGTCATAATGGGTCATTGTGATGTCATAATGGGCCATTGTGACAATGGGTCATTGTGATGTCATAATGGGTCATTGTGATGTCATAATGGGCCATTGTGATGTCATAATGGGTCATTGTGATGTCATAATGGGTCATTGTGACAATGGGTCATTGTGATGTCATAATGGGCCATTGTGATGTCATAATGGGCCATTGTGACAATGGGTCATTGTGATGTCATAATGGGCCATTGTGACAATGGGTCATTGTGATGTCATAATGGGCCATTGTGACAATGGGTCAATGTGATGTCATAATGAGCCATTGTGACAATGGGTCATTGTGATGTCATAATGGGCCATTGTGACAATTGGTCATTATGATGTCATAATGGGTCATTGTGATGTCATAATGGGCCATTGTGACAATGGGTCATTGTGATGTCATAATGGGTCATTGTGATGTCATAATGGGCCATTGTGACAATGGGTCATTCTGATGTCATAATGGGTCATTCTGATGTCATAATGGGCCATTGTGATGTCATAATGGGTCATTGTGATGTCATAATGGGTCAATGTGATGTCATAATGGGCTATTGTGACAATGGGTCATTGTGATGTCATAATGGGACCATTGTGATGTCATAATGGGCCATTGTGACAATGGGTCATTGTGATGTCATAATGGGTCATTGTGATGTCATAATGGGCCATTGTGACAATGGGTCATTGTGATGTCATAATGGGCCATTGTGATGTCATAATGGGCCATTGTGACAATGGGCCATTGTGATGTCATAATGGGACCATTGTGATGTCATAATGGGCCATTGTGACAATGGGTCATTGTGATGTCATAATGGGTCATTGTGATGTCATAATGGGCCATTGTGACAATGGGTCATTGTGATGTCATAATGGGCCATTGTGATGTCATAATGGGCCATTGTGACAATGGGCCATTGTGATGTCATAATGGGCCATTGTGACAATGGGTCATTGTGATGTCATAATGGGCCATTGTGACAATGGGTCATTGTGATGTCATAATGGGCCATTGTGATGTCATAATGGGCCATTGTGACAATGGGTCATTGTGATGTCATAATGGGCCATTGTGACAATGGGTCATTGTGATGTCATAATGGGTCATTGTGATGTCATAGTGGGTCATTGTGATGTCATAATGGGCTATTGTGACAATGGGTCATTGTGATGTCATAATGGGCCATTGTGACAATCGGTCATTGTGATGTCATAATGGGCCATTGTGACAATGGGTCATTGTGATGTCATAATGGGTCATTGTGATGTCATAATGGGCCATTGTGACAATGGGTCATTGTGATGTCATAATGGGTCATTGTGATGTCATAATGGGCCATTGTGATGTCATAATGGGTCATTGTGATGTCATAATGGGTCATTGTGACAATGGGTCATTGTGATGTCATAATGGGCCATTGTGATGTCATAATGGGCCATTGTGACAATGGGTCATTGTGATGTCATAATGGGCCATTGTGACAATGGGTCATTGTGATGTCATAATGGGCCATTGTGACAATGGGTCAATGTGATGTCATAATGAGCCATTGTGACAATGGGTCATTGTGATGTCATAATGGGCCATTGTGACAATTGGTCATTATGATGTCATAATGGGTCATTGTGATGTCATAATGGGCCATTGTGACAATGGGTCATTGTGATGTCATAATGGGTCATTGTGATGTCATAATGGGCCATTGTGACAATGGGTCATTCTGATGTCATAATGGGTCATTCTGATGTCATAATGGGCAATTGTGATGTCATAATGGGTCATTGTGATGTCATAATGGGTCAATGTGATGTCATAATGGGCTATTGTGACAATGGGTCATTGTGATGTCATAATGGGACCATTGTGATGTCATAATGGGCCATTGTGACAATGGGTCATTGTGATGTCATAATGGGTCATTGTGATGTCATAATGGAACATTGTGACAATGGGTCATTGTGATGTCATAATGGGCCATTGTGATGTCATAATGGGCCATTGTGACAATGGGCCATTGTGATGTCATAATGGGACCATTGTGATGTCATAATGGGCCATTGTGACAATGGGTCATTGTGATGTCATAATGGGTCATTGTGATGTCATAATGGGCCATTGTGACAATGGGTCATTGTGATGTCATAATGGGCCATTGTGATGTCATAATGGGCCATTGTGACAATGGGCCATTGTGATGTCATAATGGGCCATTGTGACAATGGGTCATTGTGATGTCATAATGGGCCATTGTGACAATGGGTCATTGTGATGTCATAATGGGCCATTGTGATGTCATAATGGGCCATTGTGACAATGGGTCATTGTGATGTCATAATGGGCCATTGTGACAATGGGTCATTGTGATGTCATAATGGGCTATTGTGACAATGGGTCATTGTGATGTCATAATGGGACCATTGTGATGTCATAATGGGCCATTGTGACAATGGGTCATTGTGATGTCATAATGGGTCATTGTGATGTCATAATGGGCCATTGTGACAATGGGTCATTGTGATGTCATAATGGGCCATTGTGATGTCATAATGGGCCATTGTGACAATGGGTCATTGTGATGTCATAATGGGCCATTGTGATAATGGGTCATTGTGATGTCATAATGGGCCATTGTGATGTCATAATGGGCCATTGTGACAATGGGTCATTGTGATGTCATAATGGGCCATTGTGACAATGGGTCATTGTGATGTCATAATGTGCCATTGTGATGTCATAATGGGCCATTGTGACAATGGGTCATTGTGATGTCATAATGGGCCATTGTGACAATGGGTCATTGTGATGTCATAATGGGTCATTGTGATGTCATAATGGGCCATTGTGACAATGGGTTATTGTGATGTCATAATGGGCCATTGTGACAATGGGTCATTGTGATGTCATAATGGGCCATTGTGATAATGGGTCATTGTGATGTCATAATGGGCCATTGTGATGTCATAATGGGCCATTGTGACAATGGGTCAATGTGATGTCATAATGGGCCATTGTGACAATGTGTCATTGTGTTGTCATAATGGGCCATTGTGACAATGGGTCATTGTGATGTCATAATGGGCCATTGTGACAATGGGTCATTGTGATGTCATAATGGGTCATTGTGATGTCATAATGGGCCATTGTGACAATGGGTTATTGTGATGTCATAATGGGACCATTGTGATGTCATAATGGGCCATTGTGACAATGGGTCATTGTGATGTCATAATGGGTCATTGTGATGTCATAATGGGCCATTGTGACAATGGGTCATTATGATGTCATAATGGGTCATTCTGATGTCATAATGGGCCATTGTGATGTCATAATGGGTCATTGTGATGTCATAGTGGGTCATTGTGATGTCATAATGGGCTATTGTGACAATGGGTCATTGTGATGTCATAATGGGCCATTGTGACAATCGGTCATTGTGATGTCATAATGGGCCATTGTGACAATGGGTCATTGTGATGTCATAATGGGTCATTGTGATGTCATAATGTGCCATTGTGACAATGGGTCATTCTGATGTCATAATGGGTCATTGTGATGTCATAATGGGCCATTGTGATGTCATAAAGGTTCATTGTGATGTCATAATGGGTCATTGTGATGTCATAATGGGCTATTGTGACAATGGGTCATTGTGATGTCATAATGGGCCATTGTGACAATCGGCCATTGTGATGTCATAATGGGCCATTGTGACAATGGGTCATTGTGATGTCATAATGGGTCATTGTGACAATGGGTCATTGTGATGTCATAATGGGTCATTGTGATGTCATAATGTGCCATTGTGACAATGGGTCATTCTGATGTCATAATGGGTCATTCTGATGTCATAATGTGCCATTGTGATGTCATAATGGGTCATTGTGATGTCATAATGGGTCATTGTGATGTCATAATGGGTTATTGTGACAATGGGTCATTGTGATGTCATAATGGGCCATTGTGACAATGGGTCATTGTGATGTCATAATGGGCCATTGTGACAATGGGTCATTGTGATGTCATAATGGGCCATTGTGACAATGGGTCATTGTGATGTCATAATGGGTCATTCTGATGTCATAATGGGCCATTGTGATGTCATAATGGGTCATTGTGATGTCATAATGGGTCATTGTGATGTCATAATGGGCCATTGTGATGTCATAATGGGCCATTGTGACAATGGGCCATTGTGATGTCATAATGGGCCATTGTGACAATGGGTCATTGTGATGTCATAATGGGCCATTGTGATGTCATAATGGGCCATTGTGACAATGGGTCATTGTGATGTCATAATGGGTCATTCTGATGTCATAATGGGCCATTGTGATGTCATAATGGGTCATTGTGATGTCATAATGGGTCATTGTGATGTCATAATGGGCCATTGTGACAATGGGTCATTGTGATGTCATAATGGGTCAATGTGATGTCATAATGGGCTATTGTGACAATGGGTCATTGTGATGTCATAATGGGCCATTGTGACAATGGGTCATTGTGATGTCATAATGGACCATTGTGACAATGGGTCATTGTGATGTCATAATGGGCCATTGTGATGTCATAATGGGCCATTGTGACAATGGGCCATTGTGATGTCATAATGGGCCATTGTGACAATGGGTCATTGTGATGTCATAATGGGTCATTGTGATGTCATAATGGGCCATTGTGACAATGGGTCATTATGATGTCATAATGGGTCATTCTGATGTCATAATGGGCCATTGTGATGTCATAATGGGTCATTGTGATGTCATAGTGGGTCATTGTGATGTCATAATGGGCTATTGTGACAATGGGTCATTGTGATGTCATAATGGGCCATTGTGACAATCGGTCATTGTGATGTCATAATGGGCCATTGTGACAATGGGTCATTGTGATGTCATAATGGGTCATTGTGATGTCATAATGGGCCATTGTGACAATGGGTCATTGTGATGTCATAATGGGTCATTCTGATGTCATAATGGGCCATTGTGATGTCATAATGGGTCATTGTGATGTGAAAATGGGCCATTGTGACAATGGGTCATTGTGATGTCATAATGGGCTATTGTGACAATGGTTCATTATGATGTCATAATGGGTCATTGTGATGTCATAATGGGCTATTGTGACAATTGGTCATTGTGATGTCATAATGGGACCATTGTGATGTCATAATGGGCCATTGTGACAATGGGTCATTGTGATGTCATAATGGGTCATTGTGATGTCATAATGGGCCATTGTGACAATGGGTCATTATGATGTCATAATGGGTCATTCTGATGTCATAATGGGCCATTGTGATGTCATAATGGGTCATTGTGATGTCATAGTGGGTCATTGTGATGTCATAATGGGCTATTGTGACAATGGGTCATTGTGATGTCATAATGGGCCATTGTGACAATCGGTCATTGTGATGTCATAATGTGCCATTGTGACAATGGGTCATTCTGATGTCATAATGGGTCATTCTGATGTCATAATGGGCCATTGTGATGTCATAATGGGTCATTGTGATGTCATAATGGGTCATTGTGATGTCATATTGGGCTATTGTGACAATGGGTCATTGTGATGTCATAATGGGCCATTGTGACAATCGGCCATTGTGATGTCATAATGGGCCATTGTGACAATGGGTCATTGTGATGTCATAATGGGTCATTGTGACAATGGGTCATTGTGATGTCATAATGGGCCATTGTGATGTCATAATGTGCCATTGTGACAATGGGTCATTCTGATGTCATAATGGGTCATTCTGATGTCATAATGGGCCATTGTGATGTCATAATTGGTCATTGTGATGTCATAATGGGTCATTGTGATGTCATAATGGGTTATTGTGACAATGGGTCATTGTGATGTCATAATGGGCCATTGTGACAATGGGTCATTGTGATGTCATAATGGGCCACTGTGACAATGGGTCATTGTGATGTCATAATGGGCCATTGTGACAATGGGTCATTGTGATGTCATAATGGGTCATTCTGATGTCATAATGGGCCATTGTGATGTCATAATGGGTCATTGTGATGTCATAATGGGTCATTGTGATGTCATAATGGGCCATTGTGATGTCATAATGGGCCATTGTGACAATGGGCCATTGTGATGTCATAATGGGCCATTGTGACAATGGGTCATTGTGATGTCATAATGGGCCATTGTGATGTCATAATGGGCCATTGTGACAATGGGTCATTGTGATGTCATAATGGGTCATTCTGATGTCATAATGGTCCATTGTGATGTCATAATGGGTCATTGTGATGTCATAATGGGTCATTGTGATGTCATAATGGGCCATTGTGACAATGGGTCATTGTGATGTCATAATGGGTCAATGTGATGTCATAATGGGCTATTGTGACAATGGGTCATTGTGATGTCATAATGGGCCATTGTGACAATGGGTCATTGTGATGTCATAATGGGCCATTGTGACAATGGGTCATTGTGATGTCATAATGGGCCATTGTGATGTCATAATGGGCCATTGTGACAATGGGCCATTGTGATGTCATAATGGGCCATTGTGACAATGGGTCATTGTGATGTCATAATGGGTCATTGTGATGTCATAATGGGCCATTGTGACAATGGGTCATTATGATGTCATAATGGGTCATTCTGATGTCATAATGGGCCATTGTGATGTCATAATGGGTCATTGTGATGTCATAGTGGGTCATTGTGATGTCATAATGGGCTATTGTGACAATGGGTCATTGTGATGTCATAATGGGCCATTGTGACAATCGGTCATTGTGATGTCATAATGGGCCATTGTGACAATGGGTCATTGTTATGTCATAATGGGTCATTGTGATGTCATAATGGGCCATTGTGACAATGGGTCATTGTGATGTCATAATGGGTCATTCTGATGTCATAATGGGCCATTGTGATGTCATAATGGGTCATTGTGATGTCATAATGGGCCATTGTGACAATGGGTCATTGTGATGTCATAATGGGTCAATGTGATGTCATAATGGGCTATTGTGACAATGGGTCATTGTGATGTCATAATGGGCCATTGTGACAATGGGTCATTGTGATGTCATAATGGGCCATTGTGACAATGGGTCATTGTGATGTCATAATGGGCCATTGTGATGTCATAATGGGCCATTGTGACAATGGGCCATTGTGATGTCATAATGGGCCATTGTGACAATGGGTCATTGTGATGTCATAATGGGTCATTGTGATGTCATAATGGGCCATTGTGACAATGGGTCATTATGATGTCATAATGGGTCATTCTGATGTCATAATGGGCCATTGTGATGTCATAATGGGTCATTGTGATGTCATAGTGGGTCATTGTGATGTCATAATGGGCTATTGTGACAATGGGTCATTGTGATGTCATAATGGGCCATTGTGACAATCGGTCATTGTGATGTCATAATGGGCCATTGTGACAATGGGTCATTGTGATGTCATAATGGGTCATTGTGATGTCATAATGGGCCATTGTGACAATGGGTCATTGTGATGTCATAATGGGTCATTCTGATGTCATAATGGGCCATTGTGATGTCATAATGGGTCAATGTGATGTCATAATGGGCCATTGTGACAATGGGTCATTGTGATGTCATAATGGGTCAATGTGATGTCATAATGGGCTATTGTGACAATGGGTCATTGTGATGTCATAATGGGCCATTGTGACAATGGGTCATTGTGATGTCATAATGGACCATTGTGACAATGGGTCATTGTGATGTCATAATGGGCCATTGTGATGTCATAATGGGCCATTGTGACAATGGGCCATTGTGATGTCATAATGGACCATTGTGACAATGGGTCATTGTGATGTCATAATGGGCCATTGTGACAATGGGTCATTGTGATGTCATAATGGGCCATTGTGATGTCATAATGGACCATTGTGATGTCATAATGGGCCATTGTGACAATGGGCCATTGTGATGTCATAATGGGCCATTGTGACAATGGGTCATTGTGATGTCATAATGGGCCATTGTGATGTCATAATGGGCCATTGTGACAATGGGTCATTGTGATGTCATAATGGGCCATTGTGACAATGGGTCATTGTGATGTCATAATGGGCTATTGTGACAATGGGTCATTGTGATGTCATAATGGGACCATTGTGATGTCATAATGGGCCATTGTGACAATGGGTCATTGTGATGTCATAATGGGTCATTGTGATGTCATAATGGGCCATTGTGACAATGGGTCATTGTGATGTCATAATGGGTCATTGTGATGTCAAAATGGGCCATTGTGACAATGGGTCATTGTGATGTCATAATGGGCTATTGTGAAAATGGTTCATTATGATGTCATAATGGGTCATTGTGATGTCATAATGGGCTATTGTGACAATTGGTCATTGTGATGTCATAATGGGACCATTGTGATGTCTTAATGGGCCATTGTGACAATGG
The DNA here is from genome assembly GCF_040894005.1 of Engystomops pustulosus. NCBI lineage: Eukaryota > Metazoa > Chordata > Amphibia > Anura > Leptodactylidae > Engystomops > Engystomops pustulosus. The sequence goes on along the minus strand of NC_092411.1, from coordinate 91,190,823 downwards.
GTCATTGTGATGTCATAATGGGTCATTGTGATGTCATAATGGGCCATTGTGAAAATGGGTCATTATGATGTCATAATGGGTCATTCTGATGTCATAATGGGCCATTGTGATGTCATAATGGGACCATTGTGATGTCATAATGGGCCATTGTGACAATGGGTCATTGTGATGTCATAATGGGCCATTGTGACAATGGGTCATTGTGATGTCATAATGGGCTATTGTGACAATGGGTCATTGTGATGTCATAATGGGACCATTGTGATGTCATAATGGGCCATTGTGACAATGGGTCATTGTGATGTCATAATGGGTCATTGTGATGTCATAATGGGCCATTGTGACAATGGGTCATTGTGATGTCATAATGGGTCATTGTGATGTCAAAACGGGCCATTGTGACAATGGGTCATTGTGATGTCATAATGGGCTATTGTGACAATGGTTCATTATGATGTCATAATGGGTCATTGTGATGTCATAATGGGCTATTGTGACAATTGGTCATTGTGATGTCATAATGGGACCATTGTGATGTCATAATGGGCCATTGTGACAATGGGTCATTGTGATGTCATAATGGGTCATTGTGATGTCATAATGGGCCATTGTGACAATGGGTCATTATGAGGTCATAATGGGTCATTCTGATGTCATAATGGGCCATTGTGATGTCATAATGGGTCATTGTGATGTCATAGTGGGTCATTGTGATGTCATAATGGGCTATTGTGACAATGGGTCATTGTGATGTCATAATGGGCCATTGTGACAATCGGTCATTGTGATGTCATAATGGGCCATTGTGACAATGGGTCATTGTGATGTCATAATGGGTCATTGTGATGTCATAATGGGCCATTGTGACAATGGGTCATTTTGATGTCATAATGGGTCATTCTGATGTCATAATGGGTCATTGTGATGTCATAATGGGTCATTGTGATGTCATAATGGGCTATTGTGACAATGGGTCATTGTGATGTCATAATGGGCCATTGTGACAATCGGCCATTGTGATGTCATAATGGGCCATTGTGACAATTGGTCATTATGATGTCATAATGGGCCATTGTGATGTCATAATGGGCCATTGTGACAATGGGTCATTGTGATGTCATAATGGGCCATTGTGACAATGGGTCATTGTGATGTCATAATGGGCCATTGTGACAATGGGTCATTGTGATGTCAAAATGGGCCATTGTGACAATGGGTCAATGTGATGTCATAATGGGCCATTGTGACAATGGGTCATTGTGATGTCATAATGGGCCATTGTGACAATGGGTCATTGTGATGTCATAATGGGCCATTGTGATGTCATAATGGACCATTGTGACAATGGGTCATTGTGATGTCATAATGGGCCATTGTGATGTCATAATGGGCCATTGTGACAATGGGCCATTGTGATGTCATAATGGGCCATTGTGACAATGGGTCATTGTGATGTCATAATGGGCCATTGTGATGTCATAATGGGCCATTGTGACAGTCATAATGGGCCATTGTGATGTCATAATGGGCCATTGTGACAATGGGTCATTGTGATGTCATAATGGGCCATTGTGACAATGGGTCATTGTGATGTCATAATGGGCCATTGTGACAATTGGTCATTGTGATGTCATAATGGGCCATTGTGACAATGGGTCATTGTGATGTCATAATGGGCCATTGTGACAATGGGTCAATGTGATGTCATAATGAGCCATTGTGACAATGGGTCATTGTGATGTCATAATGGGCCATTGTGACAATTGGTCATTATGATGTCATAATGGGTCATTGTGATGTCATAATGGGCCATTGTGACAATGGGTCATTGTGATGTCATAATGGGCCATTGTGATGTCATAATGGGCAATTGTGACAATGGGTCATTGTGATGTCATAATGGGCCATTGTGACAATGGGTCATTGTGATGTCATAATGGGTCATTCTGATGTCATAATGGGCCATTGTGATGTCATAATGGGTCATTGTGATGTCATAATGGGTCATTGTGATGTCATAATGGGCTATTGTGACAATGGGTCATTGTGATGTCATAATGGGCCATTGTGACAATGGGTCATTGTGATGTCATAATGGGCCATTGTGACAATGGGTCATTGTGATGTCATAATGGGCCATTGTGACAATGGGTCATTGTGATGTCAAAATGGGCCATTGTGACAATGGGTCATTGTGATGTCATAATGGGCCATTGTGATGTCATAATGGGCCATTGTGACAATGGGTCATTGTGATGTCATAATGGGTCATTCTGATGTCATAATGGGCCATTGTGATGTCATAATGGGTCATTGTGATGTCATAATGGGTCATTGTGATGTCATAATGGGCCATTGTGACAATGGGTCAATGTGATGTCATAATGAGCCATTGTGACAATGGGTCATTGTGATGTCATAATGGGCCATTGTGACAATTGGTCATTATGATGTCATAATGGGTCATTGTGATGTCATAATGGGCCATTGTGACAATCGGCCATTGTGATGTCATAATGGGCCATTGTGACAATTGGTCATTATGATGTCATAATGGGCCATTGTGACAATTGGTCATTATGATGTCATAATGGGCCATTGTGATGTCATAATGGGCCATTGTGACAATGGGTCATTGTGATGTCATAATGGGCCATTGTGACAATGGGTCATTGTGATGTCATAATGGGCCATTGTGACAATGGGTCATTGTGATGTCAAAATGGGCCATTGTGACAATGGGTCAATGTGATGTCATAATGGGCTATTGTGACAATGGGTCATTGTGATGTCATAATGGGCCATTGTGACAATGGGTCATTGTGATGTCATAATGGGTCATTGTGATGTCATAATGGGCTATTGTGACAATGGGTCATTGTGATGTCATAATGGGACCATTGTGATGTCATAATGGGCCATTGTGACAATGGGTCATTGTGATGTCATAATGGGTCATTGTGATGTCATAATGGGCCATTGTGACAATGGGTCATTGTGATGTCATAATGGGTCATTGTGATGTCAAAATGGGCCATTGTGACAATGGGTCATTGTGATGTCATAATGGGCTATTGTGACAATGGTTCATTATGATGTCATAATGGGTCATTGTGATGTCATAATGGGCTATTGTGACAATTGGTCATTGTGATGTCATAATGGGACCATTGTGATGTCATAATGGGCCATTGTGACAATGGGTCATTGTGATGTCATAATGGGTCATTGTGATGTCATAATGGACCATTGTGACAATGGGTCATTGTGATGTCATAATGGGCCATTGTGACAATTGGTCATTGTGATGTCATAATGGGCCATTGTGACAATGGGTCATTGTGATGTCATAATGGGCCATTGTGATGTCATAATGGACCATTGTGACAATGGGTCATTGTGATGTCATAATGGACCATTGTGACAATGGGTCATTGTGATGTCATAATGGGCCATTGTGATGTCATAATGGGCCATTGTGACAATGGGCCATTGTGATGTCATAATGGACCATTGTGACAATGGGTCATTGTGATGTCATAATGGGCCATTGTGACAATGGGTCATTGTGATGTCATAATGGGCCATTGTGATGTCATAATGGACCATTGTGATGTCATAATGGGCCATTGTGACAATGGGCCATTGTGATGTCATAATGGGCCATTGTGACAATGGGTCATTGTGATGTCATAATGGGCCATTGTGATGTCATAATGGGCCATTGTGACAATGGGTCATTGTGATGTCATAATGGGCCATTGTGACAATGGGTCATTGTGATGTCATAATGGACCATTGTGACAATGGGTCATTGTGATGTCATAATGGGTCATTGTGATGTCATAGTGGGTCATTGTGATGTCATAATGGGCTATTGTGACAATGGGTCATTGTGATGTCATAATGGGCCATTGTGACAATCGGTCATTGTGATGTCATAATGGGCCATTGTGACAATGGGTCATTGTGATGTCATAATGGGTCATTGTGATGTCATAATGTGCCATTGTGACAATGGGTCATTCTGATGTCATAATGGGTCATTCTGATGTCATAATGGGCCATTGTGATGTCATAATGGGTCATTGTGATGTCATAATGGGTCATTGTGATGTCATAATGGGCTATTGTGACAATGGGTCATTGTGATGTCATAATGGGCCATTGTGACAATCGGCCATTGTGATGTCATAATGGGCCATTGTGACAATTGGTCATTATGATGTCATAATGGGCCATTGTGATGTCATAATGGGCCATTGTGACAATGGGTCATTGTGATGTCATAATGGGCCATTGTGACAATGGGTCATTGTGATGTCATAATGGGCCATTGTGACAATGGGTCATTGTGATGTCAAAATGGGCCATTGTGACAATGGGTCAATGTGATGTCATAATGGGCTATTGTGACAATGGGTCATTGTGATGTCATAATGGGCCATTGTGACAATGGGTCATTGTGATGTCATAATGGGCCATTGTGATGTCATAATGGACCATTGTGACAATGGGTCATTGTGATGTCATAATGGACCATTGTGACAATGGGTCATTGTGTTGTCATAATGGGCCATTGTGATGTCATAATGGGCCATTGTGACAATGGGCCATTGTGATGTCATAATGGGCCATTGTGACAATGGGTCATTGTGATGTCATAATGGGCCATTGTGATGTCATAATGGGCCATTGTGACAATTGGTCATTATGATGTCATAATGGGCCATTGTGATGTCATAATGGGCCATTGTGACAATGGGTCATTGTGATGTCATAATGGGCCATTGTGACAATGGGTCATTGTGATGTCATAATGGGCCATTGTGACAATGGGTCATTGTGATGTCAAAATGGGCCATTGTGACAATGGGTCAATGTGATGTCATAATGGGCAATTGTGACAATGGGTCATTGTGATGTCATAATGGGCCATTGTGACAATGGGTCATTGTGATGTCATAATGGGCCATTGTGATGTCATAATGGACCATTGTGACAATGGGTCATTGTGATGTCATAATGGACCATTGTGACAATGGGTCATTGTGATGTCATAATGGGCCATTGTGATGTCATAATGGGCCATTGTGACAATGGGCCATTGTGATGTCATAATGGGCCATTGTGACAATGGGTCATTGTGATGTCATAATGGGCCATTGTGATGTCATAATGGGCCATTGTGACAATGGGTCATTGTGATGTCATAATGGGCCATTGTGACAATGGGTCATTGTGATGTCATAATGGACCATTGTGACAATGGGTCATTGTGATGTCATAATGGGCCATTGTGATGTCATAATGGGCCATTGTGACAATGGGCCATTGTGATGTCATAATGGGCCATTGTGACAATGGGTCATTGTGATGTCATAATGGGCCATTGTGATGTCATAATGGGCCATTGTGACAATGGGTCATTGTGATGTCATAATGGGCCATTGTGACAATGGGTCATTGTGATGTCATAATGGGCTATTGTGACAATGGGTCATTGTGATGTCATAATGGGACCATTGTGATGTCATAATGGGCCATTGTGACAATGGGTCATTGTGATGTCATAATGGGTCATTGTGATGTCATAATGGGCCATTGTGACAATGGGTCATTGTGATGTCATAATGGGTCATTGTGATGTCAAAATGGGCCATTGTGACAATGGGTCATTGTGATGTCATAATGGGCTATTGTGACAATGGTTCATTATGATGTCATAATGGGTCATTGTGATGTCATAATGGGCTATTGTGACAATTGGTCATTGTGATGTCATAATGGGACCATTGTGATGTCATAATGGGCCATTGTGACAATGGGTCATTGTGATGTCATAATGGGTCATTGTGATGTCATAATGGACCATTGTGACAATGGGTCATTGTGATGTCATAATGGGCCATTGTGACAATGGGTCATTGTGATGTCATAATGGGCCATTGTGATGTCATAATGGACCATTGTGACAATGGGTCATTGTGATGTCATAATGGACCATTGTGACAATGGGTCATTGTGATGTCATAATGGGCCATTGTGATGTCATAATGGGCCATTGTGACAATGGGCCATTGTGATGTCATAATGGACCATTGTGACAATGGGTCATTGTGATGTCATAATGGGCCATTGTGACAATGGGTCATTGTGATGTCATAATGGGCCATTGTGATGTCATAATGGACCATTGTGACAATGGGTCATTGTGATGTCATAATGGACCATTGTGACAATGGGTCATTGTGATGTCATAATGGGCCATTGTGATGTCATAATGGGCCATTGTGACAATGGGCCATTGTGATGTCATAATGGGCCATTGTGACAATGGGTCATTGTGATGTCATAATGGGCCATTGTGATGTCATAATGGGCCATTGTGACAATGGGTCATTGTGATGTCATATTGGGCCATTGTGACAATGGGTCATTGTGATGTCATAATGGACCATTGTGACAATGGGTCATTGTGATGTCATAATGGGTCATTGTGATGTCATAGTGGGTCATTGTGATGTCATAATGGGCTATTGTGACAATGGGTCATTGTGATGTCATAATGGGCCATTGTGACAATCGGTCATTGTGATGTCATAATGGGCCATTGTGACAATGGGTCATTGTGATGTCATAATGGGTCATTGTGATGTCATAATGGGCCATTGTGACAATGGGTCATTCTGATGTCATAATGGGTCATTCTGATGTCATAATGGGCCATTGTGATGTCATAATGGGTCATTGTGATGTCATAATGGGTCATTGTGATGTCATAATGGGCTATTGTGACAATGGGTCATTGTGATGTCATAATGGGCCATTGTGACAATCGGCCATTGTGATGTCATAATGGGCCATTGTGACAATGGGTTATTGTGATGTCATAATGGGCCATTGTGACAATGGGTCATTGTGATGTCATAATGGGCCATTGTGATAATGGGTCATTGTGATGTCATAATGGGCCATTGTGATGTCATAATGGGCCATTGTGACAATGGGTCATTGTGATGTCATAATGGGCCATTGTGACAATGGGTCATTGTGATGTCATAATGGGCCATTGTGACAATGGGTCATTGTGATGTCATAATGGGTCATTGTGATGTCATAATGGGCCATTGTGACAATGGGTCATTCTGATGTCATAATGGGTCATTCTGATGTCATAATGGGCCATTGTGATGTCATAATGGGTCATTGTGATGTCATAATGGGTCATTGTGATGTCATAATGGGCTATTGTGACAATGGGTCATTGTGATGTCATAATGGGCCATTGTGACAATCGGCCATTGTGATGTCATAATGGGCCATTGTGACAATGGGTTATTGTGATGTCATAATGGGCCATTGTGACAATGGGTCATTGTGATGTCATAATGGGCCATTGTGATAATGGGTCATTGTGATGTCATAATGGGCCATTGTGATGTCATAATGGGCCATTGTGACAATGGGTCATTGTGATGTCATAATGGGCCATTGTGACAATGGGTCATTGTGATGTCATAATGTGCCATTGTGATGTCATAATGGGCCATTGTGACAATGGGTCATTGTGATGTCATAATGGGCCATTGTGACAATGGGTCATTGTGATGTCATAATGGGTCATTGTGATGTCATAATGGGCCATTGTGACAATGGGTTATTGTGATGTCATAATGGGCCATTGTGACAATGGGTCATTGTGATGTCATAATGGGCCATTGTGATAATGGGTCATTGTGATGTCATAATGGGCCATTGTGATGTCATAATGGGCCATTGTGACAATGGGTCATTGTGATGTCATAATGGGCCATTGTGACAATGGGTCATTGTGATGTCATAATGGACCATTGTGACAATGGGTCATTGTGATGTCATAATGGGTCATTGTGATGTCATAGTGGGTCATTGTGATGTCATAATGGGCTATTGTGACAATGGGTCATTGTGATGTCATAATGGGCCATTGTGACAATCGGTCATTGTGATGTCATAATGGGCCATTGTGACAATGGGTCATTGTGATGTCATAATGGGTCATTGTGATGTCATAATGGGCCATTGTGACAATGGGTCATTGTGATGTCATAAAGGGTCATTGTGATGTCATAATGGGCCATTGTGACAATGGGTCATTGTGATGTCATAATGGGTCAATGTGATGTCATAATGGGCTATTGTGACAATGGGTCATTGTGATGTCATAATGGGCCATTGTGACAATGGGTCATTGTGATGTCATAATGGACCATTGTGACAATGGGTCATTGTGATGTCATAATGGGCCATTGTGATGTCATAATGGGCCATTGTGACAATGGGCCATTGTGATGTCATAATGGGCCATTGTGACAATGGGTCACTTTGATGTCATAATGGGCCATTGTGATGTCATAATGGACCATTGTGACAATGGGTCATTGTGATGTCATAATGGACCATTGTGACAATGGGTCATTGTGATGTCATAATGGGCCATTGTGATGTCATAATGGGCCATTGTGACAATGGGCCATTGTGATGTCATAATGGGCCATTGTGACAATGGGTCATTGTGTTGTCATAATGGGTAATTGTGATGTCATAATGGGCCATTGTGACAATGGGTCATTGTGATGTCATAATAGGCCATTGTGACAATGGGTCATTGTGATGTCATAATGGGCCATTGTGACAATGGGTCATTGTGATGTCATAATGGGCCATTGTGACAATGGGTCATTGTGATGTCATAATGGGCCATTGTGACAATTGGTCATTGTGATGTCATAATAGGCCATTGTGACAATGGGTCATTGTGATGTCATAATGGGCCATTGTGATGTTATAATGGGCCATTGTGACAATGGGTCATTGTGATGTCATAATGGGTCATTGTGATGTCATCAAGGGCCATTGTGACAATTGGTCATTGTGATGTCATAATGGGCCATTGTGACAATGGGTCATTGTGATGTCATAATGGGCCATTGTGACAATGGGTCATTGTGATGTCATAATGGGCCATTGTGATGTCATAATGGGCCATTGTGACAATGGGTCATTGTGATGTCATAATGGGCTATTGTGACAATGGGTCATTGTGATGTCATAATGGGTCATTGTGATGTCATAATGGGCCATTGTGACAATGGGTCATTGTGATGTCATAATGGGCCATTGTGACAATGGGTCATTGTGATGTCATAATGGGCCATTGTGACAATGGGTCATTGTGTTGTCATAATGGGCCATTGTGACAATGGGTCATTGTGATGTCATAATGGCCCATTGTGATGTCATAATGGGCCATTCTGACAATGGGTCATTGTGATGTCATAATGGGCCATTGTGATGTCATAATTGGCCATTGTGACAATGGGTCATTGTGATGTCATAATGGACCATTGTGATGTCATAATGGGCCATTGTGACAATGGGTCATTATGATGTCATAATGGGTCATTCTGATGTCATAATAAGCCATTGTGATGTCATAATGGGTCATTGTGATGTCATAGTGGGTCATTGTGATGTCATAATGGGCTATTGTGACAATGGGTCATTGTGATGTCATAATGGGCCATTGTGACAATGGGTCATTGTGATGTCATAATGGGCCATTGTGACAATGGGTCATTGTGATGTCATAATGGGCCATTGTGACAATTGGTCATTGTGATGTCATAATGGGCCATTGTGACAATGGGTCATTGTGATGTCATAATGGGCCATTGTGACAATGGGTCATTGTGATGTCATAATGGGCCATTGTGACAATTGGTCATTGTGATGTCATAATAGGCCATTGTGACAATGGGTCATTGTGATGTCATAATGGGCCATTGTGATGTCATAATGGGCCATTGTGACAATGGGCCATTGTGATGTCATAATGGGCCATTGTGACAATGGGTCATTGTGATGTCATAAAGGGCCATTGTGATGTCATAATGGGCCATTGTGACAATGGGTCATTGTGATGTCATAATGGGCCATTGTGACAATGGGTCATTGTGATGTCATAATGGGTCCTTTTGACAATGGTTCATTCTGATGTCATAATGGGCCATTGTGACAATTTGTCATTCTGATGTCATAATGGGCCATTGGGAGAATGGGTCATTGTGATCTCATAATGGGCCATTGTGACAATGGGTCATTGTGATGTCATAATGGCCCATTGTGATGTCATAATGGGCCATTCTGACAATGGGTCATTATGATGTCATAATGGGTCATTGTGATGTCATAATGGGCTATTGTGACAATTGGTCATTGTGATGTCATAATGGGACCATTGTGATGTCATAATGGGCCATTGTGACAATGGGTCATTGTGATGTCATAATGGGTCATTGTGATGTCATAATGGGCCATTGTGACAATGGGTCATTGTGATGTCATAATGGGTCATTGTGATGTCAAAATGGGCCATTGTGACAATGGGTCATTGTGATGTCATAATGGGCCATTGTGACAATTGGTCATTGTGATGTCATAATAGGCCATTGTGACAATGGGTCATTGTGATGTCATAATGGGCCATTGTGATGTCATAATGGGCCATTGTGATGTCATAATGGGTCATTGTGATGTCATAATGGGTCATTGTGATGTCATAATGGGCTATTGTGACAATGGGTCATTGTGATGTCATAATGGGCCATTGTGACAATCGGCCATTGTGATGTCATAATGGGCCATTGTGACAATTGGTCATTATGATGTCATAATGGGCCATTGTGATGTCATAATGGGCCATTGTGACAATGGGTCATTGTGATGTCATAATGGGCCATTGTGACAATGGGTCATTGTGATGTCATAATGGGCCATTGTGACAATGGGTCATTGTGATGTCAAAATGGGCCATTGTGACAATGGGTCAATGTGATGTCATAATGGGCTATTGTGACAATGGGTCATTGTGATGTCATAATGGGCCATTGTGACAATGGGTCATTGTGATGTCATAATGGGCCATTGTGACAATGGGTCATTATGATGTCATAATGGGTCATTCTGATGTCATAATGGGCCATTGTGATGTCATAATGGGACCATTGTGATGTCATAATGGGCCATTGTGACAATGGGTCATTGTGATGTCATAATGGGCCATTGTGATGTCATAATGGGCCATTGTGACAATGGGTCATTGTGATGTCATAATGGGCCATTGTGACAATGGGTCATTGTGATGTCATAATGGGTCCTTTTGACAATGGTTCATTCTGATGTCATAATGGGCCATTGTGACAATTTGTCATTCTGATGTCATAATGGGCCATTGGGAGAATGGGTCATTGTGATCTCATAATGGGCCATTGTGACAATGGGTCATTGTGATGTCATAATGGGCCATTGTGACAATGGGTCATTATGGTGTCATAATGGATCATTGTGATGTCATAATGGGCCATTTTGACAATGGGTCATTGTGATGTCATAATGGGCCATTGTGACAATGGGTCATTGTGATGTCATAATGGGCCATTGTGAGAATGGGCCATTGTGATGTCATAATGGGCCATTGTGACAATGGGTCATTGTGATGTCAAAATGGGCCATTGTGACAATGGGTCAATGTGATGTCATAATGGGCCATTGTGACAATGGGTCATTGTGATGTCATAATGGGCCATTGTGAAAATGGGTCATTGTGATGTCATAATGGGCCATTGTGATGTCATAATGGACCATTGTGACAATGGGTCATTGTGATGTCATAATGGACCATTGTGACAATGGGTCATTGTGATGTCATAATGGGCCATTGTGACAATGGGTCATTTTGATGTCATAATGGGTCATTGTGATGTCAAAATGGGCCATTGTGACAATGGGTCATTGTGATGTCATAATGGGCTATTGTGACAATGGTTCATTATGATGTCATAATGGGTCATTGTGATGTCATAATGGGCTATTGTGACAATTGGTCATTGTGATGTCATAATGGGACCATTGTGATGTCATAATGGGCCATTGTGACAATGGGTCATTGTGATGTCATAATGGGTCATTGTGATGTCATAATGGACCATTGTGACAATGGGTCATTGTGATGTCATAATGGGCCATTGTGACAATGGGTCATTGTGATGTCATAATGGGCCATTGTGATGTCATAATGGACCATTGTGACAATGGGTCATTGTGATGTCAAAATGGGCCATTGTGACAATGGGTCAATGTGATGTCATAATGGGCCATTGTGACAATGGGTCATTGTGATGTCATAATGGGTCATTGTGATGTCATAATGGACCATTGTGATGTCATAATGGGCCATTGTGACAATGGGTCATTATGATGTCATAATGGGTCATTCTGATGTCATAATAAGCCATTGTGATGTCATAATGGGTCATTGTGATGTCATAGTGGGTCATTGTGATGTCATAATGGGCTATTGTGACAATGGGTCATTGTGATGTCATAATGGGCCATTGTGACAATGGGTCATTGTGATGTCATAATGGGCCATTGTGACAATGGGTCATTGTGATGTCATAATGGGCCATTGTGACAATGGGTCATTGTGATGTCATAATGGGCCATTGTGACAATGGGTCATTGTGATGTCATAATGGGCCATTGTGACAATTGGTCATTGTGATGTCATAATGGGCCATTGTGACAATGGGTCATTGTGATGTCATAATGGGCCATTGTGACAATGGGTCATTGTGATGTCATAATGGGCCATTGTGACAATTGGTCATTGTGATGTCATAATAGGCCATTGTGACAATGGGTCATTGTGATGTCATAATGGGCCATTGTGATGTCATAATGGGCCATTGTGACAATGGGCCATTGTGATGTCATAATGGGCCATTGTGACAATGGGTCATTGTGATGTCATAAAGGGCCATTGTGATGTCATAATGGGCCATTGTGACAATGGGTCATTGTGATGTCATAATGGGCCATTGTGACAATGGGTCATTGTGATGTCATAATGGGTCCTTTTGACAATGGTTCATTCTGATGTCATAATGGGCCATTGTGACAATTTGTCATTCTGATGTCATAATGGGCCATTGGGAGAATGGGTCATTGTGATCTCATAATGGGCCATTGTGACAATGGGTCATTGTGATGTCATAATGGCCCATTGTGATGTCATAATGGGCCATTCTGACAATGGGTCATTATGATGTCATAATGGGTCATTGTGATGTCATAATGGGCTATTGTGACAATTGGTCATTGTGATGTCATAATGGGACCATTGTGATGTCATAATGGGCCATTGTGACAATGGGTCATTGTGATGTCATAATGGGTCATTGTGATGTCATAATGGGTCATTGTGATGTCATAATGGGCCATTGTGACAATGGGTCATTGTGATGTCATAATGGGTCATTGTGATGTCAACATGGGCCATTGTGACAATGGGTCATTGTGATGTCATAATGGGCCATTGTGACAATTGGTCATTGTGATGTCATAATAGGCCATTGTGACAATGGGTCATTGTGATGTCATAATGGGCCATTGTGATGTCATAATGGGCCATTGTGATGTCATAATGGGTCATTGTGATGTCATAATGGGTCATTGTGATGTCATAATGGGCTATTGTGACAATGGGTCATTGTGATGTCATAATGGGCCATTGTGACATTTGGCCATTGTGATGTCATAATGGGCCATTGTGACAATTGGTCATTATGATGTCATAATGGGCCATTGTGATGTCATAATGGGCCATTGTGACAATGGGTCATTGTGATGTCATAATGGGCCATTGTGACAATGGGTCATTGTGATGTCATAATGGGCCATTGTGACAATGGGTCATTGTGATGTCAAAATGGGCCATTGTGACAATGGGTCAATGTGATGTCATAATGGGCTATTGTGACAATGGGTCATTGTGATGTCATAATGGGCCATTGTGACAATGGGTCATTGTGATGTCATAATGGGTCATTGTGATGTCATAATGGGCTATTGTGACAATGGGTCATTGTGATGTCATAATGGGACCATTGTGATGTCATAATGGGCCATTGTGACAATGGGTCATTGTGATGTCATAATGGGTCATTGTGATGTCATAATGGGCCATTGTGACAATGGGTCATTGTGATGTCATAATGGGTCATTGTGATGTCAAAATGGGCCATTGTGACAATGGGTCATTGTGATGTCATAATGGGCTATTGTGACAATGGTTCATTATGATGTCATAATGGGTCATTGTGATGTCATAATGGGCTATTGTGACAATTGGTCATTGTGATGTCATAATGGGACCATTGTGATGTCATAATGGGCCATTGTGACAATGGGTCATTGTGATGTCATAATGGGTCATTGTGATGTCATAATGGACCATTGTGACAATGGGTCATTGTGATGTCATAATGGGCCATTGTGACAATTGGTCATTGTGATGTCATAATGGGCCATTGTGACAATGGGTCATTGTGATGTCATAATGGGCCATTGTGATGTCATAATGGACCATTGTGACAATGGGTCATTGTGATGTCATAATGGGCTATTGTGACAATGGGCCATTGTGATGTCATAATGGGCCATTGTGATGTCATAATGGGTCATTGTGATGTCATAATGGGCCATTGTGACAATGGGTCATTGTGATGTCATAAGGGGTCATTCTGATGTCATAATGGGCCTTTATGACAATGGGTCATTGTGATGTCATAATGGGCCATTGTGATGTCATAATGGGCCATTGTGACAATGGGCCATTGTGATGTCATAATGGGCCATTGTGACAATGGGTCATTGTGATGTCATAATGGGCCATTGTGACAATGGGTCACTTTGATGTCATAATGGGCCATTGTGACAATGGGTCATTGTGATGTCATAATGGGTCATTGTGATGTCATAATGGGCCATTGTGACAATGGGTCATTGTGATGTCATAATGGATCATTGAGATGACATAATGGGCTATTGTGACAATTGGTCATTGTGATGTCATAATGGGACCATTGTGATGTCATAATGGGCCATTGTGACAATGGGTCATTGTGATGTCATAATGGGTCATTGTGATGTCATAATGGGCCATTGTGACAATGGGTCATTATGATGTCATAATGGGTCATTCTGATGTCATAATGGGCCATTGTGATGTCATAATGGGTCATTGTGATGTCATAATGGGTCATTGTGATGTCATAATGGGCAATTGTGACAATGGGTCATTGTGATGTCATAATGGGCCATTGTGACAATGGGTCATTGTGATGTCATAATGGGTCATTGTGACAATGGGTCATTGTGATGTCATAATGGGTCATTGTGATGTCATAATGGGCCATTGTGACAATGGGCCATTGTGATGTCATAATGGGCCATTGTGACAATGGGTCATTGTGATGTCATAATGGGTCATTGTGATGTCATAATGGGCCATTGTGACAATGGGTCATTGTGATGTCATAATGGATCATTGTGATGTCATAATGGGCCATTTTGACAATGGGTCATTGTGATGTCATAATGGGCTATTGTGACAATGGGTCATTGTGATGTCATAATGGGACCATTGTGATGTCATAATGGGCCATTGTGACAATGGGTCATTGTGATGTCATAATGGGTCATTGTGATGTCATAATGGGCCATTGTGACAATGGGTCATTGTGATGTCATAATGGGTCATTGTGATGTCAAAATGGGCCATTGTGACAATGGGTCATTGTGATGTCATAATGGGCTATTGTGACAATGGTTCATTATGATGTCATAATGGGTCATTGTGATGTCATAATGGGCTATTGTGACAATTGGTCATTGTGATGTCATAATGGGACCATTGTGATGTCTTAATGGGCCATTGTGACAATGGGTCATTGTGATGTCATAATGGGTCATTGTGATGTCATAATGGGCCATTGTGACAATGGGTCATTATGATGTCATAATGGGTCATTCTGATGTCATAATGGGCCATTGTGATGTCATAATGGGACCATTGTGATGTCATAATGGGCCATTGTGACAATGGGTCATTGTGATGTCATAATGGGCCATTGTGATGTCATAATGGGCCATTGTGACAATGGGTCATTGTGATGTCATAATGGGCCATTGTGACAATGGGTCATTGTGATGTCATAATGGGTCCTTTTGACAATGGTTCATTCTGATGTCATAATGGGCCATTGTGACAATTTGTCATTCTGATGTCATAATGGGCCATTGGGAGAATGGGTCATTGTGATCTCATAATGGGCCATTGTGACAATGGGTCATTGTGATGTCATAATGGGCCATTGTGACAATGGGTCATTATGGTGTCATAATGGATCATTGTGATGTCATAATGGGCCATTTTGACAATGGGTCATTGTGATGTCATAATGGGCCATTGTGACAATGGGTCATTGTGATGTCATAATGGGCCATTGTGAGAATGGGCCATTGTGATGTCATAATGGGCCATTGTGACAATGGGTCATTGTGATGTCAAAATGGGCCATTGTGACAATGGGTCTATGTGATGTCATAATGGGCCATTGTGACAATGGGTCATTGTGATGTCATAATGGGCCATTGTGAAAATGGGTCATTGTGATGTCATAATGGGCCATTGTGATGTCATAATGGACCATTGTGACAATGGGTCATTGTGATGTCATAATGGACCATTGTGACAATGGGTCATTGTGATGTCATAATGGGCCATTGTGACAATGGGTCATTGTGATGTCATAATGGGTCATTGTGATGTCAAAATGGGCCATTGTGACAATGGGTCATTGTGATGTCATAATGGGCTATTGTGACAATGGTTCATTATGATGTCATAATGGGTCATTGTGATGTCATAATGGGCTATTGTGACAATTGGTCATTGTGATGTCATAATGGGACCATTGTGATGTCATAATGGGCCATTGTGACAATGGGTCATTGTGATGTCATAATGGGTCATTGTGATGTCATAATGGACCATTGTGACAATGGGTCATTGTGATGTCATAATGGGCCATTGTGACAATTGGTCATTGTGATGTCATAATGGGCCATTGTGACAATGGGTCATTGTGATGTCATAATGGGCCATTGTGATGTCATAATGGACCATTGTGACAATGGGTCATTGTGATGTCATAATGGACCATTGTGACAATGGGTCATTGTGATGTCATAATGGGCCATTGTGATGTCATAATGGGCCATTGTGACAATGGGCCATTGTGATGTCATAATGGACCATTGTGACAATGGGTCATTGTGATGTCATAATGGGCCATTGTGACAATGGGTCATTGTGATGTCATAATGGGCCATTGTGATGTCATAATGGACCATTGTGACAATGGGTCATTGTGATGTCATAATGGACCATTGTGACAATGGGTCATTGTGATGTCATAATGGGCCATTGTGATGTCATAATGGGCCATTGTGACAATGGGCCATTGTGATGTCATAATGGGCCATTGTGACAATGGGTCATTGTGATGTCATAATGGTCCATTGTGATGTCATAATGGGCCATTGTGACAATGGGTCATTGTGATGTCATAATGGATCATTGAGATGACATAATGGGCTATTGTGACAATTGGTCATTGTGATGTCATAATGGGACCATTGTGATGTCATAATGGGCCATTGTGACAATGGGTCATTGTGATGTCATAATGGGTCATTGTGATTTCATAATGGGCCATTGTGACAATGGGTCATTATGATGTCATAATGAGTCATTGTGATGTCATAATGGGCCATTGTGATGTCATAATGGGTCATTGTGATGTCATAATGGGTCATTGTGATGTCATAATGGGCAATTGTGACAATGGGTCATTGTGATGTCATAATGGGCCATTGTGACAATGGGTCATTGTGATGTCATAATGGGTCATTGTGACAATGGGTCATTGTGATGTCATAATGGGTCATTGTGATGTCATAATGGGCCATTGTGACAATGGGCCATTGTGATGTCATAATGGGCCATTGTGACAATGGGTCATTGTGATGTCATAATGGGTCATTGTGATGTCATAATGGGCCATTGTGACAATGGGTCATTGTGATGTCATAATGGATCATTGTGATGTCATAATGGGCCATTTTGACAATGGGTCATTGTGATGTCATAATGGGCTATTGTGACAATGGGTCATTGTGATGTCATAATGGGACCATTGTGATGTCATAATGGGCCATTGTGACAATGGGTCATTGTGATGTCATAATGGGTCATTGTGATGTCATAATGGGCCATTGTGACAATGGGTCATTGTGATGTCATAATGGGTCATTGTGATGTCAAAATGGGCCATTGTGACAATGGGTCATTGTGATGTCATAATGGGCTATTGTGACAATGGTTCATTATGATGTCATAATGGGTCATTGTGATGTCATAATGGGCTATTGTGACAATTGGTCATTGTGATGTCATAATGGGACCATTGTGATGTCTTAATGGGCCATTGTGACAATGGGTCATTGTGATGTCATAATGGGTCATTGTGATGTCATAATGGGCCATTGTGACAATGGGTCATTATGATGTCATAATGGGTCATTCTGATGTCATAATGGGCCATTGTGATGTCATAATGGGACCATTGTGATGTCATAATGGGCCATTGTGACAATGGGTCATTGTGATGTCATAATGGGCCATTGTGATGTCATAATGGGCCATTGTGACAATGGGTCATTGTGATGTCATAATGGGCCATTGTGACAATGGGTCATTGTGATGTCATAATGGGTCCTTTTGACAATGGTTCATTCTGATGTCATAATGGGCCATTGTGACAATTTGTCATTCTGATGTCATAATGGGCCATTGGGAGAATGGGTCATTGTGATCTCATAATGGGCCATTGTGACAATGGGTCATTGTGATGTCATAATGGGCCATTGTGACAATGGGTCATTATGGTGTCATAATGGATCATTGTGATGTCATAATGGGCCATTTTGACAATGGGTCATTGTGATGTCATAATGGGCCATTGTGACAATGGGTCATTGTGATGTCATAATGGGCCATTGTGAGAATGGGCCATTGTGATGTCATAATGGGCCATTGTGACAATGGGTCATTGTGATGTCAAAATGGGCCATTGTGACAATGGGTCAATGTGATGTCATAATGGGCCATTGTGACAATGGGTCATTGTGATGTCATAATGGGCCATTGTGAAAATGGGTCATTGTGATGTCATAATGGGCCATTGTGATGTCATAATGGACCATTGTGACAATGGGTCATTGTGATGTCATAATGGACCATTGTGACAATGGGTCATTGTGATGTCATAATGGGCCATTGTGACAATGGGTCATTGTGATGTCATAATGGGTCATTGTGATGTCAAAATGGGCCATTGTGACAATGGGTCATTGTGATGTCATAATGGGCTATTGTGACAATGGTTCATTATGATGTCATAATGGGTCATTGTGATGTCATAATGGGCTATTGTGACAATTGGTCATTGTGATGTCATAATGGGACCATTGTGATGTCATAATGGGCCATTGTGACAATGGGTCATTGTGATGTCATAATGGGTCATTGTGATGTCATAATGGACCATTGTGACAATGGGTCATTGTGATGTCATAATGGGCCATTGTGACAATTGGTCATTGTGATGTCATAATGGGCCATTGTGACAATGGGTCATTGTGATGTCATAATGGGCCATTGTGATGTCATAATGGACCATTGTGACAATGGGTCATTGTGATGTCATAATGGACCATTGTGACAATGGGTCATTGTGATGTCATAATGGGCCATTGTGATGTCATAATGGGCCATTGTGACAATGGGCCATTGTGATGTCATAATGGACCATTGTGACAATGGGTCATTGTGATGTCATAATGGGCCATTGTGACAATGGGTCATTGTGATGTCATAATGGGCCATTGTGATGTCATAATGGACCATTGTGACAATGGGTCATTGTGATGTCATAATGGACCATTGTGACAATGGGTCATTGTGATGTCATAATGGGCCATTGTGATGTCATAATGGGCCATTGTGACAATGGGCCATTGTGATGTCATAATGGGCCATTGTGACAATGGGTCATTGTGATGTCATAATGGGCCATTGTGATGTCATAATGGGCCATTGTGACAATGGGTCATTGTGATGTCATAATGGGCCATTGTGACAATGGGTCATTGTGATGTCATAATGGACCATTGTGACAATGGGTCATTGTGATGTCATAATGGGTCATTGTGATGTCATAGTGGGTCATTGTGATGTCATAATGGGCTATTGTGACAATGGGTCATTGTGATGTCATAATGGGCCATTGTGACAATCGGTCATTGTGATGTCATAATGGGCCATTGTGACAATGGGTCATTGTGATGTCATAATGGGTCATTGTGATGTCATAATGGGCCATTGTGACAATGGGTCATTCTGATGTCATAATGGGTCATTCTGATGTCATAATGGGCCATTGTGATTTCATAATGGGTCATTGTGATGTCATAATGGGTCATTGTGATGTCATAATGGGCTATTGTGACAATGGGTCATTGTGATGTCATAATGGGCCATTGTGGCAATCGGCCATTGTGATGTCATAATGGGCCATTGTGACAATTGGTCATTATGATGTCATAATGGGCCATTGTGATGTCATAATGGGCCATTGTGACAATGGGTCATTGTGATGTCATAATGGGCCATTGTGACAATGGGTCATTGTGATGTCATAATGGGCCATTGTGACAATGGGTCATTGTGATGTCAAAATGGGCCATTGTGACAATGGGTCAATGTGATGTCATAATGGGCTATTGTGACAATGGGTCATTGTGATGTCATAATGGGCCATTGTGACAATGGGTCATTGTGATGTCATAATGGGTCATTGTGATGTCATAATGGGCTATTGTGACAATGGGTCATTGTGATGTCATAATGGGACCATTGTGATGTCATAATGGGCCATTGTGACAATGGGTCATTGTGATGTCATAATGGGTCATTGTGATGTCATAATGGGCCATTGTGACAATGGGTCATTGTGATGTCATAATGGGTCATTGTGATGTCAAAATGGGCCATTGTGACAATGGGTCATTGTGATGTCATAATGGGCTATTGTGACAATGGTTCATTATGATGTCATAATGGGTCATTGTGATGTCATAATGGGCTATTGTGACAATTGGTCATTGTGATGTCATAATGGGACCATTGTGATGTCATAATGGGCCATTGTGACAATGGGTCATTGTGATGTCATAATGGGTCATTGTGATGTCATAATGGACCATTGTGACAATGGGTCATTGTGATGTCATAATGGGCCATTGTGACAATGGGTCATTGTGATGTCATAATGGGCCATTGTGATGTCATAATGGACCATTGTGACAATGGGTCATTGTGATGTCATAATGGACCATTGTGACAATGGGTCATTGTGATGTCATAATGGGCCATTGTGATGTCATAATGGGCCATTGTGACAATGGGCCATTGTGATGTCATAATGGGCCATTGTGACAATGGGTCATTGTGATGTCATAATGGGCCATTGTGATGTCATAATGGGCCATTGTGACAATGGGTCATTGTGATGTCATAATGGGCCATTGTGACAATGGGTCATTGTGATGTCATAATGGGCCATTGTGATGTCATAATGGGCCATTGTGACAAAGGGTCATTGTGATGTCATAATGGGCCATTGTGACAATTGGTCATTATGATGTCATAATGTGCCATTGTGATGTCATAATGGGCCATTGTGACAATGGGTCATTGTGATGTCATAATGGGCCATTGTGACAATTGGTCATTGTGATGTCATAATGGGTCATTGTGATGTCATAATGGGCTATTGTGACAATTGGTCATTGTGATGTCATAATGGGCCATTGTGACAATTGGTCATTATGATGTCATAATGGGTCATTGTGATGTCATAATGGACCATTGTGACAATGGGTCATTGTGATGTCATAATGGGCCATTGTGATGTCATAATGGGCCATTGTGACAATGGGTCATTGTGATGTCATAATGGGCCATTGTGACAATGGGTCATTGTGATGTCATAATGGGCTATTGTGACAATGGGTCATTGTGATGTCATAATGGGACCATTGTGATGTCATAATGGGCCATTGTGACAATGGGTCATTGTGATGTCATAATGGGTCATTGTGATGTCATAATGGGCCATTGTGACAATGGGTCATTGTGATGTCATAATGGGCCATTGTGATGTCATAATGGGCCATTGTGACAATGGGCCATTGTGATGTCATAATGGGCCATTGTGACAATGGGTCATTGTGATGTCATATTGGGCCATTGTGATGTCATAATGGGCCATTGTGACAATGGGTCATTGTGATGTCATAATGGGCCATTGTGACAATGGGTCATTGTGATGTCATAATGGACCATTGTGACAATGGGTCATTGTGATGTCATAATGGGTCATTGTGATGTCATAGTGGGTCATTGTGATGTCATAATGGGCTATTGTGACAATGGGTCATTGTGATGTCATAATGGGCCATTGTGACAATCGGTCATTGTGATGTCATAATGGGCCATTGTGACAATGGGTCATTGTGATGTCATAATGGGTCATTGTGATGTCATAATGGGCCATTGTGACAATGGGTCATTCTGATGTCATAATGGGTCATTCTGATGTCATAATGGGCCATTGTGATGTCATAATGGGTCATTGTGATGTCATAATGGGTCATTGTGATGTCATAATGGGCTATTGTGACAATGGGTCATTGTGATGTCATAATGGGCCATTGTGACAATCGGCCATTGTGATGTCATAATGGGCCATTGTGACAATTGGTCATTGTGATGTCATAATGGGCCATTGTGACAATGGGTCATTGTGATGTCATAATGGGCCATTGTGATGTCATAATGGACCATTGTGACAATGGGTCATTGTGATGTCATAATGGACCATTGTGACAATGGGTCATTGTGATGTCATAATGGGCCATTGTGATGTCATAATGGGTCATTGTGATGTCATAATGGGTCATTGTGATGTCATAGTGGGTCATTGTGATGTCATAATGGGCTATTGTGACAATGGGTCATTGTGATGTCATAATGGGCCATTGTGACAATGGGTCATTGTGATGTCATAATGGGCCATTGTGACAATGGGTCATTGTGATGTCAAAATGGGCCATTGTGACAATGGGTCAATGTGATGTCATAATGGGCTATTGTGACAATGGGTCATTGTGATGTCATAATGGGCCATTGTGACAATGGGTCATTGTGATGTCATAATGGGCCATTGTGAGAATGGGCCATTGTGATGTCATAATGGGCCATTGTGACAATGGGTCATTGTGATGTCAAAATGGGCCATTGTGACAATGGGTCAATGTGATGTCATAATGGGCCATTGTGACAATGGGTCATTGTGATGTCATAATGGGCCATTGTGAAAATGGGTCATTGTGATGTCATAATGGGCCATTGTGATGTCATAATGGACCATTGTGACAATGGGTCATTGTGATGTCATAATGGACCATTGTGACAATGGGTCATTGTGATGTCATAATGGGCCATTGTGACAATGGGTCATTGTGATGTCATAATGGGTCATTGTGATGTCAAAATGGGCCATTGTGACAATGGGTCATTGTGATGTCATAATGGGCTATTGTGACAATGGTTCATTATGATGTCATAATGGGTCATTGTGATGTCATAATGGGCTATTGTGACAATTGGTCATTGTGATGTCATAATGGGACCATTGTGATGTCATAATGGGCCATTGTGACAATGGGTCATTGTGATGTCATAATGGGTCATTGTGATGTCCTAATGGACCATTGTGACAATGGGTCATTGTGATGTCATAATGGGCCATTGTGACAATTGGTCATTGTGATGTCATAATGGGCCATTGTGACAATGGGTCATTGTGATGTCATAATGGGCCATTGTGATGTCATAATGGACCATTGTGACAATGGGTCATTGTGATGTCATAATGGACCATTGTGACAATGGGTCATTGTGATGTCATAATGGGCCATTGTGATGTCATAATGGGCCATTGTGACAATGGGCCATTGTGATGTCATAATGGACCATTGTGACAATGGGTCATTGTGATGTCATAATGGGCCATTGTGACAATGGGTCATTGTGATGTCATAATGGGCCATTGTGATGTCATAATGGACCATTGTGACAATGGGTCATTGTGATGTCATAATGGACCATTGTGACAATGGGTCATTGTGATGTCATAATGGGCCATTGTGATGTCATAATGGGCCATTGTGACAATGGGCCATTGTGATGTCATAATGGGCCATTGTGACAATGGGTCATTGTGATGTCATAATGGGCCATTGTGATGTCATAATGGGCCATTGTGACAATGGGTCATTGTGATGTCATAATGGGCCATTGTGACAATGGGTCATTGTGATGTCATAATGGACCATTGTGACAATGGGTCATTGTGATGTCATAATGGGTCATTGTGATGTCATAGTGGGTCATTGTGATGTCATAATGGGCTATTGTGACAATGGGTCATTGTGATGTCATAATGGGCCATTGTGACAATGGGTCATTGTGATGTCATAATGGGCCATTGTGACAATGGGTCATTGTGATGTCATAATGGGTCATTGTGATGTCATAATGGGCCATTGTGACAATGGGTCATTCTGATGTCATAATGGGTCATTCTGATGTCATAATGGGCCATTGTGATTTCATAATGGGTCATTGTGATGTCATAATGGGTCATTGTGATGTCATAATGGGCTATTGTGACAATGGGTCATTGTGATGTCATAATGGGCCATTGTGGCAATCGGCCATTGTGATGTCATAATGGGCCATTGTGACAATTGGTCATTATGATGTCATAATGGGCCATTGTGATGTCATAATGGGCCATTGTGACAATGGGTCATTGTGATGTCATAATGGGCCATTGTGACAATGGGTCATTGTGATGTCATAATGGGCCATTGTGACAATGGGTCATTGTGATGTCAAAATGGGCCATTGTGACAATGGGTCAATGTGATGTCATAATGGGCTATTGTGACAATGGGTCATTGTGATGTCATAATGGGCCATTGTGACAATGGGTCATTGTGATGTCATAATGGGTCATTGTGATGTCATAATGGGCTATTGTGACAATGGGTCATTGTGATGTTATAATGGGACCATTGTGATGTCATAATGGGCCATTGTGACAATGGGTCATTGTGATGTCATAATGGGTCATTGTGATGTCATAATGGGCCATTGTGACAATGGGTCATTGTGATGTCATAATGGGTCATTGTGATGTCAAAATGGGCCATTGTGACAATGGGTCATTGTGATGTCATAATGGGCTATTGTGACAATGGTTCATTATGATGTCATAATGGGTCATTGTGATGTCATAATGGGCTATTGTGACAATTGGTCATTGTGATGTCATAATGGGACCATTGTGATGTCATAATGGGCCATTGTGACAATGGGTCATTGTGATGTCATAATGGGTCATTGTGATGTCATAATGGACCATTGTGACAATGGGTCATTGTGATGTCATAATGGGCCATTGTGACAATGGGTCATTGTGATGTCATAATGGGCCATTGTGATGTCATAATGGACCATTGTGACAATGGGTCATTGTGATGTCATAATGGACCATTGTGACAATGGGTCATTGTGATGTCATAATGGGCCATTGTGATGTCATAATGGGCCATTGTGACAATGGGCCATTGTGATGTCATAATGGGCCATTGTGACAATGGGTCATTGTGATGTCATAATGGGCCATTGTGATGTCATAATGGGCCATTGTGACAATGGGTCATTGTGATGTCATAATGGGCCATTGTGACAATGGGTCATTGTGATGTCATAATGGGCCATTGTGATGTCATAATGGGCCATTGTGACAATGGGTCATTGTGATGTCATAATGGGCCATTGTGACAATTGGTCATTATGATGTCATAATGTGCCATTGTGATGTCATAATGGGCCATTGTGACAATGGGTCATTGTGATGTCATAATGGGCCATTGTGACAATTGGTCATTGTGATGTCATAATGGGTCATTGTGATGTCATAATGGGCTATTGTGACAATTGGTCATTGTGATGTCATAATGGGCCATTGTGACAATTGGTCATTATGATGTCATAATGGGTCATTGTGATGTCATAATGGACCATTGTGACAATGGGTCATTGTGATGTCATAATGGGCCATTGTGATGTCATAATGGGCCATTGTGACAATGGGTCATTGTGATGTCATAATGGGCCATTGTGACAATGGGTCATTGTGATGTCATAATGGGCTATTGTGACAATGGGTCATTGTGATGTCATAATGGGACCATTGTGATGTCATAATGGGCCATTGTGACAATGGGTCATTGTGATGTCATAATGGGTCATTGTGATGTCATAATGGGCCATTGTGACAATGGGTCATTGTGATGTCATAATGGGCCATTGTGATGTCATAATGGGCCATTGTGACAATGGGCCATTGTGATGTCATAATGGGCCATTGTGACAATGGGTCATTGTGATGTCATATTGGGCCATTGTGATGTCATAATGGGCCATTGTGACAATGGGTCATTGTGATGTCATAATGGGCCATTGTGACAATGGGTCATTGTGATGTCATAATGGACCATTGTGACAATGGGTCATTGTGATGTCATAATGGGTCATTGTGATGTCATAGTGGGTCATTGTGATGTCATAATGGGCTATTGTGACAATGGGTCATTGTGATGTCATAATGGGCCATTGTGACAATCGGTCATTGTGATGTCATAATGGGCCATTGTGACAATGGGTCATTGTGATGTCATAATGGGTCATTGTGATGTCATAATGGGCCATTGTGACAATGGGTCATTCTGATGTCATAATGGGTCATTCTGATGTCATAATGGGCCATTGTGATGTCATAATGGGTCATTGTGATGTCATAATGGGTCATTGTGATGTCATAATGGGCTATTGTGACAATGGGTCATTGTGATGTCATAATGGGCCATTGTGACAATCGGCCATTGTGATGTCATAATGGGCCATTGTGACAATTGGTCATTGTGATGTCATAATGGGCCATTGTGACAATGGGTCATTGTGATGTCATAATGGGCCATTGTGATGTCATAATGGACCATTGTGACAATGGGTCATTGTGATGTCATAATGGACCATTGTGACAATGGGTCATTGTGATGTCATAATGGGCCATTGTGATGTCATAATGGGTCATTGTGATGTCATAATGGGTCATTGTGATGTCATAGTGGGTCATTGTGATGTCATAATGGGCTATTGTGACAATGGGTCATTGTGATGTCATAATGGGCCATTGTGACAATGGGTCATTGTGATGTCATAATGGGCCATTGTGACAATGGGTCATTGTGATGTCAAAATGGGCCATTGTGACAATGGGTCAATGTGATGTCATAATGGGCTATTGTGACAATGGGTCATTGTGATGTCATAATGGGCCATTGTGACAATGGGTCATTGTGATGTCATAATGGGTCATTGTAATGTCATAATGGGCTATTGTGACAATGGGTCATTCTGATGTCATAATGGGCCATTGTGATGTCATAATGGGTCATTGTGATGTCATAATGGGTCATTGTGATGTCATAATGGGCTATTGTGACAATGGGTCATTGTGATGTCATAATGGGCCATTGTGACAATCGGCCATTGTGATGTCATAATGGGCCATTGTGACAATTGGTCATTATGATGTCATAATGGGTCATTGTGATGTCATAATGGGCCATTGTGACAATGGGTCATTGTGATGTCATAATGGGCCATTGTGACAATGGGTCAATGTGATGTCATAATGAGCCATTGTGACAATGGGTCAATGTGATGTCATAATGGGCCATTGTGACAATGGGTCATTGTGATGTCATAATGGGCCATTGTGATGTCATAATGGGCCATTGTGACAATGGGTCATTGTGATGTCATAATGGGCCATTGTGACAATGGGTCATTGTGATGTCATAATGGGCCATTGTGATGTCATAATGGGTCATTGTGATGTCATAATGGGTCATTGTGACAATGGGTCATTGTGATGTCATAATGGGTCATTGTGACAATGGGTCATTGTAATGTCATAATGGGCCATTGTGATGTCATAATGGGTCATTGTGATGTCATAATGGGTCACTGTGATGTCATAGTGGGTCATTGTGATGTCATAATGGGCTATTGTGACAATGGGTCATTGTGATGTCATAATGGGCCATTGTGACAATGGGTCATTGTGATGTCATAATGGGCCATTGTGACAATGGGTCATTGTGATGTCAAAATGGGCCATTGTGACAATGGGTCAATGTGATGTCATAATGGGCTATTGTGACAATGGGTCATTGTGATGTCATAATGGGCCATTGTGACAATGGGTCATTGTGATGTCATAATGGGTCATTGTAATGTCATAATGGGCTATTGTGACAATGGGTCATTGTGATGTCATAATGGGACCATTGTGATGTCATAATGGGCCATTGTGACAATGGGTCATTGTGATGTCATAATGGGTCATTGTGATGTCATAATGGGCCATTGTGACAATGGGTCATTGTGATGTCATAATGGGTCATTGTAATGTCATAATGGGCCATTGTGATGTCATAATGGGTCATTGTGATGTCATAATGGGTCATTGTGATGTCATAGTGGGTCATTGTGATGTCATAATGGGCTATTGTGACAATGGGTCATTGTGATGTCATAATGGGCCATTGTGACAATGGGTCATTGTGATGTCATAATGGGCCATTGTGACAATGGGTCATTGTGATGTCAAAATGGGCCATTGTGACAATGGGTCAATGTGATGTCATAATGGGCTATTGTGACAATGGGTCATTGTGATGTCATAATGGGCCATTGTGACAATGGGTCATTGTGATGTCATAATGGGTCATTGTAATGTCATAATGGGCTATTGTGACAATGGGTCATTGTGATGTCATAATGGGACCATTGTGATGTCATAATGGGCCATTGTGACAATGGGTCATTGTGATGTCATAATGGGTCATTGTGATGTCATAATGGGCCATTGTGACAATGGGTCATTGTGATGTCATAATGGGTCATTGTGATGTCAAAATGGGCCATTGTGACAATGGGTCATTGTGATGTCATAATGGGCTATTGTGACAATGGTTCATTATGATGTCATAATGGGTCATTGTGATGTCATAATGGGCTATTGTGACAATTGGTCATTGTGATGTCATAATGGGACCATTGTGATGTCATAATGGGCCATTGTGACAATGGGTCATTGTGATGTCATAATGGGTCATTGTGATGTCATAATGGACCATTGTGACAATGGGTCATTGTGATGTTATAATGGGCCATTGTGACAATGGGTCATTGTGATGTCATAATGGGCCATTGTGATGTCATAATGGACCATTGTGACAATGGGTCATTGTGATGTCATAATGGACCATTGTGACAATGGGTCATTGTGATGTCATAATGGGCCATTGTGACAATTGGTCATTATGATGTCATAATGTGCCATTGTGATGTCATAATGGGCCATTGTGACAATGGGTCATTGTGATGTCATAATGGGCCATTGTGACAATTGGTCATTGTGATGTCATAATGGGCCATTGTGACAATGGGTCATTGTGATGTCATAATGGGCCATTGTGACAATGGGTCAATGTGATGTCATAATGGGCCATTGTGATGTCATAATGGGCCATTGTGACAATGGGTCATTGTGATGTCATAATGGGCTATTGTGACAATGGGTCATTGTGATGTCATAATGGGCCATTGTGATGTCATAATGGGTCATTGTGACAATGGGTCATTGTGATGTCATAATGGGTCATTGTGACAATGGGTCATTGTAATGTCATAATGGGCCATTGTGATGTCATAATGGGTCATTGTGATGTCATAATGGGTCATTGTGATGTCATAGTGGGTCATTGTGATGTCATAATGGGCTATTGTGACAATGGGTCATTGTGATGTCATAATGGGCCATTGTGACAATGGGTCATTGTGATGTCATAATGGGCCATTGTGACAATGGGTCATTGTGATGTCAAAATGGGCCATTGTGACAATGGGTCAATGTGATGTCATAATGGGCTATTGTGACAATGGGTCATTGTGATGTCATAATGGGCCATTGTGACAATGGGTCATTGTGATGTCATAATGGGTCATTGTGATGTCATAATGGGCTATTGTGACAATGGGTCATTGTGATGTCATAATGGGACCATTGTGATGTCATAATGGGCCATTGTGACAATGGGTCATTGTGATGTCATAATGGGTCATTGTGATGTCATAATGGGCCATTGTGACAATGGGTCATTGTGATGTCATAATGGGCCATTGTGATGTCATAATGGGCCATTGTGACAATGGGCCATTGTGATGTCATAATGGGCCATTGTGACAATGGGTCATTGTGATGTCATAATGGGCCATTGTGATGTCATAATGGGCCATTGTGACAATGGGTCATTGTGATGTCATAATGGGCCATTGTGACAATGGGTCATTGTGATGTCATAATGGACCATTGTGACAATGGGTCATTGTGATGTCATAATGGGTCATTGTGATGTCATAGTGGGTCATTGTGATGTCATAATGGGCTATTGTGACAATGGGTCATTGTGATGTCATAATGGGCCATTGTGACAATCGGTCATTGTGATGTCATAATGGGCCATTGTGACAATCGGTCATTGTGATGTCATAATGGGTCATTGTGATGTCATAATGGGCCATTGTGACAATGGGTCATTGTGATGTCATAATGGGTCATTCTGATGTCATAATGGGCCATTGTGATGTCATACTGGGTCATTGTGATGTCATAATGGGTCATTGTGATGTCATAATGGGCTATTGTGACAATGGGTCATTGTGATGTCATAATGGGCCATTGTGACAATCGGCCATTGTGATGTCATAATGGGCCATTGTGACAATTGGTCATTATGATGTCATAATGGGCCATTGTGATGTCATAATGGGCCATTGTGACAATGGGTCATTGTGATGTCATAATGGGCCATTGTGACAATGGGTCAATGTGATGTCATAATGAGCCATTGTGACAATGGGTCATTGTGATGTCATAATGGGCCATTGTGACAATGGGTCATAGTGATGTCATAATGGGCCATTGTGATGTCATAATGGGCCATTGTGACAATGGGTCATTGTGATGTCATAATGGGCCATTGTGACAATGGGTCATTGTGATGTCATAATGGGCCATTGTGATGTCATAATGGGTCATTGTGACAATGGGTCATTGTGATGTCATAATGGGTCATTGTGACAATGGGTCATTGTAATGTCATAATGGGCCATTGTGATGTCATAATGGGTCATTGTGATGTCATAATGGGTCATTGTGATGTCATAGTGGGTCATTGTGATGTCATAATGGGCTATTGTGACAATGGGTCATTGTGATGTCATAATGGGCCATTGTGACAATGGGTCATTGTGATGTCATAATGGGCCATTGTGACAATGGGTCATTGTGATGTCAAAATGGGCCATTGTGACAATGGGTCAATGTGATGTCATAATGGGCTATTGTGACAATGGGTCATTGTGATGTCATAATGGGCCATTGTGACAATGGGTCATTGTGATGTCATAATGGGTCATTGTGATGTCATAATGGGCTATTGTGACAATGGGTCATTGTGATGTCATAATGGGACCATTGTGATGTCATAATGGGCCATTGTGACAATGGGTCATTGTGATGTCATAATGGGTCATTGTGATGTCATAATGGGCCATTGTGACAATGGGTCATTGTGATGTCATAATGGGTCATTGTGATGTCAAAATGGGCCATTGTGACAATGGGTCATTGTGATGTCATAATGGGCTATTGTGACAATGGTTCATTATGATGTCATAATGGGTCATTGTGATGTCATAATGGGCTATTGTGACAATTGGTCATTGTGATGTCATAATGGGACCATTGTGATGTCATAATGGGCCATTGTGACAATGGGTCATTGTGATGTCATAATGGGTCATTGTGATGTCATAATGGACCATTGTGACAATGGGTCATTGTGATGTCATAATGGGCCATTGTGACAATGGGTCATTGTGATGTCATAATGGGCCATTGTGATGTCATAATGGACCATTGTGACAATGGGTCATTGTGATGTCATAATGGACCATTGTGACAATGGGTCATTGTGATGTCATAATGGGCCATTGTGACAATTGGTCATTATGATGTCATAATGTGCCATTGTGATGTCATAATGGGCCATTTTGACAATGGGTCATTGTGATGTCATAATGGGCCATTGTGACAATTGGTCATTGTGATGTCATAATGGGCCATTGTGACAATGGGTCATTGTGATGTCATAATGGGCCATTGTGACAATGGGTCAATGTGATGTCATAATGAGCCATTGTGACAATGGGTCATTGTGATGTCATAATGGGCCATTGTGACAATTGGTCATTATGATGTCATAATGGGTCATTGTGATGTCATAATGGACCATTGTGACAATGGGTCATTGTGATGTCATAATGGGCCATTGTGATGTCATAATGGGCCATTGTGACAATGGGTCATTGTGATGTCATAATGGGCCATTGTGACAATGGGTCATTGTGATGTCATAATGGGCTATTGTGACAATGGGTCATTGTGATGTCATAATGGGACCATTGTGATGTCATAATGGGCCATTGTGACAATGGGTCATTGTGATGTCATAATGGGTCATTGTGATGTCATAATGGGCCATTGTGACAATGGGTCATTGTGATGTCATAATGGGTCATTGTGATGTCATAATGGGCCATTGTGACAATGGGTCATTGTGATGTCATAATGGACCATTGTGACAATGGGTCATTGTGATGTCATAATGGGCCATTGTGACAATTGGTCATTATGATGTCATAATGTGCCATTGTGATGTCATAATGGGCCATTGTGACAATGGGTCATTGTGATGTCATAATGGGCCATTGTGACAATTGGTCATTGTGATGTCATAATGGGCCATTGTGACAATGGGTCATTGTGATGTCATAATGGGCCATTGTGACAATGGGTCAATGTGATGTCATAATGGGCCATTGTGATGTCATAATGGGCCATTGTGACAATGGGTCATTGTGATGTCATAATGGGCCATTGTGACAATGGGTCATTGTGATGTCATAATGGGCCATTGTGATGTCATAATGGGTCATTGTGACAATGGGTCATTGTGATGTCATAATGGGTCATTGTGACAATGGGTCATTGTAATGTCATAATGGGCCATTGTGATGTCATAATGGGTCATTGTGATGTCATAATGGGTCATTGTGATGTCATAGTGGGTCATTGTGATGTCATAATGGGCTATTGTGACAATGGGTCATTGTGATGTCATAATGGGCCATTGTGACAATGGGTCATTGTGATGTCATAATGGGCCATTGTGACAATGGGTCATTGTGATGTCAAAATGGGCCATTGTGACAATGGGTCAATGTGATGTCATAATGGGCTATTGTGACAATGGGTCATTGTGATGTCATAATGGGCCATTGTGACAATGGGTCATTGTGATGTCATAATGGGTCATTGTGATGTCATAATGGGCTATTGTGACAATGGGTCATTGTGATGTCATAATGGGACCATTGTGATGTCATAATGGGCCATTGTGACAATGGGTCATTGTGATGTCATAATGGGTCATTGTGATGTCATAATGGGCCATTGTGACAATGGGTCATTGTGATGTCATAATGGGCCATTGTGATGTCATAATGGGCCATTGTGACAATGGGCCATTGTGATGTCATAATGGGCCATTGTGACAATGGGTCATTGTGATGTCATAATGGGCCATTGTGATGTCATAATGGGCCATTGTGACAATGGGTCATTGTGATGTCATAATGGGCCATTGTGACAATGGGTCATTGTGATGTCATAATGGACCATTGTGACAATGGGTCATTGTGATGTCATAATGGGTCATTGTGATGTCATAGTGGGTCATTGTGATGTCATAATGGGCTATTGTGACAATGGGTCATTGTGATGTCATAATGGGCCATTGTGACAATCGGTCATTGTGATGTCATAATGGGCCATTGTGACAATCGGTCATTGTGATGTCATAATGGGTCATTGTGATGTCATAATGGGCCATTGTGACAATGGGTCATTGTGATGTCATAATGGGTCATTCTGATGTCATAATGGGCCATTGTGATGTCATACTGGGTCATTGTGATGTCATAATGGGTCATTGTGATGTCATAATGGGCTATTGTGACAATGGGTCATTGTGATGTCATAATGGGCCATTGTGACAATCGGCCATTGTGATGTCATAATGGGCCATTGTGACAATTGGTCATTATGATGTCATAATGGGCCATTGTGATGTCATAATGGGCCATTGTGACAATGGGTCATTGTGATGTCATAATGGGCCATTGTGACAATGGGTCAATGTGATGTCATAATGAGCCATTGTGACAATGGGTCATTGTGATGTCATAATGGGCCATTGTGACAATGGGTCATAGTGATGTCATAATGGGCCATTGTGATGTCATAATGGGCCATTGTGACAATGGGTCATTGTGATGTCATAATGGGCCATTGTGACAATGGGTCATTGTGATGTCATAATGGGCCATTGTGATGTCATAATGGGTCATTGTGACAATGGGTCATTGTGATGTCATAATGGGTCATTGTGACAATGGGTCATTGTAATGTCATAATGGGCCATTGTGATGTCATAATGGGTCATTGTGATGTCATAATGGGTCATTGTGATGTCATAGTGGGTCATTGTGATGTCATAATGGGCTATTGTGACAATGGGTCATTGTGATGTCATAATGGGCCATTGTGACAATGGGTCATTGTGATGTCATAATGGGCCATTGTGACAATGGGTCATTGTGATGTCAAAATGGGCCATTGTGACAATGGGTCAATGTGATGTCATAATGGGCTATTGTGACAATGGGTCATTGTGATGTCATAATGGGCCATTGTGACAATGGGTCATTGTGATGTCATAATGGGTCATTGTGATGTCATAATGGGCTATTGTGACAATGGGTCATTGTGATGTCATAATGGGACCATTGTGATGTCATAATGGGCCATTGTGACAATGGGTCATTGTGATGTCATAATGGGTCATTGTGATGTCATAATGGGCCATTGTGACAATGGGTCATTGTGATGTCATAATGGGTCATTGTGATGTCAAAATGGGCCATTGTGACAATGGGTCATTGTGATGTCATAATGGGCTATTGTGACAATGGTTCATTATGATGTCATAATGGGTCATTGTGATGTCATAATGGGCTATTGTGACAATTGGTCATTGTGATGTCATAATGGGACCATTGTGATGTCATAATGGGCCATTGTGACAATGGGTCATTGTGATGTCATAATGGGTCATTGTGATGTCATAATGGACCATTGTGACAATGGGTCATTGTGATGTCATAATGGGCCATTGTGACAATGGGTCATTGTGATGTCATAATGGGCCATTGTGATGTCATAATGGACCATTGTGACAATGGGTCATTGTGATGTCATAATGGACCATTGTGACAATGGGTCATTGTGATGTCATAATGGGCCATTGTGACAATTGGTCATTATGATGTCATAATGTGCCATTGTGATGTCATAATGGGCCATTTTGACAATAGGTCATTGTGATGTCATAATGGGCCATTGTGACAATTGGTCATTGTGATGTCATAATGGGCCATTGTGACAATGGGTCATTGTGATGTCATAATGGGCCATTGTGACAATGGGTCAATGTGATGTCATAATGAGCCATTGTGACAATTTGTCATTGTGATGTCATAATGGGCCATTGTGACAATTGGTCATTATGATGTCATAATGGGTCATTGTGATGTCATAATGGACCATTGTGACAATGGGTCATTGTGATGTCATAATGGGCCATTGTGATGTCATAATGGGCCATTGTGACAATGGGTCATTGTGATGTCATAATGGGCCATTGTGACAATGGGTCATTGTGATGTCATAATGGGCTATTGTGACAATGGGTCATTGTGATGTCATAATGGGACCATTGTGATGTCATAATGGGCCATTGTGACAATGGGTCATTGTGATGTCATAATGGGTCATTGTGATGTCATAATGGACCATTGTGACAATGGGTCATTGTGATGTCATAATGGGTCATTGTGATGTCATAATGGACCATTGTGACAATGGGTCATTGTGATGTCATAATGGACCATTGTGACAATGGGTCATTGTGATGTCATAATGGGCCATTGTGACAATTGGTCATTATGATGTCATAATGTGCCATTGTGATGTCATAATGGGCCATTGTGACAATGGGTCATTGTGATGTCATAATGGGCCATTGTGACAATTGGTCATTGTGATGTCATAATGGGCCATTGTGACAATGGGTCATTGTGATGTCATAATGGGCCATTGTGACAATGGGTCAATGTGATGTCATAATGGGCCATTGTGATGTCATAATGGGCCATTGTGACAATGGGTCATTGTGATGTCATAATGGGCCATTGTGACAATGGGTCATTGTGATGTCATAATGGGCCATTGTGATGTCATAATGGGTCATTGTGACAATGGGTCATTGTGATGTCATAATGGGTCATTGTGACAATGGGTCATTGTAATGTCATAATGGGCCATTGTGATGTCATAATGGGTCATTGTGATGTCATAATGGGTCATTGTGATGTCATAGTGGGTCATTGTGATGTCATAATGGGCTATTGTGACAATGGGTCATTGTGATGTCATAATGGGCCATTGTGACAATGGGTCATTGTGATGTCATAATGGGCCATTGTGACAATGGGTCATTGTGATGTCAAAATGGGCCATTGTGACAATGGGTCAATGTGATGTCATAATGGGCTATTGTGACAATGGGTCATTGTGATGTCATAATGGGCCATTGTGACAATGGGTCATTGTGATGTCATAATGGGTCATTGTGATGTCATAATGGGCTATTGTGACAATGGGTCATTGTGATGTCATAATGGGACCATTGTGATGTCATAATGGGCCATTGTGACAATGGGTCATTGTGATGTCATAATGGGTCATTGTGATGTCATAATGGGCCATTGTGACAATGGGTCATTGTGATGTCATAATGGGCCATTGTGATGTCATAATGGGCCATTGTGACAATGGGCCATTGTGATGTCATAATGGGCCATTGTGACAATGGGTCATTGTGATGTCATAATGGGCCATTGTGATGTCATAATGGGCCATTGTGACAATGGGTCATTGTGATGTCATAATGGGCCATTGTGACAATGGGTCATTGTGATGTCATAATGGACCATTGTGACAATGGGTCATTGTGATGTCATAATGGGTCATTGTGATGTCATAGTGGGTCATTGTGATGTCATAATGGGCTATTGTGACAATGGGTCATTGTGATGTCATAATGGGCCATTGTGATGTCATAATGGGTCATTGTGACAATGGGTCATTGTGATGTCATAATGGGTCATTGTGACAATGGGTCATTGTAATGTCATAATGGGCCATTGTGATGTCATAATGGGTCATTGTGATGTCATAATGGGTCATTGTGATGTCATAGTGGGTCATTGTGATGTCATAATGGGCTATTGTGACAATGGGTCATTGTGATGTCATAATGGGCCATTGTGACAATGGGTCATTGTGATGTCATAATGGGCCATTGTGACAATGGGTCATTGTGATGTCAAAATGGGCCATTGTGACAATGGGTCAATGTGATGTCATAATGGGCTATTGTGACAATGGGTCATTGTGATGTCATAATGGGCCATTGTGACAATGGGTCATTGTGATGTCATAATGGGTCATTGTGATGTCATAATGGGCTATTGTGACAATGGGTCATTGTGATGTCATAATGGGACCATTGTGATGTCATAATGGGCCATTGTGACAATGGGTCATTGTGATGTCATAATGGGTCATTGTGATGTCATAATGGGCCATTGTGACAATGGGTCATTGTGATGTCATAATGGGCCATTGTGATGTCATAATGGGCCATTGTGACAATGGGCCATTGTGATGTCATAATGGGCCATTGTGACAATGGGTCATTGTGATGTCATAATGGGCCATTGTGATGTCATAATGGGCCATTGTGACAATGGGTCATTGTGATGTCATAATGGGACCATTGTGATGTCATAATGGGCCATTGTGACAATGGGTCATTGTGATGTCATAATGGGTCATTGTGATGTCATAATGGGCCATTGTGACAATGGGTCATTGTGATGTCATAATGGGTCATTGTGATGTCAAAATGGGCCATTGTGACAATGGGTCATTGTGATGTCATAATGGGCTATTGTGACAATGGTTCATTATGATGTCATAATGGGTCATTGTGATGTCATAATGGGCTATTGTGACAATTGGTCATTGTGATGTCATAATGGGACCATTGTGATGTCATAATGGGCCATTGTGACAATGGGTCATTGTGATGTCATAATGGGTCATTGTGATGTCATAATGGACCATTGTGACAATGGGTCATTGTGATGTCATAATGGGCCATTGTGACAATGGGTCATTGTGATGTCATAATGGGCCATTGTGATGTCATAACGGACCATTGTGACAATGGGTCATTGTGATGTCATAATGGACCATTGTGACAATGGGTCATTGTGATGTCATAATGGGCCATTGTGACAATTGGTCATTATGATGTCATAATGTGCCATTGTGATGTCATAATGGGCCATTTTGACAATGGGTCATTGTGATGTCATAATGGGCCATTGTGACAATTGGTCATTGTGATGTCATAATGGGCCATTGTGACAATGGGTCATTGTGATGTCATAATGGGCCATTGTGACAATGGGTCAATGTGATGTCATAATGAGCCATTGTGACAATGGGTCATTGTGATGTCATAATGGGCCATTGTGACAATTGGTCATTAAGATGTCATAATGGGTCATTGTGATGTCATAATGGACCATTGTGACAATGGGTCATTGTGATGTCATAATGGGCCATTGTGATGTCATAATGGGCCATTGTGACAATGGGTCATTGTGATGTCATAATGGGCCATTGTGACAATGGGTCATTGTGATGTCATAATGGGCTATTGTGACAATGGGTCATTGTGATGTCATAATGGGACCATTGTGATGTCATAATGGGCCATTGTGACAATGGGTCATTGTGATGTCATAATGGGTCATTGTGATGTCATAATGGACCATTGTGACAATGGGTCATTGTGATGTCATAATGGGTCATTGTGATGTCATAATGGACCATTGTGACAATGGGTCATTGTGATGTCATAATGGACCATTGTGACAATGGGTCATTGTGATGTCATAATGGGCCATTGTGACAATTGGTCATTATGATGTCATAATGTGCCATTGTGATGTCATAATGGGCCATTGTGACAATGGGTCATTGTGATGTCATAATGGGCCATTGTGACAATTGGTCATTGTGATGTCATAATGGGCCATTGTGACAATGGGTCATTGTGATGTCATAATGGGCCATTGTGACAATGGGTCAATGTGATGTCATAATGGGCCATTGTGATGTCATAATGGGCCATTGTGACAATGGGTCATTGTGATGTCATAATGGGCCATTGTGACAATGGGTCATTGTGATGTCATAATGGGCCATTGTGATGTCATAATGGGTCATTGTGACAATGGGTCATTGTGATGTCATAATGGGTCATTGTGACAATGGGTCATTGTAATGTCATAATGGGCCATTGTGATGTCATAATGGGTCATTGTGATGTCATAATGGGTCATTGTGATGTCATAGTGGGTCATTGTGATGTCATAATGGGCTATTGTGACAATGGGTCATTGTGATGTCATAATGGGCCATTGTGACAATGGGTCATTGTGATGTCATAATGGGCCATTGTGACAATGGGTCATTGTGATGTCAAAATGGGCCATTGTGACAATGGGTCAATGTGATGTCATAATGGGCTATTGTGACAATGGGTCATTGTGATGTCATAATGGGCCATTGTGACAATGGGTCATTGTGATGTCATAATGGGTCATTGTGATGTCATAATGGGCTATTGTGACAATGGGTCATTGTGATGTCATAATGGGACCATTGTGATGTCATAATGGGCCATTGTGACAATGGGTCATTGTGATGTCATAATGGGTCATTGTGATGTCATAATGGGCCATTGTGACAATGGGTCATTGTGATGTCATAATGGGCCATTGTGATGTCATAATGGGCCATTGTGACAATGGGCCATTGTGATGTCATAATGGGCCATTGTGACAATGGGTCATTGTGATGTCATAATGGGCCATTGTGATGTCATAATGGGCCATTGTGACAATGGGTCATTGTGATGTCATAATGGGCCATTGTGACAATGGGTCATTGTGATGTCATAATGGACCATTGTGACAATGGGTCATTGTGATGTCATAATGGGTCATTGTGATGTCATAGTGGGTCATTGTGATGTCATAATGGGCTATTGTGACAATGGGTCATTGTGATGTCATAATGGGCCATTGTGATGTCATAATGGGTCATTGTGACAATGGGTCATTGTGATGTCATAATGGGTCATTGTGACAATGGGTCATTGTAATGTCATAATGGGCCATTGTGATGTCATAATGGGTCATTGTGATGTCATAATGGGTCATTGTGATGTCATAGTGGGTCATTGTGATGTCATAATGGGCTATTGTGACAATGGGTCATTGTGATGTCATAATGGGCCATTGTGACAATGGGTCATTGTGATGTCATAATGGGCCATTGTGACAATGGGTCATTGTGATGTCAAAATGGGCCATTGTGACAATGGGTCAATGTGATGTCATAATGGGCTATTGTGACAATGGGTCATTGTGATGTCATAATGGGCCATTGTGACAATGGGTCATTGTGATGTCATAATGGGTCATTGTGATGTCATAATGGGCTATTGTGACAATGGGTCATTGTGATGTCATAATGGGACCATTGTGATGTCATAATGGGCCATTGTGACAATGGGTCATTGTGATGTCATAATGGGTCATTGTGATGTCATAATGGGCCATTGTGACAATGGGTCATTGTGATGTCATAATGGGCCATTGTGATGTCATAATGGGCCATTGTGACAATGGGCCATTGTGATGTCATAATGGGCCATTGTGACAATGGGTCATTGTGATGTCATAATGGGCCATTGTGATGTCATAATGGGCCATTGTGACAATGGGTCATTGTGATGTCATAATGGGCCATTGTGACAATGGGTCATTGTGATGTCATAATGGACCATTGTGACAATGGGTCATTGTGATGTCATAATGGGTCATTGTGATGTCATAGTGGGTCATTGTGATGTCATAATGGGCTATTGTGACAATGGGTCATTGTGATGTCATAATGGGCCATTGTGACAATCGGTCATTGTGATGTCATAATGGGCCATTGTGACAATCGGTCATTGTGATGTCATAATGGGTCATTGTGATGTCATAATGGGCCATTGTGACAATGGGTCATTGTGATGTCATAATGGGTCATTCTGATGTCATAATGGGCCATTGTGATGTCATACTGGGTCATTGTGATGTCATAATGGGTCATTGTGATGTCATAATGGGCTATTGTGACAATGGGTCATTGTGATGTCATAATGGGCCATTGTGACAATCGGCCATTGTGATGTCATAATGGGCCATTGTGACAATTGGTCATTATGATGTCATAATGGGCCATTGTGATGTCATAATGGGCCATTGTGACAATGGGTCATTGTGATGTCATAATGGGCCATTGTGACAATGGGTCAATGTGATGTCATAATGAGCCATTGTGACAATGGGTCATTGTGATGTCATAATGGGCCATTGTGACAATGGGTCATAGTGATGTCATAATGGGCCATTGTGATGTCATAATGGGCCATTGTGACAATGGGTCATTGTGATGTCATAATGGGCCATTGTGACAATGGGTCATTGTGATGTCATAATGGGCCATTGTGATGTCATAATGGGTCATTGTGACAATGGGTCATTGTGATGTCATAATGGGTCATTGTGACAATGGGTCATTGTAATGTCATAAT
Source organism: Engystomops pustulosus (assembly GCF_040894005.1). NCBI lineage: Eukaryota > Metazoa > Chordata > Amphibia > Anura > Leptodactylidae > Engystomops > Engystomops pustulosus. Next base: position 91,148,514 of record NC_092411.1, on the reverse strand, counting down.
GGGCCATTGTGATGTCATAATGGGTCATTGTGATGTCATAATGGGTCATTGTGATGTCATAGTGGGTCATTGTGATGTCATAATGGGCTATTGTGACAATGGGTTATTGTGATGTCATAATGGGCCATTGTGACAATGGGTCATTGTGATGTCATAATGGGCCATTGTGACAATGGGTCATTGTGATGTCAAAATGGGCCATTGTGACAATGGGTCAATGTGATGTCATAATGGGCTATTGTGACAATGGGTCATTGTGATGTCATAATGGGCCATTGTGACAATGGGTCATTGTGATGTCATAATGGGTCATTGTGATGTCATAATGGGCTATTGTGACAATGGGTCATTGTGATGTCATAATGGGACCATTGTGATGTCATAATGGGCCATTGTGACAATGGGTCATTGTGATGTCATAATGGGTCATTGTGATGTCATAATGGGCCATTGTGACAATGGGTCATTGTGATGTCATAATGGGTCATTGTGATGTCAAAATGGGCCATTGTGACAATGGGTCATTGTGATGTCATAATGGGCTATTGTGACAATGGTTCATTATGATGTCATAATGGGTCATTGTGATGTCATAATGGGCTATTGTGACAATTGGTCATTGTGATGTCATAATGGGACCATTGTGATGTCATAATGGGCCATTGTGACAATGGGTCATTGTGATGTCATAATGGGTCATTGTGATGTCATAATGGACCATTGTGACAATGGGTCATTGTGATGTCATAATGGGCCATTGTGACAATGGGTCATTGTGATGTCATAATGGGCCATTGTGATGTCATAATGGACCATTGTGACAATGGGTCATTGTGATGTCATAATGGACCATTGTGACAATGGGTCATTGTGATGTCATAATGGGCCATTGTGACAATTGGTCATTATGATGTCATAATGTGCCATTGTGATGTCATAATGAGCCATTTTGACAATGGGTCATTGTGATGTCATAATGGGCCATTGTGACAATTGGTCATTGTGATGTCATAATGGGCCATTGTGACAATGGGTCATTGTGATGTCATAATGGGCCATTGTGACAATGGGTCAATGTGATGTCATAATGAGCCATTGTGACAATGGGTCATTGTGATGTCATAATGGGCCATTGTGACAATTGGTCATTATGATGTCATAATGGGTCATTGTGATGTCATAATGGACCATTGTGACAATGGGTCATTGTGATGTCATAATGGGCCATTGTGATGTCATAATGGGCCATTGTGACAATGGGTCATTGTGATGTCATAATGGGCCATTGTGACAATGGGTCATTGTGATGTCATAATGGGCTATTGTGACAATGGGTCATTGTGATGTCATAATGGGACCATTGTGATGTCATAATGGGCCATTGTGACAATGGGTCATTGTGATGTCATAATGGGTCATTGTGATGTCATAATGGACCATTGTGACAATGGGTCATTGTGATGTCATAATGGGTCATTGTGATGTCATAATGGACCATTGTGACAATGGGTCATTGTGATGTCATAATGGACCATTGTGACAATGGGTCATTGTGATGTCATAATGGGCCATTGTGACAATTGGTCATTATGATGTCATAATGTGCCATTGTGATGTCATAATGGGCCATTGTGACAATGGGTCATTGTGATGTCATAATGGGCCATTGTGACAATTGGTCATTGTGATGTCATAATGGGCCATTGTGACAATGGGTCATTGTGATGTCATAATGGGCCATTGTGACAATGGGTCAATGTGATGTCATAATGGGCCATTGTGATGTCATAATGGGCCATTGTGACAATGGGTCATTGTGATGTCATAATGGGCCATTGTGACAATGGGTCATTGTGATGTCATAATGGGCCATTGTGATGTCATAATGGGTCATTGTGACAATGGGTCATTGTGATGTCATAATGGGTCATTGTGACAATGGGTCATTGTAATGTCATAATGGGCCATTGTGATGTCATAATGGGTCATTGTGATGTCATAATGGGTCATTGTGATGTCATAGTGGGTCATTGTGATGTCATAATGGGCTATTGTGACAATGGGTCATTGTGATGTCATAATGGGCCATTGTGACAATGGGTCATTGTGATGTCATAATGGGCCATTGTGACAATGGGTCATTGTGATGTCAAAATGGGCCATTGTGACAATGGGTCAATGTGATGTCATAATGGGCTATTGTGACAATGGGTCATTGTGATGTCATAATGGGCCATTGTGACAATGGGTCATTGTGATGTCATAATGGGTCATTGTGATGTCATAATGAGCTATTGTGACAATGGGTCATTGTGATGTCATAATGGGACCATTGTGATGTCATAATGGGCCATTGTGACAATGGGTCATTGTGATGTCATAATGGGTCATTGTGATGTCATAATGGGCCATTGTGACAATGGGTCATTGTGATGTCATAATGGGCCATTGTGATGTCATAATGGGCCATTGTGACAATGGGCCATTGTGATGTCATAATGGGCCATTGTGACAATGGGTCATTGTGATGTCATAATGGGCCATTGTGATGTCATAATGGGCCATTGTGACAATGGGTCATTGTGATGTCATAATGGGCCATTGTGACAATGGGTCATTGTGATGTCATAATGGACCATTGTGACAATGGGTCATTGTGATGTCATAATGGGTCATTGTGATGTCATAGTGGGTCATTGTGATGTCATAATGGGCTATTGTGACAATGGGTCATTGTGATGTCATAATGGGCCATTGTGACAATCGGTCATTGTGATGTCATAATGGGCCATTGTGACAATCGGTCATTGTGATGTCATAATGGGTCATTGTGATGTCATAATGGGCCATTGTGACAATGGGTCATTGTGATGTCATAATGGGTCATTCTGATGTCATAATGGGCCATTGTGATGTCATACTGGGTCATTGTGATGTCATAATGGGTCATTGTGATGTCATAATGGGCTATTGTGACAATGGGTCATTGTGATGTCATAATGGGCCATTGTGACAATCGGCCATTGTGATGTCATAATGGGCCATTGTGACAATTGGTCATTATGATGTCATAATGGGCCATTGTGATGTCATAATGGGCCATTGTGACAATGGGTCATTGTGATGTCATAATGGGCCATTGTGACAATGGGTCAATGTGATGTCATAATGAGCCATTGTGACAATGGGTCATTGTGATGTCATAATGGGCCATTGTGACAATGGGTCATAGTGATGTCATAATGGGCCATTGTGATGTCATAATGGGCCATTGTGACAATGGGTCATTGTGATGTCATAATGGGCCATTGTGACAATGGGTCATTGTGATGTCATAATGGGCCATTGTGATGTCATAATGGGTCATTGTGACAATGGGTCATTGTGATGTCATAATGGGTCATTGTGACAATGGGTCATTGTAATGTCATAATGGGCCATTGTGATGTCATAATGGGTCATTGTGATGTCATAATGGGTCATTGTGATGTCATAGTGGGTCATTGTGATGTCATAATGGGCTATTGTGACAATGGGTCATTGTGATGTCATAATGGGCCATTGTGACAATGGGTCATTGTGATGTCATAATGGGCCATTGTGACAATGGGTCATTGTGATGTCAAAATGGGCCATTGTGACAATGGGTCAATGTGATGTCATAATGGGCTATTGTGACAATGGGTCATTGTGATGTCATAATGGGCCATTGTGACAATGGGTCATTGTGATGTCATAATGGGTCATTGTGATGTCATAATGGGCTATTGTGACAATGGGTCATTGTGATGTCATAATGGGACCATTGTGATGTCATAATGGGCCATTGTGACAATGGGTCATTGTGATGTCATAATGGGTCATTGTGATGTCATAATGGGCCATTGTGACAATGGGTCATTGTGATGTCATAATGGGTCATTGTGATGTCAAAATGGGCCATTGTGACAATGGGTCATTGTGATGTCATAATGGGCTATTGTGACAATGGTTCATTATGATGTCATAATGGGTCATTGTGATGTCATAATGGGCTATTGTGACAATTGGTCATTGTGATGTCATAATGGGACCATTGTGATGTCATAATGGGCCATTGTGACAATGGGTCATTGTGATGTCATAATGGGTCATTGTGATGTCATAATGGACCATTGTGACAATGGGTCATTGTGATGTCATAATGGGCCATTGTGACAATGGGTCATTGTGATGTCATAATGGGCCATTGTGATGTCATAATGGACCATTGTGACAATGGGTCATTGTGATGTCATAATGGACCATTGTGACAATGGGTCATTGTGATGTCATAATGGGCCATTGTGACAATTGGTCATTATGATGTCATAATGTGCCATTGTGATGTCATAATGGGCCATTTTGACAATGGGTCATTGTGATGTCATAATGGGCCATTGTGACAATTGGTCATTGTGATGTCATAATGGGCCATTGTGACAATGGGTCATTGTGATGTCATAATGGGCCATTGTGACAATGGGTCAATGTGATGTCATAATGAGCCATTGTGACAATGGGTCATTGTGATGTCATAATGGGCCATTGTGACAATTGGTCATTATGATGTCATAATGGGTCATTGTGATGTCATAATGGACCATTGTGACAATGGGTCATTGTGATGTCATAATGGGCCATTGTGATGTCATAATGGGCCATTGTGACAATGGGTCATTGTGATGTCATAATGGGCCATTGTGACAATGGGTCATTGTGATGTCATAATGGGCTATTGTGACAATGGGTCATTGTGATGTCATAATGGGACCATTGTGATGTCATAATGGGCCATTGTGACAATGGGTCATTGTGATGTCATAATGGGTCATTGTGATGTCATAATGGGCCATTGTGACAATGGGTCATTGTGATGTCATAATGGGCCATTGTGATGTCATAATGGGCCATTGTGACAATGGGCCATTGTGATGTCATAATGGGCCATTGTGACAATGGGTCATTGTGATGTCATAATGGGCCATTGTGATGTCATAATGGGCCATTGTGACAATGGGTCATTGTGATGTCATAATGGGCCATTGTGACAATGGGTCATTGTGATGTCATAATGGACCATTGTGACAATGGGTCATTGTGATGTCATAATGGGTCATTGTGATGTCATAGTGGGTCATTGTGATGTCATAATGGGCTATTGTGACAATGGGTCATTGTGATGTCATAATGGGCCATTGTGACAATCGGTCATTGTGATGTCATAATGGGCCATTGTGACAATGGGTCATTGTGATGTCATAATGGGTCATTGTGATGTCATAATGGGCCATTGTGACAATGGGTCATTCTGATGTCATAATGGGTCATTCTGATGTCATAATGGGCCATTGTGATGTCATAATGGGTCATTGTGATGTCATAATGGGTCATTGTGATGTCATAATGGGCTATTGTGACAATGGGTCATTGTGATGTCATAATGGGCCATTGTGACAATCGGCCATTGTGATGTCATAATGGGCCATTGTGACAATTGGTCATTATGATGTCATAATGGGCCATTGTGATGTCATAATGGGCCATTGTGACAATGGGTCATTGTGATGTCATAATGGGCCATTGTGACAATGGGTCATTGTGATGTCATAATGGGCCATTGTGACAATGGGTCATTGTGATGTCAAAATGGGCCATTGTGACAATGGGTCAATGTGATGTCATAATGGGCTATTGTGACAATGGGTCATTGTGATGTCATAATGGGCCATTGTGACAATGGGTCATTGTGATGTCATAATGGGTCATTGTGATGTCATAATGGGCTATTGTGACAATGGGTCATTGTGATGTCATAATGGGACCATTGTGATGTCATAATGGGCCATTGTGACAATGGGTCATTGTGATGTCATAATGGGTCATTGTGATGTCATAATGGGCCATTGTGACAATGGGTCATTGTGATGTCATAATGGGTCATTGTGATGTCAAAATGGGCCATTGTGACAATGGGTCATTGTGATGTCATAATGGGCTATTGTGACAATGGTTCATTATGATGTCATAATGGGTCATTGTGATGTCATAATGGGCTATTGTGACAATTGGTCATTGTGATGTCATAATGGGACCATTGTGATGTCATAATGGGCCATTGTGACAATGGGTCATTGTGATGTCATAATGGGTCATTGTGATGTCATAATGGACCATTGTGACAATGGGTCATTGTGATGTCATAATGGGCCATTGTGACAATTGGTCATTGTGATGTCATAATGGGCCATTGTGACAATGGGTCATTGTGATGTCATAATGGGCCATTGTGATGTCATAATGGACCATTGTGACAATGGGTCATTGTGATGTCATAATGGACCATTGTGACAATGGGTCATTGTGATGTCATAATGGGCCATTGTGATGTCATAATGGGCCATTGTGACAATGGGCCATTGTGATGTCATAATGGACCATTGTGACAATGGGTCATTGTGATGTCATAATGGGCCATTGTGACAATGGGTCATTGTGATGTCATAATGGGCCATTGTGATGTCATAATGGACCATTGTGACAATGGGTCATTGTGATGTCATAATGGACCATTTTGACAATGGGTCATTGTGATGTCATAATGGGCCATTGTGATGTCATAATGGGCCATTGTGACAATGGGCCATTGTGATGTCATAATGGGCCATTGTGACAATGGGTCATTGTGATGTCATAATGGGCCATTGTGATGTCATAATGGGCCATTGTGACAATGGGTCATTGTGATGTCATAATGGGCCATTGTGACAATGGGTCATTGTGATGTCATAATGGACCATTGTGACAATGGGTCATTGTGATGTCATAATGGGTCATTGTGATGTCATAGTGGGTCATTGTGATGTCATAATGGGCTATTGTGACAATGGGTCATTGTGATGTCATAATGGGCCATTGTGACAATCGGTCATTGTGATGTTATAATGGGCCATTGTGACAATGGGTCATTGTGATGTCATAATGGGTCATTGTGATGTCATAATGGGCCATTGTGACAATGGGTCATTCTGATGTCATAATGGGTCATTCTGATGTCATAATGGGCCATTGTGATGTCATAATGGGTCATTGTGATGTCATAATGGGTCATTGTGATGTCATAATGGGCTATTGTGACAATGGGTCATTGTGATGTCATAATGGGCCATTGTGATGTCATAATGGGCCATTGTGACAATGGGCCATTGTGATGTCATAATGGGCCATTGTGACAATGGGTCATTGTGATGTCATAATGGGCCATTGTGATGTCATAATGGGCCATTGTGACAATGGGTCATTGTGATGTCATAATGGGCCATTGTGACAATGGGTCATTGTGATGTCATAATGGACCATTGTGATAATGGGTCATTGTGATGTCATAATGGGCCATTGTGATGTCATAATGGGCCATTGTGACAATGGGCCATTGTGATGTCATAATGGGCCATTGTGACAATGGGTCATTGTGATGTCATAATGGGCCATTGTGATGTCATAATGGGCCATTGTGACAATGGGTCATTGTGATGTCATAATGGGCCATTGTGACAATGGGTCATTGTGATGTCATAATGGGCTATTGTGACAATGGGTCATTGTGATGTCATAATGGGACCATTGTGATGTCATAATGGGCCATTGTGACAATGGGTCATTTTGATGTCATAATGGGTCATTGTGATGTCATAATGGGCCATTGTGACAATGGGTCATTGTGATGTCATAATGGGTCATTGTGATGTCAAAATGGGCCATTGTGACAATGGGTCATTGTGATGTCATAATGGGCTATTGTGACAATGGTTCATTATGATGTCATAATGGGTCATTGTGATGTCATAATGGGCTATTGTGACAATTGGTCATTGTGATGTCATAATGGGACCATTGTGATGTCATAATGGGCCATTGTGACAATGGGTCATTGTGATGTCATAATGGGTCATTGTGATGTCATAATGGACCATTGTGACAATGGGTCATTGTGATGTCATAATGGGCCATTGTGACAATGGGTCATTGTGATGTCATAATGGGCCATTGTGATGTCATAATGGACCATTGTGACAATGGGTCATTGTGATGTCATAATGGACCATTGTGACAATGGGTCATTGTGATGTCATAATGGGCCATTGTGATGTCATAATGGGCCATTGTGACAATGGGCCATTGTGATGTCATAATGGACCATTGTGACAATGGGTCATTGTGATGTCATAATGGGCCATTGTGACAATGGGTCATTGTGATGTCATAATGGGCCATTGTGATGTCATAATGGACCATTGTGACAATGGGTCATTGTGATGTCATAATGGACCATTGTGACAATGGGTCATTGTGATGTCATAATGGGCCATTGTGATGTCATAATGGGCCATTGTGACAATGGGCCATTGTGATGTCATAATGGGCCATTGTGACAATGGGTCATTGTGATGTCATAATGGGCCATTGTGATGTCATAATGGACCATTGTGACAATGGGTCATTGTGATGTCATAATGGGCCATTGTGACAATGGGTCATTGTGATGTCATAATGGGCCATTGTGATGTCATAATGGACCATTGTGACAATGGGTCATTGTGATGTCATAATGGACCATTGTGACAATGGGTCATTGTGATGTCATAATGGGCCATTGTGATGTCATAATGGGCCATTGTGACAATGGGCCATTGTGATGTCATAATGGGCCATTGTGACAATGGGTCATTGTGATGTCATAATGGGCCATTGTGATGTCATAATGGGCCATTGTGACAATGGGTCATTGTGATGTCATAATGGGCCATTGTGACAATGGGTCATTGTGATGCCATAATGGACCATTGTGACAATGGGTCATTGTGATGTCATAATGGGTCATTGTGATGTCATAGTGGGTCATTGTGATGTCATAATGGGCTATTGTGACAATGGGTCATTGTGATGTCATAATGGGCCATTGTGACAATCGGTCATTGTGATGTCATAATGGGCCATTGTGACAATGGGTCATTGTGATGTCATAATGGGTCATTGTGATGTCATAATGGGCCATTTTGACAATGGGTCATTCTGATGTCATAATGGGTCATTCTGATGTCATAATGGGCCATTGTGATGTCATAATGGGTCATTGTGATGTCATAATGGGTCATTGTGATGTCATAATGGGCTATTGTGACAATGGGTCACTGTGATGTCATAATGGGCCATTGTGACAATCGGCCATTGTGATGTCATAATGGGCCATTGTGACAATTGGTCATTATGATGTCATAATGGGCCATTGTGATGTCATAATGGGCCATTGTGACAATGGGTCATTGTGATGTCATAATGGGCCATTGTGACAATGGGTCAATGTGATGTCATAATGAGCCATTGTGACAATGGGTCATTGTGATGTCATAATGTGCCATTGTGATGTCATAATGGGCCATTGTGACAATGGGTCATTGTGATGTCATAATGGGCCATTGTGACAATTGGTCATTGTGATGTCATAATGTGCCATTGTGACAATGGGTCATTGTGATGTCATAATGGGCCATTGTGACAATGGGTCATTCTGATGTCATAATGGGTCATTCTGATGTCATAATGGGCCATTGTGATGTCATAATGGGTCATTGTGATGTCATAATGGGTCATTGTGATGTCATAATGGGCCATTGTGACAATGGGTCAATGTGATGTCATAATGAGCCATTGTGACAATGGGTCATTGTGATGTCATAATGGGCCATTGTGACAATTGGTCATTATGATGTCATAATGGGTCATTGTGATGTCATAATGGACCATTGTGACAATGGGTCATTGTGATGTCATAATGGGCCATTGTGATGTCATAATGGGCCATTGTGACAATGGGTCATTGTGATGTCATAATGGGCCATTGTGACAATGGGTCATTGTGATGTCATATTGGGCTATTGTGACAATGGGTCATTGTGATGTCAAAATGGGACCATTGTGATGTCATAATGGGCCATTGTGACAATGGGTCATTGTGATGTCATAATGGGCCATTGTGACAATTGGTCATTGTGATGTCATAATGGGCCATTGTGACAATGGGTCATTGTGATGTCATAATGGGTCATTGTGATGTCATAATGGACCATTGTGACAATGGGTCATTGTGATGTCATAATGGGCCATTGTGATGTCATAATGGGCCATTGTGACAATGGGCCATTGTGATGTCATAATGGACCATTGTGACAATGGGTCATTGTGATGTCATAATGGGCCATTGTGACAATGGGTCATTGTGATGTCATAATGGGCCATTGTGACAATGGGTCATTGTGATGTCATAATGGGCCATTGTGATGTCATAATGGGCCATTGTGACAATGGGTCATTGTGATGTCATAATGGGCCATTGTGACAATGGGTCATTGTGATGTCATAATGGACCATTGTGACAATGGGTCATTGTGATGTCATAATGGGTCATTGTGATGTCATAGTGGGTCATTGTGATGTCATAATGGGCTATTGTGACAATGGGTCATTGTGATGTCATAATGGGCCATTGTGACAATCGGTCATTGTGATGTCATAATGGGCCATTGTGACAATGGGTCATTGTGATGTCATAATGGGTCATTGTGATGTCATAATGGGCCATTGTGACAATGGGTCATTCTGATGTCATAATGGGTCATTCTGATGTCATAATGGGCCATTGTGATGTCATAATGGGTCATTGTGATGTCATAATGGGTCATTGTGATGTCATAATGGGCTATTGTGACAATGGGTCATTGTGATGTCATAATGGGCCATTGTGACAATCGGCCATTGTGATGTCATAATGGGCCATTGTGACAATTGGTCATTATGATGTCATAATGGGCCATTGTGATGTCATAATGGGCCATTGTGACAATGGGTCATTGTGATGTCATAATGGGCCATTGTGACAATGGGTCAATGTGATGTCATAATGAGCCATTGTGACAATGGGTCATTGTGATGTCATAATGGGCCATTGTGACAATGGGTCATTGTGATGTCATAATGGGCCATTGTGATGTCATAATGGGCCATTGTGACAATGGGTCATTGTGATGTCATAATGGGCCATTGTGACAATCGGCCATTGTGATGTCATAATGGGCCATTGTGACAATTGGTCATTATGATGTCATAATGGGCCATTGTGATGTCATAATGGGCCATTGTGACAATGGGTCATTGTGATGTCATAATGGGCCATTGTGACAATGGGTCATTGTGATGTCATAATGGGCCATTGTGACAATGGGTCATTGTGATGTCAAAATGGGCCATTGTGACAATGGGTCAATGTGATGTCATAATGGGCTATTGTGACAATGGGTCATTGTGATGTCATAATGGGCCATTGTGACAATGGGTCATTGTGATGTCATAATGGGTCATTGTGATGTCATAATGGGCTATTGTGACAATGGGTCATTGTGATGTCATAATGGGACCATTGTGATGTCATAATGGGCCATTGTGACAATGGGTCATTGTGATGTCATAATGGGTCATTGTGATGTCATAATGGGCCATTGTGACAATGGGTCATTGTGATGTCATAATGGGTCATTGTGATGTCAAAATGGGCCATTGTGACAATGGGTCATTGTGATGTCATAATGGGCTATTGTGACAATGGTTCATTATGATGTCATAATGGGTCATTGTGATGTCATAATGGGCTATTGTGACAATTGGTCATTGTGATGTCATAATGGGACCATTGTGATGTCATAATGGGCCATTGTGACAATGGGTCATTGTGATGTCATAATGGGTCATTGTGATGTCATAATGGACCATTGTGACAATGGGTCATTGTGATGTCATAATGGGCCATTGTGACAATGGGTCATTGTGATGTCATAATGGGCCATTGTGATGTCATAATGGACCATTGTGACAATGGGTCATTGTGATGTCATAATGGACCATTGTGACAATGGGTCATTGTGATGTCATAATGGGCCATTGTGATGTCATAATGGGCCATTGTGACAATGGGCCATTGTGATGTCATAATGGACCATTGTGACAATGGGTCATTGTGATGTCATAATGGGCCATTGTGACAATGGGTCATTGTGATGTCATAATGGGCTATTGTGACAATGGGTCATTGTGATGTCATAATGGGCCATTGTGACAATTGGTCATTATGATGTCATAATGGGTCATTGTGATGTCATAATGGACCATTGTGACAATGGGTCATTGTGATGTCATAATGGGTCATTGTGATTTCATAATGGACCATTGTGACAATGGGTCATTGTGATGTCATAATGGGCCATTGTGATGTCATAAAGGGCCATTGTGACAATGGGTCAATGTGATGTCATAATGGGCCATTGTGACAATGGGTCATTGTGATGTCATAATGGGCCATTGTGATGTCATAATGGGCCATTGTGACAATGGGTCAATGTGATGTCATAATGGGCCATTGTGACAATGTGTCATTGTGTTGTCATAATGGGCCATTGTGACAATGGGTCATTGTGAGGTAAAAATGGGTCATTGTGATGTCATAATGGGCCATTGTGACAATGGGTCATTGTGATGTCATAATGGGTCATTGTGATGTCATAATGGGCCATTGTGACAATGGGTTATTGTGATGTCATAATGGGCCATTGTGACAATGGGTCATTGTGATGTCATAATGGGCCATTGTGATAATGGGTCATTGTGATGTCATAATGGGCCATTGTGATGTCATAATGGGCCATTGTGACAATGGGTCATTGTGATGTCATAATGGGCCATTGTGACAATTGGTCATTATGATGTCATAATGTGCCATTGTGATGTCATAATGGGCCATTGTGACAATGGGTCATTGTGATGTCATAATGGGCCATTGTGACAATTGGTCATTGTGATGTCATAATGGGCCATTGTGACAATGGGTCATTGTGATGTCATAATGGGCCATTGTGACAATGGGTCAATGTGATGTCATAATGAGCCATTGTGACAATGGGTCATTGTGATGTCATAATGGGCCATTGTGACAATTGGTCATTATGATGTCATAATGGGTCATTGTGTTGTCATAATGGGCCATTGTGACAATGGGTCATTGTGATGTCATAATGGGTCATTGTGATGTCATAATGGGCCATTGTGACAATGGGTCATTCTGATGTCATAATGGGTCATTCTGATGTCATAATGGGCCATTGTGATGTCATAATGGGTCATTGTGATGTCATAATGGGTCATTGTGATGTCATAATGGGCTATTGTGACAATGGGTCATTGTGATGTCATAATGGGCCATTGTGACAATCGGCCATTGTGATGTCATAATGGGCCATTGTGACAATTGGTCATTATGATGTCATAATGGGCCATTGTGATGTCATAATGGGCCATTGTGACAATGGGTCATTGTGATGTCATAATGGGCCATTGTGACAATGGGTCATTGTGATGTCATAATGGGCCATTGTGACAATGGGTCATTGTGATGTCAAAATGGGCCATTGTGACAATGGGTCAATGTGATGTCATAATGGGCTATTGTGACAATGGGTCATTGTGATGTCATAATGGGCCATTGTGACAATGGGTCATTGTGATGTCATAATGGGTCATTGTGATGTCATAATGGGCTATTGTGACAATGGGTCATTGTGATGTCATAATGGGACCATTGTGATGTCATAATGGGCCATTGTGACAATGGGTCATTGTGATGTCATAATGGGTCATTGTGATGTCATAATGGGCCATTGTGACAATGGGTCATTGTGATGTCATAATGGGTCATTGTGATGTCAAAATGGGCCATTGTGACAATGGGTCATTGTGATGTCATAATGGGCTATTGTGACAATGGTTCATTATGATGTCATAATGGGTCATTGTGATGTCATAATGGGCTATTGTGACAATTGGTCATTGTGATGTCATAATGGGACCATTATGATGTCATAATGGGCCATTGTGACAATGGGTCATTGTGATGTCATAATGGGTCATTGTGATGTCATAATGGGCTATTGTGACAATGGGTCATTGTGATGTCATAATGGGCCATTGTGACAATTGGTCATTATGATGTCATAATGGGTCATTGTGATGTCATAATGGACCATTGTGACAATGGGTCATTGTGATGTCATAATGGGTCATTGTGATTTCATAATGGACCATTGTGACAATGGGTCATTGTGATGTCATAATGGGCCATTGTGATGTCATAATGGGCCATTGTGACAATGGGTCATTGTGATGTCATAATGGGCCATTGTGACAATGGGTCATTGTGATGTCATAATGGGCCATTGTGATGTCATAATGGGCTATTGTGACAATGGGTCATTGTGATGTCATAATGGGCCATTGTGACAATTGGTCATTATGATGTCATAATGGGTCATTGTGATGTCATAATGGACCATTGTGACAATGGGTCATTGTGATGTCATAATGGGTCATTGTGATTTCATAATGGACCATTGTGACAATGGGTCATTGTGATGTCATAATGGGCCATTGTGATGTCATAATGGGCCATTGTGACAATGGGTCATTGTGATGTCATAATGGGCCATTGTGACAATGGGTCATTGTGATGTCATAATGGGCCATTGTGATGTCATAATGGGCCATTGTGACAATGGGTCATTGTGATGTCATAATGGGCCATTGTGACAATGGGTCATTGTGATGTCATAATGGGCCATTGTGATGTCATAATGGGTCATTGTGACAATGGGTCATTGTGATGTCATAATGGGTCATTGTGACAATGGGTCATTGTAATGTCATAATGGGCCATTGTGATGTCATAATGGGCCATTGTGACAATGGGTCAATGTGATGTCATAATGGGCCATTGTGACAATGTGTCATTGTGTTGTCATAATGGGCCATTGTGACAATGGGTCATTGTGAGGTAATAATGGGTCATTGTGATGTCATAATGGGCCATTGTGACAATGGGTCATTGTGATGTCATAATGGGTCATTGTGATGTCATAATGGGCCATTGTGACAATGGAATATTGTGATGTCATAATGGGCCATTGTGACAATGGGTCATTGTGATGTCATAATGGGCCATTGTGATAATGGGTCATTGTGATGTCATAATGGGCCATTGTGATGTCATAATGGGCCATTGTGACAATGGGTCATTGTGATGTCATAATGGGCCATTGTGACAATTGGTCATTATGATGTCATAATGTGCCATTGTGATGTCATAATGGGCCATTGTGACAATGGGTCATTGTGATGTCATAATGGGCCATTGTGACAATTGGTCATTGTGATGTCATAATGGGCCATTGTGACAATGGGTCATTGTGATGTCATAATGGGCCATTGTGACAATGGGTCAATGTGATGTCATAATGGGCCATTGTGACAATTGGTCATTATGATGTCATAATGGGTCATTGTGAGTTCATAATGGGCCATTGTGACAATGGGTCATTGTGATGTCATAATGGGCCATTGTGACAATTGGTCATTATGATGTCATAATGTGCCATTGTGATGTCATAATGGGCCATTGTGACAATGGGTCATTGTGATGTCATAATGGGCCATTGTGACAATGGGTCATTGTGATGTCATAATGGGCCATTGTGACAATGGGTCAATGTGATGTCATAATGAGCCATTGTGACAATGGGTCATTGTGATGTCATAATGGGCCATTGTGACAATTGGTCATTATGATGTCATAATGGGTCATTGTGATGTCATAATGGGCCATTGTGACAATGGGTCATTGTGATGTCATAATGGGTCATTGTGATGTCATAATGGGCCATTGTGACAATGGGTCATTCTGATGTCATAATGGGTCATTATGATGTCATAATGGGCCATTGTGATGTCATAATGGGCCATTGTGACAATGGGTCATTGTGATGTCATAATGGGCCATTGTGACAATGGGTCATTGTGATGTCATAATGGGCCATTGTGACAATGGGTCATTGTGATGTCAAAATGGGCCATTGTGACAATGGGTCAATGTGATGTCATAATGGGCCATTGTGACAATGGGTCATTGTGATGTCATAATGGGCCATTGTGACAATGGGTCATTGTGATGTCATAATGGGCCATTGTGATGTCATAATGGACCATTGTGACAATGGGTCATTGTGATGTCATAATGGACCATTGTGACAATGGGTCATTGTGATGTCATAATGGGCCATTGTGATGTCATAATGGGCCATTGTGACAATGGGTCATTGTGATGTCATAATGGGCCATTGTGACAATGGGTCATTGTGATGTCATAATGGACCATTGTGACAATGGGTCATTGTGATGTCATAATGGGCCATTGTGATGTCATAATGGGCCATTGTGACAATGGGCCATTGTGATGTCATAATGGGCCATTGTGACAATGGGTCATTGTGATGTCATAATGGGCCATTGTGATGTCATAATGGGCCATTGTGACAATGGGTCATTGTGATGTCATAATGGGCCATTGTGACAATGGGTCATTGTGATGTCATAATGGGCTATTGTGACAATGGGTCATTGTGATGTCATAATGGGACCATTGTGATGTCATAATGGGCCATTGTGACAATGGGTCATTGTGATGTCATAATGGGTCATTGTGATGTCATAATGGGCCATTGTGACAATGGGTCATTGTGATGTCATAATGGGTCATTGTGATGTCAAAATGGGCCATTGTGACAATGGGTCATTGTGATGTCATAATGGGCTATTGTGACAATGGTTCATTATGATGTCATAATGGGTCATTGTGATGTCATAATGGGCTATTGTGACAATTGGTCATTGTGATGTCATAATGGGACCATTGTGATGTCATAATGGGCCATTGTGACAATGGGTCATTGTGATGTCATAATGGGTCATTGCGATGTCATAATGGGCCATTGTGACAATGGGTCATTATGATGTCATAATGGGTCATTCTGATGTCATAATGGGACATTGTGATGTCATAATGGGTCATTGTGATGTCATAGTGGGTCATTGTGATGTCATAATGGGCCATTGTGACAATGGGTTATTGTGATGTCATAATGGGCCATTGTGACAATGGGTCATTGTGATGTCATAATGGGCCATTGTGATAATGGGTCATTGTGATGTCATAATGGGCCATTGTGATGTCATAATGGGCCATTGTGACAATGGGTCATTGTGATGTCATAATGGGCCATTGTGACAATTGGTCATTATGATGTCATAATGTGCCATTGTGATGTCATAATGGGCCATTGTGACAATGGGTCATTGTGATGTCATAATGGGCCATTGTGACAATTGGTCATTGTGATGTCATAATGGGCCATTGTGACAATGGGTCATTGTGATGTCATAATGGGCCATTGTGACAATGGGTCAATGTGATGTCATAATGAGCCATTGTGACAATGGGTCATTGTGATGTCATAATGGGCCATTGTGACAATTGGTCATTATGATGTCATAATGGGTCATTGTGATGTCATAATGGGCCATTGTGACAATGGGTCATTGAGATGTCATAATGGGTCATTGTGATGTCATAATGGGCCATTGTGACAATGGGTCATTCTGATGTCATAATGGGTCATTCTGATGTCATAATGGGCCATTGTGATGTCATAATGGGTCATTGTGATGTCATAATGGGTCATTGTGATGTCATAATGGGCTATTGTGACAATGGGTCATTGTGATGTCATAATGGGCCATTGTGACAATCGGCCATTGTGATGTCATAATGGGCCATTGTGACAATTGGTCATTATGATGTCATAATGGGCCATTGTGATGTCATAATGGGCCATTGTGACAATGGGTCATTGTGATGTCATAATGGGCCATTGTGACAATGGGTCATTGTGATGTCATAATGGGCCATTGTGACAATGGGTCATTGTGATGTCAAAATGGGCCATTGTGACAATGGGTCAATGTGATGTCATAATGGGCTATTGTGACAATGGGTCATTGTGATGTCATAATGGGCCATTGTGACAATGGGTCATTGTGATGTCATAATGGGTCATTGTGATGTCATAATGGGCTATTGTGACAATGGGTCATTGTGATGTCATAATGGGACCATTGTGATGTCATAATGGGCCATTGTGACAATGGGTCATTGTGATGTCATAATGGGTCATTGTGATGTCATAATGGGCCATTGTGACAATGGGTCATTGTGATGTCATAATGGGTCATTGTGATGTCAAAATGGGCCATTGTGACAATGGGTCATTGTGATGTCATAATGGGCTATTGTGACAATGGTTCATTATGATGTCATAATGGGTCATTGTGATGTCATAATGGGCTATTGTGACAATTGGTCATTGTGATGTCATAATGGGACCATTATGATGTCATAATGGGCCATTGTGACAATGGGTCATTGTGATGTCATAATGGGTCATTGTGATGTCATAATGGGCTATTGTGACAATGGGTCATTGTGATGTCATAATGGGCCATTGTGACAATTGGTCATTATGATGTCATAATGGGTCATTGTGATGTCATAATGGACCATTGTGACAATGGGTCATTGTGATGTCATAATGGGTCATTGTGATTTCATAATGGACCATTGTGACAATGGGTCATTGTGATGTCATAATGGGCCATTGTGATGTCATAATGGGCCATTGTGACAATGGGTCATTGTGATGTCATAATGGGCCATTGTGACAATGGGTCATTGTGATGTCATAATGGGCCATTGTGATGTCATAATGGGCTATTGTGACAATGGGTCATTGTGATGTCATAATGGGCCATTGTGACAATTGGTCATTATGATGTCATAATGGGTCATTGTGATGTCATAATGGACCATTGTGACAATGGGTCATTGTGATGTCATAATGGGTCATTGTGATTTCATAATGGACCATTGTGACAATGGGTCATTGTGATGTCATAATGGGCCATTGTGATGTCATAATGGGCCATTGTGACAATGGGTCATTGTGATGTCATAATGGGCCATTGTGACAATGGGTCATTGTGATGTCATAATGGGCCATTGTGATGTCATAATGGGCCATTGTGACAATGGGTCATTGTGATGTCATAATGGGCCATTGTGACAATGGGTCATTGTGATGTCATAATGGGCCATTGTGATGTCATAATGGGTCATTGTGACAATGGGTCATTGTGATGTCATAATGGGTCATTGTGACAATGGGTCATTGTAATGTCATAATGGGCCATTGTGATGTCATAATGGGCCATTGTGACAATGGGTCAATGTGATGTCATAATGGGCCATTGTGACAATGTGTCATTGTGTTGTCATAATGGGCCATTGTGACAATGGGTCATTGTGAGGTAATAATGGGTCATTGTGATGTCATAATGGGCCATTGTGACAATGGGTCATTGTGATGTCATAATGGGTCATTGTGATGTCATAATGGGCCATTGTGACAATGGGTTATTGTGATGTCATAATGGGCCATTGTGACAATGGGTCATTGTGATGTCATAATGGGCCATTGTGATAATGGGTCATTGTGATGTCATAATGGGCCATTGTGATGTCATAATGGGCCATTGTGACAATGGGTCATTGTGATGTCATAATGGGCCATTGTGACAATTGGTCATTATGATGTCATAATGTGCCATTGTGATGTCATAATGGGCCATTGTGACAATGGGTCATTGTGATGTCATAATGGGCCATTGTGACAATTGGTCATTGTGATGTCATAATGGGCCATTGTGACAATGGGTCATTGTGATGTCATAATGGGCCATTGTGACAATGGGTCAATGTGATGTCATAATGGGCCATTGTGACAATTGGTCATTATGATGTCATAATGGGTCATTGTGATGTCATAATGGGCCATTGTGACAATGGGTCATTGTGATGTCATAATGGGCCATTGTGACAATTGGTCATTATGATGTCATAATGTGCCATTGTGATGTCATAATGGGCCATTGTGACAATGGGTCATTGTGATGTCATAATGGGCCATTGTGACAATGGGTCATTGTGATGTCATAATGGGCCATTGTGACAATGGGTCAATGTGATGTCATAATGAGCCATTGTGACAATGGGTCATTGTGATGTCATAATGGGCCATTGTGACAATTGGTCATTATGATGTCATAATGGGTCATTGTGATGTCATAATGGGCCATTGTGACAATGGGTCATTGTGATGTCATAATGGGTCATTGTGATGTCATAATGGGCCATTGTGACAATGGGTCATTCTGATGTCATAATGGGTCATTATGATGTCATAATGGGCCATTGTGATGTCATAATGGGCCATTGTGACAATGGGTCATTGTGATGTCATAATGGGCCATTGTGACAATGGGTCATTGTGATGTCAAAATGGGCCATTGTGACAATGGGTCAATGTGATGTCATAATGGGCCATTGTGACAATGGGTCATTGTGATGTCATAATGGGCCATTGTGACAATGGGTCATTGTGATGTCATAATGGACCATTGTGACAATGGGTCATTGTGATGTCATAATGGGTCATTGTGATGTCATAATGGGCCATTGTGACAATGGGTCATTGTGATGTCATAATGGGCCATTGTGACAATGGGCCATTGTGATGTCATAATGGACCATTGTGACAATGGGTCATTGTGATGTCATAATGGACCATTGTGACAATGGGTCATTGTGATGTCATAATGGGTCATTGTGATGTCATAATGGGCCATTGTGATGTCATAATGGGCCATTGTGACAATGGGCCATTGTGATGTCATAATGGGCCATTGTGACAATGGGTCATTGTGATGTCATAATGGGCCATTGTGATGTCATAATGGGCCATTGTGACAATGGGTCATTGTGATGTCATAATGGGCCATTGTGACAATGGGTCATTGTGATGTCATAATGGACCATTGTGACAATGGGTCATTGTGATGTCATAATGGGCCATTGTGATGTCATAATGGGCCATTGTGACAATGGGCCATTGTGATGTCATAATGGGCCATTGTGACAATGGGTCATTGTGATGTCATAATGGGCCATTGTGATGTCATAATGGGCCATTGTGACAATGGGTCATTGTGATGTCATAATGGGCCATTGTGACAATGGGTCATTGTGATGTCATAATGGGCTATTGTGACAATGGGTCATTGTGATGTCATAATGGGACCATTGTGATGTCATAATGGGCCATTGTGACAATGGGTCATTGTGATGTCATAATGGGTCATTGTGATGTCATTATGGGCCATTGTGACAATGGGTCATTGTGATGTCATAATGGGTCATTGTGATGTCAAAATGGGCCATTGTGACAATGGGTCATTGTGATGTCATAATGGGCTATTGTGACAATGGTTCATTATGATGTCATAATGGGTCATTGTGATGTCATAATGGGCTATTGTGACAATTGGTCATTGTGATGTCATAATGGGACCATTGTGATGTCATAATGGGCCATTGTGACAATGGGTCATTGTGATGTCATAATGGGTCATTGTGATGTCATAATGGGCCATTGTGACAATGGGTCATTATGATGTCATAATGGGTCATTCTGATGTCATAATGGGACATTGTGATGTCATAATGGGTCATTGTGATGTCATAGTGGGTCATTGTGATGTCATAATGGGCTATTGTGACAATGGGTCATTGTGATGTCATAATGGGCCATTGTGACAATCGGTCATTGTGATGTCATAATGGGCCATTGTGACAATGGGTCATTGTGATGTCATAATGGGTCATTGTGATGTCATAATGTGCCATTGTGACAATGGGTCATTCTGATGTCATAATGGGTCATTCTGATGTCATAATGGGCCATTGTGATGTCATAATGGGTCATTGTGATGTCATAATGGGTCATTGTGATGTCATAATGGGCTATTGTGACAATGGGTCATTGTGATGTCATAATGGGCCATTGTGACAATCGGCCATTGTGATGTCATAATGGGCCATTGTGACAATGGGTCATTGTGATGTCATAATGGGTCATTGTGACAATGGGTCATTGTGATGTCATAATGGGCCATTGTGATGTCATAATGTGCCATTGTGACAATGGGTCATTCTGATGTCATAATGGGTCATTCTGATGTCATAATGGGCCATTGTGATGTCATAATTGGTCATTGTGATGTCATAATGGGTCATTGTGATGTCATAATGGGTTATTGTGACAATGGGTCATTGTGATGTCATAATGGGCCATTGTGACAATGGGTCATTGTGATGTCATAATGGGCCATTGTGACAATGGGTCATTGTGATGTCATAATGGGCCATTGTGACAATGGGTCATTGTGATGTCATAATGGGTCATTCTGATGTCATAATGGGTCATTGTGATGTCATAATGGGTCATTGTGATGTCATAATGGGTCATTGTGATGTCATAATGGGCCATTGTGATGTCATAATGGGCCATTGTGACAATGGGCCATTGTGATGTCATAATGGGCCATTGTGACAATGGGTCATTGTGATGTCATAATGGGCCATTGTGATGTCATAATGGGCCATTGTGACAATAGGTCATTGTGATGTCATAATGGATCATTCTGATGTCATAATGGGCCATTGTGATGTCATAATGGGTCATTGTGATGTCATAATGGGTCATTGTGATGTCATAATGGGCCATTGTGACAATGGGTCATTGTGATGTCATAATGGGTCAATGTGATGTCATAATGGGCTATTGTGACAATGGGTCATTGTGATGTCATAATGGGCCATTGTGACAATGGGTCATTGTGATGTCATAATGGGCCATTGTGACAATGGGTCATTGTGATGTCATAATGGGCCATTGTGATGTCATAATGGACCATTGTGACAATGGGTCATTGTGATGTCATAATGGACCATTGTGACAATGGGTCATTGTGATGTCATAATGGGCCATTGTGATGTCATAATGGGCCATTGTGACAATGGGCCATTGTGATGTCATAATGGGCCATTGTGACAATGGGTCATTGTGATGTTATAATGGGCCATTGTGATGTCATAATGGGCCATTGTGACAATGGGTCAATGTGATGTCATAATGGGCCATTGTGACAATGGGTCATTGTGATGTCATAATGGGCCATTGTGACAATGGGTCATTGTGATGTCATAATGGACCATTGTGACAATGGGTCATTGTGATGTCATAATGGGTCATTGTGATGTCATAATGGGCCATTGTGACAATGGGTCATTGTGATGTCATAATGGGCCATTGTGACAATGGGCCATTGTGATGTCATAATGGACCATTGTGACAATGGGTCATTGTGATGTCATAATGGACCATTGTGACAATGGGTCATTGTGATGTCATAATGGGTCATTGTGATGTCATAATGGGCCATTGTGATGTCATAATGGGCCATTGTGACAATGGGCCATTGTGATGTCATAATGGGCCATTGTGACAATGGGTCATTGTGATGTCATAATGGGCCATTGTGATGTCATAATGGGCCATTGTGACAATGGGTCATTGTGATGTCATAATGGGCCATTGTGACAATGGGTCATTGTGATGTCATAATGGACCATTGTGACAATGGGTCATTGTGATGTCATAATGGGCCATTGTGATGTCATAATGGGCCATTGTGACAATGGGCCATTGTGATGTCATAATGGGCCATTGTGACAATGGGTCATTGTGATGTCATAATGGGCCATTGTGATGTCATAATGGGCCATTGTGACAATGGGTCATTGTGATGTCATAATGGGCCATTGTGACAATGGGTCATTGTGATGTCATAATGGGCTATTGTGACAATGGGTCATTGTGATGTCATAATGGGACCATTGTGATGTCATAATGGGCCATTGTGACAATGGGTCATTGTGATGTCATAATGGGTCATTGTGATGTCATTATGGGCCATTGTGACAATGGGTCATTGTGATGTCATAATGGGTCATTGTGATGTCAAAATGGGCCATTGTGACAATGGGTCATTGTGATGTCATAATGGGCTATTGTGACAATGGTTCATTATGATGTCATAATGGGTCATTGTGATGTCATAATGGGCTATTGTGACAATTGGTCATTGTGATGTCATAATGGGACCATTGTGATGTCATAATGGGCCATTGTGACAATGGGTCATTGTGATGTCATAATGGGTCATTGTGATGTCATAATGGGCCATTGTGACAATGGGTCATTGTGATGTCATAATGGGTCATTGTGATGTCATAATGGGCCATTGTGACAATGGGTCATTCTGATGTCATAATGGGTCATTCTGATGTCATAATGGGCCATTGTGATGTCATAATGGGTCATTGTGATGTCATAATGGGTCATTGTGATGTCATAATGGGCTATTGTGACAATGGGTCATTGTGATGTCATAATGGGCCATTGTGACAATCGGCCATTGTGATGTCATAATGGGCCATTGTGACAATTGGTCATTATGATGTCATAATGGGCCATTGTGATGTCATAATGGGCCATTGTGACAATGGGTCATTGTGATGTCATAATGGGCCATTGTGACAATGGGTCATTGTGATGTCATAATGGGCCATTGTGACAATGGGTCATTGTGATGTCAAAATGGGCCATTGTGACAATGGGTCAATGTGATGTCATAATGGGCTATTGTGACAATGGGTCATTGTGATGTCATAATGGGCCATTGTGACAATGGGTCATTGTGATGTCATAATGGGTCATTGTGATGTCATAATGGGTCATTGTGATGTCATAATGGGCTATTGTGACAATGGGTCATTGTGATGTCATAATGGGACCATTGTGATGTCATAATGGGCCATTGTGACAATGGGTCATTGTGATGTCATAATGGGTCATTGTGATGTCATAATGGGCCATTGTGACAATGGGTCATTGTGATGTCATAATGGGTCATTGTGATGTCAAAATGGGCCATTGTGACAATGGGTCATTGTGATGTCATAATGGGCTATTGTGACAATGGTTCATTATGATGTCATAATGGGTCATTGTGATGTCATAATGGGCTATTGTGACAATTGGTCATTGTGATGTCATAATGGGACCATTGTGATGTCATAATGGGCCATTGTGACAATGGGTCATTGTGATGTCATAATGGGTCATTGTGATGTCATAATGGGCTATTGTGACAATGGGTCATTGTGATGTCATAATGGGCCATTGTGACAATTGGTCATTATGATGTCATAATGGGTCATTGTGATGTCATAATGGACCATTGTGACAATGGGTAATTGTGATGTCATAATGGGTCATTGTGATTTCATAATGGACCATTGTGACAATGGGTCATTGTGATGTCATAATGGACCATTGTGATGTCATAATGGGCCATTGTGACAATGGGTCATTGTGATGTCATAATGGGCCATTGTGACAATGGGTCATTGTGATGTCATAATGGGCCATTGTGATGTCATAATGGGCTATTGTGACAATGGGTCATTGTGATGTCATAATGGGCCATTGTGACAATTGGTCATTATGATGTCATAATGGGTCATTGTGATGTCATAATGGACCATTGTGACAATGGGTCATTGTGATGTCATAATGGGTCATTGTGATTTCATAATGGACCATTGTGACAATGGGTCATTGTGATGTCATAATGGGCCATTGTGATGTCATAATGGGCCATTGTGACAATGGGTCATTGTGATGTCATAATGGGCCATTGTGACAATGGGTCATTGTGATGTCATAATGGGCCATTGTGATGTCATAATGGGCCATTGTGACAATGGGTCATTGTGATGTCATAATGGGCCATTGTGACAATGGGTCATTGTGATGTCATAATGGGCCATTGTGATGTCATAATGGGTCATTGTGACAATGGGTCATTGTGATGTCATAATGGGTCATTGTGACAATGGGTCATTGTAATGTCATAATGGGCCATTGTGATGTCATAATGGGCCATTGTGACAATGGGTCAATGTGATGTCATAATGGGCCATTGTGACAATGTGTCATTGTGTTGTCATAATGGGCCATTGTGACAATGGGTCATTGTGAGGTAATAATGGGTCATTGTGATGTCATAATGGGCCATTGTGACAATGGGTCATTGTGATGTCATAATTGGTCATTGTGATGTCATAATGGGCCATTGTGACAATGGGTTATTGTGATGTCATAATGGGCCATTGTGACAATGGGTCATTGTGATGTCATAATGGGCCATTGTGATAATGGGTCATTGTGATGTCATAATGGGCCATTGTGATGTCATAATGGGCCATTGTGACAATGGGTCATTGTGATGTCATAATGGGCCATTGTGACAATTGGTCATTATGATGTCATAATGTGCCATTGTGATGTCATAATGGGCCATTGTGACAATGGGTCATTGTGATGTCATAATGGGCCATTGTGACAATTGGTCATTGTGATGTCATAATGGGCCATTGTGACAATGGGTCATTGTGATGTCATAATGGGCCATTGTGACAATGGGTCAATGTGATGTCATAATGGGCCATTGTGACAATTGGTCATTATGATGTCATAATGGGTCATTGTGATGTCATAATGGGCCATTGTGACAATGGGTCATTGTGATGTCATAATGGGCCATTGTGACAATTGGTCATTATGATGTCATAATGTGCCATTGTGATGTCATAATGGGCCATTGTGACAATGGGTCATTGTGATGTCATAATGGGCCATTGTGACAATGGGTCATTGTGATGTCATAATGGGCCATTGTGACAATGGGTCAATGTGATGTCATAATGAGCCATTGTGACAATGGGTCATTGTGATGTCATAATGGGCCATTGTGACAATTGGTCATTATGATGTCATAATGGGTCATTGTGATGTCATAATGGGCCATTGTGACAATGGGTCATTGTGATGTCATAATGGGTCATTGTGATGTCATAATGGGCCATTGTGACAATGGGTCATTCTGATGTCATAATGGGTCATTATGATGTCATAATGGGCCATTGTGATGTCATAATGGGCCATTGTGACAATGGGTCATTGTGATGTCATAATGGGCCATTGTGACAATGGGTCATTGTGATGTCATAATGGGCCATTGTGACAATGGGTCATTGTGATGTCAAAATGGGCCATTGTGACAATGGGTCAATGTGATGTCATAATGGGCCATTGTGACAATGGGTCATTGTGATGTCATAATGGGCCATTGTGACAATGGGTCATTGTGATGTCATAATGGGCCATTGTGATGTCATAATGGACCATTGTGACAATGGGTCATTGTGATGTCATAATGGACCATTGTGACAATGGGTCATTGTGATGTCATAATGGGCCATTGTGATGTCATAATGGGCCATTGTGACAATGGGCCATTGTGATGTCATAATGGGCCATTGTGACAATGGGTCATTGTGATGTCATAATGGGCCATTGTGATGTCATAATGGGCCATTGTGACAATGGGTCATTGTGATGTCATAATGGGCCATTGTGACAATGGGTCATTGTGATGTCATAATGGACCATTGTGACAATGGGTCATTGTGATGTCATAATGGGCCATTGTGATGTCATAATGGGCCATTGTGACAATGGGCCATTGTGATGTCATAATGGGCCATTGTGACAATGGGTCATTGTGATGTCATAATGGGCCATTGTGATGTCATAATGGGCCATTGTGACAATGGGTCATTGTGATGTCATAATGGGCCATTGTGACAATGGGTCATTGTGATGTCATAATGGGCTATTGTGACAATGGGTCATTGTGATGTCATAATGGGACCATTGTGATGTCATAATGGGCCATTGTGACAATGGGTCATTGTGATGTCATAATGGGTCATTGTGATGTCATAATGGGCCATTGTGACAATGGGTCATTGTGATGTCATAATGGGTCATTGTGATGTCAAAATGGGCCATTGTGACAATGGGTCATTGTGATGTCATAATGGGCTATTGTGACAATGGTTCATTATGATGTCATAATGGGTCATTGTGATGTCATAATGGGCTATTGTGACAATTGGTCATTGTGATGTCATAATGGGACCATTGTGATGTCATAATGGGCCATTGTGACAATGGGTCATTGTGATGTCATAATGGGTCATTGTGATGTCATAATGGGCCATTGTGACAATGGGTCATTATGATGTCATAATGGGTCATTCTGATGTCATAATGGGCCATTGTGATGTCATAATGGGTCATTGTGATGTCATAGTGGGTCATTGTGATGTCATAATGGGCTATTGTGACAATGGGTCATTGTGATGTCATAATGGGCCATTGTGACAATCGGTCATTGTGATGTCATAATGGGCCATTGTGACAATGGGTCATTGTGATGTCATAATGGGTCATTGTGATGTCATAATGTGCCATTGTGACAATGGGTCATTCTGATGTCATAATGGGTCATTCTGATGTCATAATGGGCCATTGTGATGTCATAATGGGTCATTGTGATGTCATAATGGGTCATTGTGATGTCATAATGGGCTATTGTGACAATGGGTCATTGTGATGTCATAATGGGCCATTGTGACAATCGGCCATTGTGATGTCATAATGGGCCATTGTGACAATGGGTCATTGTGATGTCATAATGGGTCATTGTGACAATGGGTCATTGTGATGTCATAATGGGCCATTGTGATGTCATAATGTGCCATTGTGACAATGGGTCATTCTGATGTCATAATGGGTCATTCTGATGTCATAATGGGCCATTGTGATGTCATAATTGGTCATTGTGATGTCATAATGGGTCATTGTGATGTCATAATGGGTTATTGTGACAATGGGTCATTGTGATGTCATAATGGGCCATTGTGACAATGGGTCATTGTGATGTCATAATGGGCCATTGTGACAATGGGTCATTGTGATGTCATAATGGGCCATTGTGACAATGGGTCATTGTGATGTCATAATGGGTCATTCTGATGTCATAATGGGCCATTGTGATGTCATAATGGGTCATTGTGATGTCATAATGGGTCATTGTGATGTCATAATGGGCCATTGTGATGTCATAATGGGCCATTGTGACAATGGGCCATTGTGATGTCATAATGGGCCATTGTGACAATGGGTCATTGTGATGTCATAATGGGCCATTGTGATGTCATAATGGGCCATTGTGACAATGGGTCATTGTGATGTCATAATGGGTCATTCTGATGTCATAATGGGCCATTGTGATGTCATAATGGGTCATTGTGATGTCATAATGGGTCATTGTGATGTCATAATGGGCCATTGTGACAATGGGTCATTGTGATGTCATAATGGGTCAATGTGATGTCATAATGGGCTATTGTGACAATGGGTCATTGTGATGTCATAATGGGCCATTGTGACAATGGGTCATTGTGATGTCATAATGGACCATTGTGACAATGGGTCATTGTGATGTCATAATGGGCCATTGTGATGTCATAATGGGCCATTGTGACAATGGGCCATTGTGATGTCATAATGGGCCATTGTGACAATGGGTCATTGTGATGTCATAATGGGTCATTGTGATGTCATAATGGGCCATTGTGACAATGGGTCATTATGATGTCATAATGGGTCATTCTGATGTCATAATGGGCCATTGTGATGTCATAATGGGTCATTGTGATGTCATAGTGGGTCATTGTGATGTCATAATGGGCTATTGTGACAATGGGTCATTGTGATGTCATAATGGGCCATTGTGACAATCGGTCATTGTGATGTCATAATGGGCCATTGTGACAATGGGTCATTGTGATGTCATAATGGGTCATTGTGATGTCATAATGGGCCATTGTGACAATGGGTCATTGTGATGTCATAATGGGTCATTCTGATGTCATAATGGGCCATTGTGATGTCATAATGGGTCATTGTGATGTCATAATGGGTCATTGTGATGTCATAATGGGCCATTGTGAAAATGGGTCATTGTGATGTCATAATGGGTCAATGTGATGTCATAATGGGCTATTGTGACAATGGGTCATTGTGATGTCATAATGGGCCATTGTGACAATGGGTCATTGTGATGTCATAATGGGCCATTGTGATGTCATAATGGGCCATTGTGACAATGGGTCATTGTGATGTCATAATGGGCCATTGTGACAATGGGTCATTGTGATGTCATAATGGACCATTGTGACAATGGATAATTGTGATGTCATAATGGGCCATTGTGATGTCATAATGGGCCATTGTGACAATGGGCCATTGTGATGTCATAATGGGCCATTGTGACAATGGGTCATTGTGATGTCATAATGGGCCATTGTGATGTCATAATGGGCCATTGTGACAATGGGTCATTGTGATGTCATAATGGGCCATTGTGACAATGGGTCATTGTGATGTCATAATGGGCTATTGTGACAATGGGTCATTGTGATGTCATAATGGGACCATTGTGATGTCATAATGGGCCATTGTGACAATGGGTCATTGTGATGTCATAATGGGTCATTGTGATGTCATAATGGGCCATTGTGACAATGGGTCATTGTGATGTCATAATGGGTCATTGTGATGTCAAAATGGGCCATTGTGACAATGGGTCATTGTGATGTCATAATGGGCTATTGTGACAATGGTTCATTATGATGTCATAATGGGTCATTGTGATGTCATAATGGGCTATTGTGACAATTGGTCATTGTGATGTCATAATGGGACCATTGTGATGTCATAATGGGCCATTGTGACAATGGGTCATTGTGATGTCATAATGGGTCATTGTGATGTCATAATGGGCCATTGTGACAATGGGTCATTATGATGTCATAATGGGTCATTCTGATGTCATAATGGGCCATTGTGATGTCATAATGGGTCATTGTGATGTCATAGTGGGTCATTGTGATGTCATAATGGGCTATTGTGACAATGGGTCATTGTGATGTCATAATGGGCCATTGTGACAATCGGTCATTGTGATGTCATAATGGGCCATTGTGACAATGGGTCATTGTGATGTCATAATGGGTCATTGTGATGTCATAATGTGCCATTGTGACAATGGGTCATTCTGATGTCATAATGGGTCATTCTGATGTCATAATGGGCCATTGTGATGTCATAATGGGTCATTGTGATGTCATAATGGGTCATTGTGATGTCATAATGGGCTATTGTGACAATGGGTCATTGTGATGTCATAATGGGCCATTGTGACAATCGGCCATTGTGATGTCATAATGGGCCATTGTGACAATGGGTCATTGTGATGTCATAATGGGTCATTGTGACAATGGGTCATTGTGATGTCATAATGGGCCATTGTGATGTCATAATGTGCCATTGTGACAATGGGTCATTCTGATGTCATAATGGGTCATTCTGATGTCATAATGGGCCATTGTGATGTCATAATTGGTCATTGTGATGTCATAATGGGTCATTGTGATGTCATAATGGGTTATTGTGACAATGGGTCATTGTGATGTCATAATGGGCCATTGTGACAATGGGTCATTGTGATGTCATAATGGGCCATTGTGACAATGGGTCATTGTGATGTCATAATGGGCCATTGTGACAATGGGTCATTGTGATGTCATAATGGGTCATTCTGATGTCATAATGGGCCATTGTGATGTCATAATGGGTCATTGTGATGTCATAATGGGTCATTGTGATGTCATAATGGGCCATTGTGATGTCATAATGGGCCATTGTGACAATGGGCCATTGTGATGTCATAATGGGCCATTGTGACAATGGGTCATTGTGATGTCATAATGGGCCATTGTGATGTCATAATGGGCCATTGTGACAATGGGTCATTGTGATGTCATAATGGGTCATTCTGATGTCATAATGGGCCATTGTGATGTCATAATGGGTCATTGTGATGTCATAATGGGTCATTGTGATGTCATAATGGGCCATTGTGACAATGGGTCATTGTGATGTCATAATGGGTCAATGTGATGTCATAATGGGCTATTGTGACAATGGGTCATTGTGATGTCATAATGGGCCATTGTGATGTCATAATGGGCCATTGTGACAATGGGCCATTGTGATGTCATAATGGGCCATTGTGACAATGGGTCATTGTGATGTCATAATGGGTCATTGTGATGTCATAATGGGCCATTGTGACAATGGGTCATTATGATGTCATAATGGGTCATTCTGATGTCATAATGGGCCATTGTGATGTCATAATGGGTCATTGTGATGTCATAGTGGGTCATTGTGATGTCATAATGGGCTATTGTGACAATGGGTCATTGTGATGTCATAATGGGCCATTGTGACAATCGGTCATTGTGATGTCATAATGGGCCATTGTGACAATGGGTCATTGTGATGTCATAATGGGTCATTGTGATGTCATAATGGGCCATTGTGACAATGGGTCATTGTGATGTCATAATGGGTCATTCTAATGTCATAATGGGCCATTGTGATGTCATAATGGGTCATTGTGATGTCATAATGGGTCATTGTGATGTCATAATGGGCCATTGTGACAATGGGTCATTGTGATGTCATAATGGGTCAATGTGATGTCATAATGGGCTATTGTGACAATGGGTCATTGTGATGTCATAATGGGCCATTGTGACAATGGGTCATTGTGATGTCATAATGGACCATTGTGACAATGGGTCATTGTGATGTCATAATGGGCCATTGTGATGTCATAATGGGCCATTGTGATGTCATAATGGGCCATTGTGACAATGGGCCATTGTGATGTCATAATGGGCCATTGTGACAATGGGTCATTGTGATGTCATAATGGGCCATTGTGACAATGGGTCATTGTGATGTCATAATGGACCATTGTGACAATGGGTCATTGTGATGTCATAATGGGCCATTGTGATGTCATAATGGGCCATTGTGACAATGGGCCATTGTGATGTCATAATGGGCCATTGTGACAATGGGTCATTGTGATGTCATAATGGGCCATTGTGATGTCATAATGGGCCATTGTGACAATGGGTCATTGTGATGTCATAATGGGCCATTGTGACAATGGGTCATTGTGATGTCATAATGGGCTATTGTGACAATGGGTCATTGTGATGTCATAATGGGACCATTGTGATGTCATAATGGGCCATTGTGACAATGGGTCATTGTGATGTCATAATGGGCCATTGTGACAATGGGTCATTGTGATGTCATAATGGGCCATTGTGACAATGGGTCATTGTGATGTCATAATGGGTCATTGTGATGTCAAAATGGGCCATTGTGACAATGGGTCATTGTGATGTCATAATGGGCTATTGTGACAATGGTTCATTATGATGTCATAATGGGTCATTGTGATGTCATAATGGGCTATTGTGACAATTGGTCATTGTGATGTCATAATGGGACCATTGTGATGTCTTAATGGGCCATTGTGACAATGGGTCATTGTGATGTCATAATGGGTCATTGTGATGTCATAATGGGCCATTGTGACAATGGGTCATTATGATGTCATAATGGGTCATTCTGATGTCATAATGGGCCATTGTGATGTCATAATGGGACCATTGTGATGTCATAATGGGCCATTGTGACAATGGGTCATTGTGATGTCATAATGGGCCATTGTGACAATGGGTCATTGTGATGTCATAATGGGCTATTGTGACAATGGGTCATTGTGATGTCATAATGGGACCATTGTGATGTCATAATGGGCCATTGTGACAATGGGTCATTGTGATGTCATAATGGGTCATTGTGATGTCATAATGGGCCATTGTGACAATGGGTCATTGTGATGTCATAATGGGTCATTGTGATGTCAAAACGGGCCATTGTGACAATGGGTCATTGTGATGTCATAATGGGCTATTGTGACAATGGTTCATTATGATGTCATAATGGGTCATTGTGATGTCATAATGGGCTATTGTGACAATTGGTCATTGTGATGTCATAATGGGACCATTGTGATGTCATAATGGGCCATTGTGACAATGGGTCATTGTGATGTCATAATGGGTCATTGTGATGTCATAATGGGCCATTGTGACAATGGGTCATTATGAGGTCATAATGGGTCATTCTGATGTCATAATGGGCCATTGTGATGTCATAATGGGTCATTGTGATGTCATAGTGGGTCATTGTGATGTCATAATGGGCTATTGTGACAATGGGTCATTGTGATGTCATAATGGGCCATTGTGACAATCGGTCATTGTGATGTCATAATGGGCCATTGTGACAATGGGTCATTGTGATGTCATAATGGGTCATTGTGATGTCATAATGGGCCATTGTGACAATGGGTCATTGTGATGTCATAATGGGTCATTCTGATGTCATAATGGGCCATTGTGATGTCATAATGGGTCATTGTGATGTCATAATGGGTCATTGTGATGTCATAATGGGCTATTGTGACAATGGGTCATTGTGATGTCATAATGGGCCATTGTGACAATCGGCCATTGTGATGTCATAATGGGCCATTGTGACAATTGGTCATTATGATGTCATAATGGGCCATTGTGATGTCATAATGGGCCATTGTGACAATGGGTCATTGTGATGTCATAATGGGCCATTGTGACAATGGGTCATTGTGATGTCATAATGGGCCATTGTGACAATGGGTCATTGTGATGTCATAATGGGCCATTGTGACAATGGGTCATTGTGATGTCATAATGGGCCATTGTGACAATTGGTCATTGTGATGTCATAATGGGCCATTGTGACAATGGGTCATTGTGATGTCATAATGGGCCATTGTGACAATGGGTCAATGTGATGTCATAATGAGCCATTGTGACAATGGGTCATTGTGATGTCATAATGGGCCATTGTGACAATTGGTCATTATGATGTCATAATGGGTCATTGTGATGTCATAATGGACCATTGTGACAATGGGTCATTGTGATGTCATAATGGGCCATTGTGATGTCATAATGGGCCATTGTGACAATGGGTCTTTGTGATGTCATAATGGGCCATTGTGACAATGGGTCATTGTGATGTCATAATGGGCTATTGTGACAATGGGTCATTGTGATGTCATAATGGGACCATTGTGATGTCATAATGGGCCATTGTGACAATGGGTCATTGTGATGTCATAATGGGCCATTGTGACAATTGGTCATTGTGATGTCATAATGGGCCATTGTGACAATGGGTCATTGTGATGTCATAATGGGTCATTGTGATGTCATAATGGACCATTGTGACAATGGGTCATTGTGATGTCATAATGGGCCATTGTGATGTCATAATGGGCCATTGTGACAATGGGCCATTGTGATGTCATAATGGACCATTGTGACAATGGGTCATTGTGATGTCATAATGGGCCATTGTGACAATGGGTCATTGTGATGTCATAATGGGCCATTGTGATGTCATAATGGACCATTGTGACAATGGGTCATTGTGATGTCATAATGGACCATTGTGACAATGGGTCATTGTGATGTCATAATGGGCCATTGTGATGTCATAATGGGCCATTGTGACAATGGGCCATTGTGATGTCATAATGGGCCATTGTGACAATGGGTCATTGTGATGTCATAATGGGCCATTGTGATGTCATAATGGGCCATTGTGACAATGGGTCATTGTGATGTCATAATGGGCCATTGTGACAATGGGTCATTGTGATGTCATAATGGACCATTGTGACAATGGGTCATTGTGATGTCATAATGGGACATTGTGATGTCATAGTGGGTCATTGTGATGTCATAATGGGCTATTGTGACAATGGGTCATTGTGATGTCATAATGGGCCATTGTGACAATCGGTCATTGTGATGTCATAATGGGCCATTGTGACAATGGGTCATTGTGATGTCATAATGGGTCATTGTGATGTCATAATGGGCCATTGTGACAATGGGTCATTCTGATGTCATAATGGGTCATTCTGATGTCGTAATGGGCCATTGTGATGTCATAATGGGTCATTGTGATGTCATAATGGGTCATTGTGATGTCATAATGGGCTATTGTGACAATGGGTCATTGTGATGTCATAATGGGCCATTGTGACAATCGGCCA
The DNA here is from genome assembly GCF_040894005.1 of Engystomops pustulosus. Taxonomy (NCBI): domain Eukaryota; kingdom Metazoa; phylum Chordata; class Amphibia; order Anura; family Leptodactylidae; genus Engystomops; species Engystomops pustulosus. Next base: position 91,112,478 of record NC_092411.1, on the reverse strand, counting down.
TTGTGATGTCATAATGGGCCATTGTGACAATTGGTCATTATGATGTCATAATGGGCCATTGTGATGTCATAATGGGCCATTGTGACAATGGGTCATTGTGATGTCATAATGGGCCATTGTGACAATGGGTCATTGTGATGTCATAATGGGCCATTGTGACAATGGGTCATTGTGATGTCAAAATGAACCATTGTGACAATGGGTCAATGTGATGTCATAATGGGCTATTGTGACAATGGGTCATTGTGATGTCATAATGGGCCATTGTGACAATGGGTCATTGTGATGTCATAATGGGTCATTGTGATGTCATAATGGGCTATTGTGACAATGGGTCATTGTGATGTCATAATGGGACCATTGTGATGTCATAATGGGCCATTGTGACAATGGGTCATTGTGATGTCATAATGGGTCATTGTGATGTCATAATGGGCCATTGTGACAATGGGTCATTGTGATGTCATAATGGGTCATTGTGATGTCAAAATGGGCCATTGTGACAATGGGTCATTGTGATGTCATAATGGGCTATTGTGACAATGGTTCATTATGATGTCATAATGGGTCATTGTGATGTCATAATGGGCTATTGTGACAATTGGTCATTGTGATGTCATAATGGGACCATTGTGATGTCATAATGGGCCATTGTGACAATGGGTCATTGTGATGTCATAATGGGTCATTGTGATGTCATAATGGACCATTGTGACAATGGGTCATTGTGATGTCATAATGTGCCATTGTGACAATGGGTCATTGTGATGTCATAATGGGCCATTGTGACAATGGGTCATTGTGATGTCATAATGGGCCATTGTGATGTCATAATGGGCCATTGTGACAATGGGCCATTGTGATGTCATAATGGGCCATTGTGACAATGGGTCATTGTGATGTCATAATGGGCCATTGTGACAATGGGTCATTGTGATGTCATAATGGACCATTGTGACAATGGGTCATTGTGATGTCATAATGGGCCATTGTGATGTCATAATGGGCCATTGTGACAATGGGCCATTGTGATGTCATAATGGGCCATTGTGACAATGGGTCATTGTGATGTCATAATGGGCCATTGTGACAATGGGTCATTGTGATGTCATAATGGGCTATTGTGACAATGGGTCATTGTGATGTCATAATGGGCCATTGTGACAATTGGTCATTATGATGTCATAATGGGTCATTGTGATGTCATAATGGACCATTGTGACAATGGGTCATTGTGATGTCATAATGGGTCATTGTGATTTCATAATGGACCATTGTGACAATGGGTCATTGTGATGTCATAATGGGACATTGTGATGTCATAATGGGCCATTGTGACAATGGGTCATTGTGATGTCATAATGGGACATTGTGACAATGGGTCATTGTGATGTCATAATGGGCCATTGTGATGTCATAATGGGCCATTGTGACAATGGGTCATTGTGATGTCATAATGGGCCATTGTGACAATGGGTCATTGTGATGTCATAATGGGCCATTGTGATGTCATAATGGGTCATTGTGACAATGGGTCATTGTGATGTCATAATGGGTCATTGTGACAATGGGTCATTGTAATGTCATAATGGGCCATTGTGATGTCATAATGGGCCATTGTGACAATGGGTCAATGTGATGTCATAATGGGCCATTGTGACAATGTGTCATTGTGTTGTCATAATGGGCCATTGTGACAATGGGTCATTGTGAGGTAATAATGGGTCATTGTGATGTCATAATGGGCCATTGTGACAATGGGTCATTGTGATGTCATAATGGGTCATTGTGATGTCATAATGGGCCATTGTGACAATGGGTTATTGTGATGTCATAATGGGCCATTGTGACAATGGGTCATTGTGATGTCATAATGGGCCATTGTGATAATGGGTCATTGTGATGTCATAATGGGCCATTGTGATGTCATAATGGGCCATTGTGACAATGGGTCATTGTGATGTCATAATGGGCCATTGTGACAATTGGTCATTATGATGTCATAATGTGCCATTGTGATGTCATAATGGGCCATTGTGACAATGGGTCATTGTGATGTCATAATGGGCCATTGTGACAATTGGTCATTGTGATGTCATAATGGGCCATTGTGACAATGGGTCATTGTGATGTCATAATGGGCCATTGTGACAATGGGTCAATGTGATGTCATAATGAGCCATTGTGACAATGGGTCATTGTGATGTCATAATGGGCCATTGTGACAATTGGTCATTATGATGTCATAATGGGTCATTGTGATGTCATAATGGGCCATTGTGACAATGGGTCATTGTGATGTCATAATGGGTCATTGTGATGTCATAATGGGCCATTGTGACAATGGGTCATTCTGATGTCATAATGGGTCATTCTGATGTCATAATGGGCCATTGTGATGTCATAATGGGTCATTGTGATGTCATAATGGGTCATTGTGATGTCATAATGGGCTATTGTGACAATGGGTCATTGTGATGTCATAATGGGCCATTGTGACAATCGGCCATTGTGATGTCATAATGGGCCATTGTGACAATTGGTCATTATGATGTCATAATGGGCCATTGTGATGTCATAATGGGCCATTGTGACAATGGGTCATTGTGATGTCATAATGGGCCATTGTGACAATGGGTCATTGTGATGTCATAATGGGCCATTGTGACAATGGGTCATTGTGATGTCAAAATGGGCCATTGTGACAATGGGTCAATGTGATGTCATAATGGGCTATTGTGACAATGGGTCATTGTGATGTCATAATGGGCCATTGTGACAATGGGTCATTGTGATGTCATAATGGGTCATTGTGATGTCATAATGGGTCATTGTGATGTCATAATGGGCTATTGTGACAATGGGTCATTGTGATGTCATAATGGGACCATTGTGATGTCATAATGGGCCATTGTGACAATGGGTCATTGTGATGTCATAATGGGTCATTGTGATGTCATAATGGGCCATTGTGACAATGGGTCATTGTGATGTCATAATGGGTCATTGTGATGTCAAAATGGGCCATTGTGACAATGGGTCATTGTGATGTCATAATGGGCTATTGTGACAATGGTTCATTATGATGTCATAATGGGTCATTGTGATGTCATAATGGGCTATTGTGACAATTGGTCATTGTGATGTCATAATGGGACCATTGTGATGTCATAATGGGCCATTGTGACAATGGGTCATTGTGATGTCATAATGGGTCATTGTGATGTCATAATGGGCTATTGTGACAATGGGTCATTGTGATGTCATAATGGGCCATTGTGACAATTGGTCATTATGATGTCATAATGGGTCATTGTGATGTCATAATGGACCATTGTGACAATGGGTAATTGTGATGTCATAATGGGTCATTGTGATTTCATAATGGACCATTGTGACAATGGGTCATTGTGATGTCATAATGGGCCATTGTGATGTCATACTGGGCCATTGTGACAATGGGTCATTGTGATGTCATAATGGGCCATTGTGACAATGGGTCATTGTGATGTCATAATGGGCCATTGTGATGTCATAATGGGCTATTGTGACAATGGGTCATTGTGATGTCATAATGGGCCATTGTGACAATTGGTCATTATGATGTCATAATGGGTCATTGTGATGTCATAATGGACCATTGTGACAATGGGTCATTGTGATGTCATAATGGGTCATTGTGATTTCATAATGGACCATTGTGACAATGGGTCATTGTGATGTCATAATGGGCCATTGTGATGTCATAATGGGCCATTGTGACAATGGGTCATTGTGATGTCATAATGGGCCATTGTGACAATGGGTCATTGTGATGTCATAATGGGCCATTGTGATGTCATAATGGGCCATTGTGACAATGGGTCATTGTGATGTCATAATGGGCCATTGTGACAATGGGTCATTGTGATGTCATAATGGGCCATTGTGATGTCATAATGGGTCATTGTGACAATGGGTCATTGTGATGTCATAATGGGTCATTGTGACAATGGGTCATTGTAATGTCATAATGGGCCATTGTGATGTCATAATGGGCCATTGTGACAATGGGTCAATGTGATGTCATAATGGGCCATTGTGACAATGTGTCATTGTGTTGTCATAATGGGCCATTGTGACAATGGGTCATTGTGAGGTAATAATGGGTCATTGTGATGTCATAATGGGCCATTGTGACAATGGGTCATTGTGATGTCATAATTGGTCATTGTGATGTCATAATGGGCCATTGTGACAATGGGTTATTGTGATGTCATAATGGGCCATTGTGACAATGGGTCATTGTGATGTCATAATGGGCCATTGTGATAATGGGTCATTGTGATGTCATAATGGGCCATTGTGATGTCATAATGGGCCATTGTGACAATGGGTCATTGTGATGTCATAATGGGCCATTGTGACAATTGGTCATTATGATGTCATAATGTGCCATTGTGATGTCATAATGGGCCATTGTGACAATGGGTCATTGTGATGTCATAATGGGCCATTGTGACAATTGGTCATTGTGATGTCATAATGGGCCATTGTGACAATGGGTCATTGTGATGTCATAATGGGCCATTGTGACAATGGGTCAATGTGATGTCATAATGGGCCATTGTGACAATTGGTCATTATGATGTCATAATGGGTCATTGTGATGTCATAATGGGCCATTGTGACAATGGGTCATTGTGATGTCATAATGGGCCATTGTGACAATTGGTCATTATGATGTCATAATGTGCCATTGTGATGTCATAATGGGCCATTGTGACAATGGGTCATTGTGATGTCATAATGGGCCATTGTGACAATGGGTCATTGTGATGTCATAATGGGCCATTGTGACAATGGGTCAATGTGATGTCATAATGAGCCATTGTGACAATGGGTCATTGTGATGTCATAATGGGCCATTGTGACAATTGGTCATTATGATGTCATAATGGGTCATTGTGATGTCATAATGGGCCATTGTGACAATGGGTCATTGTGATGTCATAATGGGTCATTGTGATGTCATAATGGGCCATTGTGACAATGGGTCATTCTGATGTCATAATGGGTCATTATGATGTCATAATGGGCCATTGTGATGTCATAATGGGCCATTGTGACAATGGGTCATTGTGATGTCATAATGGGCCATTGTGACAATGGGTCATTGTGATGTCATAATGGGCCATTGTGACAATGGGTCATTGTGATGTCAAAATGGGCCATTGTGACAATGGGTCAATGTGATGTCATAATGGGCCATTGTGACAATGGGTCATTGTGATGTCATAATGGGCCATTGTGACAATGGGTCATTGTGATGTCATAATGGGCCATTGTGATGTCATAATGGACCATTGTGACAATGGGTCATTGTGATGTCATAATGGACCATTGTGACAATGGGTCATTGTGATGTCATAATGGGCCATTGTGATGTCATAATGGGCCATTGTGACAATGGGCCATTGTGATGTCATAATGGGCCATTGTGACAATGGGTCATTGTGATGTCATAATGGGCCATTGTGATGTCATAATGGGCCATTGTGACAATGGGTCATTGTGATGTCATAATGGGCCATTGTGACAATGGGTCATTGTGATGTCATAATGGACCATTGTGACAATGGGTCATTGTGATGTCATAATGGGCCATTGTGATGTCATAATGGGCCATTGTGACAATGGGCCATTGTGATGTCATAATGGGCCATTGTGACAATGGGTCATTGTGATGTCATAATGGGCCATTGTGATGTCATAATGGGCCATTGTGACAATGGGTCATTGTGATGTCATAATGGGCCATTGTGACAATGGGTCATTGTGATGTCATAATGGGCTATTGTGACAATGGGTCATTGTGATGTCATAATGGGACCATTGTGATGTCATAATGGGCCATTGTGACAATGGGTCATTGTGATGTCATAATGGGTCATTGTGATGTCATAATGGGCCATTGTGACAATGGGTCATTGTGATGTCATAATGGGTCATTGTGATGTCAAAATGGGCCATTGTGACAATGGGTCATTGTGATGTCATAATGGGCTATTGTGACAATGGTTCATTATGATGTCATAATGGGTCATTGTGATGTCATAATGGGCTATTGTGACAATTGGTCATTGTGATGTCATAATGGGACCATTGTGATGTCATAATGGGCCATTGTGACAATGGGTCATTGTGATGTCATAATGGGTCATTGTGATGTCATAATGGGCCATTGTGACAATGGGTCATTCTGATGTCATAATGGGTCATTCTGATGTCATAATGGGCCATTGTGATGTCATAATGGGTCATTGTGATGTCATAGTGGGTCATTGTGATGTCATAATGGGCTATTGTGACAATGGGTCATTGTGATGTCATAATGGGCCATTGTGACAATCGGTCATTGTGATGTCATAATGGGCCATTGTGACAATGGGTCATTGTGATGTCATAATGGGTCATTGTGATGTCATAATGTGCCATTGTGACAATGGGTCATTCTGATGTCATAATGGGTCATTCTGATGTCATAATGGGCCATTGTGATGTCATAATGGGTCATTGTGATGTCATAATGGGTCATTGTGATGTCATAATGGGCTATTGTGACAATGGGTCATTGTGATGTCATAATGGGCCATTGTGACAATCGGCCATTGTAATGTCATAATGGGCCATTGTGACAATGGGTCATTGTGATGTCATAATGGGTCATTGTGACAATGGGTCATTGTGATGTCATAATGGGCCATTGTGATGTCATAATGTGCCATTGTGACAATGGGTCATTCTGATGTCATAATGGGTCATTCTGATGTCATAATGGGCCATTGTGATGTCATAATTGGTCATTGTGATGTCATAATGGGTCATTGTGATGTCATAATGGGTTATTGTGACAATGGGTCATTGTGATGTCATAATGGGCCATTGTGACAATGGGTCATTGTGATGTCATAATGGGCCATTGTGACAATGGGTCATTGTGATGTCATAATGGGCCATTGTGACAATGGGTCATTGTGATGTCATAATGGGTCATTCTGATGTCATAATGGGCCATTGTGATGTCATAATGGGTCATTGTGATGTCATAATGGGTCATTGTGATGTCATAATGGGCCATTGTGATGTCATAATGGGCCATTGTGACAATGGGCCATTGTGATGTCATAATGGGCCATTGTGACAATGGGTCATTGTGATGTCATAATGGGCCATTGTGATGTCATAATGGGCCATTGTGACAATGGGTCATTGTGATGTCATAATGGGTCATTCTGATGTCATAATGGGCCATTGTGATGTCATAATGGGTCATTGTGATGTCATAATGGGTCATTGTGATGTCATAATGGGCCATTGTGACAATGGGTCATTGTGATGTCATAATGGGTCAATGTGATGTCATAATGGGCTATTGTGACAATGGGTCATTGTGATGTCATAATGGGCCATTGTGACAATGGGTCATTGTGATGTCATAATGGACCATTGTGACAATGGGTCATTGTGATGTCATAATGGGCCATTGTGATGTCATAATGGGCCATTGTGACAATGGGCCATTGTGATGTCATAATGGGCCATTGTGACAATGGGTCATTGTGATGTCATAATGGGTCATTGTGATGTCATAATGGGCCATTGTGACAATGGGTCATTATGATGTCATAATGGGTCATTCTGATGTCATAATGGGCCATTGTGATGTCATAATGGGTCATTGTGATGTCATAGTGGGTCATTGTGATGTCATAATGGGCTATTGTGACAATGGGTCATTGTGATGTCATAATGGGCCATTGTGACAATCGGTCATTGTGATGTCATAATGGGCCATTGTGACAATGGGTCATTGTGATGTCATAATGGGTCATTGTGATGTCATAATGGGCCATTGTGACAATGGGTCATTGTGATGTCATAATGGGTCATTCTGATGTCATAATGGGCCATTGTGATGTCATAATGGGTCATTGTGATGTCATAATGGGTCATTGTGATGTCATAATGGGCCATTGTGACAATGGGTCATTGTGATGTCATAATGGGTCAATGTGATGTCATAATGGGCTATTGTGACAATGGGTCATTGTGATGTCATAATGGGCCATTGTGACAATGGGTCATTGTGATGTCATAATGGGCCATTGTGATGTCATAATGGGCCATTGTGACAATTGGTCATTGTGATGTCATAATGGGCCATTGTGACAATGGGTCATTGTGATGTCATAATGGACCATTGTGACAATGGGTCATTGTGATGTCATAATGGGCCATTGTGATGTCATAATGGGCCATTGTGACAATGGGCCATTGTGATGTCATAATGGGCCATTGTGACAATGGGTCATTGTGATGTCATAATGGGCCATTGTGATGTCATAATGGGCCATTGTGACAATGGGTCATTGTGATGTCATAATGGACCATTGTGACAATGGGTCATTGTGATGTCATAATGGGCCATTGTGATGTCATAATGGGCCATTGTGACAATGGGCCATTGTGATGTCATAATGGGCCATTGTGACAATGGGTCATTGTGATGTCATAATGGGCCATTGTGACAATGGGTCATTGTGATGTCATAATGGGCTATTGTGACAATGGGTCATTGTGATGTCATAATGGGCCATTGTGACAATTGGTCATTATGATGTCATAATGGGTCATTGTGATGTCATAATGGACCATTGTGACAATGGGTCATTGTGATGTCATAATGGGTCATTGTGATTTCATAATGGACCATTGTGACAATGGGTCATTGTGATGTCATAATGGGCCATTGTGATGTCATAATGGGCCATTGTGACAATGGGTCATTGTGATGTCATAATGGGCCATTGTGACAATGGGTCATTGTGATGTCATAATGGGCCATTGTGATGTCATAATGGGCCATTGTGACAATGGGTCATTGTGATGTCATAATGGGCCATTGTGACAATGGGTCATTGTGATGTCATAATGGGCCATTGTGATGTCATAATGGGTCATTGTGACAATGGGTCATTGTGATGTCATAATGGGTCATTGTGACAATGGGTCATTGTAATGTCATAATGGGCCATTGTGATGTCATAATGGGCCATTGTGACAATGGGTCAATGTGATGTCATAATGGGCCATTGTGACAATGTGTCATTGTGTTGTCATAATGGGCCATTGTGACAATGGGTCATTGTGAGGTAATAATGGGTCATTGTGATGTCATAATGGGCCATTGTGACAATGGGTCATTGTGATGTCATAATGGGTCATTGTGATGTCATAATGGGCCATTGTGACAATGGGTTATTGTGATGTCATAATGGGCCATTGTGACAATGGGTCATTGTGATGTCATAATGGGCCATTGTGATAATGGGTCATTGTGATGTCATAATGGGCCATTGTGATGTCATAATGGGCCATTGTGACAATGGGTCATTGTGATGTCATAATGGGCCATTGTGACAATTGGTCATTATGATGTCATAATGTGCCATTGTGATGTCATAATGGGCCATTGTGACAATGGGTCATTGTGATGTCATAATGGGCCATTGTGACAATTGGTCATTGTGATGTCATAATGGGCCATTGTGACAATGGGTCATTGTGATGTCATAATGGGCCATTGTGACAATGGGTCAATGTGATGTCATAATGAGCCATTGTGACAATGGGTCATTGTGATGTCATAATGGGCCATTGTGACAATTGGTCATTATGATGTCATAATGGGTCATTGTGATGTCATAATGGGCCATTGTGACAATGGGTCATTGTGATGTCATAATGGGTCATTGTGATGTCATAATGGGCCATTGTGACAATGGGTCATTCTGATGTCATAATGGGTCATTCTGATGTCATAATGGGCCATTGTGATGTCATAATGGGTCATTGTGATGTCATAATGGGTCATTGTGATGTCATAATGGGCTATTGTGACAATGGGTCATTGTGATGTCATAATGGGCCATTGTGACAATCGGCCATTGTGATGTCATAATGGGCCATTGTGACAATTGGTCATTATGATGTCATAATGGGCCATTGTGATGTCATAATGGGCCATTGTGACAATGGGTCATTGTGATGTCATAATGGGCCATTGTGACAATGGGTCATTGTGATGTCAAAATGGGCCATTGTGACAATGGGTCAATGTGATGTCATAATGGGCTATTGTGACAATGGGTCATTGTGATGTCATAATGGGCCATTGTGACAATGGGTCATTGTGATGTCATAATGGGTCATTGTGATGTCATAATGGGTCATTGTGATGTCATAATGGGCTATTGTGACAATGGGTCATTGTGATGTCATAATGGGACCATTGTGATGTCATAATGGGCCATTGTGACAATGGGTCATTGTGATGTCATAATGGGTCATTGTGATGTCATAATGGGCCATTGTGACAATGGGTCATTGTGATGTCATAATGGGTCATTGTGATGTCAAAATGGGCCACTGTGACAATGGGTCATTGTGATGTCATAATGGGCTATTGTGACAATGGTTCATTATGATGTCATAATGGGTCATTGTGATGTCATAATGGGCTATTGTGACAATTGGTCATTGTGATGTCATAATGGGACCATTGTGATGTCATAATGGGCCATTGTGACAATGGGTCATTGTGATGTCATAATGGGTCATTGTGATGTCATAATGGGCTATTGTGACAATGGGTCATTGTGATGTCATAATGGGCCATTGTGACAATTGGTCATTATGATGTCATAATGGGTCATTGTGATGTCATAATGGACCATTGTGACAATGGGTCATTGTGATGTCATAATGGGCCATTGTGATGTCATAATGGGCCATTGTGACAATGGGTCATTGTCATGTCATAATGGGCCATTGTGACAATGGGTCATTGTGATGTCATAATGGGCCATTGTGATGTCATAATGGGCCATTGTGACAATGGGTCATTGTGATGTCATAATGGGCCATTGTGACAATGGGTCATTGTGATGTCATAATGGGCCATTGTGATGTCATAATGGGTCATTGTGACAATGGGTCATTGTGATGTCATAATGGGTCATTGTGACAATGGGTCATTGTAATGTCATAATGGGCCATTGTGATGTCATAATGGGCCATTGTGACAATGGGTCAATGTGATGTCATAATGGGCCATTGTGACAATGTGTCATTGTGTTGTCATAATGGGCCATTGTGACAATGGGTCATTGTGAGGTAATAATGGGTCATTGTGATGTCATAATGGGCCATTGTGACAATGGGTCATTGTGATGTCATAATTGGTCATTGTGATGTCATAATGGGCCATTGTGACAATGGGTTATTGTGATGTCATAATGGGCCATTGTGACAATGGGTCATTGTGATGTCATAATGGGCCATTGTGATAATGGGTCATTGTGATGTCATAATGGGCCATTGTGATGTCATAATGGGCCATTGTGACAATGGGTCATTGTGATGTCATAATGGGCCATTGTGACAATTGGTCATTATGATGTCATAATGTGCCATTGTGATGTCATAATGGGCCATTGTGACAATGGGTCATTGTGATGTCATAATGGGCCATTGTGACAATTGGTCATTGTGATGTCATAATGGGCCATTGTGACAATGGGTCATTGTGATGTCATAATGGGCCATTGTGACAATGGGTCAATGTGATGTCATAATGGGCCATTGTGACAATTGGTCATTATGATGTCATAATGGGTCATTGTGATGTCATAATGGGCCATTGTGACAATGGGTCATTGTGATGTCATAATGGGCCATTGTGACAATTGGTCATTATGATGTCATAATGTGCCATTGTGATGTCATAATGGGCCATTGTGACAATGGGTCATTGTGATGTCATAATGGGCCATTGTGACAATGGGTCATTGTGATGTCATAATGGGCCATTGTGACAATGGGTCAATGTGATGTCATAATGAGCCATTGTGACAATGGGTCATTGTGATGTCATAATGGGCCATTGTGACAATTGGTCATTATGATGTCATAATGGGTCATTGTGATGTCATAATGGGCCATTGTGACAATGGGTCATTGTGATGTCATAATGGGTCATTGTGATGTCATAATGGGCCATTGTGACAATGGGTCATTCTGATGTCATAATGGGTCATTATGATGTCATAATGGGCCATTGTGATGTCATAATGGGCCATTGTGACAATGGGTCATTGTGATGTCATAATGGGCCATTGTGACAATGGGTCATTGTGATGTCATAATGGGCCATTGTGACAATGGGTCATTGTGATGTCAAAATGGGCCATTGTGACAATGGGTCAATGTGATGTCATAATGGGCCATTGTGACAATGGGTCATTGTGATGTCATAATGGGCCATTGTGACAATGGGTCATTGTGATGTCATAATGGGCCATTGTGATGTCATAATGGACCATTGTGACAATGGGTCATTGTGATGTCATAATGGACCATTGTGACAATGGGTCATTGTGATGTCATAATGGGCCATTGTGATGTCATAATGGGCCATTGTGACAATGGGCCATTGTGATGTCATAATGGGCCATTGTGACAATGGGTCATTGTGATGTCATAATGGGCCATTGTGATGTCATAATGGGCCATTGTGACAATGGGTCATTGTGATGTCATAATGGGCCATTGTGACAATGGGTCATTGTGATGTCATAATGGACCATTGTGACAATGGGTCATTGTGATGTCATAATGGGCCATTGTGATGTCATAATGGGCCATTGTGACAATGGGCCATTGTGATGTCATAATGGGCCATTGTGACAATGGGTCATTGTGATGTCATAATGGGCCATTGTGATGTCATAATGGGCCATTGTGACAATGGGTCATTGTGATGTCATAATGGGCCATTGTGACAATGGGTCATTGTGATGTCATAATGGGCTATTGTGACAATGGGTCATTGTGATGTCATAATGGGACCATTGTGATGTCATAATGGGCCATTGTGACAATGGGTCATTGTGATGTCATAATGGGTCATTGTGATGTCATAATGGGCCATTGTGACAATGGGTCATTGTGATGTCATAATGGGTCATTGTGATGTCAAAATGGGCCATTGTGACAATGGGTCATTGTGATGTCATAATGGGCTATTGTGACAATGGTTCATTATGATGTCATAATGGGTCATTGTGATGTCATAATGGGCTATTGTGACAATTGGTCATTGTGATGTCATAATGGGACCATTGTGATGTCATAATGGGCCATTGTGACAATGGGTCATTGTGATGTCATAATGGGTCATTGTGATGTCATAATGGGCCATTGTGACAATGGGTCATTATGATGTCATAATGGGTCATTCTGATGTCATAATGGGCCATTGTGATGTCATAATGGGTCATTGTGATGTCATAGTGGGTCATTGTGATGTCATAATGGGCTATTGTGACAATGGGTCATTGTGATGTCATAATGGGCCATTGTGACAATCGGTCATTGTGATGTCATAATGGGCCATTGTGACAATGGGTCATTGTGATGTCATAATGGGTCATTGTGATGTCATAATGTGCCATTGTGACAATGGGTCATTCTGATGTCATAATGGGTCATTCTGATGTCATAATGGGCCATTGTGATGTCATAATGGGTCATTGTGATGTCATAATGGGTCATTGTGATGTCATAATGGGCTATTGTGACAATGGGTCATTGTGATGTCATAATGGGCCATTGTGACAATCGGCCATTGTGATGTCATAATGGGCCATTGTGACAATGGGTCATTGTGATGTCATAATGGGTCATTGTGACAATGGGTCATTGTGATGTCATAATGGGCCATTGTGATGTCATAATGTGCCATTGTGACAATGGGTCATTCTGATGTCATAATGGGTCATTGTGATGTCATAATGGGCCATTGTGATGTCATAATTGGTCATTGTGATGTCATAATGGGTCATTGTGATGTCATAATGGGTTATTGTGACAATGGGTCATTGTGATGTCATAATGGGCCATTGTGACAATGGGTCATTGTGATGTCATAATGGGCCATTGTGACAATGGGTCATTGTGATGTCATAATGGGCCATTGTGACAATGGGTCATTGTGATGTCATAATGGGCCATTGTGACAATGGGTCATTGTGATGTCATAATGGGTCATTCTGATGTCATAATGGGCCATTGTGATGTCATAATGGGTCATTGTGATGTCATAATGGGTCATTGTGATGTCATAATGGGCCATTGTGATGTCATAATGGGCCATTGTGACAATGGGCCATTGTGATGTCATAATGGGCCATTGTGACAATGGGTCATTGTGATGTCATAATGGGCCATTGTGATGTCATAATGGGCCATTGTGACAATGGGTCATTGTGATGTCATAATGGGTCATTCTGATGTCATAATGGGCCATTGTGATGTCATAATGGGTCATTGTGATGTCATAATGGGTCATTGTGATGTCATAATGGGCCATTGTGACAATGGGTCATTGTGATGTCATAATGGGTCAATGTGATGTCATAATGGGCTATTGTGACAATGGGTCATTGTGATGTCATAATGGGCCATTGTGACAATGGGTCATTGTGATGTCATAATGGACCATTGTGACAATGGGTCATTGTGATGTCATAATGGGCCATTGTGATGTCATAATGGGCCATTGTGACAATGGGCCATTGTGATGTCATAATGGGCCATTGTGACAATGGGTCATTGTGATGTCATAATGGGTCATTGTGATGTCATAATGGGCCATTGTGACAATGGGTCATTATGATGTCATAATGGGTCATTCTGATGTCATAATGGGCCATTGTGATGTCATAATGGGTCATTGTGATGTCATAGTGGGTCATTGTGATGTCATAATGGGCTATTGTGACAATGGGTCATTGTGATGTCATAATGGGCCATTGTGACAATCGGTCATTGTGATGTCATAATGGGCCATTGTGACAATGGGTCATTGTGATGTCATAATGGGTCATTGTGATGTCATAATGGGCCATTGTGACAATGGGTCATTGTGATGTCATAATGGGTCATTCTGATGTCATAATGGGCCATTGTGATGTCATGATGGGTCATTGTGATGTCATAATGGGTCATTGTGATGTCATAATGGGCCATTGTGACAATGGGTCATTGTGATGTCATAATGGGTCAATGTGATGTCATAATGGGCTATTGTGACAATGGGTCATTGTGATGTCATAATGGGCCATTGTGACAATGGGTCATTGTGATGTCATAATGGGCCATTGTGATGTCATAATGGGCCATTGTGACAATGGGTCATTGTGATGTCATAATGGGCCATTGTGACAATGGGTCATTGTGATCTCATAATGGACCATTGTGACAATGGGTCATTGTGATGTCATAATGGGCCATTGTGATGTCATAATGGGCCATTGTGACAATGGGCCATTGTGATGTCATAATGGGCCATTGTGACAATGGGTCATTGTGATGTCATAATGGGCCATTGTGATGTCATAATGGGCCATTGTGACAATGGGTCATTGTGATGTCATAATGGGCCATTGTGACAATGGGTCATTGTGATGTCATAATGGGCTATTGTGACAATGGGTCATTGTGATGTCATAATGGGACCATTGTGATGTCATAATGGGCCATTGTGACAATGGGTCATTGTGATGTCATAATGGGTCATTGTGATGTCATAATGGGCCATTGTGACAATGGGTCATTGTGATGTCATAATGGGTCATTGTGATGTCAAAATGGGCCATTGTGACAATGGGTCATTGTGATGTCATAATGGGCTATTGTGACAATGGTTCATTATGATGTCATAATGGGTCATTGTGATGTCATAATGGGCTATTGTGACAATTGGTCATTGTGATGTCATAATGGGACCATTGTGATGTCATAATGGGCCATTGTGACAATGGGTCATTGTGATGTCATAATGGGTCATTGTGATGTCATAATGGGCCATTGTGACAATGGGTCATTATGATGTCATAATGGGTCATTCTGATGTCATAATGGGCCATTGTGATGTCATACTGGGTCATTGTGATGTCATAGTGGGTCATTGTGATGTCATAATGGGCTATTGTGACAATGGGTCATTGTGATGTCATAATGGGCCATTGTGACAATCGGTCATTGTGATGTCATAATGGGCCATTGTGACAATGGGTCATTGTGATGTCATAATGGGTCATTGTGATGTCATAATGTGCCATTGTGACAATGGGTCATTCTGATGTCATAATGGGTCATTCTGATGTCATAATGGGCCATTGTGATGTCATAATGGGTCATTGTGATGTCATAATGGGTCATTGTGATGTCATAATGGGCTATTGTGACAATGGGTCATTGTGATGTCATAATGGGCCATTGTGACAATCGGCCATTGTGATGTCATAATGGGCCATTGTGACAATGGGTCATTGTGATGTCATAATGGGTCATTGTGACAATGGGTCATTGTGATGTCATAATGGGCCATTGTGATGTCATAATGTGCCATTGTGACAATGGGTCATTCTGATGTCATAATGGGTCATTCTGATGTCATAATGGGCCATTGTGATGTCATAATTGGTCATTGTGATGTCATAATGGGTCATTGTGATGTCATAATGGGTTATTGTGACAATGGGTCATTGTGATGTCATAATGGGCCATTGTGACAATGGGTCATTGTGATGTCATAATGGGCCATTGTGACAATGGGTCATTGTGATGTCATAATGGGCCATTGTGACAATGGGTCATTGTGATGTCATAATGGGTCATTCTGATGTCATAATGGGCCATTGTGATGTCATAATGGGTCATTGTGATGTCATAATGGGTCATTGTGATGTCATAATGGGCCATTGTGATGTCATAATGGGCCATTGTGACAATGGGCCATTGTGATGTCATAATGGGCCATTGTGACAATGGGTCATTGTGATGTCATAATGGGCCATTGTGATGTCATAATGGGCCATTGTGACAATGGGTCATTGTGATGTCATAATGGGTCATTCTGATGTCATAATGGGCCATTGTGATGTCATAATGGGTCATTGTGATGTCATAATGGGTCATTGTGATGTCATAATGGGCCATTGTGACAATGGGTCATTGTGATGTCATAATGGGTCAATGTGATGTCATAATGGGCTATTGTGACAATGGGTCATTGTGATGTCATAATGGGCCATTGTGATGTCATAATGGGCCATTGTGACAATGGGCCATTGTGATGTCATAATGGGCCATTGTGACAATGGGTCATTGTGATGTCATAATGGGTCATTGTGATGTCATAATGGGCCATTGTGACAATGGGTCATTATGATGTCATAATGGGTCATTCTGATGTCATAATGGGCCATTGTGATGTCATAATGGGTCATTGTGATGTCATAGTGGGTCATTGTGATGTCATAATGGGCTATTGTGACAATGGGTCATTGTGATGTCATAATGGGCCATTGTGACAATCGGTCATTGTGATGTCATAATGGGCCATTGTGACAATGGGTCATTGTGATGTCATAATGGGTCATTGTGATGTCATAATGGGCCATTGTGACAATGGGTCATTGTGATGTCATAATGGGTCATTCTAATGTCATAATGGGCCATTGTGATGTCATAATGGGTCATTGTGATGTCATAATGGGTCATTGTGATGTCATAATGGGCCATTGTGACAATGGGTCATTGTGATGTCATAATGGGTCAATGTGATGTCATAATGGGCTATTGTGACAATGGGTCATTGTGATGTCATAATGGGCCATTGTGACAATGGGTCATTGTGATGTCATAATGGACCATTGTGACAATGGGTCATTGTGATGTCATAATGGGCCATTGTGATGTCATAATGGGCCATTGTGATGTCATAATGGGCCATTGTGACAATGGGCCATTGTGATGTCATAATGGGCCATTGTGACAATGGGTCATTGTGATGTCATAATGGGCCATTGTGACAATGGGTCATTGTGATGTCATAATGGACCATTGTGACAATGGGTCATTGTGATGTCATAATGGGCCATTGTGATGTCATAATGGGCCATTGTGACAATGGGCCATTGTGATGTCATAATGGGCCATTGTGACAATGGGTCATTGTGATGTCATAATGGGCCATTGTGATGTCATAATGGGCCATTGTGACAATGGGTCATTGTGATGTCATAATGGGCCATTGTGACAATGGGTCATTGTGATGTCATAATGGGCTATTGTGACAATTGGTCATTGTGATGTCATAATGGGACCATTGTGATGTCATAATGGGCCATTGTGACAATGGGTCATTGTGATGTCATAATGGGCCATTGTGACAATGGGTCATTGTGATGTCATAATGGGCCATTGTGACAATGGGTCATTGTGATGTCATAATGGGTCATTGTGATGTCAAAATGGGCCATTGTGACAATGGGTCATTGTGATGTCATAATGGGCTATTGTGACAATGGTTCATTATGATGTCATAATGGGTCATTGTGATGTCATAATGGGCTATTGTGACAATTGGTCATTGTGATGTCATAATGGGACCATTGTGATGTCTTAATGGGCCATTGTGACAATGGGTCATTGTGATGTCATAATGGGTCATTGTGATGTCATAATGGGCCATTGTGACAATGGGTCATTATGATGTCATAATGGGTCATTCTGATGTCATAATGGGCCATTGTGATGTCATAATGGGACCATTGTGATGTCATAATGGGCCATTGTGACAATGGGTCATTGTGATGTCATAATGGGCCATTGTGACAATGGGTCATTGTGATGTCATAATGGGCTATTGTGACAATGGGTCATTGTGATGTCATAATGGGACCATTGAGATGTCATAATGGGCCATTGTGACAATGGGTCATTGTGATGTCATAATGGGTCATTGTGATGTCATAATGGGCCATTGTGACAATGGGTCATTGTGATGTCATAATGGGTCATTGTGATGTCAAAACGGGCCATTGTGACAATGGGTCATTGTGATGTCATAATGGGCTATTGTGACAATGGTTCATTATGATGTCATAATGGGTCATTGTGATGTCATAATGGGCTATTGTGACAATTGGTCATTGTGATGTCATAATGGGACCATTGTGATTTCATAATGGGCCATTGTGACAATGGGTCATTGTGATGTCATAATGGGTCATTGTGATGTCATAATGGGCCATTGTGACAATGGGTCATTATGAGGTCATAATGGGTCATTCTGATGTCATAATGGGCCATTGTGATGTCATAATGGGTCATTGTGATGTCATAGTGGGTCATTGTGATGTCATAATGGGCTATTGTGACAATGGGTCATTGTGATGTCATAATGGGCCATTGTGACAATCGGTCATTGTGATGTCATAATGGGCCATTGTGACAATGGGTCATTGTGATGTCATAATGGGTCATTGTGATGTCATAATGGGCCATTGTGACAATGGGTCATTGTGATGTCATAATGGGTCATTCTGATGTCATAATGGGCCATTGTGATGTCATAATGGGTCATTGTGATGTCATAATGGGTCATTGTGATGTCATAATGGGCTATTGTGACAATGGGTCATTGTGATGTCATAATGGGCCATTGTGACAATCGGCCATTGTGATGTCATAATGGGCCATTGTGACAATTGGTCATTATGATGTCATAATGGGCCATTGTGATGTCATAATGGGCCATTGTGACAATGGGTCATTGTGATGTCATAATGGGCCATTGTGACAATGGGTCATTGTGATGTCATAATGGGCCATTGTGACAATGGGTCATTGTGATGTCAAAATGGGCCATTGTGACAATGGGTCAATGTGATGTCATAATGGGCCATTGTGACAATGGGTCATTGTGATGTCATAATGGGCCATTGTGACAATGGGTCATTGTGATGTCATAATGGGCCATTGTGATGTCATAATGGACCATTGTGACAATGGGTCATTGTGATGTCATAATGGACCATTGTGACAATGGGTCATTGTGATGTCATAATGGGCCATTGTGATGTCATAATGGGCCATTGTGACAATGGGCCATTGTGATGTCATAATGGGCCATTGTGACAATGGGTCATTGTGATGTCATAATGGGCCATTGTGATGTCATAATGGGCCATTGTGACAATAGGTCATTGTGATGTCATAATGGGCCATTGTGACAATGGGTCATTGTGATGTCATAATGGACCATTGTGACAATGGGTCATTGTGATGTCATAATGGGCCATTGTGATGTCATAATGGGCCACTGTGACAATGGGCCATTGTGATGTCATAATGGGCCATTGTGACAATGGGTCATTGTGATGTCATAATGGGCCATTGTGATGTCATAATGGGCCATTGTGACAATGGGTCATTGTGATGTCATAATGGGCCATTGTGACAATGGGTCATTGTGATGTCATAATGGGCTATTGTGACAATGGGTCATTGTGATGTCATAATGGGACCATTGTGATGTCATAATGGGCCATTGTGACAATGGGTCATTGTGATGTCATAATGGGTCATTGTGATGTCATAATGGGCCATTGTGACAATGGGTCATTGTGATGTCATAATGGGTCATTGTGATGTCAAAATGGGCCATTGTGACAATGGGTCATTGTGATGTCATAATGGGCTATTGTGACAATGGTTCATTATGATGTCATAATGGGTCATTGTGATGTCATAATGAGCTATTGTGACAATTGGTCATTGTGATGTCATAATGGGACCATTGTGATGTCATAATGGGCCATTGTGACAATGGGTCATTGTGATGTCATAATGGGTCATTGTGATGTCATAATGGACCATTGTGACAATGGGTCATTGTGATGTCATAATGGGCCATTGTGACAATGGGTCATTGTGATGTCATAATGGGCCATTGTGATGTCATAATGGACCATTGTGACAATGGGTCATTGTGATGTCATAATGGACCATTGTGACAATGGGTCATTGTGATGTCATAATGGGCCATTGTGATGTCATAATGGGCCATTGTGACAATGGGCCATTGTGATGTCATAATGGACCACTGTGACAATGGGTCATTGTGATGTCATAATGGGCCATTGTGACAATGGGTCATTGTGATGTCATAATGGGCCATTGTGATGTCATAATGGACCATTGTGACAATGGGTCATTGTGATGTCATAATGGACCATTGTGACAATGGGTCATTGTGATGTCATAATGGGCCATTGTGATGTCATAATGGGCCATTGTGACAATGGGCCATTGTGATGTCATAATGGGCCATTGTGACAATGGGTCATTGTGATGTCATAATGGGCCATTGTGATGTCATAATGGGCCATTGTGACAA
Source organism: Engystomops pustulosus (assembly GCF_040894005.1). Classification (NCBI taxonomy): domain Eukaryota; kingdom Metazoa; phylum Chordata; class Amphibia; order Anura; family Leptodactylidae; genus Engystomops; species Engystomops pustulosus. The sequence goes on along the minus strand of NC_092411.1, from coordinate 91,091,126 downwards.
TGGGTCATTGTGATGTCATAATGGGCCATTGTGACAATGGGTCATTGTGATGTCATAATGGACCATTGTGACAATGGGTCATTGTGATGTCATAATGGGTCATTGTGATGTCATAGTGGGTCATTGTGATGTCATAATGGGCTATTGTGACAATGGGTCATTGTGATGTCATAATGGGCCATTGTGACAATCGGTCATTGTGATGTCATAATGGGCCATTGTGACAATGGGTCATTGTGATGTCATAATGGGTCATTGTGATGTCATAATGGGCCATTGTGACAATGGGTCATTCTGATGTCATAATGGGTCATTCTGATGTCATAATGGGCCATTGTGATGTCATAATGGGTCATTGTGATGTCATAATGGGTCATTGTGATGTCATAATGGGCTATTGTGACAATGGGTCATTGTGATGTCATAATGGGCCATTGTGACAATCGGCCATTGTGATGTCATAATGGGCCATTGTGACAATTGGTCATTATGATGTCATAATGGGCCATTGTGATGTCATAATGGGCCATTGTGACAATGGGTCATTGTGATGTCATAATGGGCCATTGTGACAATGGGTCATTGTGATGTCATAATGGGCCATTGTGACAATGGGTCATTGTGATGTCAAAATGGGCCATTGTGACAATGGGTCAATGTGATGTCATAATGGGCTATTGTGACAATGGGTCATTGTGATGTCATAATGGGCCATTGTGACAATGGGTCATTGTGATGTCATAATGGGCCATTGTGATGTCATAATGGACCATTGTGACAATGGGTCATTGTGATGTCATTATGGGCCATTGTGATGTCATAATGGGCCATTGTGACAATGGGTCATTGTGATGTCATAATGGGCCATTGTGATAATGGGTCATTGTGATGTCATAATGGGCCATTGTGACAATGGGTCATTGTGATGTCATAATGGACCATTGTGATAATGGGTCATTATGATGTCATAATGGGCCATTGTGACAATGGGTCATTGTGATGTCATAATGGGCCATTGTGACAATGGGTCATTGTGATGTCATAAAGGGTCATTGTGATGTCATAATGGGCCATTGTGACAATGGGTCATTGTGATGTCATAATGGGTCAATGTGATGTCATAATGGGCTATTGTGACAATGGGTGATTGTGATGTCATAATGGGCCATTGTGACAATGGGTCATTGTGATGTCATAATGGACCATTGTGACAATGGGTCATTGTGATGTCATAATGGGCCATTGTGATGTCATAATGGGCCATTGTGATGTCATAATGGGCCATTGTGACAATGGGCCATTGTGATGTCATAATGGGCCATTGTGATAATGGGTCATTGTGATGTCATAATGGGCCATTGTGATGTCATAATGGGCCATTGTGACAATGGGTCATTGTGATGTCATAATGGGCCATTGTGACAATGGGTCATTGTGATGTCATAATGGGCTATTGTGACAATGGGTCATTGTGATGTCATAATGGGACCATTGTGATGTCATAATGGGCCATTGTGACAATGGGTCATTGTGATGTCATAATGGGCCATTGTGACAATGGGTCATTGTGATGTCATAATGGGTCTATGTGATGTCAAAATGGGCCATTGTGACAATGGGTCATTGTGATGTCATAATGGGCCATTGTGACAATGGTTCATTATGATGTCATAATGGGTCATTGTGATGTCATAATGGGCTATTGTGACAATTGGTCATTGTGATGTCATAATGGGCCATTGTGACAATGGGTCATTGTGATGTCATAATGGGCCATTGTGACAATTGGTCATTATGATGTCATAATGGGTCATTGTGATGTAATAATGGACCATTGTGACAATGGGTCATTGTGATGTCATAATGGGCCATTGTGATGTCATAATGGGCCATTGTGACAATGGGTCATTGTGATGTCATAAAGGGTCATTGTGATGTCATAATGGGCCATTGTGACAATGGGTCATTGTGATGTCATAATGGGTCAATGTGATGTCATAATGGGCTATTGTGACAATGGGTCATTGTGATGTCATAATGGGCCATTGTGACAATGGGTCATTGTGATGTCATAATGGACCATTGTGACAATGGGTCATTGTGATGTCATAATGGGCCATTGTGATGTCATAATGGGCCATTGTGACAATGGGCCATTGTGATGTCATAATGGGCCATTGTGACAATGGGTCATTGTGATGTCATAATGGGCCATTGTGATGTCATAATGGGCCATTGTGACAATGGGTCATTGTGATGTCATAATGGGCCATTGTGACAATGGGTCATTGTGATGTCATAATGGGCTATTGTGACAATGGGTCATTGTGATGTCATAATGGGCCATTGTGATGTCATAATGGGCCATTGTGACAATGGGCCATTGTGATGTCATAATGGGCCATTGTGATGTCATAATGGGCCATTGTGACAATGGGTCATTATGATGTCATAATGGATCATTGTGATGTCATAATGGGCCATTGTGACAATGGGTCATTGTGATGTCATAATGGGCCATTGTGATGTCATAATGGGTCATTGTGACAATGGGTCATTGTGATGTCATAATGGGTCATTGTGACAATGGGTCATTGTAATGTCATAATGGGCCATTGTGATGTCATAATGGGCCATTGTGACAATGGGTCAATGTGATGTCATAATGGGCCATTGTGACAATGTGTCATTGTGTTGTCATAATGGGCCATTGTGACAATGGGTCATTGTGAGGTAATAATGGGTCATTGTGATGTCATAATGGGCCATTGTGACAATGGGTCATTGTGATGTCATAATGGGTCATTGTGATGTCATAATGGGCCATTGTGACAATGGGTTATTGTGATGTCATAATGGGCCATTGTGACAATGGGTCATTGTGATGTCATAATGGGCCATTGTGATAATGGGTCATTGTGATGTCATAATGGGCCATTGTGATGTCATAATGGGCCATTGTGACAATGGGTCATTGTGATGTCATAATGGGCCATTGTGACAATTGGTCATTATGATGTCATAATGTGCCATTGTGATGTCATAATGGGCCATTGTGACAATGGGTCATTGTGATGTCATAATGGGCCATTGTGACAATTGGTCATTGTGATGTCATAATGGGCCATTGTGACAATGGGTCATTGTGATGTCATAATGGGCCATTGTGACAATGGGTCAATGTGATGTCATAATGGGCCATTGTGACAATGGGTCATTGTGATGTCATAATGGGCCATTGTGACAATGGGTCATTGTGATGTCATAATGGGCCATTGTGATGTCATAATGGACCATTGTGACAATGGGTCATTGTGATGTCATAATGGACCATTGTGACAATGGGTCATTGTGATGTCATAATGGGCCATTGTGATGTCATAATGGGCCATTGTGACAATGGGCCATTGTGATGTCATAATGGGCCATTGTGACAATGGGTCATTGTGATGTCATAATGGGCCATTGTGATGTCATAATGGGCCATTGTGACAATGGGTCATTGTGATGTCATAATGGGCCATTGTGACAATGGGTCATTGTGATGTCATAATGGACCATTGTGACAATGGGTCATTGTGATGTCATAATGGGCCATTGTGATGTCATAATGGGCCATTGTGACAATGGGCCATTGTGATGTCATAATGGGCCATTGTGACAATGGGTCATTGTGATGTCATAATGGGCCATTGTGATGTCATAATGGGCCATTGTGACAATGGGTCATTGTGATGTCATAATGGGCCATTGTGACAATGGGTCATTGTGATGTCATAATGGGCTATTGTGACAATGGGTCATTGTGATGTCATAATGGGACCATTGTGATGTCATAATGGGCCATTGTGACAATGGGTCATTGTGATGTCATAATGGGTCATTGTGATGTCATAATGGGCCATTGTGACAATGGGTCATTGTGATGTCATAATGGGTCATTGTGATGTCAAAATGGGCCATTGTGACAATGGGTCATTGTGATGTCATAATGGGCTATTGTGACAATGGTTCATTATGATGTCATAATGGGTCATTGTGATGTCATAATGGGCTATTGTGACAATTGGTCATTGTGATGTCATAATGGGACCATTGTGATGTCATAATGGGCCATTGTGACAATGGGTCATTGTGATGTCATAATGGGTCATTGTGATGTCATAATGGGCCATTGTGACAATGGGTCATTATGATGTCATAATGGGTCATTCTGATGTCATAATGGGCCATTGTGATGTCATAATGGGTCATTGTGATGTCATAGTGGGTCATTGTGATGTCATAATGGGCTATTGTGACAATGGGTCATTGTGATGTCATAATGGGCCATTGTGACAATCGGTCATTGTGATGTCATAATGGGCCATTGTGACAATGGGTCATTGTGATGTCATAATGGGTCATTGTGATGTCATAATGTGCCATTGTGACAATGGGTCATTCTGATGTCATAATGGGTCATTCTGATGTCATAATGGGCCATTGTGATGTCATAATGGGTCATTGTGATGTCATAATGGGTCATTGTGATGTCATAATGGGCTATTGTGACAATGGGTCATTGTGATGTCATAATGGGCCATTGTGACAATCGGCCATTGTGATGTCATAATGGGCCATTGTGACAATGGGTCATTGTGATGTCATAATGGGTCATTGTGACAATGGGTCATTGTGATGTCATAATGGGCCATTGTGATGTCATAATGTGCCATTGTGACAATGGGTCATTCTGATGTCATAATGGGTCATTCTGATGTCATAATGGGCCATTGTGATGTCATAATGGGTCATTGTGATGTCATAATGGGTCATTGTGATGTCATAATGGGTTATTGTGACAATGGGTCATTGTGATGTCATAATGGGCCATTGTGACAATGGGTCATTGTGATGTCATAATGGGCCATTGTGACAATGGGTCATTGTGATGTCATAATGGGCCATTGTGACAATGGGTCATTGCGATGTCATAATGGGTCATTCTGATGTCATAATGGGCCATTGTGATGTCATAATGGGTCATTGTGATGTCATAATGGGTCATTGTGATGTCATAATGGGCCATTGTGATGTCATAATGGGCCATTGTGACAATGGGCCATTGTGATGTCATAATGGGCCATTGTGACAATGGGTCATTGTGATGTCATAATGGGCCATTGTGATGTCATAATGGGCCATTGTGACAATGGGTCATTGTGATGTCATAATGGGTCATTCTGATGTTATAATGGGCCATTGTGATGTCATAATGGGTCATTGTGATGTCATAATGGGTCATTGTGATGTCATAATGGGCCATTGTGACAATGGGTCATTGTGATGTCATAATGGGTCAATGTGATGTCATAATGGGCTATTGTGACAATGGGTCATTGTGATGTCATAATGGGCCATTGTGACAATGGGTCATTGTGATGTCATAATGGACCATTGTGACAATGGGTCATTGTGATGTCATAATGGGCCATTGTGATGTCATAATGGGCCATTGTGACAATGGGCCATTGTGATGTCATAATGGGCCATTGTGACAATGGGTCATTGTGATGTCATAATGGGTCATTGTGATGTCATAATGGGCCATTGTGACAATGGGTCATTATGATGTCATAATGGGTCATTCTGATGTCATAATGGGCCATTGTGATGTCATAATGGGTCATTGTGATGTCATAGTGGGTCATTGTGATGTCATAATGGGCTATTGTGACAATGGGTCATTGTGATGTCATAATGGGCCATTGTGACAATCGGTCATTGTGATGTCATAATGGGCCATTGTGACAATGGGTCATTGTGATGTCATAATGGGTCATTGTGATGTCATAATGGGCCATTGTGACAATGGGTCATTGTGATGTCATAATGGGTCATTCTGATGTCATAATGGGCCATTGTGATGTCATAATGGGTCATTGTGATGTCATAATGGGTCATTGTGATGTCATAATGGGCCATTGTGACAATGGGTCATTGTGATGTCATAATGGGTCAATGTGATGTCATAATGGGCTATTGTGACAATGGGTCATTGTGATGTCATAATGGGCCATTGTGACAATGGGTCATTGTGATGTCATAATGGGCCATTGTGACAATGGGTCATTGTGATGTCATAATGGGCCATTGTGACAATTGGTCATTGTGATGTCATAATGGCCCATTGTGATGTCATAATGGGCAATTCTGACAATGGGTCATTGTGATGTCATAATGGGCCATTGTGACAATGGGTCATTGTGTTGTCATAATGGGCCATTGTGACATTGGGTCATTGTGATGTCATAATGGCCCATTGTGATGTCATAATGGGCCATTCTGACAATGGGTCATTGTGATGTCATAATGGGCCATTGTGATGTCATAATGGGCCATTGTGACAATGGGTCATTGTGATGTCATAATGGGCCATTGTGACAATGGGTCATTGTGATGTCATAATGGGCCATTGTGACAATGGGTCATTGTGATGTCATAATGGGCCATTGTGACAATGGGTGATTGTGATGTCATAATGGGCCATTGTGACAATGGGTCATTGTGATGTCATAATGGGCCATTGTGACAATGGGTCATTGTGATGTCATAATGGGTCATTGTGATGTCATAATGGGCTATTGTGCCAATGGGTCATTGTGATGTCATAATGCACCATTGTGATGTCATAATGGGCCATTGTGACAATGGGTCATTGTGATGTCATAATGGACCATTGTGACAATGGGTCATTGTGATGTCATAATGGGCCATTGTGATGTCATAATGGGCCATTGTGACAATGGGCCATTGTGATGTCATAATGGGCCATTGTGACAATGGGTCATTGTGATGTCATAATGGGCTATTGTGACAATGGGTCATTGTGATGTCATAATGGGACCATTGTGATGTCATAATGGGCCATTGTGACAATGGGTCATTGTGATGTCATAATGGGTCATTGTGATGTCATAATGGGCCATTGTGACAATGGGTCATTGTGATGTCATAATGGGTCATTGTGATGTCAAAATGGGCCATTGTGACAATGGGTCATTGTGATGTCATAATGGGCTATTGTGACAATGGTTCATTATGATGTCATAATGGGTCATTGTGATGTCATAATGGGCTATTGTGACAATTGGTCATTGTGATGTCATAATGGGACCATTGTGATGTCATAATGGGCCATTGTGACAATGGGTCATTGTGATGTCATAATGGGTCATTGTGATGTCATAATGGACCATTGTAACAATGGGTCATTGTGATGTCATAATGGGCCATTGTGACAATGGGTCATTGTGATGTCATAATGGGCCATTGTGATGTCATAATGGACCATTGTGACAATGGGTCATTGTGATGTCATAATGGACCATTGTGACAATGGGTCATTGTGATGTCATAATGGGCCATTGTGATGTCATAATGGGCCATTGTGACAATGGGTCATTGTGATGTCATAATGGGCCATTGTGACAATTGGTCATTATGATGTCATAATGTGCCATTGTGATGTCATAATGGGCCATTGTGACAATGGGTCATTGTGATGTCATAATGGGCCATTGTGACAATTGGTCATTGTGATGTCATAATGGGCCATTGTGACAATGGGTCATTGTGATGTCATAATGGGCCATTGTGACAATGGGTCAATGTGATGTCATAATGAGCCATTGTGACAATGGGTCATTGTGATGTCATAATGGGCCATTGTGACAATTGGTCATTATGATGTCATAATGGGTCATTGTGATGTCATAATGGACCATTGTGACAATGGGTCATTGTGATGTCATAATGGGCCATTGTGATGTCATAATGGGCCATTGTGACAATGGGTCATTGTGATGTCATAATGGGCCATTGTGACAATGGGTCATTGTGATGTCATAATGGGCTATTGTGACAATGGGTCATTGTGATGTCATAATGGGACCATTGTGATGTCATAATGGGCCATTGTGACAATGGGTCATTGTGATGTCATAATGGGTCATTGTGATGTCATAATGGGCCATTGTGACAATGGGTCATTGTGATGTCATAATGGGCCATTGTGATGTCATAATGGGCCATTGTGACAATGGGTCATTGTGATGTCATAATGGGCCATTGTGACAATGGGTCATTGTGATGTCATAATGGGCCATTGTGACAATGGGTCATTGCGATGTCATAATGGGCCATTGTGACAATGGGTCATTGTGTTGTCATAATGGGCCATTGTGACAATGGGTCATTGTGATGTCATAATGGCCCATTGTGATGTCATAATGGGCCATTCTGACAATGGGTCATTGTGATGTCATAATGGGCCATTGTGATGTCATAATGGGCCATTGTGACAATGGGCCATTGTGATGTCATAATGGGCCATTGTGATGTCATAATGGGCCATTGTGACAATGGGTCATTATGATGTCATAATGGATCATTGTGATGTCATAATGGGCCATTGTGACAATGGGTCATTGTGATGTCATAATGGACCATTGTGACAATGGGTCATTGTGATGTCATAATGGTCCATTGTGATGTCATAATGGGCCATTGTGACAATGGGTCATTGTGATGTCATAATGGGCCATTGTGACAATGGGTCATTGTGATGTCATAATGGGCTATTATGACAATGGGTCATTGTGATGTCATAATGGGCTATTGTGACAATGGGTCATTGTGATGTCATAATGGGCCATTGTGATGTCATAATGGGCCATTGTGACAATGGGTCATTGTGATGTCATAATGGGCCATTGTGACAATGGGTCATTGTGATGTCATAATGGGCTATTGTGACAATGGGGCATTGTGATGTCATAATGGGCCATTGTGATGTCATAATGGGCCATTGTGACAATGGGTCATTGTGATGTCATAATGGGCCATTGTGACAATGGGTCATTGTGATGTCATAATGGGCCATTGTGATGTCATAATGGGCCATTGTGACAATGGGCCATTGTGATGTCATAATGGGCCATTGTGACAATGGGTCATTGTGTTGTCATAATGGGCCATTGTGATGTCATAATGGGCCATTGTGATGTCATAATGGGCCATTGTAAAATGGGTCATTGTGATGTCATAATGGGCCATTGTGACAATTGGTCATTATGATGTCATAATGGGTCATTGTGATGTCATAATGGACCATTGTGACAATGGGTCATTGTGATGTAATAATGGGCCATTGTGATGTCATAATGGGCCATTGTGACAATGGGTCGTTGTGATGTCATAAAGGGTCATTGTGATGTCATAATGGGCCATTGTGACAATGGGTCATTGTGATGTCATAATGGGTCATTGTGATGTCAAAATGGGCCATTGTGACAATGGGTCATTGTGATGTCATAATGGGCTATTGTGACAATGGTTCATTATGATGTCATAATGGGTCATTGTGATGTCATAATGGGCTATTGTGACAATTGGTCATTGTGATGTCATAATGGGACCATTGTGACAATCGGTCATTGTGATGTCATAATGGGCCATTGTGACAATGGGTCATTGTGATGTCATAATGGGTCATTGTGATGTCATAATGGGCCATTGTGACAATGGGTCATTGTGATGTCATAATGGGTCATTCTCATGTCATAATGGGCCATTGTAATGTCATAATGGGTCATTGTGATGTCATAATGGGCCATTGTGACAATGGGTCATTGTGATGTCATAATGGGTCAATGTGATGTCATAATGGGCTATTGTGACAATGGGTCATTGTGATGTCATAATGGGCCATTGTGATGTCATAATGGGCCATTGTGACAATGGGTCATTGTGATGTCATAATGGGCTATTGTGACAATGGTTCATTATGATGTCATAATGGGTCATTGTGATGTCATAATGGGCTATTGTGACAATTGGTCATTGTGATGTCATAATGGGACCATTGTGATGTCATAATGGGCCATTGTGACAATGGGTCATTGTGATGTCATAATGGGTCATTGTGATGTCATAATGGGCCATTGTGACAATGGGTCATTATGAGGTCATAATGGGTCATTCTGATGTCATAATGGGCCATTGTGATGTCATAATGGGTCATTGTGATGTCATAGTGGGTCATTGTGATGTCATAATGGGCTATTGTGACAATGGGTCATTGTGATGTCATAATGGGCCATTGTGACAATCGGTCATTGTGATGTCATAATGGGCCATTGTGACAATGGGTCATTGTGATGTCATAATGGGTCATTGTGATGTCATAATGGGCCATTGTGACAATGGGTCATTGTGATGTCATAATGGGTCATTCTGATGTCATAATGGGCCATTGTGATGTCATAATGGGTCACTGTGATGTCATAATGGGTCATTGTGATGTCATAATGGGCTATTGTGACAATGGGTCATTGTGATGTCATAATGGGCCATTGTGACAATCGGCCATTGTGATGTCATAATGGGCCATTGTGACAATTGGTCATTATGATGTCATAATGGGCCATTGTGATGTCATAATGGGCCATTGTGACAATGGGTCATTGTGATGTCATAATGGGCCATTGTGACAATGGGTCATTGTGATGTCATAATGGGCCATTGTGACAATGGGTCATTGTGATGTCAAAATGGGCCATTGTGACAATGGGTCAATGTGATGTCATAATGGGCCATTGTGACAATGGGTCATTGTGATGTCATAATGGGCCATTGTGACAATGGGTCATTGTGATGTCATAATGGGCCATTGTGATGTCATAATGGACCATTGTGACAATGGGTCATTGTGATGTCATAATGGACCATTGTGACAATGGGTCATTGTGATGTCATAATGGGCCATTGTGATGTCATAATGGGCCATTGTGACAATGGGCCATTGTGATGTCATAATGGGCCATTGTGACAATGGGTCATTGTGATGTCATAATGGGCCATTGTGATGTCATAATGGGCCATTGTGACAATGGGTCATTGTGATGTCATAATGGGCCATTGTGACAATGGGTCATTGTGATGTCATAATGGACCATTGTGACAATGGGTCATTGTGATGTCATAATGGGCCATTGTGATGTCATAATGGGCCACTGTGACAATGGGCCATTGTGATGTCATAATGGGCCATTGTGACAATGGGTCATTGTGATGTCATAATGGGCCATTGTGATGTCATAATGGGCCATTGTGACAATGGGTCATTGTGATGTCATAATGGGCCATTGTGACAATGGGTCATTGTGATGTCATAATGGGCTATTGTGACAATGGGTCATTGTGATGTCATAATGGGACCATTGTGATGTCATAATGGGCCATTGTGACAATGGGTCATTGTGATGTCATAATGGGTCATTGTGATGTCATAATGGGCCATTGTGACAATGGGTCATTGTGATGTCATAATGGGTCATTGTGATGTCAAAATGGGCCATTGTGACAATGGGTCATTGTGATGTCATAATGGGCCATTGTGACAATGGGTCATTGTGATGTCATAATGGGTCATTCTCATGTCATAATGGGCCATTGTAATGTCATAATGGGTCATTGTGATGTCATAATGGGTCATTGTGATGTCATAATGGGCCATTGTGACAATGGGTCATTGTGATGTCATAATGGGTCAATGTGATGTCATAATGGGCTATTGTGACAATGGGTCATTGTGATGTCATAATGGGCCATTGTGATGTCATAATGGGCCATTGTGACAATGGGTCATTGTGATGTCATAATGGGCTATTGTGACAATGGTTCATTATGATGTCATAATGGGTCATTGTGATGTCATAATGGGCTATTGTGACAATTGGTCATTGTGATGTCATAATGGGACCATTGTGATGTCATAATGGGCCATTGTGACAATGGGTCATTGTGATGTCATAATGGGTCATTGTGATGTCATAATGGGCCATTGTGACAATGGGTCATTATGAGGTCATAATGGGTCATTCTGATGTCATAATGGGCCATTGTGATGTCATAATGGGTCATTGTGATGTCATAGTGGGTCATTGTGATGTCATAATGGGCTATTGTGACAATGGGTCATTGTGATGTCATAATGGGCCATTGTGACAATCGGTCATTGTGATGTCATAATGGGCCATTGTGACAATGGGTCATTGTGATGTCATAATGGGTCATTGTGATGTCATAATGGGCCATTGTGACAATGGGTCATTGTGATGTCATAATGGGTCATTCTGATGTCATAATGGGCCATTGTGATGTCATAATGGGTCATTGTGATGTCATAATGGGTCATTGTGATGTCATAATGGGCTATTGTGACAATGGGTCATTGTGATGTCATAATGGGCCATTGTGACAATCGGCCATTGTGATGTCATAATGGGCCATTGTGACAATTGGTCATTATGATGTCATAATGGGCCATTGTGATGTCATAATGGGCCATTGTGACAATGGGTCATTGTGATGTCATAATGGGCCATTGTGACAATGGGTCATTGTGATGTCATAATGGGCCATTGTGACAATGGGTCATTGTGATGTCAAAATGGGCCATTGTGACAATGGGTCAATGTGATGTCATAATGGGCCATTGTGACAATGGGTCATTGTGATGTCATAATGGGCCATTGTGACAATGGGTCATTGTGATGTCATAATGGGCCATTGTGATGTCATAATGGACCATTGTGACAATGGGTCATTGTGATGTCATAATGGACCATTGTGACAATGGGTCATTGTGATGTCATAATGGGCCATTGTGATGTCATAATGGGCCATTGTGACAATGGGCCATTGTGATGTCATAATGGGCCATTGTGACAATGGGTCATTGTGATGTCATAATGGGCCATTGTGATGTCATAATGGGCCATTGTGACAATGGGTCATTGTGATGTCATAATGGGCCATTGTGACAATGGGTCATTGTGATGTCATAATGGACCATTGTGACAATGGGTCATTGTGATGTCATAATGGGCCATTGTGATGTCATAATGGGCCACTGTGACAATGGGCCATTGTGATGTCATAATGGGCCATTGTGACAATGGGTCATTGTGATGTCATAATGGGCCATTGTGATGTCATAATGGGCCATTGTGACAATGGGTCATTGTGATGTCATAATGGGCCATTGTGACAATGGGTCATTGTGATGTCATAATGGGCTATTGTGACAATGGGTCATTGTGATGTCATAATGGGACCATTGTGATGTCATAATGGGCCATTGTGACAATGGGTCATTGTGATGTCATAATGGGTCATTGTGATGTCATAATGGGCCATTGTGACAATGGGTCATTGTGATGTCATAATGGGTCATTGTGATGTCAAAATGGGCCATTGTGACAATGGGCCATTGTGATGTCATAATGGGCTATTGTGACAATGGTTCATTATGATGTCATAATGGGTCATTGTGATGTCATAATGAGCTATTGTGACAATTGGTCATTGTGATGTCATAATGGGACCATTGTGATGTCATAATGGGCCATTGTGACAATGGGTCATTGTGATGTCATAATGGGTCATTGTGATGTCATAATGGACCATTGTGACAATGGGTCATTGTGATGTCATAATGGGCCATTGTGACAATGGGTCATTGTGATGTCATAATGGGCCATTGTGATGTCATAATGGACCATTGTGACAATGGGTCATTGTGATGTCATAATGGACCATTGTGACAATGGGTCATTGTGATGTCATAATGGGCCATTGTGATGTCATAATGGGCCATTGTGACAATGGGCCATTGTGATGTCATAATGGACCACTGTGACAATGGGTCATTGTGATGTCATAATGGACCATTGTGACAATGGGTCATTGTGATGTCATAATGGACCATTGTGACAATGGGTCATTGTGATGTCATAATGGGCCATTGTGATGTCATAATGGGCCATTGTGACAATGGGCCATTGTGATGTCATAATGGGCCATTGTGACAATGGGTCATTGTGATGTCATAATGGGCCATTGTGATGTCATAATGGGCCATTGTGACAATGGGTCATTGTGATGTCATAATGGGCCATTGTGACAATGGGTCATTGTGATGTCATAATGGACCATTGTGACAATGGGTCATTGTGATGTCATAATGGGTCATTGTGATGTCATAGTGGGTCATTGTGATGTCATAATGGGCTATTGTGACAATGGGTCATTGTGATGTCATAATGGGCCATTGTGACAATCGGTCATTGTGATGTCATAATGGGCCATTGTGACAATGGGTCATTGTGATGTCATAATGGGTCATTGTGATGTCATAATGGGCCATTGTGACAATGGGTCATTCTGATGTCATAATGGGTCATTCTGATGTCATAATGGGCCATTGTGATGTCATAATGGGTCATTGTGATGTCATAATGGGTCATTGTGATGTCATAATGGGCTATTGTGACAATGGGTCATTGTGATGTCATAATGGGCCATTGTGACAATCGGCCATTGTGATGTCATAATGGGCCATTGTGACAATTGGTCATTATGATGTCATAATGGGCCATTGTGATGTCATAATGGGCCATTGTGACAATGGGTCATTGTGATGTCATAATGGGCCATTGTGACAATGGGTCATTGTGATGTCATAATGGGCCATTGTGACAATGGGTCATTGTGATGTCAAAATGGGCCATTGTGACAATGGGTCAATGTGATGTCATAATGGGCTATTGTGACAATGGGTCATTGTGATGTCATAATGGGCCATTGTGACAATGGGTCATTGTGATGTCATAATGGGCCATTGTGATGTCATAATGGACCATTGTGACAATGGGTCATTGTGATGTCATTATGGGCCATTGTGATGTCATAATGGGCCATTGTGACAATGGGTCATTGTGATGTCATAATGGGCCATTGTGATAATGGGTCATTGTGATGTCATAATGGGCCATTGTGACAATGGGTCATTGTGATGTCATAATGGACCATTGTGATAATGGGTCATTATGATGTCATAATGGGCCATTGTGACAATGGGTCATTGTGATGTCATAATGGGCCATTGTGATAATGGGTCATTGTGATGTCATAATGGGCCATTGTGATGTCATAATGGGCCATTGTGACAATGGGTCATTGTGATGTCATAATGGGCCATTGTGACAATGGGTCATTGTGATGTCATAATGGGCCATTGTGACAATGGGTCATTGCGATGTCATAATGGGCCATTGTGACAATGGGTCATTGTGTTGTCATAATGGGCCATTGTGACAATGGGTCATTGTGATGTCATAATGGCCCATTGTGATGTCATAATGGGCCATTCTGACAATGGGTCATTGTGATGTCATAATGGGCCATTGTGATGTCATAATGGGCCATTGTGACAATGGGCCATTGTGATGTCATAATGGGCCATTGTGATGTCATAATGGGCCATTGTGACAATGGGTCATTATGATGTCATAATGGATCATTGTGATGTCATAATGGGCCATTGTGACAATGGGTCATTGTGATGTCATAATGGACCATTGTGACAATGGGTCATTGTGATGTCATAATGGTCCATTGTGATGTCATAATGGGCCATTGTGACAATGGGTCATTGTGATGTCATAATGGGCCATTGTGACAATGGGTCATTGTGATGTCATAATGGGCCATTATGACAATGGGTCATTGTGATGTCATAATGGGCTATTGTGACAATGGGTCATTGTGATGTCATAATGGGCCATTGTGATGTCATAATGGGCCATTGTGACAATGGGTCATTGTGATGTCATAATGGGCCATTGTGACAATGGGTCATTGTGATGTCATAATGGGCTATTGTGACAATGGGGCATTGTGATGTCATAATGGGCCATTGTGATGTCATAATGGGCCATTGTGACAATGGGTCATTGTGATGTCATAATGGGCCATTGTGACAATGGGTCATTGTGATGTCATAATGGACCATTGTGACAATGGGTCATTGTGATGTCATAATGGGCCATTGTGATAATGGGTCATTGTGATGTCATAATGGGCCATTGTGACAATGGGTCATTGTGATGTCATAATGGACCATTGTGATAATGGGTCATTATGATGTCATAATGGGCCATTGTGACAATGGGTCATTGTGATGTCATAATGGGCCATTGTGATAATGGGTCATTGTGATGTCATAATGGGCCATTGTGATGTCATAATGGGCCATTGTGACAATGGGTCATTGTGATGTCATAATGGGCCATTGTGACAATGGGTCATTGTGATGTCATAATGGGCCATTGTGACAATGGGTCATTGCGATGTCATAATGGGCCATTGTGACAATGGGTCATTGTGTTGTCATAATGGGCCATTGTGACAATGGGTCATTGTGATGTCATAATGGCCCATTGTGATGTCATAATGGGCCATTCTGACAATGGGTCATTGTGATGTCATAATGGGCCATTGTGATGTCATAATGGGCCATTGTGACAATGGGCCATTGTGATGTCATAATGGGCCATTGTGATGTCATAATGGGCCATTGTGACAATGGGTCATTATGATGTCATAATGGATCATTGTGATGTCATAATGGGCCATTGTGACAATGGGTCATTGTGATGTCATAATGGACCATTGTGACAATGGGTCATTGTGATGTCATAATGGTCCATTGTGATGTCATAATGGGCCATTGTGACAATGGGTCATTGTGATGTCATAATGGGCCATTGTGACAATGGGTCATTGTGATGTCATAATGGGCCATTATGACAATGGGTCATTGTGATGTCATAATGGGCTATTGTGACAATGGGTCATTGTGATGTCATAATGGGCCATTGTGATGTCATAATGGGCCATTGTGACAATGGGTCATTGTGATGTCATAATGGGCCATTGTGACAATGGGTCATTGTGATGTCATAATGGGCTATTGTGACAATGGGGCATTGTGATGTCATAATGGGCCATTGTGATGTCATAATGGGCCATTGTGACAATGGGTCATTGTGATGTCATAATGGGCCATTGTGACAATGGGTCATTGTGATGTCATAATGGGCCATTGTGATGTCATAATGGGCCATTGTGACAATGGGCCATTGTGATGTCATAATGGGCCATTGTGACAATGGGTCATTGTGTTGTCATAATGGGCCATTGTGATGTCATAATGGGCCATTGTGATGTCATAATGGGCCATTGTAAAATGGGTCATTGTGATGTCATAATGGGCCATTGTGACAATTGGTCATTATGATGTCATAATGGGTCATTGTGATGTCATAATGGACCATTGTGACAATGGGTCATTGTGATGTAATAATGGGCCATTGTGATGTCATAATGGGCCATTGTGACAATGGGTCGTTGTGATGTCATAAAGGGTCATTGTGATGTCATAATGGGCCATTGTGACAATGGGTCATTGTGATGTCATAATGGGTCATTGTGATGTCAAAATGGGCCATTGTGACAATGGGTCATTGTGATGTCATAATGGGCCATTGTGACAATGGGTCATTGTGATGTCATAATGGGCCATTGTGATGTCATAATGGGCCATTGTGACAATGGGCCATTGTGATGTCATAATGGGCCATTGTGACAATGGGTCATTGTGTTGTCATAATGGGCCATTGTGATGTCATAATGGGCCATTGTGATGTCATAATGGGCCATTGTAAAATGGGTCATTGTGATGTCATAATGGGCCATTGTGACAATTGGTCATTATGATGTCATAATGGGTCATTGTGATGTCATAATGGACCATTGTGACAATGGGTCATTGTGATGTAATAATGGGCCATTGTGATGTCATAATGGGCCATTGTGACAATGGGTCGTTGTGATGTCATAAAGGGTCATTGTGATGTCATAATGGGCCATTGTGACAATGGGTCATTGTGATGTCATAATGGGTCATTGTGATGTCAAAATGGGCCATTGTGACAATGGGTCATTGTGATGTCATAATGGGCTATTGTGACAATGGTTCATTATGATGTCATAATGGGTCATTGTGATGTCATAATGGGCTATTGTGACAATTGGTCATTGTGATGTCATAATGGGACCATTGTGATGTCATAATGGGCCATTGTGACAATGGGTCATTGTGATGTCATAATGGGTCATTGTGATGTCATAATGGACCATTGTGACAATGGGTCATTGTGATGTCATAATGGGCCATTGTGACAATGGGTCATTGTGATGTCATAATGGGCCATTGTGATGTCATAATGGACCATTGTGACAATGGGTCATTGTGATGTCATAATGGACCATTGTGACAATGGGTCATTGTGATGTCATAATGGGCCATTGTGATGTCATAATGGGCCATTGTGACAATGGGCCATTGTGATGTCATAATGGACCATTGTGACAATGGGTCATTGTGATGTCATAATGGGCCATTGTGACAATGGGTCATTGTGATGTCATAATGGGCTATTGTGACAATGGGTCATTGTGATGTCATAATGGGCCATTGTGACAATTGGTCATTATGATGTCATAATAAGTCATTGTGATGTCATAATGGACCATTGTGACAATGGGTCATTGTGATGTCATAATGGGTCATTGTGATTTCATAATGGACCATTGTGACAATGGGTCATTGTGATGTCATAATGGGCCATTGTGATGTCATAAAGGGCCATTGTGACAATGGGTCAATGTGATGTCATAATGGGCCATTGTGACAATGGGTCATTGTGATGTCATAATGGGCCATTGTGATGTCATAATGGGCCATTGTGACAATGGGTCAATGTGATGTCATAATGGGCCATTGTGACAATGTGTCATTGTGTTGTCATAATGGGCCATTGTGACAATGGGTCATTGTGAGGTAAAAATGGGTCATTGTGATGTCATAATGGGCCATTGTGACAATGGGTCATTGTGATGTCATAATGGGTCATTGTGATGTCATAATGGGCCATTGTGACAATGGGTTATTGTGATGTCATAATGGGCCATTGTGACAATGGGTCATTGTGATGTCATAATGGGCCATTGTGATAATGGGTCATTGTGATGTCATAATGGGCCATTGTGATGTCATAATGGGCCATTGTGACAATGGGTCATTGTGATGTCATAATGGGCCATTGTGACAATTGGTCATTATGATGTCATAATGTGCCATTGTGATGTCATAATGGGCCATTGTGACAATGGGTCATTGTGATGTCATAATGGGCCATTGTGACAATTGGTCATTGTGATGTCATAATGGGCCATTGTGACAATGGGTCATTGTGATGTCATAATGGGCCATTGTGACAATGGGTCAATGTGATGTCATAATGAGCCATTGTGACAATGGGTCATTGTGATGTCATAATGGGCCATTGTGACAATTGGTCATTATGATGTCATAATGGGTCATTGTGATGTCATAATGGGCCATTGTGACAATGGGTCATTGTGATGTCATAATGGGTCATTGTGATGTCATAATGGGCCATTGTGACAATGGGTCATTCTGATGTCATAATGGGTCATTCTGATGTCATAATGGGCCATTGTGATGTCATAATGGGTCATTGTGATGTCATAATGGGTCATTGTGATGTCATAATGGGCTATTGTGACAATGGGTCATTGTGATGTCATAATGGGCCATTGTGACAATCGGCCATTGTGATGTCATAATGGGCCATTGTGACAATTGGTCATTATGATGTCATAATGGGCCATTGTGATGTCATAATGGGCCATTGTGACAATGGGTCATTGTGATGTCATAATGGGCCATTGTGACAATGGGTCATTGTGATGTCATAATGGGCCATTGTGACAATGGGTCATTGTGATGTCAAAATGGGCCATTGTGACAATGGGTCAATGTGATGTCATAATGGGCTATTGTGACAATGGGTCATTGTGATGTCATAATGGGCCATTGTGACAATGGGTCATTGTGATGTCATAATGGGTCATTGTGATGTCATAATGGGCTATTGTGACAATGGGTCATTGTGATGTCATAATGGGACCATTGTGATGTCATAATGGGCCATTGTGACAATGGGTCATTGTGATGTCATAATGGGTCATTGTGATGTCATAATGGGCCATTGTGACAATGGGTCATTGTGATGTCATAATGGGTCATTGTGATGTCAAAATGGGCCATTGTGACAATGGGTCATTGTGATGTCATAATGGGCTATTGTGACAATGGTTCATTATGATGTCATAATGGGTCATTGTGATGTCATAATGGGCTATTGTGACAATTGGTCATTGTGATGTCATAATGGGACCATTATGATGTCATAATGGGCCATTGTGACAATGGGTCATTGTGATGTCATAATGGGTCATTGTGATGTCATAATGGGCTATTGTGACAATGGGTCATTGTGATGTCATAATGGGCCATTGTGACAATTGGTCATTATGATGTCATAATGGGTCATTGTGATGTCATAATGGACCATTGTGACAATGGGTCATTGTGATGTCATAATGGGTCATTGTGATTTCATAATGGACCATTGTGACAATGGGTCATTGTGATGTCATAATGGGCCATTGTGATGTCATAATGGGCCATTGTGACAATGGGTCATTGTGATGTCATAATGGGCCATTGTGACAATGGGTCATTGTGATGTCATAATGGGCCATTGTGATGTCATAATGGGCTATTGTGACAATGGGTCATTGTGATGTCATAATGGGCCATTGTGACAATTGGTCATTATGATGTCATAATGGGTCATTGTGATGTCATAATGGACCATTGTGACAATGGGTCATTGTGATGTCATAATGGGTCATTGTGATTTCATAATGGACCATTGTGACAATGGGTCATTGTGATGTCATAATGGGCCATTGTGATGTCATAATGGGCCATTGTGACAATGGGTCATTGTGATGTCATAATGGGCCATTGTGACAATGGGTCATTGTGATGTCATAATGGGCCATTGTGATGTCATAATGGGCCATTGTGACAATGGGTCATTGTGATGTCATAATGGGCCATTGTGACAATGGGTCATTGTGATGTCATAATGGGCCATTGTGATGTCATAATGGGTCATTGTGACAATGGGTCATTGTGATGTCATAATGGGTCATTGTGACAATGGGTCATTGTAATGTCATAATGGGCCATTGTGATGTCATAATGGGCCATTGTGACAATGGGTCAATGTGATGTCATAATGGGCCATTGTGACAATGTGTCATTGTGTTGTCATAATGGGCCATTGTGACAATGGGTCATTGTGAGGTAATAATGGGTCATTGTGATGTCATAATGGGCCATTGTGACAATGGGTCATTGTGATGTCATAATGGGTCATTGTGATGTCATAATGGGCCATTGTGACAATGGAATATTGTGATGTCATAATGGGCCATTGTGACAATGGGTCATTGTGATGTCATAATGGGCCATTGTGATAATGGGTCATTGTGATGTCATAATGGGCCATTGTGATGTCATAATGGGCCATTGTGACAATGGGTCATTGTGATGTCATAATGGGCCATTGTGACAATTGGTCATTGTGATGTCATAATGGGTCATTGTGAGTTCATAATGGGCCATTGTGACAATGGGTCATTGTGATGTCATAATGGGCCATTGTGACAATTGGTCATTATGATGTCATAATGTGCCATTGTGATGTCATAATGGGCCATTGTGACAATGGGTCATTGTGATGTCATAATGGGCCATTGTGACAATTGGTCATTGTGATGTCATAATGGGCCATTGTGACAATGGGTCATTGTGATGTCATAATGGGCCATTGTGACAATGGGTCAATGTGATGTCATAATGGGCCATTGTGACAATTGGTCATTATGATGTCATAATGGGTCATTGTGAGTTCATAATGGGCCATTGTGACAATGGGTCATTGTGATGTCATAATGGGCCATTGTGACAATTGGTCATTATGATGTCATAATGTGCCATTGTGATGTCATAATGGGCCATTGTGACAATGGGTCATTGTGATGTCATAATGGGCCATTGTGACAATGGGTCATTGTGATGTCATAATGGGCCATTGTGACAATGGGTCAATGTGATGTCATAATGAGCCATTGTGACAATGGGTCATTGTGATGTCATAATGGGCCATTGTGACAATTGGTCATTATGATGTCATAATGGGTCATTGTGATGTCATAATGGGCCATTGTGACAATGGGTCATTGTGATGTCATAATGGGTCATTGTGATGTCATAATGGGCCATTGTGACAATGGGTCATTCTGATGTCATAATGGGTCATTATGATGTCATAATGGGCCATTGTGATGTCATAATGGGCCATTGTGACAATGGGTCATTGTGATGTCATAATGGGCCATTGTGACAATGGGTCATTGTGATGTCATAATGGGCCATTGTGACAATGGGTCATTGTGATGTCAAAATGGGCCATTGTGACAATGGGTCAATGTGATGTCATAATGGGCCATTGTGACAATGGGTCATTGTGATGTCATAATGGGCCATTGTGACAATGGGTCATTGTGATGTCATAATGGGCCATTGTGATGTCATAATGGACCATTGTGACAATGGGTCATTGTGATGTCATAATGGACCATTGTGACAATGGGTCATTGTGATGTCATAATGGGCCATTGTGATGTCATAATGGGCCATTGTGACAATGGGTCATTGTGATGTCATAATGGGCCATTGTGACAATGGGTCATTGTGATGTCATAATGGACCATTGTGACAATGGGTCATTGTGATGTCATAATGGGCCATTGTGATGTCATAATGGGCCATTGTGACAATGGGCCATTGTGATGTCATAATGGGCCATTGTGACAATGGGTCATTGTGATGTCATAATGGGCCATTGTGATGTCATAATGGGCCATTGTGACAATGGGTCATTGTGATGTCATAATGGGCCATTGTGACAATGGGTCATTGTGATGTCATAATGGGCTATTGTGACAATGGGTCATTGTGATGTCATAATGGGACCATTGTGATGTCATAATGGGCCATTGTGACAATGGGTCATTGTGATGTCATAATGGGTCATTGTGATGTCATAATGGGCCATTGTGACAATGGGTCATTGTGATGTCATAATGGGTCATTGTGATGTCAAAATGGGCCATTGTGACAATGGGTCATTGTGATGTCATAATGGGCTATTGTGACAATGGTTCATTATGATGTCATAATGGGTCATTGTGATGTCATAATGGGCTATTGTGACAATTGGTCATTGTGATGTCATAATGGGACCATTGTGATGTCATAATGGGCCATTGTGACAATGGGTCATTGTGATGTCATAATGGGTCATTGCGATGTCATAATGGGCCATTGTGACAATGGGTCATTATGATGTCATAATGGGTCATTCTGATGTCATAATGGGACATTGTGATGTCATAATGGGTCATTGTGATGTCATAGTGGGTCATTGTGATGTCATAATGGGCCATTGTGACAATGGGTTATTGTGATGTCATAATGGGCCATTGTGACAATGGGTCATTGTGATGTCATAATGGGCCATTGTGATAATGGGTCATTGTGATGTCATAATGGGCCATTGTGATGTCATAATGGGCCATTGTGACAATGGGTCATTGTGATGTCATAATGGGCCATTGTGACAATTGGTCATTATGATGTCATAATGTGCCATTGTGATGTCATAATGGGCCATTGTGACAATGGGTCATTGTGATGTCATAATGGGCCATTGTGACAATTGGTCATTGTGATGTCATAATGGGCCATTGTGACAATGGGTCATTGTGATGTCATAATGGGCCATTGTGACAATGGGTCAATGTGATGTCATAATGAGCCATTGTGACAATGGGTCATTGTGATGTCATAATGGGCCATTGTGACAATTGGTCATTATGATGTCATAATGGGTCATTGTGATGTCATAATGGGCCATTGTGACAATGGGTCATTGAGATGTCATAATGGGTCATTGTGATGTCATAATGGGCCATTGTGACAATGGGTCATTCTGATGTCATAATGGGTCATTCTGATGTCATAATGGGCCATTGTGATGTCATAATGGGTCATTGTGATGTCATAATGGGTCATTGTGATGTCATAATGGGCTATTGTGACAATGGGTCATTGTGATGTCATAATGGGCCATTGTGACAATCGGCCATTGTGATGTCATAATGGGCCATTGTGACAATTGGTCATTATGATGTCATAATGGGCCATTGTGATGTCATAATGGGCCATTGTGACAATGGGTCATTGTGATGTCATAATGGGCCATTGTGACAATGGGTCATTGTGATGTCATAATGGGCCATTGTGACAATGGGTCATTGTGATGTCAAAATGGGCCATTGTGACAATGGGTCAATGTGATGTCATAATGGGCTATTGTGACAATGGGTCATTGTGATGTCATAATGGGCCATTGTGACAATGGGTCATTGTGATGTCATAATGGGTCATTGTGATGTCATAATGGGCTATTGTGACAATGGGTCATTGTGATGTCATAATGGGACCATTGTGATGTCATAATGGGCCATTGTGACAATGGGTCATTGTGATGTCATAATGGGTCATTGTGATGTCATAATGGGCCATTGTGACAATGGGTCATTGTGATGTCATAATGGGTCATTGTGATGTCAAAATGGGCCATTGTGACAATGGGTCATTGTGATGTCATAATGGGCTATTGTGACAATGGTTCATTATGATGTCATAATGGGTCATTGTGATGTCATAATGGGCTATTGTGACAATTGGTCATTGTGATGTCATAATGGGACCATTATGATGTCATAATGGGCCATTGTGACAATGGGTCATTGTGATGTCATAATGGGTCATTGTGATGTCATAATGGGCTATTGTGACAATGGGTCATTGTGATGTCATAATGGGCCATTGTGACAATTGGTCATTATGATGTCATAATGGGTCATTGTGATGTCATAATGGACCATTGTGACAATGGGTCATTGTGATGTCATAATGGGTCATTGTGATTTCATAATGGACCATTGTGACAATGGGTCATTATGATGTCATAATGGGCCATTGTGATGTCATAATGGGCCATTGTGACAATGGGTCATTGTGATGTCATAATGGGCCATTGTGACAATGGGTCATTGTGATGTCATAATGGGCCATTGTGATGTCATAATGGGCTATTGTGACAATGGGTCATTGTGATGTCATAATGGGCCATTGTGACAATTGGTCATTATGATGTCATAATGGGTCATTGTGATGTCATAATGGACCATTGTGACAATGGGTCATTGTGATGTCATAATGGGTCATTGTGATTTCATAATGGACCATTGTGACAATGGGTCATTGTGATGTCATAATGGGCCATTGTGATGTCATAATGGGCCATTGTGACAATGGGTCATTGTGATGTCATAATGGGCCATTGTGACAATGGGTCATTGTGATGTCATAATGGGCCATTGTGATGTCATAATGGGCCATTGTGACAATGGGTCATTGTGATGTCATAATGGGCCATTGTGACAATGGGTCATTGTGATGTCATAATGGGCCATTGTGATGTCATAATGGGTCATTGTGACAATGGGTCATTGTGATGTCATAATGGGTCATTGTGACAATGGGTCATTGTAATGTCATAATGGGCCATTGTGATGTCATAATGGGCCATTGTGACAATGGGTCAATGTGATGTCATAATGGGCCATTGTGACAATGTGTCATTGTGTTGTCATAATGGGCCATTGTGACAATGGGTCATTGTGAGGTAATAATGGGTCATTGTGATGTCATAATGGGCCATTGTGACAATGGGTCATTGTGATGTCATAATGGGTCATTGTGATGTCATAATGGGCCATTGTGACAATGGGTTATTGTGATGTCATAATGGGCCATTGTGACAATGGGTCATTGTGATGTCATAATGGGCCATTGTGATAATGGGTCATTGTGATGTCATAATGGGCCATTGTGATGTCATAATGGGCCATTGTGACAATGGGTCATTGTGATGTCATAATGGGCCATTGTGACAATTGGTCATTATGATGTCATAATGTGCCATTGTGATGTCATAATGGGCCATTGTGACAATGGGTCATTGTGATGTCATAATGGGCCATTGTGACAATTGGTCATTGTGATGTCATAATGGGCCATTGTGACAATGGGTCATTGTGATGTCATAATGGGCCATTGTGACAATGGGTCAATGTGATGTCATAATGGGCCATTGTGACAATTGGTCATTATGATGTCATAATGGGTCATTGTGATGTCATAATGGGCCATTGTGACAATGGGTCATTGTGATGTCATAATGGGCCATTGTGACAATTGGTCATTATGATGTCATAATGTGCCATTGTGATGTCATAATGGGCCATTGTGACAATGGGTCATTGTGATGTCATAATGGGCCATTGTGACAATGGGTCATTGTGATGTCATAATGGGCCATTGTGACAATGGGTCAATGTGATGTCATAATGAGCCATTGTGACAATGGGTCATTGTGATGTCATAATGGGCCATTGTGACAATTGGTCATTATGATGTCATAATGGGTCATTGTGATGTCATAATGGGCCATTGTGACAATGGGTCATTGTGATGTCATAATGGGTCATTGTGATGTCATAATGGGCCATTGTGA
Organism: Engystomops pustulosus; assembly: GCF_040894005.1. Lineage (NCBI taxonomy): Eukaryota > Metazoa > Chordata > Amphibia > Anura > Leptodactylidae > Engystomops > Engystomops pustulosus. The sequence continues at coordinate 91,064,523 of NC_092411.1, read as the reverse complement.
CAATGGGTCATTCTGATGTCATAATGGGTCATTATGATGTCATAATGGGCCATTGTGATGTCATAATGGGCCATTGTGACAATGGGTCATTGTGATGTCATAATGGGCCATTGTGACAATGGGTCATTGTGATGTCAAAATGGGCCATTGTGACAATGGGTCAATGTGATGTCATAATGGGCCATTGTGACAATGGGTCATTGTGATGTCATAATGGGCCATTGTGACAATGGGTCATTGTGATGTCATAATGGACCATTGTGACAATGGGTCATTGTGATGTCATAATGGGTCATTGTGATGTCATAATGGGCCATTGTGACAATGGGTCATTGTGATGTCATAATGGGCCATTGTGACAATGGGCCATTGTGATGTCATAATGGACCATTGTGACAATGGGTCATTGTGATGTCATAATGGACCATTGTGACAATGGGTCATTGTGATGTCATAATGGGTCATTGTGATGTCATAATGGGCCATTGTGATGTCATAATGGGCCATTGTGACAATGGGCCATTGTGATGTCATAATGGGCCATTGTGACAATGGGTCATTGTGATGTCATAATGGGCCATTGTGATGTCATAATGGGCCATTGTGACAATGGGTCATTGTGATGTCATAATGGGCCATTGTGACAATGGGTCATTGTGATGTCATAATGGACCATTGTGACAATGGGCCATTGTGATGTCATAATGGGCCATTGTGATGTCATAATGGGCCATTGTGACAATGGGCCATTGTGATGTCATAATGGGCCATTGTGACAATGGGTCATTGTGATGTCATAATGGGCCATTGTGATGTCATAATGGGCCATTGTGACAATGGGTCATTGTGATGTCATAATGGGCCATTGTGACAATGGGTCATTGTGATGTCATAATGGGCTATTGTGACAATGGGTCATTGTGATGTCATAATGGGACCATTGTGATGTCATAATGGGCCATTGTGACAATGGGTCATTGTGATGTCATAATGGGTCATTGTGATGTCATTATGGGCCATTGTGACAATGGGTCATTGTGATGTCATAATGGGTCATTGTGATGTCAAAATGGGCCATTGTGACAATGGGTCATTGTGATGTCATAATGGGCTATTGTGACAATGGTTCATTATGATGTCATAATGGGTCATTGTGATGTCATAATGGGCTATTGTGACAATTGGTCATTGTGATGTCATAATGGGACCATTGTGATGTCATAATGGGCCATTGTGACAATGGGTCATTGTGATGTCATAATGGGTCATTGTGATGTCATAATGGGCCATTGTGACAATGGGTCATTATGATGTCATAATGGGTCATTCTGATGTCATAATGGGACATTGTGATGTCATAATGGGTCATTGTGATGTCATAGTGGGTCATTGTGATGTCATAATGGGCTATTGTGACAATGGGTCATTGTGATGTCATAATGGGCCATTGTGACAATCGGTCATTGTGATGTCATAATGGGCCATTGTGACAATGGGTCATTGTGATGTCATAATGGGTCATTGTGATGTCATAATGTGCCATTGTGACAATGGGTCATTCTGATGTCATAATGGGTCATTCTGATGTCATAATGGGCCATTGTGATGTCATAATGGGTCATTGTGATGTCATAATGGGTCATTGTGATGTCATAATGGGCTATTGTGACAATGGGTCATTGTGATGTCATAATGGGCCATTGTGACAATCGGCCATTGTGATGTCATAATGGGCCATTGTGACAATGGGTCATTGTGATGTCATAATGGGTCATTGTGACAATGGGTCATTGTGATGTCATAATGGGCCATTGTGATGTCATAATGTGCCATTGTGACAATGGGTCATTCTGATGTCATAATGGGTCATTCTGATGTCATAATGGGCCATTGTGATGTCATAATTGGTCATTGTGATGTCATAATGGGTCATTGTGATGTCATAATGGGTTATTGTGACAATGGGTCATTGTGATGTCATAATGGGCCATTGTGACAATGGGTCATTGTGATGTCATAATGGGCCATTGTGACAATGGGTCATTGTGATGTCATAATGGGCCATTGTGACAATGGGTCATTGTGATGTCATAATGGGTCATTCTGATGTCATAATGGGTCATTGTGATGTCATAATGGGTCATTGTGATGTCATAATGGGTCATTGTGATGTCATAATGGGCCATTGTGATGTCATAATGGGCCATTGTGACAATGGGCCATTGTGATGTCATAATGGGCCATTGTGACAATGGGTCATTGTGATGTCATAATGGGCCATTGTGATGTCATAATGGGCCATTGTGACAATAGGTCATTGTGATGTCATAATGGATCATTCTGATGTCATAATGGGCCATTGTGATGTCATAATGGGTCATTGTGATGTCATAATGGGTCATTGTGATGTCATAATGGGCCATTGTGACAATGGGTCATTGTGATGTCATAATGGGTCAATGTGATGTCATAATGGGCTATTGTGACAATGGGTCATTGTGATGTCATAATGGGCCATTGTGACAATGGGTCATTGTGATGTCATAATGGGCCATTGTGACAATGGGTCATTGTGATGTCATAATGGGCCATTGTGATGTCATAATGGACCATTGTGACAATGGGTCATTGTGATGTCATAATGGACCATTGTGACAATGGGTCATTGTGATGTCATAATGGGCCATTGTGATGTCATAATGGGCCATTGTGACAATGGGCCATTGTGATGTCATAATGGGCCATTGTGACAATGGGTCATTGTGATGTTATAATGGGCCATTGTGATGTCATAATGGGCCATTGTGACAATGGGTCAATGTGATGTCATAATGGGCCATTGTGACAATGGGTCATTGTGATGTCATAATGGGCCATTGTGACAATGGGTCATTGTGATGTCATAATGGACCATTGTGACAATGGGTCATTGTGATGTCATAATGGGTCATTGTGATGTCATAATGGGCCATTGTGACAATGGGTCATTGTGATGTCATAATGGGCCATTGTGACAATGGGCCATTGTGATGTCATAATGGACCATTGTGACAATGGGTCATTGTGATGTCATAATGGACCATTGTGACAATGGGTCATTGTGATGTCATAATGGGTCATTGTGATGTCATAATGGGCCATTGTGATGTCATAATGGGCCATTGTGACAATGGGCCATTGTGATGTCATAATGGGCCATTGTGACAATGGGTCATTGTGATGTCATAATGGGCCATTGTGATGTCATAATGGGCCATTGTGACAATGGGTCATTGTGATGTCATAATGGGCCATTGTGACAATGGGTCATTGTGATGTCATAATGGACCATTGTGACAATGGGTCATTGTGATGTCATAATGGGCCATTGTGATGTCATAATGGGCCATTGTGACAATGGGCCATTGTGATGTCATAATGGGCCATTGTGACAATGGGTCATTGTGATGTCATAATGGGCCATTGTGATGTCATAATGGGCCATTGTGACAATGGGTCATTGTGATGTCATAATGGGCCATTGTGACAATGGGTCATTGTGATGTCATAATGGGCTATTGTGACAATGGGTCATTGTGATGTCATAATGGGACCATTGTGATGTCATAATGGGCCATTGTGACAATGGGTCATTGTGATGTCATAATGGGTCATTGTGATGTCATTATGGGCCATTGTGACAATGGGTCATTGTGATGTCATAATGGGTCATTGTGATGTCAAAATGGGCCATTGTGACAATGGGTCATTGTGATGTCATAATGGGCTATTGTGACAATGGTTCATTATGATGTCATAATGGGTCATTGTGATGTCATAATGGGCTATTGTGACAATTGGTCATTGTGATGTCATAATGGGACCATTGTGATGTCATAATGGGCCATTGTGACAATGGGTCATTGTGATGTCATAATGGGTCATTGTGATGTCATAATGGGCCATTGTGACAATGGGTCATTGTGATGTCATAATGGGTCATTGTGATGTCATAATGGGCCATTGTGACAATGGGTCATTCTGATGTCATAATGGGTCATTCTGATGTCATAATGGGCCATTGTGATGTCATAATGGGTCATTGTGATGTCATAATGGGTCATTGTGATGTCATAATGGGCTATTGTGACAATGGGTCATTGTGATGTCATAATGGGCCATTGTGACAATCGGCCATTGTGATGTCATAATGGGCCATTGTGACAATTGGTCATTATGATGTCATAATGGGCCATTGTGATGTCATAATGGGCCATTGTGACAATGGGTCATTGTGATGTCATAATGGGCCATTGTGACAATGGGTCATTGTGATGTCATAATGGGCCATTGTGACAATGGGTCATTGTGATGTCAAAATGGGCCATTGTGACAATGGGTCAATGTGATGTCATAATGGGCTATTGTGACAATGGGTCATTGTGATGTCATAATGGGCCATTGTGACAATGGGTCATTGTGATGTCATAATGGGTCATTGTGATGTCATAATGGGTCATTGTGATGTCATAATGGGCTATTGTGACAATGGGTCATTGTGATGTCATAATGGGACCATTGTGATGTCATAATGGGCCATTGTGACAATGGGTCATTGTGATGTCATAATGGGTCATTGTGATGTCATAATGGGCCATTGTGACAATGGGTCATTGTGATGTCATAATGGGTCATTGTGATGTCAAAATGGGCCATTGTGACAATGGGTCATTGTGATGTCATAATGGGCTATTGTGACAATGGTTCATTATGATGTCATAATGGGTCATTGTGATGTCATAATGGGCTATTGTGACAATTGGTCATTGTGATGTCATAATGGGACCATTGTGATGTCATAATGGGCCATTGTGACAATGGGTCATTGTGATGTCATAATGGGTCATTGTGATGTCATAATGGGCTATTGTGACAATGGGTCATTGTGATGTCATAATGGGCCATTGTGACAATTGGTCATTATGATGTCATAATGGGTCATTGTGATGTCATAATGGACCATTGTGACAATGGGTAATTGTGATGTCATAATGGGTCATTGTGATTTCATAATGGACCATTGTGACAATGGGTCATTGTGATGTCATAATGGGCCATTGTGATGTCATAATGGGCCATTGTGACAATGGGTCATTGTGATGTCATAATGGGCCATTGTGACAATGGGTCATTGTGATGTCATAATGGGCCATTGTGATGTCATAATGGGCTATTGTGACAATGGGTCATTGTGATGTCATAATGGGCCATTGTGACAATTGGTCATTATGATGTCATAATGGGTCATTGTGATGTCATAATGGACCATTGTGACAATGGGTCATTGTGATGTCATAATGGGTTATTGTGATTTCATAATGGACCATTGTGACAATGGGTCATTGTGATGTCATAATGGGCCATTGTGATGTCATAATGGACCATTGTGACAATGGGTCATTGTGATGTCATAATGGGCCATTGTGACAATGGGTCATTGTGATGTCATAATGGGCCATTGTGATGTCATAATGGGCCATTGTGACAATGGGTCATTGTGATGTCATAATGGGCCATTGTGACAATGGGTCATTGTGATGTCATAATGGGCCATTGTGATGTCATAATGGGTCATTGTGACAATGGGTCATTGTGATGTCATAATGGGTCATTGTGACAATGGGTCATTGTAATGTCATAATGGGCCATTGTGATGTCATAATGGGCCATTGTGACAATGGGTCAATGTGATGTCATAATGGGCCATTGTGACAATGTGTCATTGTGTTGTCATAATGGGCCATTGTGACAATGGGTCATTGTGAGGTAATAATGGGTCATTGTGATGTCATAATGGGCCATTGTGACAATGGGTCATTGTGATGTCATAATTGGTCATTGTGATGTCATAATGGGCCATTGTGACAATGGGTTATTGTGATGTCATAATGGGCCATTGTGACAATGGGTCATTGTGATGTCATAATGGGCCATTGTGATAATGGGTCATTGTGATGTCATAATGGGCCATTGTGATGTCATAATGGGCCATTGTGACAATGGGTCATTGTGATGTCATAATGGGCCATTGTGACAATTGGTCATTATGATGTCATAATGTGCCATTGTGATGTCATAATGGGCCATTGTGACAATGGGTCATTGTGATGTCATAATGGGCCATTGTGACAATTGGTCATTGTGATGTCATAATGGGCCATTGTGACAATGGGTCATTGTGATGTCATAATGGGCCATTGTGACAATGGGTCAATGTGATGTCATAATGGGCCATTGTGACAATTGGTCATTATGATGTCATAATGGGTCATTGTGATGTCATAATGGGCCATTGTGACAATGGGTCATTGTGATGTCATAATGGGCCATTGTGACAATTGGTCATTATGATGTCATAATGTGCCATTGTGATGTCATAATGGGCCATTGTGACAATGGGTCATTGTGATGTCATAATGGGCCATTGTGACAATGGGTCATTGTGATGTCATAATGGGCCATTGTGACAATGGGTCAATGTGATGTCATAATGAGCCATTGTGACAATGGGTCATTGTGATGTCATAATGGGCCATTGTGACAATTGGTCATTATGATGTCATAATGGGTCATTGTGATGTCATAATGGGCCATTGTGACAATGGGTCATTGTGATGTCATAATGGGTCATTGTGATGTCATAATGGGCCATTGTGACAATGGGTCATTCTGATGTCATAATGGGTCATTATGATGTCATAATGGGCCATTGTGATGTCATAATGGGCCATTGTGACAATGGGTCATTGTGATGTCATAATGGGCCATTGTGACAATGGGTCATTGTGATGTCATAATGGGCCATTGTGACAATGGGTCATTGTGATGTCAAAATGGGCCATTGTGACAATGGGTCAATGTGATGTCATAATGGGCCATTGTGACAATGGGTCATTGTGATGTCATAATGGGCCATTGTGACAATGGGTCATTGTGATGTCATAATGGGCCATTGTGATGTCATAATGGACCATTGTGACAATGGGTCATTGTGATGTCATAATGGACCATTGTGACAATGGGTCATTGTGATGTCATAATGGGCCATTGTGATGTCATAATGGGCCATTGTGACAATGGGCCATTGTGATGTCATAATGGGCCATTGTGACAATGGGTCATTGTGATGTCATAATGGGCCATTGTGATGTCATAATGGGCCATTGTGACAATGGGTCATTGTGATGTCATAATGGGCCATTGTGACAATGGGTCATTGTGATGTCATAATGGACCATTGTGACAATGGGTCATTGTGATGTCATAATGGGCCATTGTGATGTCATAATGGGCCATTGTGACAATGGGCCATTGTGATGTCATAATGGGCCATTGTGACAATGGGTCATTGTGATGTCATAATGGGCCATTGTGATGTCATAATGGGCCATTGTGACAATGGGTCATTGTGATGTCATAATGGGCCATTGTGACAATGGGTCATTGTGATGTCATAATGGGCTATTGTGACAATGGGTCATTGTGATGTCATAATGGGACCATTGTGATGTCATAATGGGCCATTGTGACAATGGGTCATTGTGATGTCATAATGGGTCATTGTGATGTCATAATGGGCCATTGTGACAATGGGTCATTGTGATGTCATAATGGGTCATTGTGATGTCAAAATGGGCCATTGTGACAATGGGTCATTGTGATGTCATAATGGGCTATTGTGACAATGGTTCATTATGATGTCATAATGGGTCATTGTGATGTCATAATGGGCTATTGTGACAATTGGTCATTGTGATGTCATAATGGGACCATTGTGATGTCATAATGGGCCATTGTGACAATGGGTCATTGTGATGTCATAATGGGTCATTGTGATGTCATAATGGGCCATTGTGACAATGGGTCATTATGATGTCATAATGGGTCATTCTGATGTCATAATGGGCCATTGTGATGTCATAATGGGTCATTGTGATGTCATAGTGGGTCATTGTGATGTCATAATGGGCTATTGTGACAATGGGTCATTGTGATGTCATAATGGGCCATTGTGACAATCGGTCATTGTGATGTCATAATGGGCCATTGTGACAATGGGTCATTGTGATGTCATAATGGGTCATTGTGATGTCATAATGTGCCATTGTGACAATGGGTCATTCTGATGTCATAATGGGTCATTCTGATGTCATAATGGGCCATTGTGATGTCATAATGGGTCATTGTGATGTCATAATGGGTCATTGTGATGTCATAATGGGCTATTGTGACAATGGGTCATTGTGATGTCATAATGGGCCATTGTGACAATCGGCCATTGTGATGTCATAATGGGCCATTGTGACAATGGGTCATTGTGATGTCATAATGGGTCATTGTGACAATGGGTCATTGTGATGTCATAATGGGCCATTGTGATGTCATAATGTGCCATTGTGACAATGGGTCATTCTGATGTCATAATGGGTCATTCTGATGTCATAATGGGCCATTGTGATGTCATAATTGGTCATTGTGATGTCATAATGGGTCATTGTGATGTCATAATGGGTTATTGTGACAATGGGTCATTGTGATGTCATAATGGGCCATTGTGACAATGGGTCATTGTGATGTCATAATGGGCCATTGTGACAATGGGTCATTGTGATGTCATAATGGGCCATTGTGACAATGGGTCATTGTGATGTCATAATGGGTCATTCTGATGTCATAATGGGCCATTGTGATGTCATAATGGGTCATTGTGATGTCATAATGGGTCATTGTGATGTCATAATGGGCCATTGTGATGTCATAATGGGCCATTGTGACAATGGGCCATTGTGATGTCATAATGGGCCATTGTGACAATGGGTCATTGTGATGTCATAATGGGCCATTGTGATGTCATAATGGGCCATTGTGACAATGGGTCATTGTGATGTCATAATGGGTCATTCTGATGTCATAATGGGCCATTGTGATGTCATAATGGGTCATTGTGATGTCATAATGGGTCATTGTGATGTCATAATGGGCCATTGTGACAATGGGTCATTGTGATGTCATAATGGGTCAATGTGATGTCATAATGGGCTATTGTGACAATGGGTCATTGTGATGTCATAATGGGCCATTGTGACAATGGGTCATTGTGATGTCATAATGGACCATTGTGACAATGGGTCATTGTGATGTCATAATGGGCCATTGTGATGTCATAATGGGCCATTGTGACAATGGGCCATTGTGATGTCATAATGGGCCATTGTGACAATGGGTCATTGTGATGTCATAATGGGTCATTGTGATGTCATAATGGGCCATTGTGACAATGGGTCATTATGATGTCATAATGGGTCATTCTGATGTCATAATGGGCCATTGTGATGTCATAATGGGTCATTGTGATGTCATAGTGGGTCATTGTGATGTCATAATGGGCTATTGTGACAATGGGTCATTGTGATGTCATAATGGGCCATTGTGACAATCGGTCATTGTGATGTCATAATGGGCCATTGTGACAATGGGTCATTGTGATGTCATAATGGGTCATTGTGATGTCATAATGGGCCATTGTGACAATGGGTCATTGTGATGTCATAATGGGTCATTCTGATGTCATAATGGGCCATTGTGATGTCATAATGGGTCATTGTGATGTCATAATGGGTCATTGTGATGTCATAATGGGCCATTGTGAAAATGGGTCATTGTGATGTCATAATGGGTCAATGTGATGTCATAATGGGCTATTGTGACAATGGGTCATTGTGATGTCATAATGGGCCATTGTGACAATGGGTCATTGTGATGTCATAATGGGCCATTGTGATGTCATAATGGGCCATTGTGACAATGGGTCATTGTGATGTCATAATGGGCCATTGTGACAATGGGTCATTGTGATGTCATAATGGACCATTGTGACAATGGATAATTGTGATGTCATAATGGGCCATTGTGATGTCATAATGGGCCATTGTGACAATGGGCCATTGTGATGTCATAATGGGCCATTGTGACAATGGGTCATTGTGATGTCATAATGGGCCATTGTGATGTCATAATGGGCCATTGTGACAATGGGTCATTGTGATGTCATAATGGGCCATTGTGACAATGGGTCATTGTGATGTCATAATGGGCTATTGTGACAATGGGTCATTGTGATGTCATAATGGGACCATTGTGATGTCATAATGGGCCATTGTGACAATGGGTCATTGTGATGTCATAATGGGTCATTGTGATGTCATAATGGGCCATTGTGACAATGGGTCATTGTGATGTCATAATGGGTCATTGTGATGTCAAAATGGGCCATTGTGACAATGGGTCATTGTGATGTCATAATGGGCTATTGTGACAATGGTTCATTATGATGTCATAATGGGTCATTGTGATGTCATAATGGGCTATTGTGACAATTGGTCATTGTGATGTCATAATGGGACCATTGTGATGTCATAATGGGCCATTGTGACAATGGGTCATTGTGATGTCATAATGGGTCATTGTGATGTCATAATGGGCCATTGTGACAATGGGTCATTATGATGTCATAATGGGTCATTCTGATGTCATAATGGGCCATTGTGATGTCATAATGGGTCATTGTGATGTCATAGTGGGTCATTGTGATGTCATAATGGGCTATTGTGACAATGGGTCATTGTGATGTCATAATGGGCCATTGTGACAATCGGTCATTGTGATGTCATAATGGGCCATTGTGACAATGGGTCATTGTGATGTCATAATGGGTCATTGTGATGTCATAATGTGCCATTGTGACAATGGGTCATTCTGATGTCATAATGGGTCATTCTGATGTCATAATGGGCCATTGTGATGTCATAATGGGTCATTGTGATGTCATAATGGGTCATTGTGATGTCATAATGGGCTATTGTGACAATGGGTCATTGTGATGTCATAATGGGCCATTGTGACAATCGGCCATTGTGATGTCATAATGGGCCATTGTGACAATGGGTCATTGTGATGTCATAATGGGTCATTGTGACAATGGGTCATTGTGATGTCATAATGGGCCATTGTGATGTCATAATGTGCCATTGTGACAATGGGTCATTCTGATGTCATAATGGGTCATTCTGATGTCATAATGGGCCATTGTGATGTCATAATTGGTCATTGTGATGTCATAATGGGTCATTGTGATGTCATAATGGGTTATTGTGACAATGGGTCATTGTGATGTCATAATGGGCCATTGTGACAATGGGTCATTGTGATGTCATAATGGGCCATTGTGACAATGGGTCATTGTGATGTCATAATGGGCCATTGTGACAATGGGTCATTGTGATGTCATAATGGGTCATTCTGATGTCATAATGGGCCATTGTGATGTCATAATGGGTCATTGTGATGTCATAATGGGTCATTGTGATGTCATAATGGGCCATTGTGATGTCATAATGGGCCATTGTGACAATGGGCCATTGTGATGTCATAATGGGCCATTGTGACAATGGGTCATTGTGATGTCATAATGGGCCATTGTGATGTCATAATGGGCCATTGTGACAATGGGTCATTGTGATGTCATAATGGGTCATTCTGATGTCATAATGGGCCATTGTGATGTCATAATGGGTCATTGTGATGTCATAATGGGTCATTGTGATGTCATAATGGGCCATTGTGACAATGGGTCATTGTGATGTCATAATGGGTCAATGTGATGTCATAATGGGCTATTGTGACAATGGGTCATTGTGATGTCATAATGGGCCATTGTGATGTCATAATGGGCCATTGTGACAATGGGCCATTGTGATGTCATAATGGGCCATTGTGACAATGGGTCATTGTGATGTCATAATGGGTCATTGTGATGTCATAATGGGCCATTGTGACAATGGGTCATTATGATGTCATAATGGGTCATTCTGATGTCATAATGGGCCATTGTGATGTCATAATGGGTCATTGTGATGTCATAGTGGGTCATTGTGATGTCATAATGGGCTATTGTGACAATGGGTCATTGTGATGTCATAATGGGCCATTGTGACAATCGGTCATTGTGATGTCATAATGGGCCATTGTGACAATGGGTCATTGTGATGTCATAATGGGTCATTGTGATGTCATAATGGGCCATTGTGACAATGGGTCATTGTGATGTCATAATGGGTCATTCTAATGTCATAATGGGCCATTGTGATGTCATAATGGGTCATTGTGATGTCATAATGGGTCATTGTGATGTCATAATGGGCCATTGTGACAATGGGTCATTGTGATGTCATAATGGGTCAATGTGATGTCATAATGGGCTATTGTGACAATGGGTCATTGTGATGTCATAATGGGCCATTGTGACAATGGGTCATTGTGATGTCATAATGGACCATTGTGACAATGGGTCATTGTGATGTCATAATGGGCCATTGTGATGTCATAATGGGCCATTGTGATGTCATAATGGGCCATTGTGACAATGGGCCATTGTGATGTCATAATGGGCCATTGTGACAATGGGTCATTGTGATGTCATAATGGGCCATTGTGACAATGGGTCATTGTGATGTCATAATGGACCATTGTGACAATGGGTCATTGTGATGTCATAATGGGCCATTGTGATGTCATAATGGGCCATTGTGACAATGGGCCATTGTGATGTCATAATGGGCCATTGTGACAATGGGTCATTGTGATGTCATAATGGGCCATTGTGATGTCATAATGGGCCATTGTGACAATGGGTCATTGTGATGTCATAATGGGCCATTGTGACAATGGGTCATTGTGATGTCATAATGGGCTATTGTGACAATGGGTCATTGTGATGTCATAATGGGACCATTGTGATGTCATAATGGGCCATTGTGACAATGGGTCATTGTGATGTCATAATGGGCCATTGTGACAATGGGTCATTGTGATGTCATAATGGGCCATTGTGACAATGGGTCATTGTGATGTCATAATGGGTCATTGTGATGTCAAAATGGGCCATTGTGACAATGGGTCATTGTGATGTCATAATGGGCTATTGTGACAATGGTTCATTATGATGTCATAATGGGTCATTGTGATGTCATAATGGGCTATTGTGACAATTGGTCATTGTGATGTCATAATGGGACCATTGTGATGTCTTAATGGGCCATTGTGACAATGGGTCATTGTGATGTCATAATGGGTCATTGTGATGTCATAATGGGCCATTGTGACAATGGGTCATTATGATGTCATAATGGGTCATTCTGATGTCATAATGGGCCATTGTGATGTCATAATGGGACCATTGTGATGTCATAATGGGCCATTGTGACAATGGGTCATTGTGATGTCATAATGGGCCATTGTGACAATGGGTCATTGTGATGTCATAATGGGCTATTGTGACAATGGGTCATTGTGATGTCATAATGGGACCATTGTGATGTCATAATGGGCCATTGTGACAATGGGTCATTGTGATGTCATAATGGGTCATTGTGATGTCATAATGGGCCATTGTGACAATGGGTCATTGTGATGTCATAATGGGTCATTGTGATGTCAAAACGGGCCATTGTGACAATGGGTCATTGTGATGTCATAATGGGCTATTGTGACAATGGTTCATTATGATGTCATAATGGGTCATTGTGATGTCATAATGGGCTATTGTGACAATTGGTCATTGTGATGTCATAATGGGACCATTGTGATGTCATAATGGGCCATTGTGACAATGGGTCATTGTGATGTCATAATGGGTCATTGTGATGTCATAATGGGCCATTGTGACAATGGGTCATTATGAGGTCATAATGGGTCATTCTGATGTCATAATGGGCCATTGTGATGTCATAATGGGTCATTGTGATGTCATAGTGGGTCATTGTGATGTCATAATGGGCTATTGTGACAATGGGTCATTGTGATGTCATAATGGGCCATTGTGACAATCGGTCATTGTGATGTCATAATGGGCCATTGTGACAATGGGTCATTGTGATGTCATAATGGGTCATTGTGATGTCATAATGGGCCATTGTGACAATGGGTCATTGTGATGTCATAATGGGTCATTCTGATGTCATAATGGGCCATTGTGATGTCATAATGGGTCATTGTGATGTCATAATGGGTCATTGTGATGTCATAATGGGCTATTGTGACAATGGGTCATTGTGATGTCATAATGGGCCATTGTGACAATCGGCCATTGTGATGTCATAATGGGCCATTGTGACAATTGGTCATTATGATGTCATAATGGGCCATTGTGATGTCATAATGGGCCATTGTGACAATGGGTCATTGTGATGTCATAATGGGCCATTGTGACAATGGGTCATTGTGATGTCATAATGGGCCATTGTGACAATGGGTCATTGTGATGTCATAATGGGCCATTGTGACAATGGGTCATTGTGATGTCATAATGGGCCATTGTGACAATTGGTCATTGTGATGTCATAATGGGCCATTGTGACAATGGGTCATTGTGATGTCATAATGGGCCATTGTGACAATGGGTCAATGTGATGTCATAATGAGCCATTGTGACAATGGGTCATTGTGATGTCATAATGGGCCATTGTGACAATTGGTCATTATGATGTCATAATGGGTCATTGTGATGTCATAATGGACCATTGTGACAATGGGTCATTGTGATGTCATAATGGGCCATTGTGATGTCATAATGGGCCATTGTGACAATGGGTCTTTGTGATGTCATAATGGGCCATTGTGACAATGGGTCATTGTGATGTCATAATGGGCTATTGTGACAATGGGTCATTGTGATGTCATAATGGGACCATTGTGATGTCATAATGGGCCATTGTGACAATGGGTCATTGTGATGTCATAATGGGCCATTGTGACAATTGGTCATTGTGATGTCATAATGGGCCATTGTGACAATGGGTCATTGTGATGTCATAATGGGTCATTGTGATGTCATAATGGACCATTGTGACAATGGGTCATTGTGATGTCATAATGGGCCATTGTGATGTCATAATGGGCCATTGTGACAATGGGCCATTGTGATGTCATAATGGACCATTGTGACAATGGGTCATTGTGATGTCATAATGGGCCATTGTGACAATGGGTCATTGTGATGTCATAATGGGCCATTGTGATGTCATAATGGACCATTGTGACAATGGGTCATTGTGATGTCATAATGGACCATTGTGACAATGGGTCATTGTGATGTCATAATGGGCCATTGTGATGTCATAATGGGCCATTGTGACAATGGGCCATTGTGATGTCATAATGGGCCATTGTGACAATGGGTCATTGTGATGTCATAATGGGCCATTGTGATGTCATAATGGGCCATTGTGACAATGGGTCATTGTGATGTCATAATGGGCCATTGTGACAATGGGTCATTGTGATGTCATAATGGACCATTGTGACAATGGGTCATTGTGATGTCATAATGGGACATTGTGATGTCATAGTGGGTCATTGTGATGTCATAATGGGCTATTGTGACAATGGGTCATTGTGATGTCATAATGGGCCATTGTGACAATCGGTCATTGTGATGTCATAATGGGCCATTGTGACAATGGGTCATTGTGATGTCATAATGGGTCATTGTGATGTCATAATGGGCCATTGTGACAATGGGTCATTCTGATGTCATAATGGGTCATTCTGATGTCGTAATGGGCCATTGTGATGTCATAATGGGTCATTGTGATGTCATAATGGGTCATTGTGATGTCATAATGGGCTATTGTGACAATGGGTCATTGTGATGTCATAATGGGCCATTGTGACAATCGGCCATTGTGATGTCATAATGGGCCATTGTGACAATTGGTCATTATGATGTCATAATGGGCCATTGTGATGTCATAATGGGCCATTGTGACAATGGGTCATTGTGATGTCATAATGGGCCATTGTGACAATGGGTCATTGTGATGTCATAATGGGCCATTGTGACAATGGGTCATTGTGATGTCAAAATGAACCATTGTGACAATGGGTCAATGTGATGTCATAATGGGCTATTGTGACAATGGGTCATTGTGATGTCATAATGGGCCATTGTGACAATGGGTCATTGTGATGTCATAATGGGTCATTGTGATGTCATAATGGGCTATTGTGACAATGGGTCATTGTGATGTCATAATGGGACCATTGTGATGTCATAATGGGCCATTGTGACAATGGGTCATTGTGATGTCATAATGGGTCATTGTGATGTCATAATGGGCCATTGTGACAATGGGTCATTGTGATGTCATAATGGGTCATTGTGATGTCAAAATGGGCCATTGTGACAATGGGTCATTGTGATGTCATAATGGGCTATTGTGACAATGGTTCATTATGATGTCATAATGGGTCATTGTGATGTCATAATGGGCTATTGTGACAATTGGTCATTGTGATGTCATAATGGGACCATTGTGATGTCATAATGGGCCATTGTGACAATGGGTCATTGTGATGTCATAATGGGTCATTGTGATGTCATAATGGACCATTGTGACAATGGGTCATTGTGATGTCATAATGTGCCATTGTGACAATGGGTCATTGTGATGTCATAATGGGCCATTGTGACAATGGGTCATTGTGATGTCATAATGGGCCATTGTGATGTCATAATGGGCCATTGTGACAATGGGCCATTGTGATGTCATAATGGGCCATTGTGACAATGGGTCATTGTGATGTCATAATGGGCCATTGTGACAATGGGTCATTGTGATGTCATAATGGACCATTGTGACAATGGGTCATTGTGATGTCATAATGGGCCATTGTGTTGTCATAATGGGCCATTGTGACAATGGGCCATTGTGATGTCATAATGGGCCATTGTGACAATGGGTCATTGTGATGTCATAATGGGCCATTGTGACAATGGGTCATTGTGATGTCATAATGGGCTATTGTGACAATGGGTCATTGTGATGTCATAATGGGCCATTGTGACAATTGGTCATTATGATGTCATAATGGGTCATTGTGATGTCATAATGGACCATTGTGACAATGGGTCATTGTGATGTCATAATGGGTCATTGTGATTTCATAATGGACCATTGTGACAATGGGTCATTGTGATGTCATAATGGGACATTGTGATGTCATAATGGGCCATTGTGACAATGGGTCATTGTGATGTCATAATGGGACATTGTGACAATGGGTCATTGTGATGTCATAATGGGCCATTGTGATGTCATAATGGGCCATTGTGACAATGGGTCATTGTGATGTCATAATGGGCCATTGTGACAATGGGTCATTGTGATGTCATAATGGGCCATTGTGATGTCATAATGGGTCATTGTGACAATGGGTCATTGTGATGTCATAATGGGTCATTGTGACAATGGGTCATTGTAATGTCATAATGGGCCATTGTGATGTCATAATGGGCCATTGTGACAATGGGTCAATGTGATGTCATAATGGGCCATTGTGACAATGTGTCATTGTGTTGTCATAATGGGCCATTGTGACAATGGGTCATTGTGAGGTAATAATGGGTCATTGTGATGTCATAATGGGCCATTGTGACAATGGGTCATTGTGATGTCATAATGGGTCATTGTGATGTCATAATGGGCCATTGTGACAATGGGTTATTGTGATGTCATAATGGGCCATTGTGACAATGGGTCATTGTGATGTCATAATGGGCCATTGTGATAATGGGTCATTGTGATGTCATAATGGGCCATTGTGATGTCATAATGGGCCATTGTGACAATGGGTCATTGTGATGTCATAATGGGCCATTGTGACAATTGGTCATTATGATGTCATAATGTGCCATTGTGATGTCATAATGGGCCATTGTGACAATGGGTCATTGTGATGTCATAATGGGCCATTGTGACAATTGGTCATTGTGATGTCATAATGGGCCATTGTGACAATGGGTCATTGTGATGTCATAATGGGCCATTGTGACAATGGGTCAATGTGATGTCATAATGAGCCATTGTGACAATGGGTCATTGTGATGTCATAATGGGCCATTGTGACAATTGGTCATTATGATGTCATAATGGGTCATTGTGATGTCATAATGGGCCATTGTGACAATGGGTCATTGTGATGTCATAATGGGTCATTGTGATGTCATAATGGGCCATTGTGACAATGGGTCATTCTGATGTCATAATGGGTCATTCTGATGTCATAATGGGCCATTGTGATGTCATAATGGGTCATTGTGATGTCATAATGGGTCATTGTGATGTCATAATGGGCTATTGTGACAATGGGTCATTGTGATGTCATAATGGGCCATTGTGACAATCGGCCATTGTGATGTCATAATGGGCCATTGTGACAATTGGTCATTATGATGTCATAATGGGCCATTGTGATGTCATAATGGGCCATTGTGACAATGGGTCATTGTGATGTCATAATGGGCCATTGTGACAATGGGTCATTGTGATGTCATAATGGGCCATTGTGACAATGGGTCATTGTGATGTCAAAATGGGCCATTGTGACAATGGGTCAATGTGATGTCATAATGGGCTATTGTGACAATGGGTCATTGTGATGTCATAATGGGCCATTGTGACAATGGGTCATTGTGATGTCATAATGGGTCATTGTGATGTCATAATGGGTCATTGTGATGTCATAATGGGCTATTGTGACAATGGGTCATTGTGATGTCATAATGGGACCATTGTGATGTCATAATGGGCCATTGTGACAATGGGTCATTGTGATGTCATAATGGGTCATTGTGATGTCATAATGGGCCATTGTGACAATGGGTCATTGTGATGTCATAATGGGTCATTGTGATGTCAAAATGGGCCATTGTGACAATGGGTCATTGTGATGTCATAATGGGCTATTGTGACAATGGTTCATTATGATGTCATAATGGGTCATTGTGATGTCATAATGGGCTATTGTGACAATTGGTCATTGTGATGTCATAATGGGACCATTGTGATGTCATAATGGGCCATTGTGACAATGGGTCATTGTGATGTCATAATGGGTCATTGTGATGTCATAATGGGCTATTGTGACAATGGGTCATTGTGATGTCATAATGGGCCATTGTGACAATTGGTCATTATGATGTCATAATGGGTCATTGTGATGTCATAATGGACCATTGTGACAATGGGTAATTGTGATGTCATAATGGGTCATTGTGATTTCATAATGGACCATTGTGACAATGGGTCATTGTGATGTCATAATGGGCCATTGTGATGTCATACTGGGCCATTGTGACAATGGGTCATTGTGATGTCATAATGGGCCATTGTGACAATGGGTCATTGTGATGTCATAATGGGCCATTGTGATGTCATAATGGGCTATTGTGACAATGGGTCATTGTGATGTCATAATGGGCCATTGTGACAATTGGTCATTATGATGTCATAATGGGTCATTGTGATGTCATAATGGACCATTGTGACAATGGGTCATTGTGATGTCATAATGGGTCATTGTGATTTCATAATGGACCATTGTGACAATGGGTCATTGTGATGTCATAATGGGCCATTGTGATGTCATAATGGGCCATTGTGACAATGGGTCATTGTGATGTCATAATGGGCCATTGTGACAATGGGTCATTGTGATGTCATAATGGGCCATTGTGATGTCATAATGGGCCATTGTGACAATGGGTCATTGTGATGTCATAATGGGCCATTGTGACAATGGGTCATTGTGATGTCATAATGGGCCATTGTGATGTCATAATGGGTCATTGTGACAATGGGTCATTGTGATGTCATAATGGGTCATTGTGACAATGGGTCATTGTAATGTCATAATGGGCCATTGTGATGTCATAATGGGCCATTGTGACAATGGGTCAATGTGATGTCATAATGGGCCATTGTGACAATGTGTCATTGTGTTGTCATAATGGGCCATTGTGACAATGGGTCATTGTGAGGTAATAATGGGTCATTGTGATGTCATAATGGGCCATTGTGACAATGGGTCATTGTGATGTCATAATTGGTCATTGTGATGTCATAATGGGCCATTGTGACAATGGGTTATTGTGATGTCATAATGGGCCATTGTGACAATGGGTCATTGTGATGTCATAATGGGCCATTGTGATAATGGGTCATTGTGATGTCATAATGGGCCATTGTGATGTCATAATGGGCCATTGTGACAATGGGTCATTGTGATGTCATAATGGGCCATTGTGACAATTGGTCATTATGATGTCATAATGTGCCATTGTGATGTCATAATGGGCCATTGTGACAATGGGTCATTGTGATGTCATAATGGGCCATTGTGACAATTGGTCATTGTGATGTCATAATGGGCCATTGTGACAATGGGTCATTGTGATGTCATAATGGGCCATTGTGACAATGGGTCAATGTGATGTCATAATGGGCCATTGTGACAATTGGTCATTATGATGTCATAATGGGTCATTGTGATGTCATAATGGGCCATTGTGACAATGGGTCATTGTGATGTCATAATGGGCCATTGTGACAATTGGTCATTATGATGTCATAATGTGCCATTGTGATGTCATAATGGGCCATTGTGACAATGGGTCATTGTGATGTCATAATGGGCCATTGTGACAATGGGTCATTGTGATGTCATAATGGGCCATTGTGACAATGGGTCAATGTGATGTCATAATGAGCCATTGTGACAATGGGTCATTGTGATGTCATAATGGGCCATTGTGACAATTGGTCATTATGATGTCATAATGGGTCATTGTGATGTCATAATGGGCCATTGTGACAATGGGTCATTGTGATGTCATAATGGGTCATTGTGATGTCATAATGGGCCATTGTGACAATGGGTCATTCTGATGTCATAATGGGTCATTATGATGTCATAATGGGCCATTGTGATGTCATAATGGGCCATTGTGACAATGGGTCATTGTGATGTCATAATGGGCCATTGTGACAATGGGTCATTGTGATGTCATAATGGGCCATTGTGACAATGGGTCATTGTGATGTCAAAATGGGCCATTGTGACAATGGGTCAATGTGATGTCATAATGGGCCATTGTGACAATGGGTCATTGTGATGTCATAATGGGCCATTGTGACAATGGGTCATTGTGATGTCATAATGGGCCATTGTGATGTCATAATGGACCATTGTGACAATGGGTCATTGTGATGTCATAATGGACCATTGTGACAATGGGTCATTGTGATGTCATAATGGGCCATTGTGATGTCATAATGGGCCATTGTGACAATGGGCCATTGTGATGTCATAATGGGCCATTGTGACAATGGGTCATTGTGATGTCATAATGGGCCATTGTGATGTCATAATGGGCCATTGTGACAATGGGTCATTGTGATGTCATAATGGGCCATTGTGACAATGGGTCATTGTGATGTCATAATGGACCATTGTGACAATGGGTCATTGTGATGTCATAATGGGCCATTGTGATGTCATAATGGACCATTGTGACAATGGGTCATTGTGATGTCATAATGGGCCATTGTGATGTCATAATGGGCCATTGTGACAATGGGCCATTGTGATGTCATAATGGGCCATTGTGACAATGGGTCATTGTGATGTCATAATGGGCCATTGTGATGTCATAATGGGCCATTGTGACAATGGGTCATTGTGATGTCATAATGGGCCATTGTGACAATGGGTCATTGTGATGTCATAATGGGCTATTGTGACAATGGGTCATTGTGATGTCATAATGGGACCATTGTGATGTCATAATGGGCCATTGTGACAATGGGTCATTGTGATGTCATAATGGGTCATTGTGATGTCATAATGGGCCATTGTGACAATGGGTCATTGTGATGTCATAATGGGTCATTGTGATGTCAAAATGGGCCATTGTGACAATGGGTCATTGTGATGTCATAATGGGCTATTGTGACAATGGTTCATTATGATGTCATAATGGGTCATTGTGATGTCATAATGGGCTATTGTGACAATTGGTCATTGTGATGTCATAATGGGACCATTGTGATGTCATAATGGGCCATTGTGACAATGGGTCATTGTGATGTCATAATGGGTCATTGTGATGTCATAATGGGCCATTGTGACAATGGGTCATTCTGATGTCATAATGGGTCATTCTGATGTCATAATGGGCCATTGTGATGTCATAATGGGTCATTGTGATGTCATAGTGGGTCATTGTGATGTCATAATGGGCTATTGTGACAATGGGTCATTGTGATGTCATAATGGGCCATTGTGACAATCGGTCATTGTGATGTCATAATGGGCCATTGTGACAATGGGTCATTGTGATGTCATAATGGGTCATTGTGATGTCATAATGTGCCATTGTGACAATGGGTCATTCTGATGTCATAATGGGTCATTCTGATGTCATAATGGGCCATTGTGATGTCATAATGGGTCATTGTGATGTCATAATGGGTCATTGTGATGTCATAATGGGCTATTGTGACAATGGGTCATTGTGATGTCATAATGGGCCATTGTGACAATCGGCCATTGTAATGTCATAATGGGCCATTGTGACAATGGGTCATTGTGATGTCATAATGGGTCATTGTGACAATGGGTCATTGTGATGTCATAATGGGCCATTGTGATGTCATAATGTGCCATTGTGACAATGGGTCATTCTGATGTCATAATGGGTCATTCTGATGTCATAATGGGCCATTGTGATGTCATAATTGGTCATTGTGATGTCATAATGGGTCATTGTGATGTCATAATGGGTTATTGTGACAATGGGTCATTGTGATGTCATAATGGGCCATTGTGACAATGGGTCATTGTGATGTCATAATGGGCCATTGTGACAATGGGTCATTGTGATGTCATAATGGGCCATTGTGACAATGGGTCATTGTGATGTCATAATGGGTCATTCTGATGTCATAATGGGCCATTGTGATGTCATAATGGGTCATTGTGATGTCATAATGGGTCATTGTGATGTCATAATGGGCCAATGTGATGTCATAATGGGCCATTGTGACAATGGGCCATTGTGATGTCATAATGGGCCATTGTGACAATGGGTCATTGTGATGTCATAATGGGCCATTGTGATGTCATAATGGGCCATTGTGACAATGGGTCATTGTGATGTCATAATGGGTCATTCTGATGTCATAATGGGCCATTGTGATGTCATAATGGGTCATTGTGATGTCATAATGGGTCATTGTGATGTCATAATGGGCCATTGTGACAATGGGTCATTGTGATGTCATAATGGGTCAATGTGATGTCATAATGGGCTATTGTGACAATGGGTCATTGTGATGTCATAATGGGCCATTGTGACAATGGGTCATTGTGATGTCATAATGGACCATTGTGACAATGGGTCATTGTGATGTCATAATGGGCCATTGTGATGTCATAATGGGCCATTGTGACAATGGGCCATTGTGATGTCATAATGGGCCATTGTGACAATGGGTCATTGTGATGTCATAATGGGTCATTGTGATGTCATAATGGGCCATTGTGACAATGGGTCATTATGATGTCATAATGGGTCATTCTGATGTCATAATGGGCCATTGTGATGTCATAATGGGTCATTGTGATGTCATAGTGGGTCATTGTGATGTCATAATGGGCTATTGTGACAATGGGTCATTGTGATGTCATAATGGGCCATTGTGACAATCGGTCATTGTGATGTCATAATGGGCCATTGTGACAATGGGTCATTGTGATGTCATAATGGGTCATTGTGATGTCATAATGGGCCATTGTGACAATGGGTCATTGTGATGTCATAATGGGTCATTCTGATGTCATAATGGGCCATTGTGATGTCATAATGGGTCATTGTGATGTCATAATGGGTCATTGTGATGTCATAATGGGCCATTGTGACAATGGGTCATTGTGATGTCATAATGGGTCAATGTGATGTCATAATGGGCTATTGTGACAATGGGTCATTGTGATGTCATAATGGGCCATTGTGACAATGGGTCATTGTGATGTCATAATGGGCCATTGTGATGTCATAATGGGCCATTGTGACAATTGGTCATTGTGATGTCATAATGGGCCATTGTGACAATGGGTCATTGTGATGTCATAATGGACCATTGTGACAATGGGTCATTGTGATGTCATAATGGGCCATTGTGATGTCATAATGGGCCATTGTGACAATGGGCCATTGTGATGTCATAATGGGCCATTGTGACAATGGGTCATTGTGATGTCATAATGGGCCATTGTGATGTCATAATGGGCCATTGTGACAATGGGTCATTGTGATGTCATAATGGACCATTGTGACAATGGGTCATTGTGATGTCATAATGGGCCATTGTGATGTCATAATGGGCCATTGTGACAATGGGCCATTGTGATGTCATAATGGGCCATTGTGACAATGGGTCATTGTGATGTCATAATGGGCCATTGTGACAATGGGTCATTGTGATGTCATAATGGGCTATTGTGACAATGGGTCATTGTGATGTCATAATGGGCCATTGTGACAATTGGTCATTATGATGTCATAATGGGTCATTGTGATGTCATAATGGACCATTGTGACAATGGGTCATTGTGATGTCATAATGGGTCATTGTGATTTCATAATGGACCATTGTGACAATGGGTCATTGTGATGTCATAATGGGCCATTGTGATGTCATAATGGGCCATTGTGACAATGGGTCATTGTGATGTCATAATGGGCCATTGTGACAATGGGTCATTGTGATGTCATAATGGGCCATTGTGATGTCATAATGGGCCATTGTGACAATGGGTCATTGTGATGTCATAATGGGCCATTGTGACAATGGGTCATTGTGATGTCATAATGGGCCATTGTGATGTCATAATGGGTCATTGTGACAATGGGTCATTGTGATGTCATAATGGGTCATTGTGACAATGGGTCATTGTAATGTCATAATGGGCCATTGTGATGTCATAATGGGCCATTGTGACAATGGGTCAATGTGATGTCATAATGGGCCATTGTGACAATGTGTCATTGTGTTGTCATAATGGGCCATTGTGACAATGGGTCATTGTGAGGTAATAATGGGTCATTGTGATGTCATAATGGGCCATTGTGACAATGGGTCATTGTGATGTCATAATGGGTCATTGTGATGTCATAATGGGCCATTGTGACAATGGGTTATTGTGATGTCATAATGGGCCATTGTGACAATGGGTCATTGTGATGTCATAATGGGCCATTGTGATAATGGGTCATTGTGATGTCATAATGGGCCATTGTGATGTCATAATGGGCCATTGTGACAATGGGTCATTGTGATGTCATAATGGGCCATTGTGACAATTGGTCATTATGATGTCATAATGTGCCATTGTGATGTCATAATGGGCCATTGTGACAATGGGTCATTGTGATGTCATAATGGGCCATTGTGACAATTGGTCATTGTGATGTCATAATGGGCCATTGTGACAATGGGTCATTGTGATGTCATAATGGGCCATTGTGACAATGGGTCAATGTGATGTCATAATGAGCCATTGTGACAATGGGTCATTGTGATGTCATAATGGGCCATTGTGACAATTGGTCATTATGATGTCATAATGGGTCATTGTGATGTCATAATGGGCCATTGTGACAATGGGTCATTGTGATGTCATAATGGGTCATTGTGATGTCATAATGGGCCATTGTGACAATGGGTCATTCTGATGTCATAATGGGTCATTCTGATGTCATAATGGGCCATTGTGATGTCATAATGGGTCATTGTGATGTCATAATGGGTCATTG
Source organism: Engystomops pustulosus (assembly GCF_040894005.1). Taxonomy (NCBI): domain Eukaryota; kingdom Metazoa; phylum Chordata; class Amphibia; order Anura; family Leptodactylidae; genus Engystomops; species Engystomops pustulosus. The sequence continues at coordinate 91,038,770 of NC_092411.1, read as the reverse complement.
TGATGTCATAATGGGCTATTGTGACAATGGGTCATTGTGATGTCATAATGGGCCATTGTGACAATCGGCCATTGTGATGTCATAATGGGCCATTGTGACAATTGGTCATTATGATGTCATAATGGGCCATTGTGATGTCATAATGGGCCATTGTGACAATGGGTCATTGTGATGTCATAATGGGCCATTGTGACAATGGGTCATTGTGATGTCAAAATGGGCCATTGTGACAATGGGTCAATGTGATGTCATAATGGGCTATTGTGACAATGGGTCATTGTGATGTCATAATGGGCCATTGTGACAATGGGTCATTGTGATGTCATAATGGGTCATTGTGATGTCATAATGGGTCATTGTGATGTCATAATGGGCTATTGTGACAATGGGTCATTGTGATGTCATAATGGGACCATTGTGATGTCATAATGGGCCATTGTGACAATGGGTCATTGTGATGTCATAATGGGTCATTGTGATGTCATAATGGGCCATTGTGACAATGGGTCATTGTGATGTCATAATGGGTCATTGTGATGTCAAAATGGGCCACTGTGACAATGGGTCATTGTGATGTCATAATGGGCTATTGTGACAATGGTTCATTATGATGTCATAATGGGTCATTGTGATGTCATAATGGGCTATTGTGACAATTGGTCATTGTGATGTCATAATGGGACCATTGTGATGTCATAATGGGCCATTGTGACAATGGGTCATTGTGATGTCATAATGGGTCATTGTGATGTCATAATGGGCTATTGTGACAATGGGTCATTGTGATGTCATAATGGGCCATTGTGACAATTGGTCATTATGATGTCATAATGGGTCATTGTGATGTCATAATGGACCATTGTGACAATGGGTCATTGTGATGTCATAATGGGCCATTGTGATGTCATAATGGGCCATTGTGACAATGGGTCATTGTCATGTCATAATGGGCCATTGTGACAATGGGTCATTGTGATGTCATAATGGGCCATTGTGATGTCATAATGGGCCATTGTGACAATGGGTCATTGTGATGTCATAATGGGCCATTGTGACAATGGGTCATTGTGATGTCATAATGGGCCATTGTGATGTCATAATGGGTCATTGTGACAATGGGTCATTGTGATGTCATAATGGGTCATTGTGACAATGGGTCATTGTAATGTCATAATGGGCCATTGTGATGTCATAATGGGCCATTGTGACAATGGGTCAATGTGATGTCATAATGGGCCATTGTGACAATGTGTCATTGTGTTGTCATAATGGGCCATTGTGACAATGGGTCATTGTGAGGTAATAATGGGTCATTGTGATGTCATAATGGGCCATTGTGACAATGGGTCATTGTGATGTCATAATTGGTCATTGTGATGTCATAATGGGCCATTGTGACAATGGGTTATTGTGATGTCATAATGGGCCATTGTGACAATGGGTCATTGTGATGTCATAATGGGCCATTGTGATAATGGGTCATTGTGATGTCATAATGGGCCATTGTGATGTCATAATGGGCCATTGTGACAATGGGTCATTGTGATGTCATAATGGGCCATTGTGACAATTGGTCATTATGATGTCATAATGTGCCATTGTGATGTCATAATGGGCCATTGTGACAATGGGTCATTGTGATGTCATAATGGGCCATTGTGACAATTGGTCATTGTGATGTCATAATGGGCCATTGTGACAATGGGTCATTGTGATGTCATAATGGGCCATTGTGACAATGGGTCAATGTGATGTCATAATGGGCCATTGTGACAATTGGTCATTATGATGTCATAATGGGTCATTGTGATGTCATAATGGGCCATTGTGACAATGGGTCATTGTGATGTCATAATGGGCCATTGTGACAATTGGTCATTATGATGTCATAATGTGCCATTGTGATGTCATAATGGGCCATTGTGACAATGGGTCATTGTGATGTCATAATGGGCCATTGTGACAATGGGTCATTGTGATGTCATAATGGGCCATTGTGACAATGGGTCAATGTGATGTCATAATGAGCCATTGTGACAATGGGTCATTGTGATGTCATAATGGGCCATTGTGACAATTGGTCATTATGATGTCATAATGGGTCATTGTGATGTCATAATGGGCCATTGTGACAATGGGTCATTGTGATGTCATAATGGGTCATTGTGATGTCATAATGGGCCATTGTGACAATGGGTCATTCTGATGTCATAATGGGTCATTATGATGTCATAATGGGCCATTGTGATGTCATAATGGGCCATTGTGACAATGGGTCATTGTGATGTCATAATGGGCCATTGTGACAATGGGTCATTGTGATGTCATAATGGGCCATTGTGACAATGGGTCATTGTGATGTCAAAATGGGCCATTGTGACAATGGGTCAATGTGATGTCATAATGGGCCATTGTGACAATGGGTCATTGTGATATCATAATGGGCCATTGTGACAATGGGTCATTGTGATGTCATAATGGGCCATTGTGATGTCATAATGGACCATTGTGACAATGGGTCATTGTGATGTCATAATGGACCATTGTGACAATGGGTCATTGTGATGTCATAATGGGCCATTGTGATGTCATAATGGGCCATTGTGACAATGGGCCATTGTGATGTCATAATGGGCCATTGTGACAATGGGTCATTGTGATGTCATAATGGGCCATTGTGATGTCATAATGGGCCATTGTGACAATGGGTCATTGTGATGTCATAATGGGCCATTGTGACAATGGGTCATTGTGATGTCATAATGGACCATTGTGACAATGGGTCATTGTGATGTCATAATGGGCCATTGTGATGTCATAATGGGCCATTGTGACAATGGGCCATTGTGATGTCATAATGGGCCATTGTGACAATGGGTCATTGTGATGTCATAATGGGCCATTGTGATGTCATAATGGGCCATTGTGACAATGGGTCATTGTGATGTCATAATGGGCCATTGTGACAATGGGTCATTGTGATGTCATAATGGGCTATTGTGACAATGGGTCATTGTGATGTCATAATGGGACCATTGTGATGTCATAATGGGCCATTGTGACAATGGGTCATTGTGATGTCATAATGGGTCATTGTGATGTCATAATGGGCCATTGTGACAATGGGTCATTGTGATGTCATAATGGGTCATTGTGATGTCAAAATGGGCCATTGTGACAATGGGTCATTGTGATGTCATAATGGGCTATTGTGACAATGGTTCATTATGATGTCATAATGGGTCATTGTGATGTCATAATGGGCTATTGTGACAATTGGTCATTGTGATGTCATAATGGGACCATTGTGATGTCATAATGGGCCATTGTGACAATGGGTCATTGTGATGTCATAATGGGTCATTGTGATGTCATAATGGGCCATTGTGATGTCATAATGGGCCATTGTGACAATGGGTCATTGTGATGTCATAATGGGTCATTGTGATGTCATAATGGGCCATTGTGACAATGGGTCATTATGATGTCATAATGGGTCATTCTGATGTCATAATGGGCCATTGTGATGTCATAATGGGTCATTGTGATGTCATAGTGGGTCATTGTGATGTCATAATGGGCCATTGTGACAATCGGTCATTGTGATGTCATAATGGGCCATTGTGACAATGGGTCATTGTGATGTCATAATGGGTCATTGTGATGTCATAATGTGCCATTGTGACAATGGGTCATTCTGATGTCATAATGGGTCATTCTGATGTCATAATGGGCCATTGTGATGTCATAATGGGTCATTGTGATGTCATAATGGGTCATTGTGATGTCATAATGGGCTATTGTGACAATGGGTCATTGTGATGTCATAATGGGCCATTGTGACAATCGGCCATTGTGATGTCATAATGGGCCATTGTGACAATGGGTCATTGTGATGTCATAATGGGTCATTGTGACAATGGGTCATTGTGATGTCATAATGGGCCATTGTGATGTCATAATGTGCCATTGTGACAATGGGTCATTCTGATGTCATAATGGGTCATTGTGATGTCATAATGGGCCATTGTGATGTCATAATTGGTCATTGTGATGTCATAATGGGTCATTGTGATGTCATAATGGGTTATTGTGACAATGGGTCATTGTGATGTCATAATGGGCCATTGTGACAATGGGTCATTGTGATGTCATAATGGGCCATTGTGACAATGGGTCATTGTGATGTCATAATGGGCCATTGTGACAATGGGTCATTGTGATGTCATAATGGGCCATTGTGACAATGGGTCATTGTGATGTCATAATGGGTCATTCTGATGTCATAATGGGCCATTGTGATGTCATAATGGGTCATTGTGATGTCATAATGGGTCATTGTGATGTCATAATGGGCCATTGTGATGTCATAATGGGCCATTGTGACAATGGGCCATTGTGATGTCATAATGGGCCATTGTGACAATGGGTCATTGTGATGTCATAATGGGCCATTGTGATGTCATAATGGGCCATTGTGACAATGGGTCATTGTGATGTCATAATGGGTCATTCTGATGTCATAATGGGCCATTGTGATGTCATAATGGGTCATTGTGATGTCATAATGGGTCATTGTGATGTCATAATGGGCCATTGTGACAATGGGTCATTGTGATGTCATAATGGGTCAATGTGATGTCATAATGGGCTATTGTGACAATGGGTCATTGTGATGTCATAATGGGCCATTGTGACAATGGGTCATTGTGATGTCATAATGGACCATTGTGACAATGGGTCATTGTGATGTCATAATGGGCCATTGTGATGTCATAATGGGCCATTGTGACAATGGGCCATTGTGATGTCATAATGGGCCATTGTGACAATGGGTCATTGTGATGTCATAATGGGTCATTGTGATGTCATAATGGGCCATTGTGACAATGGGTCATTATGATGTCATAATGGGTCATTCTGATGTCATAATGGGCCATTGTGATGTCATAATGGGTCATTGTGATGTCATAGTGGGTCATTGTGATGTCATAATGGGCTATTGTGACAATGGGTCATTGTGATGTCATAATGGGCCATTGTGACAATCGGTCATTGTGATGTCATAATGGGCCATTGTGACAATGGGTCATTGTGATGTCATAATGGGTCATTGTGATGTCATAATGGGCCATTGTGACAATGGGTCATTGTGATGTCATAATGGGTCATTCTGATGTCATAATGGGCCATTGTGATGTCATGATGGGTCATTGTGATGTCATAATGGGTCATTGTGATGTCATAATGGGCCATTGTGACAATGGGTCATTGTGATGTCATAATGGGTCAATGTGATGTCATAATGGGCTATTGTGACAATGGGTCATTGTGATGTCATAATGGGCCATTGTGACAATGGGTCATTGTGATGTCATAATGGGCCATTGTGATGTCATAATGGGCCATTGTGACAATGGGTCATTGTGATGTCATAATGGGCCATTGTGACAATGGGTCATTGTGATCTCATAATGGACCATTGTGACAATGGGTCATTGTGATGTCATAATGGGCCATTGTGATGTCATAATGGGCCATTGTGACAATGGGCCATTGTGATGTCATAATGGGCCATTGTGACAATGGGTCATTGTGATGTCATAATGGGCCATTGTGATGTCATAATGGGCCATTGTGACAATGGGTCATTGTGATGTCATAATGGGCCATTGTGACAATGGGTCATTGTGATGTCATAATGGGCTATTGTGACAATGGGTCATTGTGATGTCATAATGGGACCATTGTGATGTCATAATGGGCCATTGTGACAATGGGTCATTGTGATGTCATAATGGGTCATTGTGATGTCATAATGGGCCATTGTGACAATGGGTCATTGTGATGTCATAATGGGTCATTGTGATGTCAAAATGGGCCATTGTGACAATGGGTCATTGTGATGTCATAATGGGCTATTGTGACAATGGTTCATTATGATGTCATAATGGGTCATTGTGATGTCATAATGGGCTATTGTGACAATTGGTCATTGTGATGTCATAATGGGACCATTGTGATGTCATAATGGGCCATTGTGACAATGGGTCATTGTGATGTCATAATGGGTCATTGTGATGTCATAATGGGCCATTGTGACAATGGGTCATTATGATGTCATAATGGGTCATTCTGATGTCATAATGGGCCATTGTGATGTCATAATGGGTCATTGTGATGTCATAGTGGGTCATTGTGATGTCATAATGGGCTATTGTGACAATGGGTCATTGTGATGTCATAATGGGCCATTGTGACAATCGGTCATTGTGATGTCATAATGGGCCATTGTGACAATGGGTCATTGTGATGTCATAATGGGTCATTGTGATGTCATAATGTGCCATTGTGACAATGGGTCATTCTGATGTCATAATGGGTCATTCTGATGTCATAATGGGCCATTGTGATGTCATAATGGGTCATTGTGATGTCATAATGGGTCATTGTGATGTCATAATGGGCTATTGTGACAATGGGTCATTGTGATGTCATAATGGGCCATTGTGACAATCGGCCATTGTGATGTCATAATGGGCCATTGTGACAATGGGTCATTGTGATGTCATAATGGGTCATTGTGACAATGGGTCATTGTGATGTCATAATGGGCCATTGTGATGTCATAATGTGCCATTGTGACAATGGGTCATTCTGATGTCATAATGGGTCATTCTGATGTCATAATGGGCCATTGTGATGTCATAATTGGTCATTGTGATGTCATAATGGGTCATTGTGATGTCATAATGGGTTATTGTGACAATGGGTCATTGTGATGTCATAATGGGCCATTGTGACAATGGGTCATTGTGATGTCATAATGGGCCATTGTGACAATGGGTCATTGTGATGTCATAATGGGCCATTGTGACAATGGGTCATTGTGATGTCATAATGGGTCATTGTGATGTCATAATGGGCCATTGTGATGTCATAATGGGCCATTGTGATGTCATAATGGGTCATTGTGATGTCATAATGGGTCATTGTGATGTCATAATGGGCCATTGTGATGTCATAATGGGCCATTGTGACAATGGGCCATTGTGATGTCATAATGGGCCATTGTGACAATGGGTCATTGTGATGTCATAATGGGCCATTGTGATGTCATAATGGGCCATTGTGACAATGGGTCATTGTGATGTCATAATGGGTCATTCTGATGTCATAATGGGCCATTGTGATGTCATAATGGGTCATTGTGATGTCATAATGGGTCATTGTGATGTCATAATGGGCCATTGTGACAATGGGTCATTGTGATGTCATAATGGGCCATTGTGACAATGGGTCATTGTGATGTCATAATGGGCCATTGTGACAATGGGCCATTGTGATGTCATAATGGGCCATTGTGACAATGGGTCATTGTGATGTCATAATGGGTCATTGTGATGTCATAATGGGCCATTGTGACAATGGGTCATTATGATGTCATAATGGGTCATTCTGATGTCATAATGGGCCATTGTGATGTCATAATGGGTCATTGTGATGTCATAGTGGGTCATTGTGATGTCATAATGGGCTATTGTGACAATGGGTCATTGTGATGTCATAATGGGCCATTGTGACAATCGGTCATTGTGATGTCATAATGGGCCATTGTGACAATGGGTCATTGTGATGTCATAATGGGTCATTGTGATGTCATAATGGGCCATTGTGACAATGGGTCATTGTGATGTCATAATGGGTCATTCTGATGTCATAATGGGCCATTGTGATGTCATGATGGGTCATTGTGATGTCATAATGGGTCATTGTGATGTCATAATGGGCCATTGTGACAATGGGTCATTGTGATGTCATAATGGGTCAATGTGATGTCATAATGGGCTATTGTGACAATGGGTCATTGTGATGTCATAATGGGCCATTGTGACAATGGGTCATTGTGATGTCATAATGGGCCATTGTGATGTCATAATGGGCCATTGTGACAATGGGTCATTGTGATGTCATAATGGGCCATTGTGACAATGGGTCATTGTGATCTCATAATGGACCATTGTGACAATGGGTCATTGTGATGTCATAATGGGCCATTGTGATGTCATAATGGGCCATTGTGACAATGGGCCATTGTGATGTCATAATGGGCCATTGTGACAATGGGTCATTGTGATGTCATAATGGGCCATTGTGATGTCATAATGGGCCATTGTGACAATGGGTCATTGTGATGTCATAATGGGCCATTGTGACAATGGGTCATTGTGATGTCATAATGGGCTATTGTGACAATGGGTCATTGTGATGTCATAATGGGACCATTGTGATGTCATAATGGGCCATTGTGACAATGGGTCATTGTGATGTCATAATGGGTCATTGTGATGTCATAATGGGCCATTGTGACAATGGGTCATTGTGATGTCATAATGGGTCATTGTGATGTCAAAATGGGCCATTGTGACAATGGGTCATTGTGATGTCATAATGGGCTATTGTGACAATGGTTCATTATGATGTCATAATGGGTCATTGTGATGTCATAATGGGCTATTGTGACAATTGGTCATTGTGATGTCATAATGGGACCATTGTGATGTCATAATGGGCCATTGTGACAATGGGTCATTGTGATGTCATAATGGGTCATTGTGATGTCATAATGGGCCATTGTGACAATGGGTCATTATGATGTCATAATGGGTCATTCTGATGTCATAATGGGCCATTGTGATGTCATAATGGGTCATTGTGATGTCATAGTGGGTCATTGTGATGTCATAATGGGCTATTGTGACAATGGGTCATTGTGATGTCATAATGGGCCATTGTGACAATCGGTCATTGTGATGTCATAATGGGCCATTGTGACAATGGGTCATTGTGATGTCATAATGGGTCATTGTGATGTCATAATGTGCCATTGTGACAATGGGTCATTCTGATGTCATAATGGGTCATTCTGATGTCATAATGGGCCATTGTGATGTCATAATGGGTCATTGTGATGTCATAATGGGTCATTGTGATGTCATAATGGGCTATTGTGACAATGGGTCATTGTGATGTCATAATGGGCCATTGTGACAATCGGCCATTGTGATGTCATAATGGGCCATTGTGACAATGGGTCATTGTGATGTCATAATGGGTCATTGTGACAATGGGTCATTGTGATGTCATAATGGGCCATTGTGATGTCATAATGTGCCATTGTGACAATGGGTCATTCTGATGTCATAATGGGTCATTCTGATGTCATAATGGGCCATTGTGATGTCATAATTGGTCATTGTGATGTCATAATGGGTCATTGTGATGTCATAATGGGTTATTGTGACAATGGGTCATTGTGATGTCATAATGGGCCATTGTGACAATGGGTCATTGTGATGTCATAATGGGCCATTGTGACAATGGGTCATTGTGATGTCATAATGGGCCATTGTGACAATGGGTCATTGTGATGTCATAATGGGTCATTCTGATGTCATAATGGGCCATTGTGATGTCATAATGGGCCATTGTGATGTCATAATGGGTCATTGTGATGTCATAATGGGTCATTGTGATGTCATAATGGGCCATTGTGATGTCATAATGGGCCATTGTGACAATGGGCCATTGTGATGTCATAATGGGCCATTGTGACAATGGGTCATTGTGATGTCATAATGGGCCATTGTGATGTCATAATGGGCCATTGTGACAATGGGTCATTGTGATGTCATAATGGGTCATTCTGATGTCATAATGGGCCATTGTGATGTCATAATGGGTCATTGTGATGTCATAATGGGTCATTGTGATGTCATAATGGGCCATTGTGACAATGGGTCATTGTGATGTCATAATGGGTCAATGTGATGTCATAATGGGCTATTGTGACAATGGGTCATTGTGATGTCATAATGGGCCATTGTGATGTCATAATGGGCCATTGTGACAATGGGCCATTGTGATGTCATAATGGGCCATTGTGACAATGGGTCATTGTGATGTCATAATGGGTCATTGTGATGTCATAATGGGCCATTGTGACAATGGGTCATTATGATGTCATAATGGGTCATTGTGATGTCATAATGGGCCATTGTGATGTCATAATGGGTCATTGTGATGTCATAGTGGGTCATTGTGATGTCATAATGGGCTATTGTGACAATGGGTCATTGTGATGTCATAATGGGCCATTGTGACAATCGGTCATTGTGATGTCATAATGGGCCATTGTGACAATGGGTCATTGTGATGTCATAATGGGTCATTGTGATGTCATAATGGGCCATTGTGACAATGGGTCATTGTGATGTCATAATGGGTCATTCTAATGTCATAATGGGCCATTGTGATGTCATAATGGGTCATTGTGATGTCATAATGGGTCATTGTGATGTCATAATGGGCCATTGTGACAATGGGTCATTGTGATGTCATAATGGGTCAATGTGATGTCATAATGGGCTATTGTGACAATGGGTCATTGTGATGTCATAATGGGCCATTGTGACAATGGGTCATTGTGATGTCATAATGGACCATTGTGACAATGGGTCATTGTGATGTCATAATGGGCCATTGTGATGTCATAATGGGCCATTGTGATGTCATAATGGGCCATTGTGACAATGGGCCATTGTGATGTCATAATGGGCCATTGTGACAATGGGTCATTGTGATGTCATAATGGGCCATTGTGACAATGGGTCATTGTGATGTCATAATGGACCATTGTGACAATGGGTCATTGTGATGTCATAATGGGCCATTGTGATGTCATAATGGGCCATTGTGACAATGGGCCATTGTGATGTCATAATGGGCCATTGTGACAATGGGTCATTGTGATGTCATAATGGGCCATTGTGATGTCATAATGGGCCATTGTGACAATGGGTCATTGTGATGTCATAATGGGCCATTGTGACAATGGGTCATTGTGATGTCATAATGGGCTATTGTGACAATTGGTCATTGTGATGTCATAATGGGACCATTGTGATGTCATAATGGGCCATTGTGACAATGGGTCATTGTGATGTCATAATGGGCCATTGTGACAATGGGTCATTGTGATGTCATAATGGGCCATTGTGACAATGGGTCATTGTGATGTCATAATGGGTCATTGTGATGTCAAAATGGGCCATTGTGACAATGGGTCATTGTGATGTCATAATGGGCTATTGTGACAATGGTTCATTATGATGTCATAATGGGTCATTGTGATGTCATAATGGGCTATTGTGACAATTGGTCATTGTGATGTCATAATGGGACCATTGTGATGTCTTAATGGGCCATTGTGACAATGGGTCATTGTGATGTCATAATGGGTCATTGTGATGTCATAATGGGCCATTGTGACAATGGGTCATTATGATGTCATAATGGGTCATTCTGATGTCATAATGGGCCATTGTGATGTCATAATGGGACCATTGTGATGTCATAATGGGCCATTGTGACAATGGGTCATTGTGATGTCATAATGGGCCATTGTGACAATGGGTCATTGTGATGTCATAATGGGCTATTGTGACAATGGGTCATTGTGATGTCATAATGGGACCATTGAGATGTCATAATGGGCCATTGTGACAATGGGTCATTGTGATGTCATAATGGGTCATTGTGATGTCATAATGGGCCATTGTGACAATGGGTCATTGTGATGTCATAATGGGTCATTGTGATGTCAAAACGGGCCATTGTGACAATGGGTCATTGTGATGTCATAATGGGCTATTGTGACAATGGTTCATTATGATGTCATAATGGGTCATTGTGATGTCATAATGGGCTATTGTGACAATTGGTCATTGTGATGTCATAATGGGACCATTGTGATTTCATAATGGGCCATTGTGACAATGGGTCATTGTGATGTCATAATGGGTCATTGTGATGTCATAATGGGCCATTGTGACAATGGGTCATTGTGATGTCATAATGGGTCATTCTGATGTCATAATGGGCCATTGTGATGTCATAATGGGTCATTGTGATGTCATAATGGGTCATTGTGATGTCATAATGGGCTATTGTGACAATGGGTCATTGTGATGTCATAATGGGCCATTGTGACAATCGGCCATTGTGATGTCATAATGGGCCATTGTGACAATTGGTCATTATGATGTCATAATGGGCCATTGTGATGTCATAATGGGCCATTGTGACAATGGGTCATTGTGATGTCATAATGGGCCATTGTGACAATGGGTCATTGTGATGTCATAATGGGCCATTGTGACAATGGGTCATTGTGATGTCAAAATGGGCCATTGTGACAATGGGTCAATGTGATGTCATAATGGGCCATTGTGACAATGGGTCATTGTGATGTCATAATGGGCCATTGTGACAATGGGTCATTGTGATGTCATAATGGGCCATTGTGATGTCATAATGGACCATTGTGACAATGGGTCATTGTGATGTCATAATGGACCATTGTGACAATGGGTCATTGTGATGTCATAATGGGCCATTGTGATGTCATAATGGGCCATTGTGACAATGGGCCATTGTGATGTCATAATGGGCCATTGTGACAATGGGTCATTGTGATGTCATAATGGGCCATTGTGATGTCATAATGGGCCATTGTGACAATAGGTCATTGTGATGTCATAATGGGCCATTGTGACAATGGGTCATTGTGATGTCATAATGGACCATTGTGACAATGGGTCATTGTGATGTCATAATGGGCCATTGTGATGTCATAATGGGCCACTGTGACAATGGGCCATTGTGATGTCATAATGGGCCATTGTGACAATGGGTCATTGTGATGTCATAATGGGCCATTGTGATGTCATAATGGGCCATTGTGACAATGGGTCATTGTGATGTCATAATGGGCCATTGTGACAATGGGTCATTGTGATGTCATAATGGGCTATTGTGACAATGGGTCATTGTGATGTCATAATGGGACCATTGTGATGTCATAATGGGCCATTGTGACAATGGGTCATTGTGATGTCATAATGGGTCATTGTGATGTCATAATGGGCCATTGTGACAATGGGTCATTGTGATGTCATAATGGGTCATTGTGATGTCAAAATGGGCCATTGTGACAATGGGTCATTGTGATGTCATAATGGGCTATTGTGACAATGGTTCATTATGATGTCATAATGGGTCATTGTGATGTCATAATGAGCTATTGTGACAATTGGTCATTGTGATGTCATAATGGGACCATTGTGATGTCATAATGGGCCATTGTGACAATGGGTCATTGTGATGTCATAATGGGTCATTGTGATGTCATAATGGACCATTGTGACAATGGGTCATTGTGATGTCATAATGGGCCATTGTGACAATGGGTCATTGTGATGTCATAATGGGCCATTGTGATGTCATAATGGACCATTGTGACAATGGGTCATTGTGATGTCATAATGGACCATTGTGACAATGGGTCATTGTGATGTCATAATGGGCCATTGTGATGTCATAATGGGCCATTGTGACAATGGGCCATTGTGATGTCATAATGGACCACTGTGACAATGGGTCATTGTGATGTCATAATGGGCCATTGTGACAATGGGTCATTGTGATGTCATAATGGGCCATTGTGATGTCATAATGGACCATTGTGACAATGGGTCATTGTGATGTCATAATGGACCATTGTGACAATGGGTCATTGTGATGTCATAATGGGCCATTGTGATGTCATAATGGGCCATTGTGACAATGGGCCATTGTGATGTCATAATGGGCCATTGTGACAATGGGTCATTGTGATGTCATAATGGGCCATTGTGATGTCATAATGGGCCATTGTGACAATGGGTCATTGTGATGTCATAATGGGCCATTGTGACAATGGGTCATTGTGATGTCATAATGGACCATTGTGACAATGGGTCATTGTGATGTCATAATGGGTCATTGTGATGTCATAGTGGGTCATTGTGATGTCATAATGGGCTATTGTGACAATGGGTCATTGTGATGTCATAATGGGCCATTGTGACAATCGGTCATTGTGATGTCATAATGGGCCATTGTGACAATGGGTCATTGTGATGTCATAATGGGTCATTGTGATGTCATAATGGGCCATTGTGACAATGGGTCATTCTGATGTCATAATGGGTCATTCTGATGTCATAATGGGCCATTGTGATGTCATAATGGGTCATTGTGATGTCATAATGGGTCATTGTGATGTCATAATGGGCTATTGTGACAATGGGTCATTGTGATGTCATAATGGGCCATTGTGACAATCGGCCATTGTGATGTCATAATGGGCCATTGTGACAATTGGTCATTATGATGTCATAATGGGCCATTGTGATGTCATAATGGGCCATTGTGACAATGGGTCATTGTGATGTCATAATGGGCCATTGTGACAATGGGTCATTGTGATGTCATAATGGGCCATTGTGACAATGGGTCATTGTGATGTCAAAATGGGCCATTGTGACAATGGGTCAATGTGATGTCATAATGGGCTATTGTGACAATGGGTCATTGTGATGTCATAATGGGCCATTGTGACAATGGGTCATTGTGATGTCATAATGGGCCATTGTGATGTCATAATGGACCATTGTGACAATGGGTCATTGTGATGTCATTATGGGCCATTGTGATGTCATAATGGGCCATTGTGACAATGGGTCATTGTGATGTCATAATGGGCCATTGTGATAATGGGTCATTGTGATGTCATAATGGGCCATTGTGACAATGGGTCATTGTGATGTCATAATGGACCATTGTGATAATGGGTCATTATGATGTCATAATGGGCCATTGTGACAATGGGTCATTGTGATGTCATAATGGGCCATTGTGACAATGGGTCATTGTGATGTCATAAAGGGTCATTGTGATGTCATAATGGGCCATTGTGACAATGGGTCATTGTGATGTCATAATGGGTCAATGTGATGTCATAATGGGCTATTGTGACAATGGGTGATTGTGATGTCATAATGGGCCATTGTGACAATGGGTCATTGTGATGTCATAATGGACCATTGTGACAATGGGTCATTGTGATGTCATAATGGGCCATTGTGATGTCATAATGGGCCATTGTGATGTCATAATGGGCCATTGTGACAATGGGCCATTGTGATGTCATAATGGGCCATTGTGATAATGGGTCATTGTGATGTCATAATGGGCCATTGTGATGTCATAATGGGCCATTGTGACAATGGGTCATTGTGATGTCATAATGGGCCATTGTGACAATGGGTCATTGTGATGTCATAATGGGCTATTGTGACAATGGGTCATTGTGATGTCATAATGGGACCATTGTGATGTCATAATGGGCCATTGTGACAATGGGTCATTGTGATGTCATAATGGGCCATTGTGACAATGGGTCATTGTGATGTCATAATGGGTCTATGTGATGTCAAAATGGGCCATTGTGACAATGGGTCATTGTGATGTCATAATGGGCCATTGTGACAATGGTTCATTATGATGTCATAATGGGTCATTGTGATGTCATAATGGGCTATTGTGACAATTGGTCATTGTGATGTCATAATGGGCCATTGTGACAATGGGTCATTGTGATGTCATAATGGGCCATTGTGACAATTGGTCATTATGATGTCATAATGGGTCATTGTGATGTAATAATGGACCATTGTGACAATGGGTCATTGTGATGTCATAATGGGCCATTGTGATGTCATAATGGGCCATTGTGACAATGGGTCATTGTGATGTCATAAAGGGTCATTGTGATGTCATAATGGGCCATTGTGACAATGGGTCATTGTGATGTCATAATGGGTCAATGTGATGTCATAATGGGCTATTGTGACAATGGGTCATTGTGATGTCATAATGGGCCATTGTGACAATGGGTCATTGTGATGTCATAATGGACCATTGTGACAATGGGTCATTGTGATGTCATAATGGGCCATTGTGATGTCATAATGGGCCATTGTGACAATGGGCCATTGTGATGTCATAATGGGCCATTGTGACAATGGGTCATTGTGATGTCATAATGGGCCATTGTGATGTCATAATGGGCCATTGTGACAATGGGTCATTGTGATGTCATAATGGGCCATTGTGACAATGGGTCATTGTGATGTCATAATGGGCTATTGTGACAATGGGTCATTGTGATGTCATAATGGGCCATTGTGATGTCATAATGGGCCATTGTGACAATGGGCCATTGTGATGTCATAATGGGCCATTGTGATGTCATAATGGGCCATTGTGACAATGGGTCATTATGATGTCATAATGGATCATTGTGATGTCATAATGGGCCATTGTGACAATGGGTCATTGTGATGTCATAATGGGCCATTGTGATGTCATAATGGGTCATTGTGACAATGGGTCATTGTGATGTCATAATGGGTCATTGTGACAATGGGTCATTGTAATGTCATAATGGGCCATTGTGATGTCATAATGGGCCATTGTGACAATGGGTCAATGTGATGTCATAATGGGCCATTGTGACAATGTGTCATTGTGTTGTCATAATGGGCCATTGTGACAATGGGTCATTGTGAGGTAATAATGGGTCATTGTGATGTCATAATGGGCCATTGTGACAATGGGTCATTGTGATGTCATAATGGGTCATTGTGATGTCATAATGGGCCATTGTGACAATGGGTTATTGTGATGTCATAATGGGCCATTGTGACAATGGGTCATTGTGATGTCATAATGGGCCATTGTGATGTCATAATGGGCCATTGTGACAATGGGTCATTGTGATGTCATAATGGGCCATTGTGACAATTGGTCATTATGATGTCATAATGTGCCATTGTGATGTCATAATGGGCCATTGTGACAATGGGTCATTGTGATGTCATAATGGGCCATTGTGACAATTGGTCATTGTGATGTCATAATGGGCCATTGTGACAATGGGTCATTGTGATGTCATAATGGGCCATTGTGACAATGGGTCAATGTGATGTCATAATGGGCCATTGTGACAATGGGTCATTGTGATGTCATAATGGGCCATTGTGACAATGGGTCATTGTGATGTCATAATGGGCCATTGTGATGTCATAATGGACCATTGTGACAATGGGTCATTGTGATGTCATAATGGACCATTGTGACAATGGGTCATTGTGATGTCATAATGGGCCATTGTGATGTCATAATGGGCCATTGTGACAATGGGCCATTGTGATGTCATAATGGGCCATTGTGACAATGGGTCATTGTGATGTCATAATGGGCCATTGTGATGTCATAATGGGCCATTGTGACAATGGGTCATTGTGATGTCATAATGGGCCATTGTGACAATGGGTCATTGTGATGTCATAATGGACCATTGTGACAATGGGTCATTGTGATGTCATAATGGGCCATTGTGATGTCATAATGGGCCATTGTGACAATGGGCCATTGTGATGTCATAATGGGCCATTGTGACAATGGGTCATTGTGATGTCATAATGGGCCATTGTGATGTCATAATGGGCCATTGTGACAATGGGTCATTGTGATGTCATAATGGGCCATTGTGACAATGGGTCATTGTGATGTCATAATGGGCTATTGTGACAATGGGTCATTGTGATGTCATAATGGGACCATTGTGATGTCATAATGGGCCATTGTGACAATGGGTCATTGTGATGTCATAATGGGTCATTGTGATGTCATAATGGGCCATTGTGACAATGGGTCATTGTGATGTCATAATGGGTCATTGTGATGTCAAAATGGGCCATTGTGACAATGGGTCATTGTGATGTCATAATGGGCTATTGTGACAATGGTTCATTATGATGTCATAATGGGTCATTGTGATGTCATAATGGGCTATTGTGACAATTGGTCATTGTGATGTCATAATGGGACCATTGTGATGTCATAATGGGCCATTGTGACAATGGGTCATTGTGATGTCATAATGGGTCATTGTGATGTCATAATGGGCCATTGTGACAATGGGTCATTATGATGTCATAATGGGTCATTCTGATGTCATAATGGGCCATTGTGATGTCATAATGGGTCATTGTGATGTCATAGTGGGTCATTGTGATGTCATAATGGGCTATTGTGACAATGGGTCATTGTGATGTCATAATGGGCCATTGTGACAATCGGTCATTGTGATGTCATAATGGGCCATTGTGACAATGGGTCATTGTGATGTCATAATGGGTCATTGTGATGTCATAATGTGCCATTGTGACAATGGGTCATTCTGATGTCATAATGGGTCATTCTGATGTCATAATGGGCCATTGTGATGTCATAATGGGTCATTGTGATGTCATAATGGGTCATTGTGATGTCATAATGGGCTATTGTGACAATGGGTCATTGTGATGTCATAATGGGCCATTGTGACAATCGGCCATTGTGATGTCATAATGGGCCATTGTGACAATGGGTCATTGTGATGTCATAATGGGTCATTGTGACAATGGGTCATTGTGATGTCATAATGGGCCATTGTGATGTCATAATGTGCCATTGTGACAATGGGTCATTCTGATGTCATAATGGGTCATTCTGATGTCATAATGGGCCATTGTGATGTCATAATGGGTCATTGTGATGTCATAATGGGTCATTGTGATGTCATAATGGGTTATTGTGACAATGGGTCATTGTGATGTCATAATGGGCCATTGTGACAATGGGTCATTGTGATGTCATAATGGGCCATTGTGACAATGGGTCATTGTGATGTCATAATGGGCCATTGTGACAATGGGTCATTGTGATGTCATAATGGGTCATTCTGATGTCATAATGGGCCATTGTGATGTCATAATGGGTCATTGTGATGTCATAATGGGTCATTGTGATGTCATAATGGGCCATTGTGATGTCATAATGGGCCATTGTGACAATGGGCCATTGTGATGTCATAATGGGCCATTGTGACAATGGGTCATTGTGATGTCATAATGGGCCATTGTGATGTCATAATGGGCCATTGTGACAATGGGTCATTGTGATGTCATAATGGGTCATTCTGATGTTATAATGGGCCATTGTGATGTCATAATGGGTCATTGTGATGTCATAATGGGTCATTGTGATGTCATAATGGGCCATTGTGACAATGGGTCATTGTGATGTCATAATGGGTCAATGTGATGTCATAATGGGCTATTGTGACAATGGGTCATTGTGATGTCATAATGGGCCATTGTGACAATGGGTCATTGTGATGTCATAATGGACCATTGTGACAATGGGTCATTGTGATGTCATAATGGGCCATTGTGATGTCATAATGGGCCATTGTGACAATGGGCCATTGTGATGTCATAATGGGCCATTGTGACAATGGGTCATTGTGATGTCATAATGGGTCATTGTGATGTCATAATGGGCCATTGTGACAATGGGTCATTATGATGTCATAATGGGTCATTCTGATGTCATAATGGGCCATTGTGATGTCATAATGGGTCATTGTGATGTCATAGTGGGTCATTGTGATGTCATAATGGGCTATTGTGACAATGGGTCATTGTGATGTCATAATGGGCCATTGTGACAATCGGTCATTGTGATGTCATAATGGGCCATTGTGACAATGGGTCATTGTGATGTCATAATGGGTCATTGTGATGTCATAATGGGCCATTGTGACAATGGGTCATTGTGATGTCATAATGGGTCATTCTGATGTCATAATGGGCCATTGTGATGTCATAATGGGTCATTGTGATGTCATAATGGGTCATTGTGATGTCATAATGGGCTATTGTGACAATGGGTCATTGTGATGTCATAATGGGTCAATGTGATGTCATAATGGGCTATTGTGACAATGGGTCATTGTGATGTCATAATGGGCCATTGTGACAATGGGTCATTGTGATGTCATAATGGGCCATTGTGACAATGGGTCATTGTGATGTCATAATGGGCCATTGTGACAATTGGTCATTGTGATGTCATAATGGCCCATTGTGATGTCATAATGGGCAATTCTGACAATGGGTCATTGTGATGTCATAATGGGCCATTGTGACAATGGGTCATTGTGTTGTCATAATGGGCCATTGTGACATTGGGTCATTGTGATGTCATAATGGCCCATTGTGATGTCATAATGGGCCATTCTGACAATGGGTCATTGTGATGTCATAATGGGCCATTGTGATGTCATAATGGGCCATTGTGACAATGGGTCATTGTGATGTCATAATGGGCCATTGTGACAATGGGTCATTGTGATGTCATAATGGGCCATTGTGACAATGGGTCATTGTGATGTCATAATGGGCCATTGTGACAATGGGTGATTGTGATGTCATAATGGGCCATTGTGACAATGGGTCATTGTGATGTCATAATGGGCCATTGTGACAATGGGTCATTGTGATGTCATAATGGGTCATTGTGATGTCATAATGGGCTATTGTGCCAATGGGTCATTGTGATGTCATAATGCACCATTGTGATGTCATAATGGGCCATTGTGACAATGGGTCATTGTGATGTCATAATGGACCATTGTGACAATGGGTCATTGTGATGTCATAATGGGCCATTGTGATGTCATAATGGGCCATTGTGACAATGGGCCATTGTGATGTCATAATGGGCCATTGTGACAATGGGTCATTGTGATGTCATAATGGGCTATTGTGACAATGGGTCATTGTGATGTCATAATGGGACCATTGTGATGTCATAATGGGCCATTGTGACAATGGGTCATTGTGATGTCATAATGGGTCATTGTGATGTCATAATGGGCCATTGTG
This sequence comes from Engystomops pustulosus, assembly GCF_040894005.1. Lineage (NCBI taxonomy): Eukaryota > Metazoa > Chordata > Amphibia > Anura > Leptodactylidae > Engystomops > Engystomops pustulosus. Next base: position 91,018,050 of record NC_092411.1, on the reverse strand, counting down.
ACAATGGGTCATTGTGATGTCATAATGGGTCATTGTGATGTCAAAATGGGCCATTGTGACAATGGGTCATTGTGATGTCATAATGGGCTATTGTGACAATGGTTCATTATGATGTCATAATGGGTCATTGTGATGTCATAATGGGCTATTGTGACAATTGGTCATTGTGATGTCATAATGGGACCATTGTGATGTCATAATGGGCCATTGTGACAATGGGTCATTGTGATGTCATAATGGGTCATTGTGATGTCATAATGGACCATTGTGACAATGGGTCATTGTGATGTCATAATGGGCCATTGTGACAATGGGTCATTGTGATGTCATAATGGGCCATTGTGATGTCATAATGGACCATTGTGACAATGGGTCATTGTGATGTCATAATGGACCATTGTGACAATGGGTCATTGTGATGTCATAATGGGCCATTGTGATGTCATAATGGGCCATTGTGACAATGGGTCATTGTGATGTCATAATGGGCCATTGTGACAATTGGTCATTATGATGTCATAATGTGCCATTGTGATGTCATAATGGGCCATTGTGACAATGGGTCATTGTGATGTCATAATGGGCCATTGTGACAATTGGTCATTGTGATGTCATAATGGGCCATTGTGACAATGGGTCATTGTGATGTCATAATGGGCCATTGTGACAATGGGTCAATGTGATGTCATAATGAGCCATTGTGACAATGGGTCATTGTGATGTCATAATGGGCCATTGTGACAATTGGTCATTATGATGTCATAATGGGTCATTGTGATGTCATAATGGACCATTGTGACAATGGGTCATTGTGATGTCATAATGGGCCATTGTGATGTCATAATGGGCCATTGTGACAATGGGTCATTGTGATGTCATAATGGGCCATTGTGACAATGGGTCATTGTGATGTCATAATGGGCTATTGTGACAATGGGTCATTGTGATGTCATAATGGGACCATTGTGATGTCATAATGGGCCATTGTGACAATGGGTCATTGTGATGTCATAATGGGTCATTGTGATGTCATAATGGGCCATTGTGACAATGGGTCATTGTGATGTCATAATGGGCCATTGTGATGTCATAATGGGCCATTGTGACAATGGGTCATTGTGATGTCATAATGGGCCATTGTGACAATGGGTCATTGTGATGTCATAATGGGCCATTGTGACAATGGGTCATTGCGATGTCATAATGGGCCATTGTGACAATGGGTCATTGTGTTGTCATAATGGGCCATTGTGACAATGGGTCATTGTGATGTCATAATGGCCCATTGTGATGTCATAATGGGCCATTCTGACAATGGGTCATTGTGATGTCATAATGGGCCATTGTGATGTCATAATGGGCCATTGTGACAATGGGCCATTGTGATGTCATAATGGGCCATTGTGATGTCATAATGGGCCATTGTGACAATGGGTCATTATGATGTCATAATGGATCATTGTGATGTCATAATGGGCCATTGTGACAATGGGTCATTGTGATGTCATAATGGACCATTGTGACAATGGGTCATTGTGATGTCATAATGGTCCATTGTGATGTCATAATGGGCCATTGTGACAATGGGTCATTGTGATGTCATAATGGGCCATTGTGACAATGGGTCATTGTGATGTCATAATGGGCTATTATGACAATGGGTCATTGTGATGTCATAATGGGCTATTGTGACAATGGGTCATTGTGATGTCATAATGGGCCATTGTGATGTCATAATGGGCCATTGTGACAATGGGTCATTGTGATGTCATAATGGGCCATTGTGACAATGGGTCATTGTGATGTCATAATGGGCTATTGTGACAATGGGGCATTGTGATGTCATAATGGGCCATTGTGATGTCATAATGGGCCATTGTGACAATGGGTCATTGTGATGTCATAATGGGCCATTGTGACAATGGGTCATTGTGATGTCATAATGGGCCATTGTGATGTCATAATGGGCCATTGTGACAATGGGCCATTGTAATGTCATAATGGGCCATTGTGACAATGGGTCATTGTGTTGTCATAATGGGCCATTGTGATGTCATAATGGGCCATTGTGATGTCATAATGGGCCATTGTAAAATGGGTCATTGTGATGTCATAATGGGCCATTGTGACAATTGGTCATTATGATGTCATAATGGGTCATTGTGATGTCATAATGGACCATTGTGACAATGGGTCATTGTGATGTAATAATGGGCCATTGTGATGTCATAATGGGCCATTGTGACAATGGGTCGTTGTGATGTCATAAAGGGTCATTGTGATGTCATAATGGGCCATTGTGACAATGGGTCATTGTGATGTCATAATGGGTCATTGTGATGTCAAAATGGGCCATTGTGACAATGGGTCATTGTGATGTCATAATGGGCTATTGTGACAATGGTTCATTATGATGTCATAATGGGTCATTGTGATGTCATAATGGGCTATTGTGACAATTGGTCATTGTGATGTCATAATGGGACCATTGTGACAATCGGTCATTGTGATGTCATAATGGGCCATTGTGACAATGGGTCATTGTGATGTCATAATGGGTCATTGTGATGTCATAATGGGCCATTGTGACAATGGGTCATTGTGATGTCATAATGGGTCATTCTCATGTCATAATGGGCCATTGTAATGTCATAATGGGTCATTGTGATGTCATAATGGGTCATTGTGATGTCATAATGGGCCATTGTGACAATGGGTCATTGTGATGTCATAATGGGTCAATGTGATGTCATAATGGGCTATTGTGACAATGGGTCATTGTGATGTCATAATGGGCCATTGTGATGTCATAATGGGCCATTGTGACAATGGGTCATTGTGATGTCATAATGGGCTATTGTGACAATGGTTCATTATGATGTCATAATGGGTCATTGTGATGTCATAATGGGCTATTGTGACAATTGGTCATTGTGATGTCATAATGGGACCATTGTGATGTCATAATGGGCCATTGTGACAATGGGTCATTGTGATGTCATAATGGGTCATTGTGATGTCATAATGGGCCATTGTGACAATGGGTCATTATGAGGTCATAATGGGTCATTCTGATGTCATAATGGGCCATTGTGATGTCATAATGGGTCATTGTGATGTCATAGTGGGTCATTGTGATGTCATAATGGGCTATTGTGACAATGGGTCATTGTGATTTCATAATGGGCCATTGTGACAATCGGTCATTGTGATGTCATAATGGGCCATTGTGACAATGGGTCATTGTGATGTCATAATGGGTCATTGTGATGTCATAATGGGCCATTGTGACAATGGGTCATTGTGATGTCATATTGGGTCATTCTGATGTCATAATGGGCCATTGTGATGTCATAATGGGTCACTGTGATGTCATAATGGGTCATTGTGATGTCATAATGGGCTATTGTGACAATGGGTCATTGTGATGTCATAATGGGCCATTGTGACAATCGGCCATTGTGATGTCATAATGGGCCATTGTGACAATTGGTCATTATGATGTCATAATGGGCCATTGTGATGTCATAATGGGCCATTGTGACAATGGGTCATTGTGATGTCATAATGGGCCATTGTGACAATGGGTCATTGTGATGTCATAATGGGCCATTGTGACAATGGGTCATTGTGATGTCAAAATGGGCCATTGTGACAATGGGTCAATGTGATGTCATAATGGGCCATTGTGACAATGGGTCATTGTGATGTCATAATGGGCCATTGTGACAATGGGTCATTGTGATGTCATAATGGGCCATTGTGATGTCATAATGGACCATTGTGACAATGGGTCATTGTGATGTCATAATGGACCATTGTGACAATGGGTCATTGTGATGTCATAATGGGCCATTGTGATGTCATAATGGGCCATTGTGACAATGGGCCATTGTGATGTCATAATGGGCCATTGTGACAATGGGTCATTGTGATGTCATAATGGGCCATTGTGATGTCATAATGGGCCATTGTGACAATGGGTCATTGTGATGTCATAATGGGCCATTGTGACAATGGGTCATTGTGATGTCATAATGGACCATTGTGACAATGGGTCATTGTGATGTCATAATGGGCCATTGTGATGTCATAATGGGCCACTGTGACAATGGGCCATTGTGATGTCATAATGGGCCATTGTGACAATGGGTCATTGTGATGTCATAATGGGCCATTGTGATGTCATAATGGGCCATTGTGACAATGGGTCATTGTGATGTCATAATGGGCCATTGTGACAATGGGTCATTGTGATGTCATAATGGGCTATTGTGACAATGGGTCATTGTGATGTCATAATGGGACCATTGTGATGTCATAATGGGCCATTGTGACAATGGGTCATTGTGATGTCATAATGGGTCATTGTGATGTCATAATGGGCCATTGTGACAATGGGTCATTGTGATGTCATAATGGGTCATTGTGATGTCAAAATGGGCCATTGTGACAATGGGTCATTGTGATGTCATAATGGGCCATTGTGACAATGGGTCATTGTGATGTCATAATGGGTCATTCTCATGTCATAATGGGCCATTGTAATGTCATAATGGGTCATTGTGATGTCATAATGGGTCATTGTGATGTCATAATGGGCCATTGTGACAATGGGTCATTGTGATGTCATAATGGGTCAATGTGATGTCATAATGGGCTATTGTGACAATGGGTCATTGTGATGTCATAATGGGCCATTGTGATGTCATAATGGGCCATTGTGACAATGGGTCATTGTGATGTCATAATGGGCTATTGTGACAATGGTTCATTATGATGTCATAATGGGTCATTGTGATGTCATAATGGGCTATTGTGACAATTGGTCATTGTGATGTCATAATGGGACCATTGTGATGTCATAATGGGCCATTGTGACAATGGGTCATTGTGATGTCATAATGGGTCATTGTGATGTCATAATGGGCCATTGTGACAATGGGTCATTATGAGGTCATAATGGGTCATTCTGATGTCATAATGGGCCATTGTGATGTCATAATGGGTCATTGTGATGTCATAGTGGGTCATTGTGATGTCATAATGGGCTATTGTGACAATGGGTCATTGTGATGTCATAATGGGCCATTGTGACAATCGGTCATTGTGATGTCATAATGGGCCATTGTGACAATGGGTCATTGTGATGTCATAATGGGTCATTGTGATGTCATAATGGGCCATTGTGACAATGGGTCATTGTGATGTCATAATGGGTCATTCTGATGTCATAATGGGCCATTGTGATGTCATAATGGGTCATTGTGATGTCATAATGGGTCATTGTGATGTCATAATGGGCTATTGTGACAATAAGTCATTGTGATGTCATAATGGGCCATTGTGACAATCGGCCATTGTGATGTCATAATGGGCCATTGTGACAATTGGTCATTATGATGTCATAATGGGCCATTGTGTTGTCATAATGGGCCATTGTGACAATGGGTCATTGTGATGTCATAATGGGCCATTGTGACAATGGGTCATTGTGATGTCATAATGGGCCATTGTGACAATGGGTCATTGTGATGTCAAAATGGGCCATTGTGACAATGGGTCAATGTGATGTCATAATGGGCCATTGTGACAATGGGTCATTGTGATGTCATAATGGGCCATTGTGACAATGGGTCATTGTGATGTCATAATGGGCCATTGTGATGTCATAATGGACCATTGTGACAATGGGTCATTGTGATGTCATAATGGACCATTGTGACAATGGGTCATTGTGATGTCATAATGGGCCATTGTGATGTCATAATGGGCCATTGTGACAATGGGCCATTGTGATGTCATAATGGGCCATTGTGACAATGGGTCATTGTGATGTCATAATGGGCCATTGTGATGTCATAATGGGCCATTGTGACAATGGGTCATTGTGATGTCATAATGGGCCATTGTGACAATGGGTCATTGTGATGTCATAATGGACCATTGTGACAATGGGTCATTGTGATGTCATAATGGGCCACTGTGACAATGGGCCATTGTGATGTCATAATGGGCCATTGTGACAATGGGTCATTGTGATGTCATAATGGGCCATTGTGATGTCATAATGGGCCATTGTGACAATGGGTCATTGTGATGTCATAATGGGCCATTGTGACAATGGGTCATTGTGATGTCATAATGGGCTATTGTGACAATGGGTCATTGTGATGTCATAATGGGACCATTGTGATGTCATAATGGGCCATTGTGACAATGGGTCATTGTGATGTCATAATGGGTCATTGTGATGTCATAATGGGCCATTGTGACAATGGGTCATTGTGATGTCATAATGGGTCATTGTGATGTCAAAATGGGCCATTGTGACAATGGGCCATTGTGATGTCATAATGGGCTATTGTGACAATGGTTCATTATGATGTCATAATGGGTCATTGTGATGTCATAATGAGCTATTGTGACAATTGGTCATTGTGATGTCATAATGGGACCATTGTGATGTCATAATGGGCCATTGTGACAATGGGTCATTGTGATGTCATAATGGGTCATTGTGATGTCATAATGGACCATTGTGACAATGGGTCATTGTGATGTCATAATGGGCCATTGTGACAATGGGTCATTGTGATGTCATAATGGGCCATTGTGATGTCATAATGGACCATTGTGACAATGGGTCATTGTGATGTCATAATGGACCATTGTGACAATGGGTCATTGTGATGTCATAATGGGCCATTGTGATGTCATAATGGGCCATTGTGACAATGGGCCATTGTGATGTCATAATGGACCACTGTGACAATGGGTCATTGTGATGTCATAATGGGCCATTGTGACAATGGGTCATTGTGATGTCATAATGGGCCATTGTGATGTCATAATGGACCATTGTGACAATGGGTCATTGTGATGTCATAATGGACCATTGTGACAATGGGTCATTGTGATGTCATAATGGGCCATTGTGATGTCATAATGGGCCATTGTGACAATGGGCCATTGTGATGTCATAATGGGCCATTGTGACAATGGGTCATTGTGATGTCATAATGGGCCATTGTGATGTCATAATGGGCCATTGTGACAATGGGTCATTGTGATGTCATAATGGGCCATTGTGACAATGGGTCATTGTGATGTCATAATGGACCATTGTGACAATGGGTCATTGTGATGTCATAATGGGTCATTGTGATGTCATAGTGGGTCATTGTGATGTCATAATGGGCTATTGTGACAATGGGTCATTGTGATGTCATAATGGGCCATTGTGACAATCGGTCATTGTGATGTCATAATGGGCCATTGTGACAATGGGTCATTGTGATGTCATAATGGGTCATTGTGATGTCATAATGGGCCATTGTGACAATGGGTCATTCTGATGTCATAATGGGTCATTCTGATGTCATAATGGGCCATTGTGATGTCATAATGGGTCATTGTGATGTCATAATGGGTCATTGTGATGTCATAATGGGCTATTGTGACAATGGGTCATTGTGATGTCATAATGGGCCATTGTGACAATCGGCCATTGTGATGTCATAATGGGCCATTGTGACAATTGGTCATTATGATGTCATAATGGGCCATTGTGATGTCATAATGGGCCATTGTGACAATGGGTCATTGTGATGTCATAATGGGCCATTGTGACAATGGGTCATTGTGATGTCATAATGGGCCATTGTGACAATGGGTCATTGTGATGTCAAAATGGGCCATTGTGACAATGGGTCAATGTGATGTCATAATGGGCTATTGTGACAATGGGTCATTGTGATGTCATAATGGGCCATTGTGACAATGGGTCATTGTGATGTCATAATGGGCCATTGTGATGTCATAATGGACCATTGTGACAATGGGTCATTGTGATGTCATTATGGGCCATTGTGATGTCATAATGGGCCATTGTGACAATGGGTCATTGTGATGTCATAATGGGCCATTGTGATAATGGGTCATTGTGATGTCATAATGGGCCATTGTGACAATGGGTCATTGTGATGTCATAATGGACCATTGTGATAATGGGTCATTATGATGTCATAATGGGCCATTGTGACAATGGGTCATTGTGATGTCATAATGGGCCATTGTGATAATGGGTCATTGTGATGTCATAATGGGCCATTGTGATGTCATAATGGGCCATTGTGACAATGGGTCATTGTGATGTCATAATGGGCCATTGTGACAATGGGTCATTGTGATGTCATAATGGGCCATTGTGACAATGGGTCATTGCGATGTCATAATGGGCCATTGTGACAATGGGTCATTGTGTTGTCATAATGGGCCATTGTGACAATGGGTCATTGTGATGTCATAATGGCCCATTGTGATGTCATAATGGGCCATTCTGACAATGGGTCATTGTGATGTCATAATGGGCCATTGTGATGTCATAATGGGCCATTGTGACAATGGGCCATTGTGATGTCATAATGGGCCATTGTGATGTCATAATGGGCCATTGTGACAATGGGTCATTATGATGTCATAATGGATCATTGTGATGTCATAATGGGCCATTGTGACAATGGGTCATTGTGATGTCATAATGGACCATTGTGACAATGGGTCATTGTGATGTCATAATGGTCCATTGTGATGTCATAATGGGCCATTGTGACAATGGGTCATTGTGATGTCATAATGGGCCATTGTGACAATGGGTCATTGTGATGTCATAATGGGCCATTATGACAATGGGTCATTGTGATGTCATAATGGGCTATTGTGACAATGGGTCATTGTGATGTCATAATGGGCCATTGTGATGTCATAATGGGCCATTGTGACAATGGGTCATTGTGATGTCATAATGGGCCATTGTGACAATGGGTCATTGTGATGTCATAATGGGCTATTGTGACAATGGGGCATTGTGATGTCATAATGGGCCATTGTGATGTCATAATGGGCCATTGTGACAATGGGTCATTGTGATGTCATAATGGGCCATTGTGACAATGGGTCATTGTGATGTCATAATGGACCATTGTGACAATGGGTCATTGTGATGTCATAATGGGCCATTGTGATAATGGGTCATTGTGATGTCATAATGGGCCATTGTGACAATGGGTCATTGTGATGTCATAATGGACCATTGTGATAATGGGTCATTATGATGTCATAATGGGCCATTGTGACAATGGGTCATTGTGATGTCATAATGGGCCATTGTGATAATGGGTCATTGTGATGTCATAATGGGCCATTGTGATGTCATAATGGGCCATTGTGACAATGGGTCATTGTGATGTCATAATGGGCCATTGTGACAATGGGTCATTGTGATGTCATAATGGGCCATTGTGACAATGGGTCATTGCGATGTCATAATGGGCCATTGTGACAATGGGTCATTGTGTTGTCATAATGGGCCATTGTGACAATGGGTCATTGTGATGTCATAATGGCCCATTGTGATGTCATAATGGGCCATTCTGACAATGGGTCATTGTGATGTCATAATGGGCCATTGTGATGTCATAATGGGCCATTGTGACAATGGGCCATTGTGATGTCATAATGGGCCATTGTGATGTCATAATGGGCCATTGTGACAATGGGTCATTATGATGTCATAATGGATCATTGTGATGTCATAATGGGCCATTGTGACAATGGGTCATTGTGATGTCATAATGGACCATTGTGACAATGGGTCATTGTGATGTCATAATGGTCCATTGTGATGTCATAATGGGCCATTGTGACAATGGGTCATTGTGATGTCATAATGGGCCATTGTGACAATGGGTCATTGTGATGTCATAATGGGCCATTATGACAATGGGTCATTGTGATGTCATAATGGGCTATTGTGACAATGGGTCATTGTGATGTCATAATGGGCCATTGTGATGTCATAATGGGCCATTGTGACAATGGGTCATTGTGATGTCATAATGGGCCATTGTGACAATGGGTCATTGTGATGTCATAATGGGCTATTGTGACAATGGGGCATTGTGATGTCATAATGGGCCATTGTGATGTCATAATGGGCCATTGTGACAATGGGTCATTGTGATGTCATAATGGGCCATTGTGACAATGGGTCATTGTGATGTCATAATGGGCCATTGTGATGTCATAATGGGCCATTGTGACAATGGGCCATTGTGATGTCATAATGGGCCATTGTGACAATGGGTCATTGTGTTGTCATAATGGGCCATTGTGATGTCATAATGGGCCATTGTGATGTCATAATGGGCCATTGTAAAATGGGTCATTGTGATGTCATAATGGGCCATTGTGACAATTGGTCATTATGATGTCATAATGGGTCATTGTGATGTCATAATGGACCATTGTGACAATGGGTCATTGTGATGTAATAATGGGCCATTGTGATGTCATAATGGGCCATTGTGACAATGGGTCGTTGTGATGTCATAAAGGGTCATTGTGATGTCATAATGGGCCATTGTGACAATGGGTCATTGTGATGTCATAATGGGTCATTGTGATGTCAAAATGGGCCATTGTGACAATGGGTCATTGTGATGTCATAATGGGCCATTGTGACAATGGGTCATTGTGATGTCATAATGGGCCATTGTGATGTCATAATGGGCCATTGTGACAATGGGCCATTGTGATGTCATAATGGGCCATTGTGACAATGGGTCATTGTGTTGTCATAATGGGCCATTGTGATGTCATAATGGGCCATTGTGATGTCATAATGGGCCATTGTAAAATGGGTCATTGTGATGTCATAATGGGCCATTGTGACAATTGGTCATTATGATGTCATAATGGGTCATTGTGATGTCATAATGGACCATTGTGACAATGGGTCATTGTGATGTAATAATGGGCCATTGTGATGTCATAATGGGCCATTGTGACAATGGGTCGTTGTGATGTCATAAAGGGTCATTGTGATGTCATAATGGGCCATTGTGACAATGGGTCATTGTGATGTCATAATGGGTCATTGTGATGTCAAAATGGGCCATTGTGACAATGGGTCATTGTGATGTCATAATGGGCTATTGTGACAATGGTTCATTATGATGTCATAATGGGTCATTGTGATGTCATAATGGGCTATTGTGACAATTGGTCATTGTGATGTCATAATGGGACCATTGTGATGTCATAATGGGCCATTGTGACAATGGGTCATTGTGATGTCATAATGGGTCATTGTGATGTCATAATGGGCCATTGTGACAATGGGTCATTATGATGTCATAATGGGTCATTCTGATGTCATAATGGGCCATTGTGATGTCATAATGGGTCATTGTGATGTCATAGTGGGTCATTGTGATGTCATAATGGGCTATTGTGACAATGGGTCATTGTGATGTCATAATGGGCCATTGTGACAATCGGTCATTGTGATGTCATAATGGGCCATTGTGACAATGGGTCATTGTGATGTCATAATGGGTCATTGTGATGTCATAATGGGCCATTGTGACAATGGGTCATTGTGATGTCATAATGGGTCATTCTCATGTCATAATGGGCCATTGTAATGTCATAATGGGTCATTGTGATGTCATAATGGGTCATTGTGATGTCATAATGGGCCATTGTGACAATGGGTCATTGTGATGTCATAATGGGTCAATGTGATGTCATAATGGGCTATTGTGACAATGGGTCATTGTGATGTCATAATGGGCCATTGTGATGTCATAATGGGCCATTGTGACAATGGGTCATTGTGATGTCATAATGGGCTATTGTGACAATGGTTCATTATGATGTCATAATGGGTCATTGTGATGTCATAATGGGCTATTGTGACAATTGGTCATTGTGATGTCATAATGGGACCATTGTGATGTCATAATGGGCCATTGTGACAATGGGTCATTGTGATGTCATAATGGGTCATTGTGATGTCATAATGGGCCATTGTGACAATGGGTCATTATGAGGTCATAATGGGTCATTCTGATGTCATAATGGGCCATTGTGATGTCATAATGGGTCATTGTGATGTCATAGTGGGTCATTGTGATGTCATAATGGGCTATTGTGACAATGGGTCATTGTGATGTCATAATGGGCCATTGTGACAATCGGTCATTGTGATGTCATAATGGGCCATTGTGACAATGGGTCATTGTGATGTCATAATGGGTCATTGTGATGTCATAATGGGCCATTGTGACAATGGGTCATTGTGATGTCATAATGGGTCATTCTGATGTCATAATGGGCCATTGTGATGTCATAATGGGTCATTGTGATGTCATAATGGGTCATTGTGATGTCATAATGGGCTATTGTGACAATGGGTCATTGTGATGTCATAATGGGCCATTGTGACAATCGGCCATTGTGATGTCATAATGGGCCATTGTGACAATTGGTCATTATGATGTCATAATGGGCCATTGTGATGTCATAATGGGCCATTGTGACAATGGGTCATTGTGATGTCATAATGGGCCATTGTGACAATGGGTCATTGTGATGTCATAATGGGCCATTGTGACAATGGGTCATTGTGATGTCAAAATGGGCCATTGTGACAATGGGTCAATGTGATGTCATAATGGGCCATTGTGACAATGGGTCATTGTGATGTCATAATGGGCCATTGTGACAATGGGTCATTGTGATGTCATAATGGGCCATTGTGATGTCATAATGGACCATTGTGACAATGGGTCATTGTGATGTCATAATGGACCATTGTGACAATGGGTCATTGTGATGTCATAATGGGCCATTGTGATGTCATAATGGGCCATTGTGACAATGGGCCATTGTGATGTCATAATGGGCCATTGTGACAATGGGTCATTGTGATGTCATAATGGGCCATTGTGATGTCATAATGGGCCATTGTGACAATGGGTCATTGTGATGTCATAATGGGCCATTGTGACAATGGGTCATTGTGATGTCATAATGGACCATTGTGACAATGGGTCATTGTGATGTCATAATGGGCCATTGTGATGTCATAATGGGCCACTGTGACAATGGGCCATTGTGATGTCATAATGGGCCATTGTGACAATGGGTCATTGTGATGTCATAATGGGCCATTGTGATATCATAATGGGCCATTGTGACAATGGGTCATTGTGATGTCATAATGGGCCATTGTGACAATGGGTCATTGTGATGTCATAATGGGCTATTGTGACAATGGGTCATTGTGATGTCATAATGGGACCATTGTGATGTCATAATGGGCCATTGTGACAATGGGTCATTGTGATGTCATAATGGGTCATTGTGATGTCATAATGGGCCATTGTGACAATGGGTCATTGTGATGTCATAATGGGTCATTGTGATGTCAAAATGGGCCATTGTGACAATGGGTCATTGTGATGTCATAATGGGCCATTGTGACAATGGGTCATTGTGATGTCATAATGGGTCATTCTCATGTCATAATGGGCCATTGTAATGTCATAATGGGTCATTGTGATGTCATAATGGGTCATTGTGATGTCATAATGGGCCATTGTGACAATGGGTCATTGTGATGTCATAATGGGTCAATGTGATGTCATAATGGGCTATTGTGACAATGGGTCATTGTGATGTCATAATGGGCCATTGTGATGTCATAATGGGCCATTGTGACAATGGGTCATTGTGATGTCATAATGGGCTATTGTGACAATGGTTCATTATGATGTCATAATGGGTCATTGTGATGTCATAATGGGCTATTGTGACAATTGGTCATTGTGATGTCATAATGGGACCATTGTGATGTCATAATGGGCCATTGTGACAATGGGTCATTGTGATGTCATAATGGGTCATTGTGATGTCATAATGGGCCATTGTGACAATGGGTCATTATGAGGTCATAATGGGTCATTCTGATGTCATAATGGGCCATTGTGATGTCATAATGGGTCAATGTGATGTCATAGTGGGTCATTGTGATGTCATAATGGGCTATTGTGACAATGGGTCATTGTGATGTCATAATGGGCCATTGTGACAATCGGTCATTGTGATGTCATAATGGGCCATTGTGACAATGGGTCATTGTGATGTCATAATGGGTCATTGTGATGTCATAATGGGCCATTGTGACAATGGGTCATTGTGATGTCATAATGGGTCATTCTGATGTCATAATGGGCCATTGTGATGTCATAATGGGTCATTGTGATGTCATAATGGGTCATTGTGATGTCATAATGGGCTATTGTGACAATGGGTCATTGTGATGTCATAATGGGCCATTGTGACAATCGGCCATTGTGATGTCATAATGGGCCATTGTGACAATTGGTCATTATGATGTCATAATGGGCCATTGTGATGTCATAATGGGCCATTGTGACAATGGGTCATTGTGATGTCATAATGGGCCATTGTGACAATGGGTCATTGTGATGTCATAATGGGCCATTGTGACAATGGGTCATTGTGATGTCAAAATGGGCCATTGTGACAATGGGTCAATGTGATGTCATAATGGGCCATTGTGACAATGGGTCATTGTGATGTCATAATGGGCCATTGTGACAATGGGTCATTGTGATGTCATAATGGGCCATTGTGATGTCATAATGGACCATTGTGACAATGGGTCATTGTGATGTCATAATGGACCATTGTGACAATGGGTCATTGTGATGTCATAATGGGCCATTGTGATGTCATAATGGGCCATTGTGACAATGGGCCATTGTGATGTCATAATGGGCCATTGTGACAATGGGTCATTGTGATGTCATAATGGGCCATTGTGATGTCATAATGGGCCATTGTGACAATGGGTCATTGTGATGTCATAATGGGCCATTGTGACAATGGGTCATTGTGATGTCATAATGGGCCATTGTGACAATGGGTCATTGTGATGTCATAATGGACCATTGTGACAATGGGTCATTGTGATGTCATAATGGGCCATTGTGATGTCATAATGGGCCACTGTGACAATGGGCCATTGTGATGTCATAATGGGCCATTGTGACAATGGGTCATTGTGATGTCATAATGGGCCATTGTGATGTCATAATGGGCCATTGTGACAATGGGTCATTGTGATGTCATAATGGGCCATTGTGACAATGGGTCATTGTGATGTCATAATGGGCTATTGTGACAATGGGTCATTGTGATGTCATAATGGGACCATTGTGATGTCATAATGGGCCATTGTGACAATGGGTCATTGTGATGTCATAATGGGTCATTGTGATGTCATAATGGGCCATTGTGACAATGGGTCATTGTGATGTCATAATGGGTCATTGTGATGTCAAAATGGGCCATTGTGACAATGGGTCATTGTGATGTCATAATGGGCTATTGTGACAATGGTTCATTATGATGTCATAATGGGTCATTGTGATGTCATAATGAGCTATTGTGACAATTGGTCATTGTGATGTCATAATGGGACCATTGTGATGTCATAATGGGCCATTGTGACAATGGGTCATTGTGATGTCATAATGGGTCATTGTGATGTCATAATGGACCATTGTGACAATGGGTCATTGTGATGTCATAATGGGCCATTGTGACAATGGGTCATTGTGATGTCATAATGGGCCATTGTGATGTCATAATGGACCATTGTGACAATGGGTCATTGTGATGTCATAATGGACCATTGTGACAATGGGTCATTGTGATGTCATAATGGGCCATTGTGATGTCATAATGGGCCATTGTGACAATGGGCCATTGTGATGTCATAATGGACCACTGTGACAATGGGTCATTGTGATGTCATAATGGGCCATTGTGACAATGGGTCATTGTGATGTCATAATGGGCCATTGTGATGTCATAATGGACCATTGTGACAATGGGTCATTGTGATGTCATAATGGACCATTGTGACAAAGGGTCATTGTGATGTCATAATGGGCCATTGTGATGTCATAATGGGCCATTGTGACAATGGGCCATTGTGATGTCATAATGGGCCATTGTGACAATGGGTCATTGTGATGTCATAATGGGCCATTGTGATGTCATAATGGGCCATTGTGACAATGGGTCATTGTGATGTCATAATGGGCCATTGTGACAATGGGTCATTGTGATGTCATAATGGACCATTGTGACAATGGGTCATTGTGATGTCATAATGGGTCATTGTGATGTCATAGTGGGTCATTGTGATGTCATAATGGGCTATTGTGACAATGGGTCATTGTGATGTCATAATGGGCCATTGTGACAATCGGTCATTGTGATGTCATAATGGGCCATTGTGACAATGGGTCATTGTGATGTCATAATGGGTCATTGTGATGTCATAATGGGCCATTGTGACAATGGGTCATTCTGATGTCATAATGGGTCATTCTGATGTCATAATGGGCCATTGTGATGTCATAATGGGTCATTGTGATGTCATAATGGGTCATTGTGATGTCATAATGGGCTATTGTGACAATGGGTCATTGTGATGTCATAATGGGCCATTGTGACAATCGGCCATTGTGATGTCATAATGGGCCATTGTGACAATTGGTCATTATGATGTCATAATGGGCCATTGTGATGTCATAATGGGCCATTGTGACAATGGGTCATTGTGATGTCATAATGGGCCATTGTGACAATGGGTCATTGTGATGTCATAATGGGCCATTGTGACAATGGGTCATTGTGATGTCAAAATGGGCCATTGTGACAATGGGTCAATGTGATGTCATAATGGGCTATTGTGACAATGGGTCATTGTGATGTCATAATGGGCCATTGTGACAATGGGTCATTGTGATGTCATAATGGGCCATTGTGATGTCATAATGGACCATTGTGACAATGGGTCATTGTGATGTCATTATGGGCCATTGTGATGTCATAATGGGCCATTGTGACAATGGGTCATTGTGATGTCATAATGGGCCATTGTGATAATGGGTCATTGTGATGTCATAATGGGCCATTGTGACAATGGGTCATTGTGATGTCATAATGGACCATTGTGATAATGGGTCATTATGATGTCATAATGGGCCATTGTGACAATGGGTCATTGTGATGTCATAATGGGCCATTGTGATAATGGGTCATTGTGATGTCATAATGGGCCATTGTGATGTCATAATGGGCCATTGTGACAATGGGTCATTGTGATGTCATAATGGGCCATTGTGACAATGGGTCATTGTGATGTCATAATGGGCCATTGTGACAATGGGTCATTGCGATGTCATAATGGGCCATTGTGACAATGGGTCATTGTGTTGTCATAATGGGCCATTGTGACAATGGGTCATTGTGATGTCATAATGGCCCATTGTGATGTCATAATGGGCCATTCTGACAATGGGTCATTGTGATGTCATAATGGGCCATTGTGATGTCATAATGGGCCATTGTGACAATGGGCCATTGTGATGTCATAATGGGCCATTGTGATGTCATAATGGGCCATTGTGACAATGGGTCATTATGATGTCATAATGGATCATTGTGATGTCATAATGGGCCATTGTGACAATGGGTCATTGTGATGTCATAATGGACCATTGTGACAATGGGTCATTGTGATGTCATAATGGTCCATTGTGATGTCATAATGGGCCATTGTGACAATGGGTCATTGTGATGTCATAATGGGCCATTGTGACAATGGGTCATTGTGATGTCATAATGGGCCATTATGACAATGGGTCATTGTGATGTCATAATGGGCTATTGTGACAATGGGTCATTGTGATGTCATAATGGGCCATTGTGATGTCATAATGGGCCATTGTGACAATGGGTCATTGTGATGTCATAATGGGCCATTGTGACAATGGGTCATTGTGATGTCATAATGGGCTATTGTGACAATGGGGCATTGTGATGTCATAATGGGCCATTGTGATGTCATAATGGGCCATTGTGACAATGGGTCATTGTGATGTCATAATGGGCCATTGTGACAATGGGTCATTGTGATGTCATAATGGGCCATTGTGATGTCATAATGGGCCATTGTGACAATGGGCCATTGTGATGTCATAATGGGCCATTGTGACAATGGGTCATTGTGTTGTCATAATGGGCCATTGTGATGTCATAATGGGCCATTGTGATGTCATAATGGGCCATTGTAAAATGGGTCATTGTGATGTCATAATGGGCCATTGTGACAATTGGTCATTATGATGTCATAATGGGTCATTGTGATGTCATAATGGACCATTGTGACAATCGGTCATTGTGATGTAATAATGGGCCATTGTGATGTCATAATGGGCCATTGTGACAATGGGTCGTTGTGATGTCATAAAGGGTCATTGTGATGTCATAATGGGCCATTGTGACAATGGGTCATTGTGATGTCATAATGGGTCATTGTGATGTCAAAATGGGCCATTGTGACAATGGGTCATTGTGATGTCATAATGGGCTACTGTGACAATGGTTCATTATGATGTCATAATGGGTCATTGTGATGTCATAATGGGCTATTGTGACAATTGGTCATTGTGATGTCATAATGGGACCATTGTGATGTCATAATGGGCCATTGTGACAATGGGTCATTGTGATGTCATAATGGGTCATTGTGATGTCATAATGGGCCATTGTGACAATGGGTCATTATGATGTCATAATGGGTCATTCTGATGTCATAATGGGCCATTGTGATGTCATAATGGGTCATTGTGATGTCATAGTGGGTCATTGTGATGTCATAATGGGCTATTGTGACAATGGGTCATTGTGATGTCATAATGGGCCATTGTGACAATCGGTCATTGTGATGTCATAATGGGCCATTGTGACAATGGGTCATTGTGATGTCATAATGGGTCATTGTGATGTCATAATGGGCCATTGTGACAATGGGTCATTGTGATGTCATAATGGGTCATTCTCATGTCATAATGGGCCATTGTAATGTCATAATGGGTCATTGTGATGTCATAATGGGTCATTGTGATGTCATAATGGGCCATTGTGACAATGGGTCATTGTGATGTCATAATGGGTCAATGTGATGTCATAATGGGCTATTGTGACAATGGGTCATTGTGATGTCATAATGGGCCATTGTGATGTCATAATGGGCCATTGTGACAATGGGTCATTGTGATGTCATAATGGGCTATTGTGACAATGGTTCATTATGATGTCATAATGGGTCATTTTGATGTCATAATGGGCTATTGTGACAATTGGTCATTGTGATGTCATAATGGGACCATTGTGATGTCATAATGGGCCATTGTGACAATGGGTCATTGTGATGTCATAATGGGTCATTGTGATGTCATAATGGGCCATTGTGACAATGGGTCATTATGAGGTCATAATGGGTCATTCTGATTTCATAATGGGCCATTGTGATGTCATAATGGGTCATTGTGATGTCATAGTGGGTCATTGTGATGTCATAATGGGCTATTGTGACAATGGGTCATTGTGATGTCATAATGGGCCATTGTGACAATCGGTCATTGTGATGTCATAATGGGCCATTGTGACAATGGGTCATTGTGATGTCATAATGGGTCATTGTGATGTCATAATGGGCCATTGTGACAATGGGTCATTATGATGTCATAATGGGCCATTGTGATGTCATAATGGGCCATTGTGACAATGGGTCATTGTGATGTCATAATGGGCCATTGTGACAATGGGTCATTGTGATGTCATAATGGGCCATTGTGACAATGGGTCATTGTGATGTCAAAATGGGCCATTGTGACAATGGGTCAATGTGATGTCATAATGGGCCATTGTGACAATGGGTCATTGTGATGTCATAATGGGCCATTGTGACAATGGGTCATTGTGATGTCATAATGGGCCATTGTGATGTCATAATGGACCATTGTGACAATGGGTCATTGTGATGTCATAATGGACCATTGTGACAATGGGTCATTGTGATGTCATAATGGGCCATTGTGATGTCATAATGGGCCATTGTGACAATGGGCCATTGTGATGTCATAATGGGCCATTGTGACAATGGGTCATTGTGATGTCATAATGGGCCATTGTGATGTCATAATGGGCCATTGTGACAATGGGTCATTGTGATGTCATAATGGGCCATTGTGACAATGGGTCATTGTGATGTCATAATGGACCATTGTGACAATGGGTCATTGTGATGTCATAATGGGCCATTGTGATGTCATAATGGGCCACTGTGACAATGGGCCATTGTGATGTCATAATGGGCCATTGTGACAATGGGTCATTGTGATGTCATAATGGGCCATTGTGATGTCATAATGGGCCATTGTGACAATGGGTCATTGTGATGTCATAATGGGCCATTGTGACAATGGGTCATTGTGATGTCATAATGGGCTATTGTGACAATGGGTCATTGTGATGTCATAATGGGACCATTGTGATGTCATAATGGGCCATTGTGACAATGGGTCATTGTGATGTCATAATGGGTCATTGTGATGTCATAATGGGCCATTGTGACAATGGGTCATTGTGATGTCATAATGGGTCATTGTGATGTCAAAATGGGCCATTGTGACAATGGGTCATTGTGATGTCATAATGGGCCATTGTGACAATGGGTCATTGTGATGTCATAATGGGTCATTCTCATGTCATAATGGGCCATTGTAATGTCATAATGGGTCATTGTGATGTCATAATGGGTCATTGTGATGTCATAATGGGCCATTGTGACAATGGGTCATTGTGATGTCATAATGGGTCAATGTGATGTCATAATGGGCTATTGTGACAATGGGTCATTGTGATGTCATAATGGGCCATTGTGATGTCATAATGGGCCATTGTGACAATGGGTCATTGTGATGTCATAATGGGCTATTGTGACAATGGTTCATTATGATGTCATAATGGGTCATTGTGATGTCATAATGGGCTATTGTGACAATTGGTCATTGTGATGTCATAATGGGACCATTGTGATGTCATAATGGGCCATTGTGACAATGGGTCATTGTGATGTCATAATGGGTCATTGTGATGTCATAATGGGCCATTGTGACAATGGGTCATTATGAGGTCATAATGGGTCATTCTGATGTCATAATGGGCCATTGTGATGTCATAATGGGTCATTGTGATGTCATAGTGGGTCATTGTGATGTCATAATGGGCTATTGTGACAATGGGTCATTGTGATGTCATAATGGGCCATTGTGACAATCGGTCATTGTGATGTCATAATGGGCCATTGTGACAATGGGTCATTGTGATGTCATAATGGGTCATTGTGATGTCATAATGGGCCATTGTGACAATGGGTCATTGTGATGTCATAATGGGTCATTCTGATGTCATAATGGGCCATTGTGATGTCATAATGGGTCATTGTGATGTCATAATGGGTCATTGTGATGTCATAATGGGCTATTGTGACAATGGGTCATTGTGATGTCATAATGGGCCATTGTGACAATCGGCCATTGTGATGTCATAATGGGCCATTGTGACAATTGGTCATTATGATGTCATAATGGGCCATTGTGATGTCATAATGGGCCATTGTGACAATGGGTCATTGTGATGTCATAATGGGCCATTGTGACAATGGGTCATTGTGATGTCATAATGGGCCATTGTGACAATGGGTCATTGTGATGTCAAAATGGGCCATTGTGACAATGGGTCAATGTGATGTCATAATGGGCCATTGTGACAATGGGTCATTGTGATGTCATAATGGGCCATTGTGACAATGGGTCATTGTGATGTCATAATGGGCCATTGTGATGTCATAATGGACCATTGTGACAATGGGTCATTGTGATGTCATAATGGACCATTGTGACAATGGGTCATTGTGATGTCATAATGGGCCATTGTGATGTCATAATGGGCCATTGTGACAATGGGCCATTGTGATGTCATAATGGGCCATTGTGACAATGGGTCATTGTGATGTCATAATGGGCCATTGTGATGTCATAATGGGCCATTGTGACAATGGGTCATTGTGATGTCATAATGGGCCATTGTGACAATGGGTCATTGTGATGTCATAATGGACCATTGTGACAATGGGTCATTGTGATGTCATAATGGGCCATTGTGATGTCATAATGGGCCACTGTGACAATGGGCCATTGTGATGTCATAATGGGCCATTGTGACAATGGGTCATTGTGATGTCATAATGGGCCATTGTGATGTCATAATGGGCCATTGTGACAATGGGTCATTGTGATGTCATAATGGGCCATTGTGACAATGGGTCATTGTGATGTCATAATGGGCTATTGTGACAATGGGTCATTGTGATGTCATAATGGGACCATTGTGATGTCATAATGGGCCATTGTGACAATGGGTCATTGTGATGTCATAATGGGTCATTGTGATGTCATAATGGGCCATTGTGACAATGGGTCATTGTGATGTCATAATGGGTCATTGTGATGTCAAAATGGGCCATTGTGACAATGGGTCATTGTGATGTCATAATGGGCTATTGTGACAATGGTTCATTATGATGTCATAATGGGTCATTGTGATGTCATAATGAGCTATTGTGACAATTGGTCATTGTGATGTCATAATGGGACCATTGTGATGTCATAATGGGCCATTGTGACAATGGGTCATTGTGATGTCATAATGGGTCATTGTGATGTCATAATGGACCATTGTGACAATGGGTCATTGTGATGTCATAATGGGCCATTGTGACAATGGGTCATTGTGATGTCATAATGGGCCATTGTGATGTCATAATGGACCATTGTGACAATGGGTCATTGTGATGTCATAATGGACCATTGTGACAATGGGTCATTGTGATGTCATAATGGGCCATTGTGATGTCATAATGGGCCATTGTGACAATGGGCCATTGTGATGTCATAATGGACCACTGTGACAATGGGTCATTGTGATGTCATAATGGGCCATTGTGACAATGGGTCATTGTGATGTCATAATGGGCCATTGTGATGTCATAATGGACCATTGTGACAATGGGTCATTGTGATGTCATAATGGACCATTGTGACAATGGGTCATTGTGATGTCGTAATGGGCCATTGTGATGTCATAATGGGCCATTGTGACAATGGGCCATTGTGATGTCATAATGGGCCATTGTGACAATGGGTCATTGTGATGTCATAATGGGCCATTGTGATGTCATAATGGGCCATTGTGACAATGGGTCATTGTGATGTCATAATGGGCCATTGTGACAATGGGTCATTGTGATGTCATAATGGACCATTGTGACAATGGGTCATTGTGATGTCATAATGGGTCATTGTGATGTCATAGTGGGTCATTGTGATGTCATAATGGGCTATTGTGACAATGGGTCATTGTGATGTCATAATGGGCCATTGTGACAATGGGTCATTCTGATGTCATAATGGGTCATTCTGATGTCATAATGGGCCATTGTGATGTCATAATGGGTCATTGTGATGTCATAATGGGTCATTGTGATGTCATAATGGGCTATTGTGACAATGGGTCATTGTGATGTCATAATGGGCCATTGTGACAATCGGCCATTGTGATGTCATAATGGGCCATTGTGACAATTGGTCATTATGATGTCATAATGGGCCATTGTGATGTCATAATGGGCCATTGTGACAATGGGTCATTGTGATGTCATAATGGGCCATTGTGACAATGGGTCATTGTGATGTCATAATGGGCCATTGTGACAATGGGTCATTGTGATGTCAAAATGGGCCATTGTGACAATGGGTCAATGTGATGTCATAATGGGCTATTGTGACAATGGGTCATTGTGATGTCATAATGGGCCATTGTGACAATGGGTCATTGTGATGTCATAATGGGCCATTGTGATGTCATAATGGACCATTGTGACAATGGGTCATTGTGATGTCATTATGGGCCATTGTGATGTCATAATGGGCCATTGTGACAATGGGTCATTGTGATGTCATAATGGGCCATTGTGATAATGGGTCATTGTGATGTCATAATGGGCCATTGTGACAATGGGTCATTGTGATGTCATAATGGACCATTGTGATAATGGGTCATTATGATGTCATAATGGGCCATTGTGACAATGGGTCATTGTGATGTCATAATGGGCCATTGTGACAATGGGTCATTGTGATGTCATAATGGGTCATTGTGATGTCATAATGGGCCATTGTGCCAATGGGTCATTGTGATGTCATAATGGGTCAATGTGATGTCATAATGGGCTATTGTGACAATGGGTGATTGTGATGTCATAATGGGCCATTGTGACAATGGGTCATTGTGATGTCATAATGGACCATTGTGACAATGGGTCATTGTGATGTCATAATGGGCCATTGTGATGTCATAATGGGCCATTGTGACAATGGGCCATTGTGATGTCATAATGGGCCATTGTGATAATGGGTCATTGTGATGTCATAATGGGCCATTGTGATGTCATAATGGGCCATTGTGACAATGGGTCATTGTGATGTCATAATGGGCCATTGTGACAATGGGTCATTGTGATGTCATAATGGGCTATTGTGACAATGGGTCATTGTGATGTCATAATGGGACCATTGTGATGTCATAATGGGCCATTGTGACAATGGGTCATTGTGATGTCATAATGGGCCATTGTGACAATGGGTCATTGTGATGTCATAATGGGTCTATGTGATGTCAAAATGGGCCATTGTGACAATGGGTCATTGTGATGTCATAATGGGCCATTGTGACAATGGTTCATTATGATGTCATAATGGGTCATTGTGATGTCATAATGGGCTATTGTGACAATTGGTCATTGTGATGTCATAATGGGCCATTGTGACAATGGGTCATTGTGATGTCATAATGGGCCATTGTGACAATTGGTCATTATGATGTCATAATGGGTCATTGTGATGTAATAATGGACCATTGTGACAATGGGTCATTGTGATGTCATAATGGGCCATTGTGATGTCATAATGGGCCATTGTGACAATGGGTCATTGTGATTTCATAAAGGGTCATTGTGATGTCATAATGGGCCATTGTGACAATGGGTCATTGTGATGTCATAATGGGTCAATGTGATGTCATAATGGGCTATTGTGACAATGGGTCATTGTGATGTCATAATGGGCCATTGTGACAATGGGTCATTGTGATGTCATAATGGACCATTGTGACAATGGGTCATTGTGATGTCATAATGGGCCATTGTGATGTCATAATGGGCCATTGTGACAATGGGCCATTGTGATGTCATAATGGGCCATTGTGACAATGGGTCATTGTGATGTCATAATGGGCCATTGTGATGTCATAATGGGCCATTGTGACAATGGGTCATTGTGATGTCATAATGGGCCATTGTGACAATGGGTCATTGTGATGTCATAATGGGCTATTGTGACAATGGGTCATTGTGATGTCATAATGGGCCATTGTGATGTCATAATGGGCCATTGTGACAATGGGCCATTGTGATGTCATAATGGGCCATTGTGATGTCATAATGGGCCATTGTGACAATGGGTCATTATGATGTCATAATGGATCATTGTGATGTCATAATGGGCCATTGTGACAATGGGTCATTGTGATGTCATAATGGGCCATTGTGATGTCATAATGGGTCATTGTGACAATGGGTCATTGTGATGTCATAATGGGTCATTGTGACAATGGGTCATTGTAATGTCATAATGGGCCATTGTGATGTCATAATGGGCCATTGTGACAATGGGTCAATGTGATGTCATAATGGGCCATTGTGACAATGTGTCATTGTGTTGTCATAATGGGCCATTGTGACAATGGGTCATTGTGAGGTAATAATGGGTCATTGTGATGTCATAATGGGCCATTGTGACAATGGGTCATTGTGATGTCATAATGGGTCATTGTGATGTCATAATGGGCCATTGTGACAATGGGTTATTGTGATGTCATAATGGGCCATTGTGACAATGGGTCATTGTGATGTCATAATGGGCCATTGTGATAATGGGTCATTGTGATGTCATAATGGGCCATTGTGATGTCATAATGGGCCATTGTGACAATGGGTCATTGTGATGTCATAATGGGCCATTGTGACAATTGGTCATTATGATGTCATAATGTGCCATTGTGATGTCATAATGGGCCATTGTGACAATGGGTCATTGTGATGTCATAATGGGCCATTGTGACAATTGGTCATTGTGATGTCATAATGGGCCATTGTGACAATGGGTCATTGTGATGTCATAATGGGCCATTGTGACAATGGGTCAATGTGATGTCATAATGGGCCATTGTGACAATGGGTCATTGTGATGTCATAATGGGCCATTGTGACAATGGGTCATTGTGATGTCATAATGGGCCATTGTGATGTCATAATGGACCATTGTGACAATGGGTCATTGTGATGTCATAATGGACCATTGTGACAATGGGTCATTGTGATGTCATAATGGGCCATTGTGATGTCATAATGGGCCATTGTGACAATGGGCCATTGTGATGTCATAATGGGCCATTGTGACAATGGGTCATTGTGATGTCATAATGGGCCATTGTGATGTCATAATGGGCCATTGTGACAATGGGTCATTGTGATGTCATAATGGGCCATTGTGACAATGGGTCATTGTGATGTCATAATGGACCATTGTGACAATGGGTCATTGTGATGTCATAATGGGCCATTGTGATGTCATAATGGGCCATTGTGACAATGGGCCATTGTGATGTCATAATGGGCCATTGTGACAATGGGTCATTGTGATGTCATAATGGGCCATTGTGATGTCATAATGGGCCATTGTGACAATGGGTCATTGTGATGTCATAATGGGCCATTGTGACAATGGGTCATTGTGATGTCATAATGGGCTATTGTGACAATGGGTCATTGTGATGTCATAATGGGCCATTGTGATGTCATAATGGGCCATTGTGACAATGGGTCATTGTGATGTCATAATGGGCCATTGTGACAATGGGTCATTGTGATGTCATAATGGGCTATTGTGACAATGGGTCATTGTGATGTCATAATGGGACCATTGTGATGTCATAATGGGCCATTGTGACAATGGGTCATTGTGATGTCATAATGGGTCATTGTGATGTCATAATGGGCCATTGTGACAATGGGTCATTGTGATGTCATAATGGGTCATTGTGATGTCAAAATGGGCCATTGTGACAATGGGTCATTGTGATGTCATAATGGGCTATTGTGACAATGGTTCATTATGATGTCATAATGGGTCATTGTGATGTCATAATGGGCTATTGTGACAATTGGTCATTGTGATGTCATAATGGGACCATTGTGATGTCATAATGGGCCATTGTGACAATGGGTCATTGTGATGTCATAATGGGTCATTGTGATGTCATAATGGGCCATTGTGACAATGGGTCATTATGATGTCATAATGGGTCATTCTGATGTCATAATGGGCCATTGTGATGTCATAATGGGTCATTGTGATGTCATAGTGGGTCATTGTGATGTCATAATGGGCTATTGTGACAATGGGTCATTGTGATGTCATAATGGGCCATTGTGACAATCGGTCATTGTGATGTCATAATGGGCCATTGTGACAATGGGTCATTGTGATGTCATAATGGGTCATTGTGATGTCATAATGTGCCATTGTGACAATGGGTCATTCTGATGTCATAATGGGTCATTCTGATGTCATAATGGGCCATTGTGATGTCATAATGGGTCATTGTGATGTCATAATGGGTCATTGTGATGTCATAATGGGCTATTGTGACAATGGGTCATTGTGATGTCATAATGGGCCATTGTGACAATCGGCCATTGTGATGTCATAATGGGCCATTGTGACAATGGGTCATTGTGATGTCATAATGGGTCATTGTGACAATGGGTCATTGTGATGTCATAATGGGCCATTGTGATGTCATAATGTGCCATTGTGACAATGGGTCATTCTGATGTCATAATGGGTCATTCTGATGTCATAATGGGCCATTGTGATGTCATAATGGGTCATTATGATGTCATAATGGGTCATTGTGATGTCATAATGGGTTATTGTGACAATGGGTCATTGTGATGTCATAATGGGCCATTGTGACAATGGGTCATTGTGATGTCATAATGGGCCATTGTGACAATGGGTCATTGTGATGTCATAATGGGCCATTGTGACAATGGGTCATTGCGATGTCATAATGGGTCATTCTGATGTCATAATGGGCCATTGTGATGTCATAATGGGTCATTGTGATGTCATAATGGGTCATTGTGATGTCATAATGGGCCATTGTGATGTCATAATGGGCCATTGTGACAATGGGCCATTGTGATGTCATAATGGGCCATTGTGACAATGGGTCATTGTGATGTCATAATGGGCCATTGTGATGTCATAATGGGCCATTGTGACAATGGGTCATTGTGATGTCATAATGGGTCATTCTGATGTTATAATGGGCCATTGTGATGTCATAATGGGTCATTGTGATGTCATAATGGGTCATTGTGATGTCATAATGGGCCATTGTGACAATGGGTCATTGTGATGTCATAATGGGTCAATGTGATGTCATAATGGGCTATTGTGACAATGGGTCATTGTGATGTCATAATGGGCCATTGTGACAATGGGTCATTGTGATGTCATAATGGACCATTGTGACAATGGGTCATTGTGATGTCATAATGGGCCATTGTGATGTCATAATGGGCCATTGTGACAATGGGCCATTGTGATGTCATAATGGGCCATTGTGACAATGGGTCATTGTGATGTCATAATGGGTCATTGTGATGTCATAATGGGCCATTGTGACAATGGGTCATTATGATGTCATAATGGGTCATTCTGATGTCATAATGGGCCATTGTGATGTCATAATGGGTCATTGTGATGTCATAGTGGGTCATTGTGATGTCATAATGGGCTATTGTGACAATGGGTCATTGTGATGTCATAATGGGCCATTGTGACAATCGGTCATTGTGATGTCATAATGGGCCATTGTGACAATGGGTCATTGTGATGTCATAATGGGTCATTGTGATGTCATAATGGGCCATTGTGACAATGGGTCATTGTGATGTCATAATGGGTCATTCTGATGTCATAATGGGCCATTGTGATGTCATAATGGGTCATTGTGATGTCATAATGGGCCATTGTGACAATGGGTCATTGTGATGTCATAATGGGTCAATGTGATGTCATAATGGGCTATTGTGACAATGGGTCATTGTGATGTCATAATGGGCCATTGTGACAATGGGTCATTGTGATGTCATAATGGGCCATTGTGACAATGGGTCATTGTGATGTCATAATGGGCCATTGTGACAATTGGTCATTGTGATGTCATAATGGCCCATTGTGATGTCATAATGGGCAATTCTGACAATGGGTCATTGTGATGTCATAATGGGCCATTGTGACAATGGGTCATTGTGTTGTCATAATGGGCCATTGTGACATTGGGTCATTGTGATGTCATAATGGCCCATTGTGATGTCATAATGGGCCATTCTGACAATGGGTCATTGTGATGTCATAATGGGCCATTGTGATGTCATAATGGGCCATTGTGACAATGGGTCATTGTGATGTCATAATGGGCCATTGTGACAATGGGTCATTGTGATGTCATAATGGGCCATTGTGACAATGGGTCATTGTGATGTCATAATGGGCCATTGTGACAATGGGTGATTGTGATGTCATAATGGGCCATTGTGACAATGGGTCATTGTGATGTCATAATGGGCCATTGTGACAATGGGTCATTGTGATGTCATAATGGGTCATTGTGATGTCATAATGGGCTATTGTGCCAATGGGTCATTGTGATGTCATAATGCACCATTGTGATGTCATAATGGGCCATTGTGACAATGGGTCATTGTGATGTCATAATGGACCATTGTGACAATGGGTCATTGTGATGTCATAATGGGCCATTGTGATGTCATAATGGGCCATTGTGACAATGGGCCATTGTGATGTCATAATGGGCCATTGTGACAATGGGTCATTGTGATGTCATAATGGGCTATTGTGACAATGGGTCATTGTGATGTCATAATGGGACCATTGTGATGTCATAATGGGCCATTGTGACAATGGGTCATTGTGATGTCATAATGGGTCATTGTGATGTCATAATGGGCCATTGTGACAATGGGTCATTGTGATGTCATAATGGGTCATTGTGATGTCAAAATGGGCCATTGTGACAATGGGTCATTGTGATGTCATAATGGGCTATTGTGACAATGGTTCATTATGATGTCATAATGGGTCATTGTGATGTCATAATGGGCTATTGTGACAATTGGTCATTGTGATGTCATAATGGGACCATTGTGATGTCATAATGGGCCATTGTGACAATGGGTCATTGTGATGTCATAATGGGTCATTGTGATGTCATAATGGACCATTGTGACAATGGGTCATTGTGATGTCATAATGGGCCATTGTGACAATGGGTCATTGTGATGTCATAATGGGCCATTGTGATGTCATAATGGACCATTGTGACAATGGGTCATTGTGATGTCATAATGGACCATTGTGACAATGGGTCATTGTGATGTCATAATGGGCCATTGTGATGTCATAATGGGCCATTGTGACAATGGGCCATTGTGATGTCATAATGGGCCATTGTGACAATGGGTCATTGTGATGTCATAATGGGCCATTGTGATGTCATAATGGGCCATTGTGACAATGGGTCATTGTGATGTCATAATGGGCCATTGTGACAATGGGTCATTGTGATGTCATAATGGGCCATTGTGATGTCATAATGGGCCATTGTGACAATGGGTCATTGTGATGTCATAATGGGCCATTGTGA
The DNA here is from genome assembly GCF_040894005.1 of Engystomops pustulosus. NCBI lineage: Eukaryota > Metazoa > Chordata > Amphibia > Anura > Leptodactylidae > Engystomops > Engystomops pustulosus. The sequence goes on along the minus strand of NC_092411.1, from coordinate 90,987,336 downwards.
CAATTGGTCATTATGATGTCATAATGTGCCATTGTGATGTCATAATGGGCCATTGTGACAATGGGTCATTGTGATGTCATAATGGGCCATTGTGACAATTGGTCATTGTGATGTCATAATGGGCCATTGTGACAATGGGTCATTGTGATGTCATAATGGGCCATTGTGACAATGGGTCAATGTGATGTCATAATGAGCCATTGTGACAATGGGTCATTGTGATGTCATAATGGGCCATTGTGACAATTGGTCATTATGATGTCATAATGGGTCATTGTGATGTCATAATGGACCATTGTGACAATGGGTCATTGTGATGTCATAATGGGCCATTGTGATGTCATAATGGGCCATTGTGACAATGGGTCATTGTGATGTCATAATGGGCCATTGTGACAATGGGTCATTGTGATGTCATAATGGGCTATTGTGACAATGGGTCATTGTGATGTCATAATGGGACCATTGTGATGTCATAATGGGCCATTGTGACAATGGGTCATTGTGATGTCATAATGGGTCATTGTGATGTCATAATGGGCCATTGTGACAATGGGTCATTGTGATGTCATAATGGGCCATTGTGATGTCATAATGGGCCATTGTGACAATGGGTCATTGTGATGTCATAATGGGCCATTGTGACAATGGGTCATTGTGATGTCATAATGGGCCATTGTGACAATGGGTCATTGCGATGTCATAATGGGCCATTGTGACAATGGGTCATTGTGTTGTCATAATGGGCCATTGTGACAATGGGTCATTGTGATGTCATAATGGCCCATTGTGATGTCATAATGGGCCATTCTGACAATGGGTCATTGTGATGTCATAATGGGCCATTGTGATGTCATAATGGGCCATTGTGACAATGGGCCATTGTGATGTCATAATGGGCCATTGTGATGTCATAATGGGCCATTGTGACAATGGGTCATTATGATGTCATAATGGATCATTGTGATGTCATAATGGGCCATTGTGACAATGGGTCATTGTGATGTCATAATGGACCATTGTGACAATGGGTCATTGTGATGTCATAATGGTCCATTGTGATGTCATAATGGGCCATTGTGACAATGGGTCATTGTGATGTCATAATGGGCCATTGTGACAATGGGTCATTGTGATGTCATAATGGGCCATTATGACAATGGGTCATTGTGATGTCATAATGGGCTATTGTGACAATGGGTCATTGTGATGTCATAATGGGCCATTGTGATGTCATAATGGGCCATTGTGACAATGGGTCATTGTGATGTCATAATGGGCCATTGTGACAATGGGTCATTGTGATGTCATAATGGGCTATTGTGACAATGGGGCATTGTGATGTCATAATGGGCCATTGTGATGTCATAATGGGCCATTGTGACAATGGGTCATTGTGATGTCATAATGGGCCATTGTGACAATGGGTCATTGTGATGTCATAATGGGCCATTGTGATGTCATAATGGGCCATTGTGACAATGGGCCATTGTGATGTCATAATGGGCCATTGTGACAATGGGTCATTGTGTTGTCATAATGGGCCATTGTGATGTCATAATGGGCCATTGTGATGTCATAATGGGCCATTGTAAAATGGGTCATTGTGATGTCATAATGGGCCATTGTGACAATTGGTCATTATGATGTCATAATGGGTCATTGTGATGTCATAATGGACCATTGTGACAATGGGTCATTGTGATGTAATAATGGGCCATTGTGATGTCATAATGGGCCATTGTGACAATGGGTCGTTGTGATGTCATAAAGGGTCATTGTGATGTCATAATGGGCCATTGTGACAATGGGTCATTGTGATGTCATAATGGGTCATTGTGATGTCAAAATGGGCCATTGTGACAATGGGTCATTGTGATGTCATAATGGGCTATTGTGACAATGGTTCATTATGATGTCATAATGGGTCATTGTGATGTCATAATGGGCTATTGTGACAATTGGTCATTGTGATGTCATAATGGGACCATTGTGATGTCATAATGGGCCATTGTGACAATGGGTCATTGTGATGTCATAATGGGTCATTGTGATGTCATAATGGGCCATTGTGACAATGGGTCATTATGATGTCATAATGGGTCATTCTGATGTCATAATGGGCCATTGTGATGTCATAATGGGTCATTGTGATGTCATAGTGGGTCATTGTGATGTCATAATGGGCTATTGTGACAATGGGTCATTGTGATGTCATAATGGGCCATTGTGACAATCGGTCATTGTGATGTCATAATGGGCCATTGTGACAATGGGTCATTGTGATGTCATAATGGGTCATTGTGATGTCATAATGGGCCATTGTGACAATGGGTCATTGTGATGTCATAATGGGTCATTCTCATGTCATAATGGGCCATTGTAATGTCATAATGGGTCATTGTGATGTCATAATGGGTCATTGTGATGTCATAATGGGCCATTGTGACAATGGGTCATTGTGATGTCATAATGGGTCAATGTGATGTCATAATGGGCTATTGTGACAATGGGTCATTGTGATGTCATAATGGGCCATTGTGACAATGGGTCATTGTGATGTCATAATGGGCCATTGTGATGTCATAATGGGCCATTGTGACAATGGGTCATTGTGATGTCATAATGGGCCATTGTGACAATGGGTGATTGTGATGTCATAATGGGCCATTGTGACAATGGGTGATTGTGATGTCATAATGGGCCATTGTGACAATGGGTGATTGTGATGTCATAATGGGCCATTGTGACAATGGGTCATTGTGATGTCATAATGGGCCATTGTGACAATGGGTCATTGTGATGTCATAATGGGCCATTGTGACAATTGGTCATTATGATGTCATAATGGGACATTGTGATGTCATAATGGGCCATTGTGACAATGGGTCATTGTGATGTCATAATGGACCATTGTGACAATGGGTCATTGTGATGTCATAATGGGCCATTGTGATGTCATAATGGGCCATTGTGACAATGGGTCATTGTGATGTCATAATGGGCCATTGTGACAATGGGTCATTGTGATGTCATAATGGGCCATTGTGATGTCATAATGGGCCATTGTGACAATGGGTCATTGTGATGTCATAATGGGCCATTGTGACAATTGGTCATTATGATGTCATAATGTGCCATTGTGATGTCATAATGGGCCATTGTGACAATGGGTCATTGTGATGTCATAATGGGCCATTGTGATGTCATAATGGGCCATTGTGACAATGGGTTATTATGATGTCATAATGGGTCATTGTGATGTCATAATGGGCCATTGTGACAATGGGTTATTATGATGTCATAATGGGTCAATGTGATGTCATAATGGGCCCTTGTGACAATTGGTCATTATGATGTCATAATGGGTCATTGTGATGTCATAATGGACCATTGTGACAATGGGTCATTGTGTTTTCATAATGGGCCATTGTGATGTCATAATGGGCCATTGTGACAATGGGTCATTGTGATGTCATAATGGGCCATTGTGACAATGGGTCATTGTGATGTCATAATGGGCCATTTTGATGTCATAATGGGCCATTGTTACAATGGGTCATTGTGATGTCATAATGGGCCATTGTGACAATTGGTCATTATGATGTCATAATGGGCCATTGTGATGTCATAATGGGCCATTGTGACAATGGGTCATTGTGATGTCATAATGGGCCATTGTGACATTGGGTCATTGTGATGTCATAATGGCCCATTGTGATGTCATAATGGGCAATTCTGACAATTGGTCATTGTGATGTCATAATGGGCCATTGTGACAATGGGTCATTGTGATGTCATAATGGGCCATTGTGACATTGGGTCATTGTGATGTCATAATGGCCCATTGTGATGTCATAATGGGCCATTCTGACAATGGGTCATTGTGATGTCATAATGGGCCATTGTGATGTCATAATGGGCCATTGTGACAATGGGTCATTGTGATGTCATAATGGGCCATTGTGACAATGGGTCATTGTGATGTCATAATCGGCCATTGTGACAATGGGTCATTGTGATGTCATAATGGGCCATTGTGACAATGGGTGATTGTGATGTCATAATGGGCCATTGTGACAATGGGTCATTGTGATGTCATAATGGGCCATTGTGACAATGGGTCATTGTGATGTCATAATGGGTCATTGTGATGTCATAATGGGCTATTGTGCCAATGGGTCATTGTGATGTCATAATGCACCATTGTGATGTCATAATGGGCCATTGTGACAATGGGTCATTGTGATGTCATAATGGACCATTGTGACAATGGGTCATTGTGATGTCATAATGGGCTATTGTGATGTCATAATGGGCCATTGTGACAATGGGCCATTGTGATGTCATAATGGGCCATTGTGACAATGGGTCATTGTGATGTCATAATGGGCTATTGTGACAATGGGTCATTGTGATGTCATAATGGGACCATTGTGATGTCATAATGGGCCATTGTGACAATGGGTCATTGTGATGTTATAATGGGTCATTGTGATGTCAAAATGGGCCATTGTGACAATGGGTCATTGTGATGTCATAATGGGCTATTGTGACAATGGTTCATTATGATGTCATAATGGGTCATTGTGATGTCATAATGGGCTATTGTGACAATTGGTCATTGTGATGTCATAATGGGACCATTGTGATGTCATAATGGGCCATTGTGACAATGGGTCATTGTGATGTCATAATGGGTCATTGTGATGTCATAATGGGCCATTGTGACAATGGGTCATTATGATGTCATAATGGGTCATTCTGATGTCATAATGGGCCATTGTGATGTCATAATGGGTCATTGTGATGTCATAATGGGTCATTGTGATGTCATAATGGGCTATTGGGACAATGGGTCATTGTGATGTCATAATGGGCAATTGTGACAATCGGTCATTGTGATGTCATAATGGGCCATTGTGACAATGGGTCATTGTGATGTCATAATGGGTCATTGTGATGTCATAATGGTCCATTGTGACAATGGGTCATTCTGATGTCATAATGGGTCATTCTGATGTCATAATGGGTCATTGTGATGTCATAATGGGCCATTGTGACAATGGGCCATTGTGATGTCATAATGGGCCATTGTGATGTCATAATGGGCCATTGTGACAATGGGTCATTGTGATGTCATAATGGGTCATTGTGATGTCATAATGGGCCATTGTGACAATGGGTCATTGTGATGTCATAATGGGTCAATGTGATGTCATAATGGGTTATTGTGACAATGGGTCAATGTGATGTCATAATGGGCCATTGTGACAATGGGTCATTGTGATGTCATAATGGGCCATTGTGACAATGGGTCATTGTGTTGTCATAATGGGCCATTGTGACAATGGGTCATTGTGATGTCATAATGGCCCATTGTGATGTCATAATGGGCCATTCTGACAATGGGTCATTGTGATGTCATAATGGGCCATTGTGATGTCATAATGGGCCATTGTGACAATGGGCCATTGTGATGTCATAATGGGCCATTGTGATGTCATAATGGGCCATTGTGACAATGGGTCATTATGATGTCATAATGGATCATTGTGATGTCATAATGGGCCATTGTGACAATGGGTCATTGTGATGTCATAATGGACCATTGTGACAATGGGTCATTGTGATGTCATAATGGTCCATTGTGATGTCATAATGGGCCATTGTGACAATGGGTCATTGTGATGTCATAATGGGTCATTGTGATGTCATAATGGGCCATTGTGACAATGGGTCATTGTGATGTCATAATGGGCCATTATGACAATGGGTCATTGTGAAGTCATAATGGGCTATTGTGACAATGGGTCATTGTGATGTCATAATGGGCCATTGTGATGTCATAATGGGCCATTGTGACAATGGGTCATTGTGATGTCATAATGGGCCATTGTGACAATGGGTCATTGTGATGTCATAATGGGCTATTGTGACAATGGGTCATTGTGATGTCATAATGGGCCATTGTGATGTCATAATGGGCCATTGTGACAATGGGTTATTGTGATGTCATAATGGACCATTGTGACAATGGGTCATTGTGATGTCATAATGGGCCATTGTGATGTCATAATGGGCCATTGTGACAATGGGCCATTGTGATGTCATAATGGGTCATTGTGATGTCATAATGGGCCATTGTGACAATGGGTCATTGTGATATCATAATGGGTCAATGTGATGTCATAATGGGTTATTGTGACAATGGGTCATTGTGATGTCATAATGGGCCATTGTGACAATGGGTCACTGTGATGTCATAATGGGCCATTGTGACAATGGGTCATTGTGATGTCATAATGGGCCATTGTGACAATGGGTCATTGTGATGTCATAATGGGCCATTGTGACAATGGGTCATTGTGTTGTCATAATGGGCCATTGTGACAATGGGTCATTGTGATGTCATAATGGCCCATTGTGATGTCATAATGGGCCATTCTGACAATGGGTCATTGTGATGTCATAATGGGCCATTGTGATGTCATAATGGGCCATTGTGATGTCATAATAGGCCATTTTGACAATGGGTCATTATGATGTCATAATGGATCATTGTGATGTCATAATGGGCCATTGTGACAATGGGTCATTATGATGTCATAATGGATCATTGTGATGTCATAATGGGCCATTGTGACAATGGGTCATTGTGATGTCATAATGGGTCATTGTGACAATGGGTCATTGTGATGTCATAATGGACCATTGTGACAATGGGTCATTGTGATGTCATAATGGACCATTGTGACAATGGGTCATTGTGATGTCATAATGGGCCATTGTGATGTCATAATGGGCTATTGTGACAATGGGCCATTGTGATGTCATAATGGGCCATTGTGACAATGGGTCATTGTGATGTCATAATGGGCCATTGTGACAATGGGTCATTGTGATGTCATAATGGGCCATTGTGACAATGGGTCATTGTGATGTCATAATGGGCTATTGTGACAATGGGTCATTGTGATGTCATAATGGGACCATTGTGATGTCATAATGGGCCATTGTGACAATGGGTCATTGTGATGTCATAATGGGTCATTGTGATGTCATAATGGGCCATTGTGACAATGGGTCATTGTGATGTCATAATGGGTCATTGTGATGTCAAAATGGGCCATTGTGACAATGGGTCATTGTGATGTCATAATGGGCTATTGTGACAATGGTTCATTATGATGTCATAATGGGTCATTGTGATGTCATAATGGGCTATTGTGACAATTGGTCATTGTGATGTCATAATGGGACCATTGTGATGTCATAATGGGCCATTGTGACAATAGGTCATTGTGATGTCATAATGGGTCATTGTGATCTCATAATGGGCCAATGTGACAATGGGTCATTATGATGTCATAATGGGTCATTCTGATGTCATAATGGGCCATTGTGATGTCATAATGGGTCATTGTGATGTCATAGTGGGTCATTGTGATGTCATAATGGGCTATTGTGACAATGGGTCATTGTGATGTCATAATGGGCCATTGTGACAATCGGTCATTGTGATGTCATAATGGGCCATTGTGACAATTTGTCATTGTGATGTCATAATGGGTCATTGTGATGTCATAATGTGCCATTGTGACAATGGGTCATTCTGATGTCATAATGGGTCATTCTGATGTCATAATGGGCCATTGTGATGTCATAATGGGTCATTGTGATGTCATAATGGGTCATTGTGATGTCATAATGGGCTATTGTGACAATGGGTCATTGTGATGTCATAATGGGCCATTGTGATGTCATAATGGGTCATTGTGATGTCATAATGGGCTATTGTGACAATGGGTCATTGTGATGTCATAATGGGCCATTGTGACAATGGGCCATTGTGATGTCATAATGGGCCATTGTGATGTCATAATGGGCCATTGTGACAATGGGTCATTGTGATGTCATAATGGGTCATTGTGATGTCATAATGGGCCATTGTGACAATGGGTCATTGTGATGTCATAATGGGTCAATGTGATGTCATAATGGGTTATTGTGACAATGGGTCATTGTGATGTCATAATGGGCCATTGTGACAATGGGTCATTGTGATGTCATAATGGGCCATTGTGACAATGGGTCATTGTGATGTCATAATGGGCTATTGTGACAATGGGTCATTGTGATGTCATAATGGACCATTGTGACAATGGGTCATTGTGATGTCATAATGGGCCATTGTGATGTCATAATGGGCCATTGTGACAATGGGCCATTGTGATGTCATAATGGGCCATTGTGACAATGGGTCATTGTGATGTCATAATGGGCCATTGTGATGTCATAATGGGCCATTGTGACAATGGGTCATTGTGATGTCATAATGGGCTATTGTGACAATGGGTCATTGTGATGTCATAATGGGACCATTGTGATGTCATAATGGGCCATTGTGACAATGGGTCATTGTGATGTCATAATGGGTCATTGTGATGTCATAATGGGCCATTGTGACAATGGGTCATTGTGATGTCATAATGGGTCATTGTGATGTCATAATGGGTCATTGTGATGTCATAATGGGTCATTGTGATGTCATAATGGGCCATTGTGACAATGGGTCATTGTGATGTCATAATGGGCTATTGTGACAATGGTTCATTATGATGTCATAATGGGTCATTGTGATGTCATAATGGGCTATTGTGACAATTGGTCATTGTGATGTCATAATGGGACCATTGTGATGTCATAATGGTCCATTGTGACAATGGGTCATTGTGATGTCATAATGGGTCATTGTGATGTCATAATGGGCCATTGTGACAATGGGTCATTATGATGTCATAATGGGTCATTCTGATGTCATAATGGGCCATTGTGATGTCATAATGGGTCATTGTGATGTCATAATGGGTCATTGTGATGTCATAATGGGCTATTGGGACAATGGGTCATTGTGATGTCATAATGGGCAATTGTGACAATCGGTCATTGTGATGTCATAATGGGCCATTGTGACAATGGGTCATTGTGATGTCATAATGGGTCATTGTGATGTCATAATGGGCCATTGTGACAATGGGTCATTCTGATGTCATAATGGGTCATTCTGATGTCATAATGGGCCATTGTGATGTCATAATGGGTCATTGTGATGTCATAATGGGTCATTGTGATGTCATAATGGGCTATTGTGACAATGGGTCATTGTGATGTCATAATGGGCCATTGTGACAATCGGCCATTGTGATGTCATAATGGGCCATTGTGACAATGGGTCATTGTGATGTCATAATGGGTCATTGTGACAATGGGTCATTGTGATGTCATAATGGGTCATTGTGATGTCATAATGGGCCATTGTGACAATGGGCCATTGTGATGTCATAATGGGCCATTGTGATGTCATAATGGGCCATTGTGACAATGGGTCATTGTGATGTCATAATGGGCCATTGTGACAATGGGTCATTGTGATGTCATAATGGACCATTGTGACAATGGGTCATTGTGATGTCATAATGGGCCATTGTGATGTCATAATGGGCCATTGTGACAATGGGCCATTGTGATGTCATAATGGGCCATTGTGACAATGGGTCATTGTGATGTCATAATGGGCCATTGTGATGTCATAATGGGCCATTGTGACAATGGGTCATTGTGATGTCATAATGGGCCATTGTGACAATGGGTCATTGTGATGTCATAATGGGCTATTGTGACAATGGGTCATTGTGATGTCATAATGGGACCATTGTGATGTCATAATGGGCCATTGTGACAATGGGTCATTGTGATGTCATAATGGGTCATTGTGATGTCATAATGGGCCATTGTGACAATGGGTCATTGTGATGTCATAATGGGTCATTGTGATGTCAAAATGGGCCATTGTGACAATGGGTCATTGTGATGTCATAATGGGCTATTGTGACAATGGTTCATTATGATGTCATAATGGGTCATTGTGATGTCATAATGGGCTATTGTGACAATTGGTCATTGTGATGTCATAATGGGACCATTGTGATGTCATAATGGGCCATTGTGACAATAGGTCATTGTGATGTCATAATGGGTCATTGTGATCTCATAATGGGCCAATGTGACAATGGGTCATTATGATGTCATAATGGGTCATTCTGATGTCATAATGGGCCATTGTGATGTCATAATGGGTCATTGTGATGTCATAGTGGGTCATTGTGATGTCATAATGGGCTATTGTGACAATGGGTCATTGTGATGTCATAATGGGCCATTGTGACAATCGGTCATTGTGATGTCATAATGGGCCATTGTGACAATGGGTCATTGTGATGTCATAATGGGTCATTGTGACAATGGGTCATTGTGATGTCATAATGGGTCATTGTGACAATGGGTCATTGTGATGTCATAATGGGTCATTGTGATGTCATAATGGGCCATTGTGACAATGGGCCATTGTGATGTCATAATGGGCCATTGTGATGTCATAATGGGCCATAGTGACAATGGGTCATTGTGATGTCATAATGGGTCATTGTGATGTCATAATGGGCCATTGTGACAATGGGTCATTGTGATGTCATATTGGGTCAATGTGATGTCATAATGGGTTATTGTGACAATGGGTCATTGTGATGTCATAATGGGCCATTGTGACAATGGGTCATTGTGATGTCATAATGGGCCATTTTGACAATGGGTCATTGTGATGTCATAATGGGCCATTGTGACAATGGGTCATTGTGATGTCATAATGGGCCATTGTGACAATGGGTCATTGTGATGTCATAATGGGCTATTGTGACAATGGGTCATTGTGATGTCATAATGGACCATTGTGACAATGGGTCATTGTGATGTCATAATGGGCCATTGTGATGTCATAATGGGCCATTGTGATGTCATAATGGGCCATTGTGACAATGGGCTATTGTGATGTCATAATGGGCCATTGTGACAATGGGTCATTGTGATGTCATAATGGGCCATTGTGATGTCATAATGGGCCATTGTGACAATGGGTCATTGTGATGTCATAATGGGCTATTGTGACAATGGGTCATTGTGATGTCATAATGGGACCATTGTGATGTCATAATGGGCCATTGTGACAATGGGTCATTGTGATGTCATAATGGGTCATTGTGATGTCATAATGGGCCATTGTGACAATGGGTCATTATGATGTCATAATGGGTCATTGTGATGTCAAAATGGGCCATTGTGACAATGGGTCATTGTGATGTCATAATGGGCTATTGTGACAATGGTTCATTATGATGTCATAATGGGTCATTGTGATGTCATAATGGGCTATTGTGACAATTGGTCATTGTGATGTCATAATGGGACCATTGTGATGTCATAATGGGCCATTGTGACAATGGGTCATTGTGATGTCATAATGGGTCATTGTGATGTCATAATGGGCCATTTTGACAATGGGTCATTATGATGTCATAATGGGTCATTCTGATGTCATAATGGGCCATTGTGATGTCATAATGGGTCATTGTGATGTCATAATGGGTCATTGTGATGTCATAATGGGCTATTGTGACAATGGGTCATTGTGATGCCATAATGGGCAAATGTGACAATCGGTCATTGTGATGTCATAATGGGCCATTGTGACAATAAGACATTGCGATGTCATAATGGGTCATTGTGATGTCATAATGGGCCATTGTGACAATGGGTCATTCTGATGTCATAATGGGTCATTCTGATGTCATAATGGGCCATTGTGATGTCATAATGGGCCATTGTGACAATGGGTCATTGTGATGTCATAATGGGCCATTGTGATGTCATAATGGGCCATTGTGACAATGGGTCATTGTGATGTCATAAAGGGTCATTGTGATGTCATAATGGGCCATTGTGACAATGGTTCATTGTGATGTCATAATGGGTCAATGTGATGTCATAATGGGCTATTGTGACAATGGGTCATTGTGATGTCATAATGGGCCATTGTGACAATGGGTCATTGTGATGTCATAATGGACCATTGTGACAATGGGTCATTGTGATGTCATAATGGGCCATTGTGATGTCATAATGGGCCATTGTGATGTCATAATGGGCCATTGTGACAATGGGTCATTGTGATGTCAAAATGGGCCATTGTGACAATGGGTCAATGTGATGTCATAATGGGCTATTGTGACAATGGGTCATTGTGATGTCATAATGGGCCATTGTGACAATGGGTCATTGTGATGTCATAATGGGCCATTGTGATGTCATAATGGACCATTGTGACAATGGGTCATTGTGATGTCATAATGGGCCATTGTGATGTCATAATGGGCCATTGTGACAATGGGTCATTGTGATGTCATAATGGGCCATTGTGATAATGGGTCATTGTGATGTCATAATGGGCCATTGTGACAATGGGTCATTGTGATGTCATAATGGGCCATTGTGACAATTGGTCATTATGATGTCATAATGGGCCATTGTGATGTCATAATGGGCCATTGTGATGTCATAATGGACCATTGTGACAATGGGTCATTGTGATATCATAATGGGCCATTGTGATGTCATAATGGGCCATTGTGACAATGGGTCATTGTGATGTCATAATGGGCCATTGTGATAATGGGTCATTGTGATGTCATAATGGGCCATTGTGACAATGGGTCATTGTGATGTCATAATGGGCCATTGTGACAATTGGTCATTATGATGTCATAATGGGTCATTGTGATGTCATAATGGACCATTGTGACAATGGGTCATTGTGATGTCATAATGGGCCATTGTGATGTCATAATGGGCCATTGTGACAATGGGTCATTGTGATGTCATAAAGGGTCATTGTGATGTCATAATGGGCCATTGTGACAATGGTTCATTGTGATGTCATAATGGGTCAATGTGATGTCATAATGGGCTATTGTGACAATGGGTCATTGTGATGTCATAATGGGCCATTGTGACAATGGGTCATTGTGATGTCATAATGGACCATTGGGACAATGGGTCATTGTGATGTCATAATGGGCCATTGTGATGTCATAATGGGCCATTGTGACAATGGGCCATTGTGATGTCATAATGGGCCATTGTGACAATGGGTCATTGTGATGTCATAATGGGCCATTGTGATGTCATAATGGGCCATTGTGACAATGGGTCATTGTGATGTCATAATGGGCCATTGTGACAATGGGTCATTGTGATGTCATAATGGGCTATTGTGACAATAAGTCATTGTGATGTCATAATGGGTCATTGTGATGTCATAATGGGCCATTGTGACAATGGGTCATTGTGATGTCATAATGGGTCATTGTGATGTCATAATGGGTCATTGTGATGTCATAATGGGTCATTGTGATGTCATAATGGGCCATTGTGACAATCGGCCATTGTGATGTCATAATGGGCCATTGTGACAATTGGTCATTATGATGTCATAATGGGCCATTGTGATGTCATAATGGGCCATTGTGACAATGGGTCATTGTGATGTCATAATGGGCCATTGTGACAATGGGTCATTGTGATGTCATAATGGGCCATTGTGACAATGGGTCATTGTGATGTCAAAATGGGCCATTGTGACAATGGGTCAATGTGATGTCATAATGGGCTATTGTGACAATGGGTCATTGTGATGTCATAATGGGCCATTGTGACAATGGGTCATTGTGATGTCATAATGGGCCATTGTGATGTCATAATGGACCATTGTGACAATGGGTCATTGTGATGTCATAATGGGCCATTGTGATGTCAAAATGGGCCATTGTGACAATGGGTCATTGTGATGTCATAATGGGCCATTGTGATAATGGGTCATTGTGATGTCATAATGGGCCATTGTGACAATGGGTCATTGTGATGTCATAATGGGCCATTGTGACAATTGGTCATTATGATGTCATAATGGGCCATTGTGATGTCATAATGGGCCATTGTGACAATGGGTCATTGTGATGTCATAAAGGGTCATTGTGATGTCATAATGGGCCATTGTGACAATGGTTCATTGTGATGTCATAATGGGTCAATGTGATGTCATAATGGGCTATTGTGACAATGGGTCATTGTGATGTCATAATGGGCCATTGTGATGTCATAATGGGCCATTGTGACAATGGTTCATTGTGATGTCATAATGGGTCAATGTGATGTCATAATGGGCTATTGTGACAATGGGTCATTGTGATGTCATAATGGGCCATTGTGACAATGGGTCATTGTGATGTCATAATGGACCATTGGGACAATGGGTCATTGTGATGTCATAATGGGCCATTGTGATGTCATAATGGGCCATTGTGACAATGGGCCATTGTGATGTCATAATGGGCCATTGTGACAATGGGTCATTGTGATGTCATAATGGGCCATTGTGATGTCATAATGGGCCATTGTGACAATGGGTCATTGTGATGTCATAATGGGCCATTGTGACAATGGGTCATTGTGATGTCATAATGGGCTATTGTGACAATAAGTCATTGTGATGTCATAATGGGTCATTGTGATGTCATAATGGGCCATTGTGACAATGGGTCATTGTGATGTCATAATGGGTCATTGTGATGTCATAATGGGTCATTGTGATGTCATAATGGGTCATTGTGATGTCATAATGGGCCATTGTGACAATCGGCCATTGTGATGTCATAATGGGCCATTGTGACAATTGGTCATTATGATGTCATAATGGGCCATTGTGATGTCATAATGGGCCATTGTGACAATGGGTCATTGTGATGTCATAATGGGCCATTGTGACAATGGGTCATTGTGATGTCATAATGGGCCATTGTGACAATGGGTCATTGTGATGTCAAAATGGGCCATTGTGACAATGGGTCAATGTGATGTCATAATGGGCTATTGTGACAATGGGTCATTGTGATGTCATAATGGGCCATTGTGACAATGGGTCATTGTGATGTCATAATGGGCCATTGTGATGTCATAATGGACCATTGTGACAATGGGTCATTGTGATGTCATAATGGGCCATTGTGATGTCAAAATGGGCCATTGTGACAATGGGTCATTGTGATGTCATAATGGGCCATTGTGATAATGGGTCATTGTGATGTCATAATGGGCCATTGTGACAATGGGTCATTGTGATGTCATAATGGGCCATTGTGACAATTGGTCATTATGATGTCATAATGGGCCATTGTGATGTCATAATGGGCCATTGTGACAATGGGTCATTGTGATGTCATAAAGGGTCATTGTGATGTCATAATGGGCCATTGTGACAATGGTTCATTGTGATGTCATAATGGGTCAATGTGATGTCATAATGGGCTATTGTGACAATGGGTCATTGTGATGTCATAATGGACCATTGTGACAATGGGTCATTGTGATGTCATAATGGGCCATTGTGACAATGGGTCATTGTGATGTCATAATGGACCATTGTGACAATGGGTCATTGTGATGTCATAATGGGCCATTGTGATGTCATAATGGGCCATTGTGACAATGGGCCATTGTGATGTCATAATGGGCCATTGTGACAATGGGTCATTGTGATGTCATAATGGGCCATTGTGATGTCATAATGGGCCATTGTGACAATGGGTCATTGTGATGTCATAAAGGGCCATTGTGACAATGGGTCATTGTGATGTCATAATGGGCTATTGTGACAATAAGTCATTGTGATGTCATAATGGGTCATTGTGATGTCATAATGGGCCATTGTGACAATGGGTCATTCTGATGTCATAATGGGTCATTCTGATGTCATAATGGGCCATTGTGATGTCATAATGGGTCATTGTGATGTCATAATGGGTCATTGTGATGTCATAATGGGCTATTGTGACAATGGGTCATTGTGATGTCATAATGGGCCATTGTGACAATCGGCCATTGTGATGTCATAATGGGCCATTGTGACAATTGGTCATTATGATGTCATAATGGGCCATTGTGATGTCATAATGGGCCATTGTGACAATGGGTCATTGTGATGTCATAATGGGCCATTGTGACAATGGGTCATTGTGATGTCATAATGGGCCATTGTGACAATGGTTCATTGTGATGTCAAAATGGGCCATTGTGACAATGGGTCAATGTGATGTCATAATGGGCTATTGTGACAATGGGTCATTGTGATGTCATAATGGGCCATTGTGACAATGGGTCATTGTGATGTCATAATGGGCCATTGTGATGTCATAATGGACCATTGTGACAATGGGTCATTGTGATGTCATAATGGGCCATTGTGATGTCATAATGGGCCATTGTGACAATGGGTCATTGTGATGTCATAATGGGCCATTGTGATAATGGGTCATTGTGATGTCATAATGGGCCATTGTGATGTCATAATGGGCCATTGTGACAATGGGCCATTGTGATGTCATAATGGGTCATTGTGATGTCATAATGGGCCATTGTGACAATGGGTCATTGTGATATCATAATGGGTCAATGTGATGTCATAATGGGTTATTGTGACAATGGGTCATTGTGATGTCATAATGGGCCATTGTGACAATGGGTCACTGTGATGTCATAATGGGCCATTGTGACAATGGGTCATTGTGATGTCATAATGGGCCATTGTGACAATGGGTCATTGTGATGTCATAATGGGCCATTGTGACAATGGGTCATTGTGTTGTCATAATGGGCCATTGTGACAATGGGTCATTGTGATGTCATAATGGCCCATTGTGATGTCATAATGGGCCATTCTGACAATGGGTCATTGTGATGTCATAATGGGCCATTGTGATGTCATAATGGGCCATTGTGATGTCATAATAGGCCATTTTGACAATGGGTCATTATGATGTCATAATGGATCATTGTGATGTCATAATGGGCCATTGTGACAATGGGTCATTATGATGTCATAATGGATCATTGTGATGTCATAATGGGCCATTGTGACAATGGGTCATTGTGATGTCATAATGGGTCATTGTGACAATGGGTCATTGTGATGTCATAATGGACCATTGTGACAATGGGTCATTGTGATGTCATAATGGACCATTGTGACAATGGGTCATTGTGATGTCATAATGGGCCATTGTGATGTCATAATGGGCTATTGTGACAATGGGCCATTGTGATGTCATAATGGGCCATTGTGACAATGGGTCATTGTGATGTCATAATGGGCCATTGTGACAATGGGTCATTGTGATGTCATAATGGGCCATTGTGACAATGGGTCATTGTGATGTCATAATGGGCTATTGTGACAATGGGTCATTGTGATGTCATAATGGGACCATTGTGATGTCATAATGGGCCATTGTGACAATGGGTCATTGTGATGTCATAATGGGTCATTGTGATGTCATAATGGGCCATTGTGACAATGGGTCATTGTGATGTCATAATGGGTCATTGTGATGTCAAAATGGGCCATTGTGACAATGGGTCATTGTGATGTCATAATGGGCTATTGTGACAATGGTTCATTATGATGTCATAATGGGTCATTGTGATGTCATAATGGGCTATTGTGACAATTGGTCATTGTGATGTCATAATGGGACCATTGTGATGTCATAATGGGCCATTGTGACAATAGGTCATTGTGATGTCATAATGGGTCATTGTGATCTCATAATGGGCCAATGTGACAATGGGTCATTATGATGTCATAATGGGTCATTCTGATGTCATAATGGGCCATTGTGATGTCATAATGGGTCATTGTGATGTCATAGTGGGTCATTGTGATGTCATAATGGGCTATTGTGACAATGGGTCATTGTGATGTCATAATGGGCCATTGTGACAATCGGTCATTGTGATGTCATAATGGGCCATTGTGACAATTTGTCATTGTGATGTCATAATGGGTCATTGTGATGTCATAATGTGCCATTGTGACAATGGGTCATTCTGATGTCATAATGGGTCATTCTGATGTCATAATGGGCCATTGTGATGTCATAATGGGTCATTGTGATGTCATAATGGGTCATTGTGATGTCATAATGGGCTATTGTGACAATGGGTCATTGTGATGTCATAATGGGCCATTGTGATGTCATAATGGGTCATTGTGATGTCATAATGGGCTATTGTGACAATGGGTCATTGTGATGTCATAATGGGCCATTGTGACAATGGGCCATTGTGATGTCATAATGGGCCATTGTGATGTCATAATGGGCCATTGTGACAATGGGTCATTGTGATGTCATAATGGGTCATTGTGATGTCATAATGGGCCATTGTGACAATGGGTCATTGTGATGTCATAATGGGTCAATGTGATGTCATAATGGGTTATTGTGACAATGGGTCATTGTGATGTCATAATGGGCCATTGTGACAATGGGTCATTGTGATGTCATAATGGGCCATTGTGACAATGGGTCATTGTGATGTCATAATGGGCTATTGTGACAATGGGTCATTGTGATGTCATAATGGACCATTGTGACAATGGGTCATTGTGATGTCATAATGGGCCATTGTGATGTCATAATGGGCCATTGTGACAATGGGCCATTGTGATGTCATAATGGGCCATTGTGACAATGGGTCATTGTGATGTCATAATGGGCCATTGTGATGTCATAATGGGCCATTGTGACAATGGGTCATTGTGATGTCATAATGGGCTATTGTGACAATGGGTCATTGTGATGTCATAATGGGACCATTGTGATGTCATAATGGGCCATTGTGACAATGGGTCATTGTGATGTCATAATGGGTCATTGTGATGTCATAATGGGCCATTGTGACAATGGGTCATTGTGATGTCATAATGGGTCATTGTGATGTCATAATGGGTCATTGTGATGTCATAATGGGTCATTGTGATGTCATAATGGGCCATTGTGACAATGGGTCATTGTGATGTCATAATGGGCTATTGTGACAATGGTTCATTATGATGTCATAATGGGTCATTGTGATGTCATAATGGGCTATTGTGACAATTGGTCATTGTGATGTCATAATGGGACCATTGTGATGTCATAATGGTCCATTGTGACAATGGGTCATTGTGATGTCATAATGGGTCATTGTGATGTCATAATGGGCCATTGTGACAATGGGTCATTATGATGTCATAATGGGTCATTCTGATGTCATAATGGGCCATTGTGATGTCATAATGGGTCATTGTGATGTCATAATGGGTCATTGTGATGTCATAATGGGCTATTGGGACAATGGGTCATTGTGATGTCATAATGGGCAATTGTGACAATCGGTCATTGTGATGTCATAATGGGCCATTGTGACAATGGGTCATTGTGATGTCATAATGGGTCATTGTGATGTCATAATGGGCCATTGTGACAATGGGTCATTCTGATGTCATAATGGGTCATTCTGATGTCATAATGGGCCATTGTGATGTCATAATGGGTCATTGTGATGTCATAATGGGTCATTGTGATGTCATAATGGGCTATTGTGACAATGGGTCATTGTGATGTCATAATGGGCCATTGTGACAATCGGCCATTGTGATGTCATAATGGGCCATTGTGACAATGGGTCATTGTGATGTCATAATGGGTCATTGTGACAATGGGTCATTGTGATGTCATAATGGGTCATTGTGATGTCATAATGGGCCATTGTGACAATGGGCCATTGTGATGTCATAATGGGCCATTGTGATGTCATAATGGGCCATTGTGACAATGGGTCATTGTGATGTCATAATGGGCCATTGTGACAATGGGTCATTGTGATGTCATAATGGACCATTGTGACAATGGGTCATTGTGATGTCATAATGGGCCATTGTGATGTCATAATGGGCCATTGTGACAATGGGCCATTGTGATGTCATAATGGGCCATTGTGACAATGGGTCATTGTGATGTCATAATGGGCCATTGTGATGTCATAATGGGCCATTGTGACAATGGGTCATTGTGATGTCATAATGGGCCATTGTGACAATGGGTCATTGTGATGTCATAATGGGCTATTGTGACAATGGGTCATTGTGATGTCATAATGGGACCATTGTGATGTCATAATGGGCCATTGTGACAATGGGTCATTGTGATGTCATAATGGGTCATTGTGATGTCATAATGGGCCATTGTGACAATGGGTCATTGTGATGTCATAATGGGTCATTGTGATGTCAAAATGGGCCATTGTGACAATGGGTCATTGTGATGTCATAATGGGCTATTGTGACAATGGTTCATTATGATGTCATAATGGGTCATTGTGATGTCATAATGGGCTATTGTGACAATTGGTCATTGTGATGTCATAATGGGACCATTGTGATGTCATAATGGGCCATTGTGACAATAGGTCATTGTGATGTCATAATGGGTCATTGTGATCTCATAATGGGCCAATGTGACAATGGGTCATTATGATGTCATAATGGGTCATTCTGATGTCATAATGGGCCATTGTGATGTCATAATGGGTCATTGTGATGTCATAGTGGGTCATTGTGATGTCATAATGGGCTATTGTGACAATGGGTCATTGTGATGTCATAATGGGCCATTGTGACAATCGGTCATTGTGATGTCATAATGGGCCATTGTGACAATGGGTCATTGTGATGTCATAATGGGTCATTGTGACAATGGGTCATTGTGATGTCATAATGGGTCATTGTGACAATGGGTCATTGTGATGTCATAATGGGTCATTGTGATGTCATAATGGGCCATTGTGACAATGGGCCATTGTGATGTCATAATGGGCCATTGTGATGTCATAATGGGCCATAGTGACAATGGGTCATTGTGATGTCATAATGGGTCATTGTGATGTCATAATGGGCCATTGTGACAATGGGTCATTGTGATGTCATATTGGGTCAATGTGATGTCATAATGGGTTATTGTGACAATGGGTCATTGTGATGTCATAATGGGCCATTGTGACAATGGGTCATTGTGATGTCATAATGGGCCATTTTGACAATGGGTCATTGTGATGTCATAATGGGCCATTGTGACAATGGGTCATTGTGATGTCATAATGGGCCATTGTGACAATGGGTCATTGTGATGTCATAATGGGCTATTGTGACAATGGGTCATTGTGATGTCATAATGGACCATTGTGACAATGGGTCATTGTGATGTCATAATGGGCCATTGTGATGTCATAATGGGCCATTGTGATGTCATAATGGGCCATTGTGACAATGGGCTATTGTGATGTCATAATGGGCCATTGTGACAATGGGTCATTGTGATGTCATAATGGGCCATTGTGATGTCATAATGGGCCATTGTGACAATGGGTCATTGTGATGTCATAATGGGCTATTGTGACAATGGGTCATTGTGATGTCATAATGGGACCATTGTGATGTCATAATGGGCCATTGTGACAATGGGTCATTGTGATGTCATAATGGGTCATTGTGATGTCATAATGGGCCATTGTGACAATGGGTCATTATGATGTCATAATGGGTCATTGTGATGTCAAAATGGGCCATTGTGACAATGGGTCATTGTGATGTCATAATGGGCTATTGTGACAATGGTTCATTATGATGTCATAATGGGTCATTGTGATGTCATAATGGGCTATTGTGACAATTGGTCATTGTGATGTCATAATGGGACCATTGTGATGTCATAATGGGCCATTGTGACAATGGGTCATTGTGATGTCATAATGGGTCATTGTGATGTCATAATGGGCCATTTTGACAATGGGTCATTATGATGTCATAATGGGTCATTCTGATGTCATAATGGGCCATTGTGATGTCATAATGGGTCATTGTGATGTCATAATGGGTCATTGTGATGTCATAATGGGCTATTGTGACAATGGGTCATTGTGATGCCATAATGGGCAATTGTGACAATCGGTCATTGTGATGTCATAATGGGCCATTGTGACAATAAGACATTGCGATGTCATAATGGGTCATTGTGATGTCATAATGGGCCATTGTGACAATGGGTCATTCTGATGTCATAATGGGTCATTCTGATGTCATAATGGGCCATTGTGATGTCATAATGGGCCATTGTGACAATGGGTCATTGTGATGTCATAATGGGCCATTGTGATGTCATAATGGGCCATTGTGACAATGGGTCATTGTGATGTCATAAAGGGTCATTGTGATGTCATAATGGGTCATTGTGACAATGGTTCATTGTGATGTCATAATGGGTCAATGTGATGTCATAATGGGCTATTGTGACAATGGGTCATTGTGATGTCATAATGGGCCATTGTGACAATGGGTCATTGTGATGTCATAATGGACCATTGTGACAATGGGTCATTGTGATGTCATAATGGGCCATTGTGATGTCATAATGGGCCATTGTGATGTCATAATGGGCCATTGTGACAATGGGTCATTGTGATGTCAAAATGGGCCATTGTGACAATGGGTCAATGTGATGTCATAATGGGCTATTGTGACAATGGGTCATTGTGATGTCATAATGGGCCATTGTGACAATGGGTCATTGTGATGTCATAATGGGCCATTGTGATGTCATAATGGACCATTGTGACAATGGGTCATTGTGATGTCATAATGGGCCATTGTGATGTCATAATGGGCCATTGTGACAATGGGTCATTGTGATGTCATAATGGGCCATTGTGATAATGGGTCATTGTGATGTCATAATGGGCCATTGTGACAATGGGTCATTGTGATGTCATAATGGGCCATTGTGACAATTGGTCATTATGATGTCATAATGGGCCATTGTGATGTCATAATGGGCCATTGTGATGTCATAATGGACCATTGTGACAATGGGTCATTGTGATATCATAATGGGCCATTGTGATGTCATAATGGGCCATTGTGACAATGGGTCATTGTGATGTCATAATGGGCCATTGTGATAATGGGTCATTGTGATGTCATAATGGGCCATTGTGACAATGGGTCATTGTGATGTCATAATGGGCCATTGTGACAATTGGTCATTATGATGTCATAATGGGTCATTGTGATGTCATAATGGACCATTGTGACAATGGGTCATTGTGATGTCATAATGGGCCATTGTGATGTCATAATGGGCCATTGTGACAATGGGTCATTGTGATGTCATAAAGGGTCATTGTGATGTCATAATGGGCCATTGTGACAATGGTTCATTGTGATGTCATAATGGGTCAATGTGATGTCATAATGGGCTATTGTGACAATGGGTCATTGTGATGTCATAATGGGCCATTGTGACAATGGGTCATTGTGATGTCATAATGGACCATTGGGACAATGGGTCATTGTGATGTCATAATGGGCCATTGTGATGTCATAATGGGCCATTGTGACAATGGGCCATTGTGATGTCATAATGGGCCATTGTGACAATGGGTCATTGTGATGTCATAATGGGCCATTGTGATGTCATAATGGGCCATTGTGACAATGGGTCATTGTGATGTCATAATGGGCCATTGTGACAATGGGTCATTGTGATGTCATAATGGGCTATTGTGACAATAAGTCATTGTGATGTCATAATGGGTCATTGTGATGTCATAATGGGCCATTGTGACAATGGGTCATTGTGATGTCATAATGGGTCATTGTGATGTCATAATGGGTCATTGTGATGTCATAATGGGTCATTGTGATGTCATAATGGGCCATTGTGACAATCGGCCATTGTGATGTCATAATGGGCCATTGTGACAATTGGTCATTATGATGTCATAATGGGCCATTGTGATGTCATAATGGGCCATTGTGACAATGGGTCATTGTGATGTCATAATGGGCCATTGTGACAATGGGTCATTGTGATGTCATAATGGGCCATTGTGACAATGGGTCATTGTGATGTCAAAATGGGCCATTGTGACAATGGGTCAATGTGATGTCATAATGGGCTATTGTGACAATGGGTCATTGTGATGTCATAATGGGCCATTGTGACAATGGGTCATTGTGATGTCATAATGGGCCATTGTGATGTCATAATGGACCATTGTGACAATGGGTCATTGTGATGTCATAATGGGCCATTGTGATGTCAAAATGGGCCATTGTGACAATGGGTCATTGTGATGTCATAATGGGCCATTGTGATAATGGGTCATTGTGATGTCATAATGGGCCATTGTGACAATGGGTCATTGTGATGTCATAATGGGCCATTGTGACAATTGGTCATTATGATGTCATAATGGGCCATTGTGATGTCATAATGGGCCATTGTGACAATGGGTCATTGTGATGTCATAAAGGGTCATTGTGATGTCATAATGGGCCATTGTGACAATGGTTCATTGTGATGTCATAATGGGTCAATGTGATGTCATAATGGGCTATTGTGACAATGGGTCATTGTGATGTCATAATGGGCCATTGTGATGTCATAATGGGCCATTGTGACAATGGTTCATTGTGATGTCATAATGGGTCAATGTGATGTCATAATGGGCTATTGTGACAATGGGTCATTGTGATGTCATAATGGGCCATTGTGACAATGGGTCATTGTGATGTCATAATGGACCATTGGGACAATGGGTCATTGTGATGTCATAATGGGCCATTGTGATGTCATAATGGGCCATTGTGACAATGGGCCATTGTGATGTCATAATGGGCCATTGTGACAATGGGTCATTGTGATGTCATAATGGGCCATTGTGATGTCATAATGGGCCATTGTGACAATGGGTCATTGTGATGTCATAATGGGCCATTGTGACAATGGGTCATTGTGATGTCATAATGGGCTATTGTGACAATAAGTCATTGTGATGTCATAATGGGTCATTGTGATGTCATAATGGGCCATTGTGACAATGGGTCATTGTGATGTCATAATGGGTCATTGTGATGTCATAATGGGTCATTGTGATGTCATAATGGGTCATTGTGATGTCATAATGGGCCATTGTGACAATCGGCCATTGTGATGTCATAATGGGCCATTGTGACAATTGGTCATTATGATGTCATAATGGGCCATTGTGATGTCATAATGGGCCATTGTGACAATGGGTCATTGTGATGTCATAATGGGCCATTGTGACAATGGGTCATTGTGATGTCATAATGGGCCATTGTGACAATGGGTCATTGTGATGTCAAAATGGGCCATTGTGACAATGGGTCAATGTGATGTCATAATGGGCTATTGTGACAATGGGTCATTGTGATGTCATAATGGGCCATTGTGACAATGGGTCATTGTGATGTCATAATGGGCCATTGTGATGTCATAATGGACCATTGTGACAATGGGTCATTGTGATGTCATAATGGGCCATTGTGATGTCAAAATGGGCCATTGTGACAATGGGTCATTGTGATGTCATAATGGGCCATTGTGATAATGGGTCATTGTGATGTCATAATGGGCCATTGTGACAATGGGTCATTGTGATGTCATAATGGGCCATTGTGACAATTGGTCATTATGATGTCATAATGGGCCATTGTGATGTCATAATGGGCCATTGTGACAATGGGTCATTGTGATGTCATAAAGGGTCATTGTGATGTCATAATGGGCCATTGTGACAATGGTTCATTGTGATGTCATAATGGGTCAATGTGATGTCATAATGGGCTATTGTGACAATGGGTCATTGTGATGTCATAATGGACCATTGTGACAATGGGTCATTGTGATGTCATAATGGGCCATTGTGACAATGGGTCATTGTGATGTCATAATGGACCATTGTGACAATGGGTCATTGTGATGTCATAATGGGCCATTGTGATGTCATAATGGGCCATTGTGACAATGGGCCATTGTGATGTCATAATGGGCCATTGTGACAATGGGTCATTGTGATGTCATAATGGGCCATTGTGATGTCATAATGGGCCATTGTGACAATGGGTCATTGTGATGTCATAAAGGGCCATTGTGACAATGGGTCATTGTGATGTCATAATGGGCTATTGTGACAATAAGTCATTGTGATGTCATAATGGGTCATTGTGATGTCATAATGGGCCATTGTGACAATGGGTCATTCTGATGTCATAATGGGTCATTCTGATGTCATAATGGGCCATTGTGATGTCATAATGGGTCATTGTGATGTCATAATGGGTCATTGTGATGTCATAATGGGCTATTGTGACAATGGGTCATTGTGATGTCATAATGGGCCATTGTGACAATCGGCCATTGTGATGTCATAATGGGCCATTGTGACAATTGGTCATTATGATGTCATAATGGGCCATTGTGATGTCATAATGGGCCATTGTGACAATGGGTCATTGTGATGTCATAATGGGCCATTGTGACAATGGGTCATTGTGATGTCATAATGGGCCATTGTGACAATGGTTCATTGTGATGTCAAAATGGGCCATTGTGACAATGGGTCAATGTGATGTCATAATGGGCTATTGTGACAATGGGTCATTGTGATGTCATAATGGGCCATTGTGACAATGGGTCATTGTGATGTCATAATGGGCCATTGTGATGTCATAATGGACCATTGTGACAATGGGTCATTGTGATGTCATAATGGGCCATTGTGATGTCATAATGGGCCATTGTGACAATGGGTCATTGTGATGTCATAATGGGCCATTGTGATAATGGGTCATTGTGATGTCATAATGGGCCATTGTGACAATGGGTCATTGTGATGTCATAATGGGCCATTGTGACAATTGGTCATTATGATGTCATTATGGGCCATTGTGATGTCATAATGGGCCATTGTGATGTCATAATGGACCATTGTGACAATGGGTCATTGTGATGTCATAATGGGCCATTGTGATGTCATAATGGGCCATTGTGACAATGGGTCATTGTGATGTCATAATGGGCCATTGTGATAATGGGTCATTGTGATGTCATAATGGGCCATTGTGACAATGGGTCATTGTGATGTCATAATGGGCCATTGTGACAATTGGTCATTATGATGTCATAATGGGTCATTGTGATGTCATAATGGACCATTGTGACAATGGGTCATTGTGATGTCATAATGGGCCATTGTGATGTCATAATGGGCCATTGTGACAATGGGTCATTGTGATGTCATAAAGGGTCATTGTGATGTCATAATGGGCCATTGTGACAATGGTTCATTGTGATGTCATAATGGGTCAATGTGATGTCATAATGGGCTATTGTGACAATGGGTCATTGTGATGTCATAATGGGCCATTGTGACAATGGGTCATTGTGATGTCATAATGGACCATTGTGACAATGGGTCATTGTGATGTCATAATGGGCCATTGTGATGTCATAATGGGCCATTGTGACAATGGGCCATTGTGATGTCATAATGGGCCATTGTGACAATGGGTCATTGTGATGTCATAATGGGCCATTGTGATGTCATAATGGGCCATTGTGACAATGGGTCATTGTGATGTCATAATGGGCCATTGTGACAATGAGTCATTGTGATGTCATAATGGGCTATAGTGACAATAAGTCATTGTGATGTCATAATGGGTCATTGTGATGTCATAATGGGCCATTGTGACAATGGGTCATTCTGATGTCATAATGGGTCATTCTGATGTCATAATGGGCCATTGTGATGTCATAATGGGTCATTGTGATGTCATAATGGGTCATTGTGATGTCATAATGGGCTATTGTGACAATGGGTCATTGTGATGTCATAATGGGCCATTGTGACAATCGGCCATTGTGATGTCATAATGGGCCATTGTGACAATTGGTCATTATGATGTCATAATGGGCCATTGTGATGTCATAATGGGCCATTGTGACAATGGGTCATTGTGATGTCATAATGGGCCATTGTGACAATGGGTCATTGTGATGTCATAATGGGCCATTGTGACAATGGGTCATTGTGATGTCAAAATGGGCCATTGTGACAATGGGTCAATGTGATGTCATAATGGGCTATTGTGACAATGGGTCATTGTGATGTCATAATGGGCCATTGTGACAATGGGTCATTGTGATGTCATAATGGGCCATTGTGATGTCATAATGGACCATTGTGATAATGGGTCATTGTGATGTCATAATGGGCCATTGTGATGTCAAAATGGGCCATTGTGACAATGGGTCATTGTGATGTCATAATGGGCCATTGTGATAATGGGTCATTGTGATGTCATAATGGGCCATTGTGACAATGGGTCATTGTGATGTCATAATAGGCCATTGTGACAATTGGTCATTATGATGTCATAATGGGCCATTGTGATGTCATAATGGGCCATTGTGACAATGGGTCATTGTGATGTCATAAAGGGTCATTGTGATGTCATAATGGGCCATTGTGACAATGGGTCATTGTGATGTCATAATGGGTCATTGTGATGTCATAATGGACCATTGTGACAATGGGTCATTGTGATGTCATAATGGGCCATTGTGACAATGGGTCATTGTGATGTCATAATGGACCATTGTGACAATGGGTCATTGTGATGTCATAATGGGCCATTGTGATGTCATAATGGGCCATTGTGACAATGGGCCATTGTGATGTCATAATGGGCCATTGTGACAATGGGTCATTGTGATGTCATAATGGGCCATTGTGATGTCATAATGGGCAATTGTGACAATGGGTCATTGTGATGTCATAATGGGCCATTGTGACAATGGGTCATTGTGATGTCATAATGGGCTATTGTGACAATGGGTCATTGTGATGTCATAATGGGACCATTGTGATGTCATAATGGGCCATTGTGACAATGGGTCATTGTGATGTCATAATGGGTCATTGTGATGTCATAATGGGCCATTGTGACAATGGGTCATTGTGATGTCATAATGGGTCTATGTGATGTCAAAATGGGCCATTGTGACAATGGGTCATTGTGATGTCATAATGGGCTATTGTGACAATGGTTCATTATGATGTCATAATGGGTCATTGTGATGTCATAATGGGCTATTGTGACAACTGGTCATTGTGATGTCATAATGGGCCATTGTGACAATGGGTCATTGTGATGTCATAATGAACCATTGTGACAATTGGTCATTATGATGTCATAATGGGTCATTGTGATGTCATAATGGACCATTGTGACAATGGGTCATTGTGATGTCATAATGGGCCATTGTGATGTCATAATGGGCCATTGTGACAATGGGTCATTGTGATGTCATAATGGGCCATTGTGACAATGGGTCATTGTGATGTCATAATGGGCCATTGTGACAATGGGTCATTGTGATGTCATAATGGGCTATTGTGACAATGGGTCATTGTGATGTCATAATGGGACCATTGTGATGTCATAATGGGCCATTGTGACAATGGGTCATTGTGATGTCATAATGGGTCATTGTGATGTCATAATGGGCTATTGTGACAATGGTTCATTATGATGTCATAATGGGTCATTTTGATGTCATAATGGGCTATTGTGACAATTGGTCATTGTGATGTCATAATGGGACCATTGTGATGTCATAATGGGCCATTGTGACAATGGGTCATTGTGATGTCATAATGGGTCATTGTGATGTCATAATGGGCCATTGTGACAATGGGTCATTATGATGTCATAATGGGTCATTCTGATGTCATAATGGGCCATTGTGATGTCATAATGGGTCATTGTGATGTCATAGTGGGTCATTGTGATGTCATAATGGGCTATTGTGACAATGGGTCATTGTGATGTCATAATGGGCCATTGCGACAATCGGTCATTGTGATGTCATAATGGGCCATTGTGACAATGGGTCATTGTGATGTCATAATGGGTCATTGTGATGTCATAATGGGCCATTGTGACAATGGGTTATTGTGATGTCATAATGGGTCATTGTGATGTAATAATGGGCCATTGTGATGTCATAATGGGCCATTGTGACAATGGGTCATTGTGATGTCATAATGGGTCATTGTGACAATGGGTCATTGTGATGTCATAATGGACCATTGTGACAATGGGTCATTGTGATGTCATAATGGGCCATTGTGATGTCATAATGGGCCACTGTGACAATGGGCCATTGTGATGTCATAATGGGCCATTGTGACAATGGGTCATTGTGATGTCATAATGGGCCATTGTGATGTCATAATGGGCCATTGTGACAATGGGTCATTGTGATGTCATAATGGGCCATTGTGACAATGGGTCATTGTGATGTCATAATGGGCTATTGTGACAATGGGTCATTGTGATGTCATAATGGGACCATTGTGATGTCATAATGGGCCATTGTGACAATGGGTCATTGTGATGTCATAATGGGTCATTGTGATGTCATAATGGGCCATTGTGACAATGGGTCATTGTGATGTCATAATGGGTCATTGTGATGTCAAAATGGGCCATTGTGACAATGGGTCATTGTGATGTCATAATGGGCTATTGTGACAATGGTTCATTATGATGTCATAATGGGTCATTGTGATGTCATAATGAGCTATTGTGACAATTGGTCATTGTGATGTCATAATGGGACCATTGTGATGTCATAATGGGCCATTGTGACAATGGGTCATTGTGATGTCATAATGGGTCATTGTGATGTCATAATGGACCATTGTGACAATGGGTCATTGTGATGTCATAATGGGCCATTGTGACAATGGGTCATTGTGATGTCATAATGGGCCATTGTGATGTCATAATGGACCATTGTGACAATGGGTCATTGTGATGTCATAATGGACCATTGTGACAATGGGTCATTGTGATGTCATAATGGGCCATTGTGATGTCATAATGGGCCATTGTGACAATGGGCCATTGTGATGTCATAATGGACCACTGTGACAATGGGTCATTGTGATGTCATAATGGGCCATTGTGACAATGGGTCATTGTGATGTCATAATGGGCCATTGTGATGTCATAATGGACCATTGTGACAATGGGTCATTGTGATGTCATAATGGACCATTGTGACAAAGGGTCATTGTGATGTCATAATGGGCCATTGTGATGTCATAATGGGCCATTGTGACAATGGGCCATTGTGATGTCATAATGGGCCATTGTGACAATGGGTCATTGTGATGTCATAATGGGCCATTGTGATGTCATAATGGGCCATTGTGACAATGGGTCATTGTGATGTCATAATGGGCCATTGTGACAATGGGTCATTGTGATGTCATAATGGACCATTGTGACAATGGGTCATTGTGATGTCATAATGGGTCATTGTGATGTCATAGTGGGTCATTGTGATGTCATAATGGGCTATTGTGACAATGGGTCATTGTGATGTCATAATGGGCCATTGTGACAATCGGTCATTGTGATGTCATAATGGGCCATTGTGACAATGGGTCATTGTGATGTCATAATGGGTCATTGTGATGTCATAATGGGCCATTGTGACAATGGGTCATTCTGATGTCATAATGGGTCATTCTGATGTCATAATGGGCCATTGTGATGTCATAATGGGTCATTGTGATGTCATAATGGGTCATTGTGATGTCATAATGGGCTATTGTGACAATGGGTCATTGTGATGTCATAATGGGCCATTGTGACAATCGGCCATTGTGATGTCATAATGGGCCATTGTGACAATTGGTCATTATGATGTCATAATGGGCCATTGTGATGTCATAATGGGCCATTGTGACAATGGGTCATTGTGATGTCATAATGGGCCATTGTGACAATGGGTCATTGTGATGTCATAATGGGCCATTGTGACAATGGGTCATTGTGATGTCAAAATGGGCCATTGTGACAATGGGTCAATGTGATGTCATAATGGGCTATTGTGACAATGGGTCATTGTGATGTCATAATGGGCCATTGTGACAATGGGTCATTGTGATGTCATAATGGGCCATTGTGATGTCATAATGGACCATTGTGACAATGGGTCATTGTGATGTCATTATGGGCCATTGTGATGTCATAATGGGCCATTGTGACAATGGGTCATTGTGATGTCATAATGGGCCATTGTGATAATGGGTCATTGTGATGTCATAATGGGCCATTGTGACAATGGGTCATTGTGATGTCATAATGGACCATTGTGATAATGGGTCATTATGATGTCATAATGGGCCATTGTGACAATGGGTCATTGTGATGTCATAATGGGCCATTGTGATAATGGGTCATTGTGATGTCATAATGGGCCATTGTGATGTCATAATGGGCCATTGTGACAATGGGTCATTGTGATGTCATAATGGGCCATTGTGACAATGGGTCATTGTGATGTCATAATGGGCCATTGTGACAATGGGTCATTGCGATGTCATAATGGGCCATTGTGACAATGGGTCATTGTGTTGTCATAATGGGCCATTGTGACAATGGGTCATTGTGATGTCATAATGGCCCATTGTGATGTCATAATGGGCCATTCTGACAATGGGTCATTGTGATGTCATAATGGGCCATTGTGATGTCATAATGGGCCATTGTGACAATGGGCCATTGTGATGTCATAATGGGCCATTGTGATGTCATAATGGGCCATTGTGACAATGGGTCATTATGATGTCATAATGGATCATTGTGATGTCATAATGGGCCATTGTGACAATGGGTCATTGTGATGTCATAATGGACCATTGTGACAATGGGTCATTGTGATGTCATAATGGTCCATTGTGATGTCATAATGGGCCATTGTGACAATGGGTCATTGTGATGTCATAATGGGCCATTGTGACAATGGGTCATTGTGATGTCATAATGGGCCATTATGACAATGGGTCATTGTGATGTCATAATGGGCTATTGTGACAATGGGTCATTGTGATGTCATAATGGGCCATTGTGATGTCATAATGGGCCATTGTGACAATGGGTCATTGTGATGTCATAATGGGCCATTGTGACAATGGGTCATTGTGATGTCATAATGGGCTATTGTGACAATGGGGCATTGTGATGTCATAATGGGCCATTGTGATGTCATAATGGGCCATTGTGACAATGGGTCATTGTGATGTCATAATGGGCCATTGTGACAATGGGTCATTGTGATGTCATAATGGGCCATTGTGATGTCATAATGGGCCATTGTGACAATGGGCCATTGTGATGTCATAATGGGCCATTGTGACAATGGGTCATTGTGTTGTCATAATGGGCCATTGTGATGTCATAATGGGCCATTGTGATGTCATAATGGGCCATTGTAAAATGGGTCATTGTGATGTCATAATGGGCCATTGTGACAATTGGTCATTATGATGTCATAATGGGTCATTGTGATGTCATAATGGACCATTGTGACAATCGGTCATTGTGATGTAATAATGGGCCATTGTGATGTCATAATGGGCCATTGTGACAATGGGTCGTTGTGATGTCATAAAGGGTCATTGTGATGTCATAATGGGCCATTGTGACAATGGGTCATTGTGATGTCATAATGGGTCATTGTGATGTCAAAATGGGCCATTGTGACAATGGGTCATTGTGATGTCATAATGGGCTACTGTGACAATGGTTCATTATGATGTCATAATGGGTCATTGTGATGTCATAATGGGCTATTGTGACAATTGGTCATTGTGATGTCATAATGGGACCATTGTGATGTCATAATGGGCCATTGTGACAATGGGTCATTGTGATGTCATAATGGGTCATTGTGATGTCATAATGGGCCATTGTGACAATGGGTCATTATGATGTCATAATGGGTCATTCTGATGTCATAATGGGCCATTGTGATGTCATAATGGGTCATTGTGATGTCATAGTGGGTCATTGTGATGTCATAATGGGCTATTGTGACAATGGGTCATTGTGATGTCATAATGGGCCATTGTGACAATCGGTCATTGTGATGTCATAATGGGCCATTGTGACAATGGGTCATTGTGATGTCATAATGGGTCATTGTGATGTCATAATGGGCCATTGTGACAATGGGTCATTGTGATGTCATAATGGGTCATTCTCATGTCATAATGGGCCATTGTAATGTCATAATGGGTCATTGTGATGTCATAATGGGTCATTGTGATGTCATAATGGGCCATTGTGACAATGGGTCATTGTGATGTCATAATGGGTCAATGTGATGTCATAATGGGCTATTGTGACAATGGGTCATTGTGATGTCATAATGGGCCATTGTGATGTCATAATGGGCCATTGTGACAATGGGTCATTGTGATGTCATAATGGGCTATTGTGACAATGGTTCATTATGATGTCATAATGGGTCATTGTGATGTCATAATGGGCTATTGTGACAATTGGTCATTGTGATGTCATAATGGGACCATTGTGATGTCATAATGGGCCATTGTGACAATGGGTCATTGTGATGTCATAATGGGTCATTGTGATGTCATAATGGGCCATTGTGACAATGGGTCATTATGAGGTCATAATGGGTCATTCTGATTTCATAATGGGCCATTGTGATGTCATAATGGGTCATTGTGATGTCATAGTGGGTCATTGTGATGTCATAATGGGCTATTGTGACAATGGGTCATTGTGATGTCATAATGGGCCATTGTGACAATCGGTCATTGTGATGTCATAATGGGCCATTGTGACAATGGGTCATTGTGATGTCATAATGGGTCATTGTGATGTCATAATGGGCCATTGTGACAATGGGTCATTATGATGTCATAATGGGCCATTGTGATGTCATAATGGGCCATTGTGACAATGGGTCATTGTGATGTCATAATGGGCCATTGTGACAATGGGTCATTGTGATGTCATAATGGGCCATTGTGACAATGGGTCATTGTGATGTCAAAATGGGCCATTGTGACAATGGGTCAATGTGATGTCATAATGGGCCATTGTGACAATGGGTCATTGTGATGTCATAATGGGCCATTGTGACAATGGGTCATTGTGATGTCATAATGGGCCATTGTGATGTCATAATGGACCATTGTGACAATGGGTCATTGTGATGTCATAATGGACCATTGTGACAATGGGTCATTGTGATGTCATAATGGGCCATTGTGATGTCATAATGGGCCATTGTGACAATGGGCCATTGTGATGTCATAATGGGCCATTGTGACAATGGGTCATTGTGATGTCATAATGGGCCATTGTGATGTCATAATGGGCCATTGTGACAATGGGTCATTGTGATGTCATAATGGGCCATTGTGACAATGGGTCATTGTGATGTCATAATGGACCATTGTGACAATGGGTCATTGTGATGTCATAATGGGCCATTGTGATGTCATAATGGGCCACTGTGACAATGGGCCATTGTGATGTCATAATGGGCCATTGTGACAATGGGTCATTGTGATGTCATAATGGGCCATTGTGATGTCATAATGGGCCATTGTGACAATGGGTCATTGTGATGTCATAATGGGCCATTGTGACAATGGGTCATTGTGATGTCATAATGGGCTATTGTGACAATGGGTCATTGTGATGTCATAATGGGACCATTGTGATGTCATAATGGGCCATTGTGACAATGGGTCATTGTGATGTCATAATGGGTCATTGTGATGTCATAATGGGCCATTGTGACAATGGGTCATTGTGATGTCATAATGGGTCATTGTGATGTCAAAATGGGCCATTGTGACAATGGGTCATTGTGATGTCATAATGGGCCATTGTGACAATGGGTCATTGTGATGTCATAATGGGTCATTCTCATGTCATAATGGGCCATTGTAATGTCATAATGGGTCATTGTGATGTCATAATGGGTCATTGTGATGTCATAATGGGCCATTGTGACAATGGGTCATTGTGATGTCATAATGGGTCAATGTGATGTCATAATGGGCTATTGTGACAATGGGTCATTGTGATGTCATAATGGGCCATTGTGATGTCATAATGGGCCATTGTGACAATGGGTCATTGTGATGTCATAATGGGCTATTGTGACAATGGTTCATTATGATGTCATAATGGGTCATTGTGATGTCATAATGGGCTATTGTGACAATTGGTCATTGTGATGTCATAATGGGACCATTGTGATGTCATAATGGGCCATTGTGACAATGGGTCATTGTGATGTCATAATGGGTCATTGTGATGTCATAATGGGCCATTGTGACAATGGGTCATTATGAGGTCATAATGGGTCATTCTGATGTCATAATGGGCCATTGTGATGTCATAATGGGTCATTGTGATGTCATAGTGGGTCATTGTGATGTCATAATGGGCTATTGTGACAATGGGTCATTGTGATGTCATAATGGGCCATTGTGACAATCGGTCATTGTGATGTCATAATGGGCCATTGTGACAATGGGTCATTGTGATGTCATAATGGGTCATTGTGATGTCATAATGGGCCATTGTGACAATGGGTCATTGTGATGTCATAATGGGTCATTCTGATGTCATAATGGGCCATTGTGATGTCATAATGGGTCATTGTGATGTCATAATGGGTCATTGTGATGTCATAATGGGCTATTGTGACAATGGGTCATTGTGATGTCATAATGGGCCATTGTGACAATCGGCCATTGTGATGTCATAATGGGCCATTGTGACAATTGGTCATTATGATGTCATAATGGGCCATTGTGATGTCATAATGGGCCATTGTGACAATGGGTCATTGTGATGTCATAATGGGCCATTGTGACAATGGGTCATTGTGATGTCATAATGGGCCATTGTGACAATGGGTCATTGTGATGTCAAAATGGGCCATTGTGACAATGGGTCAATGTGATGTCATAATGGGCCATTGTGACAATGGGTCATTGTGATGTCATAATGGGCCATTGTGACAATGGGTCATTGTGATGTCATAATGGGCCATTGTGATGTCATAATGGACCATTGTGACAATGGGTCATTGTGATGTCATAATGGACCATTGTGACAATGGGTCATTGTGATGTCATAATGGGCCATTGTGATGTCATAATGGGCCATTGTGACAATGGGCCATTGTGATGTCATAATGGGCCATTGTGACAATGGGTCATTGTGATGTCATAATGGGCCATTGTGATGTCATAATGGGCCATTGTGACAATGGGTCATTGTGATGTCATAATGGGCCATTGTGACAATGGGTCATTGTGATGTCATAATGGACCATTGTGACAATGGGTCATTGTGATGTCATAATGGGCCATTGTGATGTCATAATGGGCCACTGTGACAATGGGCCATTGTGATGTCATAATGGGCCATTGTGACAATGGGTCATTGTGATGTCATAATGGGCCATTGTGATGTCATAATGGGCCATTGTGACAATGGGTCATTGTGATGTCATAATGGGCCATTGTGACAATGGGTCATTGTGATGTCATAATGGGCTATTGTGACAATGGGTCATTGTGATGTCATAATGGGACCATTGTGATGTCATAATGGGCCATTGTGACAATGGGTCATTGTGATGTCATAATGGGTCATTGTGATGTCATAATGGGCCATTGTGACAATGGGTCATTGTGATGTCATAATGGGTCATTGTGATGTCAAAATGGGCCATTGTGACAATGGGTCATTGTGATGTCATAATGGGCTATTGTGACAATGGTTCATTATGATGTCATAATGGGTCATTGTGATGTCATAATGAGCTATTGTGACAATTGGTCATTGTGATGTCATAATGGGACCATTGTGATGTCATAATGGGCCATTGTGACAATGGGTCATTGTGATGTCATAATGGGTCATTGTGATGTCATAATGGACCATTGTGACAATGGGTCATTGTGATGTCATAATGGGCCATTGTGACAATGGGTCATTGTGATGTCATAATGGGCCATTGTGATGTCATAATGGACCATTGTGACAATGGGTCATTGTGATGTCATAATGGACCATTGTGACAATGGGTCATTGTGATGTCATAATGGGCCATTGTGATGTCATAATGGGCCATTGTGACAATGGGCCATTGTGATGTCATAATGGACCACTGTGACAATGGGTCATTGTGATGTCATAATGGGCCATTGTGACAATGGGTCATTGTGATGTCATAATGGGCCATTGTGATGTCATAATGGACCATTGTGACAATGGGTCATTGTGATGTCATAATGGACCATTGTGACAATGGGTCATTGTGATGTCGTAATGGGCCATTGTGATGTCATAATGGGCCATTGTGACAATGGGCCATTGTGATGTCATAATGGGCCATTGTGACAATGGGTCATTGTGATGTCATAATGGGCCATTGTGATGTCATAATGGGCCATTGTGACAATGGGTCATTGTGATGTCATAATGGGCCATTGTGACAATGGGTCATTGTGATGTCATAATGGACCATTGTGACAATGGGTCATTGTGATGTCATAATGGGTCATTGTGATGTCATAGTGGGTCATTGTGATGTCATAATGGGCTATTGTGACAATGGGTCATTGTGATGTCATAATGGGCCATTGTGACAATGGGTCATTCTGATGTCATAATGGGTCATTCTGATGTCATAATGGGCCATTGTGATGTCATAATGGGTCATTGTGATGTCATAATGGGTCATTGTGATGTCATAATGGGCTATTGTGACAATGGGTCATTGTGATGTCATAATGGGCCATTGTGACAATCGGCCATTGTGATGTCATAATGGGCCATTGTGACAATTGGTCATTATGATGTCATAATGGGCCATTGTGATGTCATAATGGGCCATTGTGACAATGGGTCATTGTGATGTCATAATGGGCCATTGTGACAATGGGTCATTGTGATGTCATAATGGGCCATTGTGACAATGGGTCATTGTGATGTCAAAATGGGCCATTGTGACAATGGGTCAATGTGATGTCATAATGGGCTATTGTGACAATGGGTCATTGTGATGTCATAATGGGCCATTGTGACAATGGGTCATTGTGATGTCATAATGGGCCATTGTGATGTCATAATGGACCATTGTGACAATGGGTCATTGTGATGTCATTATGGGCCATTGTGATGTCATAATGGGCCATTGTGACAATGGGTCATTGTGATGTCATA
Source organism: Engystomops pustulosus (assembly GCF_040894005.1). Classification (NCBI taxonomy): domain Eukaryota; kingdom Metazoa; phylum Chordata; class Amphibia; order Anura; family Leptodactylidae; genus Engystomops; species Engystomops pustulosus. The sequence continues at coordinate 90,948,557 of NC_092411.1, read as the reverse complement.
ATGGGCCATTGTGATAATGGGTCATTGTGATGTCATAATGGGCCATTGTGACAATGGGTCATTGTGATGTCATAATGGACCATTGTGATAATGGGTCATTATGATGTCATAATGGGCCATTGTGACAATGGGTCATTGTGATGTCATAATGGGCCATTGTGACAATGGGTCATTGTGATGTCATAATGGGTCATTGTGATGTCATAATGGGCCATTGTGCCAATGGGTCATTGTGATGTCATAATGGGTCAATGTGATGTCATAATGGGCTATTGTGACAATGGGTGATTGTGATGTCATAATGGGCCATTGTGACAATGGGTCATTGTGATGTCATAATGGACCATTGTGACAATGGGTCATTGTGATGTCATAATGGGCCATTGTGATGTCATAATGGGCCATTGTGACAATGGGCCATTGTGATGTCATAATGGGCCATTGTGATAATGGGTCATTGTGATGTCATAATGGGCCATTGTGATGTCATAATGGGCCATTGTGACAATGGGTCATTGTGATGTCATAATGGGCCATTGTGACAATGGGTCATTGTGATGTCATAATGGGCTATTGTGACAATGGGTCATTGTGATGTCATAATGGGACCATTGTGATGTCATAATGGGCCATTGTGACAATGGGTCATTGTGATGTCATAATGGGCCATTGTGACAATGGGTCATTGTGATGTCATAATGGGTCTATGTGATGTCAAAATGGGCCATTGTGACAATGGGTCATTGTGATGTCATAATGGGCCATTGTGACAATGGTTCATTATGATGTCATAATGGGTCATTGTGATGTCATAATGGGCTATTGTGACAATTGGTCATTGTGATGTCATAATGGGCCATTGTGACAATGGGTCATTGTGATGTCATAATGGGCCATTGTGACAATTGGTCATTATGATGTCATAATGGGTCATTGTGATGTAATAATGGACCATTGTGACAATGGGTCATTGTGATGTCATAATGGGCCATTGTGATGTCATAATGGGCCATTGTGACAATGGGTCATTGTGATTTCATAAAGGGTCATTGTGATGTCATAATGGGCCATTGTGACAATGGGTCATTGTGATGTCATAATGGGTCAATGTGATGTCATAATGGGCTATTGTGACAATGGGTCATTGTGATGTCATAATGGGCCATTGTGACAATGGGTCATTGTGATGTCATAATGGACCATTGTGACAATGGGTCATTGTGATGTCATAATGGGCCATTGTGATGTCATAATGGGCCATTGTGACAATGGGCCATTGTGATGTCATAATGGGCCATTGTGACAATGGGTCATTGTGATGTCATAATGGGCCATTGTGATGTCATAATGGGCCATTGTGACAATGGGTCATTGTGATGTCATAATGGGCCATTGTGACAATGGGTCATTGTGATGTCATAATGGGCTATTGTGACAATGGGTCATTGTGATGTCATAATGGGCCATTGTGATGTCATAATGGGCCATTGTGACAATGGGCCATTGTGATGTCATAATGGGCCATTGTGATGTCATAATGGGCCATTGTGACAATGGGTCATTATGATGTCATAATGGATCATTGTGATGTCATAATGGGCCATTGTGACAATGGGTCATTGTGATGTCATAATGGGCCATTGTGATGTCATAATGGGTCATTGTGACAATGGGTCATTGTGATGTCATAATGGGTCATTGTGACAATGGGTCATTGTAATGTCATAATGGGCCATTGTGATGTCATAATGGGCCATTGTGACAATGGGTCAATGTGATGTCATAATGGGCCATTGTGACAATGTGTCATTGTGTTGTCATAATGGGCCATTGTGACAATGGGTCATTGTGAGGTAATAATGGGTCATTGTGATGTCATAATGGGCCATTGTGACAATGGGTCATTGTGATGTCATAATGGGTCATTGTGATGTCATAATGGGCCATTGTGACAATGGGTTATTGTGATGTCATAATGGGCCATTGTGACAATGGGTCATTGTGATGTCATAATGGGCCATTGTGATAATGGGTCATTGTGATGTCATAATGGGCCATTGTGATGTCATAATGGGCCATTGTGACAATGGGTCATTGTGATGTCATAATGGGCCATTGTGACAATTGGTCATTATGATGTCATAATGTGCCATTGTGATGTCATAATGGGCCATTGTGACAATGGGTCATTGTGATGTCATAATGGGCCATTGTGACAATTGGTCATTGTGATGTCATAATGGGCCATTGTGACAATGGGTCATTGTGATGTCATAATGGGCCATTGTGACAATGGGTCAATGTGATGTCATAATGGGCCATTGTGACAATGGGTCATTGTGATGTCATAATGGGCCATTGTGACAATGGGTCATTGTGATGTCATAATGGGCCATTGTGATGTCATAATGGACCATTGTGACAATGGGTCATTGTGATGTCATAATGGACCATTGTGACAATGGGTCATTGTGATGTCATAATGGGCCATTGTGATGTCATAATGGGCCATTGTGACAATGGGCCATTGTGATGTCATAATGGGCCATTGTGACAATGGGTCATTGTGATGTCATAATGGGCCATTGTGATGTCATAATGGGCCATTGTGACAATGGGTCATTGTGATGTCATAATGGGCCATTGTGACAATGGGTCATTGTGATGTCATAATGGACCATTGTGACAATGGGTCATTGTGATGTCATAATGGGCCATTGTGATGTCATAATGGGCCATTGTGACAATGGGCCATTGTGATGTCATAATGGGCCATTGTGACAATGGGTCATTGTGATGTCATAATGGGCCATTGTGATGTCATAATGGGCCATTGTGACAATGGGTCATTGTGATGTCATAATGGGCCATTGTGACAATGGGTCATTGTGATGTCATAATGGGCTATTGTGACAATGGGTCATTGTGATGTCATAATGGGACCATTGTGATGTCATAATGGGCCATTGTGACAATGGGTCATTGTGATGTCATAATGGGTCATTGTGATGTCATAATGGGCCATTGTGACAATGGGTCATTGTGATGTCATAATGGGTCATTGTGATGTCAAAATGGGCCATTGTGACAATGGGTCATTGTGATGTCATAATGGGCTATTGTGACAATGGTTCATTATGATGTCATAATGGGTCATTGTGATGTCATAATGGGCTATTGTGACAATTGGTCATTGTGATGTCATAATGGGACCATTGTGATGTCATAATGGGCCATTGTGACAATGGGTCATTGTGATGTCATAATGGGTCATTGTGATGTCATAATGGGCCATTGTGACAATGGGTCATTATGATGTCATAATGGGTCATTCTGATGTCATAATGGGCCATTGTGATGTCATAATGGGTCATTGTGATGTCATAGTGGGTCATTGTGATGTCATAATGGGCTATTGTGACAATGGGTCATTGTGATGTCATAATGGGCCATTGTGACAATCGGTCATTGTGATGTCATAATGGGCCATTGTGACAATGGGTCATTGTGATGTCATAATGGGTCATTGTGATGTCATAATGTGCCATTGTGACAATGGGTCATTCTGATGTCATAATGGGTCATTCTGATGTCATAATGGGCCATTGTGATGTCATAATGGGTCATTGTGATGTCATAATGGGTCATTGTGATGTCATAATGGGCTATTGTGACAATGGGTCATTGTGATGTCATAATGGGCCATTGTGACAATCGGCCATTGTGATGTCATAATGGGCCATTGTGACAATGGGTCATTGTGATGTCATAATGGGTCATTGTGACAATGGGTCATTGTGATGTCATAATGGGCCATTGTGATGTCATAATGTGCCATTGTGACAATGGGTCATTCTGATGTCATAATGGGTCATTCTGATGTCATAATGGGCCATTGTGATGTCATAATGGGTCATTATGATGTCATAATGGGTCATTGTGATGTCATAATGGGTTATTGTGACAATGGGTCATTGTGATGTCATAATGGGCCATTGTGACAATGGGTCATTGTGATGTCATAATGGGCCATTGTGACAATGGGTCATTGTGATGTCATAATGGGCCATTGTGACAATGGGTCATTGCGATGTCATAATGGGTCATTCTGATGTCATAATGGGCCATTGTGATGTCATAATGGGTCATTGTGATGTCATAATGGGTCATTGTGATGTCATAATGGGCCATTGTGATGTCATAATGGGCCATTGTGACAATGGGCCATTGTGATGTCATAATGGGCCATTGTGACAATGGGTCATTGTGATGTCATAATGGGCCATTGTGATGTCATAATGGGCCATTGTGACAATGGGTCATTGTGATGTCATAATGGGTCATTCTGATGTTATAATGGGCCATTGTGATGTCATAATGGGTCATTGTGATGTCATAATGGGTCATTGTGATGTCATAATGGGCCATTGTGACAATGGGTCATTGTGATGTCATAATGGGTCAATGTGATGTCATAATGGGCTATTGTGACAATGGGTCATTGTGATGTCATAATGGGCCATTGTGACAATGGGTCATTGTGATGTCATAATGGACCATTGTGACAATGGGTCATTGTGATGTCATAATGGGCCATTGTGATGTCATAATGGGCCATTGTGACAATGGGCCATTGTGATGTCATAATGGGCCATTGTGACAATGGGTCATTGTGATGTCATAATGGGTCATTGTGATGTCATAATGGGCCATTGTGACAATGGGTCATTATGATGTCATAATGGGTCATTCTGATGTCATAATGGGCCATTGTGATGTCATAATGGGTCATTGTGATGTCATAGTGGGTCATTGTGATGTCATAATGGGCTATTGTGACAATGGGTCATTGTGATGTCATAATGGGCCATTGTGACAATCGGTCATTGTGATGTCATAATGGGCCATTGTGACAATGGGTCATTGTGATGTCATAATGGGTCATTGTGATGTCATAATGGGCCATTGTGACAATGGGTCATTGTGATGTCATAATGGGTCATTCTGATGTCATAATGGGCCATTGTGATGTCATAATGGGTCATTGTGATGTCATAATGGGCCATTGTGACAATGGGTCATTGTGATGTCATAATGGGTCAATGTGATGTCATAATGGGCTATTGTGACAATGGGTCATTGTGATGTCATAATGGGCCATTGTGACAATGGGTCATTGTGATGTCATAATGGGCCATTGTGACAATGGGTCATTGTGATGTCATAATGGGCCATTGTGACAATTGGTCATTGTGATGTCATAATGGCCCATTGTGATGTCATAATGGGCAATTCTGACAATGGGTCATTGTGATGTCATAATGGGCCATTGTGACAATGGGTCATTGTGTTGTCATAATGGGCCATTGTGACATTGGGTCATTGTGATGTCATAATGGCCCATTGTGATGTCATAATGGGCCATTCTGACAATGGGTCATTGTGATGTCATAATGGGCCATTGTGATGTCATAATGGGCCATTGTGACAATGGGTCATTGTGATGTCATAATGGGCCATTGTGACAATGGGTCATTGTGATGTCATAATGGGCCATTGTGACAATGGGTCATTGTGATGTCATAATGGGCCATTGTGACAATGGGTGATTGTGATGTCATAATGGGCCATTGTGACAATGGGTCATTGTGATGTCATAATGGGCCATTGTGACAATGGGTCATTGTGATGTCATAATGGGTCATTGTGATGTCATAATGGGCTATTGTGCCAATGGGTCATTGTGATGTCATAATGCACCATTGTGATGTCATAATGGGCCATTGTGACAATGGGTCATTGTGATGTCATAATGGACCATTGTGACAATGGGTCATTGTGATGTCATAATGGGCCATTGTGATGTCATAATGGGCCATTGTGACAATGGGCCATTGTGATGTCATAATGGGCCATTGTGACAATGGGTCATTGTGATGTCATAATGGGCTATTGTGACAATGGGTCATTGTGATGTCATAATGGGACCATTGTGATGTCATAATGGGCCATTGTGACAATGGGTCATTGTGATGTCATAATGGGTCATTGTGATGTCATAATGGGCCATTGTGACAATGGGTCATTGTGATGTCATAATGGGTCATTGTGATGTCAAAATGGGCCATTGTGACAATGGGTCATTGTGATGTCATAATGGGCTATTGTGACAATGGTTCATTATGATGTCATAATGGGTCATTGTGATGTCATAATGGGCTATTGTGACAATTGGTCATTGTGATGTCATAATGGGACCATTGTGATGTCATAATGGGCCATTGTGACAATGGGTCATTGTGATGTCATAATGGGTCATTGTGATGTCATAATGGACCATTGTGACAATGGGTCATTGTGATGTCATAATGGGCCATTGTGACAATGGGTCATTGTGATGTCATAATGGGCCATTGTGATGTCATAATGGACCATTGTGACAATGGGTCATTGTGATGTCATAATGGACCATTGTGACAATGGGTCATTGTGATGTCATAATGGGCCATTGTGATGTCATAATGGGCCATTGTGACAATGGGCCATTGTGATGTCATAATGGGCCATTGTGACAATGGGTCATTGTGATGTCATAATGGGCCATTGTGATGTCATAATGGGCCATTGTGACAATGGGTCATTGTGATGTCATAATGGGCCATTGTGACAATGGGTCATTGTGATGTCATAATGGGCCATTGTGATGTCATAATGGGCCATTGTGACAATGGGTCATTGTGATGTCATAATGGGCCATTGTGACAATTGGTCATTATGATGTCATAATGTGCCATTGTGATGTCATAATGGGCCATTGTGACAATGGGTCATTGTGATGTCATAATGGGCCATTGTGACAATTGGTCATTGTGATGTCATAATGGGCCATTGTGACAATGGGTCATTGTGATGTCATAATGGGCCATTGTGACAATGGGTCAATGTGATGTCATAATGAGCCATTGTGACAATGGGTCATTGTGATGTCATAATGGGCCATTGTGACAATTGGTCATTATGATGTCATAATGGGTCATTGTGATGTCATAATGGACCATTGTGACAATGGGTCATTGTGATGTCATAATGGGCCATTGTGATGTCATAATGGGCCATTGTGACAATGGGTCATTGTGATGTCATAATGGGCCATTGTGACAATGGGTCATTGTGATGTCATAATGGGCTATTGTGACAATGGGTCATTGTGATGTCATAATGGGACCATTGTGATGTCATAATGGGCCATTGTGACAATGGGTCATTGTGATGTCATAATGGGTCATTGTGATGTCATAATGGGCCATTGTGACAATGGGTCATTGTGATGTCATAATGGGCCATTGTGATGTCATAATGGGCCATTGTGACAATGGGTCATTGTGATGTCATAATGGGCCATTGTGACAATGGGTCATTGTGATGTCATAATGGGCCATTGTGACAATGGGTCATTGCGATGTCATAATGGGCCATTGTGACAATGGGTCATTGTGTTGTCATAATGGGCCATTGTGACAATGGGTCATTGTGATGTCATAATGGCCCATTGTGATGTCATAATGGGCCATTCTGACAATGGGTCATTGTGATGTCATAATGGGCCATTGTGATGTCATAATGGGCCATTGTGACAATGGGCCATTGTGATGTCATAATGGGCCATTGTGATGTCATAATGGGCCATTGTGACAATGGGTCATTATGATGTCATAATGGATCATTGTGATGTCATAATGGGCCATTGTGACAATGGGTCATTGTGATGTCATAATGGACCATTGTGACAATGGGTCATTGTGATGTCATAATGGTCCATTGTGATGTCATAATGGGCCATTGTGACAATGGGTCATTGTGATGTCATAATGGGCCATTGTGACAATGGGTCATTGTGATGTCATAATGGGCCATTATGACAATGGGTCATTGTGATGTCATAATGGGCTATTGTGACAATGGGTCATTGTGATGTCATAATGGGCCATTGTGATGTCATAATGGGCCATTGTGACAATGGGTCATTGTGATGTCATAATGGGCCATTGTGACAATGGGTCATTGTGATGTCATAATGGGCTATTGTGACAATGGGGCATTGTGATGTCATAATGGGCCATTGTGATGTCATAATGGGCCATTGTGACAATGGGTCATTGTGATGTCATAATGGGCCATTGTGACAATGGGTCATTGTGATGTCATAATGGGCCATTGTGATGTCATAATGGGCCATTGTGACAATGGGCCATTGTGATGTCATAATGGGCCATTGTGACAATGGGTCATTGTGTTGTCATAATGGGCCATTGTGATGTCATAATGGGCCATTGTGATGTCATAATGGGCCATTGTAAAATGGGTCATTGTGATGTCATAATGGGCCATTGTGACAATTGGTCATTATGATGTCATAATGGGTCATTGTGATGTCATAATGGACCATTGTGACAATGGGTCATTGTGATGTAATAATGGGCCATTGTGATGTCATAATGGGCCATTGTGACAATGGGTCGTTGTGATGTCATAAAGGGTCATTGTGATGTCATAATGGGCCATTGTGACAATGGGTCATTGTGATGTCATAATGGGTCATTGTGATGTCAAAATGGGCCATTGTGACAATGGGTCATTGTGATGTCATAATGGGCTATTGTGACAATGGTTCATTATGATGTCATAATGGGTCATTGTGATGTCATAATGGGCTATTGTGACAATTGGTCATTGTGATGTCATAATGGGACCATTGTGATGTCATAATGGGCCATTGTGACAATGGGTCATTGTGATGTCATAATGGGTCATTGTGATGTCATAATGGGCCATTGTGACAATGGGTCATTATGATGTCATAATGGGTCATTCTGATGTCATAATGGGCCATTGTGATGTCATAATGGGTCATTGTGATGTCATAGTGGGTCATTGTGATGTCATAATGGGCTATTGTGACAATGGGTCATTGTGATGTCATAATGGGCCATTGTGACAATCGGTCATTGTGATGTCATAATGGGCCATTGTGACAATGGGTCATTGTGATGTCATAATGGGTCATTGTGATGTCATAATGGGCCATTGTGACAATGGGTCATTGTGATGTCATAATGGGTCATTCTCATGTCATAATGGGCCATTGTAATGTCATAATGGGTCATTGTGATGTCATAATGGGTCATTGTGATGTCATAATGGGCCATTGTGACAATGGGTCATTGTGATGTCATAATGGGTCAATGTGATGTCATAATGGGCTATTGTGACAATGGGTCATTGTGATGTCATAATGGGCCATTGTGACAATGGGTCATTGTGATGTCATAATGGGCCATTGTGATGTCATAATGGGCCATTGTGACAATGGGTCATTGTGATGTCATAATGGGCCATTGTGACAATGGGTGATTGTGATGTCATAATGGGCCATTGTGACAATGGGTGATTGTGATGTCATAATGGGCCATTGTGACAATGGGTGATTGTGATGTCATAATGGGCCATTGTGACAATGGGTCATTGTGATGTCATAATGGGCCATTGTGACAATGGGTCATTGTGATGTCATAATGGGCCATTGTGACAATTGGTCATTATGATGTCATAATGGGACATTGTGATGTCATAATGGGCCATTGTGACAATGGGTCATTGTGATGTCATAATGGACCATTGTGACAATGGGTCATTGTGATGTCATAATGGGCCATTGTGATGTCATAATGGGCCATTGTGACAATGGGTCATTGTGATGTCATAATGGGCCATTGTGACAATGGGTCATTGTGATGTCATAATGGGCCATTGTGATGTCATAATGGGCCATTGTGACAATGGGTCATTGTGATGTCATAATGGGCCATTGTGACAATTGGTCATTATGATGTCATAATGTGCCATTGTGATGTCATAATGGGCCATTGTGACAATGGGTCATTGTGATGTCATAATGGGCCATTGTGATGTCATAATGGGCCATTGTGACAATGGGTTATTATGATGTCATAATGGGTCATTGTGATGTCATAATGGGCCATTGTGACAATGGGTTATTATGATGTCATAATGGGTCAATGTGATGTCATAATGGGCCCTTGTGACAATTGGTCATTATGATGTCATAATGGGTCATTGTGATGTCATAATGGACCATTGTGACAATGGGTCATTGTGTTTTCATAATGGGCCATTGTGATGTCATAATGGGCCATTGTGACAATGGGTCATTGTGATGTCATAATGGGCCATTGTGACAATGGGTCATTGTGATGTCATAATGGGCCATTTTGATGTCATAATGGGCCATTGTTACAATGGGTCATTGTGATGTCATAATGGGCCATTGTGACAATTGGTCATTATGATGTCATAATGGGCCATTGTGATGTCATAATGGGCCATTGTGACAATGGGTCATTGTGATGTCATAATGGGCCATTGTGACATTGGGTCATTGTGATGTCATAATGGCCCATTGTGATGTCATAATGGGCAATTCTGACAATTGGTCATTGTGATGTCATAATGGGCCATTGTGACAATGGGTCATTGTGATGTCATAATGGGCCATTGTGACATTGGGTCATTGTGATGTCATAATGGCCCATTGTGATGTCATAATGGGCCATTCTGACAATGGGTCATTGTGATGTCATAATGGGCCATTGTGATGTCATAATGGGCCATTGTGACAATGGGTCATTGTGATGTCATAATGGGCCATTGTGACAATGGGTCATTGTGATGTCATAATCGGCCATTGTGACAATGGGTCATTGTGATGTCATAATGGGCCATTGTGACAATGGGTGATTGTGATGTCATAATGGGCCATTGTGACAATGGGTCATTGTGATGTCATAATGGGCCATTGTGACAATGGGTCATTGTGATGTCATAATGGGTCATTGTGATGTCATAATGGGCTATTGTGCCAATGGGTCATTGTGATGTCATAATGCACCATTGTGATGTCATAATGGGCCATTGTGACAATGGGTCATTGTGATGTCATAATGGACCATTGTGACAATGGGTCATTGTGATGTCATAATGGGCTATTGTGATGTCATAATGGGCCATTGTGACAATGGGCCATTGTGATGTCATAATGGGCCATTGTGACAATGGGTCATTGTGATGTCATAATGGGCTATTGTGACAATGGGTCATTGTGATGTCATAATGGGACCATTGTGATGTCATAATGGGCCATTGTGACAATGGGTCATTGTGATGTTATAATGGGTCATTGTGATGTCAAAATGGGCCATTGTGACAATGGGTCATTGTGATGTCATAATGGGCTATTGTGACAATGGTTCATTATGATGTCATAATGGGTCATTGTGATGTCATAATGGGCTATTGTGACAATTGGTCATTGTGATGTCATAATGGGACCATTGTGATGTCATAATGGGCCATTGTGACAATGGGTCATTGTGATGTCATAATGGGTCATTGTGATGTCATAATGGGCCATTGTGACAATGGGTCATTATGATGTCATAATGGGTCATTCTGATGTCATAATGGGCCATTGTGATGTCATAATGGGTCATTGTGATGTCATAATGGGTCATTGTGATGTCATAATGGGCTATTGGGACAATGGGTCATTGTGATGTCATAATGGGCAATTGTGACAATCGGTCATTGTGATGTCATAATGGGCCATTGTGACAATGGGTCATTGTGATGTCATAATGGGTCATTGTGATGTCATAATGGTCCATTGTGACAATGGGTCATTCTGATGTCATAATGGGTCATTCTGATGTCATAATGGGTCATTGTGATGTCATAATGGGCCATTGTGACAATGGGCCATTGTGATGTCATAATGGGCCATTGTGATGTCATAATGGGCCATTGTGACAATGGGTCATTGTGATGTCATAATGGGTCATTGTGATGTCATAATGGGCCATTGTGACAATGGGTCATTGTGATGTCATAATGGGTCAATGTGATGTCATAATGGGTTATTGTGACAATGGGTCAATGTGATGTCATAATGGGCCATTGTGACAATGGGTCATTGTGATGTCATAATGGGCCATTGTGACAATGGGTCATTGTGTTGTCATAATGGGCCATTGTGACAATGGGTCATTGTGATGTCATAATGGCCCATTGTGATGTCATAATGGGCCATTCTGACAATGGGTCATTGTGATGTCATAATGGGCCATTGTGATGTCATAATGGGCCATTGTGACAATGGGCCATTGTGATGTCATAATGGGCCATTGTGATGTCATAATGGGCCATTGTGACAATGGGTCATTATGATGTCATAATGGATCATTGTGATGTCATAATGGGCCATTGTGACAATGGGTCATTGTGATGTCATAATGGACCATTGTGACAATGGGTCATTGTGATGTCATAATGGTCCATTGTGATGTCATAATGGGCCATTGTGACAATGGGTCATTGTGATGTCATAATGGGTCATTGTGATGTCATAATGGGCCATTGTGACAATGGGTCATTGTGATGTCATAATGGGCCATTATGACAATGGGTCATTGTGAAGTCATAATGGGCTATTGTGACAATGGGTCATTGTGATGTCATAATGGGCCATTGTGATGTCATAATGGGCCATTGTGACAATGGGTCATTGTGATGTCATAATGGGCCATTGTGACAATGGGTCATTGTGATGTCATAATGGGCTATTGTGACAATGGGTCATTGTGATGTCATAATGGGCCATTGTGATGTCATAATGGGCCATTGTGACAATGGGTTATTGTGATGTCATAATGGACCATTGTGACAATGGGTCATTGTGATGTCATAATGGGCCATTGTGATGTCATAATGGGCCATTGTGACAATGGGCCATTGTGATGTCATAATGGGTCATTGTGATGTCATAATGGGCCATTGTGACAATGGGTCATTGTGATATCATAATGGGTCAATGTGATGTCATAATGGGTTATTGTGACAATGGGTCATTGTGATGTCATAATGGGCCATTGTGACAATGGGTCACTGTGATGTCATAATGGGCCATTGTGACAATGGGTCATTGTGATGTCATAATGGGCCATTGTGACAATGGGTCATTGTGATGTCATAATGGGCCATTGTGACAATGGGTCATTGTGTTGTCATAATGGGCCATTGTGACAATGGGTCATTGTGATGTCATAATGGCCCATTGTGATGTCATAATGGGCCATTCTGACAATGGGTCATTGTGATGTCATAATGGGCCATTGTGATGTCATAATGGGCCATTGTGATGTCATAATAGGCCATTTTGACAATGGGTCATTATGATGTCATAATGGATCATTGTGATGTCATAATGGGCCATTGTGACAATGGGTCATTATGATGTCATAATGGATCATTGTGATGTCATAATGGGCCATTGTGACAATGGGTCATTGTGATGTCATAATGGGTCATTGTGACAATGGGTCATTGTGATGTCATAATGGACCATTGTGACAATGGGTCATTGTGATGTCATAATGGACCATTGTGACAATGGGTCATTGTGATGTCATAATGGGCCATTGTGATGTCATAATGGGCTATTGTGACAATGGGCCATTGTGATGTCATAATGGGCCATTGTGACAATGGGTCATTGTGATGTCATAATGGGCCATTGTGACAATGGGTCATTGTGATGTCATAATGGGCCATTGTGACAATGGGTCATTGTGATGTCATAATGGGCTATTGTGACAATGGGTCATTGTGATGTCATAATGGGACCATTGTGATGTCATAATGGGCCATTGTGACAATGGGTCATTGTGATGTCATAATGGGTCATTGTGATGTCATAATGGGCCATTGTGACAATGGGTCATTGTGATGTCATAATGGGTCATTGTGATGTCAAAATGGGCCATTGTGACAATGGGTCATTGTGATGTCATAATGGGCTATTGTGACAATGGTTCATTATGATGTCATAATGGGTCATTGTGATGTCATAATGGGCTATTGTGACAATTGGTCATTGTGATGTCATAATGGGACCATTGTGATGTCATAATGGGCCATTGTGACAATAGGTCATTGTGATGTCATAATGGGTCATTGTGATCTCATAATGGGCCAATGTGACAATGGGTCATTATGATGTCATAATGGGTCATTCTGATGTCATAATGGGCCATTGTGATGTCATAATGGGTCATTGTGATGTCATAGTGGGTCATTGTGATGTCATAATGGGCTATTGTGACAATGGGTCATTGTGATGTCATAATGGGCCATTGTGACAATCGGTCATTGTGATGTCATAATGGGCCATTGTGACAATTTGTCATTGTGATGTCATAATGGGTCATTGTGATGTCATAATGTGCCATTGTGACAATGGGTCATTCTGATGTCATAATGGGTCATTCTGATGTCATAATGGGCCATTGTGATGTCATAATGGGTCATTGTGATGTCATAATGGGTCATTGTGATGTCATAATGGGCTATTGTGACAATGGGTCATTGTGATGTCATAATGGGCCATTGTGATGTCATAATGGGTCATTGTGATGTCATAATGGGCTATTGTGACAATGGGTCATTGTGATGTCATAATGGGCCATTGTGACAATGGGCCATTGTGATGTCATAATGGGCCATTGTGATGTCATAATGGGCCATTGTGACAATGGGTCATTGTGATGTCATAATGGGTCATTGTGATGTCATAATGGGCCATTGTGACAATGGGTCATTGTGATGTCATAATGGGTCAATGTGATGTCATAATGGGTTATTGTGACAATGGGTCATTGTGATGTCATAATGGGCCATTGTGACAATGGGTCATTGTGATGTCATAATGGGCCATTGTGACAATGGGTCATTGTGATGTCATAATGGGCTATTGTGACAATGGGTCATTGTGATGTCATAATGGACCATTGTGACAATGGGTCATTGTGATGTCATAATGGGCCATTGTGATGTCATAATGGGCCATTGTGACAATGGGCCATTGTGATGTCATAATGGGCCATTGTGACAATGGGTCATTGTGATGTCATAATGGGCCATTGTGATGTCATAATGGGCCATTGTGACAATGGGTCATTGTGATGTCATAATGGGCTATTGTGACAATGGGTCATTGTGATGTCATAATGGGACCATTGTGATGTCATAATGGGCCATTGTGACAATGGGTCATTGTGATGTCATAATGGGTCATTGTGATGTCATAATGGGCCATTGTGACAATGGGTCATTGTGATGTCATAATGGGTCATTGTGATGTCATAATGGGTCATTGTGATGTCATAATGGGTCATTGTGATGTCATAATGGGCCATTGTGACAATGGGTCATTGTGATGTCATAATGGGCTATTGTGACAATGGTTCATTATGATGTCATAATGGGTCATTGTGATGTCATAATGGGCTATTGTGACAATTGGTCATTGTGATGTCATAATGGGACCATTGTGATGTCATAATGGTCCATTGTGACAATGGGTCATTGTGATGTCATAATGGGTCATTGTGATGTCATAATGGGCCATTGTGACAATGGGTCATTATGATGTCATAATGGGTCATTCTGATGTCATAATGGGCCATTGTGATGTCATAATGGGTCATTGTGATGTCATAATGGGTCATTGTGATGTCATAATGGGCTATTGGGACAATGGGTCATTGTGATGTCATAATGGGCAATTGTGACAATCGGTCATTGTGATGTCATAATGGGCCATTGTGACAATGGGTCATTGTGATGTCATAATGGGTCATTGTGATGTCATAATGGGCCATTGTGACAATGGGTCATTCTGATGTCATAATGGGTCATTCTGATGTCATAATGGGCCATTGTGATGTCATAATGGGTCATTGTGATGTCATAATGGGTCATTGTGATGTCATAATGGGCTATTGTGACAATGGGTCATTGTGATGTCATAATGGGCCATTGTGACAATCGGCCATTGTGATGTCATAATGGGCCATTGTGACAATGGGTCATTGTGATGTCATAATGGGTCATTGTGACAATGGGTCATTGTGATGTCATAATGGGTCATTGTGATGTCATAATGGGCCATTGTGACAATGGGCCATTGTGATGTCATAATGGGCCATTGTGATGTCATAATGGGCCATTGTGACAATGGGTCATTGTGATGTCATAATGGGCCATTGTGACAATGGGTCATTGTGATGTCATAATGGACCATTGTGACAATGGGTCATTGTGATGTCATAATGGGCCATTGTGATGTCATAATGGGCCATTGTGACAATGGGCCATTGTGATGTCATAATGGGCCATTGTGACAATGGGTCATTGTGATGTCATAATGGGCCATTGTGATGTCATAATGGGCCATTGTGACAATGGGTCATTGTGATGTCATAATGGGCCATTGTGACAATGGGTCATTGTGATGTCATAATGGGCTATTGTGACAATGGGTCATTGTGATGTCATAATGGGACCATTGTGATGTCATAATGGGCCATTGTGACAATGGGTCATTGTGATGTCATAATGGGTCATTGTGATGTCATAATGGGCCATTGTGACAATGGGTCATTGTGATGTCATAATGGGTCATTGTGATGTCAAAATGGGCCATTGTGACAATGGGTCATTGTGATGTCATAATGGGCTATTGTGACAATGGTTCATTATGATGTCATAATGGGTCATTGTGATGTCATAATGGGCTATTGTGACAATTGGTCATTGTGATGTCATAATGGGACCATTGTGATGTCATAATGGGCCATTGTGACAATAGGTCATTGTGATGTCATAATGGGTCATTGTGATCTCATAATGGGCCAATGTGACAATGGGTCATTATGATGTCATAATGGGTCATTCTGATGTCATAATGGGCCATTGTGATGTCATAATGGGTCATTGTGATGTCATAGTGGGTCATTGTGATGTCATAATGGGCTATTGTGACAATGGGTCATTGTGATGTCATAATGGGCCATTGTGACAATCGGTCATTGTGATGTCATAATGGGCCATTGTGACAATGGGTCATTGTGATGTCATAATGGGTCATTGTGACAATGGGTCATTGTGATGTCATAATGGGTCATTGTGACAATGGGTCATTGTGATGTCATAATGGGTCATTGTGATGTCATAATGGGCCATTGTGACAATGGGCCATTGTGATGTCATAATGGGCCATTGTGATGTCATAATGGGCCATAGTGACAATGGGTCATTGTGATGTCATAATGGGTCATTGTGATGTCATAATGGGCCATTGTGACAATGGGTCATTGTGATGTCATATTGGGTCAATGTGATGTCATAATGGGTTATTGTGACAATGGGTCATTGTGATGTCATAATGGGCCATTGTGACAATGGGTCATTGTGATGTCATAATGGGCCATTTTGACAATGGGTCATTGTGATGTCATAATGGGCCATTGTGACAATGGGTCATTGTGATGTCATAATGGGCCATTGTGACAATGGGTCATTGTGATGTCATAATGGGCTATTGTGACAATGGGTCATTGTGATGTCATAATGGACCATTGTGACAATGGGTCATTGTGATGTCATAATGGGCCATTGTGATGTCATAATGGGCCATTGTGATGTCATAATGGGCCATTGTGACAATGGGCTATTGTGATGTCATAATGGGCCATTGTGACAATGGGTCATTGTGATGTCATAATGGGCCATTGTGATGTCATAATGGGCCATTGTGACAATGGGTCATTGTGATGTCATAATGGGCTATTGTGACAATGGGTCATTGTGATGTCATAATGGGACCATTGTGATGTCATAATGGGCCATTGTGACAATGGGTCATTGTGATGTCATAATGGGTCATTGTGATGTCATAATGGGCCATTGTGACAATGGGTCATTATGATGTCATAATGGGTCATTGTGATGTCAAAATGGGCCATTGTGACAATGGGTCATTGTGATGTCATAATGGGCTATTGTGACAATGGTTCATTATGATGTCATAATGGGTCATTGTGATGTCATAATGGGCTATTGTGACAATTGGTCATTGTGATGTCATAATGGGACCATTGTGATGTCATAATGGGCCATTGTGACAATGGGTCATTGTGATGTCATAATGGGTCATTGTGATGTCATAATGGGCCATTTTGACAATGGGTCATTATGATGTCATAATGGGTCATTCTGATGTCATAATGGGCCATTGTGATGTCATAATGGGTCATTGTGATGTCATAATGGGTCATTGTGATGTCATAATGGGCTATTGTGACAATGGGTCATTGTGATGCCATAATGGGCAATTGTGACAATCGGTCATTGTGATGTCATAATGGGCCATTGTGACAATAAGACATTGCGATGTCATAATGGGTCATTGTGATGTCATAATGGGCCATTGTGACAATGGGTCATTCTGATGTCATAATGGGTCATTCTGATGTCATAATGGGCCATTGTGATGTCATAATGGGCCATTGTGACAATGGGTCATTGTGATGTCATAATGGGCCATTGTGATGTCATAATGGGCCATTGTGACAATGGGTCATTGTGATGTCATAAAGGGTCATTGTGATGTCATAATGGGCCATTGTGACAATGGTTCATTGTGATGTCATAATGGGTCAATGTGATGTCATAATGGGCTATTGTGACAATGGGTCATTGTGATGTCATAATGGGCCATTGTGACAATGGGTCATTGTGATGTCATAATGGACCATTGTGACAATGGGTCATTGTGATGTCATAATGGGCCATTGTGATGTCATAATGGGCCATTGTGATGTCATAATGGGCCATTGTGACAATGGGTCATTGTGATGTCAAAATGGGCCATTGTGACAATGGGTCAATGTGATGTCATAATGGGCTATTGTGACAATGGGTCATTGTGATGTCATAATGGGCCATTGTGACAATGGGTCATTGTGATGTCATAATGGGCCATTGTGATGTCATAATGGACCATTGTGACAATGGGTCATTGTGATGTCATAATGGGCCATTGTGATGTCATAATGGGCCATTGTGACAATGGGTCATTGTGATGTCATAATGGGCCATTGTGATAATGGGTCATTGTGATGTCATAATGGGCCATTGTGACAATGGGTCATTGTGATGTCATAATGGGCCATTGTGACAATTGGTCATTATGATGTCATAATGGGCCATTGTGATGTCATAATGGGCCATTGTGATGTCATAATGGACCATTGTGACAATGGGTCATTGTGATATCATAATGGGCCATTGTGATGTCATAATGGGCCATTGTGACAATGGGTCATTGTGATGTCATAATGGGCCATTGTGATAATGGGTCATTGTGATGTCATAATGGGCCATTGTGACAATGGGTCATTGTGATGTCATAATGGGCCATTGTGACAATTGGTCATTATGATGTCATAATGGGTCATTGTGATGTCATAATGGACCATTGTGACAATGGGTCATTGTGATGTCATAATGGGCCATTGTGATGTCATAATGGGCCATTGTGACAATGGGTCATTGTGATGTCATAAAGGGTCATTGTGATGTCATAATGGGCCATTGTGACAATGGTTCATTGTGATGTCATAATGGGTCAATGTGATGTCATAATGGGCTATTGTGACAATGGGTCATTGTGATGTCATAATGGGCCATTGTGATGTCATAATGGGCCATTGTGACAATGGTTCATTGTGATGTCATAATGGGTCAATGTGATGTCATAATGGGCTATTGTGACAATGGGTCATTGTGATGTCATAATGGGCCATTGTGACAATGGGTCATTGTGATGTCATAATGGACCATTGGGACAATGGGTCATTGTGATGTCATAATGGGCCATTGTGATGTCATAATGGGCCATTGTGACAATGGGCCATTGTGATGTCATAATGGGCCATTGTGACAATGGGTCATTGTGATGTCATAATGGGCCATTGTGATGTCATAATGGGCCATTGTGACAATGGGTCATTGTGATGTCATAATGGGCCATTGTGACAATGGGTCATTGTGATGTCATAATGGGCTATTGTGACAATAAGTCATTGTGATGTCATAATGGGTCATTGTGATGTCATAATGGGCCATTGTGACAATGGGTCATTGTGATGTCATAATGGGTCATTGTGATGTCATAATGGGTCATTGTGATGTCATAATGGGTCATTGTGATGTCATAATGGGCCATTGTGACAATCGGCCATTGTGATGTCATAATGGGCCATTGTGACAATTGGTCATTATGATGTCATAATGGGCCATTGTGATGTCATAATGGGCCATTGTGACAATGGGTCATTGTGATGTCATAATGGGCCATTGTGACAATGGGTCATTGTGATGTCATAATGGGCCATTGTGACAATGGGTCATTGTGATGTCAAAATGGGCCATTGTGACAATGGGTCAATGTGATGTCATAATGGGCTATTGTGACAATGGGTCATTGTGATGTCATAATGGGCCATTGTGACAATGGGTCATTGTGATGTCATAATGGGCCATTGTGATGTCATAATGGACCATTGTGACAATGGGTCATTGTGATGTCATAATGGGCCATTGTGATGTCAAAATGGGCCATTGTGACAATGGGTCATTGTGATGTCATAATGGGCCATTGTGATAATGGGTCATTGTGATGTCATAATGGGCCATTGTGACAATGGGTCATTGTGATGTCATAATGGGCCATTGTGACAATTGGTCATTATGATGTCATAATGGGCCATTGTGATGTCATAATGGGCCATTGTGACAATGGGTCATTGTGATGTCATAAAGGGTCATTGTGATGTCATAATGGGCCATTGTGACAATGGTTCATTGTGATGTCATAATGGGTCAATGTGATGTCATAATGGGCTATTGTGACAATGGGTCATTGTGATGTCATAATGGGCCATTGTGACAATGGGTCATTGTGATGTCATAATGGACCATTGTGACAATGGGTCATTGTGATGTCATAATGGGCCATTGTGATGTCATAATGGGCCATTGTGACAATGGGCCATTGTGATGTCATAATGGGCCATTGTGACAATGGGTCATTGTGATGTCATAATGGGCCATTGTGATGTCATAATGGGCCATTGTGACAATGGGTCATTGTGATGTCATAAAGGGCCATTGTGACAATGGGTCATTGTGATGTCATAATGGGCTATTGTGACAATAAGTCATTGTGATGTCATAATGGGTCATTGTGATGTCATAATGGGCCATTGTGACAATGGGTCATTCTGATGTCATAATGGGTCATTCTGATGTCATAATGGGCCATTGTGATGTCATAATGGGTCATTGTGATGTCATAATGGGTCATTGTGATGTCATAATGGGCTATTGTGACAATGGGTCATTGTGATGTCATAATGGGCCATTGTGACAATCGGCCATTGTGATGTCATAATGGGCCATTGTGACAATTGGTCATTATGATGTCATAATGGGCCATTGTGATGTCATAATGGGCCATTGTGACAATGGGTCATTGTGATGTCATAATGGGCCATTGTGACAATGGGTCATTGTGATGTCATAATGGGCCATTGTGACAATGGTTCATTGTGATGTCAAAATGGGCCATTGTGACAATGGGTCAATGTGATGTCATAATGGGCTATTGTGACAATGGGTCATTGTGATGTCATAATGGGCCATTGTGACAATGGGTCATTGTGATGTCATAATGGGCCATTGTGATGTCATAATGGACCATTGTGACAATGGGTCATTGTGATGTCATAATGGGCCATTGTGATGTCATAATGGGCCATTGTGACAATGGGTCATTGTGATGTCATAATGGGCCATTGTGATAATGGGTCATTGTGATGTCATAATGGGCCATTGTGACAATGGGTCATTGTGATGTCATAATGGGCCATTGTGACAATTGGTCATTATGATGTCATTATGGGCCATTGTGATGTCATAATGGGCCATTGTGATGTCATAATGGACCATTGTGACAATGGGTCATTGTGATGTCATAATGGGCCATTGTGATGTCATAATGGGCCATTGTGACAATGGGTCATTGTGATGTCATAATGGGCCATTGTGATAATGGGTCATTGTGATGTCATAATGGGCCATTGTGACAATGGGTCATTGTGATGTCATAATGGGCCATTGTGACAATTGGTCATTATGATGTCATAATGGGTCATTGTGATGTCATAATGGACCATTGTGACAATGGGTCATTGTGATGTCATAATGGGCCATTGTGATGTCATAATGGGCCATTGTGACAATGGGTCATTGTGATGTCATAAAGGGTCATTGTGATGTCATAATGGGCCATTGTGACAATGGTTCATTGTGATGTCATAATGGGTCAATGTGATGTCATAATGGGCTATTGTGACAATGGGTCATTGTGATGTCATAATGGGCCATTGTGACAATGGGTCATTGTGATGTCATAATGGACCATTGTGACAATGGGTCATTGTGATGTCATAATGGGCCATTGTGATGTCATAATGGGCCATTGTGACAATGGGCCATTGTGATGTCATAATGGGCCATTGTGACAATGGGTCATTGTGATGTCATAATGGGCCATTGTGATGTCATAATGGGCCATTGTGACAATGGGTCATTGTGATGTCATAATGGGCCATTGTGACAATGAGTCATTGTGATGTCATAATGGGCTATAGTGACAATAAGTCATTGTGATGTCATAATGGGTCATTGTGATGTCATAATGGGCCATTGTGACAATGGGTCATTCTGATGTCATAATGGGTCATTCTGATGTCATAATGGGCCATTGTGATGTCATAATGGGTCATTGTGATGTCATAATGGGTCATTGTGATGTCATAATGGGCTATTGTGACAATGGGTCATTGTGATGTCATAATGGGCCATTGTGACAATCGGCCATTGTGATGTCATAATGGGCCATTGTGACAATTGGTCATTATGATGTCATAATGGGCCATTGTGATGTCATAATGGGCCATTGTGACAATGGGTCATTGTGATGTCATAATGGGCCATTGTGACAATGGGTCATTGTGATGTCATAATGGGCCATTGTGACAATGGGTCATTGTGATGTCAAAATGGGCCATTGTGACAATGGGTCAATGTGATGTCATAATGGGCTATTGTGACAATGGGTCATTGTGATGTCATAATGGGCCATTGTGACAATGGGTCATTGTGATGTCATAATGGGCCATTGTGATGTCATAATGGACCATTGTGATAATGGGTCATTGTGATGTCATAATGGGCCATTGTGATGTCAAAATGGGCCATTGTGACAATGGGTCATTGTGATGTCATAATGGGCCATTGTGATAATGGGTCATTGTGATGTCATAATGGGCCATTGTGACAATGGGTCATTGTGATGTCATAATAGGCCATTGTGACAATTGGTCATTATGATGTCATAATGGGCCATTGTGATGTCATAATGGGCCATTGTGACAATGGGTCATTGTGATGTCATAAAGGGTCATTGTGATGTCATAATGGGCCATTGTGACAATGGGTCATTGTGATGTCATAATGGGTCATTGTGATGTCATAATGGACCATTGTGACAATGGGTCATTGTGATGTCATAATGGGCCATTGTGACAATGGGTCATTGTGATGTCATAATGGACCATTGTGACAATGGGTCATTGTGATGTCATAATGGGCCATTGTGATGTCATAATGGGCCATTGTGACAATGGGCCATTGTGATGTCATAATGGGCCATTGTGACAATGGGTCATTGTGATGTCATAATGGGCCATTGTGATGTCATAATGGGCAATTGTGACAATGGGTCATTGTGATGTCATAATGGGCCATTGTGACAATGGGTCATTGTGATGTCATAATGGGCTATTGTGACAATGGGTCATTGTGATGTCATAATGGGACCATTGTGATGTCATAATGGGCCATTGTGACAATGGGTCATTGTGATGTCATAATGGGTCATTGTGATGTCATAATGGGCCATTGTGACAATGGGTCATTGTGATGTCATAATGGGTCTATGTGATGTCAAAATGGGCCATTGTGACAATGGGTCATTGTGATGTCATAATGGGCTATTGTGACAATGGTTCATTATGATGTCATAATGGGTCATTGTGATGTCATAATGGGCTATTGTGACAACTGGTCATTGTGATGTCATAATGGGCCATTGTGACAATGGGTCATTGTGATGTCATAATGAACCATTGTGACAATTGGTCATTATGATGTCATAATGGGTCATTGTGATGTCATAATGGACCATTGTGACAATGGGTCATTGTGATGTCATAATGGGCCATTGTGATGTCATAATGGGCCATTGTGACAATGGGTCATTGTGATGTCATAATGGGCCATTGTGACAATGGGTCATTGTGATGTCATAATGGGCCATTGTGACAATGGGTCATTGTGATGTCATAATGGGCTATTGTGACAATGGGTCATTGTGATGTCATAATGGGACCATTGTGATGTCATAATGGGCCATTGTGACAATGGGTCATTGTGATGTCATAATGGGTCATTGTGATGTCATAATGGGCTATTGTGACAATGGTTCATTATGATGTCATAATGGGTCATTTTGATGTCATAATGGGCTATTGTGACAATTGGTCATTGTGATGTCATAATGGGACCATTGTGATGTCATAATGGGCCATTGTGACAATGGGTCATTGTGATGTCATAATGGGTCATTGTGATGTCATAATGGGCCATTGTGACAATGGGTCATTATGATGTCATAATGGGTCATTCTGATGTCATAATGGGCCATTGTGATGTCATAATGGGTCATTGTGATGTCATAGTGGGTCATTGTGATGTCATAATGGGCTATTGTGACAATGGGTCATTGTGATGTCATAATGGGCCATTGCGACAATCGGTCATTGTGATGTCATAATGGGCCATTGTGACAATGGGTCATTGTGATGTCATAATGGGTCATTGTGATGTCATAATGGGCCATTGTGACAATGGGTTATTGTGATGTCATAATGGGTCATTGTGATGTAATAATGGGCCATTGTGATGTCATAATGGGCCATTGTGACAATGGGTCATTGTGATGTCATAATGGGTCATTGTGACAATGGGTCATTGTGATGTCATAATGGGCCATTGTGACAATGGTTTATTGTGATGTCATAATGGGTCATTGTGATGTCATAATGGGCCATTGTGACAATGGATCATTATGATGTCATAATGGGTCATTGTGATGTCATAATGGGCCATTGTGACAATGGGTCATTGTGATGTCATAATGGGCCATTGTGACAATGGGTCATTGTGATGTCATAATGGGCCATTGTGACAATGGGTCATTGTGATGTCATAATGGGCCATTGTGACAATGGGTCATTGTAATGTCATAATGGGCCATTGTGACAATGGGTCATTGTGATGTCATAATGGGCCATTGTGACAATGGGTCATTGTGATGTCATAATGGGCCATTGTGACAATGGGTCATTGTGATGTCATAATGGGCCATTGTGACAATGGGTCATTGTGATGTCATAATGGGCCATTGTGACAATGGGTCATTGTGATGTCATAATGGGCCATTGTGACAATGGGTCATTGTGATGTCATAATGGGCCATTGTGACAATGGGTCATTGTGATGTCATAATGGGCCATTGTGACAATGGGTCATTGTGATGTCATAATGGGCCATTGTGACAATGGGTCATTGTGATGTCATAATGGGCCATTGTGACTATTTGTCATTCTGATGTCATAATGGGCCATTGGGAGAATGGGTCATTGTGATCCCATAATGGGCCATTGTGACAATTTGTCATTGTGATGTCATAATGGGCCATTGTGACAATGTGTAATTGTGATGTCACAATGGGTCATTGTGATGTCATAATGGGCCATTGTGACAATGGGTCATTGTGATGTCATAATGGGCCATTGTGACATTGGGTCATTGTGAGGTAATAATGGGTAATGGTGATGTCATAATGGGCCATTGTGACAATGGGTCATTGTGAAGTCATAATGGGTCATTGTGAAGTCATAATGGGTCATTTTGATGTCATAATGGGCCATTGTGACAATGGGTCATTGTGATGTCTTAATGGGCCATTGTGACAATGGGTCATTGTGATGTCATAATGGGCCATTGTGATGTCATAATGGGTCATTGTGACAATGGGTCATTGTGATGTCATAATGGGTCATTGTGACAATGGGTCATTGTAATGTCATAATGGGCCATTGTGATGTCATAATGGGCCATTGTGACAATGGGTCAATGTGATGTCATAATGGGCCATTGTGACAATGTGTCGTTGTGTTGTCATAATGGGCCATTGTGACAATGGGTCATTGTGAGGTAATAATGGGTCATTGTGATGTCATAATGGGCCATTGTGACAATGGGTCATTGTGATGTCATAATGGGTCATTGTGATGTCATAATGGGTTATTGTGACAATGGGTCATTGTGATGTCATAATGGGCCATTGTGACAATGGGTCATTGTGATGTCAAAATGGGCCATTGTGATGTTATAATGGGCCATTTTGTCAATGGGTCATTGTGATGTCATAATGGGCCATTGTGACAATGGGTCACATTGATGTCATAATGGTCCATTGTGATGTCATAATGGGCCATTGCGACAATGATTTATTGAGATGTCATAATGGGCCATTGTGACAATGGGTCATTGTGATGTCATAATGGGCCATTGTCATGTCATAATGGGCCATTGTGACATTGGTATATTGAGTTCTCATAATGGTCTATTGTCACAATGGGTCATTGTGATGTCATAATGGGCCATTATGACAATGGGTCATTGTGATGTCATAATGAGCCATTGTGACAATGGGTCATTGTGATGTCATAATGGGTCCTTTTGACAATGGGTCATTGTGATGTCATAATGGGTCATTGTGATGTCATAATGGGCCATTGTGACAATGGGTCATTATGATGTCATAATGGGTCATTCTGATGTCATTATGGGCCATTGTGATGTCATAATGGGTCATTGTGATGTCATAGTGGGTCATTGTGATGTCATAATGGGCTATTGTGACAATGGGTCATTGTGATGTCATAATGGGCCATTGCGACAATCGGTCATTGTGATGTCATAATGGGCCATTGTGACAATGGGTCATTGTGATGTCATAATGGGTCATTGTGATGTCATAATGGGCCATTGTGACAATGGGTTATTGTGATGTCATAATGGGTCATTGTGATGTAATAATGGGCCATTGTGATGTCATAATGGGCCATTGTGACAATGGGTCATTGTGATGTCATAATGGGTCATTGTGACAATGGGTCATTGTGATGTCATAATGGGCCATTGTGACAATGGTTTATTGTGATGTCATAATGGGTCATTGTGATGTCATAATGGGCCATTGTGACAATGGATCATTATGATGTCATAATGGGTCATTGTGATGTCATAATGGGCCATTGTGACAATGGGTCATTGTGATGTCATAATGGGCCATTGTGACAATGGGTCATTGTGATGTCATAATGGGCCATTGTGACAATGGGTCATTGTGATGTCATAATGGGCCATTGTGACAATGGGTCATTGTAATGTCATAATGGGCCATTGTGACAATGGGTCATTGTGATGTCATAATGGGCCATTGTGACAATGGGTCATTGTAATGTCATAATGGGCCATTGTGACAATGGGTCATTGTGATGTCATAATGGGCCATTGTGACAATGGGTCATTGTGATGTCATAATGGGCCATTGTGACAATGGGTCATTGTGATGTCATAATGGGCCATTGTGACAATGGGTCATTGTGATGTCATAATGGGCCATTGTGACAATGGGTCATTGTGATGTCATAATGGGCCATTGTGACAATGGGTCATTGTGATGTCATAATGGGCCATTGTGACAATGGGTCATTGTGATGTCATAATGGGCCATTGTGACAATGGGTCATTGTGATGTCATAATGGGCCATTGTGACTATTTGTCATTCTGATGTCATAATGGGCCATTGGGAGAATGGGTCTTTGTGATCCCATAATGGGCCATTGTGACAATTTGTCATTGTGATGTCATAATGGGCCATTGTGACAATGTGTAATTGTGATGTCACAATGGGTCATTGTGATGTCATAATGGGCCATTGTGACAATGGGTCATTGTGATGTCATAATGGGCCATTGTGACATTGGGTCATTGTGAGGTAATAATGGGTAATGGTGATGTCATAATGGGCCATTGTGACAATGGGTCATTGTGAAGTCATAATGGGTCATTGTGAAGTCATAATGGGTCATTTTGATGTCATAATGGGCCATTGTGACAATGGGTCATTGTGATGTCTTAATGGGCCATTGTGACAATGGGTCATTGTGATGTCATAATGGGCCATTGTGATGTCATAATGGGTCATTGTGATGTCATAATGGGCCATTGTGATGTCATAATGGGTCATTGTGACAATGGGTCATTGTAATGTCATAATGGGCCATTGTGATGTCATAATGGGCCATTGTGACAATGGGTCAATGTGATGTCATAATGGGCCATTGTGACAATGTGTCGTTGTGTTGTCATAATGGGCCATTGTGACAATGGGTCATTGTGAGGTAATAATGGGTCATTGTGATGTCATAATGGGCCATTGTGACAATGGGTCATTGTGATGTCATAATGGGTCATTGTGATGTCATAATGGGCCATTGTGACAATGGGTCATTGTGATGTCATAATGGGCCATTGTGACAATGGGTCATTGTGATGTCAAAATGGGCCATTGTGATGTTATAATGGGCCATTTTGTCAATGGGTCATTGTGATGTCATAATGGGCCATTGTGACAATGGGTCACATTGATGTCATAATGGTCCATTGTGATGTCATAATGGGCCATTGCGACAATGATTTATTGAGATGTCATAATGGGCCATTGTGACAATGGGTCATTGTGATGTCATAATGGGCCATTGTCATGTCATAATGGGCCATTGTGACATTGGTATATTGAGTTCTCATAATGGTCTATTGTCACAATGGGTCATTGTGATGTCATAATGGGCCATTATGACAATGGGTCATTGTGATGTCATAATGAGCCATTGTGACAATGGGTCATTGTGATGTCATAATGGGTCCTTTTGACAATGGTTCATTGTGAAGTCATAATGGGCCATTGTGACAATTTGTCATTGTGATGTCATAATGGGCCCTCGGGACAATGTGTCATTGTGTTGTCATAATGGGCCATTGTGACATTGGGTCATTGTGAGGTAATAATGGGTCATTGTGAGGTAATAATGGGTCATTGTGAGGTAATAATGAGTCATTGTGACAAAGGGTCATTGTGATGTCATAATGTGTCATTGTGATGTCATAATGGGCCATTGTGACAAGCAGTGGAAACAAGCATTTTGGGCTGATGCTACTTTGCAGTGAGAAAGGTGGGCACGGGTAGTGGATGTCTAGACTGTGACTTGTCCTTTGGGTAATATTCACCAAAAACATATTTATATGTAGTAAGAAAGGGCATAGGGCAAGAGGACACTTACCTCAAACTTATGGACATCTTCTACCTTGCATTAAATTTGATGTGACTTTTGTGCTTTTAGTGTTATTTTCTGCCATAAGCTTTAAACCTGCCTCTGACTACCTTTCTTGACATGACCCATTAACCCTCCTGGGGTTTCCATGAACCCTCAGATGACAGGGGAAGCAAAATCTATCTTCTGATGCTTCCTTGAAGAGCTTCAAGACTTGAATGAGCAGTGATACTGTCACAGCAGAACCTGGCCCTTTATGATGTCATAGTCAAAGTTTCCATGGAGCTTCGCTATGACACGTGCAGTGTTCCATTTTGTGCAAGTTAGCCTCACAGTTTCTTCTGGTGGATGTCAACTAGAATCTATTCCCCTGGGGAAGCCAATTTCAATCTCCATTGCCAATCTTCTCTGATACACAAATGGCACTTGCAAACACCTAAAATGAAAACAACTCCCTACAAGGTAAAATCTTAAGCACAAACCAGGGGAACAGCAATCTCTATTAATGTTTTTCAATACTCATTTTTCCATTTGCATAACTCATAACTACATTGACATTGATGCTTCAGATGTTGCTAAAAACTTGGAAAATGTCCTAAATGGTTATGCAATGAAGCATAGATAACCCTACTAGAAAGGATTTAACTTATGGCAAAAGAGGACAAGGAAAATATTGGGTGGATGTAGGGAAATAAATGCACTTCATGAAGGAGGTCTAACGTCCAGGTCCATATTTCCACTAGACGTAGGTCTTTGATTCCAATGAAAATGTTTGAGTTTCATTTGGATTAATAAAGAATGGTGTTTAGCAGTGGAAACAAGCATCTTGGGCTGATGCTACTTTGCAGTGAGAAAGGTGGGCACGGGTAGTGGATGTCTAGACTGTGACTTGTCCTTTGGGTAATATTCACCAAAAACATATTTATATGTAGTAAGAAAGGGCATAGGGCAAGAGGACACTTACCTCAAACTTATGATCATCTTGTACCTTGCATTAAATTTGATGTGACTTTTGTGCTTTTAGTGTTATTTTCTGCCATAAGCTTTAAACCTGCCTCTGACTACCTTTCTTGACATGACCCATTAACCCTCCTGGGGTTTCCATGAACCCTCAGATGACAGGGGAAGCAAAATCTATCTTCTGATGCTTCCTTGAAGAGGTTCAAGACTTGAATGAGCAGTGATACTGTCACAGCAGAACCTGGCCCTTTATGATGTCATAGTCAAAGTTTCCATGGAGCTTCACTATGACACGTGCAGTGTTCCATTTTATGCAAGTTAGCCTCACAGTTTCTTCTGGTGGATGTCAACTACAATCTATTCCCCTGGGGAAGCCAATTTCAATCTCCATTGCCAATCTTCTCTGATGCACAAATGGCACTTGCAAACACCTAAAATGAAGACAACTTCCTACAAGGTAAAAGCTTAAGCACAAACCAGGGGCACAGCAATCTCTATAAATGTTTTTCAATACTCATTATTCCATTTGCATAACTCATAACTATATTGACATTGATGCTTCAGATGTTGCTAAAAACTTGGAAAAGTTCCTAAATGGTTATGCAATGAAGCATAGATAACCCTACTAGAAAGGATTCAACTTATGGCAAAAGAGGACAAGGAAAATATTGTGTGGATGTAGGGAAATAAATGCACTTCATGAAGGAGGTCTAACGTCCAGGTCCATATTTCCACTAGACGTAGGTCTTTGATTCCAATGAAAATGTTTGAGTTTCATTTGGATTAATAAAGAATGGTGTTTAGCAGTAGAAACAAGCATCTTGGGCTGATGCTACTTTGCAGTGAGAAAGGTGGGCACGGGTAGTGGATGTCTAGACTGTGACTTGTCCTTTGGGTAATATTCACCAAAAACATATTTATATGTAGTAAGAAAGGGCATAGGGCAAGAGGACACTTACCTCAAACTTATGGACATCTTCTACCTTGCATTAAATTTGATGTGACTTTTGTGCTTTTAGTGTTATTTTCTGCCATAAGCTTTAAACCTGCCTCTGAATACCTTTCTTGACATGACCCATTAACCCTCCTGGGGTTTCCATGAACCCTCAGATGACAGGGGAAGCAAAATCTATCGTCTGATGCTTCCTTGATGAGCTTCCAGACTTGAATGAGCAGTGATACTGTCACAGCAGAACCTGGCCCTTTATGATGTCATAGTCAAAGTTTCCATGGAGCTTCACTATGACACGTGCAGTGTTCCATTTTATGCAAGTTAGCCTCACAGTTTCTTCTGGTGGATGTCAACTACAATCTATTCCCCTGGGGAAGCCAATTTCAATCTCCATTGCCAATCTTCTCTGATGCACAAATGGCACTTGCAAACACCTAAAATGAAGACAACTTCCTACAAGGTAAAAGCTTAAGCACAAACCAGGGGCACAGCAATCTCTATAAATGTTTTTCAATACTCATTATTCCATTTGCATAACTCATAACTACATTGACATTGATGCTTCAGATGTTGCTAAAAACTTGGAAAAGTTCCTAAATGGTTATGCAATGAAGCATAGATAACCCTACTAGAAAGGATTCAACTTATGGCAAAAGAGGACAAGGAAAATATTGGGTGGATGTAGGGAAATAAATGCACTTCATGAAGGAGGTCTAACGTCCAGGTCCATATTTCCACTAGACGTAGGTCTTTGATTCCAATGAAAATGTTTGAGTTTCATTTGGATTAATAAAGAATGGTGTTTAGCAGTAGAAACAAGCATCTTGGGCTGATGCTACTTTGCAGTGAGAAAGGTGGGCACGGGTAGTGGATGTCTAGACTGTGACTTGTCCTTTGGGTAATATTCACCAAAAACATATTTATATGTAGTAAGAAAGGGCATAGGGCAAGAGGACACTTACCTCAAACTTATGGACATCTTCTACCTTGCATTAAATTTGATGTGACTTTTGTGCTTTTAGTGTTATTTTCTGCCATAAGCTTTAAACCTGCCTCTGACTACCTTTCTTGACATGACCCATTAACCCTCCTGGGGTTTCCATGAACCCTCAGATGACAGGGGAAGCAAAATCTATCTTCTGATGCTTCCTTGATGAGCTTACAGACTTGAATGAGCAGTGATACTGTCACAGCAGAACCTGGCCCTTTATGATGTCATAGTCAAAGTTTCCATGGAGCTTCACTATGACACGTGCAGTGTTCCATTTTATGCAAGTTAGCCTCACAGTTTCTTCTGGTGGATGTCAACTACAATCTATTCCCCTGGGGAAGCCAATTTCAATCTCCATTGCCAATCTTCTCTGATACACAAATGGCACTTGCAAACGCCTAAAATGAAGACAACTTCCTACAAGGTAAAAGCTTAAGCACAAACCAGGGGAACAGCAATCTCTATAAATGTTTTTCAATACTCATTATTCCATTTGCATAACTCATAACTACATTGACATTGATGCTTCAGATGTTGCTAAAAACTTGGAAAAGTTCCTAAATGGTTATGCAATGAAGCATAGATAACCCTACTAGAAAGGATTCAACTTATGGCAAAAGAGGACAAGGAAAATATTGGGTGGATGTAGGGAAATAAATGCACTTCATGAAGGAGGTCTAACGTCCAGGTCCATATTTCCACTAGACGTAGGTCTTTGATTCCAATGAAAATGTTTGAGTTTCATTTGGATTAATAAAGAATGGTGTTTAGCAGTGGAAACAAGCATCTTGGGCTGATGCTACTTTGCAGTGAGAAAGGTGGGCACGGGTAGTGGATGTCTAGACTGTGACTTGTCCTTTGGGTAATATTCACCAAAAACATATTTATATGTAGTAAGAAAGGGCATAGGGCAAGAGGACACTTACCTCAAACTTATGGTCCTCTTCTACCTTGCATTAAATTTGATGTGACTTTTGTGCTTTTAGTGTTATTTTCTGCCATAAGCTTTAAACCTGCCTCTGACTACCTTTCTTGACATGACCCATTAACCCTCCTGGGGTTTCCATGAACCCTCAGATGACAGGGGAAGCAAAATCTATCTTCTGATGCTTCCTTGAAGAGGTTCAAGACTTGAATGAGCAGTGATACTGTCACAGCAGAACCTGGCCCTTTATGATGTCATAGTCAAAGTTTCCATAGAGCTTCACTATGACACGTGCAGTGTTCCATTTTATGCAAGTTAGCCTCACAGTTTCTTCTGGTGGATGTCAACTACAATCTATTCCCCTGGGGAAGCCAATTTCAATCTCCATTGCCAATCTTCTCTGATGCACAAATGGCACTTGCAAACACCTAAAATGAAGACAACTTCCTACAAGGTAAAAGCTTAAGCACAAACCAGGGGCACAGCAATCTCTATAAATGTTTTTCAATACTCATTATTCCATTTGCATAACTCATAACTACATTGACATTGATGCTTCAGATGTTGCTAAAAACTTGGAAAAGTTCCTAAATGGTTATGCAATGAAGCATAGATAACCCTACTAGAAAGGATTCAACTTATGGCAAAAGAGGACAAGGAAAATATTGGGTGGATGTAGGGAAATAAATGCACTTCATGAAGGAGGTCTAACGTCCAGGTCCATATTTCCACTAGACGTAGGTCTTTGATTCCAATGAAAATGTTTGAGTTTCATTTGGATTAATAAAGAATGGTGTTTAGCAGTAGAAACAAGCATCTTGGGCTGATGCTACTTTGCAGTGAGAAAGGTGGGCACGGGTAGTGGATGTCTAGACTGTGACTTGTCCTTTGGGTAATATTCACCAAAAACATATTTATATGTAGTAAGAAAGGGCATAGGGCAAGAGGACACTTACCTCAAACTTATGGTCCTCTTCTACCTTGCATTAAATTTGATGTGACTTTTGTGCTTTTAGTGTTATTTTCTGCCATAAGCTTTAAACCTGCCTCTGACTACCTTTCTTGACATGACCCATTAACCCTCCTGGGGTTTCCATGAACCCTCAGATGACAGGGGAAGCAAAATCTATCTTCTGATGCTTCCTTGAAGAGGTTCAAGACTTGAATGAGCAGTGATACTGTCACAGCAGAACCTGGCCCTTTATGATGTCATAGTCAAAGTTTCCATAGAGCTTCACTATGACACGTGCAGTGTTCCATTTTATGCAAGTTAGCCTCACAGTTTCTTCTGGTGGATGTCAACTACAATCTATTCCCCTGGGGAAGCCAATTTCAATCTCCATTGCCAATCTTCTCTGATGCACAAATGGCACTTGCAAACACCTAAAATGAAGACAACTTCCTACAAGGTAAAAGCTTAAGCACAAACCAGGGGCACAGCAATCTCTATAAATGTTTTTCAATACTCATTATTCCATTTGCATAACTCATAACTATATTGACATTGATGCTTCAGATGTTGCTAAAAACTTGGAAAAGTTCCTAAATGGTTATGCAATGAAGCATAGATAACCCTACTAGAAAGGATTCAACTTATGGCAAAAGAGGACAAGGAAAATATTGTGTGGATGTAGGGAAATAAATGCACTTCATGAAGGAGGTCTAACGTCCAGGTCCATATTTCCACTAGACGTAGGTCTTTGATTCCAATGAAAATGTTTGAGTTTCATTTGGATTAATAAAGAATGGTGTTTAGCAGTAGAAACAAGCATCTTGGGCTGATGCTACTTTGCAGTGAGAAAGGTGGGCACGGGTAGTGGATGTCTAGACTGTGACTTGTCCTTTGGGTAATATTCACCAAAAACATATTTATATGTAGTAAGAAAGGGCATAGGGCAAGAGGACACTTACCTCAAACTTATGGACATCTTCTACCTTGCATTAAATTTGATGTGACTTTTGTGCTTTTAGTGTTATTTTCTGCCATAAGCTTTAAACCTGCCTCTGAATACCTTTCTTGACATGACCCATTAACCCTCCTGGGGTTTCCATGAACCCTCAGATGACAGGGGAAGCAAAATCTATCTTCTGATGCTTCCTTGAAGAGCTTCAAGACTTGAATGAGCAGTGATACTGTCACAGCAGAACCTGGCCCTTTATGATGTCATAGTCAAAGTTTCCATGGAGCTTCGCTATGACACGTGCAGTGTTCCATTTTGTGCAAGTTAGCCTCACAGTTTCTTCTGGTGGATGTCAACTAGAATCTATTCCCCTGGGGAAGCCAATTTCAATCTCCATTGCCAATCTTCTCTGATACACAAATGGCACTTGCAAACACCTAAAATGAAAACAACTCCCTACAAGGTAAAAGCTTAAGCACAAACCAGGGGAACAGCAATCTCTATTAATGTTTTTCAATACTCATTTTTCCATTTGCATAACTCATAACTACATTGACATTGATGCTTCAGATGTTGCTAAAAACTTGGAAAAGTTCCTAAATGGTTATGCAATGAAGCATAGATAACCCTACTAGAAAGGATTCAACTTATGGCAAAAGAGGACAAGGAAAATATTGGGTGGATGTAGGGAAATAAATGCACTTCATGAAGGAGGTCTAACGTCCAGGTCCATATTTCCACTAGACGTAGGTCTTTGATTCCAATGAAAATGTTTGAGTTTCATTTGGATTAATAAAGAATGGTGTTTAGCAGTGGAAACAAGCATCTTGGGCTGATGCTACTTTGCAGTGAGAAAGGTGGGCACGGGTAGTGGATGTCTAGACTGTGACTTGTCCTTTGGGCAATATTCACCAAAAACATATTTATATGTAGTAAGAAAGGGCATAGGGCAAGAGGACACTTACCTCAAACTTATGGACATCTTCTACCTTGCATTAAATTTGATGTGACTTTTGTGCTTTTAGTGTTATTTTCTGCCATAAGCTTTAAACCTGCCTCTGACTACCTTTCTTGACATGACCCATTAACCCTCCTGGGGTTTCCATGAACCCTCAGATGACAGGGGAAGCAAAATCTATCTTCTGATGCTTCCTTGAAGAGCTTCAAGACTTAAATGAGCAGTGATACTGTCACAGCAGAACCTGGCCCTTTATGATGTCATAGTCAAAGTTTCCATGGAGCTTTGCTATGACACGTGCAGTGTTCCATTTTGTGCAAGTTAGCCTCACAGTTTCTTCTGGTGGATGTCAACTAGAATCTATTCCCCTGGGGAAGCCAATTTCAATCTCCATTGCCAATCTTCTCTGATACACAAATGGTACTTGCAAACACCTAAAATGAAAACAACTCCCTACAAGGTAAAAGCTTAAGCACAAACCAGGGGAACAGCAATCTCTATTAATGTTTTTCAATACTCATTTTTCCATTTGCATAACTCATAACTACATTGACATTGATGCTTCAGATGTTGCTAAAAACTTGGAAAAGTTCCTAAATGGTTATGCAATGAAGCATAGATAACCCTACTAGAAAGGATTCAACTTATGGCAAAAGAGGACAAGGAAAATATTGGGTGGATGTAGGGAAATAAATGCACTTCATGAAGGAGGTCTAACGTCCAGGTCCATATTTCCACTAGACGTAGGTCTTTGATTCCAATGAAAATGTTTGAGTTTCATTTGGATTAATAAAGAATGGTGTTTAGCAGTGGAAACAAGCATCTTGGGCTGATGCTACTTTGCAGTGAGAAAGGTGGGCACAGGTAGTTGATGTCTAGACTGTGACTTGTCCTTTGGGTAATATTCACCAAAAACATATTTATATGTAGTAAGAAAGGGCATAGGGCAAGAGGACACTTACCTCAAACTTCTGATCATCTTGTACCTTGCATTAAATTTGATGTGACTTTTGTGCTTTTAGTGTTATTTTCTGCCATAAGCTTTAAACCTGCCTCTGACTACCTTTCTTGACATGACCCATTAACCCTCCTGGGGTTTCCATGAACCCTCAGATGACAGGGGAAGCAAAATCTATCTTCTGATGCTTCCTTGAAGAGGTTCAAGACTTGAATGAGCAGTGATACTGTCACAGCAGAACCTGGCCCTTTATGATGTCATAGTCAAAGTTTCCATGGAGCTTCACTATGACACGTGCAGTGTTCCATTTTATGCAAGTTAGCCTCACAGTTTCTTCTGGTGGATGTCAACTACAATCTATTCCCCTGGGGAAGCCAATTTCAATCTCCATTGCCAATCTTCTCTGATGCACAAATGGCACTTGCAAACACCTAAAATGAAGACAACTTCCTACAAGGTAAAAGCTTAAGCACAAACCAGGGGCACAGCAATCTCTATAAATGTTTTTCAATACTCATTATTCCATTTGCATAACTCATAACTACATTGACATTGATGCTTCAGATGTTGCTAAAAACTTGGAAAAGTTCCTAAATGGTTATGCAAATGAAGCATAGATAACCCTACTAGAAAGGATTCAACTTATGGCAAAAGAGGACAAGGAAACTATTGGGTGGATGTAGGGAAATAAATGCACTTCATGAAGGAGGTCTAACGTCCAGGTCCATATTTCCACTAGACGTAGGTCTTTGATTCCAATGAAAATGTTTGAGTTTCATTTGGATTAATAAAGAATGGTGTTTAGCAGTGGAAACAAGCATCTTGGGCTGATGCTACTTTGCAGTGAGAAAGGTGGGCACGGGTAGTGGATGTCTAGACTGTGACTTGTCCTTTGGGTAATATTCACCAAAAACATATTTATATGTAGTAAGAAAGGGCATAGGGCAAGAGGACACTTACCTCAAACTTATGGACATCTTCTACCTTGCATTAAATTTGATGTGACTTTTGTGCTTTTAGTGTTATTTTCTGCCATAAGCTTTAAACCTGCCTCTGACTACCTTTCTTGACATGACCCATTAACCCTCCTGGGGTTTCCATGAACCCTCAGATGACAGGGGAAGCAAAATCTATCTTCTGATGCTTCCTTGATGAGCTTCCAGACTTGAATGAGCAGTGATACTGTCACAGCAGAACCTGGCCCTTTATGATGTCATAGTCAAAGTTTCCATGGAGCTTCACTATGACACGTGCAGTGTTCCATTTTATGCAAGTTAGCCTCACAGTTTCTTCTGGTGGATGTCAACTACAATCTATTCCCCTGGGGAAGCCAATTTCAATCTCCATTGCCAATCTTCTCTGATACACAAATGGCACTTGCAAACGCCTAAAATGAAGACAACTTCCTACAAGGTAAAAGCTTAAGCACAAACCAGGGGCACAGCAATCTCTATAAATGTTTTTCAATACTCATTATTCCATTTGCATAACTCATAACTACATTGACATTGATGCTTCAGATGTTGCTAAAAACTTGGAAAAGTTCCTAAATGGTTATGCAATGAAGCATAGATAACCCTACTAGAAAGGATTCAACTTATGGCAAAAGAGGACAAGGAAAATATTGGGTGGATGTAGGGAAATAAATGCACTTCATGAAGGAGGTCTAACGTCCAGGTCCATATTTCCACTAGACGTAGGTCTTTGATTCCAATGAAAATGTTTGAGTTTCATTTGGATTAATAAAGAATGGTGTTTAGCAGTGGAAACAAGCATCTTGGGCTGATGCTACTTTGCAGTGAGAAAGGTGGGCACAGGTAGTTGATGTCTAGACTGTGACTTGTCCTTTGGGTAATATTCACCAAAAACATATTTATATGTAGTAAGAAAGGGCATAGGGCAAGAGGACACTTACCTCACACTTATGATCATCTTGTACCTTGCATTAAATTTGATGTGACTTTTGTGCTTTTAGTGTTATTTTCTGCCATAAGCTTTAAACCTGCCTCTGACTACCTTTCTTGACATGACCCATTAACCCTCCTGGGGTTTCCATGAACCCTCAGATGACAGGGGAAGCAAAATCTATCTTCTGATGCTTCCTTGAAGAGGTTCAAGACTTGAATGAGCAGTGATACTGTCACAGCAGAACCTGGCCCTTTATGATGTCATAGTCAAAGTTTCCATGGAGCTTCACTATGACACGTGCAGTGTTCCATTTTATGCAAGTTAGCCTCACAGTTTCTTCTGGTGGATGTCAACTACAATCTATTCCCCTGGGGAAGCCAATTTCAATCTCCATTGCCAATCTTCTCTGATGCACAAATGGCACTTGCAAACACCTAAAATGAAGACAACTTCATACAAGGTAAAAGCTTAAGCACAAACCAGGGGCACAGCAATCTCTATTAATGTTTTTCAATACTTATTATTCCATTTGCATAACTCATAACTACATTGACATTGATGCTTCAGATGTTGCTAAAAACTTGGAAAAGTTCCTAAATGGTTATGCAATGAAGCATAGATAACCCTACTAGAAAGGATTCAACTTATGGCAAAAGAGGACAAGGAAAATATTGGGTGGATGTAGGGAAATAAATGCACTTCATGAAGGAGGTCTAACGTCCAGGTCCATATTTCCACTAGACGTAGGTCTTTGATTCCAATGAAAATGTTTGAGTTTCATTTGGATTAATAAAGAATGGTGTTTAGCAGTGGAAACAAGCATCTTGGGCTGATGCTACTTTGCAGTGAGAAAGGTGGGCACAGGTAGTTGATGTCTAGACTGTGACTTGTCCTTTGGGTAATATTCACCAAAAACATATTTATATGTAGTAAGAAAGGGCATAGGGCAAGAGGACACTTACCTCAAACTTATGATCATC
Source organism: Engystomops pustulosus (assembly GCF_040894005.1). Taxonomy (NCBI): domain Eukaryota; kingdom Metazoa; phylum Chordata; class Amphibia; order Anura; family Leptodactylidae; genus Engystomops; species Engystomops pustulosus. The sequence continues at coordinate 90,908,456 of NC_092411.1, read as the reverse complement.
TTGTACCTTGCATTAAATTTGATGCGACTTTTGTGCTTTTAGTGTTATTTTCTGCCATAAGCTTTAAACCTGCCTCTGACTACCTTTCTTGACATGACCCATTAACCCTCCTGGGGTTTCCATGAACCCTCAGATGACAGGGGAAGCAAACTCTATCTTCTGATGCTTCCTTGAAGAGGTTCAAGACTTGAATGAGCAGTGATACTGTCACAGCAGAACCTGGCCCTTTATGATGTCATAGTCAAAGTTTCCATGGAGCTTCACTATGACACGTGCAGTGTTCCATTTTATGCAAGTTAGCCTCACAGTTTCTTCTGGTGGATGTCAACTACAATCTATTCCCCTGGGGAAGCCAATTTCAATCTCCATTGCCAATCTTCTCTGATACACAAATGGCACTTGCAAACACCTAAAATGAAAACAACTCCCTACAAGGTAAAAGCTTAAGCACAAACCAGGGGAACAGCAATCTCTATTAATGTTTTTCAATACTCATTTTTCCATTTGCATAACTCATAACTACATTGACATTGATGCTTCAGATGTTGCTAAAAACTTGGAAAATTTCCTAAATGGTTATGCAATGAAGCATTGAAAAACATTAATAGAGATTGCTGTTCCCCTGGTTTGTGCTTAAGCTTTTACCTTGTAGGGAGTTGTTTTCATTTTAGGTGTTTGCAAGTACCATTTGTGTATCAGAGAAGATTGGCAATGGAGATTGAAAGAGGACAAGGAAAATATTGGGTGGATGTAGGGAAATAAATGCACTTCATGAAGGAGGTCTAACGTCCAGGTCCATATTTCCACTAGACGTAGGTCTTTGATTCCAATGAAAATGTTTGAGTTTCATTTGGATTAATAAAGAATGGTGTTTAGCAGTGGAAACAAGCATCTTGGGCTGATGCTACTTTGCAGTGAGAAAGGTGGGCACGGGTAGTGGATGTCTAGACTGTGACTTGTCCTTTGGGCAATATTCACCAAAAACATATTTATATGTAGTAAGAAAGGGCATAGGGCAAGAGGACACTTACCTCAAACTTATGGACATCTTCTACCTTGCATTAAATTTGATGTGACTTTTGTGCTTTTAGTGTTATTTTCTGCCATAAGCTTTAAACCTGCCTCTGACTACCTTTCTTGACATGACCCATTAACCCTCCTGGGGTTTCCATGAACCCTCAGATGACAGGGGAAGCAAAATCTATCTTCTGATGCTTCCTTGAAGAGCTTCAAGACTTAAATGAGCAGTGATACTGTCACAGCAGAACCTGGCCCTTTATGATGTCATAGTCAAAGTTTCCATGGAGCTTTGCTATGACACGTGCAGTGTTCCATTTTGTGCAAGTTAGCCTCACAGTTTCTTCTGGTGGATGTCTACTAGAATCTATTCCCCTGGGGAAGCCAATTTCAATCTCCATTGCCAATCTTCTCTGATACACAAATGGTACTTGCAAACACCTAAAATGAAAACAACTCCCTACAAGGTAAAAGCTTAAGCACAAACCAGGGGAACAGCAATCTCTATTAATGTTTTTCAATACTCATTTTTCCATTTGCATAACTCATAACTACATTGACATTGATGCTTCAGATGTTGCTAAAAACTTGGAAAAGTTCCTAAATGGTTATGCAATGAAGCATAGATAACCCTACTAGAAAGGATTCAACTTATGGCAAAAGAGGACAAGGAAAATATTGGGTGGATGTAGGGAAATAAATGCACTTCATGAAGGAGGTCTAACGTCCAGGTCCATATTTCCACTAGACGTAGGTCTTTGATTCCAATGAAAATGTTTGAGTTTCATTTGGATTAATAAAGAATGGTGTTTAGCAGTGGAAACAAGCATCTTGGGCTGATGCTACTTTGCAGTGAGAAAGGTGGGCACAGGTAGTTGATGTCTAGACTGTGACTTGTCCTTTGGGTAATATTCACCAAAAACATATTTATATGTAGTAAGAAAGGGCATAGGGCAAGAGGACACTTACCTCAAACTTCTGATCATCTTGTACCTTGCATTAAATTTGATGTGACTTTTGTGCTTTTAGTGTTATTTTCTGCCATAAGCTTTAAACCTGCCTCTGACTACCTTTCTTGACATGACCCATTAACCCTCCTGGGGTTTCCATGAACCCTCAGATGACAGGGGAAGCAAAATCTATCTTCTGATGCTTCCTTGAAGAGGTTCAAGACTTGAATGAGCAGTGATACTGTCACAGCAGAACCTGGCCCTTTATGATGTCATAGTCAAAGTTTCCATGGAGCTTCACTATGACACGTGCAGTGTTCCATTTTATGCAAGTTAGCCTCACAGTTTCTTCTGGTGGATGTCAACTACAATCTATTCCCCTGGGGAAGCCAATTTCAATCTCCATTGCCAATCTTCTCTGATGCACAAATGGCACTTGCAAACACCTAAAATGAAGACAACTTCATACAAGGTAAAAGCTTAAGCACAAACCAGGGGCACAGCAATCTCTATTAATGTTTTTCAATACTCATTATTTCATTTGCATAACTCATAACTACATTGACATTGATGCTTCAGATGTTGCTAAAAACTTGGAAATGTTCCTAAATGGTTATGCAATGAAGCATAGATAACCCTACTAGAAAGGATTCAACTTATGGCAAAAGAGGACAAGGAAAATATTGGGTGGATGTAGGGAAATAAATGCACTTCATGAAGGAGGTCTAACGTCCAGGTCCATATTTCCACTAGACGTAGGTCTTTGATTCCAATGAAAATGTTTGAGTTTCATTTGGATTAATAAAGAATGGTGTTTAGCAGTGGAAACAAGCATCTTGGGCTGATGCTACTTTGCAGTGAGAAAGGTGGGCACAGGTAGTTGATGTCTAGACTGTGACTTGTCCTTTGGGTAATATTCACCAAAAACATATTTATATGTAGTAAGAAAGGGCATAGGGCAAGAGGACACTTACCTCAAACTTATGATCATCTTGTACCTTGCATTAAATTTGATGTGACTTTTGTGCTTTTAGTGTTATTTTCTGCCATAAGCTTTAAACCTGCCTCTGACTACCTTTCTTGACATGACCCATTAACCCTCCTGGGGTTTCCATGAACCCTCAGATGACAGGGGAAGCAAAATCTATCTTCTGATGCTTCCTTGAAGAGGTTCAAGACTTGAATGAGCAGTGATACTGTCACAGCAGAACCTGGCCCTTTATGATGTCATAGTCAAAGTTTCCATGGAGCTTCACTATGACACGTGCAGTGTTCCATTTTATGCAAGTTAGCCTCACAGTTTCTTCTGGTGGATGTCAACTACAATCTATTCCCCTGGGGAAGCCAATTTCAATCTCCATTGCCAATCTTCTCTGATACACAAATGGCACTTGCAAACACCTAAAATGAAAACAACTCCCTACAAGGTAAAAGCTTAAGCACAAACCAGGGGAACAGCAATCTCTATTAATGTTTTTCAATACTCATTTTTCCATTTGCATAACTCATAACTACATTGACATTGATGCTTCAGATGTTGCTAAAAACTTGGAAAATTTCCTAAATGGTTATGCAATGAAGCATAGATAACCCTTCTAGAAAGGATTCAACTTATGGCAAAAGAGGACAAGGAAAATATTGGGTGGATGTAGGGAAATAAATGCACTTCATGAAGGAGGTCTAACGTCCAGGTCCATATTTCCACTAGACGTAGGTCTTTGATTCCAATGAAAATGTTTGAGTTTCATTTGGATTAATAAAGAATGGTGTTTAGCAGTAGAAACAAGCATCTTGGGCTGATGCTACTTTGCAGTGAGAAAGGTGGGCACGGGTAGTGGATGTCTAGACTGTGACTTGTCCTTTGGGTAATATTCACCAAAAACATATTTATATGTAGTAAGAAAGGGCATAGGGCAAGAGGACACTTACCTCAAACTTATGGACATCTTCTACCTTGCATTAAATTTGATGTGACTTTTGTGCTTTTAGTGTTATTTTCTGCCATAAGCTTTAAACCTGCCTCTGACTACCTTTCTTGACATGACCCATTAACCCTCCTGGGGTTTCCATGAACCCTCAGATGACAGGGGAAGCAAAATCTATCTTCTGATGCTTCCTTGAAGAGGTTCAAGACTTGAATGAGCAGTGATACTGTCACAGCAGAACCTGGCCCTTTATGATGTCATAGTCAAAGTTTCCATGGAGCTTTGCTATGACACGTGCAGTGTTCCATTTTGTGCAAGTTAGCCTCACAGTTTCTTCTGGTGGATGTCAACTAGAATCTATTCCCCTGGGGAAGCCAATTTCAATCTCCATTGCCAATCTTCTCTGATACACAAATGGTACTTGCAAACACCTAAAATGAAAACAACTCCCTACAAGGTAAAAGCTTAAGCACAAACCAGGGGAACAGCAATCTCTATTAATGTTTTTCAATACTCATTTTTCCATTTGCATAACTCATAACTACATTGACATTGATGCTTCAGATGTTGCTAAAAACTTGGAAAAGTTCCTAAATGGTTATGCAATGAAGCATAGATAACCCTACTAGAAAGGATTCAACTTATGGCAAAAGAGGACAAGGAAAATATTGGGTGGATGTAGGGAAATAAATGCACTTCATGAAGGAGGTCTAACGTCCAGGTCCATATTTCCACTAGACGTAGGTCTTTGATTCCAATGAAAATGTTTGAGTTTCATTTGGATTAATAAAGAATGGTGTTTAGCAGTAGAAACAAGCATCTTGGGCTGATGCTACTTTGCAGTGAGAAAGGTGGGCACGGGTAGTGGATGTCTAGACTGTGACTTGTCCTTTGGGTAATATTCACCAAAAACATATTTATATGTAGTAAGAAAGGGCATAGGGCAAGAGGACACTTACCTCAAACTTATGGACATCTTCTACCTTGCATTAAATTTGATGTGACTTTTGTGCTTTTAGTGTTATTTTCTGCCATAAGCTTTAAACCTGCCTCTGACTACCTTTCTTGACATGACCCATTAACCCTCCTGGGGTTTCCATGAACCCTCAGATGACAGGGGAAGCAAAATCTATCTTCTGATGCTTCCTTGATGAGCTTCCAGACTGGAATGAACAGTGATACTGTCACAGCAGAACCTGGCCCTTTATGATGTCTTAGTCAAAGTTTCCATGGAGCTTCACTATGACACGTGCAGTGTTCCATTTTATGCAAGTTAGCCTCACAGTTTCTTCTGGTGGATGTCAACTAGAATCTATTCCCCTGGGGAAGCCAATTTCAATCTCCATTGCCAATCTTCTCTGATACACAAATGGTACTTGCAAACACCTAAAATGAAAACAACTCCCTACAAGGTAAAAGCTTAAGCACAAACCAGGGGAACAGCAATCTCTATTAATGTTTTTCAATACTCATTTTTCCATTTGCATAACTCATAACTACATTGACATTGATGCTTCAGATGTTGCTAAAAACTTGGAAAATTTCCTAAATGGTTATGCAATGAAGCATAGATAACCCTACTAGAAAGGATTCAACTTATGGCAAAAGAGGACAAGGAAAATATTGGGTGGATGTAGGGAAATAAATGCACTTCATGAAGGAGGTCTAACGTCCAGGTCCATATTTCCACTAGACGTAGGTCTTTGATTCCAATGAAAATGTTTGAGTTTCATTTGGATTAATAAAGAATGGTGTTTAGCAGTAGAAACAAGCATCTTGGGCTGATGCTACTTTGCAGTGAGAAAGGTGGGCACGGGTAGTGGATGTCTAGACTGTGACTTGTCCTTTGGGTAATATTCACCAAAAACATATTTATATGTAGTAAGAAAGGGCATAGGGCAAGAGGACACTTACCTCAAACTTATGGACATCTTCTACCTTGCATTAAATTTGATGTGACTTTTGTGCTTTTAGTGTTATTTTCTGCCATAAGCTTTAAACCTGCCTCTGACTACCTTTCTTGACATGACCCATTAACCCTCCTGGGGTTTCCATGAACCCTCAGATGACAGGGGAAGCAAAATCTATCTTCTGATGCTTCCTTGATGAGCTTACAGACTTGAATGAGCAGTGATACTGTCACAGCAGAACCTGGCCCTTTATGATGTCATAGTCAAAGTTTCCATGGAGCTTCACTATGACACGTGCAGTGTTCCATTTTATGCAAGTTAGCCTCACAGTTTCTTCTGGTGGATGTCAACTACAATCTATTCCCCTGGGGAAGCCAATTTCAATCTCCATTGCCAATCTTCTCTGATACACAAATGGCACTTGCAAACGCCTAAAATGAAGACAACTTCCTACAAGGTAAAAGCTTAAGCACAAACCAGGGGAACAGCAATCTCTATAAATGTTTTTCAATACTCATTATTCCATTTGCATAACTCATAACTACATTGACATTGATGCTTCAGATGTTGCTAAAAACTTGGAAAAGTTCCTAAATGGTTATGCAATGAAGCATAGATAACCCTACTAGAAAGGATTCAACTTATGGCAAAAGAGGACAAGGAAAATATTGGGTGGATGTAGGGAAATAAATGCACTTCATGAAGGAGGTCTAACGTCCAGGTCCATATTTCCACTAGACGTAGGTCTTTGATTCCAATGAAAATGTTTGAGTTTCATTTGGATTAATAAAGAATGGTGTTTAGCAGTGGAAACAAGCATCTTGGGCTGATGCTACTTTGCAGTGAGAAAGGTGGGCACGGGTAGTGGATGTCTAGACTGTGACTTGTCCTTTGGGTAATATTCACCAAAAACATATTTATATGTAGTAAGAAAGGGCATAGGGCAAGAGGACACTTACCTCAAACTTATGGTCCTCTTCTACCTTGCATTAAATTTGATGTGACTTTTGTGCTTTTAGTGTTATTTTCTGCCATAAGCTTTAAACCTGCCTCTGACTACCTTTCTTGACATGACCCATTAACCCTCCTGGGGTTTCCATGAACCCTCAGATGACAGGGGAAGCAAAATCTATCTTCTGATGCTTCCTTGAAGAGGTTCAAGACTTGAATGAGCAGTGATACTGTCACAGCAGAACCTGGCCCTTTATGATGTCATAGTCAAAGTTTCCATAGAGCTTCACTATGACACGTGCAGTGTTCCATTTTATGCAAGTTAGCCTCACAGTTTCTTCTGGTGGATGTCAACTACAATCTATTCCTCTGGGGAAGCCAATTTCAATCTCCATTGCCAATCTTCTCTGATGCACAAATGGCACTTGCAAACACCTAAAATGAAGACAACTTCCTACAAGGTAAAAGCTTAAGCACAAACCAGGGGCACAGCAATCTCTATAAATGTTTTTCAATACTCATTATTCCATTTGCATAACTCATAACTACATTGACATTGATGCTTCAGATGTTGCTAAAAACTTGGAAAAGTTCCTAAATGGTTATGCAATGAAGCATAGATAACCCTACTAGAAAGGATTCAACTTATGGCAAAAGAGGACAAGGAAAATATTGGGTGGATGTAGGGAAATAAATGCACTTCATGAAGGAGGTCTAACGTCCAGGTCCATATTTCCACTAGACGTAGGTCTTTGATTCCAATGAAAATGTTTGAGTTTCATTTGGATTAATAAAGAATGGTGTTTAGCAGTAGAAACAAGCATCTTGGGCTGATGCTACTTTGCAGTGAGAAAGGTGGGCACGGGTAGTGGATGTCTAGACTGTGACTTGTCCTTTGGGTAATATTCACCAAAAACATATTTATATGTAGTAAGAAAGGGCATAGGGCAAGAGGACACTTACCTCAAACTTATGGACATCTTCTACCTTGCATTAAATTTGATGTGACTTTTGTGCTTTTAGTGTTATTTTCTGCCATAAGCTTTAAACCTGCCTCTGACTACCTTTCTTGACATGACCCATTAACCCTCCTGGGGTTTCCATGAACCCTCAGATGACAGGGGAAGCAAAATCTATCTTCTGATGCTTCCTTGAAGAGGTTCAAGACTTGAATGAGCAGTGATACTGTCACAGCAGAACCTGGCCCTTTATGATGTCATAGTCAAAGTTTCCATGGAGCTTCACTATGACACGTGCAGTGTTCCATTTTATGCAAGTTAGCCTCACAGTTTCTTCTGGTGGATGTCAACTACAATCTATTCCCCTGGGGAAGCCAATTTCAATCTCCATTGCCAATCTTCTCTGATGCACAAATGGCACTTGCAAACACCTAAAATGAAGACAACTTCCTACAAGGTAAAAGCTTAAGCACAAACCAGAGGCACAGCAATCTCTATAAATGTTTTTCAATACTCATTATTCCATTTGCATAACTCATAACTACATTGACATTGATGCTTCAGATGTTGCTAAAAACTTGGAAAAGTTCCTAAATGGTTATGCAAATGAAGCATAGATAACCCTACTAGAAAGGATTCAACTTATGGCAAAAGAGGACAAGGAAACTATTGGGTGGATGTAGGGAAATAAATGCACTTCATGAAGGAGGTCTAACGTCCAGGTCCATATTTCCACTAGACGTAGGTCTTTGATTCCAATGAAAATGTTTGAGTTTCATTTGGATTAATAAAGAATGGTGTTTAGCAGTGGAAACAAGCATCTTGGGCTGATGCTACTTTGCAGTGAGAAAGGTGGGCACGGGTAGTGGATGTCTAGACTGTGACTTGTCCTTTGGGTAATATTCACCAAAAACATATTTATATGTAGTAAGAAAGGGCATAGGGCAAGAGGACACTTACCTCAAACTTATGGACATCTTCTACCTTGCATTAAATTTGATGTGACTTTTGTGCTTTTAGTGTTATTTTCTGCCATAAGCTTTAAACCTGCCTCTGACTACCTTTCTTGACATGACCCATTAACCCTCCTGGGGTTTCCATGAACCCTCAGATGACAGGGGAAGCAAAATCTATCTTCTGATGCTTCCTTGAAGAGCTTCAAGACTTGAATGAGCAGTGATACTGTCACAGCAGAACCTGGCCCTTTATGATGTCATAGTCAAAGTTTCCATGGAGCTTCACTATGACACGTGCAGTGTTCCATTTTATGCAAGTTAGCCTCACAGTTTCTTCTGGTGGATGTCAACTACAATCTATTCCCCTGGGGAAGCCAATTTCAATCTCCATTGCCAATCTTCTCTGATACACAAATGGCACTTGCAAACGCCTAAAATGAAGACAACTTCCTACAAGGTAAAAGCTTAAGCACAAACCAGGGGAACAGCAATCTCTATAAATGTTTTTCAATACTCATTATTCCATTTGCATAACTCATAACTACATTGACATTGATGCTTCAGATGTTGCTAAAAACTTGGAAAAGTTCCTAAATGGTTATGCAATGAAGCATAGATAACCCTACTAGAAAGGATTCAACTTATGGCAAAAGAGGACAAGGAAAATATTGGGTGGATGTAGGGAAATAAATGCACTTCATGAAGGAGGTCTAACGTCCAGGTCCATATTTCCACTAGACGTAGGTCTTTGATTCCAATGAAAATGTTTGAGTTTCATTTGGATTAATAAAGAATGGTGTTTAGCAGTAGAAACAAGCATCTTGGGCTGATGCTACTTTGCAGTGAGAAAGGTGGGCACGGGTAGTGGATGTCTAGACTGTGACTTGTCCTTTGGGTAATATTCACCAAAAACATATTTATATGTAGTAAGAAAGGGCATAGGGCAAGAGGACACTTACCTCAAACTTATGGTCCTCTTCTACCTTGCATTAAATTTGATGTGACTTTTGTGCTTTTAGTGTTATTTTCTGCCATAAGCTTTAAACCTGCCTCTGACTACCTTTCTTGACATGACCCATTAACCCTCCTGGGGTTTCCATGAACCCTCAGATGACAGGGGAAGCAAAATCTATCTTCTGATGCTTCCTTGAAGAGGTTCAAGACTTGAATGAGCAGTGATACTGTCACAGCAGAACCTGGCCCTTTATGATGTCATAGTCAAAGTTTCCATAGAGCTTCACTATGACACGTGCAGTGTTCCATTTTATGCAAGTTAGCCTCACAGTTTCTTCTGGTGGATGTCAACTACAATCTATTCCTCTGGGGAAGCCAATTTCAATCTCCATTGCCAATCTTCTCTGATGCACAAATGGCACTTGCAAACACCTAAAATGAAGACAACTTCCTACAAGGTAAAAGCTTAAGCACAAACCAGGGGCACAGCAATCTCTATAAATGTTTTTCAATACTCATTATTCCATTTGCATAACTCATAACTACATTGACATTGATGCTTCAGATGTTGCTAAAAACTTGGAAAAGTTCCTAAATGGTTATGCAATGAAGCATAGATAACCCTACTAGAAAGGATTCAACTTATGGCAAAAGAGGACAAGGAAAATATTGGGTGGATGTAGGGAAATAAATGCACTTCATGAAGGAGGTCTAACGTCCAGGTCCATATTTCCACTAGACGTAGGTCTTTGATTCCAATGAAAATGTTTGAGTTTCATTTGGATTAATAAAGAATGGTGTTTAGCAGTAGAAACAAGCATCTTGGGCTGATGCTACTTTGCAGTGAGAAAGGTGGGCACGGGTAGTGGATGTCTAGACTGTGACTTGTCCTTTGGGTAATATTCACCAAAAACATATTTATATGTAGTAAGAAAGGGCATAGGGCAAGAGGACACTTACCTCAAACTTATGGACATCTTCTACCTTGCATTAAATTTGATGTGACTTTTGTGCTTTTAGTGTTATTTTCTGCCATAAGCTTTAAACCTGCCTCTGACTACCTTTCTTGACATGACCCATTAACCCTCCTGGGGTTTCCATGAACCCTCAGATGACAGGGGAAGCAAAATCTATCTTCTGATGCTTCCTTGAAGAGGTTCAAGACTTGAATGAGCAGTGATACTGTCACAGCAGAACCTGGCCCTTTATGATGTCATAGTCAAAGTTTCCATGGAGCTTCACTATGACACGTGCAGTGTTCCATTTTATGCAAGTTAGCCTCACAGTTTCTTCTGGTGGATGTCAACTACAATCTATTCCCCTGGGGAAGCCAATTTCAATCTCCATTGCCAATCTTCTCTGATGCACAAATGGCACTTGCAAACACCTAAAATGAAGACAACTTCCTACAAGGTAAAAGCTTAAGCACAAACCAGAGGCACAGCAATCTCTATAAATGTTTTTCAATACTCATTATTCCATTTGCATAACTCATAACTACATTGACATTGATGCTTCAGATGTTGCTAAAAACTTGGAAAAGTTCCTAAATGGTTATGCAAATGAAGCATAGATAACCCTACTAGAAAGGATTCAACTTATGGCAAAAGAGGACAAGGAAACTATTGGGTGGATGTAGGGAAATAAATGCACTTCATGAAGGAGGTCTAACGTCCAGGTCCATATTTCCACTAGACGTAGGTCTTTGATTCCAATGAAAATGTTTGAGTTTCATTTGGATTAATAAAGAATGGTGTTTAGCAGTGGAAACAAGCATCTTGGGCTGATGCTACTTTGCAGTGAGAAAGGTGGGCACGGGTAGTGGATGTCTAGACTGTGACTTGTCCTTTGGGTAATATTCACCAAAAACATATTTATATGTAGTAAGAAAGGGCATAGGGCAAGAGGACACTTACCTCAAACTTATGGACATCTTCTACCTTGCATTAAATTTGATGTGACTTTTGTGCTTTTAGTGTTATTTTCTGCCATAAGCTTTAAACCTGCCTCTGACTACCTTTCTTGACATGACCCATTAACCCTCCTGGGGTTTCCATGAACCCTCAGATGACAGGGGAAGCAAAATCTATCTTCTGATGCTTCCTTGAAGAGCTTCAAGACTTGAATGAGCAGTGATACTGTCACAGCAGAACCTGGCCCTTTATGATGTCATAGTCAAAGTTTCCATGGAGCTTCGCTATGACACGTGCAGTGTTCCATTTTGTGCAAGTTAGCCTCACAGTTTCTTCTGGTGGATGTCAACTACAATCTATTCCCCTGGGGAAGCCAATTTCAATCTCCATTGCCAATCTTCTCTGATACACAAATGGCACTTGCAAACACCTAAAATGAAAACAACTCCCTACAAGGTAAAAGCTTAAGCACAAACCAGGGGAACAGCAATCTCTATTAATGTTTTTCAATACTCATTTTTCCATTTGCATAACTCATAACTACATTGACATTGATGCTTCAGATGTTGCTAAAAACTTGGAAAAGTTCCTAAATGGTTATGCAATGAAGCATAGATAACCCTACTAGAAAGGATTCAACTTATGGCAAAAGAGGACAAGGAAAATATTGGGTGGATGTAGGGAAATAAATGCACTTCATGAAGGAGGTCTAACGTCCAGGTCCATATTTCCACTAGACGTAGGTCTTTGATTCCAATGAAAATGTTTGAGTTTCATTTGGATTAATAAAGAATGGTGTTTAGCAGTGGAAACAAGCATCTTGGGCTGATGCTACTTTGCAGTGAGAAAGGTGGGCACGGGTAGTGGATGTCTAGACTGTGACTTGTCCTTTGGGTAATATTCACCAAAAACATATTTATATGTAGTAAGAAAGGGCATAGGGCAAGAGGACACTTACCTCAAACTTATGGTCCTCTTCTACCTTGCATTAAATTTGATGTGACTTTTGTGCTTTTAGTGTTATTTTCTGCCATAAGCTTTAAACCTGCCTCTGACTACCTTTCTTGACATGACCCATTAACCCTCCTGGGGTTTCCATGAACCCTCAGATGACAGGGGAAGCAAAATCTATCTTTTGATGCTTCCTTGAAGAGGTTCAAGACTTGAATGAGTAGTGATACTGTCACAGCAGAACCTGGCCCTTTATGATGTCATAGTCAAAGTTTCCATGGAGCTTCACTATGACACGTGCAGTGTTCCATTTTATGCAAGTTAGCCTCACAGTTTCTTCTGGTGGATGTCAACTACAATCTATTCCCCTGGGGAAGCCAATTTCAATCTCCATTGCCAATCTTCTCTGATGCACAAATGGCACTTGCAAACACCTAAAATGAAGACAACTTCCTACAAGGTAAAAGCTTAAGCACAAACCAGGGGCACAGCAATCTCTATAAATGTTTTTCAATACTCATTATTCCATTTGCATAACTCATAACTACATTGACATTGATGCTTCAGATGTTGCTAAAAACTTGGAAAAGTTCCTAAATGGTTATGCAATGAAGCATAGATAACCCTACTAGAAAGGATTCAACTTATGGCAAAAGAGGACAAGGAAAATATTGGGTGGATGTAGGGAAATAAATGCACTTCATGAAGGAGGTCTAACGTCCAGGTCCATATTTCCACTAGACGTAGGTCTTTGATTCCAATGAAAATGTTTGAGTTTCATTTGGATTAATAAAGAATGGTGTTTAGCAGTAGAAACAAGCATCTTGGGCTGATGCTACTTTGCAGTGAGAAAGGTGGGCACGGGTAGTGGATGTCTAGACTGTGACTTGTCCTTTGGGTAATATTCACCAAAAACATATTTATATGTAGTAAGAAAGGGCATAGGGCAAGAGGACACTTACCTCAAACTTATGGACATCTTCTACCTTGCATTAAATTTGATGTGACTTTTGTGCTTTTAGTGTTATTTTCTGCCATAAGCTTTAAACCTGCCTCTGACTACCTTTCTTGACATGACCCATTAACCCTCCTGGGGTTTCCATGAACCCTCAGATGACAGGGGAAGCAAAATCTATCTTCTGATGCTTCCTTGAAGAGGTTCAAGACTTGAATGAGCAGTGATACTGTCACAGCAGAACCTGGCCCTTTATGATGTCATAGTCAAAGTTTCCATGGAGCTTCGCTATGACACGTGCAGTGTTCCATTTTATTCAAGTTAGCCTCACAGTTTCTTCTGGTGGATGTCAACTACAATCTATTCCCCTGGGGAAGCCAATTTCAATCTCCATTGCCAATCTTCTCTGATGCACAAATGGCACTTGCAAACACCTAAAATGAAGACAACTTCCTACAAGGTAAAAGCTTAAGCACAAACCAGAGGCACAGCAATCTCTATAAATGTTTTTCAATACTCATTATTCCATTTGCATAACTCATAACTACATTGACATTGATGCTTCAGATGTTGCTAAAAACTTGGAAAAGTTCCTAAATGGTTATGCAAATGAAGCATAGATAACCCTACTAGAAAGGATTCAACTTATGGCAAAAGAGGACAAGGAAACTATTGGGTGGATGTAGGGAAATAAATGCACTTCATGAAGGAGGTCTAACGTCCAGGTCCATATTTCCACTAGACGTAGGTCTTTGATTCCAATGAAAATGTTTGAGTTTCATTTGGATTAATAAAGAATGGTGTTTAGCAGTGGAAACAAGCATCTTGGGCTGATGCTACTTTGCAGTGAGAAAGGTGGGCACGGGTAGTGGATGTCTAGACTGTGACTTGTCCTTTGGGTAATATTCACCAAAAACATATTTATATGTAGTAAGAAAGGGCATAGGGCAAGAGGACACTTACCTCAAACTTATGGACATCTTCTACCTTGCATTAAATTTGATGTGACTTTTGTGCTTTTAGTGTTATTTTCTGCCATAAGCTTTAAACCTGCCTCTGACTACCTTTCTTGACATGACCCATTAACCCTCCTGGGGTTTCCATGAACCCTCAGATGACAGGGGAAGCAAAATCTATCTTCTGATGCTTCCTTGAAGAGCTTCAAGACTTGAATGAGCAGTGATACTGTCACAGCAGAACCTGGCCCTTTATGATGTCATAGTCAAAGTTTCCATGGAGCTTCGCTATGACACGTGCAGTGTTCCATTTTGTGCAAGTTAGCCTCACAGTTTCTTCTGGTGGATGTCAACTAGAATCTATTCCCCTGGGGAAGCCAATTTCAATCTCCATTGCCAATCTTCTCTGATACACAAATGGCACTTGCAAACACCTAAAATGAAAACAACTCCCTACAAGGTAAAAGCTTAAGCACAAACCAGGGGAACAGCAATCTCTATTAATGTTTTTCAATACTCATTTTTCCATTTGCATAACTCATAACTACATTGACATTGATGCTTCAGATGTTGCTAAAAACTTGGAAAAGTTCCTAAATGGTTATGCAATGAAGCATAGATAACCCTACTAGAAAGGATTCAACTTATGGCAAAAGAGGACAAGGAAAATATTGGGTGGATGTAGGGAAATAAATGCACTTCATGAAGGAGGTCTAACGTCCAGGTCCATATTTCCACTAGACGTAGGTCTTTGATTCCAATGAAAATGTTTGAGTTTCATTTGGATTAATAAAGAATGGTGTTTAGCAGTGGAAACAAGCATCTTGGGCTGATGCTACTTTGCAGTGAGAAAGGTGGGCACGGGTAGTGGATGTCTAGACTGTGACTTGTCCTTTGGGTAATATTCACCAAAAACATATTTATATGTAGTAAGAGAGGGCATAGGGCAAGAGGACACTTACCTCAAACTTATGGACATCTTCTACCTTGCATTAAATTTGATGTGACTTTTGTGCTTTTAGTGTTATTTTCTGCCATAAGCTTTAAACCTGCCTCTGACTACCTTTCTTGACATGACCCATTAACCCTCCTGGGGTTTCCATGAACCCTCAGATGACAGGGGAAGCAAAATCTATCTTCTGATGCTTCCTTGATGAGCTTCCAGACTTGAATGAGCAGTGATACTGTCACAGCAGAACCTGGCCCTTTATGATGTCATAGTCAAAGTTTCCATGGAGCTTCACTATGACACGTGCAGTGTTCCATTTTATGCAAGTTAGCCTCACAGTTTCTTCTGGTGGATGTCAACTACAATCTATTCCCCTGGGGAAGCCAATTTCAATCTCCATTGCCAATCTTCTCTGATACACAAATGGCACTTGCAAACGCCTAAAATGAAGACAACTTCCTACAAGGTAAAAGCTTAAGCACAAACCAGGGGCACAGCAATCTCTATAAATGTTTTTCAATACTCATTATTCCATTTGCATAACTCATAACTACATTGACATTGATGCTTCAGATGTTGCTAAAAACTTGGAAAAGTTCCTAAATGGTTATGCAATGAAGCATAGATAACCCTACTAGAAAGGATTCAACTTATGGCAAAAGAGGACAAGGAAAATATTGGGTGGATGTAGGGAAATAAATGCACTTCATGAAGGAGGTCTAACGTCCAGGTCCATATTTCCACTAGACGTAGGTCTTTGATTCCAATGAAAATGTTTGAGTTTCATTTGGATTAATAAAGAATGGTGTTTAGCAGTGGAAACAAGCATCTTGGGCTGATGCTACTTTGCAGTGAGAAAGGTGGGCACAGGTAGTTGATGTCTAGACTGTGACTTGTCCTTTGGGTAATATTCACCAAAAACATATTTATATGTAGTAAGAAAGGGCATAGGGCAAGAGGACACTTACCTCACACTTATGATCATCTTGTACCTTGCATTAAATTTGATGTGACTTTTGTGCTTTTAGTGTTATTTTCTGCCATAAGCTTTAAACCTGCCTCTGACTACCTTTCTTGACATGACCCATTAACCCTCCTGGGGTTTCCATGAACCCTCAGATGACAGGGGAAGCAAAATCTATCTTCTGATGCTTCCTTGAAGAGGTTCAAGACTTGAATGAGCAGTGATACTGTCACAGCAGAACCTGGCAATTTATGATGTCATAGTCAAAGTTTCCATGGAGCTTTGCTATGACACGTGCAGTGTTCCATTTTATGCAAGTTAGCCTCACAGTTTCTTCTGGTGGATGTCAACTACAATCTATTCCCCTGGGGAAGCCAATTTCAATCTCCATTGCCAATCTTCTCTGATGCACAAATGGCACTTGCAAACACCTAAAATGAAGACAACTTCATACAAGGTAAAAGCTTAAGCACAAACCAGGGGCACAGCAATCTCTTTTAATGTTTTTCAATACTTATTATTCCATTTGCATAACTCATAACTACATTGACATTGATGCTTCAGATGTTGCTAAAAACTTGGAAAAGTTCCTAAATGGTTATGCAATGAAGCATAGATAACCCTACTAGAAAGGATTCAACTTATGGCAAAAGAGGACAAGGAAAATATTGGGTGGATGTAGGGAAATAAATGCACTTCATGAAGGAGGTCTAACGTCCAGGTCCATATTTCCACTAGACGTAGGTCTTTGATTCCAATGAAAATGTTTGAGTTTCATTTGGATTAATAAAGAATGGTGTTTAGCAGTGGAAACAAGCATCTTGGGCTGATGCTACTTTGCAGTGAGAAAGGTGGGCACAGGTAGTTGATGTCTAGACTGTGACTTGTCCTTTGGGTAATATTCACCAAAAACATATTTATATGTAGTAAGAAAGGGCATAGGGCAAGAGGACACTTACCTCAAACTTATGATCATCTTGTACCTTGCATTAAATTTGATGTGACTTTTGTGCTTTTAGTGTTATTTTCTGCCATAAGCTTTAAACCTGCCTCTGACTACCTTTCTTGACATGACCCATTAACCCTCCTGGGGTTTCCATGAACCCTCAGATGACAGGGGAAGCAAAATCTATCTTCTGATGCTTCCTTGAAGAGGTTCAAGACTTGAATGAGCAGTGATACTGTCACAGCAGAACCTGGCCCTTTATGATGTCATAGTCAAAGTTTCCATGGAGCTTCACTATGACACGTGCAGTGTTCCATTTTATGCAAGTTAGCCTCACAGTTTCTTCTGGTGGATGTCAACTACAATCTATTCCCCTGGGGAAGCCAATTTCAATCTCCATTGCCAATCTTCTCTGATACACAAATGGCACTTGCAAACACCTAAAATGAAAACAACTCCCTACAAGGTAAAAGCTTAAGCACAAACCAGGGGAACAGCAATCTCTATTAATGTTTTTCAATACTCATTTTTCCATTTGCATAACTCATAACTACATTGACATTGATGCTTCAGATGTTGCTAAAAACTTGGAAAATTTCCTAAATGGTTATGCAATGAAGCATTGAAAAACATTAATAGAGATTGCTGTTCCCCTGGTTTGTGCTTAAGCTTTTACCTTGTAGGGAGTTGTTTTCATTTTAGGTGTTTGCAAGTACCATTTGTGTATCAGAGAAGATTGGCAATGGAGATTGAAAGAGGACAAGGAAAATATTGGGTGGATGTAGGGAAATAAATGCACTTCATGAAGGAGGTCTAACGTCCAGGTCCATATTTCCACTAGACGTAGGTCTTTGATTCCAATGAAAATGTTTGAGTTTCATTTGGATTAATAAAGAATGGTGTTTAGCAGTGGAAACAAGCATCTTGGGCTGATGCTACTTTGCAGTGAGAAAGGTGGGCACGGGTAGTGGATGTCTAGACTGTGACTTGTCCTTTGGGCAATATTCACCAAAAACATATTTATATGTAGTAAGAAAGGGCATAGGGCAAGAGGACACTTACCTCAAACTTATGGACATCTTCTACCTTGCATTAAATTTGATGTGACTTTTGTGCTTTTAGTGTTATTTTCTGCCATAAGCTTTAAACCTGCCTCTGACTACCTTTCTTGACATGACCCATTAACCCTCCTGGGGTTTCCATGAACCCTCAGATGACAGGGGAAGCAAAATCTATCTTCTGATGCTTCCTTGAAGAGCTTCAAGACTTAAATGAGCAGTGATACTGTCACAGCAGAACCTGGCCCTTTATGATGTCATAGTCAAAGTTTCCATGGAACTTTGCTATGACACGTGCAGTGTTCCATTTTGTGCAAGTTAGCCTCACAGTTTCTTCTGGTGGATGTCAACTAGAATCTATTCCCCTGGGGAAGCCAATTTCAATCTCCATTGCCAATCTTCTCTGATACACAAATGGTACTTGCAAACACCTAAAATGAAAACAACTCCCTACAAGGTAAAAGCTTAAGCACAAACCAGGGGAACAGCAATCTCTATTAATGTTTTTCAATACTCATTTTTCCATTTGCATAACTCATAACTACATTGACATTGATGCTTCAGATGTTGCTAAAAACTTGGAAAAGTTCCTAAATGGTTATGCAATGAAGCATAGATAACCCTACTAGAAAGGATTCAACTTATGGCAAAAGAGGACAAGGAAAATATTGGGTGGATGTAGGGAAATAAATGCACTTCATGAAGGAGGTCTAACGTCCAGGTCCATATTTCCACTAGACGTAGGTCTTTGATTCCAATGAAAATGTTTGAGTTTCATTTGGATTAATAAAGAATGGTGTTTAGCAGTGGAAACAAGCATCTTGGGCTGATGCTACTTTGCAGTGAGAAAGGTGGGCACAGGTAGTTGATGTCTAGACTGTGACTTGTCCTTTGGGTAATATTCACCAAAAACATATTTATATGTAGTAAGAAAGGGCATAGGGCAAGAGGACACTTACCTCAAACTTCTGATCATCTTGTACCTTGCATTAAATTTGATGTGACTTTTGTGCTTTTAGTGTTATTTTCTGCCATAAGCTTTAAACCTGCCTCTGACTACCTTTCTTGACATGACCCATTAACCCTCCTGGGGTTTCCATGAACCCTCAGATGACAGGGGAAGCAAAATCTATCTTCTGATGCTTCCTTGAAGAGGTTCAAGACTTGAATGAGCAGTGATACTGTCACAGCAGAACCTGGCCCTTTATGATGTCATAGTCAAAGTTTCCATGGAGCTTCACTATGACACGTGCAGTGTTCCATTTTATGCAAGTTAGCCTCACAGTTTCTTCTGGTGGATGTCAACTACAATCTATTCCCCTGGGGAAGCCAATTTCAATCTCCATTGCCAATCTTCTCTGATGCACAAATGGCACTTGCAAACACCTAAAATGAAGACAACTTCATACAAGGTAAAAGCTTAAGCACAAACCAGGGGCACAGCAATCTCTATTAATGTTTTTCAATACTCATTATTCCATTTGCATAACTCATAACTACATTGACATTGATGCTTCAGATGTTGCTAAAAACTTGGAAATGTTCCTAAATGGTTATGCAATGAAGCATAGATAACCCTACTAGAAAGGATTCAACTTATGGCAAAAGAGGACAAGGAAAATATTGGGTGGATGTAGGGAAATAAATGCACTTCATGAAGGAGGTCTAACGTCCAGGTCCATATTTCCACTAGACGTAGGTCTTTGATTCCAATGAAAATATTTGAGTTTCATTTGGATTAATAAAGAATGGTGTTTAGCAGTGGAAACAAGCATCTTGGGCTGATGCTACTTTGCAGTGAGAAAGGTGGGCACAGGTAGTTGATGTCTAGACTGTGACTTGTCCTTTGGGTAATATTCACCAAAAACATATTTATATGTAGTAAGAAAGGGCATAGGGCAAGAGGACACTTACCTCAAACTTATGATCATCTTGTACCTTGCATTAAATTTGATGTGACTTTTGTGCTTTTAGTGTTATTTTCTGCCATAAGCTTTAAACCTGCCTCTGACTACCTTTCTTGACATGACCCATTAACCCTCCTGGGGTTTCCATGAACCCTCAGATGACAGGGGAAGCAAAATCTATCTTCTGATGCTTCCTTGAAGAGGTTCAAGACTTGAATGAGCAGTGATACTGTCACAGCAGAACCTGGCCCTTTATGATGTCATAGTCAAAGTTTCCATGGAGCTTCACTATGACACGTGCAGTGTTCCATTTTATGCAAGTTAGCCTCACAGTTTCTTCTGGTGGATGTCAACTACAATCTATTCCCCTGGGGAAGCCAATTTCAATCTCCATTGCCAATCTTCTCTGATACACAAATGGCACTTGCAAACACCTAAAATGAAAACAACTCCCTACAAGGTAAAAGCTTAAGCACAAACCAGGGGAACAGCAATCTCTATTAATGTTTTTCAATACTCATTTTTCCATTTGCATAACTCATAACTACATTGACATTGATGCTTCAGATGTTGCTAAAAACTTGGAAAATTTCCTAAATGGTTATGCAATGAAGCATAGATAACCCTTCTAGAAAGGATTCAACTTATGGCAAAAGAGGACAAGGAAAATATTGGGTGGATGTAGGGAAATAAATGCACTTCATGAAGGAGGTCTAACGTCCAGGTCCATATTTCCACTAGACGTAGGTCTTTGATTCCAATGAAAATGTTTGAGTTTCATTTGGATTAATAAAGAATGGTGTTTAGCAGTAGAAACAAGCATCTTGGGCTGATGCTACTTTGCAGTGAGAAAGGTGGGCACGGGTAGTGGATGTCTAGACTGTGACTTGTCCTTTGGGTAATATTCACCAAAAACATATTTATATGTAGTAAGAAAGGGCATAGGGCAAGAGGACACTTACCTCAAACTTATGGACATCTTCTACCTTGCATTAAATTTGATGTGACTTTTGTGCTTTTAGTGTTATTTTCTGCCATAAGCTTTAAACCTGCCTCTGACTACCTTTCTTGACATGACCCATTAACCCTCCTGGGGTTTCCATGAACCCTCAGATGACAGGGGAAGCAAAATCTATCTTCTGATGCTTCCTTGAAGAGGTTCAAGACTTGAATGAGCAGTGATACTGTCACAGCAGAACCTGGCCCTTTATGATGTCATAGTCAAAGTTTCCATGGAGCTTTGCTATGACACGTGCAGTGTTCCATTTTGTGCAAGTTAGCCTCACAGTTTCTTCTGGTGGATGTCAACTAGAATCTATTCCCCTGGGGAAGCCAATTTCAATCTCCATTGCCAATCTTCTCTGATACACAAATGGTACTTGCAAACACCTAAAATGAAAACAACTCCCTACAAGGTAAAAGCTTAAGCACAAACCAGGGGAACAGCAATCTCTATTAATGTTTTTCAATACTCATTTTTCCATTTGCATAACTCATAACTACATTGACATTGATGCTTCAGATGTTGCTAAAAACTTGGAAAAGTTCCTAAATGGTTATGCAATGAAGCATAGATAACCCTACTAGAAAGGATTCAACTTATGGCAAAAGAGGACAAGGAAAATATTGGGTGGATGTAGGGAAATAAATGCACTTCATGAAGGAGGTCTAACGTCCAGGTCCATATTTCCACTAGACGTAGGTCTTTGATTCCAATGAAAATGTTTGAGTTTCATTTGGATTAATAAAGAATGGTGTTTAGCAGTAGAAACAAGCATCTTGGGCTGATGCTACTTTGCAGTGAGAAAGGTGGGCACGGGTAGTGGATGTCTAGACTGTGACTTGTCCTTTGGGTAATATTCACCAAAAACATATTTATATGTAGTAAGAAAGGGCATAGGGCAAGAGGACACTTACCTCAAACTTATGGACATCTTCTACCTTGCATTAAATTTGATGTGACTTTTGTGCTTTTAGTGTTATTTTCTGCCATAAGCTTTAAACCTGCCTCTGACTACCTTTCTTGACATGACCCATTAACCCTCCTGGGGTTTCCATGAACCCTCAGATGACAGGGGAAGCAAAATCTATCTTCTGATGCTTCCTTGATGAGCTTCCAGACTGGAATGAGCAGTGATACTGTCACAGCAGAACCTGGCCCTTTATGATGTCTTAGTCAAAGTTTCCATGGAGCTTCACTATGACACGTGCAGTGTTCCATTTTATGCAAGTTAGCCTCACAGTTTCTTCTGGTGGATGTCAACTAGAATCTATTCCCCTGGGGAAGCCAATTTCAATCTCCATTGCCAATCTTCTCTGATACACAAATGGTACTTGCAAACACCTAAAATGAAAACAACTCCCTACAAGGTAAAAGCTTAAGCACAAACCAGGGGAACAGCAATCTCTATTAATGTTTTTCAATACTCATTTTTCCATTTGCATAACTCATAACTACATTGACATTGATGCTTCAGATGTTGCTAAAAACTTGGAAAATTTCCTAAATGGTTATGCAATGAAGCATAGATAACCCTACTAGAAAGGATTCAACTTATGGCAAAAGAGGACAAGGAAAATATTGGGTGGATGTAGGGAAATAAATGCACTTCATGAAGGAGGTCTAACGTCCAGGTCCATATTTCCACTAGACGTAGGTCTTTGATTCCAATGAAAATGTTTGAGTTTCATTTGGATTAATAAAGAATGGTGTTTAGCAGTAGAAACAAGCATCTTGGGCTGATGCTACTTTGCAGTGAGAAAGGTGGGCACGGGTAGTGGATGTCTAGACTGTGACTTGTCCTTTGGGTAATATTCACCAAAAACATATTTATATGTAGTAAGAAAGGGCATAGGGCAAGAGGACACTTACCTCAAACTTATGGACATCTTCTACCTTGCATTAAATTTGATGTGACTTTTGTGCTTTTAGTGTTATTTTCTGCCATAAGCTTTAAACCTGCCTCTGACTACCTTTCTTGACATGACCCATTAACCCTCCTGGGGTTTCCATGAACCCTCAGATGACAGGGGAAGCAAAATCTATCTTCTGATGCTTCCTTGAAGAGCTTCAAGACTTGAATGAGCAGTGATACTGTCACAGCAGAACCTGGCCCTTTATGATGTCATAGTCAAAGTTTCCATGGAGCTTCGCTATGACACGTGCAGTGTTCCATTTTGTGCAAGTTAGCCTCACAGTTTCTTCTGGTGGATGTCAACTAGAATCTATTCCCCTGGGGAAGCCAATTTCAATCTCCATTGCCAATCTTCTCTGATACACAAATGGTACTTGCAAACACCTAAAATGAAAACAACTCCCTACAAGGTAAAAGCTTAAGCACAAACCAGGGGAACAGCAATCTCTATTAATGTTTTTCAATACTCATTTTCCATTTGCATAACTCATAACTACATTGACATTGATGCTTCAGATGTTGCTAAAAACTTGGAAAATTTCCTAAATGGTTATGCAAATGAAGCATAGATAACCCTACTAGAAAGGATTCAACTTATGGCAAAAGAGGACAAGGAAAATATTGGGTGGATGAAGGGAAATAAATGCACTTCATGAAGGAGGTCTAACGTCCAGGTCCATATTTCCACTAGACGTAGGTCTTTGATTCCAATGAAAATGTTTGAGTTTCATTTGGATTAATAAAGAATGGTGTTTAGCAGTGGATACAAGCATCTTGGGCTGATGCTACTTTGCAGTGAGAAAGGTGGGCACAGGTAGTTGATGTCTAGACTGTGACTTGTCCTTTGGGTAATATTCACCAAAAACATATTTATATGTAGTAAGAAAGGGCAAAGGGCAAGAGGACACTTACCTCAAACTTATGATCATCTTGTACCTTGCATTAAATTTGATGTGACTTTTGTGCTTTTAGTGTTATTTTCTGCCATAAGCTTTAAACCTGCCTCTGACTACCTTTCTTGACATGACCCATTAACCCTCCTGGGGTTTCCATGAACCCTCAGATGACAGGGGAAGCAAAATCTATCGTCTGATGCTTCCTTGAAGAGGTTCAAGATATGAATGAGCAGTGAAACTGTCACAGCAGAACCTGGCCCTTTATGATGTCATAGTCAAAGTTTCCATGGAGCTTCACTATGACACGTGCAGTGTTCCATTTTATGCAAGTTAGCCTCACAGTTTCTTCTGGTGGATGTCAACTACAATCTATTCCCCTGGGGAAGCCAATTTCAATCTCCATTGCCAATCTTCTCTGATGCACAAATGGCACTTGCAAACACCTAAAATGAAGACAACTTCCTACAAGGTAAAAGCTTAAGCACAAACCAGGGGCACAGCAATCTCTATAAATGTTTTTCAATACTCATTATTCCATTTGCATAACTCATAACTACATTGACATTGATGCTTCAGATGTTGCTAAAAACTTGGAAAAGTTCCTAAATGGTTATGCAATGAAGCATAAATAACCCTACTAGAAAGGATTCAACTTATGGCAAAAGAGGACAAGGAAAATATTGGGTGGATGTAGGGAAATAAATGCACTTCATGAAGGAGGTCTAACGTCCAGGTCCATATTTCCACTAGACGTAGGTCTTTGATTCCAATGAAAATGTTTGAGTTTCATTTGGATTAATAAAGAATGGTGTTTAGCAGTAGAAACAAGCATCTTGGGCTGATGCTACTTTGCAGTGAGAAAGGTGGGCACGGGTAGTGGATGTCTAGACTGTGACTTGTCCTTTGGGTAATATTCACCAAAATCATATTTATATGTAGTAAGAAAGGGCATAGGGCAAGAGGACACTTACCTCAAACTTATGGACATCTTGTACCTTGCATTAAATTTGATGTGACTTTTGTGCTTTTAGTGTTATTTTCTGCCATAAGCTTTAAACCTGCCTCTGACTACCTTTCTTGACATGACCCATTAACCCTCCTGGGGTTTCCATGAACCCTCAGATGACAGGGGAAGCAAAATCTATCTTCTGATGCTTCCTTGAAGAGGTTCAAGACTTGAATGAGCAGTGATACTGTCACAGCAGAACCTGTCCCTTTATGATGTCATAGTCAAAGTTTCCATGGAGCTTCACTATGACACGTGCAGTGTTCCATTTTATGCAAGTTAGCCTCACAGTTTCTTCTGGTGGATGTCAACTACAATCTATTCCCCTGGGGAAGCCAATTTCAATCTCCATTGCCAATCTTCTCTGATGCACAAATGGCACTTGCAAACACCTAAAATGAAGACAACTTCCTACAAGGTAAAAGCTTAAGCACAAACCAGGGGCACAGCAATCTCTATAAATGTTTTTCAATACTCATTATTCCATTTGCATAACTCATAACTACATTGACATTGATGCTTCAGATGTTGCTAAAAACTTGGAAAAGTTCCTAAATGGTTATGCAATGAAGCATAGATAACCCTACTAGAAAGGATTCAACTTATGGCAAAAGAGGACAAGGAAAATATTGGGTGGATGTAGGGAAATAAATGCACTTCATGAAGGAGGTCTAACGTCCAGGTCCATATTTCCACTAGACGTAGGTCTTTGATTCCAATGAAAATGTTTGAGTTTCATTTGGATTAATAAAGAATGGTGTTTAGCAGTAGAAACAAGCATCTTGGGCTGATGCTACTTTGCAGTGAGAAAGGTGGGCACGGGTAGTGGATGTCTAGACTGTGACTTGTCCTTTGGGTAATATTCACCAAAAACATATTTATATGTAGTAAGAAAGGGCATAGGGCAAGAGGACACTTACCTCAAACTTATGGACATCTTCTACCTTGCATTAAATTTGATGTGACTTTTGTGCTTTTAGTGTTATTTTCTGCCATAAGCTTTAAACCTGCCTCTGACTACCTTTCTTGACATGACCCATTAACCCTCCTGGGGTTTCCATGAACCCTCAGATGACAGGGGAAGCAAAATCTATCTTCTGATGCTTCCTTGATGAGCTTCCAGACTTGAATGAGCAGTGATACTGTCACAGCAGAACCTGGCCCTTTATGATGTCATAGTCAAAGTTTCCATGGAGCTTCACTATGACACGTGCAGTGTTCCATTTTATGCAAGTTAGCCTCACAGTTTCTTCTGGTGGATGTCAACTACAATCTATTCCCCTGGGGAAGCCAATTTCAATCTCCATTGCCAATCTTCTCTGATACACAAATGGCACTTGCAAACGCCTAAAATGAAGACAACTTCCTATAAGGTAAAAGCTTAAGCACAAACCAGGGGCACAGCAATCTCTATAAATGTTTTTCAATACTCATTATTCCATTTGCATAACTCATAACTACATTGACATTGATGCTTCAGATGTTGCTAAAAACTTGGAAAAGTTCCTAAATGGTTATGCAATGAAGCATAGATAACCCTACGAGAAAGGATTCAACTTATGGCAAAAGAGGACAAGGAAAATATTGGGTGGATGTAGGGAAATAAATGCACTTCATGAAGGAGGTCTAACGTCCAGGTCCATATTTCCACTAGACGTAGGTCTTTGATTCCAATGAAAATGTTTGAGTTTCATTTGGATTAATAAAGAATGGTGTTTAGCAGTGGAAACAAGCATCTTGGGCTGATGCTACTTTGCAGTGAGAAAGGTGGGCACAGGTAGTTGATGTCTAGACTGTGACTTGTCCTTTGGGTAATATTCACCAAAAACATATTTATATGTAGTAAGAAAGGGCATAGGGCAAGAGGACACTTACCTCAAACTTATGGACATCTTCTACCTTGCATTAAATTTGATGTGACTTTTGTGCTTTTAGTGTTATTTTCTGCCATAAGCTTTAAACCTGCCTCTGACTACCTTTCTTGACATGACCCATTAACCCTCCTGGGGTTTCCATGAACCCTCAGATGACAGGGGAAGCAAAATCTATCTTCTGATGCTTCCTTGAAGAGCTTCAAGACTTGAATGAGCAGTGATACTGTCACAGCAGAACCTGGCCCTTTATGATGTCATAGTCAAAGTTTCCATGGAGCTTCACTATGACACGTGCAGTGTTCCATTTTGTGCAAGTTAGCCTCACAGTTTCTTCTGGTGGATGTCAACTAGAATCTATTCCCCTGGGGAAGCCAATTTCAATCTCCATTGCCAATCTTCTCTGATACACAAATGGTACTTGCAAACACCTAAAATGAAAACAACTCCCTACAAGGTAAAAGCTTAAGCACAAACCAGGGGAACAGCAATCTCTATTAATGTTTTTCAATACTCATTTTTCCATTTGCATAACTCATAACTACATTGACATTGATGCTTCAGATGTTGCTAAAAACTTGGAAAATTTCCTAAATGGTTATGCAAATGAAGCATAGATAACCCTACTAGAAAGGATTCAACTTATGGCAAAAGAGGACAAGGAAAATATTGGGTGGATGTAGGGAAATAAATGCACTTCATGAAGGAGGTCTAACGTCCAGGTCCATATTTCCACTAGACGTAGGTCTTTGATTCCAATGAAAATGTTTGAGTTTCATTTGGATTAATAAAGAATGGTGTTTAGCAGTGGAAACAAGCATCTTGGGCTGATGCTACTTTGCAGTGAGAAAGGTGGGCACAGGTAGTTGATGTCTAGACTGTGACTTGTCCTTTGGGTAATATTCACCAAAAACATATTTATATGTAGTAAGAAAGGGCATAGGGCAAGAGGACACTTACCTCAAACTTATGATCATCTTGTACCATGCATTAAACTTGATGTGACTTTTGTGCTTTTAGTGTTATTTTCTGCCATAAGCTTTAAACCTGCCTCTGACTACCTTTCTTGACATGACCCATTAACCCTCCTGGGGTTTCCATGAACCCTCAGATGACAGGGGAAGCAAAATCTATCTTCTGATGCTTCCTTGAAGAGGTTCAAGACTTGAATGAGCAGTGATACTGTCACAGCAGAACCTGGCCCTTTATGATGTCATAGTCAAAGTTTCCATGGAGCTTCACTATGACACGTGCAGTGTTCCATTTTATGCAAGTTAGCCTCACAGTTTCTTCTGGTGGATGTCAACTACAATCTATTCCCCTGGGGAAGCCAATTTCAATCTCCATTGCCAATCTTCTCTGATGCACAAATGGCACTTGCAAACACCTAAAATGAAGACAACTTCCTACAAGGTAAAAGCTTAAGCACAAACCAGGGGCACAGCAATCTCTATAAATGTTTTTCAATACTCATTATTCCATTTGCATAACTCATAACTACATTGACATTGATGCTTCAGATGTTGCTAAAAACTTGGAAAAGTTCCTAAATGGTTATGCAATGAAGCATAGATAACCCTACTAGAAAGGATTCAACTTATGGCAAAAGAGGACAAGGAAAATATTGGGTGGATGTAGGGAAATAAATGCACTTCATGAAGGAGGTCTAACGTCCAGGTCCATATTTCCACTAGACGTAGGTCTTTGATTCCAATGAAAATGTTTGAGTTTCATTTGGATTAATAAAGAATGGTGTTTAGCAGTAGAAACAAGCATCTTGGGCTGATGCTACTTTGCAGTGAGAAAGGTGGGCACGGGTAGTGGATGTCTAGACTGTGACTTGTCCTTTGGGTAATATTCACCAAAAACATATTTATATGTAGTAAGAAAGGGCATAAGGCAAGAGGGCACTTACCTCAAACTTATGGACATCTTCTACCTTGCATTAAATTTGATGTGACTTTTGTGCTTTTAGTGTTATTTTCTGCCATAAGCTTTAAACCTGCCTCTGACTACCTTTCTTGACATGACCCATTAACCCTCCTGGGGTTTCCATGAACCCTCAGATGACAGGGGAAGCAAAATCTATCTTCTGATGCTTCCTTGATGAGCTTCCAGACTTGAATGAGCAGTGATACTGTCACAGCAGAACCTGGCCCTTTATGATGTCATAGTCAAAGTTTCCATGGAGCTTCACTATGACACGTGCAGTGTTCCATTTTATGCAAGTTAGCCTCACAGTTTCTTCTGGTGGATGTCAACTACAATCTATTCCCCTGGGGAAGCCAATTTCAATCTCCATTGCCAATCTTCTCTGATGCACAAATGGCACTTGCAAACACCTAAAATGAAGACAACTTCCTACAAGGTAAAATCTTAAGCACAAACCAGGGTAACAGCAATCTCTATTAATGTTTTTCAATACTCATTTTTCCATTTGCATAACTCATAACTACATTTACATTGATGCTTCAGATGTTGCTAAAAACTTGGAAAAGTTCCTAAATGGTTATGCAATGAAGCATAGATAACCCTACTAGAAAGGATTCAACTTATGGCAAAAGAGGACAAGGAAAATATTGGGTGGATGTAGGGAAATAAATGCACTTCATGAAGGAGGTCTAACGTCCAGGTCCATATTTCCACTAGACGTAGGTCTTTGATTCCAATGAAAATGTTTGAGTTTCATTTGGATTAATAAAGAATGGTGTTTAGCAGTGGAAACAAGCATCTTGGGCTGATGCTACTTTGCAGTGAGAAAGGTGGGCACGGGTAGTGGATGTCTAGACTGTGACTTGTCCTTTGGGTAATATTCACCAAAAACATATTTATATGTAGTAAGAAAGGGCATAGGGCAAGAGGACACTTACCTCAAACTTATGGACATCTTCTACCTTGCATTAAATTTGATGTGACTTTTGTGCTTTTAGTGTTATTTTCTGCCATAAGCTTTAAACCTGCCTCTGACTACCTTTCTTGACATGACCCATTAACCCTCCTGGGGTTTCCATGAACCCTCAGATGACAGGGGAAGCAAAATCTATCTTCTGATGCTTCCTTGATGAGCTTCCAGACTTGAATGAGCAGTGATACTGTCACAGCAGAACCTGGCCCTTTATGATGTCATAGTCAAAGTTTCCATGGAGCTTCACTATGACACGTGCAGTGTTCCA
Organism: Engystomops pustulosus; assembly: GCF_040894005.1. Lineage (NCBI taxonomy): Eukaryota > Metazoa > Chordata > Amphibia > Anura > Leptodactylidae > Engystomops > Engystomops pustulosus. Next base: position 90,878,374 of record NC_092411.1, on the reverse strand, counting down.
TTTTATGCAAGTTAGCCTCACAGTTTCTTCTGGTGGATGTCAACTACAATCTATTCCCCTGGGGAAGCCAATTTCAATCTCCATTGCCAATCTTCTCTGATACACAAATGGCACTTGCAAACGCCTAAAATGAAGACAACTTCCTACAAGGTAAAAGCTTAAGCACAAACCAGGGGCACAGCAATCTCTATAAATGTTTTTCAATACTCATTATTCCATTTGCATAACTCATAACTACATTGACATTGATGCTTCAGATGTTGCTAAAAACTTGGAAAAGTTCCTAAATGGTTATGCAATGAAGCATAGATAACCCTACTAGAAAGGATTCAACTTATGGCAAAAGAGGACAAGGAAAATATTGGGTGGATGTAGGGAAATAAATGCACTTCATGAAGGAGGTCTAACGTCCAGGTCCATATTTCCACTAGACGTAGGTCTTTGATTCCAATGAAAATGTTTGAGTTTCATTTGGATTAATAAAGAATGGTGTTTAGCAGTGGAAACAAGCATCTTGGGCTGATGCTACTTTGCAGTGAGAAAGGTGGGCACGGGTAGTGGATGTCTAGACTGTGACTTGTCCTTTGGGTAATATTCACCAAAAACATATTTATATGTAGTAAGAAAGGGCATAGGGCAAGAGGACACTTACCTCAAACTTATGGACATCTTCTACCTTGCATTAAATTTGATGTGACTTTTGTGCTTTTAGTGTTATTTTCTGCCATAAGCTTTAAACCTGCCTCTGACTACCTTTCTTGACATGACCCGTTAACCCTCCTGGGGTTTCCATGAACCCTCAGATGACAGGGGAAGCAAAATCTATCTTCTGATGCTTCCTTGATGAGCTTCCAGACTTGAATGAGCAGTGATACTGTCACAGCAGAACCTGGCCCTTTATGATGTCATAGTCAAAGTTTCCATGGAGCTTCACTATGACACGTGCAGTGTTCCATTTTATGCAAGTTAGCCTCACAGTTTCTTCTGGTGGATGTCAACTACAATCTATTCCCCTGGGGAAGCCAATTTCAATCTCCATTGCCAATCTTCTCTGATACACAAATGGCACTTGCAAAAGCCTAAAATGAAGACAACTTCCTACAAGGTAAAAGCTTAAGCACAAACCAGGGGCACAGCAATCTCTATAAATGTTTTTCAATACTCATTATTCCATTTGCATAACTCATAACTACATTGACATTGATGCTTCAGATGTTGCTAAAAACTTGGAAAAGTTCCTAAATGGTTATGCAATGAAGCATAGATAACCCTACTAGAAAGGATTCAACTTATGGCAAAAGAGGACAAGGAAAATATTGGGTGGATGTAGGGAAATAAATGCACTTCATGAAGGAGGTCTAACGTCCAGGTCCATATTTCCACTAGACGTAGGTCTTTGATTCCAATGAAAATGTTTGAGTTTCATTTGGATTAATAAAGAATGGTGTTTAGCAGTGGAAACAAGCATCTTGGGCTGATGCTACTTTGCAGTGAGAAAGGTGGGCACAGGTAGTTGATGTCTAGACTGTGACTTGTCCTTTGGGTAATATTCACCAAAAACATATTTATATGTAGTAAGAAAGGGCATAGGGCAAGAGGACACTTACCTCAAACTTATGGTCATCTTCTACCTTGCATTAAATTTGATGTGACTTTTGTGCTTTTAGTGTTATTTTCTGCCATAAGCTTTAAACCTGCCTCTGACTACCTTTCTTGACATGACCCATTAACCCTCCTGGGGTTTCCATGAACCCTCAGATGACAGGGGAAGCAAAATCTATCTTCTGATGCTTCCTTGAAGAGGTTCAAGACTTGAATGAGCAGTGATACTGTCACAGCAGAACCTGGCCCTTTATGATGTCATAGTCAAAGTTTCCATGGAGCTTCACTATGACACGTGCAGTGTTCCATTTTATGCAAGTTAGCCTCACAGTTTCTTCTGGTGGATGTCAACTACAATCTATTCCCCTGGGGAAGCCAATTTCAATCTCCATTGCCAATCTTCTCTGATACACAAATGGCACTTGCAAACGCCTAAAATGAAGACAACTTCCTACAAGGTAAAAGCTTAAGCACAAACCAGGGGCACAGCAATCTCTATAAATGTTTTTCAATACTCATTATTCCATTTGCATAACTCATAACTACATTGACATTGATGCTTCAGATGTTGCTAAAAACTTGGAAAAGTTCCTAAATGGTTATGCAAATGAAGCATAGATAACCCTACTAGAAAGGATTCAACTTATGGCAAAAGAGGACAAGGAAAATATTGGGTGGATGTAGGGAAATAAATGCAGTTCATGAAGGAGGTCTAACGTCCAGTTCCATATTTCCACTAGACGTAGGTCTTTGATTCCAATGAAAATGTTTGAGTTTCATTTGGATTAATAAAGAATGGTGTTTAGCAGTGGAAACAAGCATCTTGGGCTGATGCTACTTTGCAGTGAGAAAGGTGGGCACAGGTAGTTGATGGCTAGACTGTGACTTGTCCTTTGGGTAATATTCACCAAAAACATATTTATATGTAGTAAGAAAGGGCATAGGGCAAGAGGACACTTACCTCAAACTTATGGACATCTTCTACCTTGCATTAAATTTGATGTGACTTTTGTGCTTTTAGTGTTATTTTCTGCCATAAGCTTTAAACCTGCCTCTGACTACCTTTCTTGACATGACCCATTAACCCTCCTGGGGTTTCCATGAACCCTCAGATGACAGGGGAAGCAAAATCTATCTTCTGATGCTTCCTTGAAGAGGTTCAAGACTTGAATGAGCAGTGATACTGTCACAGCAGAACCTGGCCCTTTATGATGTCATAGTCAAAGTTTCCATGGAGCTTCACTATGACACGTGCAGTGTTCCATTTTATGCAAGTTAGCTTCACAGTTTCTTCTGGTGGATGTCAACTACAATCTATTCCCCTGGGGAAGCCAATTTCAATCTCCATTGCCAGTCTTCTCTGATACACAAATGGTACTTGCAAACACCTAAAATGAAAACAACTCCCTACAAGGTAAAAGCTTAAGCACAAACCAGGGGAACAGCAATCTCTATTAATGTTTTTCAATACTCATTTTTCCATTTGCATAACTCATAACTACATTGACATTGATGCTTCAGATGTTGCTAAAAACTTGGAAAATTTCCTAAATGGTTATGCAATGAAGCATAGATAACCCTTCTAGAAAGGATTCAACTTATGGCAAAAGAGGACAAGGAAAATATTGGGTGGATGTAGGGAAATAAATGCACTTCATGAAGGAGGTCTAACGTCCAGGTCCATATTTCCACTAGACGTAGGTCTTTGATTCCAATGAAAATGTTTGAGTTTCATTTGGATTAATAAAGAATGGTGTTTAGCAGTAGAAACAAGCATCTTGGGCTGATGCTACTTTGCAGTGAGAAAGGTGGGCACGGGTAGTGGATGTCTAGACTGTGACTTGTCCTTTGGGTAATATTCACCAAAAACATATTTATATGTAGTAAGAAAGGGCATAGGGCAAGAGGACACTTACCTCAAACTTATGGACATCTTCTACCTTGCATTAAATTTGATGTGACTTTTGTGCTTTTAGTGTTATTTTCTGCCATAAGCTTTAAACCTGCCTCTGACTACCTTTCTTGACATGACCCATTAACCCTCCTGGGGTTTCCATGAACCCTCAGATGACAGGGGAAGCAAAATCTATCTTCTGATGCTTCCTTGAAGAGCTTCAAGACTTGAATGAGCAGTGATACTGTCACAGCAGAACCTGGCCCTTTATGATGTCATAGTCAAAGTAAAGTTTCGATGGAGCTTCGCTATGACACGTGCAGTGTTCCATTTTGTGCAAGTTAGCCTCACAGTTTCTTCTGGTGGATGTCAACTAGAATCTATTCCCCTGGGGAAGCCAATTTCAATCTCCATTGCCAATCTTCTCTGATACACAAATGGTACTTGCAAACACCTAAAATGAAGACAACTCCCTACAAGGTAAAATCTTAAGCACAAACCAGGGTAACAGCAATCTCTATTAATGTTTTTCAATACTCATTTTTCCATTTGCATAACTCATAACTACATTGACATTGATGCTTCAGATGTTGCTAAAAACTTCGAAAATTTCCTAAATGGTTATGCAATGAAGCATAGATAACCCTACTAGAAAGGATTCAACTTATGGCAAAAGAGGACAAGGAAAATATTGGGTGGATGTAGGGAAATAAATGCACTTCATGAAGGAGGTCTAACGTCCAGGTCCATATTTCCACTAGACGTAGGTCTTTGATTCCAATGAAAATGTTTGAGTTTCATTTGGATTAATAAAGAATGGTGTTTAGCAGTGGATACAAGCACTTGGGCTAATGCTACTTTGCAGTGAGAAAGGTGGGCACGGGTAGTGGATGTCTAGACTGTGACTTGTCCTTTGGGTAATATTCACCAAAAACATATTTATATGTAGTAAGAAAGGGCATAGGGCAAGAGGACACTTACCTCAAACTTATGATCATCTTGTACCTTGCATTAAATTTGATGTGACTTTTGTGCTTTTAGTGTTATTTTCTGCCATAAGCTTTAAACCTGCCTCTGACTACCTTTCTTGACATGACCCATTAACCCTCCTGGGGTTTCCATGAACCCTCAGATGACAGGGGAAGCAAAATCTATCTTCTGATGCTTCCTTGAAGAGGTTCAAGACTTGAATGAGCAGTGATACTGTCACAGCAGAACCTGGCCCTTTATGATGTCATAGTCAAAGTTTCCATGGAGCTTCACTATGACACGTGCAGTGTTCCATTTTATGCAAGTTAGCCTCACAGTTTCTTCTGGTGGATGTCAACTACAATCTATTCCCCTGGGGAAGCCAATTTCAATCTCCATTGCCAATCTTCTCTGATGCACAAATGGCACTTGCAAACACCTAAAATGAAGACAACTTCCTACAAGGTAAAAGCTTAAGCACAAACCAGGGGCACAGCAATCTCTATAAATGTTTTTCAATACTCATTATTCCATTTGCATAACTCATAACTACATTGACATTGATGCTTCAGATGTTGCTAAAAACTTGGAAAAGTTCCTAAATGGTTATGCAATGAAGCATAGATAACCCTACTAGAAAGGATTCAACTTATGGCAAAAGAGGACAAGGAAAATATTGGGTGGATGTAGGGAAATAAATGCACTTCATGAAGGAGGTCTAACGTCCAGGTCCATATTTCCACTAGACGTAGGTCTTTGATTCCAATGAAAATGTTTGAGTTTCATTTGGATTAATAAAGAATGGTGTTTAGCAGTAGAAACAAGCATCTTGGGCTGATGCTACTTTGCAGTGAGAAAGGTGGGCACGGGTAGTGGATGTCTAGACTGTGACTTGTCCTTTGGGTAATATTCACCAAAAACATATTTATATGTAGTAAGAAAGGGCATAGGGCAAGAGGACACTTACCTCAAACTTATGGTCATCTTCTACCTTGCATTAAATTTGATGTGACTTTTGTGCTTTTAGTGTTATTTTCTGCCATAAGCTTTAAACCTGCCTCTGACTACCTTTCTTGACATGACCCATTAACCCTCCTGGGGTTTCCATGAACCCTCAGATGACAGGGGAAGCAAAATCTATCTTCTGATGCTTCCTTGATGAGCTTCCAGACTTGAATGAGCAGTGATACTGTCACAGCAGAACCTGGCCCTTTATGATGTCATAGTCAAAGTTTCCATGGAGCTTCACTATGACACGTGCAGTGTTCCATTTTATGCAAGTTAGCCTCACAGTTTCGTCTGGTGGATGTCAACTACAATCTATTCCCCTGGGGAAGCCAATTTCAATCTCCATTGCCAATCTTCTCTGATACACAAATGGCACTTGCAAACGCCTAAAATGAAGACAACTTCCTACAAGGTAAAAGCTTAAGCACAAACCAGGGGCACAGCAATCTCTATAAATGTTTTTCAATACTCATTATTCCATTTGCATAACTCATAACTACATTGACATTGATGCTTCAGATGTTGCTAAAAACTTGGAAAAGTTCCTAAATGGTTATGCAATGAAGCATAGATAACCCTACTAGAAAGGATTCAACTTATGGCAAAAGAGGACAAGGAAAATATTGGGTGGATGTAGGGAAATAAATGCACTTCATGAAGGAGGTCTAACGTCCAGGTCCATATTTCCACTAGACGTAGGTCTTTGATTCCAATGAAAATGTTTGAGTTTCATTTGGATTAATAAAGAATGGTGTTTAGCAGTGGAAACAAGCATCTTGGGCTGATGCTACTTTGCAGTGAGAAAGGTGGGCACAGGTAGTTGATGTCTAGACTGTGACTTGTCCTTTGGGTAATATTCACCAAAAACATATTTATATGTAGTAAGAAAGGGCATAGGGCAAGAGGACACTTACCTCAAACTTATGATCATCTTGTACCTTGCATTAAATTTGATGTGACTTTTGTGCTTTTAGTGTTATTTTCTGCCATAAGCTTTAAACCTGCCTCTGACTACCTTTCTTGACATGACCCATTAACCCTCCTGGGGTTTCCATGAACCCTCAGATGACAGGGGAAGCAAAATCTATCTTCTGATGCTTCCTTGAAGAGGTTCAAGACTTGAATGAGCAGTGATACTGTCACAGCAGAACCTGGCAATTTATGATGTCATAGTCAAAGTTTCCATGGAGCTTCACTATGACACGTGCAGTGTTCCATTTTATGCAAGTTAGCCTCACAGTTTCTTCTGGTGGATGTCAACTACAATCTATTCCCCTGGGGAAGCCAATTTCAATCTCCATTGCCAATCTTCTCTGATGCACAAATGGCACTTGCAAACACCTAAAATGAAGACAACTTCCTACAAGGTAAAAGCTTAAGCACAAACCAGGGGCACAGCAATCTCTATAAATGTTTTTCAATACTCATTATTCCATTTGCATAACTCATAACTACATTGACATTGATGCTTCAGATGTTGCTAAAAACTTGGAAAAGTTCCTAAATGGTTATGCAATGAAGCATAGATAACCCTACTAGAAAGGATTCAACTTATGGCAAAAGAGGACAAGGAAAATATTGGGTGGATGTAGGGAAATAAATGCACTTCATGAAGGAGGTCTAACGTCCAGGTCCATATTTCCACTAGACGTAGGTCTTTGATTCCAATGAAAATGTTTGAGTTTCATTTGGATTAATAAAGAATGGTGTTTAGCAGTAGAAACAAGCATCTTGGGCTGATGCTACTTTGCAGTGAGAAAGATGGGCACGGGTAGTGGATGTCTAGACTGTGACTTGTCCTTTGGGTAATATTCACCAAAAACATATTTATATGTAGTAAGAAAGGGCATAGGGCAAGAGGACACTTACCTCAAACTTATGGACATCTTCTACCTTGCATTAAATTTGATGTGACTTTTGTGCTTTTAGTGTTATTTTCTGCCATAAGCTTTAAACCTGCCTCTGACTACCTTTCTTGACATGACCCATTAACCCTCCTGGGGTTTCCATGAACCCTCAGATGACAGGGGAAGCAAAATCTATCTTCTGATGCTTCCTTGAAGAGCTTCAAGACTTGAATGAGCAGTGATACTGTCACAGCAGAACCTGGCCCTTTATGATGTCATAGTCAAAGTTTCCATGGAGCTTCGCTATGACACGTGCAGTGTTCCATTTTGTGCAAGTTAGCCTCACAGTTTCTTCTGGTGGATGTCAACTACAATCTATTCCCCTGGGGAAGCCAATTTCAATCTCCATTGCCAATCTTCTCTGATACACAAATGGTACTTGCAAACACCTAAAATGAAAACAACTCCCTACAAGGTAAAATCTTAAGCACAAACCAGGGGAACAGCAATCTCTATTAATGTTTTTCAATACTCATTTTTCCATTTGCATAACTCATAACTACATTGACATTGATGCTTCAGATGTTGCTAAAAACTTGGAAAAGTTCCTAAATGGTTATGCAATGAAGCATAGATAACCCTACTAGAAAGGATTCAACTTATGGCAAAAGAGGACAAGGAAAATATTGGGTGGATGTAGGGAAATAAATGCACTTCATGAAGGAGGTCTAACGTCCAGGTCCATATTTCCACTAGACGTAGGTCTTTGATTCCAATGAAAATGTTTGAGTTTCATTTGGATTAATAAAGAATGGTGTTTAGCAGTGGAAACAAGCATCTTGGGCTGATGCTACTTTGCAGTGAGAAAGGTGGGCACAGGTAGTTGATGTCTAGACTGTGACTTGTCCTTTGGGTAATATTCACCAAAAACATATTTTTTTTTTTTTTTTTTTTTCTTTTTTGAGTTCAGCTTATTACTGTCTTTCCCTATTTTTGGGATCAAAGTTATGAGGGCTTCCCTCATGGATGGAGGAAGCTCCCTCTTGGTAATCGCGTGATTCCATACTTCCAATAAATGGGATATTAGTTCATCTTTATATAACTCGTACAGTTCAAACGGGATCCCGTTCAAACCGGGGGAGCTGCCCCGCGCCGTGTGTGAGAGGACTTTCAATATTTCCTCATGGGTTATAGGGGCCTCCAACAGTGCTCTCTCCTCCCCTGATAGGTGCGGTAATGGAATCTGCGAAAGATATTTCCTTAACTGATCGCCCATCATTGTACTCTTGGACTCAAAAAGTTCCTCATAATATTCCACAAAGGCCTTCTGGATGTCTTCCGGCCGATGGAGAGTCCCATTTCCTGACCCCTCTATAGATTTAATTATCACCCGCTTTTTCTCCTCTTTAATTAAATTTGCTAACATTCTCCCAGGGAGGTTGGCTTCTATATAACCCTTTCTGGCATGGTCCCCCATTTTCTTATTTACTTGGGCCTGGATAAGGTCAGAATGTAAATTTTGTGTTTCTTCCCAATTGATTCTATTTTGTTCCGAGGGGTCTGACATATATTTTTCCTCAAGTAATTGTATTTTATTTTCCAAAACCTGTGTATCTTTCTGTGTTTCCTTCTTATGCCTAAGTATTTGTGCCTTAAATATACCTCTAATAAAAGACTTGGCCGTGTCCCATACTAAATCTAATGGGGAGATCCCCTTATTAAACAAAAAAAATTCATTAATTTGATTTACCACCCAATCACTTTTCCCTAATGTGTTTATCCATGATGGGGTGATTTTAAACCACCTAGTATTTATCTTTTTCCCTAAATTAAAATTACATATTAAAGGTGTATGATCAGAGACCCCTCTAGTCCCATAAGTGCATGACGTGCAGAGGGACAAAGTACTAGCATTAATGAGTGCCATATCTAACCGTGAAAAAACATTGTGAGTTTTAGAGAAATATGAAAAACCCCTTTTTCCTTTATTTAATTCCCGCCATGTCTCATACCATCCGAATGACTCCAATAAATTTTTAAGCATATGAGGTTTGTGATAGGAACGCTTAGCCGGCCCCAACTGTGCAACATCCGCCTCTATGTCCAAAATTGTGTTGAAGTCCCCTATTAATAGCGTGTATAATCCTCCCATCTTTGTGCAAAAAGTGAAAAATTCTACTATTACGCCTGTGGAAAATGGGGGTGGGACATATATATTACCAATAACCCATGATTTACCCTCTATAATACAATACACAAAGATGTATTTCCCCTCGGGATCCACCTTTACTTGAATCTCCTGGTACTCCAAATCCCGCCGAAAAATTAATGTTACCCCTCTCGAATATGAGGAGAAAAAAGAATGATACATCCATCCAATCCATTTTTTTCCAATTTTGACCGCTGATTCAGTGGTCAAATGGGTTTCCTGTAATGCAACAATATCAGGACGGTGTTTATTGATCAAATCAAAAATCGCAACTTGTTTGTTCCTGGGGCCCAGCCCCCTAATATTCCATGACAAAACTTTCATTCAGTGCTCTCAAGTCGACCAAAACTTATTAGGGGGACTGACCACTTGAACCGAGAGCTGACCACCAATAAAATGCAGCAGGAAGAGGGGAGAGAAAGGAGAAAAAGAAAAAGAGAAAAAGAAAAAAAAACAAAACAAAACAAAAAAAAAAAACTGTGTGAATACTCTAGAGATATGAACACCCACCCCCCCCCTCCCCACCCCCCCCTCCCCACCCCCCAAACCCACCCTTCACCTCTCCCAACCTCCAGATGGCCAAGGGATCGTCCCAAAACCAAAGACCTCGGGGCAGCCCTAACCTCTAAACCTCGCATCATCCCTCCCTCCCCCCCATACCGACACCCCAACGACCTCGCCGGTCATCTCCAGCTTATTCATCAACTAATAATGACACATCATCTTCTTATAAACCATTCCAGTGCATCATCTGGATCCTCAAAGAACACACTTTTTTCTTTCCACATAACCCTTAATTTAGCCGGGAACAGCATAGAATACTGGATACCAGCTTGGCGTAGTTTTTGCTTTACTTCAAAAAAATCTTTACGCCTATTTCTCGTCTCCTTAGCGAAATCTGGAAACAGACGAATGGTTTGCCCATTGTACTCTATTTTCCCTTTTTCCCGGGCCTTGCGCATAATCATGTCTCTATCTCTCGAGGAAAATAATTTTATCAAAATTGGTCTAGAAAGGCCCCCCGGGATAGGATTGCGGCTGGGGATTCTATGAGCCCTCTCGATGAAGGATGGAAAAGAAGCAATTTCGGGGCCTAAAGTTGTTTTTAACCATTCTTGCATAAAAGAAACAACATCTCCACCCTCCGATTTTTCCGGGAAACCCATACATCGGATATTTGCACGTCTGGACCGATTTTCTAGGTCCACTATTTTTTTGTTTTGTATCGTCAATTCAGATTTTAAATATTTAATTTCTGTCTCTACTTTTACAAGTTTATCCTCAACGTCAGAGATTCGACCTTCCACCTCATCCAACCGCTGCCCCATTTTTGAAATATCGATCCTGAGTTGAGACACTTCCTTGTTCACCTGTGTGACCTCTGTTGTTAGCATCCTAATGTCACCCCTACAATTCAAGATTGCTTCATAGATCTGGTTTAAGGATGGAATATCTGTATGTTGTTTCCCCTGTATTTTTTCTTGACGATTACTTAAGGGGCTATGACCATTACTATCTTTCCCCGGTATGGTCTCAGCCATACTAACTGCAGAGATGTTATTCACTGAAGTATCTGACGTTATCTCTCCCAATGATTCATCAGAGTGGGCAGATAGACCAGCCTGGGACCCATCCTCCTTATCCTCATTCACCTTCTCACTTCCCCCCAGGGAAAGCCTGCTCTGCTGTGGAATTTTCGGGGAAAGGGCGTATTTATTCAATTTAGATTTAGCATTTTCCCTAGCCTTTTCTGCGGCTTTTCTTTGCTCTTTTGGGGTAGTAGCCATGGTACTCGCCCCCCCTTTTACCAGTTTCTTATTATTTGGCATGTTTCCTCTGATACCACGATAGTCGGCAGGAGGATCAATCACATAAATAAACAGTACGACTATACAGAACAGTTAGTGGCTTCCAATTATAGAACCCTGTAGGGATAGCAACCGCTCCCTATAACCAATATGAAGATAGGAAGCATGCGAAGATTAGACATGCATTTAAGCAAAAGCAGTCTCGTTAGTAAACTTAGAGACAGTTTTAAAACAATAGCACGTTAGTAAACTTGGAGACAGTTTTAAAGCAATAGCACGTTAGTAAACTTGGAGACAGTTTTAAAGCAATAGCACATTAGTAAACTTGGAGACAGTTTTAAAGCTATAGCACATTAGTAAACTTGGAGACAGTTTTAAAGCAATAGCACGTTAGTAAACTTGGAGACAGTTTTAAAGCTATAGCACGTTAGTAAACTTGGAGACAGTTTTAAAGCTATAGCACGTTAGTAAACTTGGAGACAGTTTTAAAGCTATAGCACGTTAGTAAACTTGGAGACAGTTTTAAAGCTATAGCACGTTAGTAAACTTGGAGACAGTTTTAAAGCTATAGCACGTTAGTAAACTTGGAGACAGTTTTAAAGCTATAGCACGTTAGTAAACTTGGAGACAGTTTTAAAGCAATAGCACGTTAGTAAACTTGGAGACAGTTTTAAAGCAATAGCACGTTAGTAAACTTGGAGACAGTTTTAAAGCTATAGCACGTTAGTAAACTTGGAGACAGTTTTAAAGCAATAGCACGTTAGTAAACTTGGAGACAGCTTTAAAGCTGTAGCACGTTAGTAAACTTGGAGACAGTTTTAAAGCAATAGCACGTTAGTAAACTTGGAGACAGTTTTAAAGCAATAGCACCTGTGGATTAGTGGATTAAGAGAAACACATAACACAATACAGTGCTTCCATATGAAAACCCCAATAGCAGTAGCTGTAGCGCCTTATACCAGGTATTGAAGCCAAAAAAAAGTTAAATATGCGTTAGACAGTTCCACAGATACTTTCTTGCAATGCCGAGATGGACATTCAAACATAAAGAGCAGTCACATTAGCAAAGCACTTGAGGCAGATTTGTAACGCTGACACATGTGTGTTAACAGGGTTAGAGGTGCATAACACAAGACTGAACAGAGAGTGGAATCCAAATGTAAAATGCAAACAACAGCCTTGTCACCTCCTAACGCGTAAATCGGCCAGCCAACAACGTAGGGTTCAACAAACAGTAAGCGACTTCACAGCTGCTGCCGTGTGATAATGGCAAAGTCATGCAGACAGGGAGGACAGTCACGTTAGAATGAAGCAAATTTAAATAGCCGGCACATAGTTATTAGAAGGTTAGGAAGAACGCTTAGCACAAAGCGAGATACTTAACACCTTCCAGCTGTAAATACCCGAGACGACAACTGTGGCGCTTCCTAGGAAGATGTATAGCCCAGGAACAGGAGGGAATTCAGCAGACACTTAACTGCATCCAGTCGAGCTATAGCAACAGGAAACTTCCTCAACTTCTATGCAGACATCGGCATTCGCTCCACCAGGGCAGGCTCCTCTTCCAGGTTCCACACCTCCCCTTAGGGACATGCAAACCAGCCGACAGCTCCAACCAGGTAAGAAAACGAACGCCCTTCGTCCACAGGAGAAAACGATGGTAGTCTGTGCTCCTCGCTCTGCAGCCCACTCCTTGTTAGCAGATCAAACGTATTGCCACGTGCCTCTCCCTATGGTGCTCATGTGTCTCTAGGGGTCCAGTGCAGGCTAGAGATGATGCATCCCAGCGAGGCCGTCTAGGTGCCAGGGCACGGGGGGCGGGGGCGGCGGACCGGACATCCGCTCACATGCTCCACCCTGTGACCTCTCCAGTCAAGGAAAGATCCAGCTACATCTCAGTTCTCTTCGCAGTGGTCCACCAAAAACATATTTATATGTAGTAAGAAAGGGCATAGGGCAAGAGGACACTTACCTCAAACTTATGATCATCTTGTACCTTGCATTAAATTTGATGTGACTTTTGTGCTTTTAGTGTTATTTTCTGCCATAAGCTTTAAACCTGCCTCTGACTACCTTTCTTGACATGACCCATTAACCCTCCTGGGGTTTCCATGAACCCTCAGATGACAGGGGAAGCAAAATCTATCTTCTGATGCTTCCTTGATGAGCTTCCAGACTTGAATGAGCAGTGATACTGTCACAGCAGAACCTGGCCCTTTATGATGTCATAGTCAAAGTTTCCATGGAGCTTCACTATGACACGTGCAGTGTTCCATTTTATGCAAGTTAGCCTCACAGTTTCTTCTGGTGGATGTCAACTACAATCTATTCCCCTGGGGAAGCCAATTTCAATCTCCATTGCCAATCTTCTCTGATACACAAATGGTACTTGCAAACACCTAAAATGAAAACAACTCCCTACAAGGTAAAAGCTTAAGCACAAACCAGGGGAACAGCAATCTCTATTAATGTTTTTCAATACTCATTTTTCCATTTGCATAACTCATAACTACATTGACATTGATGCTTCAGATGTTGCTAAAAACTTGGAAAAGTTCCTAAATGGTTATGCAATGAAGCATAGATAACCCTACTAGAAAGGATTCAACTTATGGCAAAAGAGGACAATAAATGCACTTCATGAAGGAGGTCTAACGTCCAGGTCCATATTTCCACTAGACGTAGGTCTTTGATTCCAATGAAAATGTTTGAGTTTCATTTGGATTAATAAAGAATGGTGTTTAGCAGTGGATACAAGCACTTGGGCTGATGCTACTTTGCAGTGAGAAAGGTGGGCACGGGTAGTTGATGTCTAGACTGTGACTTGTCCTTTGGGTAATATTCACCAAAAACATATTTATATGTAGTAAGAAAGGGCATAGGGCAAGAGGACACTTACCTCAAACTTATGATCATCTTGTATCTTGCATTAAATTTGATGTGACTTTTGTGCTTTTAGTGTTATTTTCTGCCATAAGCTTTAAACCTGCCTCTGACTACCTTTCTTGACATGACCCATTAACCCTCCTGGGGTTTCCATGAACCCTCAGATGACAGGGGAAGCAAAATCTATCTTCTGATGCTTCCTTGAAGAGGTTCAAGACTTGAATGAGCAGTGATACTGTCACAGCAGAACCTGGCCCTTTATGATGTCATAGTCAAAGTTTCCATGGAGCTTCACTATGACACGTGCAGTGTTCCATTTTATGCAAGTTAGCCTCACAGTTTCTTCTGGTGGATGTCAACTACAATCTATTCCCCTGGGGAAGCCAATTTCAATCTCCATTGCCAATCTTCTCTGATGCACAAATGGCACTTGCAAACACCTAAAATGAAGACAACTTCCTACAAGGTAAAAGCTTAAGCACAAACCAGGGGCACAGCAATCTCTATAAATGTTTTTCAATACTCATTATTCCATTTGCATAACTCATAACTACATTGACATTGATGCTTCAGATGTTGCTAAAAACTTGGAAAAGTTCCTAAATGGTTATGCAATGAAGCATAGATAACCCTACTAGAAAGGATTCAACTTATGGCAAAAGAGGACAAGGAAACTATTGGGTGGATGTAGGGAAATAAATGCACTTCATGAAGGAGGTCTAACGTCCAGGTCCATATTTCCACTAGACGTAGGTCTTTGATTCCAATGAAAATGTTTGAGTTTCATTTGGATTAATAAAGAATGGTGTTTAGCAGTAGAAACAAGCATCTTGGGCTGATGCTACTTTGCAGTGAGAAAGATGGGCACGGGTAGTGGATGTCTAGACTGTGACTTGTCCTTTGGGTAATATTCACCAAAAACATATTTATATGTAGTAAGAAAGGGCATAGGGCAAGAGGACACTTACCTCAAACTTATGGACATCTTCTACCTTGCATTAAATTTGATGTGACTTTTGTGCTTTTAGTGTTATTTTCTGCCATAAGCTTTAAACCTGCCTCTGACTACCTTTCTTGACATGATCCATTAACCCTCCTGGGGTTTCCATGAACCCTCAGATGACAGGGGAAGCAAAATCTATCTTCTGATGCTTCCTTGATGAGCTTCCAGACTTGAATGAGCAGTGATACTGTCACAGCAGAACCTGGCCCTTTATGATGTCATAGTCAAAGTTTCCATGGAGCTTCACTATGACACGTGCAGTGTTCCATTTTATGCAAGTTAGCCTCACAGTTTCGTCTGGTGGATGTCAACTACAATCTATTCCCCTGGGGAAGCCAATTTCAATCTCCATTGCCAATCTTCTCTGATACACAAATGGCACTTGCAAACGCCTAAAATGAAGACAACTTCCTACAAGGTAAAAGCTTAAGCACAAACCAGGGGCACAGCAATCTCTATAAATGTTTTTCAATACTCATTATTCCATTTGCATAACTCATAACTACATTGACATTGATGCTTCAGATGTTGCTAAAAACTTGGAAAAGTTCCTAAATGGTTATGCAATGAAGCATAGATAACCCTACTAGAAAGGATTCAACTTATGGCAAAAGAGGACAAGGAAACTATTGGGTGGATGTAGGGAAATAAATGCACTTCATGAAGGAGGTCTAACGTCCAGGTCCATATTTCCACTAGACGTAGGTCTTTGATTCCAATGAAAATGTTTGAGTTTCATTTGGATTAATAAAGAATGGTGTTTAGCAGTAGAAACAAGCATCTTGGGCTGATGCTACTTTGCAGTGAGAAAGATGGGCACGGGTAGTGGATGTCTAGACTGTGACTTGTCCTTTGGGTAATATTCACCAAAAACATATTTATATGTAGTAAGAAAGGGCATAGGGCAAGAGGACACTTACCTCAAACTTATGGACATCTTCTACCTTGCATTAAATTTGATGTGACTTTTGTGCTTTTAGTGTTATTTTCTGCCATAAGCTTTAAACCTGCCTCTGACTACCTTTCTTGACATGATCCATTAACCCTCCTGGGGTTTCCATGAACCCTCAGATGACAGGGGAAGCAAAATCTATCTTCTGATGCTTCCTTGATGAGCTTCCAGACTTGAATGAGCAGTGATACTGTCACAGCAGAACCTGGCCCTTTATGATGTCATAGTCAAAGTTTCCATGGAGCTTCACTATGACACGTGCAGTGTTCCATTTTATGCAAGTTAGCCTCACAGTTTCTTCTGGTGGATGTCAACTACAATCTATTCCCCTGGGGAAGCCAATTTCAATCTCCATTGCCAATCTTCTCTGATGCACAAATGGCACTTGCAAACACCTAAAATGAAGACAACTTCCTACAAGGTAAAAGCTTAAGCACAAACCAGGGGCACAGCAATCTCTATAAATGTTTTTCAATACTCATTATTCCATTTGCATAACTCATAACTACATTGACATTGATGCTTCAGATGTTGCTAAAAACTTGGAAAAGTTCCTAAATGGTTATGCAATGAAGCATAGATAACCCTACTAGAAAGGATTCAACTTATGGCAAAAGAGGACTGTCACAGTCTATGGGGATTAGTCCCTTGGGACTAAGTAAGTGGGCTCCCTGGACCACCGCGGGAGATAACAACCTTAGCCGCACCCGGGAGCGGAGTCTAAGTGAACTCCTGGTCTTCGCCAGAGCCCGCCGCAAAGCGGGATGGTCTTGCTGCGGCGGGAGTCACCAGGTCGCTCCACGGGTGCGACTAGGCCCACGGTGGCAGCCAAGGTAGGGACACGAGGACCACGGGAATGCAGGCAGGCAGGACCACGGGAAGGCAGGCAGGCAGGACCACGGGAAGGCAGGCAGGCAGGACCACGGGAAGGCAGGCAGGCAGGACCACGGGAAGGCAGGCAGGCAGGCAGGACCACGGGATTGCTGGACCGCCACAGGATTGCTGGACCGCCACAGGATTGCAGGACCGCCACAGGAATGCAGGACCGCCACAGGAATAACACAGGAACACGGAAACACCACGGAACACGGAAATCACAGAGGCGTCTGGAAACGCTCGGGAACACAGAGGGCTTTCTCTTCAGTAATAGGACATGAAGATCCGGCAGGGGATGCTGGGAGTCGCCAGGCTATATAGCCGAGCCAGGAATGCCAGAGCCAATAAGGAGGACGCTGGCCCTTTAAGGCTGGGAGAAGTCCGCGCGCGCTCCCTCTAGTGGCAGGAGCACGCGACTGCATGGAAGAAGCATGCGGCCTACATGCTGGGAGTAAGAGTGCAGGCTGGAGCCTGGAGAGGTAAGTGAGAGCTGGGGGAGCGGGGACCGCAGCAGCAGGCACAGGTACACCCTCAATCCGTACCGAGGATCGCGGGTGTAACCGTGACAGTACCCCCCCCCTTAGGGCCCCTCTTCTCTTCTTCTTCAGCCCGCTGTTCTTCTTTCTTCGCCTCCTCCAATTCTTCTTGGTGATGAGACACCTTAGGAGGAGAGACGGCACCGGGAAGACTTGGGAAGCAGGCTGGGTCGGCTCTAGGCACACCGGAGCAGCCTCAGGGGAGGCCAGAGCAGCCGTGGCAAGCTGCGGAGTCTCTGGGGCAGCCGTGGCAAGCTGCAGAGTCTGGGGCACCACTGGAGCAGCCGTGGCAAGCTGCAGAGTCTGGGGCACCACTGGAGCAGCCGTGGCAAGCTGCAGAGTCTGGGGCACCACTGGAGCAGCCGTGGCAAGCTGCAGAGTCTGGGGCGCCACTGGAGCAGCCGTGGCAAGCTGCAGAGTCTGGGGCGCCACTGGAGCAGCCGTGGCAAGCTGCAGAGTCTGGGGCGCCACTGGAACAGCCGTGGCAAGCTGCAGAGTCTGGGGCGCCACTGGAACAGCCGTGGCAAGCTGCAGAGTCTCTGGAGCAGCCGTGGCAAGCTGCGGAGACACTGGAGCAGCATTGGCAAGCTGCGGAGGCTGGAGAGTCTCTGGAGCAGCATTGGCAAGCTGCGGAGGCTGGAGAGTCTCTGGAGCAGCTGCGGGGAGCTGCGGAGGCTGGAGAGTCTCTGGAGCAGCTGCGGGGAGCTGCGGAGGCTGGAGAGTCTCTGGAGCAGCTGCGGGGAGCTGCGGAGGCTGGAGAGTCTCTGGAGCAGCTGCGGGGAGCTGCGGAGCCACTGGAGCAGCTGCGGGGAGCTGCGGAGCCACTGGAGCAGCTGCAGGGAGCTGCGGAGCCACTGGAGCAGCTGCAGGGAGCTGCGGAGCCACTGGAGCAGCTGCGGGGAGCTGCGGAGCCACTGGAGCAGCTGCGGGGAGCTGCAGAGCCACTGGAGCAGCTGCGGGGAGCTGCGGAGCCACTGGAGCAGCTGCGGGGAGCTGCGGAGCCACTGGAGCAGCTGCGGGGAGCTGCGGAGCCACTGGAGCAGCTGCGGGGAGCTGCGGAGCCACTGGAGCAGCTGCGGGGAGCTGCGGAGCCACTGGAGCAGCTGCGGGGAGCTGCGGAGCCACTGGAGCAGCAGCGGGGAGCTGCGGAGCCACTGGAGCAGCTCTGGGGAGCTGCGGAGCCACTGGAGCAGCTCTGGGGAGCTGCGGAGGCTTGGGCGCCGCTGGAGCAGCTCTGGGAAGCTGCGGAGGCTTGGGCGCCGCTGGAGCAGCTCTGGGAAGCTGCGGAGGCTTGGGCGCTGCTGGAGCAGCTCTGGGAAGCTGCGGAGGCTTGGGCGCCGCTGGAGCAGCTCTGGGAAGCTGCGGAGGCTTGGGCGCCGCTGGAGCAGCTCTGGGAAGCTGCGGAGGCTTGGGCGCCGCTGGAGCAGCTCTGGGAGGCAGTGGAGACACCGGGACCAAGCTGGACAGGCGAGGTAGCCGGACTTGAGGAGGTTCAAACCTGGACCGGATTTTAGCCAGGAACTTGGTATGGGAGACCATGTCCGGGTCACCACTATCCAATAGGGGGGTAGCCCAGGCCAGGGCCTCTCCAGAGAGCAGACAGTAGATGAACGCCACCTTAGAGCGTTCGGTGGGGTACTAGGAAGATAACAGTTCAAGGTGCTGCGAGCACTGGGAAATAAATCTCCGGCACAATTTGGGGTTCCCATCGAATTTGTCCGGTAAAAAATTTTCGGGTCCAGTCTCTACTGCCAAAAAACATTGCGGGGTGACTGGAGCAACGGGAGGAGCCAAGGGAGCCTGCTGCTGGGAGGCAATCATCCGAAGAGTGGCAGCAAGTTTGTCCAAGAGTTCCTTTTGGACAGCAATCTCTTGGGACTGCCGGGCGATGGTGCTAGGGAGGTCACCCAGTAGCAGGTACGGATCCTCGACACAGTCCATGGCTTTTGCAGGATACAAGACCTTGGCGGAGTCCATGGCCGGATCTTACTGTCACAGTCTATGGGGATTAGTCCCTTGGGACTAAGTAAGTGGACTCCCTGGACCACCGCGGGAGATAACAACCTTAGCCGCACCCGGGAGCGGAGTCTAAGTGAACTCCTGGTCTTCGCCAGAGCCCGCCGCAAAGCGGGATGGTCTTGCTGCGGCGGGAGTCACCAGGTCCCTCCACGGGTGCGACTAGGCCCACGGTGGCAGCCAAGGTAGGGACACGAGGACCACGGGAAGGCAGGCAGGCAGGACCACGGGAAGGCAGGCAGGCAGGACCACGGGAAGGCAGGCAGGCAGGACCACGGGAAGGCAGGCAGGACCACGGGAAGGCAGGCAGGCAGGACCACGGAAAGGCAGGCAGGCAGGACCACGGGACCGCCACAGGAATGCAGGACCGCCACAGGAATGCAGGACCGCCACAGGAATAACACAGGAACACGGAAACACCACGGAACGCGGAAATCACAGAGGCGTCTGGAAACGCTCGGGAACACAGAGGGCTTTCTCTTCAGTAATAGGACATGAAGATCCGGCAGGGGATGCTGGGAGTCGCCAGGCTATATAGCCGAGCCAGGAATGCCAGGGCCAATAAGGAGGACGCTGGCCCTTTAAGGCTGGGAGAAGTCCGTGCGCGCTCCCTCTAGTGGCAGGAGCACGCGACTGCATGGAAGAAGCATGCGGCCTACATGCTGGGAGTAAGAGTGCAGGCCGGAGCCTGGAGAGGTAAGTGAGAGCTGGGGGAGCGGGGACCGCAGCAGCAGGCACGGGTACACCCTCAATCCGTACCGAGGATCGCGGGTGTAACCGTGACAAGGACAAGGAAAATATTGGGTGGATGTAGGGAAATAAATGCACTTCATGAAGGAGGTCTAACGTCCAGGTCCATATTTCCACTAGACGTAGGTCTTTGATTCCAATGAAAATGTTTGAGTTTCATTTGGATTAATAAAGAATGGTGTTTAGCAGTGGAAACAAGCATCTTGGGCTGATGCTACTTTGCAGTGAGAAAGGTGGGCACGGGTAGTGGATGTCTAGACTGTGACTTGTCCTTTGGGTAATATTCACCAAAAACATATTTATATGTAGTAAGAAAGGGCATAGGGCAAGAGGACACTTACCTCAAACTTATGGACATCTTCTACCTTGCATTAAATTTGATGTGACTTTTGTGCTTTTAGTGTTATTTTCTGCCATAAGCTTTAAACCTGCCTCTGACTACCTTTCTTGACATGACCCATTAACCCTCCTGGGGTTTCCATGAACCCTCAGATGACAGGGGAAGCAAAATCTATCTTCTGATGCTTCCTTGAAGAGGTTCAAGACTTGAATGAGCAGTGATACTGTCACAGCAGAACCTGGCCCTTTATGATGTCATAGTCAAAGTTTCCATGGAGCTTCGCTATGACACGTGCAGTGTTCCATTTTGTGCAAGTTAGCCTCACAGTTTCTTCTGGTGGATGTCAACTAGAATCTATTCCCCTGGGGAAGCCAATTTCAATCTCCATTGCCAATCTTCTCTGATACACAAATGGTACTTGCAAACACCTAAAATGAAAACAACTCCCTACAAGGTAAAAGCTTAAGCACAAACCAGGGGAACAGCAATCTCTATTAATGTTTTTCAATACTCATTTTTCCATTGCATAACTCATAACTACATTGACATTGATGCTTCAGATGTTGCTAAAAACTTGGAAAATTTCCTAAATGGTTATGCAATGAAGCATAGATAACCCTACTAGAAAGGATTCAACTTATGGCAAAAGAGGACAAGGAAAATATTGGGTGGATGTAGGGAAATAAATGCACTTCATGAAGGAGGTCTAACGTCCAGGTCCATATTTCCACTAGACGTAGGTCTTTGATTCCAATGAAAATGTTTGAGTTTCATTTGGATTAATAAAGAATGGTGTTTAGCAGTGGATACAAGCACTTGGGCTGATGCTACTTTGCAGTGAGAAAGGTGGGCACGGGTAGTGGATGTCTAGACTGTGACTTGTCCTTTGGGTAATATTCACCAAAAACATATTTATATGTAGTAAGAAAGGGCATAGGGCAAGAGGACACTTACCTCAAACTTATGATCATCTTGTACCTTGCATTAAATTTGATGTGACTTTTGTGCTTTTAGTGTTATTTTCTGCCATAAGCTTTAAACCTGCCTCTGACTACCTTTCTTGACATGACCCATTAACCCTCCTGGGGTTTCCATGAACCCTCAGATGACAGGGGAAGCAAAATCTATCTTCTGATGCTTCCTTGAAGAGGTTCAAGACTTGAATGAGCAGTGATACTGTCACAGCAGAACCTGGCCCTTTATGATGTCATAGTCAAAGTTTCCATGGAGCTTCACTATGACACGTGCAGTGTTCCATTTTATGCAAGTTAGCCTCACAGTTTCTTCTGGTGGATGTCAACTACAATCTATTCCCCTGGGGAAGCCAATTTCAATCTCCAATGCCAATCTTCTCTGATGCACAAATGGCACTTGCAAACACCTAAAATGAAGACAACTTCCTACAAGGTAAAAGCTTAAGCACAAACCAGGGGCACAGCAATCTCTATAAATGTTTTTCAATACTCATTATTCCATTTGCATAACTCATAACTACATTGACATTGATGCTTCAGATGTTGCTAAAAACTTGGAAAAGTTCCTAAATGGTTATGCAATGAAGCATAGATAACCCTACTAGAAAGGATTCAACTTATGGCAAAAGAGGACAAGGAAAATATTGGGTGGATGTAGGGAAATAAATGCACTTCATGAAGGAGGTCTAACGTCCAGGTCCATATTTCCACTAGACGTAGGTCTTTGATTCCAATGAAAATGTTTGAGTTTCATTTGGATTAATAAAGAATGGTGTTTAGCAGTGGAAACAAGCATCTTGGGCTGATGCTACTTTGCAGTGAGAAAGGTGGGCACGGGTAGTGGATGTCTAGACTGTGACTTGTCCTTTGGGTAATATTCACCAAAAACATATTTATATGTAGTAAGAAAGGGCATAGGGCAAGAGGACACTTACCTCAAACTTATGGACATCTTCTACCTTGCATTAAATTTGATGTGACTTTTGTGCTTTTAGTGTTATTTTCTGCCATAAGCTTTAAACCTGCCTCTGACTACCTTTCTTGACATGACCCATTAACCCTCCTGGGGTTTCCATGAACCCTCAGATGACAGGGGAAGCAAAATCTATCTTCTGATGCTTCCTTGAAGAGGTTCAAGACTTGAATGAGCAGTGATACTGTCACAGCAGAACCTGGCCCTTTATGATGTCATAGTCAAAGTTTCCATGGAGCTTCGCTATGACACGTGCAGTGTTCCATTTTGTGCAAGTTAGCCTCACAGTTTCTTCTGGTGGATGTCAACTAGAATCTATTCCCCTGGGGAAGCCAATTTCAATCTCCAATGCCAATCTTCTCTGATGCACAAATGGCACTTGCAAACACCTAAAATGAAGACAACTTCCTACAAGGTAAAAGCTTAAGCACAAACCAGGGGCACAGCAATCTCTATAAATGTTTTTCAATACTCATTATTCCATTTGCATAACTCATAACTACATTGACATTGATGCTTCAGATGTTGCTAAAAACTTGGAAAAGTTCCTAAATGGTTATGCAATGAAGCATAGATAACCCTACTAGAAAGGATTCAACTTATGGCAAAAGAGGACAAGGAAAATATTGGGTGGATGTAGGGAAATAAATGCACTTCATGAAGGAGGTCTAACGTCCAGGTCCATATTTCCACTAGACGTAGGTCTTTGATTCCAATGAAAATGTTTGAGTTTCATTTGGATTAATAAAGAATGGTGTTTAGCAGTGGAAACAAGCATCTTGGGCTGATGCTACTTTGCAGTGAGAAAGGTGGGCACGGGTAGTGGATGTCTAGACTGTGACTTGTCCTTTGGGTAATATTCACCAAAAACATATTTATATGTAGTAAGAAAGGGCATAGGGCAAGAGGACACTTACCTCAAACTTATGGACATCTTCTACCTTGCATTAAATTTGATGTGACTTTTGTGCTTTTAGTGTTATTTTCTGCCATAAGCTTTAAACCTGCCTCTGACTACCTTTCTTGATATGACCCATTAACCCTCCTGGGGTTTCCATGAACCCTCAGATGACAGGGGAAGCAAAATCTATCTTCTGATGCTTCCTTGATGAGCTTCCAGACTTGAATGAGCAGTGATACTGTCACAGCAGAACCTGGCCCTTTATGATGTCATAGTCAAAGTTTCCATGGAGCTTCACTATGACACGTGCAGTGTTCCATTTTATGCAAGTTAGCCTCACAGTTTCTTCTGGTGGATGTCAACTACAATCTATTCCCCTGGGGAAGCCAATTTCAATCTCCATTGCCAATCTTCTCTGATACACAAATGGCACTTGCAAACGCCTAAAATGAAGACAACTTCCTACAAGGTAAAAGCTTAAGCACAAACCAGGGGCACAGCAATCTCTATAAATGTTTTTCAATACTCATTATTCCATTTGCATAACTCATAACTACATTGACATTGATGCTTCAGATGTTGCTAAAAACTTGGAAAATTTCCTAAATGGTTATGCAATGAAGCATAGATAACCCTACTAGAAAGGATTCAACTTATGGCAAAAGAGGACAAGGAAACTATTGGGTGGATGTAGGGAAATAAATGCACTTCATGAAGGAGGTCTAACGTCCAGGTCCATATTTCCACTAGACGTAGGTCTTTGATTCCAATGAAAATGTTTGAGTTTCATTTGGATTAATAAAGAATGGTGTTTAGCAGTGGAAACAAGCATCTTGGGCTGATGCTACTTTGCAGTGAGAAAGGTGGGCACGGGTAGTGGATGTCTAGACTGTGACTTGTCCTTTGGGTAATATTCACCAAAAACATATTTATATGTAGTAAGAAAGGGCATAGGGCAAGAGGACACTTACCTCAAACTTATGATCATCTTCTACCTTGCATTAAATTTGATGTGACTTTTGTGCTTTTAGTGTTATTTTCTGCCATAAGCTTTAAACCTGCCTCTGACTACCTTTCTTGACATGACCCATTAACCCTCCTGGGGTTTCCATGAACCCTCAGATGACAGGGGAAGCAAAATCTATCTTCTGATGCTTCCTTGAAGAGCTTCAAGACTTGAATGAGCAGTGATACTGTCACAGCAGAACCTGGCCCTTTATGATGTCATAGTCAAAGTTTCCATGGAGCTTCACTATGACACGTGCAGTGTTCCATTTTATGCAAGTTAGCCTCACAGTTTCTTCTGGTGGATGTCAACTACAATCTATTCCCCTGGGGAAGCCAATTTCAATCTCCATTGCCAATCTTCTCTGATGCACAAATGGCACTTGCAAACACCTAAAATGAAGACAACTTCCTACAAGGTAAAAGCTTAAGCACAAACCAGGGGCACAGCAATCTCTATAAATGTTTTTCAATACTCATTATTCCATTTGCATAACTCATAACTACATTGACATTGATGCTTCAGATGTTGCTAAAAACTTGGAAAAGTTCCTAAATGGTTATGCAATGAAGCATAGATAACCCTACTAGAAAGGATTCAACTTATGGCAAAAGAGGACTGTCACAGTCTATGGGGATTAGTCCCTTGGGACTAAGTAAGTGGACTCCCTGGACCACCGCGGGAGATAACAACCTTAGCCGCACCCGGGAGCGGAGTCTAAGTGAACTCCTGGTCTTCGCCAGAGCCCGCCGCAAAGCGGGATGGTCTTGCTGCGGCGGGAGTCACCAGGTCGCTCCACGGGTGCGACTAGGCCCACGGTGGCAGCCAAGGTAGGGACACGAGGACCACGGGAATGCAGGCAGGCAGGACCACGGGAAGGCAGGCAGGCAGGACCACGGGAAGGCAGGCAGGCAGGACCACGGGAAGGCAGGCAGGCAGGACCACGGGAAGGCAGGCAGGCAGGCAGGACCACGGGATTGCTGGACCGCCACAGGATTGCTGGACCGCCACAGGATTGCAGGACCGCCACAGGAATGCAGGACCGCCACAGGAATAACACAGGAACACGGAAACACCACGGAACACGGAAATCACAGAGGCGTCTGGAAACGCTCGGGAACACAGAGGGCTTTCTCTTCAGTAATAGGACATGAAGATCCGGCAGGGGATGCTGGGAGTCGCCAGGCTATATAGCCGAGCCAGGAATGCCAGAGCCAATAAGGAGGACGCTGGCCCTTTAAGGCTGGGAGAAGTCCGCGCGCGCTCCCTCTAGTGGCAGGAGCACGCGACTGCATGGAAGAAGCATGCGGCCTACATGCTGGGAGTAAGAGTGCAGGCTGGAGCCTGGAGAGGTAAGTGAGAGCTGGGGGAGCGGGGACCGCAGCAGCAGGCACAGGTACACCCTCAATCCGTACCGAGGATCGCGGGTGTAACCGTGACAGTACCCCCCCCCCCTTAGGGCCCCTCTTCTCTTCTTCTTCAGCCCGCTGTTCTTCTTTCTTCGCCTCCTCCAATTCTTCTTGGTGATGAGACACCTTAGGAGGAGAGACGGCACCGGGAAGACTTGGGAAGCAGGCTGGGTCGGCTCTAGGCACACCGGAGCAGCCTCAGGGGAGGCCAGAGCAGCCGTGGCAAGCTGCGGAGTCTCTGGGGCAGCCGTGGCAAGCTGCAGAGTCTGGGGCACCACTGGAGCAGCCGTGGCAAGCTGCAGAGTCTGGGGCACCACTGGAGCAGCCGTGGCAAGCTGCAGAGTCTGGGGCACCACTGGAGCAGCCGTGGCAAGCTGCAGAGTCTGGGGCGCCACTGGAGCAGCCGTGGCAAGCTGCAGAGTCTGGGGCGCCACTGGAGCAGCCGTGGCAAGCTGCAGAGTCTGGGGCGCCACTGGAACAGCCGTGGCAAGCTGCAGAGTCTGGGGCGCCACTGGAACAGCCGTGGCAAGCTGCAGAGTCTCTGGAGCAGCCGTGGCAAGCTGCGGAGACACTGGAGCAGCATTGGCAAGCTGCGGAGGCTGGAGAGTCTCTGGAGCAGCATTGGCAAGCTGCGGAGGCTGGAGAGTCTCTGGAGCAGCTGCGGGGAGCTGCGGAGGCTGGAGAGTCTCTGGAGCAGCTGCAGGGAGCTGCGGAGGCTGGAGAGTCTCTGGAGCAGCTGCGGGGAGCTGCGGAGGCTGGAGAGTCTCTGGAGCAGCTGCGGGGAGCTGCGGAGCCACTGGAGCAGCTGCGGGGAGCTGCGGAGCCACTGGAGCAGCTGCGGGGAGCTGCGGAGCCACTGGAGCAGCTGCGGGGAGCTGCGGAGCCACTGGAGCAGCTGCGGGGAGCTGCGGAGCCACTGGAGCAGCTGCGGGGAGCTGCGGAGCCACTGGAGCAGCTGCGGGGAGCTGCGGAGCCACTGGAGCAGCTGCGGGGAGCTGCGGAGCCACCGGAGCAGCTGCGGGGAGCTGCGGAGCCACTGGAGCAGCTGCAGGGAGCTGCGGAGCCACTGGAGCAGCAGCGGGGAGCTGCGGAGCCACTGGAGCAGCTCTGGGGAGCTGCGGAGCCACTGGAGCAGCTCTGGGGAGCTGCGGAGGCTTGGGCGCCGCTGGAGCAGCTCTGGGAAGCTGCGGAGGCTTGGGCGCCGCTGGAGCAGCTCTGGGAAGCTGCGGAGGCTTGGGCGCCGCTGGAGCAGCTCTGGGAAGCTGCGGAGGCTTGGGCGCCGCTGGAGCAGCTCTGGGAAGCTGCGGAGGCTTGGGCGCCGCTGGAGCAGCTCTGGGAAGCTGCGGAGGCTTGGGCGCCGCTGGAGCAGCTCTGGGAAGCAGTGGAGACACCGGGACCAAGCTGGACAGGCGAGGTAGCCGGACTTGAGGAGGTTCAAACCTGGACCGGATTTTAGCCAGGAACTTGGTATGGGAGACCATGTCCGGGTCACCACTATCCAATAGGGGGGTAGCCCAGGCCAGGGCCTCTCCAGAGAGCAGACAGTAGATGAACGCCACCTTAGAGCGTTCGGTGGGGTACTAGGAAGATAACAGTTCAAGGTGCTGCGAGCACTGGGAAATAAATCTCCGGCACAATTTGGGGTTCCCATCGAATTTGTCCGGTAAAAAATTTTCGGGTCCAGTCTCTACTGCCAAAAAACATTGCGGGGTGACTGGAGCAACGGGAGGAGCCAAGGGAGCCTGCTGCTGGGAGGCAATCATCCGAAGAGTGGCAGCAAGTTTGTCCAAGAGTTCCTTTTGGACAGCAATCTCTTGGGACTGCCGGGCGATGGTGCTAGGGAGGTCACCCAGTAGCAGGTACGGATCCTCGACACAGTCCATGGCTTTTGCAGGATACAAGACCTTGGCGGAGTCCATGGCCGGATCTTACTGTCACAGTCTATGGGGATTAGTCCCTTGGGACTAAGTAAGTGGACTCCCTGGACCACCGCGGGAGATAACAACCTTAGCCGCACCCGGGAGCGGAGTCTAAGTGAACTCCTGGTCTTCGCCAGAGCCCGCCGCAAAGCGGGATGGTCTTGCTGCGGCGGGAGTCACCAGGTCCCTCCACGGGTGCGACTAGGCCCACGGTGGCAGCCAAGGTAGGGACACGAGGACCACGGGAAGGCAGGCAGGCAGGACCACGGGAAGGCAGGAAGGCAGGACCACGGGAAGGCAGGCAGGCAGGACCACGGGAAGGCAGGCAGGACCACGGGAAGGCAGGCAGGCAGGACCACGGAAAGGCAGGCAGGCCGGACCACGGGACCGCCACAGGAATGCAGGACCGCCACAGGAATGCAGGACCGCCACAGGAATAACACAGGAACACGGAAACACCACGGAACACGGAAATCACAGAGGCGTCTGGAAACGCTCGGGAACACAGAGGGCTTTCTCTTCAGTAATA
This sequence comes from Engystomops pustulosus, assembly GCF_040894005.1. Taxonomy (NCBI): domain Eukaryota; kingdom Metazoa; phylum Chordata; class Amphibia; order Anura; family Leptodactylidae; genus Engystomops; species Engystomops pustulosus. The sequence continues at coordinate 90,849,967 of NC_092411.1, read as the reverse complement.
GGACATGAAGATCCGGCAGGGGATGCTGGGAGTCGCCAGGCTATATAGCCGAGCCAGGAATGCCAGAGCCAATAAGGAGGACGCTGGCCCTTTAAGGCTGGGAGAAGTCCGCGCGCGCTCCCTCTAGTGGCAGGAGCACGCGACTGCATGGAAGAAGCATGCGGCCTACATGCTGGGAGTAAGAGTGCAGGCCGGAGCCTGGAGAGGTAAGTGAGAGCTGGGGGAGCGGGGACCGCAGCAGCAGGCACGGGTACACCCTCAATCCGTACCGAGGATCGCGGGTGTAACCGTGACAAGGACAAGGAAAATATTGGGTGGATGTAGGGAAATAAATGCACTTCATGAAGGAGGTCTAACGTCCAGGTCCATATTTCCACTAGACGTAGGTCTTTGATTCCAATGAAAATGTTTGAGTTTCATTTGGATTAATAAAGAATGGTGTTTAGCAGTGGATACAAGCACTTGGGCTGATGCTACTTTGCAGTGAGAAAGGTGGGCACGGGTAGTGGATGTCTAGACTGTGACTTGTCCTTTGGGTAATATTCACCAAAAACATATTTATATGTAGTAAGAAAGGGCATAGGGCAAGAGGACACTTACCTCAAACTTATGATCATCTTGTACCTTGCATTAAATTTGATGTGACTTTTGTGCTTTTAGTGTTATTTTCTGCCATAAGCTTTAAACCTGCCTCTGACTACCTTTCTTGACATGACCCATTAACCCTCCTGGGGTTTCCATGAACCCTCAGATGACAGGGGAAGCAAAATCTATCTTCTGATGCTTCCTTGATGAGCTTCCAGACTTGAATGAGCAGTGATACTGTCACAGCAGAACCTGGCCCTTTATGATGTCATAGTCAAAGTTTCCATGGAGCTTCACTATGACACGTGCAGTGTTCCATTTTATGCAAGTTAGCCTCACAGTTTCTTCTGGTGGATGTCAACTACAATCTATTCCCCTGGGGAAGCCAATTTCAATCTCCATTGCCAATCTTCTCTGATACACAAATGGCACTTGCAAACGCCTAAAATGAAGACAACTTCCTACAAGGTAAAAGCTTAAGCACAAACCAGGGGCACAGCAATCTCTATAAATGTTTTTCAATACTCATTATTCGATTTGCATAACTCATAACTACATTGACATTGATGCTTCAGATGTTGCTAAAAACTTGGAAAAGTTCCTAAATGGTTATGCAATGAAGCATAGATAACCCTACTAGAAAGGATTCAACTTATGGCAAAAGAGGACAAGGAAAATATTGGGTGGATGTAGGGAAATAAATGCACTTCATGAAGGAGGTCTAACGTCCAGGTCCATATTTCCACTAGACGTAGGTCTTTGATTCCAATGAAAATGTTTGAGTTTCATTTGGATTAATAAAGAATGGTGTTTAGCAGTAGAAACAAGCATCTTGGGCTGATGCTACTTTGCAGTGAGAAAGGTGGGCACGGGTAGTGGATGTCTAGACTGTGACTTGTCCTTTGGGTAATATTCACCAAAAACATATTTATATGTAGTAAGAAAGGGCATAGGGCAAGAGGACACTTACCTCAAACTTATGGACATCTTCTACCTTGCATTAAATTTGATGTGACTTTTGTGCTTTTAGTGTTATTTTCTGCCATAAGCTTTAAACCTGCCTCTGACTACCTTTCTTGACATGACCCATTAACCCTCCTGGGGTTTCCATGAACCCTCAGATGACAGGGGAAGCAAAATCTATCTTCTGATGCTTCCTTGATGAGCTTCCAGACTTGAATGAGCAGTGATACTGTCACAGCAGAACCTGGCCCTTTATGATGTCATAGTCAAAGTTTCCATGGAGCTTCACTATGACACGTGCAGTGTTCCATTTTATGCAAGTTAGCCTCACAGTTTCTTCTGGTGGATGTCAACTACAATCTATTCCCCTGGGGAAGCCAATTTCAATCTCCATTGCCAATCTTCTCTGATACACAAATGGCACTTGCAAACGCCTAAAATGAAGACAACTTCCTACAAGGTAAAAGCTTAAGCACAAACCAGGGGCACAGCAATCTCTATAAATGTTTTTCAATACTCATTATTCCATTTGCATAACTCATAACTACATTGACATTGATGCTTCAGATGTTGCTAAAAACTTGGAAAATTTCCTAAATGGTTATGCAATGAAGCATAGATAACCCTACTAGAAAGGATTCAACTTATGGCAAAAGAGGACAAGGAAACTATTGGGTGGATGTAGGGAAATAAATGCACTTCATGAAGGAGGTCTAACGTCCAGGTCCATATTTCCACTAGACGTAGGTCTTTGATTCCAATGAAAATGTTTGAGTTTCATTTGGATTAATAAAGAATGGTGTTTAGCAGTGGAAACAAGCATCTTGGGCTGATGCTACTTTGCAGTGAGAAAGGTGGGCACGGGTAGTGGATGTCTAGACTGTGACTTGTCCTTTGGGTAATATTCACCAAAAACATATTTATATGTAGTAAGAAAGGGCATAGGGCAAGAGGACACTTACCTCAAACTTATGATCATCTTCTACCTTGCATTAAATTTGATGTGACTTTTGTGCTTTTAGTGTTATTTTCTGCCATAAGCTTTAAACCTGCCTCTGACTACCTTTCTTGACATGACCCATTAACCCTCCTGGGGTTTCCATGAACCCTCAGATGACAGGGGAAGCAAAATCTATCTTCTGATGCTTCCTTGAAGAGCTTCAAGACTTGAATGAGCAGTGATACTGTCACAGCAGAACCTGGCCCTTTATGATGTCATAGTCAAAGTTTCCATGGAGCTTCGCTATGACACGTGCAGTGTTCCATTGTGTGCAAGTTAGCCTCACAGTTTCTTCTGGTGGATGTCAACTAGAATCTATTCCCCTGGGGAAGCCAATTTCAATCTCCATTGCCAATCTTCTCTGATACACAAATGGTACTTGCAAACACCTAAAATGAAAACAACTCCCTACAAGGTAAAAGCTTAAGCACAAACCAGGGGCACAGCAATCTCTATTAATGTTTTTCAATACTCATTTTTCCATTTGCATAACTCATAACTACATTGACATTGATGCTTCAGATGTTGCTAAAAACTTGGAAAATTTCCTAAATGGTTATGCAAATGAAGCATAGATAACCCTACTAGAAAGGATTCAACTTATGGCAAAAGAGGACAAGGAAAATATTGGGTGGATGTAGGGAAATAAATGCACTTCATGAAGGAGGTCTAACGTCCAGGTCCATATTTCCACTAGACGTAGGTCTTTTATTCCAATGAAAATGTTTGAGTTTCATTTGGATTAATAAAGAATGGTGTTTAGCAGTGGAAACAAGCATCTTGGGCTGATGCTACTTTGCAGTGAGAAAGGTGGGCACGGGTAGTGGATGTCTAGACTGTGACTTGTCCTTTGGGTAATATTCACCAAAAACATATTTATATGTAGTAAGAAAGGGCATAGGGCAAGAGGACACTTACCTCAAACTTAATAAACTTGATGTAATAATGGGTCATTGTGATGTCATAATGGGCCATTGTGACAATGGGTTATTGTGATGTCATAATGGGCCATTGTGACAATAGGTCATTGTAATGTCATAATAGGCCATTGTGACAATGGGTCATTGTGAAGTCATAATGGGCCATTGTGACAATGGGTCATTGTGATGTCATAATGGGCCATTGTGATGTCATAATGGGCCATTGTGACAATGGGTCATTGTGATGTCATAATGGGCCATTGTGACAATGGGTCATTGTGATGTCATAATGGGCCATTGTGATGTCATAATGGGCCATTGTGACAATGGGTCATTGTGATGTCATAATAGGCCATTGTGACAATGGGTCATTGTAATGTCATAATGGGCCATTGTGACAATGGGTCATTGTGATGTCATAATGGGCCATTGTGACAATTGGTCATTGTGATGTCATAATGGGCCATTGTGACAATGGGTCATTGTGATGTCATAAGGGGTCATTGTGATGTCATAATGGGCTATTGTGACAATGGGTCATTGTGATGTCATAATGGGCCATAGTGACAATGGGTCATTGTGATGTCATAATGGGCCATTGTGACAATGGGTCATTGTGATGTCATAATGGGCCATTGTGATGTCATAATGGGCAATTGTGACAATGGGTCATTGTGATGTCATAATGGGCCATTGTGACAATGGGTCATTGTGATGTCATAATGGACCATTGTGACAATGGGCCGTTGTGATGTCATAATGGGCCATTGTGACAATGGGTCATTGTGATGTCATAAGGGGACATTGTGATGTCATAATGGGCTATTGTGACAATGGGTAATTGTGATGTCATAATGGGCCATTGTGACAATGGGTCATTGTGATGTCATAAGGGGACATTGTGATGTCATAATGGGCTATTGTGACAATGGGTAATTGTGATGTCATAATGGGCCATTGTGACAATGGGTCATTGTGATGTCATAATGGGCCATTGTGATGTCATAATGGGCCATTGTGACAATGGGTCATTATTATGTCATAATGGGTCATTGTGATGCCATAATGGACCATTGTGACAATGGGTCCATTGTGATGTCATAATGGGCCATTGTGACAATGGGTCATTGTGATCTCATAATGGGCCATTGTGACAATGGGTCATTGTGATGTCATAATGGGCCATTGTGACAATGGGTCATTGTGATGTCATAATGGGCCATTGTGACAATGGGTCATTGTAATGTCATAATGGACCATTGTGACAATGGGTCATTGTGATGTCATAATGGGCCATTGTGATGTCATAATGGGCCATTGTGACAATGGGTCATTGTGATGTCATAATGGGCCATTGTGACAATGTGTCATTGTGATGTCATAATGGGCCATTGTGACAATGGGTCATTGTGATGTCATAATGGGTCATTGTGATGTCATAATGGACCATTGTGACAATTGGTCATTATGATGTCATAATGGGTCATTGTGATGTCATAATGGACCATTGTGACAATGGGTCATTGTGATGTCATAATGGGCCATTGTGACAATTGGTCATTATGATGTCATAATGGGTCATTGTGATGTCATAATGGACCATTGTGACAATGGGTCATTGTGATGTCATAATGGGCCATTGTGATGTCATAATGGGCCATTGTGACAATGGGTCATTGTGATGTCATAATGGGCCATTGTGACAATGGGTCATTGTGATGTCATAATGGGCCATTGTGACAATTGGTCACTATGATGTCATAATGGGTCATTGTGATGTCATAATGGACCATTGTGACAATGGGTCATTGTGATGTCATAATGGGCCATTGTGATGTCATAATGGGCCATTGTGACAATGGGTCATTGTGTTGTCATAATGGGCCATTGTGACAATGGGTCATTGTGATGTCATAATGGGCCATTGTGACAAAAGGTCATTGTGTTGTCATAATGGGCCATTGTGACAATGGGTCATTGTGATGTCATAATGGGCCATTGTGACAATGGGTCATTGTGATGTCATAATGGACCATTGTGACAATGGGTCATTGTGATGTCATAATGGGCCATTGTGATGTCATAATGGGCCATTGTGACAATGGGTCATTGTGATGTCATAATGGGCCATTGTGACAATTGGTCATTGTGATGTCATAATGGGCCATTGTGACAATGGGTCATTGTGATGTCATAATGGGTCATTGTGATGTCATAATGGACCATTGTGACAATGGGTCATTGTGATGTCATAATGTGCCATTGTGATGTCATAATGGGCCATTGTGACAATGGGTCATTGTGATGTCATAATGGGCCATTGTGATGTCATAATGGGCCATTGTGACAATGGGTCATTGTGATGTCATAATGGGCCATTGTGACAATGTGTCATTGTGATGTCATAATGGGCCATTGTGATGTCATAATGGGCCATTGTGACAATGGGTCATTTTGATGTCATAATGGGTCATTGTGATGTCATAATGGGCCATTGTGACAATTGGTCATTATGATGTCATAATGGGCCATTGTGATGTCATAATGGGCCATTGTGACAATGGGTCATTGTGATGTCATAATGGGCCATTGTGACAATGGGTAATTGTGATGTCATAAAGGGCCATTGTGACAATGGGTCAATGTGATGTCATAATAGGCCATTGTGACAATGGGTCATTGTGATGTCATAATGGGCCATTGTGACAATTGGTCATTATGATGTCATAATGGGTCATTGTGATGTCATAATGGACCATTGTGACAATGGGTCATTGTGATGTCATAATGGGCCATTGTGATGTCATAATGGGCCATTGTGACAATGGGTCATTGTGATGTCATAATGGGCCATTGTGACAATTGGTCATTATAATGTCATAATGGGCCATTGTGATGTCATAATGGGCCATTGTGACAATGGGTCATTGTGATGTCATAATGGGCCATTGTGACAATGGGTCATTGTGATGTCATAATAGGCCATTGTGACAATGGGTCATTGTGATGTCATAATGGGCCATTGTGACAATGGGTCAATGTGATGTCATAATGGGCCATTGTGACAATGGGTCATTGTGATGTCATAATGGGCCATTGTGACAATTGGTCAATGTGATGTCATAATGGGCCATTGTGACAATTGGTCATTATGATGTCATAATGGGTCATTGTGATGTCATAATGGACCATTGTGACAATGGGTCATTGTGATGTCATAATGGGCCATTGTGATGTCATAATGGGCCATTGTGACAATGGGTCATTGTGATGTCATAATGGGCCATTGTGACAATGGGTCATTGTGATGTCATAATGGGCCATTGTGACAAAGGGTCATTGTGATGTCATAATGGGCCATTGTGATGTCATAATGGACCATTATGACAATGGGTCATTGTGATGTCATAATGGGCCATTGTGATGTCATAATGGGCCATTGTGACAATGGGTCATTGTGATGTCATAATGGGCCATTGTGATAATGGGTCATTGTGATGTCATAATGGGCCATTGTGACAATGGGTCATTGTGATGTCATAATGGGCCATTGTGACAATTGGTCATTATGATGTCATAATGGGCCATTGTGATAATGGGTCATTGTGATGTCATAATGGGCCATTGTGACAATGGGTCATTGTGATGTCATAATGGGCCATTGTGACAATGGGTCATTGTGATGTCATAATGGGTCATTGTGATGTCATAATGGACCATTGTGACAATGGGTCATTGTGATGTCATAATGGGCCATTGTGATGTCATAATGGGCCATTGTGACAATGGGTCATTGTGATGTCATAAAGGGTCATTGTGATGTCATAATGGGCCATTGTGACAATGGGTCATTGTGATGTCATAATGGGTCAATGTGATGTCATAATGGGCCATTGTGACAATGGGTCATTGTGATGTCATAATGGGCCATTGTGACAATGGGTCATTGTGATGTCATAATGGGCCATTGTGACAATGGGTCAATGTGATGTCATAATGGGCCATTGTGACAATGGGTCATTGTGATGTCATAATGGGCCATTGTGACAATCGGTCAATGTGATGTCATAATGGGCCATTGTGACAATTGGTCATTATGATGTCATAATGGGTCTTGTGATGTCATAATGGACCATTGTGACAATGGGTCATTGTGATGTCATAATGGGCCATTGTGATGTCATAATGGGCCATTGTGACAATGGGTCATTGTGATGTCATAATGGGCCATTGTGACAATGGGTCATTGTGATGTCATAATGGGCCATTGTGACAATGGGTCATTGTGATGTCATAATGGGCCATTGTGATGTCATAATGGACCATTGTGACAATGGGTCATTGTGATGTCATAATGGGCCATTGTGATGTCATAATGGGCCATTGTGACAATGGGTCATTGTGATGTCATAATGGGCCATTGTGATAATGGGTCATTGTGATGTCATAATGGGCCATTTTGACAATGGGTCATTGTGATGTCATAATGGGCCATTGTGACAATTGGTCATTATGATGTCATAATGGGTCATAGTGATGTCATAATGGACCATTGTGACAATGGGTCATTGTGATGTCATAATGGGCCATTGTGATGTCATAATGGGCCATTGTGACAATGGGTCATTGTGATGTCATAAAGGGTCATTGTGATGTCATAATGGGCCATTGTGACAATGGGTCATTGTGATGTCATAATGGGTCAATGTGATGTCATAATGGGCTATTGTGACAATGGGTCATTGTGATGTCATAATGGGCCATTGTGATGTCATAATGGGCCATTGTGACAATGGGTCATTGTGATGTCATAATGGGTCATTGTGATGTCAAAATGGGCCATTGTGACAATTGGTCATTATGATGTCATAATGGGCCATTGTGATGTCATAATGGGCCATTGTGACAATGGGTCATTGTGATGTCATAATGGGCCATTGTGACAATGGGTAATTGTGATGTCATAAAGGGCCATTGTGACAATGGGTCAATGTGATGTCATAATAGGCCATTGTGACAATGGGTCATTGTGATGTCATAATGGGCCATTGTGACAATTGGTCATTATGATGTCATAATGGGTCATTGTGATGTCATAATGGACCATTGTGACAATGGGTCATTGTGATGTCATAATGGGCCATTGTGATGTCATAATGGGCCATTGTGACAATGGGTCATTGTGATGTCATAATGGGCCATTGTGACAATGGGTCATTGTGATGTCATAATGGGCCATTGTGACAATTGGTCACTATGATGTCATAATGGGTCACTGTGATGTCATAATGGACCATTGTGACAATGGGTCATTGTGATGTCATAATGGGCCATTGTGATGTCATAATGGGCCATTGTGACAATGGGTCATTGTGTTGTCATAATGGGCCATTGTGACAATGGGTAATTGTGATGTCATAATGGGCCATTGTGACAAAGGGTCATTGTGATGTCATAATGGGCCATTGTGATGTCATAATGGACCATTATGACAATGGGTCATTGTGATGTCATAATGGGCCATTGTGATGTCATAATGGGCCATTGTGACAATGGGTCATTGTGATGTCATAATGGGCCATTGTGATAATGGGTCATTGTGATGTCATAATGGGCCATTGTGACAATGGGTCATTGTGATGTCATAATGGGCCATTGTGACAATTGGTCATTATGATGTCATAATGGGCCATTGTGATAATGGGTCATTGTGATGTCATAATGGGCCATTGTGACAATGGGTCATTGTGATGTCATAATGGGCCATTGTGACAATTGGTCATTATGATGTCATAATGGGTCATTGTGATGTCATAATGGACCATTGTGACAATGGGTCATTGTGATGTCATAATGGGCCATTGTGATGTCATAATGGGCCATTGTGACAATGGGTCATTGTGATGTCATAAAGGGTCATTGTGATGTCATAATGGGCCATTGTGACAATGCGTCATTGTGATGTCATAATGGGTCAATGTGATGTCATAATGGGCCATTGTGACAATGGGTCATTGTGATGTCATAATGGGCCATTGTGACAATGGGTCATTGTGATGTCATAATGGGCCATTGTGACAATGGGTCAATGTGATGTCATAATGGGCCATTGTGACAATGGGTCATTGTGATGTCATAATGGGACATTGTGACAATTGGTCAATGTGATGTCATAATGGGCCATTGTGACAATTGGTCATTATGATGTCATAATGGGTCATTGTGATGTCATAATGGACCATTGTGACAATGGGTCATTGTGATGTCATAATGGGCCATTGTGATGTCATAATGGGCCATTGTGACAATGGGTCATTGTGATGTCATAATGGGCCATTGTGACAATGGGTCATTGTGATGTCATAATGGGCCATTGTGACAATGGGTCATTGTGATGTCATAATGGGCCATTGTGATGTCATAATGGACCATTGTGACAATGGGTCATTGTGATGTCATAATGGGCCATTGTGATGTCATAATGGGCCATTGTGACAATGGGTCATTGTGAAGTCATAATGGGCCATTGTGATAATGGATCATTGTGATGTCATAATGGGCCATTGTGACAATGGGTCATTGTGATGTCATAATGGGCCATTGTGACAATTGGTCATTATGATGTCATAATGGGTCATTGTGATGTCATAATGGACCATTGTGACAATGGGTCATTGTGATGTCATAATGGGCCATTGTGATGTCATAATGGGCCATTGTGACAATGGGTCATTGTGATGTCATAAAGGGTCATTGTGATGTCATAATGGGCCATTGTGACAATGGGTCATTGTGATGTCATAATGGGTCAATGTGATGTCATAATGGGCTATTGTGACAATGGGTCATTGTGATGTCATAATGAGCCATTGTGATGTCATAATGGGCCATTGTGACAATGGGTCATTGTGATGTCATAATGGGTCATTGTGATGTCAAAATGGGCCATTGTGACAATTGGTCATTATGATGTCATAATGGGCCATTGTGATGTCATAATGGGCCATTGTGACAATGGGTCATTGTGATGTCATAATGGGCCATTGTGACAATGGGTAATTGTGATGTCATAAAGGGCCATTGTGACAATGGGTCAATGTGATGTCATAATAGGCCATTGTGACAATGGGTCATTGTGATGTCATAATGGGCCATTGTGACAATTGGTCATTATGATGTCATAATGGGTCATTGTGATGTCATAATGGACCATTGTGACAATGGGTCATTGTGATGTCATAATGGGCCATTGTGATGTCATAATGGGCCATTGTGACAATGGGTCATTGTGATGTCATAATGGGCCATTGTGACAATGGGTCATTGTGATGTCATAATGGGCCATTGTGACAATGGGTCATTGTGATGTCATAATGGGCCATTGTGATGTCATAATGGGCCATTGTGACAATGGGTCATTGTGATGTCATAATGGGCCATTGTGACAATGGGTCATTGTGATGTCATAATGGGCCATTGTGATGTCATAATGGGCCATTGTGACAATGGGTCATTGTGATGTCATAATGGGTCATTGTGATGTCATAATGGGCTATTGTGACAATGGGTCATTGTGATGTCATAATGGGACCATTGTGATGTCATAATGGGCCATTGTGACAATGGGTCATTGTGATGTCATAATGGGTCATTGTGATGTCATAATGGGCCATTGTGACAATGGGTCATTGTGATGTCATAATGGGTCATTGTGATGTCAAAATGGGCCATTGTGACAATGGGTCATTGTGATGTCATAATGGGCTATTGTGACAATGGTTCATTATGATGTCATAATGGGTCATTGTGATGTCATAATGGGCTATTGTGACAATTGGTCATTGTGATGTCATAATGGGACCATTGTGATGTCATAATGGGCCATTGTGACAATGGGTCATTGTGATGTCATAATGGGTCATTGTGATGTCATAATGGACCATTGTGACAATGGGTCATTGTGATGTCATAATGGGCCATTGTGACAATGGGTCATTGTGATGTCATAATGGGCCATTGTGATGTCATAATGGACCATTGTGACAATGGGCCATTGTGATGTCATAATGGGCCATTGTGACAATGGGTCATTGTGATGTCATAATGGGCCATTGTGATGTCATAATGGGCCATTGTGACAATGGGTCATTGTGATGTCATAATGGGCCATTGTGACAATGGGTCATTGTGATGTCATAATGGGCCATTGTGATGTCATAATGGGTCATTGTGACAATGGGTCATTGTGATGTCATAATGGGCCATTGTGACAATGGGTCATTGTGATGTCATAATGGGCCATTGTGATGTCATAATGGACCATTGTGACAATGGGTCATTGTGATGTCATAATGGACCATTGTGACAATGGGTCATTGTGATGTCATAATGGGCCATTGTGATGTCATAATGGGCCATTGTGACAATGGGCCATTGTGATGTCATAATGGACCATTGTGACAATGGGTCATTGTGATGTCATAATGGGCCATTGTGACAATGGGTCATTGTGATGTCATAATGGGCCATTGTGATGTCATAATGGACCATTGTGACAATGGGTCATTGTGATGTCATAATGGACCATTGTGACAATGGGTCATTGTGATGTCATAATGGGCCATTGTGATGTCATAATGGGCCATTGTGACAATGGGCCATTGTGATGTCATAATGGGCCATTGTGACAATGGGTCATTGTGATGTCATAATGGGCCATTGTGATGTCATAATGGGCCATTGTGACAATGGGTCATTGTGATGTCATAATGGGCCATTGTGACAATGGGTCATTGTGATGTCATAATGGGCCATTGTGATGTCATAATGGGCCATTGTGACAATGGGTCATTGTGATGTCATAATGGGCCATTGTGACAATTGGTCATTATGATGTCATAATGTGCCATTGTGATGTCATAATGGGCCATTGTGACAATGGGTCATTGTGATGTCATAATGGGCCATTGTGACAATTGGTCATTGTGATGTCATAATGGGCCATTGTGACAATGGGTCATTGTGATGTCATAATGGGCCATTGTGATAATGGGTCATTGTGATGTCATAATGGGCCATTGTGACAATGGGTCATAGTGATGTCATAATGGGCCATTGTGACAATTGGTCATTATGATGTCATAATGGGCCATTGTGATGTCATAATGGGCCATTGTGACAATGGGTCATTGTGATGTCATAATGGGCCATTGTGATGTCATAATGGGCCATTGTGACAATGGGTCATTGTGATGTCATAATGGGCCATTGTGACAATGGGTCATTGTGATGTCATAATGGGCTATTGTGACAATGGGTCATTGTGATGTCATAATGGGACCATTGTGATGTCATAATGGGCCATTGTGACAATGGGTCATTGTGATGTCATAATGGGTCATTGTGATGTCATAATGGGCCATTGTGACAATGGGTCATTGTGATGTCATAATGGGCCATTGTGATGTCATAATGGGCCATTGTGACAATGGGCCATTGTGATGTCATAATGGGCCATTGTGACAATGGGTCATTGTGATGTCATAATGGGCCATTGTGATGTCATAATGGGCCATTGTGACAATGGGTCATTGTGATGTCATAATGGGCCATTGTGACAATGGGTCATTGTGATGTCATAATGGACCATTGTGACAATGGGTCATTGTGATGTCATAATGGGTCATTGTGATGTCATAGTGGGTCATTGTGATGTCATAATGGGCTATTGTGACAATGGGTCATTGTGATGTCATAATGGGCCATTGTGACAATCGGTCATTGTGATGTCATAATGGGCCATTGTGACAATGGGTCATTGTGATGTCATAATGGGTCATTGTGATGTCATAATGGGCCATTGTGACAATGGGTCATTGTGATGTCATAATGGGTCATTGTGATGTCATAATGGGCCATTGTGATGTCATAATGGGTCATTGTGATGTCATAATGGGTCATTGTGACAATGGGTCATTGTGATGTCATAATGGGCCATTGTGATGTCATAATGGGCCATTGTGACAATGGGTCATTGTGATGTCATAATGGGCCATTGTGACAATGGGTCATTGTGATGTCATAATGGGCCATTGTGACAATGGGTCAATGTGATGTCATAATGAGCCATTGTGACAATGGGTCATTGTGATGTCATAATGGGCCATTGTGACAATTGGTCATTATGATGTCATAATGGGTCATTGTGATGTCATAATGGGCCATTGTGACAATGGGTCATTGTGATGTCATAATGGGTCATTGTGATGTCATAATGGGCCATTGTGACAATGGGTCATTGTGATGTCATAATGGGTCATTCTGATGTCATAATGGGCCATTGTGATGTCATAATGGGTCATTGTGATGTCATAAAGGGTCATTGTGATGTCATAATGGGCTATTGTGACAATGGGTCATTGTGATGTCATAATGGGCCATTGTGACAATCGGCCATTGTGATATCATAATGGGCCATTGTGACAATTGGTCATTATGATGTCATAATGGGCCATTGTGATGTCATAATGGGCCATTGTGACAATGGGTCATTGTGATGTCATAATGGGCCATTGTGACAATGGGTCATTGTGATGTCATAATGGGCCATTGTGACAATGGGTCATTGTGATGTCAAAATGGGCCATTGTGACAATGGGTCAATGTCATGTCATAATGGGCTATTGTGACAATGGGTCATTGTGATGTCATAATGGGCCATTGTGACAATGGGTCATTGTGATGTCATAATGGGCCATTGTGATGTCATAATGGGCTATTGTGACAATGGGTCATTGTGATGTCATAATGGGACCATTGTGATGTCATAATGGGCCATTGTGACAATGGGTCATTGTGATGTCATAATGGGTCATTGTGATGTCATAATGGGTCATTGTGATGTCATAGTGGGTCATTGTGATGTCATAATGGGCTGTTGTGACAATGGGTCATTGTGATGTCATAATGGGCCATTGTGACAATCGGTCATTGTGATGTCATAATGGGCCATTGTGACAATGGGTCATTGTGATGTCATAATGGGTCATTGTGATGTCATAATGGGCCATTGTGACAATGGGTCATTCTGATGTCATAATGGGTCATTCTGATGTCATAATGGGCCATTGTGATGTCATAATGGGTCATTGTGATGTCATAATGGGTCATTGTGATGTCATAATAGGCTATTGTGACAATGGGTCATTGTGATGTCATAATGGGCCATTGTGACAATCGGCCATTGTGATGTCATAATGGGCCATTGTGACAATTGGTCATTATGATGTCATAATGGGCCATTGTGACAATTGGTCATTATGATGTCATAATGGGTCATTGTGATGTCATAATGGGCCATTGTGACAATGGGTCATTGTGATGTCATAATGGGTCATTGTGATGTCATAATGGGCCATTGTGACAATGGGTCATTCTGATGTCATAATGGGTCATTCTGATGTCATAATGGGCCATTGTGATGTCATAATGGGTCATTGTGATGTCATAATGGGTCATTGTGATGTCATAATGGGCTATTGTGACAATGGGTCATTGTGATGTCATAATGGGCCATTGTGACAATCGGCCATTGTGATGTCATAATGGGCCATTGTGACAATTGGTCATTATGATGTCATAATGGGCCATTGTGATGTCATAATGGGCCATTGTGACAATGGGTCATTGTGATGTCATAATGGGCCATTGTGACAATGGGTCATTGTGATGTCATAATGGGCCATTGTGACAATGGGTCATTGTGATGTCATAATGGGTCATTGTGATGTCATAATGGGCCATTGTGACAATGGGTCATTGTGATGTCATAATGGGCCATTGTGACAATGGGTCATTGTGATGTCATAATGGACCATTGTGACAATGGGTCATTGTGATGTCATAATGGGTCATTGTGATGTCATAGTGGGTCATTGTGATGTCATAATGGGCTATTGTGACAATGGGTCATTGTGATGTCATAATGGGCCATTGTGACAATGGGTCATTGTGATGTCATAATGGGCCATTGTGACAATGGGTCATTGTGATGTCTTAATGGGCCATCGTGACAATGGGTCATTGTGATGTCATAATGGGCCATTGTGATGTCATAATGGGTCATTGTGACAATGGGTCATTGTGATGTCATAATGGGCCATTGTGATGTCATAATGGGCCATTGTGACAATGGGTCATTGTGATGTCATAATGGGCCATTGTGATGTCATAATGGGCCATTGTGACAATGGGTCATTGTGATGTCATAATGGGTCATTGTGATGTCATAATGGGCCATTGTGACAATGGGTCATTGTGATGTCATAATGGGCCATTGTGACAATGGGTCATTGTGATGTCATAATAGGCCATTGTGACAATGGGTCATTGTGATGTCTTAATGGGCCATTGTGACAATGGGTCATTGTGATGTCATAATGGGCCATTGTGATGTCATAATGGGCCATTGTGACAATGGGTCATTGTGATGTCTTAATGGGCCATTGTGACAATGGGTCATTGTGATGTCATAATGGGCCATTGTGATGTCATGATGGGTCATTGTGACAATGGGTCATTGTGATGTCATAATTGGCCATTGTGACAATGGGTCATTGTGATGTCATAATGGGCCATTGTGACAATGGGTCATTGTGTTGTCATAATGGCCCATTGTGATGTCATAATGGGCCATTGTGACAATGGGTCATTGTGATGTCATAATGGCCCATTGTGATGTCATAATGGGCCATTGTGACAATGGGTCATTGTGATGTCATAATGGGCCATTGAGATGTCATAATGGGCCATTGTGACAATGGGTCATTGTGATGTCATAATGGGCCATTGTGACAATGTGTCATTATGAGGTCATAATGGGCCATTGTGACAATGGGTCATTGTGATGTCATAATGGGCCATTGTGACAATGGGTCATTGTGATGTCATAATGGGCCATTGTGATGTCATAATGGGCCATTGTGACAATGGGTCATTGTGATGTCATAATGGGCCATTGTGACAATGGGTCATTGTGATGTCATAATGGACCATTGTGACAATGGGTCATTGTGATGTCATAATGGGTCATTGTGATGTCATAGTGGGTCATTGTGATGTCATAATGGGCTATTGTGACAATGGGTCATTGTGATGTCATAATGGGCCATTGTGACAATGGGTCATTGTGATGTCATAATGGGCCATTGTGACAATGGGTCATTGTGATGTCTTAATGGGCCATCGTGACAATGGGTCATTGTGATGTCATAATGGGCCATTGTGATGTCATAATGGGTCATTGTGACAATGGGTCATTGTGATGTCATAATGGGTCATTGTGACAATGGGTCATTGTAATGTCATAATGGGCCATTGTGATGTCATAATGGGCCATTGTGACAATGGGTCAATGTGATGTCATAATGGGCCATTGTGACAATGTGTCATTGTGTTGTCATAATGGGCCATTGTGACAATGGGTCATTGTGAGGTAATAATGGGTCATTGTGATGTCATAATGGGCCATTGTGACAATGGGTCATTGTGATGTCATAATGGGTCATTGTGATGTCATAATGGGCCATTGTGACAATGGGTTATTGTGATGTCATAATGGGCCATTGTGACAATGGGTCATTGTGATGTCATAATGGGACCATTGTGATGTCATAATGGGTCATTGTGACAATGGGTCATTGTGATGTCATAATGGGTCATTGTGATGTCATAATGGGCCATTGTGACAATGGGTCATTGTGATGTCATAATGGGTCATTGTGATGTCAAAATGGGCCATTGTGACAATGGGTCATTGTGATGTCATAATGGGCTATTGTGACAATGGTTCATTATGATGTCATAATGGGTCATTGTGATGTCATAATGGGCTATTGTGACAATTGGTCATTGTGATGTCATAATGGGACCATTGTGATGTCATAATGGGCCATTGTGACAATGGGTCATTGTGATGTCATAATTGGTCATTGTGATGTCATAATGGACCATTGTGACAATGGGTCAATGTGATGTCATAATGGGCCATTGTGACAATGGGTCATTGTGATGTCATAATGGGCCATTGTGATGTCATAATGGGCCATTGTGACAATGGGTCATTGTGATGTCATAATGGGCCATTGTGATGTCATAATGGGCCATTGTGACAATGGGTCATTGTGATGTCATAATGGACCATTGTGACAATGGGTCATTGTGATGTCATAATGGTCCATTGTGATGTCATAATGGGCCATTGTGACAATGGGTCATTGTGATGTCATAATGGGTCATTGTGATGTCATAATGGGCCATTGTGACAATGGGTCAATGTGATGTCATAATGAGCCATTGTGACAATGGGTCATTGTGATGCCATAATGGGCCATTGTGACAATTGGTCATTATGATGTCATAATGGGTCATTGTGATGTCATAATGGACCATTGTGACAATGGGTCATTGTGATGTCATAATGGGCCATTGTGATGTCATAATGGGCCATTGTGACAATGGGTCATTGTGATGTCATAATAAGCCATTGTGACAATGGGTCATTGTGATGTCATAATGGGCCATTGTGACAATGGGTCATTGTGATGCCATAATGGGCCATTGTGACAATGGGTCATTATGATGTCATAATGGGCCATTGTGATGTCATAATGGACCATTGTGACAATTGGTCATTATGATGTCATAATGGGTCATTGTGATGTCATAATGGACCATTGTGACAATGGGCCATTGTGACAATGGGTCATTGTGATGCCATAATGGGCCATTGTGACAATGGGTCATTGTGATGTCATAATGGGCCATTGTGATGTCTTAATGGGCCATTGTGACAATTGGTCATTATGATGTCATAATGGGTCATTTTGATGTCATAATGGACCATTGTGACAATGGGTCATTGTGATGTCATAATGGGCCATTGTGATGTCATAATGGGCCATTGTGATGTCATAATGGGCCATTGTGACAATGGGTCATTGTGATGTCATAATGGGCCATTGTGACAATGGGTCATTGTGATGTCATAATGGGCCATTGTGACAATGGGTCATTGTGATGTCATAATGGGCCATTGTGATGTCATAATGGGCCATTGTGATAATGGGTCATTGTGATGTCATAATGGGCCATTGTGACAATGGGTCATGGTGATGTCATAATGGACCATTGTGACAATTGGTCATTATGATGTCATAATGGGCCATTGTGATGTCATAATGGGCCATTGTGACAATGGGTCATTGTGATGTAATAATGGGCCATTGTGATGTCATAATGGGCCATTGTGACAATTGGTCAATGTGATGTCATAAAGGGTCATTGTAATGTCATAATGGGCCATTGTGACAATGGGTCATTGTGATATCATTATGGGTCAATGTGATGTCATAATGGGCTATTGTGACAATGGGTCATTGTGATGTCATAATGGGCCATTGTGACAATGGGTCATTATGATGTCATAATGGGTCATTGTGATGTCATAATGGGCTATTGTGACAATGGGTCATTGTGATGTCATAATGCCACCATTGTGATGTCATAATGGGCCATTGTGACAATGGGTCATTGTGATGTCATAATGGGTCATTGTGATGTCATAATGGGCCATTGTGACAATGGGTCATTGTGATGTCATAATGGGTCATTGTGATGTCAAAACGGGCCTTTGTGACAATGGGTCATTGTGATGTCATAATGGGCTATTGTGACAATGGTTCATTATGATGTCATAATGGGTCATTGTGATGTCATAATGGGCTATTGTGACAATTGGTCATTGTGATGTCATAATGGGACCATTGTGATGTCATAATGGGCCATTGTGACAATGGGTCATTGTGATGTCATAATGGGTCATTGTGATGTCATAATGGGCCATTGTGACAATGGGTCATTATAAGGTCATAATGGGTCATTCTGATGTCATAATGGGCCATTGTGATGTCATAATGGGTCATTGTGATGTCATAGTGGGTCATTGTGATGTCATAATGGGCTATTGTGACAATGGGTCATTGTGATGTCATAATGGGCCATTGTGACAATCGGTCATTGTGATGTCATAATGGGCCATTGTGACAATGGGTCATTGTGATGTCATAATGGACCATTGTGACAATGGGTCATTGTGATGTCATAATGGGCCATTGTGATGTCATAATGGGCCATTGTGACAATGGGCCATTGTGATGTCATAATGGGCCATTGTGACAATGGGTCATTGTGATGTCATAATGGGCCATTGTGATGTCATAATGGGCCATTGTGACAATGGGTCATTGTGATGTCATAATGGGCCATTGTGACAATGGGTCATTGTGATGTCATAATGGGCTATTGTGACAATGGGTCATTGTGATGTCATAATGGGACCATTGTGATGTCATAATGGGCCATTGTGACAATGGGTCATTGTGATGTCATAATGGGTCATTGTGATGTCATAATGGGCCATTGTGACAATGGGTCATTGTGAAGTCATAATGGGTCATTGTGATGTCATAATGGGCCATTGTGACAATGGGTCATTGTGATGTCATAATGGGCCATTGTGATGTCATAATGGGCCATTGTGACAATGGGTCATTGTGATGTCATAATGGGCCATTGTGACAATGGGTCATTGTGATGTCATAATGGGCTATTGTGACAATGGGTCATTGTGATGTCATAATGGGACCATTGTGATGTCATAATGGGCCATTGTGACAATGGGTCATTGTGATGTCATAATGGGTCATTGTGATGTCATAATGGGCCATTGTGACAATGGGTCATTGTGAAGTCATAATGGGTCATTGTGATGTCATAATGGGCCATTGTGACAATGGGTCATTGTGATGTCATAATGGACCATTGTGACAATGGGTCATTGTGATGTCATAATGGGCCATTGTGATGTCATAATGGGCCATTGTGACAATGGGTCATTGTGATGTCATAATGGGCCATTGTGACAATGTGTCATTATGAGGTCATAATGGGCCATTGTGACAATGGGTCATTGTGATGTCATAATGGGCCATTGTGACAATGGGTCATTGTGTTGTCATAATGGGCCATTGTGACAATGGGTCATTGTGATGTCATAATGGGTCATTGTGATGTCATAATGGGCCATTGTGACAATGGGTCATTATAAGGTCATAATGGGTCATTCTGATGTCATAATGGGCCATTGTGATGTCATAATGGGTCATTGTGATGTCATAGTGGGTCATTGTGATGTCATAATGGGCTATTGTGACAATGGGTCATTGTGATGTCATAATGGGCCATTGTGACAATCGGTCATTGTGATGTCATAATGGGCCATTGTGACAATGGGTCATTGTGATGTCATAATGGACCATTGTGACAATGGGTCATTGTGATGTCATAATGGGCCATTGTGATGTCATAATGGGCCATTGTGACAATGGGCCATTGTGATGTCATAATGGGCCATTGTGACAATGGGTCATTGTGATGTCATAATGGGCCATTGTGATGTCATAATGGGCCATTGTGACAATGGGTCATTGTGATGTCATAATGGGCCATTGTGACAATGGGTCATTGTGATGTCATAATGGGCTATTGTGACAATGGGTCATTGTGATGTCATAATGGGACCATTGTGATGTCATAATGGGCCATTGTGACAATGGGTCATTGTGATGTCATAATGGGTCATTGTGATGTCATAATGGGCCATTGTGATGTCTTAATGGGCCATTGTGACAATTGGTCATTATGATGTCATAATGGGTCATTTTGATGTCATAATGGACCATTGTGACAATGGGTCATTGTGATGTCATAATGGGCCATTGTGATGTCATAATGGGCCATTGTGATGTCATAATGGGCCATTGTGACAATGGGTCATTGTGATGTCATAATGGGCCATTGTGACAATGGGTCATTGTGATGTCATAATGGGCCATTGTGACAATGGGTCATTGTGATGTCATAATGGTCCATTGTGATGTCATAATGGGCCATTGTGACAATGGGTCATTGTGATGTCATAATGGGTCATTGTGATGTCATAATGGGCCATTGTGACAATGGGTCAATGTGATGTCATAATGAGCCATTGTGACAATGGGTCATTGTGATGCCATAATGGGCCATTGTGACAATTGGTCATTATGATGTCATAATGGGTCATTGTGATGTCATAATGGACCATTGTGACAATGGGTCATTGTGATGTCATAATGGGCCATTGTGACAATGGGTCATTGTGATGCCATAATGGGCCATTGTGACAATGGGTCATTATGATGTCATAATGGGCCATTGTGATGTCATAATGGACCATTGTGACAATTGGTCATTATGATGTCATAATTGGTCATTGTGATGTCATAATGGACCACTGTGACAATGGGCCATTGTGACAATGGGTCATTGTGATGCCATAATGGGCCATTGTGACAATGGGTCATTGTGATGTCATAATGGGCCATTGTGATGTCTTAATGGGCCATTGTGACAATTGGTCATTATGATGTCATAATGGGTCATTTTGATGTCATAATGGACCATTGTGACAATGGGTCATTGTGATGTCATAATGGACCATTGTGACAATGGGTCATTGTGATGTCATAATGGGTCATTGTGATGTCATAGTGGGTCATTGTGATGTCATAATGGGCTATTGTGACAATGGGTCATTGTGATGTCATAATGGGCCATTGTGACAATGGGTCATTGTGATGTCATAATGGGCCATTGTGACAATGGGTCATTGTGATGTCTTAATGGGCCATCGTGACAATGGGTCATTGTGATGTCTTAATGGGCCATTGTGACAATGGGTCATTGTGATGTCATAATGGGCCATTGTGATGTCATAATGGGCCATTGTGACAATGGGCCATTGTGATGTCATAATGGGCCATTGTGACAATGGGTCATTGTGATGTCATAATGGGCCATTGTGACAATGGGTCATTGTGATGTCATAATGGGCCATTGTGATGTCATAATGGGCCATTGTGACAATGGGTCATTGTGATGTCATAATGGGCCATTGTGACAATGTGTCATTATGAGGTCATAATGGGCCATTGTGACAATGGGTCATTGTGATGTCATAATGGGCCATTGTGACAATGGGTCATTGTGTTGTCATAATGGGCCATTGTGACAATGGGTCATTGTGATGTCATAATGGGTCATTGTGACAATGGGTCATTGTGATGTCATAATGGGTCATTGTGATGTCATAATGGGCCATTGTGACAATGGGTCAATGTGATGTCATAATGGGCCATTGTGACAATGGGTCATTGTGATGTCATAATGGGCCATTGTGACAATGGGTCATTGTGATGTCATAATGGGCCATTGTGATGTCATAATGGGCCATTGTGACAATTGGTCATTATGATGTCATAATGGGTCATTTTGATGTCATAATGGACCATTGTGACAATGGGTCATTGTGATGTCATAATGGGCCATTGTGATGTCATAATGGGCCATTGTGACAATGGGTCATTGTGATGTCATAATGGGCCATTGTGACAATGGGTCATTGTGATGTCATAATGGGCCATTGTGACAATGGGTCATTGTGATGTCATAATGGGCCATTGTGATGTCATAATGGGCCATTGTGACAATGGGTCATTGTGATGTCATAATGGGTCATTGTGATGTCATAATGGGCCATTGTGACAATTGGTCATTATGATGTCATAATGGGTCATTGTGATGTCATAATGGGCCATTGTGACAATGGGTCATTGTGATGTCATAATGGACCATTGTGACAATGGGTCATTGTGATGTCATAATGGGCCATTGTGATGTCATAATGGGCCATTGTGACAATGGGTCATTGTGATGTCATAATGGGCCATTGTGACAATGGGTCATTGTGATGTCATAATGGGCCATTGTGATGTCATAATGGGCCATTGTGACAATGGGTCATTGTGATGTCATAATGGGCCATTGTGACAATTGGTCATTATGATGTCATAATGTGCCATTGTGATGTCATAATGGGCCATTGTGACAATGGGTCATTGTGATGTCATAATGGGCCATTGTGATGTCATAATGGGCCATTGTGACAATGGGTTATTATGATGTCATAATGGGTCATTGTGATGTCATAATGGGCCATTGTGACAATGGGTTATTATGATGTCATAATGGGTCAATGTGATGTCATAATGGGCCAATGTGACAATTGGTCATTATGATGTCATAATGGGTCATTGTGATGTCATAATGGACCATTGTGACAATGGGTCATTGTGATTTCATAATGGGTCATTGTGATGTCATAATGGGCCATTGTGACAATGGGTCATTGTGATGTCATAATGGGTCATTGTGATGTCATAATGGGCCATTGTGACAATGGGTCATTGTGATGTCATAATGGGCCATTGTGACAATGGGTCATTGTGATGTCATAATAGGCCATTGTGACAATGGGTCATTGTGATGTCTTAATGGGCCATTGTGACAATGGGTCATTGTGATGTCATAATGGGCCATTGTGATGTCATAATGGGCCATTGTGACAATGGGTCATTGTGATGTCTTAATGGGCCATTGTGACAATGGGTCATTGTGATGTCATAATGGGCCATTGTGATGTCATGATGGGTCATTGTGACAATGGGTCATTGTGATGTCATAATTGGCCATTGTGACAATGGGTCATTGTGATGTCATAATGGGCCATTGTGACAATGGGTCATTGTGTTGTCATAATGGCCCATTGTGATGTCATAATGGGCCATTGTGACAATGGGTCATTGTGATGTCATAATGGCCCATTGTGATGTCATAATGGGCCATTGTGACAATGGGTCATTGTGATGTCATAATGGGCCATTGAGATGTCATAATGGGCCATTGTGACAATGGGTCATTGTGATGTCATAATGGGCCATTGTGACAATGTGTCATTATGAGGTCATAATGGGCCATTGTGACAATGGGTCATTGTGATGTCATAATGGGCCATTGTGACAATGGGTCATTGTGATGTCATAATGGGCCATTGTGATGTCATAATGGGCCATTGTGACAATGGGTCATTGTGATGTCATAATGGGCCATTGTGACAATGGGTCATTGTGATGTCATAATGGACCATTGTGACAATGGGTCATTGTGATGTCATAATGGGTCATTGTGATGTCATAGTGGGTCATTGTGATGTCATAATGGGCCATTGTGACAATGGGTCATTGTGATGTCATAATGGGCCATTGTGACAATGTGTCATTATGAGGTCATAATGGGCCATTGTGACAATGGGTCATTGTGATGTCATAATGGGCCATTGTGACAATGGGTCATTGTGTTGTCATAATGGGCCATTGTGACAATGGGTCATTGTGATGTCATAATGGGTCATTGTGATGTCATAATGGGCCATTGTGACAATGGGTCATTATAAGGTCATAATGGGTCATTCTGATGTCATAATGGGCCATTGTGATGTCATAATGGGTCATTGTGATGTCATAGTGGGTCATTGTGATGTCATAATGGGCTATTGTGACAATGGGTCATTGTGATGTCATAATGGGCCATTGTGACAATCGGTCATTGTGATGTCATAATGGGCCATTGTGACAATGGGTCATTGTGATGTCATAATGGACCATTGTGACAATGGGTCATTGTGATGTCATAATGGGCCATTGTGATGTCATAATGGGCCATTGTGACAATGGGCCATTGTGATGTCATAATGGGCCATTGTGACAATGGGTCATTGTGATGTCATAATGGGCCATTGTGATGTCATAATGGGCCATTGTGACAATGGGTCATTGTGATGTCATAATGGGCCATTGTGACAATGGGTCATTGTGATGTCATAATGGGCTATTGTGACAATGGGTCATTGTGATGTCATAATGGGACCATTGTGATGTCATAATGGGCCATTGTGACAATGGGTCATTGTGATGTCATAATGGGTCATTGTGATGTCATAATGGGCCATTGTGATGTCTTAATGGGCCATTGTGACAATTGGTCATTATGATGTCATAATGGGTCATTTTGATGTCATAATGGACCATTGTGACAATGGGTCATTGTGATGTCATAATGGGCCATTGTGATGTCATAATGGGCCATTGTGATGTCATAATGGGCCATTGTGACAATGGGTCATTGTGATGTCATAATGGGCCATTGTGACAATGGGTCATTGTGATGTCATAATGGGCCATTGTGACAATGGGTCATTGTGATGTCATAATGGTCCATTGTGATGTCATAATGGGCCATTGTGACAATGGGTCATTGTGATGTCATAATGGGTCATTGTGATGTCATAATGGGCCATTGTGACAATGGGTCAATGTGATGTCATAATGAGCCATTGTGACAATGGGTCATTGTGATGCCATAATGGGCCATTGTGACAATTGGTCATTATGATGTCATAATGGGTCATTGTGATGTCATAATGGACCATTGTGACAATGGGTCATTGTGATGTCATAATGGGCCATTGTGATGTCATAATGGGCCATTGTGACAATGGGTCATTGTGATGTCATAATAAGCCATTGTGACAATGGGTCATTGTGATGTCATAATGGGCCATTGTGACAATGGGTCATTGTGATGCCATAATGGGCCATTGTGACAATGGGTCATTATGATGTCATAATGGGCCATTGTGATGTCATAATGGACCATTGTGACAATTGGTCATTATGATGTCATAATGGGTCATTGTGATGTCATAATGGACCATTGTGACAATGGGCCATTGTGACAATGGGTCATTGTGATGCCATAATGGGCCATTGTGACAATGGGTCATTGTGATGTCATAATGGGCCATTGTGATGTCTTAATGGGCCATTGTGACAATTGGTCATTATGATGTCATAATGGGTCATTTTGATGTCATAATGGACCATTGTGACAATGGGTCATTGTGATGTCATAATGGACCATTGTGACAATGGGTCATTGTGATGTCATAATGGGTCATTGTGATGTCATAGTGGGTCATTGTGATGTCATAATGGGCTATTGTGACAATGGGTCATTGTGATGTCATAATGGGCCATTGTGACAATGGGTCATTGTGATGTCATAATGGGCCATTGTGACAATGGGTCATTGTGATGTCTTAATGGGCCATCGTGACAATGGGTCATTGTGATGTCTTAATGGGCCATTGTGACAATGGGTCATTGTGATGTCATAATGGGCCATTGTGATGTCATAATGGGCCATTGTGACAATGGGCCATTGTGATGTCATAATGGGCCATTGTGACAATGGGTCATTGTGATGTCATAATGGGCCATTGTGACAATGGGTCATTGTGATGTCATAATGGGCCATTGTGATGTCATAATGGGCCATTGTGACAATGGGTCATTGTGATGTCATAATGGGCCATTGTGACAATGTGTCATTATGAGGTCATAATGGGCCATTGTGACAATGGGTCATTGTGATGTCATAATGGGCCATTGTGACAATGGGTCATTGTGTTGTCATAATGGGCCATTGTGACAATGGGTCATTGTGATGTCATAATGGGTCATTGTGACAATGGGTCATTGTGATGTCATAATGGGTCATTGTGATGTCATAATGGGCCATTGTGACAATGGGTCAATGTGATGTCATAATGAGCCATTGTGACAATGGGTCATTGTGATGTCATAATGGGCCATTGTGACAATGGGTCATTGTGTTGTCATAATGGCCCATTGTGATGTCATAATGGGCCATTGTGACAATGGGTCATTGTGATGTCATAATGGGCCATTGAGATGTCATAATGGGCCATTGTGACAATGGGTCATTGTGATGTCATAATGGGCCATTGTGACAATGGGTCATTGTGATGTCATAATGGGCCATTGTGACAATGGGTCATTGTGATGTCATAATGGGCCATTGTGATGTCATAATGGGCCATTGTGACAATTGGTCATTATGATGTCATAATGGGTCATTTTGATGTCATAATGGACCATTGTGACAATGGGTCATTGTGATGTCATAATGGGCCATTGTGATGTCATAATGGGCCATTGTGACAATGGGTCATTGTGATGTCATAATGGGCCATTGTGACAATGGGTCATTGTGATGTCATAATGGGCCATTGTGACAATGGGTCATTGTGATGTCATAATGGGCCATTGTGATGTCATAATGGGCCATTGTGACAATGGGTCATTGTGATGTCATAATGGGTCATTGTGATGTCATAATGGGCCATTGTGACAATTGGTCATTATGATGTCATAATGGGTCATTGTGATGTCATAATGGGCCATTGTGACAATGGGTCATTGTGATGTCATAATGGACCATTGTGACAATGGGTCATTGTGATGTCATAATGGGCCATTGTGATGTCATAATGGGCCATTGTGACAATGGGTCATTGTGATGTCATAATGGGCCATTGTGACAATGGGTCATTGTGATGTCATAATGGGCCATTGTGATGTCATAATGGGCCATTGTGACAATGGGTCATTGTGATGTCATAATGGGCCATTGTGACAATTGGTCATTATGATGTCATAATGTGCCATTGTGATGTCATAATGGGCCATTGTGACAATGGGTCATTGTGATGTCATAATGGGCCATTGTGATGTCATAATGGGCCATTGTGACAATGGGTTATTATGATGTCATAATGGGTCATTGTGATGTCATAATGGGCCATTGTGACAATGGGTTATTATGATGTCA
Organism: Engystomops pustulosus; assembly: GCF_040894005.1. Lineage (NCBI taxonomy): Eukaryota > Metazoa > Chordata > Amphibia > Anura > Leptodactylidae > Engystomops > Engystomops pustulosus. The sequence goes on along the minus strand of NC_092411.1, from coordinate 90,821,755 downwards.
TAATGGGTCAATGTGATGTCATAATGGGCCAATGTGACAATTGGTCATTATGATGTCATAATGGGTCATTGTGATGTCATAATGGACCATTGTGACAATGGGTCATTGTGATTTCATAATGGGTCATTGTGATGTCATAATGGGCCATTGTGACAATGGGTCATTGTGATGTCATAATGGGTCATTGTGATGTCATAATGGGCCATTGTGACAATGGGTCATTGTGATGTCATAATGGGCCATTGTGACAATGGGTCATTGTGATGTCATAATAGGCCATTGTGACAATGGGTCATTGTGATGTCTTAATGGGCCATTGTGACAATGGGTCATTGTGATGTCATAATGGGCCATTGTGATGTCATAATGGGCCATTGTGACAATGGGTCATTGTGATGTCTTAATGGGCCATTGTGACAATGGGTCATTGTGATGTCATAATGGGCCATTGTGATGTCATGATGGGTCATTGTGACAATGGGTCATTGTGATGTCATAATTGGCCATTGTGACAATGGGTCATTGTGATGTCATAATGGGCCATTGTGACAATGGGTCATTGTGTTGTCATAATGGCCCATTGTGATGTCATAATGGGCCATTGTGACAATGAGTCATTGTGATGTCATAATGGCCCATTGTGATGTCATAATGGGCCATTGTGACAATGGGTCATTGTGATGTCATAATGGGCCATTGAGATGTCATAATGGGCCATTGTGACAATGGGTCATTGTGATGTCATAATGGGCCATTGTGACAATGTGTCATTATGAGATCATAATGGGCCATTGTGACAATGGGTCATTGTGATGTCATAATGGGCCATTGTGACAATGGGTCATTGTGATGTCATAATGGGCCATTGTGATGTCATAATGGGCCATTGTGACAATGGGTCATTGTGATGTCATAATGGGCCATTGTGACAATGGGTCATTGTGATGTCATAATGGACCATTGTGACAATGGGTCATTGTGATGTCATAATGGGTCATTGTGACAATGGGTCATTGTGATGTCTTAATGGGCCATCGTGACAATGGGTCATTGTGATGTCATAATGGGCCATTGTGATGTCATAATGGGTCATTGTGACAATGGGTCATTGTGATGTCATAATGGGCCATTGTGATGTCATAATGGGCCATTGTGACAATGGGCCATTGTGATGTCATAATGGGCCATTGTGACAATGGGTCATTGTGATGTCATAATGGGCCATTGTGACAATGGGTCATTGTGATGTCATAATGGGCCATTGTGATGTCATAATGGGCCATTGTGACAATGGGTCATTGTGATGTCATAATGGGCCATTGTGACAATGGGTCATTGTGATGTCATAATGGACCATTGTGACAATGGGTCATTGTGATGTCATAATGGGTCATTGTGATGTCATAGTGGGTCATTGTGATGTCATAATGGGCTATTGTGACAATGGGTCATTGTGATGTCATAATGGGCCATTGTGACAATGGGTCATTGTGATGTCATAATGGGCCATTGTGACAATGGGTCATTGTGATGTCTTAATGGGCCATCGTGACAATGGGTCATTGTGATGTCATAATGGGCCATTGTGATGTCATAATGGGTCATTGTGACAATGGGTCATTGTGATGTCATAATGGGACCATTGTGATGTCATAATGGGCCATTGTGACAATGGGTCATTGTGATGTCATAATGGGCCTTTGTGACAATGGGTCATTGTGATGTCATAATGGGCCATTGTGATGTCATAATGGGCCATTGTGACAATGGGTCATTGTGATGTCATAATGGGCCATTGTGACAATTGGTCATTATGATGTCATAATGTGCCATTGTGATGTCATAATGGGCCATTGTGACAATGGGTCATTGTGATGTCATAATGGGCCATTGTGACAATTGGTCATTGTGATGTCATAATGGGCCATTGTGACAATGGGTCATTGTGATGTCATAATGGGCCATTGTGATAATGGGTCATTGTGATGTCATAATGGGCCATTGTGACAATGGGTCATAGTGATGTCATAATGGGCCATTGTGACAATTGGTCATTATGATGTCATAATGGGCCATTGTGATGTCATAATGGGCCATTGTGACAATGGGTCATTGTGATGTCATAATGGTCCATTGTGATGTCATAATGGGCCATTGTGACAATGGGTCATTGTGATGTCATAATGGGTCATTGTGATGTCATAATGGGCCATTGTGACAATGGGTCAATGTGATGTCATAATGAGCCATTGTGACAATGGGTCATTGTGATGCCATAATGGGCCATTGTGACAATTGGTCATTATGATGTCATAATGGGTCATTGTGATGTCATAATGGACCATTGTGACAATGGGTCATTGTGATGTCATAATGGGCCATTGTGATGTCATAATGGGCCATTGTGACAATGGGTCATTGTGATGTCATAATAAGCCATTGTGACAATGGGTCATTGTGATGTCATAATGGGCCATTGTGACAATGGGTCATTGTGATGCCATAATGGGCCATTGTGACAATGGGTCATTATGATGTCATAATGGGCCATTGTGATGTCATAATGGACCATTGTGACAATTGGTCATTATGATGTCATAATGGGTCATTGTGATGTCATAATGGACCATTGTGACAATGGGCCATTGTGACAATGGGTCATTGTGATGCCATAATGGGCCATTGTGACAATGGGTCATTGTGATGTCATAATGGGCCATTGTGATGTCATAATGGGCCATTGTGACAATGGGTCATTGTGATGTCATAATGGGCCATTGTGACAATGGGTCATTGTGATGTCATAATGGACCATTGTGACAATGGGTCATTGTGATGTCATAATGGGTCATTGTGATGTCATAGTGGGTCATTGTGATGTCATAATGGGCTATTGTGACAATGGGTCATTGTGATGTCATAATGGGCCATTGTGACAATGGGTCATTGTGATGTCATAATGGGCCATTGTGACAATGGGTCATTGTGATGTCTTAATGGGCCATCGTGACAATGGGTCATTGTGATGTCATAATGGGCCATTGTGATGTCATAATGGGCTATTGTGACAATTGGTCATTGTGATGTCATAATGGGACCATTGTGATGTCATAATGGGCCATTGTGACAATGGGTCATTGTGATGTCATAATGGGCTATTGTGACAATGGGTCATTGTGATGTCATAATGGGACCATTGTGATGTCATAATGGGCCATTGTGACAATGGGTCATTGTGATGTCATAATGGGTCATTGTGATGTCATAATGGGCCATTGTGACAATGGGTCATTGTGATGTCATAATGGGCCATTGTGATGTCATAATGGGCCATTGTGACAATGGGCCATTGTGATGTCATAATGGGCCATTGTGACAATGGGTCATTGTGATGTCATAATGGGCCATTGTGACAATGGGTCATTGTGATGTCATAATGGGCCATTGTGATGTCATAATGGGCCATTGTGACAATGGGTCATTGTGATGTCATAATGGGCCATTGTGACAATGGGTCATTGTGATGTCATAATGGACCATTGTGACAATGGGTCATTGTGATGTCATAATGGGTCATTGTGATGTCATAGTGGGTCATTGTGATGTCATAATGGGCTATTGTGACAATGGGTCATTGTGATGTCATAATGGGCCATTGTGACAATGGGTCATTGTGATGTCATAATGGGCCATTGTGACAATGGGTCATTGTGATGTCTTAATGGGCCATCGTGACAATGGGTCATTGTGATGTCATAATGGGCCATTGTGATGTCATAATGGGTCATTGTGACAATGGGTCATTGTGATGTCATAATGGGTCATTGTGACAATGGGTCATTGTAATGTCATAATGGGCCATTGTGATGTCATAATGGGCCATTGTGACAATGGGTCAATGTGATGTCATAATGGGCCATTGTGACAATGTGTCATTGTGTTGTCATAATGGGCCATTGTGACAATGGGTCATTGTGAGGTAATAATGGGTCATTGTGATGTCATAATGGGCCATTGTGACAATGGGTCATTGTGATGTCATAATGGGTCATTGTGATGTCATAATGGGCCATTGTGACAATGGGTTATTGTGATGTCATAATGGGCCATTGTGACAATGGGTCATTGTGATGTCATAATGGGACCATTGTGATGTCATAATGGGCCATTGTGACAATGGGTCATTGTGATGTCATAATGGGTCATTGTGATGTCATAATGGGCCATTGTGACAATGGGTCATTGTGATGTCATAATGGGTCATTGTGATGTCAAAATGGGCCATTGTGACAATGGGTCATTGTGATGTCATAATGGGCTATTGTGACAATGGTTCATTATGATGTCATAATGGGTCATTGTGATGTCATAATGGGCTATTGTGACAATTGGTCATTGTGATGTCATAATGGGACCATTGTGATGTCATAATGGGCCATTGTGACAATGGGTCATTGTGATGTCATAATTGGTCATTGTGATGTCATAATGGACCATTGTGACAATGGGTCAATGTGATGTCATAATGGGCCATTGTGACAATGGGTCATTGTGATGTCATAATGGGCCATTGTGATGTCATAATGGGCCATTGTGACAATGGGTCATTGTGATGTCATAATGGGCCATTGTGATGTCATAATGGGCCATTGTGACAATGGGTCATTGTGATGTCATAATGGACCATTGTGACAATGGGTCATTGTGATGTCATAATGGTCCATTGTGATGTCATAATGGGCCATTGTGACAATGGGTCATTGTGATGTCATAATGGGTCATTGTGATGTCATAATGGGCCATTGTGACAATGGGTCAATGTGATGTCATAATGAGCCATTGTGACAATGGGTCATTGTGATGCCATAATGGGCCATTGTGACAATTGGTCATTATGATGTCATAATGGGTCATTGTGATGTCATAATGGACCATTGTGACAATGGGTCATTGTGATGTCATAATGGGCCATTGTGATGTCATAATGGGCCATTGTGACAATGGGTCATTGTGATGTCATAATAAGCCATTGTGACAATGGGTCATTGTGATGTCATAATGGGCCATTGTGACAATGGGTCATTGTGATGCCATAATGGGCCATTGTGACAATGGGTCATTATGATGTCATAATGGGCCATTGTGATGTCATAATGGACCATTGTGACAATTGGTCATTATGATGTCATAATGGGTCATTGTGATGTCATAATGGACCATTGTGACAATGGGCCATTGTGACAATGGGTCATTGTGATGCCATAATGGGCCATTGTGACAATGGGTCATTGTGATGTCATAATGGGCCATTGTGATGTCTTAATGGGCCATTGTGACAATTGGTCATTATGATGTCATAATGGGTCATTTTGATGTCATAATGGACCATTGTGACAATGGGTCATTGTGATGTCATAATGGGCCATTGTGATGTCATAATGGGCCATTGTGATGTCATAATGGGCCATTGTGACAATGGGTCATTGTGATGTCATAATGGGCCATTGTGACAATGGGTCATTGTGATGTCATAATGGGCCATTGTGACAATGGGTCATTGTGATGTCATAATGGGCCATTGTGATGTCATAATGGGCCATTGTGATAATGGGTCATTGTGATGTCATAATGGGCCATTGTGACAATGGGTCATGGTGATGTCATAATGGACCATTGTGACAATTGGTCATTATGATGTCATAATGGGCCATTGTGATGTCATAATGGGCTATTGTGACAATTGGTCATTGTGATGTCATAATGGGACCATTGTGATGTCATAATGGGCCATTGTGACAATGGGTCATTGTGATGTCATAATGGGTCATTGTGATGTCAAAATGGGCCATTGTGACAATGGGTCATTGTGATGTCATAATGGGCTATTGTGACAATGGTTCATTATGATGTCATAATGGGTCATTGTGATGTCATAATGGGCTATTGTGACAATTGGTCATTGTGATGTCATAATGGGACCATTGTGATGTCATAATGGGCCATTGTGACAATGGGTCATTGTGATGTCATAATTGGTCATTGTGATGTCATAATGGACCATTGTGACAATGGGTCATTGTGATGTCATAATGGGCCATTGTGACAATGGGTCATTGTGATGTCATAATTGGTCATTGTGATGTCATAATGGACCATTGTGACAATGGGTCATTGTGATGTCATAATGGGCCATTGTGACAATGGGTCATTGTGATGTCATAATGGGCCATTGTGATGTCATAATGGACCATTGTGACAATGGGCCATTGTGATGTCATAATGGGCCATTGTGACAATGGGTCATTGTGATGTCATAATGGGCCATTGTGATGTCATAATGGGCCATTGTGACAATGGGTCATTGTGATGTCATAATGGGCCATTGTGACAATGGGTCATTGTGATGTCATAATGGGCCATTGTGATGTCATAATGGGTCATTGTGACAATGGGTCATTGTGATGTCATAATGGGCCATTGTGACAATGGGTCATTGTGATGTCATAATGGGCCATTGTGATGTCATAATGGACCATTGTGACAATGGGTCATTGTGATGTCATAATGGACCATTGTGACAATGGGTCATTGTGATGTCATAATGGGCCATTGTGATGTCATAATGGGCCATTGTGACAATGGGCCATTGTGATGTCATAATGGACCATTGTGACAATGGGTCATTGTGATGTCATAATGGGCCATTGTGACAATGGGTCATTGTGATGTCATAATGGGCCATTGTGATGTCATAATGGACCATTGTGACAATGGGTCATTGTGATGTCATAATGGACCATTGTGACAATGGGTCATTGTGATGTCATAATGGGCCATTGTGATGTCATAATGGGCCATTGTGACAATGGGCCATTGTGATGTCATAATGGGCCATTGTGACAATGGGTCATTGTGATGTCATAATGGGCCATTGTGATGTCATAATGGGCCATTGTGACAATGGGTCATTGTGATGTCATAATGGGCCTTTGTGACAATGGGTCATTGTGATGTCATAATGGGCCATTGTGATGTCATAATGGGCCATTGTGACAATGGGTCATTGTGATGTCATAATGGGCCATTGTGACAATTGGTCATTATGATGTCATAATGTGCCATTGTGATGTCATAATGGGCCATTGTGACAATGGGTCATTGTGATGTCATAATGGGCCATTGTGACAATTGGTCATTGTGATGTCATAATGGGCCATTGTGACAATGGGTCATTGTGATGTCATAATGGGCCATTGTGATAATGGGTCATTGTGATGTCATAATGGGCCATTGTGACAATGGGTCATAGTGATGTCATAATGGGCCATTGTGACAATTGGTCAGTATGATGTCATAATGGGCCATTGTGATGTCATAATGGGCCATTGTGACAATGGGTCATTGTGATGTCATAATGGGCCATTGTGATGTCATAATGGGCCATTGTGACAATGGGTCATTGTGATGTCATAATGGGCCATTGTGACAATGGGTCATTGTGATGTCATAATGGGCTATTGTGACAATGGGTCATTGTGATGTCATAATGGGACCATTGTGATGTCATAATGGGCCATTGTGACAATGGGTCATTGTGATGTCATAATGGGTCATTGTGATGTCATAATGGGCCATTGTGACAATGGGTCATTGTGATGTCATAATGGGCCATTGTGATGTCATAATGGGCCATTGTGACAATGGGCCATTGTGATGTCATAATGGGCCATTGTGACAATGGGTCATTGTGATGTCATAATGGGCCATTGTGACAATGGGTCATTGTGATGTCATAATGGGCCATTGTGATGTCATAATGGGCCATTGTGACAATGGGTCATTGTGATGTCATAATGGGCCATTGTGACAATGGGTCATTGTGATGTCATAATGGACCATTGTGACAATGGGTCATTGTGATGTCATAATGGGTCATTGTGATGTCATAGTGGGTCATTGTGATGTCATAATGGGCTATTGTGACAATGGGTCATTGTGATGTCATAATGGGCCATTGTGACAATGGGTCATTGTGATGTCATAATGGGCCATTGTGACAATGGGTCATTGTGATGTCTTAATGGGCCATCGTGACAATGGGTCATTGTGATGTCATAATGGGCCATTGTGATGTCATAATGGGTCATTGTGACAATGGGTCATTGTGATGTCATAATGGGTCATTGTGACAATGGGTCATTGTAATGTCATAATGGGCCATTGTGATGTCATAATGGGCCATTGTGACAATGGGTCAATGTGATGTCATAATGGGCCATTGTGACAATGTGTCATTGTGTTGTCATAATGGGCCATTGTGACAATGGGTCATTGTGAGTTAATAATGGGTCATTGTGATGTCATAATGGGCCATTGTGACAATGGGTCATTGTGATGTCATAATGGGTCATTGTGATGTCATAATGGGCCATTGTGACAATGGGTTATTGTGATGTCATAATGGGCCATTGTGACAATGGGTCATTGTGATGTCATAATGGGACCATTGTGATGTCATAATGGGCCATTGTGACAATGGGTCATTGTGATGTCATAATGGGTCATTGTGATGTCATAATGGGCCATTGTGACAATGGGTCATTGTGATGTCATAATGGGTCATTGTGATGTCAAAATGGGCCATTGTGACAATGGGTCATTGTGATGTCATAATGGGCTATTGTGACAATGGTTCATTATGATGTCATAATGGGTCATTGTGATGTCATAATGGGCTATTGTGACAATTGGTCATTGTGATGTCATAATGGGACCATTGTGATGTCATAATGGGCCATTGTGACAATGGGTCATTGTGATGTCATAATTGGTCATTGTGATGTCATAATGGACCATTGTGACAATGGGTCAATGTGATGTCATAATGGGCCATTGTGACAATGGGTCATTGTGATGTCATAATGGGCCATTGTGATGTCATAATGGGCCATTGTGACAATGGGTCATTGTGATGTCATAATGGGCCATTGTGATGTCATAATGGGCCATTGTGACAATGGGTCATTGTGATGTCATAATGGACCATTGTGACAATGGGTCATTGTGATGTCATAATGGTCCATTGTGATGTCATAATGGGCCATTGTGACAATGGGTCATTGTGATGTCATAATGGGTCATTGTGATGTCATAATGGGCCATTGTGACAATGGGTCAATGTGATGTCATAATGAGCCATTGTGACAATGGGTCATTGTGATGCCATAATGGGCCATTGTGACAATTGGTCATTATGATGTCATAATGGGTCATTGTGATGTCATAATGGACCATTGTGACAATGGGTCATTGTGATGTCATAATGGGCCATTGTGATGTCATAATGGGCCATTGTGACAATGGGTCATTGTGATGTCATAATAAGCCATTGTGACAATGGGTCATTGTGATGTCATAATGGGCCATTGTGACAATGGGTCATTGTGATGCCATAATGGGCCATTGTGACAATGGGTCATTATGATGTCATAATGGGCCATTGTGATGTCATAATGGACCATTGTGACAATTGGTCATTATGATGTCATAATGGGTCATTGTGATGTCATAATGGACCATTGTGACAATGGGCCATTGTGACAATGGGTCATTGTGATGCCATAATGGGCCATTGTGACAATGGGTCATTGTGATGTCATAATGGGCCATTGTGATGTCTTAATGGGCCATTGTGACAATTGGTCATTATGATGTCATAATGGGTCATTTTGATGTTATAATGGACCATTGTGACAATGGGTCATTGTGATGTCATAATGGGCCATTGTGATGTCATAATGGGCCATTGTGATGTCATAATGGGCCATTGTGACAATGGGTCATTGTGATGTCATAATGGGCCATTGTGACAATGGGTCATTGTGATGTCATAATGGGCCATTGTGACAATGGGTCATTGTGATGTCATAATGGGCCATTGTGATGTCATAATGGGCCATTGTGATAATGGGTCATTGTGATGTCATAATGGGCCATTGTGACAATGGGTCATGGTGATGTCATAATGGACCATTGTGACAATTGGTCATTATGATGTCATAATGGGCCATTGTGATGTCATAATGGGCCATTGTGACAATGGGTCATTGTGATGTAATAATGGGCCATTGTGATGTCATAATGGGCCATTGTGACAATTGGTCAATGTGATGTCATAAAGGGTCATTGTAATGTCATAATGGGCCATTGTGACAATGGGTCATTGTGATATCATTATGGGTCAATGTGATGTCATAATGGGCTATTGTGACAATGGGTCATTGTGATGTCATAATGGGCCATTGTGACAATGGGTCATTATGATGTCATAATGGGTCATTGTGATGTCATAATGGGCTATTGTGACAATGGGTCATTGTGATGTCATAATGGGACCATTGTGATGTCATAATGGGCCATTGTGACAATGGGTCTTTGTGATGTCATAATGGGTCATTGTGATGTCATAATGGGCCATTGTGACAATGGGTCATTGTGATGTCATAATGGGTCATTGTGATGTCAAAACGGGCCTTTGTGACAATGGGTCATTGTGATGTCATAATGGGCTATTGTGACAATGGTTCATTATGATGTCATAATGGGTCATTGTGATGTCATAATGGGCTATTGTGACAATTGGTCATTGTGATGTCATAATGGGACCATTGTGATGTCATAATGGGCCATTGTGACAATGGGTCATTGTGATGTCATAATGGGTCATTGTGATGTCATAATGGGCCATTGTGACAATGGGTCATTATAAGGTCATAATGGGTCATTCTGATGTCATAATGGGCCATTGTGATGTCATAATGGGTCATTGTGATGTCATAGTGGGTCATTGTGATGTCATAATGGGCTATTGTGACAATGGGTCATTGTGATGTCATAATGGGCCATTGTGACAATCGGTCATTGTGATGTCATAATGGGCCATTGTGACAATGGGTCATTGTGATGTCATAATGGACCATTGTGACAATGGGTCATTGTGATGTCATAATGGGCCATTGTGATGTCATAATGGGCCATTGTGACAATGGGCCATTGTGATGTCATAATGGGCCATTGTGACAATGGGTCATTGTGATGTCATAATGGGCCATTGTGATGTCATAATGGGCCATTGTGACAATGGGTCATTGTGATGTCATAATGGGCCATTGTGACAATGGGTCATTGTGATGTCATAATGGGCTATTGTGACAATGGGTCATTGTGATGTCATAATGGGACCATTGTGATGTCATAATGGGCCATTGTGACAATGGGTCATTGTGATGTCATAATGGGTCATTGTGATGTCATAATGGGCCATTGTGACAATGGGTCATTGTGAAGTCATAATGGGTCATTGTGATGTCATAATGGGCCATTGTGACAATGGGTCATTGTGATGTCATAATGGGCCATTGTGATGTCATAATGGGCCATTGTGACAATGGGTCATTGTGATGTCATAATGGGCCATTGTGACAATGGGTCATTGTGATGTCATAATGGGCTATTGTGACAATGGGTCATTGTGATGTCATAATGGGACCATTGTGATGTCATAATGGGCCATTGTGACAATGGGTCATTGTGATGTCATAATGGGTCATTGTGATGTCATAATGGGCCATTGTGACAATGGGTCATTGTGAAGTCATAATGGGTCATTGTGATGTCATAATGGGCCATTGTGACAATGGGTCATTGTGATGTCATAATGGACCATTGTGACAATGGGTCATTGTGATGTCATAATGGGCCATTGTGATGTCATAATGGGCCATTGTGACAATGGGTCATTGTGATGTCATAATGGGCCATTGTGACAATGTGTCATTATGAGGTCATAATGGGCCATTGTGACAATTGGTCATTGTGATGTCATAATGGGCCATTGTGACAATGGGTCATTGTGTTGTCATAATGGGCCATTGTGACAATGGGTCATTGTGATGTCATAATGGGTCATTGTGATGTCATAATGGGCCATTGTGACAATGGGTCATTATAAGGTCATAATGGGTCATTCTGATGTCATAATGGGCCATTGTGATGTCATAATGGGTCATTGTGATGTCATAGTGGGTCATTGTGATGTCATAATGGGCTATTGTGACAATGGGTCATTGTGATGTCATAATGGGCCATTGTGACAATCGGTCATTGTGATGTCATAATGGGCCATTGTGACAATGGGTCATTGTGATGTCATAATGGACCATTGTGACAATGGGTCATTGTGATGTCATAATGGGCCATTGTGATGTCATAATGGGCCATTGTGACAATGGGTCATTGTGATGTCATAATGGGTCATTGTGATGTCATAATGGGCCATTGTGATGTCTTAATGGGCCATTGTGACAATTGGTCATTATGATGTCATAATGGGTCATTTTGATGTCATAATGGACCATTGTGACAATGGGTCATTGTGATGTCATAATGGGCCATTGTGATGTCATAATGGGCCATTGTGATGTCATAATGGGCCATTGTGACAATGGGTCATTGTGATGTCATAATGGGCCATTGTGACAATGGGTCATTGTGATGTCATAATGGGCCATTGTGACAATGGGTCATTGTGATGTCATAATGGTCCATTGTGATGTCATAATGGGCCATTGTGACAATGGGTCATTGTGATGTCATAATGGGTCATTGTGATGTCATAATGGGCCATTGTGACAATGGGTCAATGTGATGTCATAATGAGCCATTGTGACAATGGGTCATTGTGATGCCATAATGGGCCATTGTGACAATTGGTCATTATGATGTCATAATGGGTCATTGTGATGTCATAATGGACCATTGTGACAATGGGTCATTGTGATGTCATAATGGGCCATTGTGATGTCATAATGGGCCATTGTGACAATGGGTCATTGTGATGTCATAATAAGCCATTGTGACAATGGGTCATTGTGATGTCATAATGGGCCATTGTGACAATGGGTCATTGTGATGCCATAATGGGCCATTGTGACAATGGGTCATTATGATGTCATAATGGGCCATTGTGATGTCATAATGGACCATTGTGACAATTGGTCATTATGATGTCATAATGGGTCATTGTGATGTCATAATGGACCATTGTGACAATGGGCCATTGTGACAATGGGTCATTGTGATGCCATAATGGGCCATTGTGACAATGGGTCATTGTGATGTCATAATGGGCCATTGTGATGTCTTAATGGGCCATTGTGACAATTGGTCATTATGATGTCATAATGGGTCATTTTGATGTCATAATGGACCATTGTGACAATGGGTCATTGTGATGTCATAATGTACCATTGTGACAATGGGTCATTGTGATGTCATAATGGGTCATTGTGATGTCATAGTGGGTCATTGTGATGTCATAATGGGCTATTGTGACAATGGGTCATTGTGATGTCATAATGGGCCATTGTGACAATGGGTCATTGTGATGTCATAATGGGCCATTGTGACAATGGGTCATTGTGATGTCTTAATGGGCCATCGTGACAATGGGTCATTGTGATGTCTTAATGGGCCATTGTGACAATGGGTCATTGTGATGTCATAATGGGCCATTGTGATGTCATAATGGGCCATTGTGACAATGGGCCATTGTGATGTCATAATGGGCCATTGTGACAATGGGTCATTGTGATGTCATAATGGGCCATTGTGACAATGGGTCATTGTGATGTCATAATGGGCCATTGTGATGTCATAATGGGCCATTGTGACAATGGGTCATTGTGATGTCATAATGGGCCATTGTGACAATGGGTCATTGTGATGTCATAATGGACCATTGTGACAATGGGTCATTGTGATGTCATAATGGGTCATTGTGATGTCATAGTGGGTCATTGTGATGTCATAATGGGCTATTGTGACAATGGGTCATTGTGATGTCATAATGGGCCATTGTGACAATGGGTCATTGTGATGTCATAATGGGCCATTGTGACAATGGGTCATTGTGATGTCTTAATGGGCCATCGTGACAATGGGTCATTGTGATGTCATAATGGGCCATTGTGATGTCATAATGGGTCATTGTGACAATGGGTCATTGTGATGTCATAATGGGTCATTGTGACAATGGGTCATTGTAATGTCATAATGGGCCATTGTGATGTCATAATGGGCCATTGTGACAATGGGTCAATGTGATGTCATAATGGGCCATTGTGACAATGGGTCATTGTGATGTCATAATGGGTCATTGTGACAATGGGTCATTGTAATGTCATAATGGGCCATTGTGATGTCATAATGGGCCATTGTGACAATGGGTCAATGTGATGTCATAATGGGTCATTGTGATGTCATAATGGGCCATTGTGACAATGGGTTATTGTGATGTCATAATGGGCCATTGTGATGTCATAATGGGCCATTGTGATGTCATAGTGGGTCATTGTGATGTCATAATGGGCTATTGTGACAATGGGTCATTGTGATGTCATAATGGGCCATTGTGACAATGGGTCATTGTGATGTCATAATGGGCCATTGTGACAATGGGTCATTGTGATGTCTTAATGGGCCATCGTGACAATGGGTCATTGTGATGTCATAATGGGCCATTGTGATGTCATAATGGGTCATTGTGACAATGGGTCATTGTGATGTCATAATGGGTCATTGTGACAATGGGTCATTGTGATGTCATAATGGGTCATTGTGACAATGGGTCATTGTAATGTCATAATGGGCCATTGTGATGTCATAATGGGCCATTGTGACAATGGGTCAATGTGATGTCATAATGGGCCATTGTGACAATGGGTCATTGTGATGTCATAATGGGTCATTGTGACAATGGGTCATTGTAATGTCATAATGGGCCATTGTGATGTCATAATGGGCCATTGTGACAATGGGTCAATGTGATGTCATAATGGGCCATTGTGACAATGTGTCATTGTGTTGTCATAATGGGCCATTGTGACAATGGGTCATTGTGAGGTAATAATGGGTCATTGTGATGTCATAATGGGCCATTGTGACAATGGGTCATTGTGATGTCATAATGGGTCATTGTGATGTCATAATGGGCCATTGTGACAATGGGTTATTGTGATGTCATAATGGGCCATTGTGACAATGGGTCATTGTGATGCCATAATGGGCCATTGTGACAATGGGTCATTATGATGTCATAATGGGCCATTGTGATGTCATAATGGACCATTGTGACAATTGGTCATTATGATGTCATAATGGGTCATTGTGATGTCATAATGGACCATTGTGACAATGGGCCATTGTGACAATGGGTCATTGTGATGCCATAATGGGCCATTGTGACAATGGGTCATTGTGATGTCATAATGGGCCATTGTGATGTCTTAATGGGCCATTGTGACAATTGGTCATTATGATGTCATAATGGGTCATTTTGATGTCATAATGGACCATTGTGACAATGGGTCATTGTGATGTCATAATGGGCCATTGTGATGTCATAATGGGCCATTGTGACAATGGGTCATTGTGATGTCATAATGGGCCATTGTGATGTCATAATGGGCCATTGTGACAATGGGTCATTGTGATGTCATAATGGGCCATTGTGACAATGGGTCATTGTGATGTCATAATGGGCTATTGTGACAATGGGTCATTGTGATGTCATAATGGGACCATTGTGATGTCATAATGGGCCATTGTGACAATGGGTCATTGTGATGTCATAATGGGTCATTGTGATGTCATAATGGGCCATTGTGACAATGGGTCATTGTGAAGTCATAATGGGTCATTGTGATGTCATAATGGGCCATTGTGACAATGGGTCATTGTGATGTCATAATGGGCCATTGTGATGTCATAATGGGCCATTGTGACAATGGGTCATTGTGATGTCATAATGGGCCATTGTGACAATGGGTCATTGTGATGTCATAATGGGCTATTGTGACAATGGGTCATTGTGATGTCATAATGGGACCATTGTGATGTCATAATGGGCCATTGTGACAATGGGTCATTGTGATGTCATAATGGGTCATTGTGATGTCATAATGGGCCATTGTGACAATGGGTCATTGTGAAGTCATAATGGGTCATTGTGATGTCATAATGGGCCATTGTGACAATGGGTCATTGTGATGTCATAATGGACCATTGTGACAATGGGTCATTGTGATGTCATAATGGGCCATTGTGATGTCATAATGGGCCATTGTGACAATGGGTCATTGTGATGTCATAATGGGCCATTGTGACAATGTGTCATTATGAGGTCATAATGGGCCATTGTGACAATGGGTCATTGTGATGTCATAATGGGCCATTGTGACAATGGGTCATTGTGTTGTCATAATGGGCCATTGTGACAATGGGTCATTGTGATGTCATAATGGGTCATTGTGATGTCATAATGGGCCATTGTGACAATGGGTCATTATAAGGTCATAATGGGTCATTCTGATGTCATAATGGGCCATTGTGATGTCATAATGGGTCATTGTGATGTCATAGTGGGTCATTGTGATGTCATAATGGGCTATTGTGACAATGGGTCATTGTGATGTCATAATGGGCCATTGTGACAATCGGTCATTGTGATGTCATAATGGGCCATTGTGACAATGGGTCATTGTGATGTCATAATGGACCATTGTGACAATGGGTCATTGTGATGTCATAATGGGCCATTGTGATGTCATAATGGGCCATTGTGACAATGGGTCATTGTGATGTCATAATGGGTCATTGTGATGTCATAATGGGCCATTGTGATGTCTTAATGGGCCATTGTGACAATTGGTCATTATGATGTCATAATGGGTCATTTTGATGTCATAATGGACCATTGTGACAATGGGTCATTGTGATGTCATAATGGGCCATTGTGATGTCATAATGGGCCATTGTGATGTCATAATGGGCCATTGTGACAATGGGTCATTGTGATGTCATAATGGGCCATTGTGACAATGGGTCATTGTGATGTCATAATGGGCCATTGTGACAATGGGTCATTGTGATGTCATAATGGTCCATTGTGATGTCATAATGGGCCATTGTGACAATGGGTCATTGTGATGTCATAATGGGTCATTGTGATGTCATAATGGGCCATTGTGACAATGGGTCAATGTGATGTCATAATGAGCCATTGTGACAATGGGTCATTGTGATGCCATAATGGGCCATTGTGACAATTGGTCATTATGATGTCATAATGGGTCATTGTGATGTCATAATGGACCATTGTGACAATGGGTCATTGTGATGTCATAATGGGCCATTGTGATGTCATAATGGGCCATTGTGACAATGGGTCATTGTGATGTCATAATAAGCCATTGTGACAATGGGTCATTGTGATGTCATAATGGGCCATTGTGACAATGGGTCATTGTGATGCCATAATGGGCCATTGTGACAATGGGTCATTATGATGTCATAATGGGCCATTGTGATGTCATAATGGACCATTGTGACAATTGGTCATTATGATGTCATAATGGGTCATTGTGATGTCATAATGGACCATTGTGACAATGGGCCATTGTGACAATGGGTCATTGTGATGCCATAATGGGCCATTGTGACAATGGGTCATTGTGATGTCATAATGGGCCATTGTGATGTCTTAATGGGCCATTGTGACAATTGGTCATTATGATGTCATAATGGGTCATTTTGATGTCATAATGGACCATTGTGACAATGGGTCATTGTGATGTCATAATGGACCATTGTGACAATGGGTCATTGTGATGTCATAATGGGTCATTGTGATGTCATAGTGGGTCATTGTGATGTCATAATGGGCTATTGTGACAATGGGTCATTGTGATGTCATAATGGGCCATTGTGACAATGGGTCATTGTGATGTCATAATGGGCCATTGTGACAATGGGTCATTGTGATGTCTTAATGGGCCATCGTGACAATGGGTCATTGTGATGTCTTAATGGGCCATTGTGACAATGGGTCATTGTGATGTCATAATGGGCCATTGTGATGTCATAATGGGCCATTGTGACAATGGGCCATTGTGATGTCATAATGGGCCATTGTGACAATGGGTCATTGTGATGTCATAATGGGCCATTGTGACAATGGGTCATTGTGATGTCATAATGGGCCATTGTGATGTCATAATGGGCCATTGTGACAATGGGTCATTGTGATGTCATAATGGGCCATTGTGACAATGGGTCATTGTGATGTCATAATGGACCATTGTGACATTGGGTCATTGTGATGTCATAATGGGTCATTGTGATGTCATAGTGGGTCATTGTGATGTCATAATGGGCTATTGTGACAATGGGTCATTGTGATGTCATAATGGGCCATTGTGACAATGGGTCATTGTGATGTCATAATGGGCCATTGTGACAATGGGTCATTGTGATGTCTTAATGGGCCATCGTGACAATGGGTCATTGTGATGTCATAATGGGCCATTGTGATGTCATAATGGGTCATTGTGACAATGGGTCATTGTGATGTCATAATGGGTCATTGTGACAATGGGTCATTGTAATGTCATAATGGGCCATTGTGATGTCATAATGGGCCATTGTGACAATGGGTCAATGTGATGTCATAATGGGCCATTGTGACAATGGGTCATTGTGATGTTATAATGGGTCATTGTGACAATGGGTCATTGTAATGTCATAATGGGCCATTGTGATGTCATAATGGGCCATTGTGACAATGGGTCAATGTGATGTCATAATGGGTCATTGTGATGTCATAATGGGCCATTGTGACAATGGGTTATTGTGATGTCATAATGGGCCATTGTGATGTCATAATGGGCCATTGTGATGTCATAGTGGGTCATTGTGATGTCATAATGGGCTATTGTGACAATGGGTCATTGTGATGTCATAATGGGCCATTGTGACAATGGGTCATTGTGATGTCATAATGGGCCATTGTGACAATGGGTCATTGTGATGTCTTAATGGGCCATCGTGACAATGGGTCATTGTGATGTCATAATGGGCCATTGTGATGTCATAATGGGTCATTGTGACAATGGGTCATTGTGATGTCATAATGGGTCATTGTGACAATGGGTCATTGTGATGTCATAATGGGTCATTGTGACAATGGGTCATTGTAATGTCATAATGGGCCATTGTGATGTCATAATGGGCCATTGTGACAATGGGTCAATGTGATGTCATAATGGGCCATTGTGACAATGGGTCATTGTGATGTCATAATGGGTCATTGTGACAATGGGTCATTGTAATGTCATAATGGGCCATTGTGATGTCATAATGGGCCATTGTGACAATGGGTCAATGTGATGTCATAATGGGCCATTGTGACAATGTGTCATTGTGTTGTCATAATGGGCCATTGTGACAATGGGTCATTGTGAGGTAATAATGGGTCATTGTGATGTCATAATGGGCCATTGTGACAATGGGTCATTGTGATGTCATAATGGGTCATTGTGATGTCATAATGGGCCATTGTGACAATGGGTTATTGTGATGTCATAATGGGCCATTGTGACAATGGGTCATTGTGATGCCATAATGGGCCATTGTGACAATGGGTCATTATGATGTCATAATGGGCCATTGTGATGTCATAATGGACCATTGTGACAATTGGTCATTATGATGTCATAATGGGTCATTGTGATGTCATAATGGACCATTGTGACAATGGGCCATTGTGACAATGGGTCATTGTGATGCCATAATGGGCCATTGTGACAATGGGTCATTGTGATGTCATAATGGGCCATTGTGATGTCTTAATGGGCCATTGTGACAATTGGTCATTATGATGTCATAATGGGTCATTTTGATGTCATAATGGACCATTGTGACAATGGGTCATTGTGATGTCATAATGGGCCATTGTGATGTCATAATGGGCCATTGTGATGTCATAATGGGCCATTGTGACAATGGGTCATTGTGATGTCATAATGGGCCATTGTGACAATGGGTCATTGTGATGTCATAATGGGCCATTGTGACAATGGGTCATTGTGATGTCATAATGGGCCATTGTGATGTCATAATGGGCCATTGTGATAATGGGTCATTGTGATGTCATAATGGGCCATTGTGACAATGGGTCATAGTGATGTCATAATGGACCATTGTGACAATTGGTCATTATGATGTCATAATGGGCCATTGTGATGTCATAATGGGCTATTGTGACAATGGTTCATTATGATGTCATAATGGGTCATTGTGATGTCATAATGGGCTATTGTGACAATTGGTCATTGTGATGTCATAATGGGACCATTGTGATGTCATAATGGGCCATTGTGACAATGGGTCATTGTGATGTCATAATGGGTCATTGTGATGTCATAATGGGCCATTGTGACAATGGGTCATTATAAGGTCATAATGGGTCATTCTGATGTCATAATGGGCCATTGTGATGTCATAATGGGTCATTGTGATGTCATAGTGGGTCATTGTGATGTCATAATGGGCTATTGTGACAATGGGTCATTGTGATGTCATAATGGGCCATTGTGACAATCGGTCATTGTGATGTCATAATGGGCCATTGTGACAATGGGTCATTGTGATGTCATAATGGACCATTGTGACAATGGGTCATTGTGATGTCATAATGGGCCATTGTGATGTCATAATGGGCCATTGTGACAATGGGCCATTGTGATGTCATAATGGGCCA
Organism: Engystomops pustulosus; assembly: GCF_040894005.1. Classification (NCBI taxonomy): domain Eukaryota; kingdom Metazoa; phylum Chordata; class Amphibia; order Anura; family Leptodactylidae; genus Engystomops; species Engystomops pustulosus. The sequence continues at coordinate 90,801,099 of NC_092411.1, read as the reverse complement.
TTGTGACAATGGGTCATTGTGATGTCATAATGGGCCATTGTGATGTCATAATGGGCCATTGTGACAATGGGTCATTGTGATGTCATAATGGGCCATTGTGACAATGGGTCATTGTGATGTCATAATGGGCCATTGTGACAATTGGTCATTATGATGTCATAATGGGTCATTGTGATGTCATAATGGACCATTGTGACAATGGGCCATTGTGACAATGGGTCATTGTGATGTCATAATGGGCCATTGTGACAATGGGTCATTGTGATGTCATAATGGGCCATTGTGATGTCATAATGGGCCATTGTGACAATTGGTCATTATGATGTCATAATGGGTCATTTTGATGTCATAATGGACCATTGTGACAATGGGTCATTGTGATGTTATAATGGGCCATTGTGATGTCATAATGGGCCATTGTGACAATGGGTCATTGTGATGTCATAATGGGCCATTGTGACAATGGGTCATTGTGATGTCATAATGGGCCATTGTGACAATGGGTCATTGTGATGTCATAATGGGCCATTGTGATGTCATAATGGGCCATTGTGACAATGGGTCATTGTGATGTCATAATGGGTCATTGTGATGTCATAATGGGCCATTGTGACAATTGGTCATTATGATGTCATAATGGGTCATTGTGATGTCATAATGGGCCATTGTGACAATGGGTCATTGTGATGTCATAATGGACCATTGTGCCAATGGGTCATTGTGATGTCATAATGGGCCATTGTGATGTCATAATGGGCCATTGTGACAATGGGTCATTGTGATGTCATAATGGGCCATTGTGACAATGGGTCATTGTGATGTCATAATGGGCCATTGTGATGTCATAATGGGCCATTGTGACAATGGGTCATTGTGATGTCATAATGGGCCATTGTGACAATTGGTCATTATGATGTCATAATGTGCCATTGTGATGTCATAATGGGCCATTGTGACAATGGGTCATTGTGATGTCATAATGGGCCATTGTGATGTCATAATGGGCCATTGTGACAATGGGTTATTATGATGTCATAATGGGTCATTGTGATGTCATAATGGGCCATTGTGACAATGGGTTATTATGATGTCATAATGGGTCAATGTGATGTCATAATGGGCCAATGTGACAATTGGTCATTATGATGTCATAATGGGTCATTGTGATGTCATAATGGACCATTGTGACAATGGGTCATTGTGATTTCATAATGGGTCATTGTGATGTCATAATGGGCCATTGTGACAATGGGTCATTGTGATGTCATAATGGGTCATTGTGATGTCATAATGGGCCATTGTGACAATGGGTCATTGTGATGTCATAATGGGCCATTGTGACAATGGGTCATTGTGATGTCATAATAGGCCATTGTGACAATGGGTCATTGTGATGTCTTAATGGGCCATTGTGACAATGGGTCATTGTGATGTCATAATGGGCCATTGTGATGTCATAATGGGCCATTGTGACAATGGGTCATTGTGATGTCTTAATGGGCCATTGTGACAATGGGTCATTGTGATGTCATAATGGCCCATTGTGATGTCATAATGGGCCATTCTGACAATGGGTCATTGTGATGTCATAATGGGCCATTGTGATGTCATAATGGGCCATTGTGACAATGGGCCATTGTGATGTCATAATGGGCCATTGTGATGTCATAATGGGCCATTGTGACAATGGGTCATTATGATGTCATAATGGATCATTGTGATGTCATAATGGGCCATTGTGACAATGGGTCATTGTGATGTCATAATGGACCATTGTGACAATGGGTCATTGTGATGTCATAATGGTCCATTGTGATGTCATAATGTGCCATTGTGACAATGGGTCATTGTGATGTCATAATGGGTCATTGTGATGTCATAATGGGCCATTGTGACAATGGGTCAATGTGATGTCATAATGAGCCATTGTGACAATGGGTCATTGTGATGTCATAATGGGCCATTGTGACAATGGGTCATTGTGTTGTCATAATGGCCCATTGTGATGTCATAATGGGCCATTGTGACAATGGGTCATTGTGATGTCATAATGGGCCATTGAGATGTCATAATGGGCCATTGTGACAATGGGTCATTGTGATGTCATAATGGGCCATTGTGACAATGTGTCATTATGAGGTCATAATGGGCCATTGTGACAATGGGTCATTGTGATGTCATAATGGGCCATTGTGACAATGGGTCATTGTGTTGTCATAATGGGCCATTGTGACAATGGGTCATTGTGATGTCATAATGGGTCATTGTGACAATGGGTCATTGTGATGTCATAATGGGTCATTGTGATGTCATAATGGGCCATTGTGACAATGGGTCAATGTGATGTCATAATGAGCCATTGTGACAATGGGTCATTGTGATGTCATAATGGGCCATTGTGACAATGGGTCATTGTGTTGTCATAATGGCCCATTGTGATGTCATAATGGGCCATTGTGACAATGGGTCATTGTGATGTCATAATGGGCCATTGAGATGTCATAATGGGCCATTGTGACAATGGGTCATTGTGATGTCATAATGGGCCATTGTGACAATGGGTCATTGTGATGTCATAATGGGCCATTGTGACAATGGGTCATTGTGATGTCATAATGGGCCATTGTGATGTCATAATGGGCCATTGTGACAATTGGTCATTATGATGTCATAATGGGTCATTTTGATGTCATAATGGACCATTGTGACAATGGGTCATTGTGATGTCATAATGGGCCATTGTGATGTCATAATGGGCCATTGTGACAATGGGTCATTGTGATGTCATAATGGGCCATTGTGACAATGGGTCATTGTGATGTCATAATGGGCCATTGTGACAATGGGTCATTGTGATGTCATAAGGGGCCATTGTGATGTCATAATGGGCCATTGTGACAATGGGTCATTGTGATGTCATAATGGGTCATTGTGATGTCATAATGGGCCATTGTGACAATTGGTCATTATGATGTCATAATGGGTCATTGTGATGTCATAATGGGCCATTGTGACAATGGGTCATTGTGATGTCATAATGGACCATTGTGACAATGGGTCATTGTGATGTCATAATGGGCCATTGTGATGTCATAATGGGCCATTGTGACAATGGGTCATTGTGATGTCATAATGGGCCATTGTGACAATGGGTCATTGTGATGTCATAATGGGCCATTGTGATGTCATAATGGGCCATTGTGACAATGGGTCATTGTGATGTCATAATGGGCCATTGTGACAATTGGTCATTATGATGTCATAATGTGCCATTGTGATGTCATAATGGGCCATTGTGACAATGGGTCATTGTGATGTCATAATGGGCCATTGTGATGTCATAATGGGCCATTGTGACAATGGGTTATTATGATGTCATAATGGGTCATTGTGATGTCATAATGGGCCATTGTGACAATGGGTTATTATGATGTCATAATGGGTCAATGTGATGTCATAATGGGCCAATGTGACAATTGGTCATTATGATGTCATAATGGGTCATTGTGATGTCATAATGGACCATTGTGACAATGGGTCATTGTGATTTCATAATGGGTCATTGTGATGTCATAATGGGCCATTGTGACAATGGGTCATTGTGATGTCATAATGGGTCATTGTGATGTCATAATGGGCCATTGTGACAATGGGTCATTGTGATGTCATAATGGGCCATTGTGACAATGGGTCATTGTGATGTCATAATAGGCCATTGTGACAATGGGTCATTGTGATGTCTTAATGGGCCATTGTGACAATGGGTCATTGTGATGTCATAATGGGCCATTGTGATGTCATAATGGGCCATTGTGACAATGGGTCATTGTGATGTCTTAATGGGCCATTGTGACAATGGGTCATTGTGATGTCATAATGGGCCATTGTGATGTCATGATGGGTCATTGTGACAATGGGTCATTGTGATGTCATAATTGGCCATTGTGACAATGGGTCATTGTGATGTCATAATGGGCCATTGTGACAATGGGTCATTGTGTTGTCATAATGGCCCATTGTGATGTCATAATGGGCCATTGTGACAATGGGTCATTGTGATGTCATAATGGCCCATTGTGATGTCATAATGGGCCATTGTGACAATGGGTCATTGTGATGTCATAATGGGCCATTGAGATGTCATAATGGGCCATTGTGACAATGGGTCATTGTGATGTCATAATGGGCCATTGTGACAATGTGTCATTATGAGGTCATAATGGGCCATTGTGACAATGGGTCATTGTGATGTCATAATGGGCCATTGTGACAATGGGTCATTGTGTTGTCATAATGGGCCATTGTGACAATGGGTCATTGTGATGTCATAATGGCCCATTGTGATGTCATAATGGGCCATTTTGACAATGGGTCATTGTGATGTCATAATGGGCCATTGTGATGTCATAATTGGCCATTGTGACAATGGGCCATTGTGATGTCATAATGGGCCATTGTGATGTCATAATGGGCCATTGTGACAATGGGTCATTGTGATGTCATAATGGGCCATTGTGACAATAGGTCATTGTGATGTCATAATGGGCCATTGTGACAATGGGTCATTGTGTTGTCATAATGGGCCATTGTGACAATGGGTCATTGTGATGTCATAATGGCCCATTGTGATGTCATAATGGGCCATTCTGACAATGGGTCATTGTGATGTCATAATGGGCCATTGTGATGTCATAATGGGCCATTGTGACAATGGGCCATTGTGATGTCATAATGGGCCATTGTGATGTCATAATGGGCCATTGTGACAATGGGTCATTATGATGTCATAATGGATCATTGTGATGTCATAATGGGCCATTGTGACAATGGGTCATTGTGATGTCATAATGGACCATTGTGACAATGGGTCATTGTGATGTCATAATGGTCCATTGTGATGTCATAATGGGCCATTGTGACAATGGGTCATTGTGATGTCATAATGGGTCATTGTGATGTCATAATGGGCCATTGTGACAATGGGTCAATGTGATGTCATAATGAGCCATTGTGACAATGGGTCATTGTGATGTCATAATGGGCCATTGTGACAATGGGTCATTGTGTTGTCATAATGGCCCATTGTGATGTCATAATGGGCCATTGTGACAATGGGTCATTGTGATGTCATAATGGGCCATTGAGATGTCATAATGGGCCATTGTGACAATGGGTCATTGTGATGTCATAATGGGCCATTGTGACAATGTGTCATTATGAGGTCATAATGGGCCATTGTGACAATGGGTCATTGTGATGTCATAATGGGCCATTGTGACAATGGGTCATTGTGTTGTCATAATGGGCCATTGTGACAATGGGTCATTGTGATGTCATAATGGGTCATTGTGACAATGGGTCATTGTGATGTCATAATGGGTCATTGTGATGTCATAATGGGCCATTGTGACAATGGGTCAATGTGATGTCATAATGAGCCATTGTGACAATGGGTCATTGTGATGTCATAATGGGCCATTGTGACAATGGGTCATTGTGTTGTCATAATGGCCCATTGTGATGTCATAATGGGCCATTGTGACAATGGGTCATTGTGATGTCATAATGGGCCATTGAGATGTCATAATGGGCCATTGTGACAATGGGTCATTGTGATGTCATAATGGGCCATTGTGACAATGGGTCATTGTGATGTCATAATGGGCCATTGTGACAATGGGTTATTGTGATGTCATAATGGGCCATTGTGACAATGGGTCATTGTGATGTCATAATGGGACCATTGTGATGTCATAATGGGCCATTGTGACAATGGGTCATTGTGATGTCATAATGGGTCATTGTGATGTCATAATGGGCCATTGTGACAATTGGTCATTATGATGTCATAATGGGTCATTTTGATGTCATAATGGACCATTGTGACAATGGGTCATTGTGATGTCATAATGGGCCATTGTGATGTCATAATGGGCCATTGTGACAATGGGTCATTGTGATGTCATAATGGGCCATTGTGACAATGGGTCATTGTGATGTCATAATGGGCCATTGTGACAATGGGTCATTGTGATGTCATAATGGGCCATTGTGATGTCATAATGGGCCATTGTGACAATGGGTCATTGTGATGTCATAATGGGTCATTGTGATGTCATAATGGGCCATTGTGACAATTGGTCATTATGATGTCATAATGGGTCATTGTGATGTCATAATGGGCCATTGTGACAATGGGTCATTGTGATGTCATAATGGACCATTGTGACAATGGGTCATTGTGATGTCATAATGGGCCATTGTGATGTCATAATGGGCCATTGTGACAATGGGTCATTGTGATGTCATAATGGGCCATTGTGACAATGGGTCATTGTGATGTCATAATGGGCCATTGTGATGTCATAATGGGCCATTGTGACAATGGGTCATTGTGATGTCATAATGGGCCATTGTGATGTCATAATGGGCCATTGTGACAATGGGTTATTATGATGTCATAATGGGTCATTGTGATGTCATAATGGGCCATTGTGACAATGGGTTATTATGATGTCATAATGGGTCAATGTGATGTCATAATGGGCCAATGTGACAATTGGTCATTATGATGTCATAATGGGTCATTGTGATGTCATAATGGACCATTGTGACAATGGGTCATTGTGATTTCATAATGGGTCATTGTGATGTCATAATGGGCCATTGTGACAATGGGTCATTGTGATGTCATAATGGGTCATTGTGATGTCATAATGGGCCATTGTGACAATGGGTCATTGTGATGTCATAATGGGCCATTGTGACAATGGGTCATTGTGATGTCATAATAGGCCATTGTGACAATGGGTCATTGTGATGTCTTAATGGGCCATTGTGATGTCATGATGGGTCATTGTGACAATGGGTCATTGTGATGTCATAATTGGCCATTGTGACAATGGGTCATTGTGATGTCATAATGGGCCATTGTGACAATGGGTCATTGTGTTGTCATAATGGCCCATTGTGATGTCATAATGGGCCATTGTGACAATGGGTCATTGTGATGTCATAATGGGCCATTGAGATGTCATAATGGGCCATTGTGACAATGGGTCATTGTGATGTCATAATGGGCCATTGTGACAATGTGTCATTATGAGGTCATAATGGGCCATTGTGACAATGGGTCATTGTGATGTCATAATGGGCCATTGTGACAATGGGTCATTGTGTTGTCATAATGGGCCATTGTGACAATGGGTCATTGTGATGTCATAATGGCCCATTGTGATGTCATAATGGGCCATTTTGACAATGGGTCATTGTGATGTCATAATGGGCCATTGTGATGTCATAATTGGCCATTGTGACAATGGGCCATTGTGATGTCATAATGGGCCATTGTGATGTCATAATGGGCCATTGTGACAATGGGTCATTGTGATGTCATAATGGGCCATTGTGACAATAGGTCATTGTGATGTCATAATGGGCCATTGTGACAATGGGTCATTGTGTTGTCATAATGGGCCATTGTGACAATGGGTCATTGTGATGTCATAATGGCCCATTGTGATGTCATAATGGGCCATTCTGACAATGGGTCATTGTGATGTCATAATGGGCCATTGTGATGTCATAATGGGCCATTGTGACAATGGGCCATTGTGATGTCATAATGGGCCATTGTGATGTCATAATGGGCCATTGTGACAATGGGTCATTATGATGTCATAATGGATCATTGTGATGTCATAATGGGCCATTGTGACAATGGGTCATTGTGATGTCATAATGGACCATTGTGACAATGGGTCATTGTGATGTCATAATGGTCCATTGTGATGTCATAATGGGCCATTGTGACAATGGGTCATTGTGATGTCATAATGGGTCATTGTGATGTCATAATGGGCCATTGTGACAATGGGTCAATGTGATGTCATAATGAGCCATTGTGACAATGGGTCATTGTGATGCCATAATGGGCCATTGTGACAATTGGTCATTATGATGTCATAATGGGTCATTGTGATGTCATAATGGACCATTGTGACAATGGGTCATTGTGATGTCATAATGGGCCATTGTGATGTCATAATGGGCCATTGTGACAATGGGTCATTGTGATGTCATAATAAGCCATTGTGACAATGGGTCATTGTGATGTCATAATGGGCCATTGTGACAATGGGTCATTGTGATGCCATAATGGGCCATTGTGACAATGGGTCATTATGATGTCATAATGGGCCATTGTGATGTCATAATGGACCATTGTGACAATTGGTCATTATGATGTCATAATGGGTCTTTGTGATGTCATAATGGACCATTGTGACAATGGGCCATTGTGACAATGGGTCATTGTGATGCCATAATGGGCCATTGTGACAATGGGTCATTGTGATGTCATAATGGGCCATTGTGATGTCTTAATGGGCCATTGTGACAATTGGTCATTATGATGTCATAATGGGTCATTTTGATGTCATAATGGACCATTGTGACAATGGGTCATTGTGATGTCATAATGGGCCATTGTGATGTCATAATGGGCCATTGTGACAATGGGTCATTGTGATGTCATAATGGGCCATTGTGACAATGGGTCATTGTGATGTCATAATGGGCCATTGTGACAATGGGTCATTGTGATGTCATAATGGGCCATTGTGATGTCATAATGGGCCATTGTGACAATGGGTCATAGTGATGTCATAATGGGTCATTGTGATGTCATAATGGGCCATTGTGACAATTGGTCATTATGATGTCATAATGGGCCATTGTAATGTCCTAATGGGCCATTGTGACAATGGGTCATTGTGATGTCATAATGGGCCATTGTGACAATGGGTCAATGTGATGTCATAATGGGCTATTGTGACAATGGGTCATTGTGATGTCATAATGGGCCATTGTGACAATGGGTCATTGTGATGTCATAATGGGCCATTGTGATGTCATAATGGACCATTGTGACAATGGGTCATTGTGATGTCATAATGGGCCATTGTGATGTCATAATGGGCCATTGTGACAATGGGTCATTGTGATGTCATAATGGGCCAGTGTGATAATGGGTCATTGTGATGTCATAATGGGCCATTGTGACAATGGGTCATGGTGATGTCATAATGGGCCATTGTGACAATTGGTCATTATGATGTCATAATGGGCCATTGTGATGTCATAATGGGCCATTGTGACAATGGGTCATTGTGATGTCATAAAGGGTCATTGTGATGTCATAATGGGCCATTGTGACAATGGGTCATTGTGATGTCATAATGGGTCAATGTGATGTCATAATGGGCTATTGTGACAATGGGTCATTGTGATGTCATAATGGGCCATTGTGACAATGGGTCATTGTGATGTCATAATGGACCATTGTGACAATGGGTCATTGTGATGTCATAATGGGCCATTGTGATGTCATAATGGGCCATTGTGACAATGGGCCATTGTGATGTCATAATGGGCCATTGTGACAATGGGTCATTGTGATGTCATAATGGGCCATTGTGATGTCATAATGGGCCATTGTGACAATGGGTCATTGTGATGTCATAATGGGCCATTGTGACAATGGGCCATTGTGATGTCATAATGGGCCATTGTGATGTCATAATGGGCCATTGTGACAATTGGTCATTATGATGTCATAATGGGTCATTTTGATGTCATAATGGACCATTGTGACAATGGGTCATTGTGATGTCATAATGGGCCATTGTGATGTCATAATGGGCCATTGTGACAATGGGTCATTGTGATGTCATAATGGGCCATTGTGACAATGGGTCATTGTGATGTCATAATGGGCCATTGTGACAATGGGTCATTGTGATGTCATAATGGGCCATTGTGATGTCATAATGGGCCATTGTGACAATGGGTCATAGTGATGTCATAATGGGTCATTGTGATGTCATAATGGGCCATTGTGACAATTGGTCATTATGATGTCATAATGGGCCATTGTAATGTCCTAATGGGCCATTGTGACAATGGGTCATTGTGATGTCATAATGGGCCATTGTGACAATGGGTCAATGTGATGTCATAATGGGCTATTGTGACAATGGGTCATTGTGATGTCATAATGGGCCATTGTGACAATGGGTCATTGTGATGTCATAATGGGTCATTGTGAAGTCATAATGGGCCATTGTGACAATGGGTCATTGTGATGTCATAATGGGCCATTGTGACAATGGGTCATTGTGATGTCATAATGGGCCATTGTGATGTCATAATGGACCATTGTGACAATGGGTCATTGTGATGTCATAATGGGTCATTGTGATTTCATAATGGACCATTGTGACAATGGGTCATTGTGATGTCATAATGGGCCATTGTGATGTCATAATGGGCCATTGTGACAATGGGTCATTGTGATGTCATAATGGGCCATTGTGACAATGCGTCATTGTGATGTCATAATGGGCCATTGTGACAATGGGTCATTGTGATGTCATAATGGGCCATTGTGACAATTGGTCATTATGATGTCATAATGGGTCATTGTGATGTCATAATGGACCATTGTGACAATGGGCCATTGTGACAATGGGTCATTGTGATGTCATAATGGGCCATTGTGACAATGGGTCATTGTGATGTCATAATGGGCCATTGTGATGTCATAATGGGCCATTGTGACAATTGGTCATTATGATGTCATAATGGGTCATTTTGATGTCATAATGGACCATTGTGACAATGGGTCATTGTGATGTCATAATGGGCCATTGTGATGTCATAATGGGCCATTGTGACAATGGGTCATTGTGATGTCATAATGGGCCATTGTGACAATGGGTCATTGTGATGTCATAATGGGCCATTGTGACAATGGGTCATTGTGATGTCATAATGGGCCATTGTGATGTCATAATGGGCCATTGTGACAATGGGTCATTGTGATGTCATAATGGGTCATTGTGATGTCATAATGGGCCATTGTGACAATTGGTCATTATGATGTCATAATGGGTCATTGTGATGTCATAATGGGCCATTGTGACAATGGGTCATTGTGATGTCATAATGGACCATTGTGACAATGGGTCATTGTGATGTCATAATGGGCCATTGTGATGTCATAATGGGCCATTGTGACAATGGGTCATTGTGATGTCATAATGGGCCATTGTGACAATGGGTCATTGTGATGTCATAATGGGCCATTGTGATGTCATAATGGGCCATTGTGACAATGGGTCATTGTGATGTCATAATGGGCCATTGTGACAATTGGTCATTATGATGTCATAATGTGCCATTGTGATGTCATAATGGGCCATTGTGACAATGGGTCATTGTGATGTCATAATGGGCCATTGTGATGTCATAATGGGCCATTGTGACAATGGGTTATTATGATGTCATAATGGGTCATTGTGATGTCATAATGGGCCATTGTGACAATGGGTTATTATGATGTCATAATGGGTCAATGTGATGTCATAATGGGCCAATGTGACAATTGGTCATTATGATGTCATAATGGGTCATTGTGATGTCATAATGGACCATTGTGACAATGGGTCATTGTGATTTCATAATGGGTCATTGTGATGTCATAATGGGCCATTGTGACAATGGGTCATTGTGATGTCATAATGGGTCATTGTGATGTCATAATGGGCCATTGTGACAATGGGTCATTGTGATGTCATAATGGGCCATTGTGACAATGGGTCATTGTGATGTCATAATAGGCCATTGTGACAATGGGTCATTGTGATGTCTTAATGGGCCATTGTGACAATGGGTCATTGTGATGTCATAATGGGCCATTGTGATGTCATAATGGGCCATTGTGACAATGGGTCATTGTGATGTCTTAATGGGCCATTGTGACAATGGGTCATTGTGATGTCATAATGGGCCATTGTGATGTCATGATGGGTCATTGTGACAATGGGTCATTGTGATGTCATAATTGGCCATTGTGACAATGGGTCATTGTGATGTCATAATGGGCCATTGTGACAATGGGTCATTGTGTTGTCATAATGGCCCATTGTGATGTCATAATGGGTCATTGTGATGTCTTAATGGGCCATTGTGACAATGGGTCATTGTGATGTCATAATGGGCCATTGAGATGTCATAATGGGCCATTGTGACAATGGGTCATTGTGATGTCATAATGGGCCATTGTGACAATGTGTCATTATGAGGTCATAATGGGCCATTGTGACAATGGGTCATTGTGATGTCATAATGGGCCATTGTGACAATGGGTCATTGTGTTGTCATAATGGGCCATTGTGACAATGGGTCATTGTGATGTCATAATGGCCCATTGTGATGTCATAATGGGCCATTTTGACAATGGGTCATTGTGATGTCATAATGGGCCATTGTGATGTCATAATTGGCCATTGTGACAATGGGCCATTGTGATGTCATAATGGGCCATTGTGATGTCATAATGGGCCATTGTGACAATGGGTCATTGTGATGTCATAATGGGCCATTGTGACAATAGGTCATTGTGATGTCATAATGGGCCATTGTGACAATGGGTCATTGTGTTGTCATAATGGGCCATTGTGACAATGGGTCATTGTGATGTCATAATGGCCCATTGTGATGTCATAATGGGCCATTCTGACAATGGGTCATTGTGATGTCATAATGGGCCATTGTGATGTCATAATGGGCCATTGTGACAATGGGCCATTGTGATGTCATAATGGGCCATTGTGATGTCATAATGGGCCATTGTGACAATGGGTCATTATGATGTCATAATGGATCATTGTGATGTCATAATGGGCCATTGTGACAATGGGTCATTGTGATGTCATAATGGACCATTGTGACAATGGGTCATTGTGATGTCATAATGGTCCATTGTGATGTCATAATGGGCCATTGTGACAATGGGTCATTGTGATGTCATAATGGGTCATTGTGATGTCATAATGGGCCATTGTGACAATGGGTCAATGTGATGTCATAATGAGCCATTGTGGCAATGGGTCATTGTGATGTCATAATGGGCCATTGGGACAATGGGTCATTGTGTTGTCATAATGGCCCATTGTGATGTCATAATGGGCCATTGTGACAATGGGTCATTGTGATGTCATAATGGGCCATTGAGATGTCATAATGGGCCATTGTGACAATGGGTCATTGTGATGTCATAATGGGCCATTGTGACAATGTGTCATTATGAGGTCATAATGGGCCATTGTGACAATGGGTCATTGTGATGTCATAATGGGCCATTGTGACAATGGGTCATTGTGTTGTCATAATGGGCCATTGTGACAATGGGTCATTGTGATGTCATAATGGGTCATTGTGACAATGGGTCATTGTGATGTCATAATGGGTCATTGTGATGTCATAATGGGCCATTGTGACAATGGGTCAATGTGATGTCATAATGAGCCATTGTGACAATGGGTCATTGTGATGTCATAATGGGCCATTGTGACAATGGGTCATTGTGTTGTCATAATGGCCCATTGTGATGTCATAATGGGCCATTGTGACAATGGGTCATTGTGATGTCATAATGGGCCATTGAGATGTCATAATGGGCCATTGTGACAATGGGTCATTGTGATGTCATAGTGGGCCATTGTGACAATGGGTCATTGTGATGTCATAATGGGCCATTGTGACAATGGGTCATTGTGATGTCATAATGGGCCATTGTGATGTCATAATGGGCCATTGTGACAATTGGTCATTATGATGTCATAATGGGTCATTTTGATGTCATAATGGACCATTGTGACAATGGGTCATTGTGATGTCATAATGGGCCATTGTGATGTCATAATGGGCCATTGTGACAATGGGTCATTGTGATGTCATAATGGGCCATTGTGACAATGGGTCATTGTGATGTCATAATGGGCCATTGTGACAATGGGTCATTGTGATGTCATAATGGGCCATTGTGATGTCATAATGGGCCATTGTGACAATGGGTCATTGTGATGTCATAATGGGTCATTGTGATGTCATAATGGGCCATTGTGACAATTGGTCATTATGATGTCATAATGGGTCATTGTGATGTCATAATGGGCCATTGTGACAATGGGTCATTGTGATGTCATAATGGACCATTGTGACAATGGGTCATTGTGATGTCATAATGGACCATTGTGATGTCATAATGGGCCATTGTGACAATGGGTCATTGTGATGTCATAATGGGCCATTGTGACAATGGGTCATTGTGATGTCATAATGGGCCATTGTGATGTCATAATGGGCCATTGTGACAATGGGTCATTGTGATGTCATAATGGGCCATTGTGACAATTGGTCATTATGATGTCATAATGTGCCATTGTGATGTCATAATGGGCCATTGTGACAATGGGTCATTGTGATGTCATAATGGGCCATTGTGATGTCATAATGGGCCATTGTGACAATGGGTTATTATGATGTCATAATGGGTCATTGTGATGTCATAATGGGCCATTGTGACAATGGGTTATTATGATGTCATAATGGGTCAATGTGATGTCATAATGGGCCAATGTGACAATTGGTCATTATGATGTCATAATGGGTCATTGTGATGTCATAATGGACCATTGTGACAATGGGTCATTGTGATTTCATAATGGGTCATTGTGATGTCATAATGGGCCATTGTGACAATGGGTCATTGTGATGTCATAATGGGTCATTGTGATGTCATAATGGGCCATTGTGACAATGGGTCATTGTGATGTCATAATGGGCCATTGTGACAATGGGTCATTGTGATGTCATAATAGGCCATTGTGACAATGGGTCATTGTGATGTCTTAATGGGCCATTGTGACAATGGGTCATTGTGATGTCATAATGGGCCATTGTGATGTCATAATGGGCCATTGTGACAATGGGTCATTGTGATGTCTTAATGGGCCATTGTGACAATGGGTCATTGTGATGTCATAATGGGCCATTGTGACAATGGGTCATTGTGATGTCATAATTGGCCATTGTGACAATGGGTCATTGTGATGTCATAATGGGCCATTGTGACAATGGGTCATTGTGTTGTCATAATGGCCCATTGTGATGTCATAATGGGCCATTGTGACAATGGGTCATTGTGATGTCATAATGGGCCATTGAGATGTCATAATGGGCCATTGTGACAATGGGTCATTGTGATGTCATAATGGGCCATTGTGACAATGTGTCATTATGAGGTCATAATGGGCCATTGTGACAATGGGTCATTGTGATGTCATAATGGGCCATTGTGACAATGGGTCATTGTGTTGTCATAATGGGCCATTGTGACAATGGGTCATTGTGATGTCATAATGGCCCATTGTGATGTCATAATGGGCCATTTTGACAATGGGTCATTGTGATGTCATAATGGGCCATTGTGATGTCATAATTGGCCATTGTGACAATGGGCCATTGTGATGTCATAATGGGCCATTGTGATGTCATAATGGGCCATTGTGACAATGGGTCATTGTGATGTCATAATGGGCCATTGTGACAATAGGTCATTGTGATGTCATAATGGGCCATTGTGACAATGGGTCATTGTGTTGTCATAATGGGCCATTGTGACAATGGGTCATTGTGATGTCATAATGGCCCATTGTGATGTCATAATGGGCCATTCTGACAATGGGTCATTGTGATGTCATAATGGGCCATTGTGATGTCATAATGGGCCATTGTGACAATGGGCCATTGTGATGTCATAATGGGCCATTGTGATGTCATAATGGGCCATTGTGACAATGGGTCATTATGATGTCATAATGGATCATTGTGATGTCATAATGGGCCATTGTGACAATGGGTCATTGTGATGTCATAATGGACCATTGTGACAATGGGTCATTGTGATGTCATAATGGTCCATTGTGATGTCATAATGGGCCATTGTGACAATGGGTCATTGTGATGTCATAATGGGTCATTGTGATGTCATAATGGGCCATTGTGACAATGGGTCAATGTGATGTCATAATGAGCCATTGTGACAATGGGTCATTGTGATGCCATAATGGGCCATTGTGACAATTGGTCATTATGATGTCATAATGGGTCATTGTGATGTCATAATGGACCATTGTGACAATGGGTCATTGTGATGTCATAATGGGCCATTGTGATGTCATAATGGGCCATTGTGACAATGGGTCATTGTGATGTCATAATAAGCCATTGTGACAATGGGTCATTGTGATGTCATAATGGGCCATTGTGACAATGGGTCATTGTGATGCCATAATGGGCCATTGTGACAATGGGTCATTATGATGTCATAATGGGCCATTGTGATGTCATAATGGACCATTGTGACAATTGGTCATTATGATGTCATAATGGGTCATTGTGATGTCATAATGGACCATTGTGACAATGGGCCATTGTGACAATGGGTCATTGTGATGCCATAATGGGCCATTGTGACAATGGGTCATTGTGATGTCATAATGGGCCATTGTGATGTCTTAATGGGCCATTGTGACAATTGGTCATTATGATGTCATAATGGGTCATTTTGATGTCATAATGGACCATTGTGACAATGGGTCATTGTGATGTCATAATGGGCCATTGTGATGTCATAATGGGCCATTGTGACAATGGGTCATTGTGATGTCATAATGGGCCATTGTGACAATGGGTCATTGTGATGTCATAATGGGCCATTGTGACAATGGGTCATTGTGATGTCATAATGGGCCATTGTGATGTCATAATGGGCCATTGTGACAATGGGTCATAGTGATGTCATAATGGGTCATTGTGATGTCATAATGGGCCATTGTGACAATTGGTCATTATGATGTCATAATGGGCCATTGTAATGTCCTAATGGGCCATTGTGACAATGGGTCATTGTGATGTCATAATGGGCCATTGTGACAATGGGTCAATGTGATGTCATAATGGGCTATTGTGACAATGGGTCATTGTGATGTCATAATGGGCCATTGTGACAATGGGTCATTGTGATGTCATAATGGGCCATTGTGATGTCATAATGGACCATTGTGACAATGGGTCATTGTGATGTCATAATGGGCCATTGTGATGTCATAATGGGCCATTGTGACAATGGGTCATTGTGATGTCATAATGGGCCATTGTGATAATGGGTCATTGTGATGTCATAATGGGCCATTGTGACAATGGGTCATGGTGATGTCATAATGGGCCATTGTGACAATTGGTCATTATGATGTCATAATGGGCCATTGTGATGTCATAATGGGCCATTGTGACAATGGGTCATTGTGATGTCATAAAGGGTCATTGTGATGTCATAATGGGCCATTGTGACAATGGGTCATTGTGATGTCATAATGGGTCAATGTGATGTCATAATGGGCTATTGTGACAATGGGTCATTGTGATGTCATAATGGGCCATTGTGACAATGGGTCATTGTGATGTCATAATGGACCATTGTGACAATGGGTCATTGTGATGTCATAATGGGCCATTGTGATGTCATAATGGGCCATTGTGACAATGGGCCATTGTGATGTCATAATGGGCCATTGTGACAATGGGTCATTGTGATGTCATAATGGGCCGTTGTGATGTCATAATGGGCCATTGTGACAATGGGTCATTGTGATGTCATAATGGGCCATTGTGACAATGGGCCATTGTGATGTCATAATGGGCCATTGTGATGTCATAATGGGCCATTGTGACAATGGGTCATTATGATGTCATAATGGATCATTGTGATGTCATAATGGGCCATTGTGACAATGGGTCATTGTGATGTCATAATGGACCATTGTGACAATGGGTCATTGTGATGTCATAATGGTCCATTGTGATGTCATAATGGGCCATTGTGACAATGGGTCATTGTGATGTCATAATGGGTCATTGTGATGTCATAATGGGCCATTGTGACAATGGGTCAATGTGATGTCATAATGAGCCATTGTGACAATGGGTCATTGTGATGCCATAATGGGCCATTGTGACAATTGGTCATTATGATGTCATAATGGGTCATTGTGATGTCATAATGGACCATTGTGACAATGGGTCATTGTGATGTCATAATGGGCCATTGTGATGTCATAATGGGCCATTGTGACAATGGGTCATTGTGATGTCATAATAAGCCATTGTGACAATGGGTCATTGTGATGTCATAATGGGCCATTGTGACAATGGGTCATTGTGATGCCATAATGGGCCATTGTGACAATGGGTCATTATGATGTCATAATGGGCCATTGTGATGTCATAATGGACCATTGTGACAATTGGTCATTATGATGTCATAATGGGTCATTGTGATGTCATAATGGACCATTGTGACAATGGGCCATTGTGACAATGGGTCATTGTGATGCCATAATGGGCCATTGTGACAATGGGTCATTGTGATGTCATAATGGGCCATTGTGATGTCTTAATGGGCCATTGTGACAATTGGTCATTATGATGTCATAATGGGTCATTTTGATGTCATAATGGACCATTGTGACAATGGGTCATTGTGATGTCATAATGGGCCATTGTGATGTCATAATGGGCCATTGTGATGTCATAATGGGCCATTGTGACAATGGGTCATTGTGATGTCATAATGGGCCATTGTGACAATGGGTCATTGTGATGTCATAATGGGCCATTGTGACAATGGGTCATTGTGATGTCATAATGGGCCATTGTGATGTCATAATGGGCCATTGTGATAATGGGTCATTGTGATGTCATAATGGGCCATTGTGACAATGGGTCATTGTGATGTCATAATGGGCCATTGTGATGTCATAATGGGCCATTGTGACAATGGGTCATTGTGATGTCATAATAAGCCATTGTGACAATGGGTCATTGTGATGTCATAATGGGCCATTGTGACAATGGGTCATTGTGATGCCATAATGGGCCATTGTGACAATGGGTCATTATGATGTCATAATGGGCCATTGTGATGTCATAATGGACCATTGTGACAATTGGTCATTATGATGTCATAATGGGTCATTGTGATGTCATAATGGACCATTGTGACAATGGGCCATTGTGACAATGGGTCATTGTGATGCCATAATGGGCCATTGTGACAATGGGTCATTGTGATGTCATAATGGGCCATTGTGATGTCTTAATGGGCCATTGTGACAATTGGTCATTATGATGTCATAATGGGTCATTTTGATGTCATAATGGACCATTGTGACAATGGGTCATTGTGATGTCATAATGGGCCATTGTGATGTCATAATGGGCCATTGTGATGTCATAATGGGCCATTGTGACAATGGGTCATTGTGATGTCATAATGGGCCATTGTGACAATGGGTCATTGTGATGTCATAATGGGCCATTGTGACAATGGGTCATTGTGATGTCATAATGGGCCATTGTGATGTCATAATGGGCCATTGTGATAATGGGTCATTGTGATGTCATAATGGGCCATTGTGACAATGGGTCATGGTGATGTCATAATGGACCATTGTGACAATTGGTCATTATGATGTCATAATGGGCCATTGTGATGTCATAATGGGCCATTGTGACAATGGGTCATTGTGATGTCATAAAGGGTCATTGTGATGTCATAATGGGCCATTGTGACAATGGGTCATTGTGATGTCATAATGGGTCATTGTGATGTCAAAATGGGCCATTGTGACAATGGGTCATTGTGATGTCATAATGGGCTATTGTGACAATGGTTCATTATGATGTCATAATGGGTCATTGTGATGTCATAATGGGCTATTGTGACAATTGGTCATTGTGATGTCATAATGGGACCATTGTGATGTCATAATGGGCCATTGTGACAATGGGTCATTGTGATGTCATAATTGGTCATTGTGATGTCATAATGGACCATTGTGACAATGGGTCATTGTGATGTCATAATGGGCCATTGTGACAATGGGTCATTGTGATGTCATAATGGGCCATTGTGATGTCATAATGGACCATTGTGACAATGGGCCATTGTGATGTCATAATGGGCCATTGTGACAATGGGTCATTGTGATGTCATAATGGGCCATTGTGATGTCATAATGGGCCATTGTGACAATGGGTCATTGTGATGTCATAATGGGCCATTGTGACAATGGGTCATTGTGATGTCATAATGGGCCATTGTGATGTCATAATGGGTCATTGTGACAATGGGTCATTGTGATGTCATAATGGGCCATTGTGACAATGGGTCATTGTGATGTCATAATGGGCCATTGTGATGTCATAATGGACCATTGTGACAATGGGTCATTGTGATGTCATAATGGACCATTGTGACAATGGGTCATTGTGATGTCATAATGGGCCATTGTGATGTCATAATGGGCCATTGTGACAATGGGCCATTGTGATGTCATAATGGACCATTGTGACAATGGGTCATTGTGATGTCATAATGGGCCATTGTGACAATGGGTCATTGTGATGTCATAATGGGCCATTGTGATGTCATAATGGACCATTGTGACAATGGGTCATTGTGATGTCATAATGGACCATTGTGACAATGGGTCATTGTGATGTCATAATGGGCCATTGTGATGTCATAATGGGCCATTGTGACAATGGGCCATTGTGATGTCATAATGGGCCATTGTGACAATGGGTCATTGTGATGTCATAATGGGCCATTGTGATGTCATAATGGGCCATTGTGACAATGGGTCATTGTGATGTCATAATGGGCCTTTGTGACAATGGGTCATTGTGATGTCATAATGGGCCATTGTGATGTCATAATGGGCCATTGTGACAATGGGTCATTGTGATGTCATAATGGGCCATTGTGACAATTGGTCATTATGATGTCATAATGTGCCATTGTGATGTCATAATGGGCCATTGTGACAATGGGTCATTGTGATGTCATAATGGGCCATTGTGACAATTGGTCATTGTGATGTCATAATGGGCCATTGTGACAATGGGTCATTGTGATGTCATAATGGGCCATTGTGATAATGGGTCATTGTGATGTCATAATGGGCCATTGTGACAATGGGTCATAGTGATGTCATAATGGGCCATTGTGACAATTGGTCATTATGATGTCATAATGGGCCATTGTGATGTCATAATGGGCCATTGTGACAATGGGTCATTGTGATGTCATAATGGGCCATTGTGATGTCATAATGGGCCATTGTGACAATGGGTCATTGTGATGTCATAATGGGCCATTGTGACAATGGGTCATTGTGATGTCATAATGGGCTATTGTGACAATGGGTCATTGTGATGTCATAATGGGACCATTGTGATGTCATAATGGGCCATTGTGACAATGGGTCATTGTGATGTCATAATGGGTCATTGTGATGTCATAATGGGCCATTGTGACAATGGGTCATTGTGATGTCATAATGGGCCATTGTGATGTCATAATGGGCCATTGTGACAATGGGCCATTGTGATGTCATAATGGGCCATTGTGACAATGGGTCATTGTGATGTCATAATGGGCCATTGTGACAATGGGTCATTGTGATGTCATAATGGGCCATTGTGATGTCATAATGGGCCATTGTGACAATGGGTCATTGTGATGTCATAATGGGCCATTGTGACAATGGGTCATTGTGATGTCATAATGGACCATTGTGACAATGGGTCATTGTGATGTCATAATGGGTCATTGTGATGTCATAGTGGGTCATTGTGATGTCATAATGGGCTATTGTGACAATGGGTCATTGTGATGTCATAATGGGCCATTGTGACAATGGGTCATTGTGATGTCATAATGGGCCATTGTGACAATGGGTCATTGTGATGTCTTAATGGGCCATCGTGACAATGGGTCATTGTGATGTCATAATGGGCCATTGTGATGTCATAATGGGTCATTGTGACAATGGGTCATTGTGATGTCATAATGGGTCATTGTGACAATGGGTCATTGTAATGTCATAATGGGCCATTGTGATGTCATAATGGGCCATTGTGACAATGGGTCAATGTGATGTCATAATGGGCCATTGTGACAATGTGTCATTGTGTTGTCATAATGGGCCATTGTGACAATGGGTCATTGTGAGGTAATAATGGGTCATTGTGATGTCATAATGGGCCATTGTGACAATGGGTCATTGTGATGTCATAATGGGTCATTGTGATGTCATAATGGGCCATTGTGACAATGGGTTATTGTGATGTCATAATGGGCCATTGTGACAATGGGTCATTGTGATGTCATAATGGGACCATTGTGATGTCATAATGGGCCATTGTGACAATGGGTCATTGTGATGTCATAATGGGTCATTGTGATGTCATAATGGGCCATTGTGACAATGGGTCATTGTGATGTCATAATGGGTCATTGTGATGTCAAAATGGGCCATTGTGACAATGGGTCATTGTGATGTCATAATGGGCTATTGTGACAATGGTTCATTATGATGTCATAATGGGTCATTGTGATGTCATAATGGGCTATTGTGACAATTGGTCATTGTGATGTCATAATGGGACCATTGTGATGTCATAATGGGCCATTGTGACAATGGGTCATTGTGATGTCATAATTGGTCATTGTGATGTCATAATGGACCATTGTGACAATGGGTCAATGTGATGTCATAATGGGCCATTGTGACAATGGGTCATTGTGATGTCATAATGGGCCATTGTGATGTCATAATGGGCCATTGTGACAATGGGTCATTGTGATGTCATAATGGGCCATTGTGATGTCATAATGGGCCATTGTGACAATGGGTCATTGTGATGTCATAATGGACCATTGTGACAATGGGTCATTGTGATGTCATAATGGTCCATTGTGATGTCATAATGGGCCATTGTGACAATGGGTCATTGTGATGTCATAATGGGTCATTGTGATGTCATAATGGGCCATTGTGACAATGGGTCAATGTGATGTCATAATGAGCCATTGTGACAATGGGTCATTGTGATGCCATAATGGGCCATTGTGACAATTGGTCATTATGATGTCATAATGGGTCATTGTGATGTCATAATGGACCATTGTGACAATGGGTCATTGTGATGTCATAATGGGCCATTGTGATGTCATAATGGGCCATTGTGACAATGGGTCATTGTGATGTCATAATAAGCCATTGTGACAATGGGTCATTGTGATGTCATAATGGGCCATTGTGACAATGGGTCATTGTGATGCCATAATGGGCCATTGTGACAATGGGTCATTATGATGTCATAATGGGCCATTGTGATGTCATAATGGACCATTGTGACAATTGGTCATTATGATGTCATAATGGGTCATTGTGATGTCATAATGGACCATTGTGACAATGGGTCATTGTGATGCCATAATGGGCCATTGTGACAATGGGTCATTGTGATGTCATAATGGGCCATTGTGATGTCTTAATGGGCCATTGTGACAATTGGTCATTATGATGTCATAATGGGTCATTTTGATGTCATAATGGACCATTGTGACAATGGGTCATTGTGATGTCATAATGGGCCATTGTGATGTCATAATGGGCCATTGTGATGTCATAATGGGCCATTGTGACAATGGGTCATTGTGATGTCATAATGGGCCATTGTGACAATGGGTCATTGTGATGTCATAATGGGCCATTGTGATGTCATAATGGGCCATTGTGATGTCATAATGGGCCATTGTGACAATGGGTCATTGTGATGTCATAATGGGCCATTGTGACAATGGGTCATTGTGATGTCATAATGGGCCATTGTGACAATGGGTCATTGTGATGTCATAATGGGCCATTGTGATGTCATAATGGGCCATTGTGATAATGGGTCATTGTGATGTCATAATGGGCCATTGTGACAATGGGTCATGGTGATGTCATAATGGACCATTGTGACAATTGGTCATTATGATGTCATAATGGGCCATTGTGATGTCATAATGGGCCATTGTGACAATGGGTCATTGTGATGTCATAAAGGGTCATTGTGATGTCATAATGGGCCATTGTGACAATGGGTCATTGTGATGTCATAATGGGTCATTGTGATGTCAAAATGGGCCATTGTGACAATGGGTCATTGTGATGTCATAATGGGCTATTGTGACAATGGTTCATTATGATGTCATAATGGGTCATTGTGATGTCATAATGGGCTATTGTGACAATTGGTCATTGTGATGTCATAATGGGACCATTGTGATGTCATAATGGGCCATTGTGACAATGGGTCATTGTGATGTCATAATTGGTCATTGTGATGTCATAATGGACCATTGTGACAATGGGTCATTGTGATGTCATAATGGGCCATTGTGACAATGGGTCATTGTGATGTCATAATGGGCCATTGTGATGTCATAATGGACCATTGTGACAATGGGCCATTGTGATGTCATAATGGGCCATTGTGACAATGGGTCATTGTGATGTCATAATGGGCCATTGTGATGTCATAATGGGCCATTGTGACAATGGGTCATTGTGATGTCATAATGGGCCATTGTGACAATGGGTCATTGTGATGTCATAATGGGCCATTGTGATGTCATAATGGGTCATTGTGACAATGGGTCATTGTGATGTCATAATGGGCCATTGTGACAATGGGTCATTGTGATGTCATAATGGGCCATTGTGATGTCATAATGGACCATTGTGACAATGGGTCATTGTGATGTCATAATGGACCATTGTGACAATGGGTCATTGTGATGTCATAATGGGCCATTGTGATGTCATAATGGGCCATTGTGACAATGGGCCATTGTGATGTCATAATGGACCATTGTGACAATGGGTCATTGTGATGTCATAATGGGCCATTGTGACAATGGGTCATTGTGATGTCATAATGGGCCATTGTGATGTCATAATGGACCATTGTGACAATGGGTCATTGTGATGTCATAATGGACCATTGTGACAATGGGTCATTGTGATGTCATAATGGGCCATTGTGATGTCATAATGGGCCATTGTGACAATGGGCCATTGTGATGTCATAATGGGCCATTGTGACAATGGGTCATTGTGATGTCATAATGGGCCATTGTGATGTCATAATGGGCCATTGTGACAATGGGTCATTGTGATGTCATAATGGGCCTTTGTGACAATGGGTCATTGTGATGTCATAATGGGCCATTGTGATGTCATAATGGGCCATTGTGACAATGGGTCATTGTGATGTCATAATGGGCCATTGTGACAATTGGTCATTATGATGTCATAATGTGCCATTGTGATGTCATAATGGGCCATTGTGACAATGGGTCATTGTGATGTCATAATGGGCCATTGTGACAATTGGTCATTGTGATGTCATAATGGGCCATTGTGACAATGGGTCATTGTGATGTCATAATGGGCCATTGTGATAATGGGTCATTGTGATGTCATAATGGGCCATTGTGACAATGGGTCATAGTGATGTCATAATGGGCCATTGTGACAATTGGTCATTATGATGTCATAATGGGCCATTGTGATGTCATAATGGGCCATTGTGACAATGGGTCATTGTGATGTCATAATGGGCCATTGTGATGTCATAATGGGCCATTGTGACAATGGGTCATTGTGATGTCATAATGGGCCATTGTGACAATGGGTCATTGTGATGTCATAATGGGCTATTGTGACAATGGGTCATTGTGATGTCATAATGGGACCATTGTGATGTCATAATGGGCCATTGTGACAATGGGTCATTGTGATGTCATAATGGGTCATTGTGATGTCATAATGGGCCATTGTGACAATGGGTCATTGTGATGTCATAATGGGCCATTGTGATGTCATAATGGGCCATTGTGACAATGGGCCATTGTGATGTCATAATGGGCCATTGTGACAATGGGTCATTGTGATGTCATAATGGGCCATTGTGACAATGGGTCATTGTGATGTCATAATGGGCCATTGTGATGTCATAATGGGCCATTGTGACAATGGGTCATTGTGATGTCATAATGGGCCATTGTGACAATGGGTCATTGTGATGTCATAATGGACCATTGTGACAATGGGTCATTGTGATGTCATAATGGGTCATTGTGATGTCATAGTGGGTCATTGTGATGTCATAATGGGCTATTGTGACAATGGGTCATTGTGATGTCATAATGGGCCATTGTGACAATGGGTCATTGTGATGTCATAATGGGCCATTGTGACAATGGGTCATTGTGATGTCTTAATGGGCCATCGTGACAATGGGTCATTGTGATGTCATAATGGGCCATTGTGATGTCATAATGGGTCATTGTGACAATGGGTCATTGTGATGTCATAATGGGTCATTGTGACAATGGGTCATTGTGATGTCATAATGGGCCATTGTGATGTCATAATGGGCCATTGTGACAATGGGTCAATGTGATGTCATAATGGGCCATTGTGACAATGTGTCATTGTGTTGTCATAATGGGCCATTGTGACAATGGGTCATTGTGAGGTAATAATGGGTCATTGTGATGTCATAATGGGCCATTGTGACAATGGGTCATTGTGATGTCATAATGGGTCATTGTGATGTCATAATGGGCCATTGTGACAATGGGTTATTGTGATGTCATAATGGGCCATTGTGACAATGGGTCATTGTGATGTCATAATGGGACCATTGTGATGTCATAATGGGCCATTGTGACAATGGGTCATTGTGATGTCATAATGGGTCATTGTGATGTCATAATGGGCCATTGTGACAATGGGTCATTGTGATGTCATAATGGGTCATTGTGATGTCAAAATGGGCCATTGTGACAATGGGTCATTGTGATGTCATAATGGGCTATTGTGACAATGGTTCATTATGATGTCATAATGGGTCATTGTGATGTCATAATGGGCTATTGTGACAATTGGTCATTGTGATGTCATAATGGGACCATTGTGATGTCATAATGGGCCATTGTGACAATGGGTCATTGTGATGTCATAATTGGTCATTGTGATGTCATAATGGACCATTGTGACAATGGGTCAATGTGATGTCATAATGGGCCATTGTGACAATGGGTCATTGTGATGTCATAATGGGCCATTGTGATGTCATAATGGGCCATTGTGACAATGGGTCATTGTGATGTCATAATGGGCCATTGTGATGTCATAATGGGCCATTGTGACAATGGGTCATTGTGATGTCATAATGGACCATTGTGACAATGGGTCATTGTGATGTCATAATGGTCCATTGTGATGTCATAATGGGCCATTGTGACAATGGGTCATTGTGATGTCATAATGGGTCATTGTGATGTCATAATGGGCCATTGTGACAATGGGTCAATGTGATGTCATAATGAGCCATTGTGACAATGGGTCATTGTGATGCCATAATGGGCCATTGTGACAATTGGTCATTATGATGTCATAATGGGTCATTGTGATGTCATAATGGACCATTGTGACAATGGGTCATTGTGATGTCATAATGGGCCATTGTGATGTCATAATGGGCCATTGTGACAATGGGTCATTGTGATGTCATAATAAGCCATTGTGACAATGGGTCATTGTGATGTCATAATGGGCCATTGTGACAATGGGTCATTGTGATGCCATAATGGGCCATTGTGACAATGGGTCATTATGATGTCATAATGGGCCATTGTGATGTCATAATGGACCATTGTGACAATTGGTCATTATGATGTCATAATGGGTCATTGTGATGTCATAATGGACCATTGTGACAATGGGCCATTGTGACAATGGGTCATTGTGATGCCATAATGGGCCATTGTGACAATGGGTCATTGTGATGTCATAATGGGCCATTGTGATGTCTTAATGGGCCATTGTGACAATTGGTCATTATGATGTCATAATGGGTCATTTTGATGTCATAATGGACCATTGTGACAATGGGTCATTGTGATGTCATAATGGGCCATTGTGATGTCATAATGGGCCATTGTGATGTCATAATGGGCCATTGTGACAATGGGTCATTGTGATGTCATAATGGGCCATTGTGACAATGGGTCATTGTGATGTCATAATGGGCCATTGTGACAATGGGTCATTGTGATGTCATAATGGGCCATTGTGATGTCATAATGGGCCATTGTGATAATGGGTCATTGTGATGTCATAATGGGCCATTGTGACAATGGGTCATGGTGATGTCATAATGGACCATTGTGACAATTGGTCATTATGATGTCATAATGGGCCATTGTGATGTCATAATGGGCCATTGTGACAATGGGTCATTGTGATGTCATAAAGGGTCATTGTGATGTCATAATGGGCCATTGTGACAATGGGTCATTGTGATGTCATAATGGGTCATTGTGATGTCAAAATGGGCCATTGTGACAATGGGTCATTGTGATGTCATAATGGGCTATTGTGACAATGGTTCATTATGATGTCATAATGGGTCATTGTGATGTCATAATGGGCTATTGTGACAATTGGTCATTGTGATGTCATAATGGGACCATTGTGATGTCATAATGGGCCATTGTGACAATGGGTCATTGTGATGTCATAATTGGTCATTGTGATGTCATAATGGACCATTGTGACAATGGGTCATTGTGATGTCATAATGGGCCATTGTGACAATGGGTCATTGTGATGTCATAATGGGCCATTGTGATGTCATAATGGACCATTGTGACAATGGGCCATTGTGATGTCATAATGGGCCATTGTGACAATGGGTCATTGTGATGTCATAATGGGCCATTGTGATGTCATAATGGGCCATTGTGACAATGGGTCATTGTGATGTCATAATGGGCCATTGTGACAATGGGTCATTGTGATGTCATAATGGGCCATTGTGATGTCATAATGGGTCATTGTGACAATGGGTCATTGTGATGTCATAATGGGCCATTGTGACAATGGGTCATTGTGATGTCATAATGGGCCATTGTGATGTCATAATGGACCATTGTGACAATGGGTCATTGTGATGTCATAATGGACCATTGTGACAATGGGTCATTGTGATGTCATAATGGGCCATTGTGATGTCATAATGGGCCATTGTGACAATGGGCCATTGTGATGTCATAATGGACCATTGTGACAATGGGTCATTGTGATGTCATAATGGGCCATTGTGACAATGGGTCATTGTGATGTCATAATGGGCCATTGTGATGTCATAATGGACCATTGTGACAATGGGTCATTGTGATGTCATAATGGACCATTGTGACAATGGGTCATTGTGATGTCATAATGGGCCATTGTGATGTCATAATGGGCCATTGTGACAATGGGCCATTGTGATGTCATAATGGGCCATTGTGACAATGGGTCATTGTGATGTCATAATGGGCCATTGTGATGTCATAATGGGCCATTGTGACAATGGGTCATTGTGATGTCATAATGGGCCTTTGTGACAATGGGTCATTGTGATGTCATAATGGGCCATTGTGATGTCATAATGGGCCATTGTGACAATGGGTCATTGTGATGTCATAATGGGCCATTGTGACAATTGGTCATTATGATGTCATAATGTGCCATTGTGATGTCATAATGGGCCATTGTGACAATGGGTCATTGTGATGTCATAATGGGCCATTGTGACAATTGGTCATTGTGATGTCATAATGGGCCATTGTGACAATGGGTCATTGTGATGTCATAATGGGCCATTGTGATAATGGGTCATTGTGATGTCATAATGGGCCATTGTGACAATGGGTCATAGTGATGTCATAATGGGCCATTGTGACAATTGGTCATTATGATGTCATAATGGGCCATTGTGATGTCATAATGGGCCATTGTGACAATGGGTCATTGTGATGTCATAATGGGCCATTGTGATGTCATAATGGGCCATTGTGACAATGGGTCATTGTGATGTCATAATGGGCCATTGTGACAATGGGTCATTGTGATGTCATAATGGGCTATTGTGACAATGGGTCATTGTGATGTCATAATGGGACCATTGTGATGTCATAATGGGCCATTGTGACAATGGGTCATTGTGATGTCATAATGGGTCATTGTGATGTCATAATGGGCCATTGTGACAATGGGTCATTGTGATGTCATAATGGGCCATTGTGATGTCATAATGGGCCATTGTGACAATGGGCCATTGTGATGTCATAATGGGCCATTGTGACAATGGGTCATTGTGATGTCATAATGGGCCATTGTGACAATGGGTCATTGTGATGTCATAATGGGCCATTGTGATGTCATAATGGGCCATTGTGACAATGGGTCATTGTGATGTCATAATGGGCCATTGTGACAATGGGTCATTGTGATGTCATAATGGACCATTGTGACAATGGGTCATTGTGATGTCATAATGGGTCATTGTGATGTCATAGTGGGTCATTGTGATGTCATAATGGGCTATTGTGACAATGGGTCATTGTGATGTCATAATGGGCCATTGTGACAATGGGTCATTGTGATGTCATAATGGGCCATTGTGACAATGGGTCATTGTGATGTCTTAATGGGCCATCGTGACAATGGGTCATTGTGATGTCATAATGGGCCATTGTGATGTCATAATGGGTCATTGTGACAATGAGTCATTGTGATGTCATAATGGGTCATTGTGACAATGGGTCATTGTGATGTCATAATGGGCCATTGTGATGTCATAATGGGCCATTGTGACAATGGGTCAATGTGATGTCATAATGGGCCATTGTGACAATGTGTCATTGTGTTGTCATAATGGGCCATTGTGACAATGGGTCATTGTGAGGTAATAATGGGTCATTGTGATGTCATAATGGGCCATTGTGACAATGGGTCATTGTGATGTCATAATGGGTCATTGTGATGTCATAATGGGCCATTGTGACAATGGGTTATTGTGATGTCATAATGGGCCATTGTGACAATGGGTCATTGTGATGTCATAATGGGACCATTGTGATGTCATAATGGGCCATTGTGACAATGGGTCATTGTGATGTCATAATGGGTCATTGTGATGTCATAATGGGCCATTGTGACAATGGGTCATTGTGATGTCATAATGGGTCATTGTGATGTCAAAATGGGCCATTGTGACAATGGGTCATTGTGATGTCATAATGGGCTATTGTGACAATGGTTCATTATGATGTCATAATGGGTCATTGTGATGTCATAATGGGCTATTGTGACAATTGGTCATTGTGATGTCATAATGGGACCATTGTGATGTCATAATGGGCCATTGTGACAATGGGTCATTGTGATGTCATAATTGGTCATTGTGATGTCATAATGGACCATTGTGACAATGGGTCAATGTGATGTCATAATGGGCCATTGTGACAATGGGTCATTGTGATGTCATAATGGGCCATTGTGATGTCATAATGGGCCATTGTGACAATGGGTCATTGTGATGTCATAATGGGCCATTGTGATGTCATAATGGGCCATTGTGACAATGGGTCATTGTGATGTCATAATGGACCATTGTGACAATGGGTCATTGTGATGTCATAATGGTCCATTGTGATGTCATAATGGGCCATTGTGACAATGGGTCATTGTGATGTCATAATGGGTCATTGTGATGTCATAATGGGCCATTGTGACAATGGGTCAATGTGATGTCATAATGAGCCATTGTGACAATGGGTCATTGTGATGCCATAATGGGCCATTGTGACAATTGGTCATTATGATGTCATAATGGGTCATTGTGATGTCATAATGGACCATTGTGACAATGGGTCATTGTGATGTCATAATGGGCCATTGTGATGTCATAATGGGCCATTGTGACAATGGGTCATTGTGATGTCATAATAAGCCATTGTGACAATGGGTCATTGTGATGTCATAATGGGCCATTGTGACAATGGGTCATTGTGATGCCATAATGGGCCATTGTGACAATGGGTCATTATGATGTCATAATGGGCCATTGTGATGTCATAATGGACCATTGTGACAATTGGTCATTATGATGTCATAATGGGTCATTGTGATGTCATAATGGACCATTGTGACAATGGGCCATTGTGACAATGGGTCATTGTGATGCCATAATGGGCCATTGTGACAATGGGTCATTGTGATGTCATAATGGGCCATTGTGATGTCTTAATGGGCCATTGTGACAATTGGTCATTATGATGTCATAATGGGTCATTTTGATGTCATAATGGACCATTGTGACAATGGGTCATTGTGATGTCATAATGGGCCATTGTGATGTCATAATGGGCCATTGTGATGTCATAATGGGCCATTGTGACAATGGGTCATTGTGATGTCATAATGGGCCATTGTGACAATGGGTCATTGTGATGTCATAATGGGCCATTGTGACAATGGGTCATTGTGATGTCATAATGGGCCATTGTGATGTCATAATGGGCCATTGTGATAATGGGTCATTGTGATGTCATAATGGGCCATTGTGACAATGGGTCATGGTGATGTCATAATGGACCATTGTGACAATTGGTCATTATGATGTCATAATGGGCCATTGTGATGTCATAATGGGCCATTGTGACAATGGGTCATTGTGATGTCATAAAGGGTCATTGTGATGTCATAATGGGCCATTGTGACAATGGGTCATTGTGATGTCATAATGGGTCATTGTGATGTCAAAATGGGCCATTGTGACAATGGGTCATTGTGATGTCATAATGGGCTATTGTGACAATGGTTCATTATGATGTCATAATGGGTCATTGTGATGTCATAATGGGCTATTGTGACAATTGGTCATTGTGATGTCATAATGGGACCATTGTGATGTCATAATGGGCCATTGTGACAATGGGTCATTGTGATGTCATAATTGGTCATTGTGATGTCATAATGGACCATTGTGACAATGGGTCATTGTGATGTCATAATGGGCCATTGTGACAATGGGTCATTGTGATGTCATAATGGGCCATTGTGATGTCATAATGGACCATTGTGACAATGGGCCATTGTGATGTCATAATGGGCCATTGTGACAATGGGTCATTGTGATGTCATAATGGGCCATTGTGATGTCATAATGGGCCATTGTGACAATGGGTCATTGTGATGTCATAATGGGCCATTGTGACAATGGGTCATTGTGATGTCATAATGGGCCATTGTGATGTCATAATGGGTCATTGTGACAATGGGTCATTGTGATGTCATAATGGGCCATTGTGACAATGGGTCATTGTGATGTCATAATGGGCCATTGTGATGTCATAATGGACCATTGTGACAATGGGTCATTGTGATGTCATAATGGACCATTGTGACAATGGGTCATTGTGATGTCATAATGGGCCATTGTGATGTCATAATGGGCCATTGTGACAATGGGCCATTGTGATGTCATAATGGACCATTGTGACAATGGGTCATTGTGATGTCATAATGGGCCATTGTGACAATGGGTCATTGTGATGTCATAATGGGCCATTGTGATGTCATAATGGACCATTGTGACAATGGGTCATTGTGATGTCATAATGGACCATTGTGACAATGGGTCATTGTGATGTCATAATGGGCCATTGTGATGTCATAATGGGCCATTGTGACAATGGGCCATTGTGATGTCATAATGGGCCATTGTGACAATGGGTCATTGTGATGTCATAATGGGCCATTGTGATGTCATAATGGGCCATTGTGACAATGGGTCATTGTGATGTCATAATGGGCCTTTGTGACAATGGGTCATTGTGATGTCATAATGGGCCATTGTGATGTCATAATGGGCCATTGTGACAATGGGTCATTGTGATGTCATAATGGGCCATTGTGACAATTGGTCATTATGATGTCATAATGTGCCATTGTGATGTCATAATGGGCCATTGTGACAATGGGTCATTGTGATGTCATAATGGGCCATTGTGACAATTGGTCATTGTGATGTCATAATGGGCCATTGTGACAATGGGTCATTGTGATGTCATAATGGGCCATTGTGATAATGGGTCATTGTGATGTCATAATGGGCCATTGTGACAATGGGTCATAGTGATGTCATAATGGGCCATTGTGACAATTGGTCATTATGATGTCATAATGGGCCATTGTGATGTCATAATGGGCCATTGTGACAATGGGTCATTGTGATGTCATAATGGGCCATTGTGATGTCATAATGGGCCATTGTGACAATGGGTCATTGTGATGTCATAATGGGCCATTGTGACAATGGGTCATTGTGATGTCATAATGGGCTATTGTGACAATGGGTCATTGTGATGTCATAATGGGACCATTGTGATGTCATAATGGGCCATTGTGACAATGGGTCATTGTGATGTCATAATGGGTCATTGTGATGTCATAATGGGCCATTGTGACAATGGGTCATTGTGATGTCATAATGGGCCATTGTGATGTCATAATGGGCCATTGTGACAATGGGCCATTGTGATGTCATAATGGGCCATTGTGACAATGGGTCATTGTGATGTCATAATGGGCCATTGTGACAATGGGTCATTGTGATGTCATAATGGGCCATTGTGATGTCATAATGGGCCATTGTGACAATGGGTCATTGTGATGTCATAATGGGCCATTGTGACAATGGGTCATTGTGATGTCATAATGGACCATTGTGACAATGGGTCATTGTGATGTCATAATGGGTCATTGTGATGTCATAGTGGGTCATTGTGATGTCATAATGGGCTATTGTGACAATGGGTCATTGTGATGTCATAATGGGCCATTGTGACAATGGGTCATTGTGATGTCATAATGGGCCATTGTGACAATGGGTCATTGTGATGTCATAATGGGCTATTGTGACAATGGGTCATTGTGATGTCATAATGGGCCATTGTGACAATGGGTCATTGTGATGTCATAATGGGCCATTGTGACAATGGGTCATTGTGATGTCTTAATGGGCCATCGTGACAATGGGTCATTGTGATGTCATAATGGGCCATTGTGATGTCATAATGGGTCATTGTGACAATGGGTCATTGTGATGTCATAATGGGTCATTGTGACAATGGGTCATTGTAATGTCATAATGGGCCATTGTGATGTCATAATGGGCCATTTTAACAATGGGTCAATGTGATGTCATAATGGGCCATTGTGACAATGTGTCATTGTGTTGTCATAATGGGCCATTGTGACAATGGGTCATTGTGAGGTAATAATGGGTCATTGTGATGTCATAATGGGCCATTGTGACAATGGGTCATTGTGATGTCATAATGGGTCATTGTGATGTCATAATGGGCCATTGTGACAATGGGTTATTGTGATGTCATAATGGGCCATTGTGACAATGGGTCATTGTGATGTCATAATGGGACCATTGTGATGTCATAATGGGCCATTGTGACAATGGGTCATTGTGATGTCATAATGGGTCATTGTGATGTCATAATGGGCCATTGTGACAATGGGTCATTGTGATGTCATAATGGGTCATTGTGATGTCAAAATGGGCCATTGTGACAATGGGTCATTGTGATGTCATAATGGGCTATTGTGACAATGGTTCATTATGATGTCATAATGGGTCATTGTGATGTCATAATGGGCTATTGTGACAATTGGTCATTGTGATGTCATAATGGGACCATTGTGATGTCATAATGGGCCATTGTGACAATGGGTCATTGTGATGTCATAATTGGTCATTGTGATGTCATAATGGACCATTGTGACAATGGGTCAATGTGATGTCATAATGGGCCATTGTGACAATGGGTCATTGTGATGTCATAATGGGCCATTGTGATGTCATAATGGGCCATTGTGACAATGGGTCATTGTGATGTCATAATGGGCCATTGTGATGTCATAATGGGCCATTGTGACAATGGGTCATTGTGATGTCATAATGGACCATTGTGACAATGGGTCATTGTGATGTCATAATGGTCCATTGTGATGTCATAATGGGCCATTGTGACAATGGGTCATTGTGATGTCATAATGGGTCATTGTGATGTCATAATGGGCCATTGTGACAATGGGTCAATGTGATGTCATAATGAGCCATTGTGACAATGGGTCATTGTGATGCCATAATGGGCCATTGTGACAATTGGTCATTATGATGTCATAATGGGTCATTGTGATGTCATAATGGACCATTGTGACAATGGGTCATTGTGATGTCATAATGGGCCATTGTGATGTCATAATGGGCCATTGTGACAATGGGTCATTGTGATGTCATAATAAGCCATTGTGACAATGGGTCATTGTGATGTCATAATGGGCCATTGTGACAATGGGTCATTGTGATGCCATAATGGGCCATTGTGACAATGGGTCATTATGATGTCATAATGGGCCATTGTGATGTCATAATGGACCATTGTGACAATTGGTCATTATGATGTCATAATGGGTCATTGTGATGTCATAATGGACCATTGTGACAATGGGCCATTGTGACAATGGGTCATTGTGATGCCATAATGGGCCATTGTGACAATGGGTCATTGTGATGTCATAATGGGCCATTGTGATGTCTTAATGGGCCATTGTGACAATTGGTCATTATGATGTCATAATGGGTCATTTTGATGTCATAATGGACCATTGTGACAATGGGTCATTGTGATGTCATAATGGGCCATTGTGATGTCATAATGGGCCATTGTGATGTCATAATGGGCCATTGTGACAATGGGTCATTGTGATGTCATAATGGGCCATTGTGACAATGGGTCATTGTGATGTCATAATGGGCCATTGTGACAATGGGTCATTGTGATGTCATAATGGGCCATTGTGATGTCATAATGGGCCATTGTGATAATGGGTCATTGTGATGTCATAATGGGCCATTGTGACAATGGGTCATGGTGATGTCATAATGGACCATTGTGACAATTGGTCATTATGATGTCATAATGGGCCATTGTGATGTCATAATGGGCCATTGTGACAATGGGTCATTGTGATGTCATAAAGGGTCATTGTGATGTCATAATGGGCCATTGTGACAATGGGTCATTGTGACGTCATAATGGGTCATTGTGATGTCAAAATGGGCCATTGTGACAATGGGTCATTGTGATGTCATAATGGGCTATTGTGACAATGGTTCATTATGATGTCATAATGGGTCATTGTGATGTCATAATGGGCTATTGTGACAATTGGTCATTGTGATGTCATAATGGGACCATTGTGATGTCATAATGGGCCATTGTGACAATGGGTCATTGTGATGTCATAATTGGTCATTGTGATGTCATAATGGACCATTGTGACAATGGGTCATTGTGATGTCATAATGGGCCATTGTGACAATGGGTCATTGTGATGTCATAATGGGCCATTGTGATGTCATAATGGACCATTGTGACAATGGGCCATTGTGATGTCATAATGGGCCATTGTGACAATGGGTCATTGTGATGTCATAATGGGCCATTGTGATGTCATAATGGGCCATTGTGACAATGGGTCATTGTGATGTCATAATGGGCCATTGTGACAATGGGTCATTGTGATGTCATAATGGGCCATTGTGATGTCATAATGGGTCATTGTGACAATGGGTCATTGTGATGTCATAATGGGCCATTGTGACAATGGGTCATTGTGATGTCATAATGGGCCATTGTGATGTCATAATGGACCATTGTGACAATGGGTCATTGTGATGTCATAATGGACCATTGTGACAATGGGTCATTGTGATGTCATAATGGGCCATTGTGATGTCATAATGGGCCATTGTGACAATGGGCCATTGTGATGTCATAATGGACCATTGTGACAATGGGTCATTGTGATGTCATAATGGGCCATTGTGACAATGGGTCATTGTGATGTCATAATGGGCCATTGTGATGTCATAATGGACCATTGTGACAATGGGTCATTGTGATGTCATAATGGACCATTGTGACAATGGGTCATTGTGATGTCATAATGGGCCATTGTGATGTCATAATGGGCCATTGTGACAATGGGCCATTGTGATGTCATAATGGGCCATTGTGACAATGGGTCATTGTGATGTCATAATGGGCCATTGTGATGTCATAATGGGCCATTGTGACAATGGGTCATTGTGATGTCATAATGGGCCTTTGTGACAATGGGTCATTGTTATGTCATAATGGGCCATTGTGATGTCATAATGGGCCATTGTGACAATGGGTCATTGTGATGTCATAATGGGCCATTGTGACAATTGGTCATTATGATGTCATAATGTGCCATTGTGATGTCATAATGGGCCATTGTGACAATGGGTCATTGTGATGTCATAATGGGCCATTGTGACAATTGGTCATTGTGATGTCATAATGGGCCATTGTGACAATGGGTCATTGTGATGTCATAATGGGCCATTGTGATAATGGGTCATTGTGATGTCATAATGGGCCATTGTGACAATGGGTCATAGTGATGTCATAATGGGCCATTGTGACAATTGGTCATTATGATGTCATAATGGGCCATTGTGATGTCATAATGGGCCATTGTGACAATGGGTCATTGTGATGTCATAATGGGCCATTGTGATGTCATAATGGGCCATTGTGACAATGGGTCATTGTGATGTCATAATGGGCCATTGTGACAATGGGTCATTGTGATGTCATAATGGGCTATTGTGACAATGGGTCATTGTGATGTCATAATGGGACCATTGTGATGTCATAATGGGCCATTGTGACAATGGGTCATTGTGATGTCATAATGGGTCATTGTGATGTCATAATGGGCCATTGTGACAATGGGTCATTGTGATGTCATAATGGGCCATTGTGATGTCATAATGGGCCATTGTGACAATGGGCCATTGTGATGTCATAATGGGCCATTGTGACAATGGGTCATTGTGATGTCATAATGGGCCATTGTGACAATGGGTCATTGTGATGTCATAATGGGCCATTGTGATGTCATAATGGGCCATTGTGACAATGGGTCATTGTGATGTCATAATGGGCCATTGTGACAATGGGTCATTGTGATGTCATAATGGACCATTGTGACAATGGGTCATTGTGATGTCATAATGGGTCATTGTGATGTCATAGTGGGTCATTGTGATGTCATAATGGGCTATTGTGACAATGGGTCATTGTGATGTCATAATGGGCCATTGTGACAATGGGTCATTGTGATGTCATAATGGGCCATTGTGACAATGGGTCATTGTGATGTCTTAATGGGCCATCGTGACAATGGGTCATTGTGATGTCATAATGGGCCATTGTGATGTCATAATGGGTCATTGTGACAATGGGTCATTGTGATGTCATAATGGGTCATTGTGACAATGGGTCATTGTAATGTCATAATGGGCCATTGTGATGTCATAATGGGCCATTGTGACAATGGGTCAATGTGATGTCATAATGGGCCATTGTGACAATGTGTCATTGTGTTGTCATAATGGGCCATTGTGACAATGGGTCATTGTGAGGTAATAATGGGTCATTGTGATGTCATAATGGGCCATTGTGACAATGGGTCATTGTGATGTCATAATGGGTCATTGTGATGTCATAATGGGCCATTGTGACAATGGGTTATTGTGATGTCATAATGGGCCATTGTGACAATGGGTCATTGTGATGTCATAATGGGACCATTGTGATGTCATAATGGGCCATTGTGACAATGGGTCATTGTGATGTCATAATGGGTCATTGTGATGTCATAATGGGCCATTGTGACAATGGGTCATTG
Source organism: Engystomops pustulosus (assembly GCF_040894005.1). NCBI lineage: Eukaryota > Metazoa > Chordata > Amphibia > Anura > Leptodactylidae > Engystomops > Engystomops pustulosus. Next base: position 90,761,584 of record NC_092411.1, on the reverse strand, counting down.
TGATGTCATAATGGGTCATTGTGATGTCAAAATGGGCCATTGTGACAATGGGTCATTGTGATGTCATAATGGGCTATTGTGACAATGGTTCATTATGATGTCATAATGGGTCATTGTGATGTCATAATGGGCTATTGTGACAATTGGTCATTGTGATGTCATAATGGGACCATTGTGATGTCATAATGGGCCATTGTGACAATGGGTCATTGTGATGTCATAATTGGTCATTGTGATGTCATAATGGACCATTGTGACAATGGGTCAATGTGATGTCATAATGGGCCATTGTGACAATGGGTCATTGTGATGTCATAATGGGCCATTGTGATGTCATAATGGGCCATTGTGACAATGGGTCATTGTGATGTCATAATGGGCCATTGTGATGTCATAATGGGCCATTGTGACAATGGGTCATTGTGATGTCATAATGGACCATTGTGACAATGGGTCATTGTGATGTCATAATGGTCCATTGTGATGTCATAATGGGCCATTGTGACAATGGGTCATTGTGATGTCATAATGGGTCATTGTGATGTCATAATGGGCCATTGTGACAATGGGTCAATGTGTTGTCATAATGAGCCATTGTGACAATGGGTCATTGTGATGCCATAATGGGCCATTGTGACAATTGGTCATTATGATGTCATAATGGGTCATTGTGATGTCATAATGGACCATTGTGACAATGGGTCATTGTGATGTCATAATGGGCCATTGTGATGTCATAATGGGCCATTGTGACAATGGGTCATTGTGATGTCATAATAAGCCATTGTGACAATGGGTCATTGTGATGTCATAATGGGCCATTGTGACAATGGGTCATTGTGATGCCATAATGGGCCATTGTGACAATGGGTCATTATGATGTCATAATGGGCCATTGTGATGTCATAATGGACCATTGTGACAATTGGTCATTATGATGTCATAATGGGTCATTGTGATGTCATAATGGACCATTGTGACAATGGGCCATTGTGACAATGGGTCATTGTGATGCCATAATGGGCCATTGTGACAATGGGTCATTGTGATGTCATAATGGGCCATTGTGATGTCATAATGGGCCATTGTGATGTCTTAATGGGCCATTGTGACAATTGGTCATTATGATGTCATAATGGGTCATTTTGATGTCATAATGGACCATTGTGACAATGGGTCATTGTGATGTCATAATGGGCCATTGTGATGTCATAATGGGCCATTGTGATGTCATAATGGGCCATTGTGACAATGGGTCATTGTGATGTCATAATGGGCCATTGTGACAATGGGTCATTGTGATGTCATAATGGGCCATTGTGACAATGGGTCATTGTGATGTCATAATGGGCCATTGTGATGTCATAATGGGCCATTGTGATAATGGGTCATTGTGATGTCATAATGGGCCATTGTGACAATGGGTCATGGTGATGTCATAATGGACCATTGTGACAATTGGTCATTATGATGTCATAATGGGCCATTGTGATGTCATAATGGGCCATTGTGACAATGGGTCATTGTGATGTCATAAAGGGTCATTGTGATGTCATAATGGGCCATTGTGACAATGGGTCATTGTGATGTCATAATGGGTCATTGTGATGTCAAAATGGGCCATTGTGACAATGGGTCATTGTGATGTCATAATGGGCTATTGTGACAATGGTTCATTATGATGTCATAATGGGTCATTGTGATGTCATAATGGGCTATTGTGACAATTGGTCATTGTGATGTCATAATGGGACCATTGTGATGTCATAATGGGCCATTGTGACAATGGGTCATTGTGATGTCATAATTGGTCATTGTGATGTCATAATGGACCATTGTGACAATGGGTCATTGTGATGTCATAATGGGCCATTGTGACAATGGGTCATTGTGATGTCATAATGGGCCATTGTGATGTCATAATGGACCATTGTGACAATGGGCCATTGTGATGTCATAATGGGCCATTGTGACAATGGGTCATTGTGATGTCATAATGGGCCATTGTGATGTCATAATGGGCCATTGTGACAATGGGTCATTGTGATGTCATAATGGGCCATTGTGACAATGGGTCATTGTGATGTCATAATGGGCCATTGTGATGTCATAATGGGTCATTGTGACAATGGGTCATTGTGATGTCATAATGGGCCATTGTGACAATGGGTCATTGTGATGTCATAATGGGCCATTGTGATGTCATAATGGACCATTGTGACAATGGGTCATTGTGATGTCATAATGGACCATTGTGACAATGGGTCATTGTGATGTCATAATGGGCCATTGTGATGTCATAATGGGCCATTGTGACAATGGGCCATTGTGATGTCATAATGGACCATTGTGACAATGGGTCATTGTGATGTCATAATGGGCCATTGTGACAATGGGTCATTGTGATGTCATAATGGGCCATTGTGATGTCATAATGGACCATTGTGACAATGGGTCATTGTGATGTCATAATGGACCATTGTGACAATGGGTCATTGTGATGTCATAATGGGCCATTGTGACAATGGGCCATTGTGATGTCATAATGGGCCATTGTGACAATGGGTCATTGTGATGTCATAATGGGCCATTGTGATGTCATAATGGGCCATTGTGACAATGGGTCATTGTGATGTCATAATGGGCCTTTGTGACAATGGGTCATTGTGATGTCATAATGGGCCATTGTGATGTCATAATGGGCCATTGTGACAATGGGTCATTGTGATGTCATAATGGGCCATTGTGACAATTGGTCATTATGATGTCATAATGTGCCATTGTGATGTCATAATGGGCCATTGTGACAATGGGTCATTGTGATGTCATAATGGGCCATTGTGACAATTGGTCATTGTGATGTCATAATGGGCCATTGTGACAATGGGTCATTGTGATGTCATAATGGGCCATTGTGATAATGGGTCATTGTGATGTCATAATGGGCCATTGTGACAATGGGTCATAGTGATGTCATAATGGGCCATTGTGACAATTGGTCATTATGATGTCATAATGGGCCATTGTGATGTCATAATGGGCCATTGTGACAATGGGTCATTGTGATGTCATAATGGGCCATTGTGATGTCATAATGGGCCATTGTGACAATGGGTCATTGTGATGTCATAATGGGCCATTGTGACAATGGGTCATTGTGATGTCATAATGGGCTATTGTGACAATGGGTCATTGTGATGTCATAATGGGACCATTGTGATGTCATAATGGGCCATTGTGACAATGGGTCATTGTGATGTCATAATGGGTCATTGTGATGTCATAATGGGCCATTGTGACAATGGGTCATTGTGATGTCATAATGGGCCATTGTGATGTCATAATGGGCCATTGTGACAATGGGCCATTGTGATGTCATAATGGGCCATTGTGACAATGGGTCATTGTGATGTCATAATGGGCCATTGTGACAATGGGTCATTGTGATGTCATAATGGGCCATTGTGATGTCATAATGGGCCATTGTGACAATGGGTCATTGTGATGTCATAATGGGCCATTGTGACAATGGGTCATTGTGATGTCATAATGGACCATTGTGACAATGGGTCATTGTGATGTCATAATGGGTCATTGTGATGTCATAGTGGGTCATTGTGATGTCATAATGGGCTATTGTGACAATGGGTCATTGTGATGTCATAATGGGCCATTGTGACAATGGGTCATTGTGATGTCATAATGGGCCATTGTGACAAGGGGTCATTGTGATGTCTTAATGGGCCATCGTGACAATGGGTCATTGTGATGTCATAATGGGCCATTGTGATGTCATAATGGGTCATTGTGACAATGGGTCATTGTGATGTCATAATGGGTCATTGTGACAATGGGTCATTGTAATGTCATAATGGGCCATTGTGATGTCATAATGGGCCATTGTGACAATGGGTCAATGTGATGTCATAATGGGCCATTGTGACAATGTGTCATTGTGTTGTCATAATGGGCCATTGTGACAATGGGTCATTGTGAGGTAATAATGGGTCATTGTGATGTCATAATGGGCCATTGTGACAATGGGTCATTGTGATGTCATAATGGGTCATTGTGATGTCATAATGGGCCATTGTGACAATGGGTTATTGTGATGTCATAATGGGCCATTGTGACAATGGGTCATTGTGATGTCATAATGGGACCATTGTGATGTCATAATGGGCCATTGTGACAATGGGTCATTGTGATGTCATAATGGGTCATTGTGATGTCATAATGGGCCATTGTGACAATGGGTCATTGTGATGTCATAATGGGTCATTGTGATGTCAAAATGGGCCATTGTGACAATGGGTCATTGTGATGTCATAATGGGCTATTGTGACAATGGTTCATTATGATGTCATAATGGGTCATTGTGATGTCATAATGGGCTATTGTGACAATTGGTCATTGTGATGTCATAATGGGACCATTGTGATGTCATAATGGGCCATTGTGACAATGGGTCATTGTGATGTCATAATTGGTCATTGTGATGTCATAATGGACCATTGTGACAATGGGTCAATGTGATGTCATAATGGGCCATTGTGACAATGGGTCATTGTGATGTCATAATGGGCCATTGTGATGTCATAATGGGCCATTGTGACAATGGGTCATTGTGATGTCATAATGGGCCATTGTGATGTCATAATGGGCCATTGTGACAATGGGTCATTGTGATGTCATAATGGACCATTGTGACAATGGGTCATTGTGATGTCATAATGGTCCATTGTGATGTCATAATGGGCCATTGTGACAATGGGTCATTGTGATGTCATAATGGGTCATTGTGATGTCATAATGGGCCATTGTGACAATGGGTCAATGTGATGTCATAATGAGCCATTGTGACAATGGGTCATTGTGATGCCATAATGGGCCATTGTGACAATTGGTCATTATGATGTCATAATGGGTCATTGTGATGTCATAATGGACCATTGTGACAATGGGTCATTGTGATGTCATAATGGGCCATTGTGATGTCATAATGGGCCATTGTGACAATGGGTCATTGTGATGTCATAATAAGCCATTGTGACAATGGGTCATTGTGATGTCATAATGGGCCATTGTGACAATGGGTCATTGTGATGCCATAATGGGCCATTGTGACAATGGGTCATTATGATGTCATAATGGGCCATTGTGATGTCATAATGGACCATTGTGACAATTGGTCATTATGATGTCATAATGGGTCATTGTGATGTCATAATGGACCATTGTGACAATGGGCCATTGTGACAATGGGTCATTGTGATGCCATAATGGGCCATTGTGACAATGGGTCATTGTGATGTCATAATGGGCCATTGTGATGTCTTAATGGGCCATTGTGACAATTGGTCATTATGATGTCATAATGGGTCATTTTGATGTCATAATGGACCATTGTGACAATGGGTCATTGTGATGTCATAATGGGCCATTGTGATGTCATAATGGGCCATTGTGATGTCATAATGGGCCATTGTGACAATGGGTCATTGTGATGTCATAATGGGCCATTGTGACAATGGGTCATTGTGATGTCATAATGGGCCATTGTGACAATGGGTCATTGTGATGTCATAATGGGCCATTGTGATGTCATAATGGGCCATTGTGATAATGGGTCATTGTGATGTCATAATGGGCCATTGTGACAATGGGTCATGGTGATGTCATAATGGACCATTGTGACAATTGGTCATTATGATGTCATAATGGTCCATTGTGATGTCATAATGGGCCATTGTGACAATGGGTCATTGTGATGTCATAAAGGGTCATTGTGATGTCATAATGGGCCATTGTGACAATGGGTCATTGTGATGTCATAATGGGCCATTGTGATGTCATAATGGGCCATTGTGACAATGGGTCATTGTGATGTCAAAATGGGCCATTGTGACAATGGGTCATTGTGATGTCATAATGGGCTATTGTGACAATGGTTCATTATGATGTCATAATGGGTCATTGTGATGTCATAATGGGCTATTGTGACAATTGGTCATTGTGATGTCATAATGGGACCATTGTGATGTCATAATGGGCCATTGTGACAATGGGTCATTGTGATGTCATAATTGGTCATTGTGATGTCATAATGGACCATTGTGACAATGGGTCATTGTGATGTCATAATGGGCCATTGTGACAATGGGTCATTGTGATGTCATAATGGGCCATTGTGATGTCATAATGGACCATTGTGACAATGGGCCATTGTGATGTCATAATGGGCCATTGTGACAATGGGTCATTGTGATGTCATAATGGGCCATTGTGATGTCATAATGGGCCATTGTGACAATGGGTCATTGTGATGTCATAATGGGCCATTGTGACAATGGGTCATTGTGATGTCATAATGGGCCATTGTGATGTCATAATGGGTCATTGTGACAATGGGTCATTGTGATGTCATAATGGGCCATTGTGACAATGGGTCATTGTGATGTCATAATGGGCCATTGTGATGTCATAATGGACCATTGTGACAATGGGTCATTGTGATGTCATAATGGACCATTGTGACAATGGGTCATTGTGATGTCATAATGGGCCATTGTGATGTCATAATGGGCCATTGTGACAATGGGCCATTGTGATGTCATAATGGACCATTGTGACAATGGGTCATTGTGATGTCATAATGGGCCATTGTGACAATGGGTCATTGTGATGTCATAATGGGCCATTGTGATGTCATAATGGACCATTGTGACAATGGGTCATTGTGATGTCATAATGGACCATTGTGACAATGGGTCATTGTGATGTCATAATGGGCCATTGTGATGTCATAATGGGCCATTGTGACAATGGGCCATTGTGATGTCATAATGGGCCATTGTGACAATGGGTCATTGTGATGTCATAATGGGCCATTGTGATGTCATAATGGGCCATTGTGACAATGGGTCATTGTGATGTCATAATGGGCCTTTGTGACAATGGGTCATTGTGATGTCATAATGGGCCATTGTGATGTCATAATGGGCCATTGTGACAATGGGTCATTGTGATGTCATAATGGGCCATTGTGACAATTGGTCATTGTGATGTCATAATGGGCCATTGTGACAATGGGTCATTGTGATGTCATAATGGGCCATTGTGATAATGGGTCATTGTGATGTCATAATGGGCCATTGTGACAATGGGTCATAGTGATGTCATAATGGGCCATTGTGACAATTGGTCATTATGATGTCATAATGGGCCATTGTGATGTCATAATGGGCCATTGTGACAATGGGTCATTGTGATGTCATAATGGGCCATTGTGATGTCATAATGGGCCATTGTGACAATGGGTCATTGTGATGTCATAATGGGCCATTGTGACAATGGGTCATTGTGATGTCATAATGGGCTATTGTGACAATGGGTCATTGTGATGTCATAATGGGACCATTGTGATGTCATAATGGGCCATTGTGACAATGGGTCATTGTGATGTCATAATGGGTCATTGTGATGTCATAATGGGCCATTGTGACAATGGGTCATTGTGATGTCATAATGGGCCATTGTGATGTCATAATGGGCCATTGTGACAATGGGCCATTGTGATGTCATAATGGGCCATTGTGACAATGGGTCATTGTGATGTCATAATGGGCCATTGTGACAATGGGTCATTGTGATGTCATAATGGGCCATTGTGATGTCATAATGGGCCATTGTGACAATGGGTCATTGTGATGTCATAATGGGCCATTGTGACAATGGGTCATTGTGATGTCATAATGGACCATTGTGACAATGGGTCATTGTGATGTCATAATGGGTCATTGTGATGTCATAGTGGGTCATTGTGATGTCATAATGGGCTATTGTGACAATGGGTCATTGTGATGTCATAATGGGCCATTGTGACAATGGGTCATTGTGATGTCATAATGGGCCATTGTGACAATGGGTCATTGTGATGTCTTAATGGGCCATCGTGACAATGGGTCATTGTGATGTCATAATGGGCCATTGTGATGTCATAATGGGTCATTGTGACAATGGGTCATTGTGATGTCATAATGGTTCATTGTGACAATGGGTCATTGTAATGTCATAATGGGCCATTGTGATGTCATAATGGGCCATTGTGACAATGGGTCAATGTGATGTCATAATGGGCCATTGTGACAATGTGTCATTGTGTTGTCATAATGGGCCATTGTGACAATGGGTCATTGTGAGGTAATAATGGGTCATTGTGATGTCATAATGGGCCATTGTGACAATGGGTCATTGTGATGTCATAATGGGTCATTGTGATGTCATAATGGGCCATTGTGACAATGGGTTATTGTGATGTCATAATGGGCCATTGTGACAATGGGTCATTGTGATGTCATAATGGGACCATTGTGATGTCATAATGGGCCATTGTGACAATGGGTCATTGTGATGTCATAATGGGTCATTGTGATGTCATAATGGGCCATTGTGACAATGGGTCATTGTGATGTCATAATGGGTCATTGTGATGTCAAAATGGGCCATTGTGACAATGGGTCATTGTGATGTCATAATGGGCTATTGTGACAATGGTTCATTATGATGTCATAATGGGTCATTGTGATGTCATAATGGGCTATTGTGACAATTGGTCATTGTGATGTCATAATGGGACCATTGTGATGTCATAATGGGCCATTGTGACAATGGGTCATTGTGATGTCATAATTGGTCATTGTGATGTCATAATGGACCATTGTGACAATGGGTCAATGTGATGTCATAATGGGCCATTGTGACAATGGGTCATTGTGATGTCATAATGGGCCATTGTGATGTCATAATGGGCCATTGTGACAATGGGTCATTGTGATGTCATAATGGGCCATTGTGATGTCATAATGGGCCATTGTGACAATGGGTCATTGTGATGTCATAATGGACCATTGTGACAATGGGTCATTGTGATGTCATAATGGTCCATTGTGATGTCATAATGGGCCATTGTGACAATGGGTCATTGTGATGTCATAATGGGTCATTGTGATGTCATAATGGGCCATTGTGACAATGGGTCAATGTGATGTCATAATGAGCCATTGTGACAATGGGTCATTGTGATGCCATAATGGGCCATTGTGACAATTGGTCATTATGATGTCATAATGGGTCATTGTGATGTCATAATGGACCATTGTGACAATGGGTCATTGTGATGTCATAATGGGCCATTGTGATGTCATAATGGGCCATTGTGACAATGGGTCATTGTGATGTCATAATAAGCCATTGTGACAATGGGTCATTGTGATGTCATAATGGGCCATTGTGACAATGGGTCATTGTGATGCCATAATGGGCCATTGTGACAATGGGTCATTATGATGTCATAATGGGCCATTGTGATGTCATAATGGACCATTGTGACAATTGGTCATTATGATGTCATAATGGGTCATTGTGATGTCATAATGGACCATTGTGACAATGGGCCATTGTGACAATGGGTCATTGTGATGCCATAATGGGCCATTGTGACAATGGGTCATTGTGATGTCATAATGGGCCATTGTGATGTCTTAATGGGCCATTGTGACAATTGGTCATTATGATGTCATAATGGGTCATTTTGATGTCATAATGGACCATTGTGACAATGGGTCATTGTGATGTCATAATGGGCCATTGTGATGTCATAATGGGCCATTGTGATGTCATAATGGGCCATTGTGACAATGGGTCATTGTGATGTCATAATGGGCCATTGTGACAATGGGTCATTGTGATGTCATAATGGGCCATTGTGACAATGGGTCATTGTGATGTCATAATGGGCCATTGTGATGTCATAATGGGCCATTGTGATAATGGGTCATTGTGATGTCATAATGGGCCATTGTGACAATGGGTCATGGTGATGTCATAATGGACCATTGTGACAATTGGTCATTATGATGTCATAATGGGCCATTGTGATGTCATAATGGGCCATTGTGACAATGGGTCATTGTGATGTCATAAAGGGTCATTGTGATGTCATAATGGGCCATTGTGACAATGGGTCATTGTGATGTCATAATGGGTCATTGTGATGTCAAAATGGGCCATTGTGACAATGGGTCATTGTGATGTCATAATGGGCTATTGTGACAATGGTTCATTATGATGTCATAATGGGTCATTGTGATGTCATAATGGGCTATTGTGACAATTGGTCATTGTGATGTCATAATGGGACCATTGTGATGTCATAATGGGCCATTGTGACAATGGGTCATTGTGATGTCATAATTGGTCATTGTGATGTCATAATGGACCATTGTGACAATGGGTCATTGTGATGTCATAATGGGCCATTGTGACAATGGGTCATTGTGATGTCATAATGGGCCATTGTGATGTCATAATGGACCATTGTGACAATGGGCCATTGTGATGTCATAATGGGCCATTGTGACAATGGGTCATTGTGATGTCATAATGGGCCATTGTGATGTCATAATGGGCCATTGTGACAATGGGTCATTGTGATGTCATAATGGGCCATTGTGACAATGGGTCATTGTGATGTCATAATGGGCCATTGTGATGTCATAATGGGTCATTGTGACAATGGGTCATTGTGATGTCATAATGGGCCATTGTGACAATGGGTCATTGTGATGTCATAATGGGCCATTGTGATGTCATAATGGACCATTGTGACAATGGGTCATTGTGATGTCATAATGGACCATTGTGACAATGGGTCATTGTGATGTCATAATGGGCCATTGTGATGTCATAATGGGCCATTGTGACAATGGGCCATTGTGATGTCATAATGGACCATTGTGACAATGGGTCATTGTGATGTCATAATGGGCCATTGTGACAATGGGTCATTGTGATGTCATAATGGGCCATTGTGATGTCATAATGGACCATTGTGACAATGGGTCATTGTGATGTCATAATGGACCATTGTGACAATGGGTCATTGTGATGTCATAATGGGCCATTGTGATGTCATAATGGGCCATTGTGACAATGGGCCATTGTGATGTCATAATGGGCCATTGTGACAATGGGTCATTGTGATGTCATAATGGGCCATTGTGATGTCATAATGGGCCATTGTGACAATGGGTCATTGTGATGTCATAATGGGCCTTTGTGACAATGGGTCATTGTGATGTCATAATGGGCCATTGTGATGTCATAATGGGCCATTGTGACAATGGGTCATTGTGATGTCATAATGGGCCATTGTGACAATTGGTCATTATGATGTCATAATGTGCCATTGTGATGTCATAATGGGCCATTGTGACAATGGGTCATTGTGATGTCATAATGGGCCATTGTGACAATTGGTCATTGTGATGTCATAATGGGCCATTGTGACAATGGGTCATTGTGATGTCATAATGGGCCATTGTGATAATGGGTCATTGTGATGTCATAATGGGCCATTGTGACAATGGGTCATAGTGATGTCATAATGGGCCATTGTGACAATTGGTCATTATGATGTCATAATGGGCCATTGTGATGTCATAATGGGCCATTGTGACAATGGGTCATTGTGATGTCATAATGGGCCATTGTGATGTCATAATGGGCCATTGTGACAATGGGTCATTGTGATGTCATAATGGGCCATTGTGACAATGGGTCATTGTGATGTCATAATGGGCTATTGTGACAATGGGTCATTGTGATGTCATAATGGGACCATTGTGATGTCATAATGGGCCATTGTGACAATGGGTCATTGTGATGTCATAATGGGTCATTGTGATGTCATAATGGGCCATTGTGACAATGGGTCATTGTGATGTCATAATGGGCCATTGTGATGTCATAATGGGCCATTGTGACAATGGGCCATTGTGATGTCATAATGGGCCATTGTGACAATGGGTCATTGTGATGTCATAATGGGCCATTGTGACAATGGGTCATTGTGATGTCATAATGGGCCATTGTGATGTCATAATGGGCCATTGTGACAATGGGTCATTGTGATGTCATAATGGGCCATTGTGACAATGGGTCATTGTGATGTCATAATGGACCATTGTGACAATGGGTCATTGTGATGTCATAATGGGTCATTGTGATGTCATAGTGGGTCATTGTGATGTCATAATGGGCTATTGTGACAATGGGTCATTGTGATGTCATAATGGGCCATTGTGACAATGGGTCATTGTGATGTCATAATGGGCCATTGTGACAATGGGTCATTGTGATGTCTTAATGGGCCATCGTGACAATGGGTCATTGTGATGTCATAATGGGCCATTGTGATGTCATAATGGGTCATTGTGACAATGGGTCATTGTGATGTCATAATGGGTCATTGTGACAATGGGTCATTGTAATGTCATAATGGGCCATTGTGATGTCATAATGGGCCATTGTGACAATGGGTCAATGTGATGTCATAATGGGCCATTGTGACAATGTGTCATTGTGTTGTCATAATGGGCCATTGTGACAATGGGTCATTGTGAGGTAATAATGGGTCATTGTGATGTCATAATGGGCCATTGTGACAATGGGTCATTGTGATGTCATAATGGGTCATTGTGATGTCATAATGGGCCATTGTGACAATGGGTTATTGTGATGTCATAATGGGCCATTGTGACAATGGGTCATTGTGATGTCATAATGGGACCATTGTGATGTCATAATGGGCCATTGTGACAATGGGTCATTGTGATGTCATAATGGGTCATTGTGATGTCATAATGGGCCATTGTGACAATGGGTCATTGTGATGTCATAATGGGTCATTGTGATGTCAAAATGGGCCATTGTGACAATGGGTCATTGTGATGTCATAATGGGCTATTGTGACAATGGTTCATTATGATGTCATAATGGGTCATTGTGATGTCATAATGGGCTATTGTGACAATTGGTCATTGTGATGTCATAATGGGACCATTGTGATGTCATAATGGGCCATTGTGACAATGGGTCATTGTGATGTCATAATTGGTCATTGTGATGTCATAATGGACCATTGTGACAATGGGTCAATGTGATGTCATAATGGGCCATTGTGACAATGGGTCATTGTGATGTCATAATGGGCCATTGTGATGTCATAATGGGCCATTGTGACAATGGGTCATTGTGATGTCATAATGGGCCATTGTGATGTCATAATGGGCCATTGTGACAATGGGTCATTGTGATGTCATAATGGACCATTGTGACAATGGGTCATTGTGATGTCATAATGGTCCATTGTGATGTCATAATGGGCCATTGTGACAATGGGTCATTGTGATGTCATAATGGGTCATTGTGATGTCATAATGGGCCATTGTGACAATGGGTCAATGTGATGTCATAATGAGCCATTGTGACAATGGGTCATTGTGATGCCATAATGGGCCATTGTGACAATTGGTCATTATGATGTCATAATGGGTCATTGTGATGTCATAATGGACCATTGTGACAATGGGTCATTGTGATGTCATAATGGGCCATTGTGATGTCATAATGGGCCATTGTGACAATGGGTCATTGTGATGTCATAATAAGCCATTGTGACAATGGGTCATTGTGATGTCATAATGGCCATTGTGACAATGGGTCATTGTGATGCCATAATGGGCCATTGTGACAATGGGTCATTATGATGTCATAATGGGCCATTGTGATGTCATAATGGACCATTGTGACAATTGGTCATTATGATGTCATAATGGGTCATTGTGATGTCATAATGGACCATTGTGACAATGGGCCATTGTGACAATGGGTCATTGTGATGCCATAATGGGCCATTGTGACAATGGGTCATTGTGATGTCATAATGGGTTATTGTGATGTCTTAATGGGCCATTGTGACAATTGGTCATTATGATGTCATAATGGGTCATTTTGATGTCATAATGGACCATTGTGACAATGGGTCATTGTGATGTCATAATGGGCCATTGTGATGTCATAATGGGCCATTGTGATGTCATAATGGGCCATTGTGACAATGGGTCATTGTGATGTCATAATGGGCCATTGTGACAATGGGTCATTGTGATGTCATAATGGGCCATTGTGACAATGGGTCATTGTGATGTCATAATGGGCCATTGTGATGTCATAATGGGCCATTGTGATAATGGGTCATTGTGATGTCATAATGGGCCATTGTGACAATGGGTCATGGTGATGTCATAATGGACCATTGTGACAATTGGTCATTATGATGTCATAATGGGCCATTGTGATGTCATAATGGGCCATTGTGACAATGGGTCATTGTGATGTCATAAAGGGTCATTGTGATGTCATAATGGGCCATTGTGACAATGGGTCATTGTGATGTCATAATGGGTCATTGTGATGTCAAAATGGGCCATTGTGACAATGGGTCATTGTGATGTCATAATGGGCTATTGTGACAATGGTTCATTATGATGTCATAATGGGTCATTGTGATGTCATAATGGGCTATTGTGACAATTGGTCATTGTGATGTCATAATGGGACCATTGTGATGTCATAATGGGCCATTGTGACAATGGGTCATTGTGATGTCATAATTGGTCATTGTGATGTCATAATGGACCATTGTGACAATGGGTCATTGTGATGTCATAATGGGCCATTGTGACAATGGGTCATTGTGATGTCATAATGGGCCATTGTGATGTCATAATGGACCATTGTGACAATGGGCCATTGTGATGTCATAATGGGCCATTGTGACAATGGGTCATTGTGATGTCATAATGGGCCATTGTGATGTCATAATGGGCCATTGTGACAATGGGTCATTGTGATGTCATAATGGGCCATTGTGACAATGGGTCATTGTGATGTCATAATGGGCCATTGTGATGTCATAATGGGTCATTGTGACAATGGGTCATTGTGATGTCATAATGGGCCATTGTGACAATGGGTCATTGTGATGTCATAATGGGCCATTGTGATGTCATAATGGACCATTGTGACAATGGGTCATTGTGATGTCATAATGGACCATTGTGACAATGGGTCATTGTGATGTCATAATGGGCCATTGTGATGTCATAATGGGCCATTGTGACAATGGGCCATTGTGATGTCATAATGGACCATTGTGACAATGGGTCATTGTGATGTCATAATGGGCCATTGTGACAATGGGTCATTGTGATGTCATAATGGGCCATTGTGATGTCATAATGGACCATTGTGACAATGGGTCATTGTGATGTCATAATGGACCATTGTGACAATGGGTCATTGTGATGTCATAATGGGCCATTGTGATGTCATAATGGGCCATTGTGACAATGGGCCATTGTGATGTCATAATGGGCCATTGTGACAATGGGTCATTGTGATGTCATAATGGGCCATTGTGATGTCATAATGGGCCATTGTGACAATGGGTCATTGTGATGTCATAATGGGCCTTTGTGACAATGGGTCATTGTGATGTCATAATGGGCCATTGTGATGTCATAATGGGCCATTGTGACAATGGGTCATTGTGATGTCATAATGGGCCATTGTGACAATTGGTCATTATGATGTCATAATGTGCCATTGTGATGTCATAATGGGCCATTGTGACAATGGGTCATTGTGATGTCATAATGGGCCATTGTGACAATTGGTCATTGTGATGTCATAATGGGCCATTGTGACAATGGGTCATTGTGATGTCATAATGGGCCATTGTGATAATGGGTCATTGTGATGTCATAATGGGCCATTGTGACAATGGGTCATAGTGATGTCATAATGGGCCGTTGTGACAATTGGTCATTATGATGTCATAATGGGCCATTGTGATGTCATAATGGGCCATTGTGACAATGGGTCATTGTGATGTCATAATGGGCCATTGTGATGTCATAATGGGCCATTGTGACAATGGGTCATTGTGATGTCATAATGGGCCATTGTGACAATGGGTCATTGTGATGTCATAATGGGCTATTGTGACAATGGGTCATTGTGATGTCATAATGGGACCATTGTGATGTCATAATGGGCCATTGTGACAATGGGTCATTGTGATGTCATAATGGGTCATTGTGATGTCATAATGGGCCATTGTGACAATGGGTCATTGTGATGTCATAATGGGCCATTGTGATGTCATAATGGGCCATTGTGACAATGGGCCATTGTGATGTCATAATGGGCCATTGTGACAATGGGTCATTGTGATGTCATAATGGGCCATTGTGACAATGGGTCATTGTGATGTCATAATGGGCCATTGTGATGTCATAATGGGCCATTGTGACAATGGGTCATTGTGATGTCATAATGGGCCATTGTGACAATGGGTCATTGTGATGTCATAATGGACCATTGTGACAATGGGTCATTGTGATGTCATAATGGGTCATTGTGATGTCATAGTGGGTCATTGTGATGTCATAATGGGCTATTGTGACAATGGGTCATTGTGATGTCATAATGGGCCATTGTGACAATGGGTCATTGTGATGTCATAATGGGCCATTGTGACAATGGGTCATTGTGATGTCTTAATGGGCCATCGTGACAATGGGTCATTGTGATGTCATAATGGGCCATTGTGATGTCATAATGGGTCATTGTGACAATGGGTCATTGTGATGTCATAATGGGTCATTGTGACAATGGGTCATTGTAATGTCATAATGGGCCATTGTGATGTCATAATGGGCCATTGTGACAATGGGTCAATGTGATGTCATAATGGGCCATTGTGACAATGTGTCATTGTGTTGTCATAATGGGCCATTGTGACAATGGGTCATTGTGAGGTAATAATGGGTCATTGTGATGTCATAATGGGCCATTGTGACAATGGGTCATTGTGATGTCATAATGGGACATTGTGATGTCATAATGGGCCATTGTGACAATGGGTTATTGTGATGTCATAATGGGCCATTGTGACAATGGGTCATTGTGATGTCATAATGGGACCATTGTGATGTCATAATGGGCCATTGTGACAATGGGTCATTGTGATGTCATAATGGGTCATTGTGATGTCATAATGGGCCATTGTGACAATGGGTCATTGTGATGTCATAATGGGTCATTGTGATGTCAAAATGGGCCATTGTGACAATGGGTCATTGTGATGTCATAATGGGCTATTGTGACAATGGTTCATTATGATGTCATAATGGGTCATTGTGATGTCATAATGGGCTATTGTGACAATTGGTCATTGTGATGTCATAATGGGACCATTGTGATGTCATAATGGGCCATTGTGACAATGGGTCATTGTGATGTCATAATTGGTCATTGTGATGTCATAATGGACCATTGTGACAATGGGTCAATGTGATGTCATAATGGGCCATTGTGACAATGGGTCATTGTGATGTCATAATGGGCCATTGTGATGTCATAATGGGCCATTGTGACAATGGGTCATTGTGATGTCATAATGGGCCATTGTGATGTCATAATGGGCCATTGTGACAATGGGTCATTGTGATGTCATAATGGACCATTGTGACATTGGGTCATTGTGATGTCATAATGGTCCATTGTGATGTCATAATGGGCCATTGTGACAATGGGTCATTGTGATGTCATAATGGGTCATTGTGATGTCATAATGGGCCATTGTGACAATGGGTCAATGTGATGTCATAATGAGCCATTGTGACAATGGGTCATTGTGATGCCATAATGGGCCATTGTGACAATTGGTCATTATGATGTCATAATGGGTCATTGTGATGTCATAATGGACCATTGTGACAATGGGTCATTGTGATGTCATAATGGGCCATTGTGATGTCATAATGGGCCATTGTGACAATGGGTCATTGTGATGTCATAATAAGCCATTGTGACAATGGGTCATTGTGATGTCATAATGGGCCATTGTGACAATGGGTCATTGTGATGCCATAATGGGCCATTGTGACAATGGGTCATTGTGATGTCATAATGGGCCATTGTGATGTCTTAATGGGCCATTGTGATGTCATAATGGGCCATTGTGACAATGGGTCATTGTGATGTCATAATGGGCCATTGTGACAATGGGTCATTGTGATGTCATAATGGGCCATTGTGACAATGGGTCATTGTGATGTCATAATGGGCCATTGTGATGTCATAATGGGCCATTGTGATAATGGGTCATTGTGATGTCATAATGGGCCATTGTGACAATGGGTCATGGTGATGTCATAATGGACCATTGTGACAATTGGTCATTATGATGTCATAATGGGCCATTGTGATGTCATAATGGGCCATTGTGACAATGGGTCATTGTGATGTCATAAAGGGTCATTGTGATGTCATAATGGGCCATTGTGACAATGGGTCATTGTGATGTCATAATGGGTCATTGTGATGTCAAAATGGGCCATTGTGACAATGGGTCATTGTGATGTCATAATGGGCTATTGTGACAATGGTTCATTATGATGTCATAATGGGTCATTGTGATGTCATAATGGGCTATTGTGACAATTGGTCATTGTGATGTCATAATGGGACCATTGTGATGTCATAATGGGCCATTGTGACAATGGGTCATTGTGATGTCATAATTGGTCATTGTGATGTCATAATGGACCATTGTGACAATGGGTCATTGTGATGTCATAATGGGCCATTGTGACAATGGGTCATTGTGATGTCATAATGGGCCATTGTGATGTCATAATGGACCATTGTGACAATGGGCCATTGTGATGTCATAATGGGCCATTGTGACAATGGGTCATTGTGATGTCATAATGGGCCATTGTGATGTCATAATGGGCCATTGTGACAATGGGTCATTGTGATGTCATAATGGGCCATTGTGACAATGGGTCATTGTGATGTCATAATGGGCCATTGTGATGTCATAATGGGTCATTGTGACAATGGGTCATTGTGATGTCATAATGGGCCATTGTGACAATGGGTCATTGTGATGTCATAATGGGCCATTGTGATGTCATAATGGACCATTGTGACAATGGGTCATTGTGATGTCATAATGGACCATTGTGACAATGGGTCATTGTGATGTCATAATGGGCCATTGTGATGTCATAATGGGCCATTGTGACAATGGGCCATTGTGATGTCATAATGGACCATTGTGACAATGGGTCATTGTGATGTCATAATGGGCCATTGTGACAATGGGTCATTGTGATGTCATAATGGGCCATTGTGATGTCATAATGGGCCATTGTGACAATGGGTCATTGTGATGTCATAATGGGCCATTGTGACAATTGGTCATTATGATGTCATAATGTGCCATTGTGATGTCATAATGGGCCATTGTGACAATGGGTCATTGTGATGTCATAATGGGCCATTGTGACAATTAGTCATTGTGATGTCATAATGGGCCATTGTGACAATGGGTCATTGTGATGTCATAATGGGCCATTGTGATAATGGGTCATTGTGATGTCATAATGGGCCATTGTGACAATGGGTCATAGTGATGTCATAATGGGCCATTGTGACAATTGGTCATTATGATGTCATAATGGGCCATTGTGATGTCATAATGGGCCATTGTGACAATGGGTCATTGTGATGTCATAATGGGCCATTGTGATGTCATAATGGGCCATTGTGACAATGGGTCATTGTGATGTCATAATGGGCCATTGTGACAATGGGTCATTGTGATGTCATAATGGGCTATTGTGACAATGGGTCATTGTGATGTCATAATGGGACCATTGTGATGTCATAATGGGCCATTGTGACAATGGGTCATTGTGATGTCATAATGGGTCATTGTGATGTCATAATGGGCCATTGTGACAATGGGTCATTGTGATGTCATAATGGGCCATTGTGATGTCATAATGGGCCATTGTGACAATGGGCCATTGTGATGTCATAATGGGCCATTGTGACAATGGGTCATTGTGATGTCATAATGGGCCATTGTGACAATGGGTCATTGTGATGTCATAATGGGCCATTGTGATGTCATAATGGGCCATTGTGACAATGGGTCATTGTGATGTCATAATGGGCCATTGTGACAATGGGTCATTGTGATGTCATAATGGACCATTGTGACAATGGGTCATTGTGATGTCATAATGGGTCATTGTGATGTCATAGTGGGTCATTGTGATGTCATAATGGGCTATTGTGACAATGGGTCATTGTGATGTCATAATGGGCCATTGTGACAATGGGTCATTGTGATGTCATAATGGGCCATTGTGACAATGGGTCATTGTGATGTCTTAATGGGCCATCGTGACAATGGGTCATTGTGATGTCATAATGGGCCATTGTGATGTCATAATGGGTCATTGTGACAATGGGTCATTGTGATGTCATAATGGGTCATTGTGACAATGGGTCATTGTAATGTCATAATGGGCCATTGTGATGTCATAATGGGCCATTGTGACAATGGGTCAATGTGATGTCATAATGGGCCATTGTGACAATGTGTCATTGTGTTGTCATAATGGGCCATTGTGACAATGGGTCATTGTGAGGTAATAATGGGTCATTGTGATGTCATAATGGGCCATTGTGACAATGGGTCATTGTGATGTCATAATGGGTCATTGTGATGTCATAATGGGCCATTGTGACAATGGGTTATTGTGATGTCATAATGGGCCATTGTGACAATGGGTCATTGTGATGTCATAATGGGACCATTGTGATGTCATAATGGGCCATTGTGACAATGGGTCATTGTGATGTCATAATGGGTCATTGTGATGTCATAATGGGCCATTGTGAAAATGGGTCATTGTGATGTCATAATGGGTCATTGTGATGTCAAAATGGGCCATTGTGACAATGGGTCATTGTGATGTCATAATGGGCTATTGTGACAATGGTTCATTATGATGTCATAATGGGTCATTGTGATGTCATAATGGGCTATTGTGACAATTGGTCATTGTGATGTCATAATGGGACCATTGTGATGTCATAATGGGCCATTGTGACAATGGGTCATTGTGATGTCATAATTGGTCATTGTGATGTCATAATGGACCATTGTGACAATGGGTCAATGTGATGTCATAATGGGCCATTGTGACAATGGGTCATTGTGATGTCATAATGGGCCATTGTGATGTCATAATGGGCCATTGTGACAATGGGTCATTGTGATGTCATAATGGGCCATTGTGATGTCATAATGGGCCATTGTGACAATGGGTCATTGTGATGTCATAATGGACCATTGTGACAATGGGTCATTGTGATGTCATAATGGTCCATTGTGATGTCATAATGGGCCATTGTGACAATGGGTCATTGTGATGTCATAATGGGTCATTGTGATGTCATAATGGGCCATTGTGACAATGGGTCAATGTGATGTCATAATGAGCCATTGTGACAATGGGTCATTGTGATGCCATAATGGGCCATTGTGACAATTGGTCATTATGATGTCATAATGGGTCATTGTGATGTCATAATGGACCATTGTGACAATGGGTCATTGTGATGTCATAATGGGCCATTGTGATGTCATAATGGGCCATTGTGACAATGGGTCATTGTGATGTCATAATAAGCCATTGTGACAATGGGTCATTGTGATGTCATAATGGGCCATTGTGACAATGGGTCATTGTGATGCCATAATGGGCCATTGTGACAATGGGTCATTATGATGTCATAATGGGCCATTGTGATGTCATAATGGACCATTGTGACAATTGGTCATTATGATGTCATAATGGGTCATTGTGATGTCATAATGGACCATTGTGACAATGGGCCATTGTGACAATGGGTCATTGTGATGCCATAATGGGCCATTGTGACAATGGGTCATTGTGATGTCATAATGGGCCATTGTGATGTCTTAATGGGCCATTGTGACAATTGGTCATTATGATGTCATAATGGGTCATTTTGATGTCATAATGGACCATTGTGACAATGGGTCATTGTGATGTCATAATGGGCCATTGTGATGTCATAATGGGCCATTGTGATGTCATAATGGGCCATTGTGACAATGGGTCATTGTGATGTCATAATGGGCCATTGTGACAATGGGTCATTGTGATGTCATAATGGGCCATTGTGACAATGGGTCATTGTGATGTCATAATGGGCCATTGTGATGTCATAATGGGCCATTGTGATAATGGGTCATTGTGATGTCATAATGGGCCATTGTGACAATGGGTCATGGTGATGTCATAATGGACCATTGTGACAATTGGTCATTATGATGTCATAATGGGCCATTGTGATGTCATAATGGGCCATTGTGACAATGGGTCATTGTGATGTCATAAAGGGTCATTGTGATGTCATAATGGGCCATTGTGACAATGGGTCATTGTGATGTCATAATGGGTCATTGTGATGTCAAAATGGGCCATTGTGACAATGGGTCATTGTGATGTCATAATGGGCTATTGTGACAATGGTTCATTATGATGTCATAATGGGTCATTATGATGTCATAATGGGCTATTGTGACAATTGGTCATTGTGATGTCATAATGGGACCATTGTGATGTCATAATGGGCCATTGTGACAATGGGTCATTGTGATGTCATAATTGGTCATTGTGATGTCATAATGGACCATTGTGACAATGGGTCATTGTGATGTCATAATGGGCCATTGTGACAATGGGTCATTGTGATGTCATAATGGGCCATTGTGATGTCATAATGGACCATTGTGACAATGGGCCATTGTGATGTCATAATGGGCCATTGTGACAATGGGTCATTGTGATGTCATAATGGGCCATTGTGATGTCATAATGGGCCATTGTGACAATGGGTCATTGTGATGTCATAATGGGCCATTGTGACAATGGGTCATTGTGATGTCATAATGGGCCATTGTGATGTCATAATGGGTCATTGTGACAATGGGTCATTGTGATGTCATAATGGGCCATTGTGACAATGGGTCATTGTGATGTCATAATGGGCCATTGTGATGTCATAATGGACCATTGTGACAATGGGTCATTGTGATGTCATAATGGACCATTGTGACAATGGGTCATTGTGATGTCATAATGGGCCATTGTGATGTCATAATGGGCCATTGTGACAATGGGCCATTGTGATGTCATAATGGACCATTGTGACAATGGGTCATTGTGATGTCATAATGGGCCATTGTGACAATGGGTCATTGTGATGTCATAATGGGCCATTGTGATGTCATAATGGACCATAGTGACAATGGGTCATTGTGATGTCATAATGGACCATTGTGACAATGGGTCATTGTGATGTCATAATGGGCCATTGTGATGTCATAATGGGCCATTGTGACAATGGGCCATTGTGATGTCATAATGGGCCATTGTGACAATGGGTCATTGTGATGTCATAATGGGCCATTGTGATGTCATAATGGGCCATTGTGACAATGGGTCATTGTGATGTCATAATGGGCCTTTGTGACAATGGGTCATTGTGATGTCATAATGGGCCATTGTGATGTCATAATGGGCCATTGTGACAATGGGTCATTGTGATGTCATAATGGGCCATTGTGACAATTGGTCATTATGATGTCATAATGTGCCATTGTGATGTCATAATGGGCCATTGTGACAATGGGTCATTGTGATGTCATAATGGGCCATTGTGACAATTGGTCATTGTGATGTCATAATGGGCCATTGTGACAATGGGTCATTGTGATGTCATAATGGGCCATTGTGATAATGGGTCATTGTGATGTCATAATGGGCCATTGTGACAATGGGTCATAGTGATGTCATAATGGGCCATTGTGACAATTGGTCATTATGATGTCATAATGGGCCATTGTGATGTCATAAAGGGCCATTGTGACAATGGGTCATTGTGATGTCATAATGGGCCATTGTGATGTCATAATGGGCCATTGTGACAATGGGTCATTGTGATGTCATAATGGGCCATTGTGACAATGGGTCATTGTGATGTCATAATGGGCTATTGTGACAATGGGTCATTGTGATGTCATAATGGGACCATTGTGATGTCATAATGGGCCATTGTGACAATGGGTCATTGTGATGTCATAATGGGTCATTGTGATGTCATAATGGGCCATTGTGACAATGGGTCATTGTGATGTCATAATGGGCCATTGTGATGTCATAATGGGCCATTGTGACAATGGGCCATTGTGATGTCATAATGGGCCATTGTGACAATGGGTCATTGTGATGTCATAATGGGCCATTGTGACAATGGGTCATTGTGATGTCATAATGGGCCATTGTGATGTCATAATGGGCCATTGTGACAATGGGTCATTGTGATGTCATAATGGGCCATTGTGACAATGGGTCATTGTGATGTCATAATGGACCATTGTGACAATGGGTCATTGTGATGTCATAATGGGTCATTGTGATGTCATAGTGGGTCATTGTGATGTCATAATGGGCTATTGTGACAATGGGTCATTGTGATGTCATAATGGGCCATTGTGACAATGGGTCATTGTGATGTCATAATGGGCCATTGTGACAATGGGTCATTGTGATGTCTTAATGGGCCATCGTGACAATGGGTCATTGTGATGTCATAATGGGCCATTGTGATGTCATAATGGGTCATTGTGACAATGGGTCATTGTGATGTCATAATGGGTCATTGTGACAATGGGTCATTGTAATGTCATAATGGGCCATTGTGATGTCATAATGGGCCATTGTGACAATGGGTCAATGTGATGTCATAATGGGCCATTGTGACAATGTGTCATTGTGTTGTCATAATGGGCCATTGTGACAATGGGTCATTGTGAGGTAATAATGGGTCATTGTGATGTCATAATGGGCCATTGTGACAATGGGTCATTGTGATGTCATAATGGGTCATTGTGATGTCATAATGGGCCATTGTGACAATGGGTTATTGTGATGTCATAATGGGCCATTGTGACAATGGGTCATTGTGATGTCATAATGGGACCATTGTGATGTCATAATGGGCCATTGTGACAATGGGTCATTGTGATGTCATAATGGGTCATTGTGATGTCATAATGGGCCATTGTGACAATGGGTCATTGTGATGTCATAATGGGTCATTGTGATGTCAAAATGGGCCATTGTGACAATGGGTCATTGTGATGTCATAATGGGCTATTGTGACAATGGTTCATTATGATGTCATAATGGGTCATTGTGATGTCATAATGGGCTATTGTGACAATTGGTCATTGTGATGTCATAATGGGACCATTGTGATGTCATAATGGGCCATTGTGACAATGGGTCATTGTGATGTCATAATTGGTCATTGTGATGTCATAATGGACCATTGTGACAATGGGTCAATGTGATGTCATAATGGGCCATTGTGACAATGGGTCATTGTGATGTCATAATGGGCCATTGTGATGTCATAATGGGCCATTGTGACAATGGGTCATTGTGATGTCATAATGGGCCATTGTGATGTCATAATGGGCCATTGTGACAATGGGTCATTGTGATGTCATAATGGACCATTGTGACAATGGGTCATTGTGATGTCATAATGGTCCATTGTGATGTCATAATGGGCCATTGTGACAATGGGTCATTGTGATGTCATAATGGGTCATTGTGATGTCATAATGGGCCATTGTGACAATGGGTCAATGTGATGTCATAATGAGCCATTGTGACAATGGGTCATTGTGATGCCATAATGGGCCATTGTGACAATTGGTCATTATGATGTCATAATGGGTCATTGTGATGTCATAATGGACCATTGTGACAATGGGTCATTGTGATGTCATAATGGGCCATTGTGATGTCATAATGGGCCATTGTGACAATGGGTCATTGTGATGTCATAATAAGCCATTGTGACAATGGGTCATTGTGATGTCATAATGGGCCATTGTGACAATGGGTCATTGTGATGCCATAAAGGGCCATTGTGACAATGGGTCATTATGATGTCATAATGGGCCATTGTGATGTCATAATGGACCATTGTGACAATTGGTCATTATGATGTCATAATGGGTCATTGTGATGTCATAATGGACCATTGTGACAATGGGCCATTGTGACAATGGGTCATTGTGATGCCATAATGGGCCATTGTGACAATGGGTCATTGTGATGTCATAATGGGCCATTGTGATGTCTTAATGGGCCATTGTGACAATTGGTCATTATGATGTCATAATGGGTCATTTTGATGTCATAATGGACCATTGTGACAATGGGTCATTGTGATGTCATAATGGGCCATTGTGATGTCATAATGGGCCATTGTGATGTCATAATGGGCCATTGTGACAATGGGTCATTGTGATGTCATAATGGGCCATTGTGACAATGGGTCATTGTGATGTCATAATGGGCCATTGTGACAATGGGTCATTGTGATGTCATAATGGGCCATTGTGATGTCATAATGGGCCATTGTGATAATGGGTCATTGTGATGTCATAATGGGCCATTGTGACAATGGGTCATGGTGATGTCATAATGGACCATTGTGACAATTGGTCATTATGATGTCATAATGGGCCATTGTGATGTCATAATGGGCCATTGTGACAATGGGTCATTGTGATGTCATAAAGGGTCATTGTGATGTCATAATGGGCCATTGTGACAATGGGTCATTGTGATGTCATAATGGGTCATTGTGATGTCAAAATGGGCCATTGTGACAATGGGTCATTGTGATGTCATAATGGGCTATTGTGACAATGGTTCATTATGATGTCATAATGGGTCATTGTGATGTCATAATGGGCTATTGTGACAATTGGTCATTGTGATGTCATAATGGGACCATTGTGATGTCATAATGGGCCATTGTGACAATGGGTCATTGTGATGTCATAATTGGTCATTGTGATGTCATAATGGACCATTGTGACAATGGGTCATTGTGATGTCATAATGGGCCATTGTGATGTCATAATGGGCCATTGTGATAATGGGTCATTGTGATGTCATAATGGGCCATTGTGACAATGGGTCATGGTGATGTCATAATGGACCATTGTGACAATTGGTCATTATGATGTCATAATGGGCCATTGTGATGTCATAATGGGCCATTGTGACAATGGGTCATTGTGATGTCATAAAGGGTCATTGTGATGTCATAATGGGCCATTGTGACAATGGGTCATTGTGATGTCATAATGGGTCATTGTGATGTCAAAATGGGCCATTGTGACAATGGGTCATTGTGATGTCATAATGGGCTATTGTGACAATGGTTCATTATGATGTCATAATGGGTCATTGTGATGTCATAATGGGCTATTGTGACAATTGGTCATTGTGATGTCATAATGGGACCATTGTGATGTCATAATGGGCCATTGTGACAATGGGTCATTGTGATGTCATAATTGGTCATTGTGATGTCATAATGGACCATTGTGACAATGGGTCATTGTGATGTCATAATGGGCCATTGTGACAATGGGTCATTGTGATGTCATAATGGGCCATTGTGATGTCATAATGGACCATTGTGACAATGGGCCATTGTGATGTCATAATGGGCCATTGTGACAATGGGTCATTGTGATGTCATAATGGGCCATTGTGATGTCATAATGGGCCATTGTGACAATGGGTCATTGTGATGTCATAATGGGCCATTGTGACAATGGGTCATTGTGATGTCATAATGGGCCATTGTGATGTCATAATGGGTCATTGTGACAATGGGTCATTGTGATGTCATAATGGGCCATTGTGACAATGGGTCATTGTGATGTCATAATGGGCCATTGTGATGTCATAATGGACCATTGTGACAATGGGTCATTGTGATGTCATAATGGACCATTGTGACAATGGGTCATTGTGATGTCATAATGGGCCATTGTGATGTCATAATGGGCCATTGTGACAATGGGCCATTGTGATGTCATAATGGACCATTGTGACAATGGGTCATTGTGATGTCATAATGGGCCATTGTGACAATGGGTCATTGTGATGTCATAATGGGCCATTGTGATGTCATAATGGGCCATTGTGACAATGGGTCATTGTGATGTCATAATGGGCCATTGTGACAATTGGTCATTATGATGTCATAATGTGCCATTGTGATGTCATAATGGGCCATTGTGACAATGGGTCATTGTGATGTCATAATGGGCCATTGTGACAATTAGTCATTGTGATGTCATAATGGGCCATTGTGACAATGGGTCATTGTGATGTCATAATGGGCCATTGTGATAATGGGTCATTGTGATGTCATAATGGGCCATTGTGACAATGGGTCATAGTGATGTCATAATGGGCCATTGTGACAATTGGTCATTATGATGTCATAATGGGCCATTGTGATGTCATAATGGGCCATTGTGACAATGGGTCATTGTGATGTCATAATGGGCCATTGTGATGTCATAATGGGCCATTGTGACAATGGGTCATTGTGATGTCATAATGGGCCATTGTGACAATGGGTCATTGTGATGTCATAATGGGCTATTGTGACAATGGGTCATTGTGATGTCATAATGGGACCATTGTGATGTCATAATGGGCCATTGTGACAATGGGTCATTGTGATGTCATAATGGGTCATTGTGATGTCATAATGGGCCATTGTGACAATGGGTCATTGTGATGTCATAATGGGCCATTGTGATGTCATAATGGGCCATTGTGACAATGGGCCATTGTGATGTCATAATGGGCCATTGTGACAATGGGTCATTGTGATGTCATAATGGGCCATTGTGACAATGGGTCATTGTGATGTCATAATGGGCCATTGTGATGTCATAATGGGCCATTGTGACAATGGGTCATTGTGATGTCATAATGGGCCATTGTGACAATGGGTCATTGTGATGTCATAATGGACCATTGTGACAATGGGTCATTGTGATGTCATAATGGGTCATTGTGATGTCATAGTGGGTCATTGTGATGTCATAATGGGCTATTGTGACAATGGGTCATTGTGATGTCATAATGGGCCATTGTGACAATGGGTCATTGTGATGTCATAATGGGCCATTGTGACAATGGGTCATTGTGATGTCTTAATGGGCCATCGTGACAATGGGTCATTGTGATGTCATAATGGGCCATTGTGATGTCATAATGGGTCATTGTGACAATGGGTCATTGTGATGTCATAATGGGTCATTGTGACAATGGGTCATTGTAATGTCATAATGGGCCATTGTGATGTCATAATGGGCCATTGTGACAATGGGTCAATGTGATGTCATAATGGGCCATTGTGACAATGTGTCATTGTGTTGTCATAATGGGCCATTGTGACAATGGGTCATTGTGAGGTAATAATGGGTCATTGTGATGTCATAATGGGCCATTG
Source organism: Engystomops pustulosus (assembly GCF_040894005.1). Taxonomy (NCBI): domain Eukaryota; kingdom Metazoa; phylum Chordata; class Amphibia; order Anura; family Leptodactylidae; genus Engystomops; species Engystomops pustulosus. The sequence goes on along the minus strand of NC_092411.1, from coordinate 90,732,367 downwards.
TGACAATGGGTCATTGTGATGTCATAATGGGTCATTGTGATGTCATAATGGGCCATTGTGACAATGGGTTATTGTGATGTCATAATGGGCCATTGTGACAATGGGTCATTGTGATGTCATAATGGGACCATTGTGATGTCATAATGGGCCATTGTGACAATGGGTCATTGTGATGTCATAATGGGTCATTGTGATGTCATAATGGGCCATTGTGAAAATGGGTCATTGTGATGTCATAATGGGTCATTGTGATGTCAAAATGGGCCATTGTGACAATGGGTCATTGTGATGTCATAATGGGCTATTGTGACAATGGTTCATTATGATGTCATAATGGGTCATTGTGATGTCATAATGGGCTATTGTGACAATTGGTCATTGTGATGTCATAATGGGACCATTGTGATGTCATAATGGGCCATTGTGACAATGGGTCATTGTGATGTCATAATTGGTCATTGTGATGTCATAATGGACCATTGTGACAATGGGTCAATGTGATGTCATAATGGGCCATTGTGACAATGGGTCATTGTGATGTCATAATGGGCCATTGTGATGTCATAATGGGCCATTGTGACAATGGGTCATTGTGATGTCATAATGGGCCATTGTGATGTCATAATGGGCCATTGTGACAATGGGTCATTGTGATGTCATAATGGACCATTGTGACAATGGGTCATTGTGATGTCATAATGGTCCATTGTGATGTCATAATGGGCCATTGTGACAATGGGTCATTGTGATGTCATAATGGGTCATTGTGATGTCATAATGGGCCATTGTGACAATGGGTCAATGTGATGTCATAATGAGCCATTGTGACAATGGGTCATTGTGATGCCATAATGGGCCATTGTGACAATTGGTCATTATGATGTCATAATGGGTCATTGTGATGTCATAATGGACCATTGTGACAATGGGTCATTGTGATGTCATAATGGGCCATTGTGATGTCATAATGGGCCATTGTGACAATGGGTCATTGTGATGTCATAATAAGCCATTGTGACAATGGGTCATTGTGATGTCATAATGGGCCATTGTGACAATGGGTCATTGTGATGCCATAATGGGCCATTGTGACAATGGGTCATTATGATGTCATAATGGGCCATTGTGATGTCATAATGGACCATTGTGACAATTGGTCATTATGATGTCATAATGGGTCATTGTGATGTCATAATGGACCATTGTGACAATGGGCCATTGTGACAATGGGTCATTGTGATGCCATAATGGGCCATTGTGACAATGGGTCATTGTGATGTCATAATGGGCCATTGTGATGTCTTAATGGGCCATTGTGACAATTGGTCATTATGATGTCATAATGGGTCATTTTGATGTCATAATGGACCATTGTGACAATGGGTCATTGTGATGTCATAATGGGCCATTGTGATGTCATAATGGGCCATTGTGATGTCATAATGGGCCATTGTGACAATGGGTCATTGTGATGTCATAATGGGCCATTGTGACAATGGGTCATTGTGATGTCATAATGGGCCATTGTGACAATGGGTCATTGTGATGTCATAATGGGCCATTGTGATGTCATAATGGGCCATTGTGATAATGGGTCATTGTGATGTCATAATGGGCCATTGTGACAATGGGTCATGGTGATGTCATAATGGACCATTGTGACAATTGGTCATTATGATGTCATAATGGGCCATTGTGATGTCATAATGGGCCATTGTGACAATGGGTCATTGTGATGTCATAAAGGGTCATTGTGATGTCATAATGGGCCATTGTGACAATGGGTCATTGTGATGTCATAATGGGTCATTGTGATGTCAAAATGGGCCATTGTGACAATGGGTCATTGTGATGTCATAATGGGCTATTGTGACAATGGTTCATTATGATGTCATAATGGGTCATTATGATGTCATAATGGGCTATTGTGACAATTGGTCATTGTGATGTCATAATGGGACCATTGTGATGTCATAATGGGCCATTGTGACAATGGGTCATTGTGATGTCATAATTGGTCATTGTGATGTCATAATGGACCATTGTGACAATGGGTCATTGTGATGTCATAATGGGCCATTGTGACAATGGGTCATTGTGATGTCATAATGGGCCATTGTGATGTCATAATGGACCATTGTGACAATGGGCCATTGTGATGTCATAATGGGCCATTGTGACAATGGGTCATTGTGATGTCATAATGGGCCATTGTGATGTCATAATGGGCCATTGTGACAATGGGTCATTGTGATGTCATAATGGGCCATTGTGACAATGGGTCATTGTGATGTCATAATGGGCCATTGTGATGTCATAATGGGTCATTGTGACAATGGGTCATTGTGATGTCATAATGGGCCATTGTGACAATGGGTCATTGTGATGTCATAATGGGCCATTGTGATGTCATAATGGACCATTGTGACAATGGGTCATTGTGATGTCATAATGGACCATTGTGACAATGGGTCATTGTGATGTCATAATGGGCCATTGTGATGTCATAATGGGCCATTGTGACAATGGGCCATTGTGATGTCATAATGGACCATTGTGACAATGGGTCATTGTGATGTCATAATGGGCCATTGTGACAATGGGTCATTGTGATGTCATAATGGGCCATTGTGATGTCATAATGGACCATAGTGACAATGGGTCATTGTGATGTCATAATGGACCATTGTGACAATGGGTCATTGTGATGTCATAATGGGCCATTGTGATGTCATAATGGGCCATTGTGACAATGGGCCATTGTGATGTCATAATGGGCCATTGTGACAATGGGTCATTGTGATGTCATAATGGGCCATTGTGATGTCATAATGGGCCATTGTGACAATGGGTCATTGTGATGTCATAATGGGCCTTTGTGACAATGGGTCATTGTGATGTCATAATGGGCCATTGTGATGTCATAATGGGCCATTGTGACAATGGGTCATTGTGATGTCATAATGGGCCATTGTGACAATTGGTCATTATGATGTCATAATGTGCCATTGTGATGTCATAATGGGCCATTGTGACAATGGGTCATTGTGATGTCATAATGGGCCATTGTGACAATTGGTCATTGTGATGTCATAATGGGCCATTGTGACAATGGGTCATTGTGATGTCATAATGGGCCATTGTGATAATGGGTCATTGTGATGTCATAATGGGCCATTGTGACAATGGGTCATAGTGATGTCATAATGGGCCATTGTGACAATTGGTCATTATGATGTCATAATGGGCCATTGTGATGTCATAAAGGGCCATTGTGACAATGGGTCATTGTGATGTCATAATGGGCCATTGTGATGTCATAATGGGCCATTGTGACAATGGGTCATTGTGATGTCATAATGGGCCATTGTGACAATGGGTCATTGTGATGTCATAATGGGCTATTGTGACAATGGGTCATTGTGATGTCATAATGGGACCATTGTGATGTCATAATGGGCCATTGTGACAATGGGTCATTGTGATGTCATAATGGGTCATTGTGATGTCATAATGGGCCATTGTGACAATGGGTCATTGTGATGTCATAATGGGCCATTGTGATGTCATAATGGGCCATTGTGACAATGGGCCATTGTGATGTCATAATGGGCCATTGTGACAATGGGTCATTGTGATGTCATAATGGGCCATTGTGACAATGGGTCATTGTGATGTCATAATGGGCCATTGTGATGTCATAATGGGCCATTGTGACAATGGGTCATTGTGATGTCATAATGGGCCATTGTGACAATGGGTCATTGTGATGTCATAATGGACCATTGTGACAATGGGTCATTGTGATGTCATAATGGGTCATTGTGATGTCATAGTGGGTCATTGTGATGTCATAATGGGCTATTGTGACAATGGGTCATTGTGATGTCATAATGGGCCATTGTGACAATGGGTCATTGTGATGTCATAATGGGCCATTGTGACAATGGGTCATTGTGATGTCTTAATGGGCCATCGTGACAATGGGTCATTGTGATGTCATAATGGGCCATTGTGATGTCATAATGGGTCATTGTGACAATGGGTCATTGTGATGTCATAATGGGTCATTGTGACAATGGGTCATTGTAATGTCATAATGGGCCATTGTGATGTCATAATGGGCCATTGTGACAATGGGTCAATGTGATGTCATAATGGGCCATTGTGACAATGTGTCATTGTGTTGTCATAATGGGCCATTGTGACAATGGGTCATTGTGAGGTAATAATGGGTCATTGTGATGTCATAATGGGCCATTGTGACAATGGGTCATTGTGATGTCATAATGGGTCATTGTGATGTCATAATGGGCCATTGTGACAATGGGTTATTGTGATGTCATAATGGGCCATTGTGACAATGGGTCATTGTGATGTCATAATGGGACCATTGTGATGTCATAATGGGCCATTGTGACAATGGGTCATTGTGATGTCATAATGGGTCATTGTGATGTCATAATGGGCCATTGTGACAATGGGTCATTGTGATGTCATAATGGGTCATTGTGATGTCAAAATGGGCCATTGTGACAATGGGTCATTGTGATGTCATAATGGGCTATTGTGACAATGGTTCATTATGATGTCATAATGGGTCATTGTGATGTCATAATGGGCTATTGTGACAATTGGTCATTGTGATGTCATAATGGGACCATTGTGATGTCATAATGGGCCATTGTGACAATGGGTCATTGTGATGTCATAATTGGTCATTGTGATGTCATAATGGACCATTGTGACAATGGGTCAATGTGATGTCATAATGGGCCATTGTGACAATGGGTCATTGTGATGTCATAATGGGCCATTGTGATGTCATAATGGGCCATTGTGACAATGGGTCATTGTGATGTCATAATGGGCCATTGTGATGTCATAATGGGCCATTGTGACAATGGGTCATTGTGATGTCATAATGGACCATTGTGACAATGGGTCATTGTGATGTCATAATGGTCCATTGTGATGTCATAATGGGCCATTGTGACAATGGGTCATTGTGATGTCATAATGGGTCATTGTGATGTCATAATGGGCCATTGTGACAATGGGTCAATGTGATGTCATAATGAGCCATTGTGACAATGGGTCATTGTGATGCCATAATGGGCCATTGTGACAATTGGTCATTATGATGTCATAATGGGTCATTGTGATGTCATAATGGACCATTGTGACAATGGGTCATTGTGATGTCATAATGGGCCATTGTGATGTCATAATGGGCCATTGTGACAATGGGTCATTGTGATGTCATAATAAGCCATTGTGACAATGGGTCATTGTGATGTCATAATGGGCCATTGTGACAATGGGTCATTGTGATGCCATAAAGGGCCATTGTGACAATGGGTCATTATGATGTCATAATGGGCCATTGTGATGTCATAATGGACCATTGTGACAATTGGTCATTATGATGTCATAATGGGTCATTGTGATGTCATAATGGACCATTGTGACAATGGGCCATTGTGACAATGGGTCATTGTGATGCCATAATGGGCCATTGTGACAATGGGTCATTGTGATGTCATAATGGGCCATTGTGATGTCTTAATGGGCCATTGTGACAATTGGTCATTATGATGTCATAATGGGTCATTTTGATGTCATAATGGACCATTGTGACAATGGGTCATTGTGATGTCATAATGGGCCATTGTGATGTCATAATGGGCCATTGTGATGTCATAATGGGCCATTGTGACAATGGGTCATTGTGATGTCATAATGGGCCATTGTGACAATGGGTCATTGTGATGTCATAATGGGCCATTGTGACAATGGGTCATTGTGATGTCATAATGGGCCATTGTGATGTCATAATGGGCCATTGTGATAATGGGTCATTGTGATGTCATAATGGGCCATTGTGACAATGGGTCATGGTGATGTCATAATGGACCATTGTGACAATTGGTCATTATGATGTCATAATGGGCCATTGTGATGTCATAATGGGCCATTGTGACAATGGGTCATTGTGATGTCATAAAGGGTCATTGTGATGTCATAATGGGCCATTGTGACAATGGGTCATTGTGATGTCATAATGGGTCATTGTGATGTCAAAATGGGCCATTGTGACAATGGGTCATTGTGATGTCATAATGGGCTATTGTGACAATGGTTCATTATGATGTCATAATGGGTCATTGTGATGTCATAATGGGCTATTGTGACAATTGGTCATTGTGATGTCATAATGGGACCATTGTGATGTCATAATGGGCCATTGTGACAATGGGTCATTGTGATGTCATAATTGGTCATTGTGATGTCATAATGGACCATTGTGACAATGGGTCATTGTGATGTCATAATGGGCCATTGTGACAATGGGTCATTGTGATGTCATAATGGGCCATTGTGATGTCATAATGGGCCATTGTGACAATGGGTCATTGTGATGTCATAATGGGCCATTGTGATGTCATAATGGGCCATTGTGACAATGGGTCATTGTGATGTCATAATGGGCCATTGTGACAATGGGTCATTGTGATGTCATAATGGGCCATTGTGATGTCATAATGGGTCATTGTGACAATGGGTCATTGTGATGTCATAATGGGCCATTGTGACAATGGGTCATTGTGATGTCATAATGGGCCATTGTGATGTCATAATGGACCATTGTGACAATGGGTCATTGTGATGTCATAATGGACCATTGTGACAATGGGTCATTGTGATGTCATAATGGGCCATTGTGATGTCATAATGGGCCATTGTGACAATGGGCCATTGTGATGTCATAATGGACCATTGTGACAATGGGTCATTGTGATGTCATAATGGGCCATTGTGACAATGGGTCATTGTGATGTCATAATGGGCCATTGTGATGTCATAATGGACCATTGTGACAATGGGTCATTGTGATGTCATAATGGACCATTGTGACAATGGGTCATTGTGATGTCATAATGGGCCATTGTGATGTCATAATGGGCCATTGTGACAATGGGCCATTGTGATGTCATAATGGGCCATTGTGACAATGGGTCATTGTGATGTCATAATGGGCCATTGTGATGTCATAATGGGCCATTGTGACAATGGGTCATTGTGATGTCATAATGGGCCTTTGTGACAATGGGTCATTGTGATGTCATAATGGGCCATTGTGATGTCATAATGGGCCATTGTGACAATGGGTCATTGTGATGTCATAATGGGCCATTGTGACAATTGGTCATTATGATGTCATAATGTGCCATTGTGATGTCATAATGGGCCATTGTGACAATGGGTCATTGTGATGTCATAATGGGCCATTGTGACAATTGGTCATTGTGATGTCATAATGGGCCATTGTGACAATGGGTCATTGTGATGTCATAATGGGCCATTGTGATAATGGGTCATTGTGATGTCATAATGGGCCATTGTGACAATGGGTCATAGTGATGTCATAATGGGCCATTGTGACAATTGGTCATTATGATGTCATAATGGGCCATTGTGATGTCATAATGGGCCATTGTGACAATGGGTCATTGTGATGTCATAATGGGCCATTGTGATGTCATAATGGGCCATTGTGACAATGGGTCATTGTGATGTCATAATGGGCCATTGTGACAATGGGTCATTGTGATGTCATAATGGGCTATTGTGACAATGGGTCATTGTGATGTCATAATGGGACCATTGTGATGTCATAATGGGCCATTGTGACAATGGGTCATTGTGATGTCATAATGGGTCATTGTGATGTCATAATGGGCCATTGTGACAATGGGTCATTGTGATGTCATAATGGGCCATTGTGATGTCATAATGGGCCATTGTGACAATGGGCCATTGTGATGTCATAATGGGCCATTGTGACAATGGGTCATTGTGATGTCATAATGGGCCATTGTGACAATGGGTCATTGTGATGTCATAATGGGCCATTGTGATGTCATAATGGGCCATTGTGACAATGGGTCATTGTGATGTCATAATGGGCCATTGTGACAATGGGTCATTGTGATGTCATAATGGACCATTGTGACAATGGGTCATTGTGATGTCATAATGGGTCATTGTGATGTCATAGTGGGTCATTGTGATGTCATAATGGGCTATTGTGACAATGGGTCATTGTGATGTCATAATGGGCCATTGTGACAATGGGTCATTGTGATGTCATAATGGGCCATTGTGACAATGGGTCATTGTGATGTCTTAATGGGCCATCGTGACAATGGGTCATTGTGATGTCATAATGGGCCATTGTGATGTCATAATGGGTCATTGTGACAATGGGTCATTGTGATGTCATAATGGGTCATTGTGACAATGGGTCATTGTAATGTCATAATGGGCCATTGTGATGTCATAATGGGCCATTGTGACAATGGGTCAATGTGATGTCATAATGGGCCATTGTGACAATGTGTCATTGTGTTGTCATAATGGGCCATTGTGACAATGGGTCATTGTGAGGTAATAATGGGTCATTGTGATGTCATAATGGGCCATTGTGACAATGGGTCATTGTGATGTCATAATGGGTCATTGTGATGTCATAATGGGCCATTGTGACAATGGGTTATTGTGATGTCATAATGGGCCATTGTGACAATGGGTCATTGTGATGTCATAATGGGACCATTGTGATGTCATAATGGGCCATTGTGACAATGGGTCATTGTGATGTCATAATGGGTCATTGTGATGTCATAATGGGCCATTGTGACAATGGGTCATTGTGATGTCATAATGGGTCATTGTGATGTCAAAATGGGCCATTGTGACAATGGGTCATTGTGATGTCATAATGGGCTATTGTGACAATGGTTCATTATGATGTCATAATGGGTCATTGTGATGTCATAATGGGCTATTGTGACAATTGGTCATTGTGATGTCATAATGGGACCATTGTGATGTCATAATGGGCCATTGTGACAATGGGTCATTGTGATGTCATAATTGGTCATTGTGATGTCATAATGGACCATTGTGACAATGGGTCAATGTGATGTCATAATGGGCCATTGTGACAATGGGTCATTGTGATGTCATAATGGGCCATTGTGATGTCATAATGGGCCATTGTGACAATGGGTCATTGTGATGTCATAATGGGCCATTGTGATGTCATAATGGGCCATTGTGACAATGGGTCATTGTGATGTCATAATGGACCATTGTGACAATGGGTCATTGTGATGTCATAATGGTCCATTGTGATGTCATAATGGGCCATTGTGACAATGGGTCATTGTGATGTCATAATGGGTCATTGTGATGTCATAATGGGCCATTGTGACAATGGGTCAATGTGATGTCATAATGAGCCATTGTGACAATGGGTCATTGTGATGCCATAATGGGCCATTGTGACAATTGGTCATTATGATGTCATAATGGGTCATTGTGATGTCATAATGGACCATTGTGACAATGGTTCATTGTGATGTCATAATGGGCCATTGTGATGTCATAATGGGCCATTGTGACAATGGGTCATTGTGATGTCATAATAAGCCATTGTGACAATGGGTCATTGTGATGTCATAATGGGCCATTGTGACAATGGGTCATTGTGATGCCATAATGGGCCATTGTGACAATGGGTCATTATGATGTCATAATGGGCCATTGTGATGTCATAATGGACCATTGTGACAATTGGTCATTATGATGTCATAATGGGTCATTGTGATGTCATAATGGACCATTGTGACAATGGGCCATTGTGACAATGGGTCATTGTGATGCCATAATGGGCCATTGTGACAATGGGTCATTGTGATGTCATAATGGGCCATTGTGATGTCTTAATGGGCCATTGTGACAATTGGTCATTATGATGTCATAATGGGTCATTTTGATGTCATAATGGACCATTGTGACAATGGGTCATTGTGATGTCATAATGGGCCATTGTGATGTCATAATGGGCCATTGTGATGTCATAATGGGCCATTGTGACAATGGGTCATTGTGATGTCATAATGGGCCATTGTGACAATGGGTCATTGTGATGTCATAATGGGCCATTGTGACAATGGGTCATTGTGATGTCATAATGGGCCATTGTGATGTCATAATGGGCCATTGTGATAATGGGTCATTGTGATGTCATAATGGGCCATTGTGACAATGGGTCATGGTGATGTCATAATGGACCATTGTGACAATTGGTCATTATGATGTCATAATGGGCCATTGTGATGTCATAATGGGCCATTGTGACAATGGGTCATTGTGATGTCATAAAGGGTCATTGTGATGTCATAATGGGCCATTGTGACAATGGGTCATTGTGATGTCATAATGGGTCATTGTGATGTCAAAATGGGCCATTGTGACAATGGGTCATTGTGATGTCATAATGGGCTATTGTGACAATGGTTCATTATGATGTCATAATGGGTCATTGTGATGTCATAATGGGCTATTGTGACAATTGGTCATTGTGATGTCATAATGGGACCATTGTGATGTCATAATGGGCCATTGTGACAATGGGTCATTGTGATGTCATAATTGGTCATTGTGATGTCATAATGGACCATTGTGACAATGGGTCATTGTGATGTCATAATGGGCCATTGTGACAATGGGTCATTGTGATGTCATAATGGGCCATTGTGATGTCATAATGGACCATTGTGACAATGGGCCATTGTGACAATGGGTCATTGTGATGCCATAATGGGCCATTGTGACAATGGGTCATTGTGATGTCATAATGGGCCATTGTGATGTCTTAATGGGCCATTGTGACAATTGGTCATTATGATGTCATAATGGGTCATTTTGATGTCATAATGGACCATTGTGACAATGGGTCATTGTGATGTCATAATGGGCCATTGTGATGTCATAATGGGCCATTGTGATGTCATAATGGGCCATTGTGACAATGGGTCATTGTGATGTCATAATGGGCCATTGTGACAATGGGTCATTGTGATGTCATAATGGGCCATTGTGACAATGGGTCATTGTGATGTCATAATGGGCCATTGTGATGTCATAATGGGCCATTGTGATAATGGGTCATTGTGATGTCATAATGGGCCATTGTGACAATGGGTCATGGTGATGTCATAATGGACCATTGTGACAATTGGTCATTATGATGTCATAATGGGCCATTGTGATGTCATAATGGGCCATTGTGACAATGGGTCATTGTGATGTCATAAAGGGTCATTGTGATGTCATAATGGGCCATTGTGACAATGGGTCATTGTGATGTCATAATGGGTCATTGTGATGTCAAAATGGGCCATTGTGACAATGGGTCATTGTGATGTCATAATGGGCTATTGTGACAATGGTTCATTATGATGTCATAATGGGTCATTGTGATGTCATAATGGGCTATTGTGACAATTGGTCATTGTGATGTCATAATGGGACCATTGTGATGTCATAATGGGCCATTGTGACAATGGGTCATTGTGATGTCATAATGGGTCATTGTGATGTCATAATGGGCCATTGTGACAATGGGTCAATGTGATGTCATAATGAGCCATTGTGACAATGGGTCATTGTGATGCCATAATGGGCCATTGTGACAATTGGTCATTATGATGTCATAATGGGTCATTGTGATGTCATAATGGACCATTGTGACAATGGGTCATTGTGATGTCATAATGGGCCATTGTGATGTCATAATGGGCCATTGTGACAATGGGTCATTGTGATGTCATAATAAGCCATTGTGACAATGGGTCATTGTGATGTCATAATGGGCCATTGTGACAATGGGTCATTGTGATGCCATAATGGGCCATTGTGACAATGGGTCATTATGATGTCATAATGGGCCATTGTGATGTCATAATGGACCATTGTGACAATTGGTCATTATGATGTCATAATGGGTCATTGTGATGTCATAATGGACCATTGTGACAATGGGCCATTGTGACAATGGGTCATTGTGATGCCATAATGGGCCATTGTGACAATGGGTCATTGTGATGTCATAATGGGCCATTGTGATGTCTTAATGGGCCATTGTGACAATTGGTCATTATGATGTCATAATGGGTCATTTTGATGTCATAATGGACCATTGTGACAATGGGTCATTGTGATGTCATAATGGGCCATTGTGATGTCATAATGGGCCATTGTGATGTCATAATGGGCCATTGTGACAATGGGTCATTGTGATGTCATAATGGGCCATTGTGACAATGGGTCATTGTGATGTCATAATGGGCCATTGTGACAATGGGTCATTGTGATGTCATAATGGGCCATTGTGATGTCATAATGGGCCATTGTGATAATGGGTCATTGTGATGTCATAATGGGCCATTGTGACAATGGGTCATGGTGATGTCATAATGGACCATTGTGACAATTGGTCATTATGATGTCATAATGGGCCATTGTGATGTCATAATGGGCCATTGTGACAATGGGTCATTGTGATGTCATAAAGGGTCATTGTGATGTCATAATGGGCCATTGTGACAATGGGTCATTGTGATGTCATAATGGGTCATTGTGATGTCAAAATGGGCCATTGTGACAATGGGTCATTGTGATGTCATAATGGGCTATTGTGACAATGGTTCATTATGATGTCATAATGGGTCATTGTGATGTCATAATGGGCTATTGTGACAATTGGTCATTGTGATGTCATAATGGGACCATTGTGATGTCATAATGGGCCATTGTGACAATGGGTCATTGTGATGTCATAATTGGTCATTGTGATGTCATAATGGACCATTGTGACAATGGGTCATTGTGATGTCATAATGGGCCATTGTGACAATGGGTCATTGTGATGTCATAATGGGCCATTGTGATGTCATAATGGACCATTGTGACAATGGGCCATTGTGATGTCATAATGGGCCATTGTGACAATGGGTCATTGTGATGTCATAATGGGCCATTGTGATGTCATAATGGGCCATTGTGACAATGGGTCATTGTGATGTCATAATGGGCCATTGTGACAATGGGTCATTGTGATGTCATAATGGGCCATTGTGATGTCATAATGGGTCATTGTGACAATGGGTCATTGTGATGTCATAATGGGCCATTGTGACAATGGGTCATTGTGATGTCATAATGGGCCATTGTGATGTCATAATGGACCATTGTGACAATGGGTCATTGTGATGTCATAATGGACCATTGTGACAATGGGTCATTGTGATGTCATAATGGGCCATTGTGATGTCATAATGGGCCATTGTGACAATGGGCCATTGTGATGTCATAATGGACCATTGTGACAATGGGTCATTGTGATGTCATAATGGGCCATTGTGACAATGGGTCATTGTGATGTCATAATGGGCCATTGTGATGTCATAATGGACCATTGTGACAATGGGTCATTGTGATGTCATAATGGACCATTGTGACAATGGGTCATTGTGATGTCATAATGGGCCATTGTGATGTCATAATGGGCCATTGTGACAATGGGCCATTGTGATGTCATAATGGGCCATTGTGACAATGGGTCATTGTGATGTCATAATGGGCCATTGTGATGTCATAATGGGCCATTGTGACAATGGGTCATTGTGATGTCATAATGGGCCTTTGTGACAATGGGTCATTGTGATGTCATAATGGGCCATTGTGATGTCATAATGGGCCATTGTGACAATGGGTCATTGTGATGTCATAATGGGCCATTGTGACAATTGGTCATTATGATGTCATAATGTGCCATTGTGATGTCATAATGGGCCATTGTGACAATGGGTCATTGTGATGTCATAATGGGCCATTGTGACAATTGGTCATTGTGATGTCATAATGGGCCATTGTGACAATGGGTCATTGTGATGTCATAATGGGCCATTGTGATAATGGGTCATTGTGATGTCATAATGGGCCATTGTGACAATGGGTCATAGTGATGTCATAATGGGCCATTGTGACAATTGGTCATTATGATGTCATAATGGGCCATTGTGATGTCATAATGGGCCATTGTGACAATGGGTCATTGTGATGTCATAATGGGCCATTGTGATGTCATAATGGGCCATTGTGACAATGGGTCATTGTGATGTCATAATGGGCCATTGTGACAATGGGTCATTGTGATGTCATAATGGGCTATTGTGACAATGGGTCATTGTGATGTCATAATGGGACCATTGTGATGTCATAATGGGCCATTGTGACAATGGGTCATTGTGATGTCATAATGGGTCATTGTGATGTCATAATGGGCCATTGTGACAATGGGTCATTGTGATGTCATAATGGGCCATTGTGATGTCATAATGGGCCATTGTGACAATGGGCCATTGTGATGTCATAATGGGCCATTGTGACAATGGGTCATTGTGATGTCATAATGGGCCATTGTGACAATGGGTCATTGTGATGTCATAATGGGCCATTGTGATGTCATAATGGGCCATTGTGACAATGGGTCATTGTGATGTCATAATGGGCCATTGTGACAATGGGTCATTGTGATGTCATAATGGACCATTGTGACAATGGGTCATTGTGATGTCATAATGGGTCATTGTGATGTCATAGTGGGTCATTGTGATGTCATAATGGGCTATTGTGACAATGGGTCATTGTGATGTCATAATGGGCCATTGTGACAATGGGTCATTGTGATGTCATAATGGGCCATTGTGACAATGGGTCATTGTGATGTCTTAATGGGCCATCGTGACAATGGGTCATTGTGATGTCATAATGGGCCATTGTGATGTCATAATGGGTCATTGTGACAATGGGTCATTGTGATGTCATAATGGGTCATTGTGACAATGGGTCATTGTAATGTCATAATGGGCCATTGTGATGTCATAATGGGCCATTGTGACAATGGGTCAATGTGATGTCATAATGGGCCATTGTGACAATGTGTCATTGTGTTGTCATAATGGGCCATTGTGACAATGGGTCATTGTGAGGTAATAATGGGCCATTGTGATGTCATAATGGGCCATTGTGACAATGGGTCATTGTGATGTCATAATGGGTCATTGTGATGTCATAATGGGCCATTGTGACAATGGGTTATTGTGATGTCATAATGGGCCATTGTGACAATGGGTCATTGTGATGTCATAATGGGACCATTGTGATGTCATAATGGGCCATTGTGACAATGGGTCATTGTGATGTCATAATGGGTCATTGTGATGTCATAATGGGCCATTGTGACAATGGGTCATTGTGATGTCATAATGGGTCATTGTGATGTCAAAATGGGCCATTGTGACAATGGGTCATTGTGATGTCATAATGGGCTATTGTGACAATGGTTCATTATGATGTCATAATGGGTCATTGTGATGTCATAATGGGCTATTGTGACAATTGGTCATTGTGATGTCATAATGGGACCATTGTGATGTCATAATGGGCCATTGTGACAATGGGTCATTGTGATGTCATAATTGGTCATTGTGATGTCATAATGGACCATTGTGACAATGGGTCAATGTGATGTCATAATGGGCCATTGTGACAATGGGTCATTGTGATGTCATAATGGGCCATTGTGATGTCATAATGGGCCATTGTGACAATGGGTCATTGTGATGTCATAATGGGCCATTGTGATGTCATAATGGGCCATTGTGACAATGGGTCATTGTGATGTCATAATGGACCATTGTGACAATGGGTCATTGTGATGTCATAATGGTCCATTGTGATGTCATAATGGGCCATTGTGACAATGGGTCATTGTGATGTCATAATGGGTCATTGTGATGTCATAATGGGCCATTGTGACAATGGGTCAATGTGATGTCATAATGAGCCATTGTGACAATGGGTCATTGTGATGCCATAATGGGCCATTGTGACAATTGGTCATTATGATGTCATAATGGGTCATTGTGATGTCATAATGGACCATTGTGACAATGGGTCATTGTGATGTCATAATGGGCCATTGTGATGTCATAATGGGCCATTGTGACAATGGGTCATTGTGATGTCATAATAAGCCATTGTGACAATGGGTCATTGTGATGTCATAATGGGCCATTGTGACAATGGGTCATTGTGATGCCATAATGGGCCATTGTGACAATGGGTCATTATGATGTCATAATGGGCCATTGTGATGTCATAATGGACCATTGTGACAATTGGTCATTATGATGTCATAATGGGTCATTGTGATGTCATAATGGACCATTGTGACAATGGGCCATTGTGACAATGGGTCATTGTGATGCCATAATGGGCCATTGTGACAATGGGTCATTGTGATGTCATAATGGGCCATTGTGATGTCTTAATGGGCCATTGTGACAATTGGTCATTATGATGTCATAATGGGTCATTTTGATGTCATAATGGACCATTGTGACAATGGGTCATTGTGATGTCATAATGGACCATTGTGACAATGGGTCATTGTGATGTCATAATGGGTCATTGTGATGTCATAGTGGGTCATTGTGATGTCATAATGGGCTATTGTGACAATGGGTCATTGTGATGTCATAATGGGCCATTGTGACAATGGGTCATTGTGATGTCATAATGGGCCATTGTGACAATGGGTCATTGTGATGTCTTAATGGGCCATCGTGACAATGGGTCATTGTGATGTCTTAATGGGCCATTGTGACAATGGGTCATTGTGATGTCATAATGGGCCATTGTGATGTCATAATGGGCCATTGTGACAATGGGCCATTGTGATGTCATAATGGGCCATTGTGACAATGGGTCATTGTGATGTCATAATGGGCCATTGTGACAATGGGTCATTGTGATGTCATAATGGGCCATTGTGATGTCATAATGGGCCATTGTGACAATGGGTCATTGTGATGTCATAATGGGCCATTGTGACAATGGGTCATTGTGATGTCATAATGGACCATTGTGACAATGGGTCATTGTGATGTCATAATGGGTCATTGTGATGTCATAGTGGGTCATTGTGATGTCATAATGGGCTATTGTGACAATGGGTCATTGTGATGTCATAATGGGCCATTGTGACAATGGGTCATTGTGATGTCATAATGGGCCATTGTGACAATGGGTCATTGTGATGTCTTAATGGGCCATCGTGACAATGGGTCATTGTGATGTCATAATGGGCCATTGTGATGTCATAATGGGTCATTGTGACAATGGGTCATTGTGATGTCATAATGGGTCATTGTGACAATGGGTCATTGTAATGTCATAATGGGCCATTGTGATGTCATAATGGGCCATTGTGACAATGGGTCAATGTGATGTCATAATGGGCCATTGTGACAATGTGTCATTGTGTTGTCATAATGGGCCATTGTGACAATGGGTCATTGTGAGGTAATAATGGGTCATTGTGATGTCATAATGGGCCATTGTGACAATGGGTCATTGTGATGTCATAATGGGTCATTGTGATGTCATAATGGGCCATTGTGACAATGGGTTATTGTGATGTCATAATGGGCCATTGTGACAATGGGTCATTGTGATGTCATAATGGGACCATTGTGATGTCATAATGGGCCATTGTGACAATGGGTCATTGTGATGTCATAATGGGTCATTGTGATGTCATAATGGGCCATTGTGACAATGGGTCATTGTGATGTCATAATGGGTCATTGTGATGTCAAAATGGGCCATTGTGACAATGGGTCATTGTGATGTCATAATGGGCTATTGTGACAATGGTTCATTATGATGTCATAATGGGTCATTGTGATGTCATAATGGGCTATTGTGACAATTGGTCATTGTGATGTCATAATGGGACCATTGTGATGTCATAATGGGCCATTGTGACAATGGGTCATTGTGATGTCATAATTGGTCATTGTGATGTCATAATGGACCATTGTGACAATGGGTCAATGTGATGTCATAATGGGCCATTGTGACAATGGGTCATTGTGATGTCATAATGGGCCATTGTGATGTCATAATGGGCCATTGTGACAATGGGTCATTGTGATGTCATAATGGGCCATTGTGATGTCATAATGGGCCATTGTGACAATGGGTCATTGTGATGTCATAATGGACCATTGTGACAATGGGTCATTGTGATGTCATAATGGTCCATTGTGATGTCATAATGGGCCATTGTGACAATGGGTCATTGTGATGTCATAATGGGTCATTGTGATGTCATAATGGGCCATTGTGACAATGGGTCAATGTGATGTCATAATGAGCCATTGTGACAATGGGTCATTGTGATGCCATAATGGGCCATTGTGACAATTGGTCATTATGATGTCATAATGGGTCATTGTGATGCCATAATGGGCCATTGTGACAATGGGTCATTGTGATGTCATAATGGGCCATTGTGATGTCATAATGGGCCATTGTGACAATGGGTCATTGTGATGTCATAATAAGCCATTGTGACAATGGGTCATTGTGATGTCATAATGGGCCATTGTGACAATGGGTCATTGTGATGCCATAATGGGCCATTGTGACAATGGGTCATTATGATGTCATAATGGGCCATTGTGATGTCATAATGGACCATTGTGACAATTGGTCATTATGATGTCATAATGGGTCATTGTGATGTCATAATGGACCATTGTGACAATGGGCCATTGTGACAATGGGTCATTGTGATGCCATAATGGGCCATTGTGACAATGGGTCATTGTGATGTCATAATGGGCCATTGTGATGTCTTAATGGGCCATTGTGACAATTGGTCATTATGATGTCATAATGGGTCATTTTGATGTCATAATGGACCATTGTGACAATGGGTCATTGTGATGTCATAATGGGCCATTGTGATGTCATAATGGGCCATTGTGATAATGGGTCATTGTGATGTCATAATGGGCCATTGTGACAATGGGTCATGGTGATGTCATAATGGACCATTGTGACAATTGGTCATTATGATGTCATAATGGGCCATTGTGATGTCATAATGGGCCATTGTGACAATGGGTCATTGTGATGTAATAATGGGCCATTGTGATGTCATAATGGGCCATTGTGACAATTGGTCAATGTGATGTCATAAAGGGTCATTGTAATGTCATAATGGGCCATTGTGACAATGGGTCATTGTGATATCATTATGGGTCAATGTGATGTCATAATGGGCTATTGTGACAATGGGTCATTGTGATGTCATAATGGGCCATTGTGACAATGGGTCATTATGATGTCATAATGGGTCATTGTGATGTCATAATGGGCTATTGTGACAATGGGTCATTGTGATGTCATAATGGGACCATTGTGATGTCATAATGGGCCATTGTGACAATGGGTCATTGTGATGTCATAATGGGTCATTGTGATGTCATAATGGGCCATTGTGACAATGGGTCATTGTGATGTCATAATGGGTCATTGTGATGTCAAAACGGGCCTTTGTGACAATGGGTCATTGTGATGTCATAATGGGCTATTGTGACAATGGTTCATTATGATGTCATAATGGGTCATTGTGATGTCATAATGGGCTATTGTGACAATTGGTCATTGTGATGTCATAATGGGACCATTGTGATGTCATAATGGGCCATTGTGACAATGGGTCATTGTGATGTCATAATGGGTCATTGTGATGTCATAATGGGCCATTGTGACAATGGGTCATTATAAGGTCATAATGGGTCATTCTGATGTCATAATGGGCCATTGTGATGTCATAATGGGTCATTGTGATGTCATAGTGGGTCATTGTGATGTCATAATGGGCTATTGTGACAATGGGTCATTGTGATGTCATAATGGGCCATTGTGACAATCGGTCATTGTGATGTCATAATGGGCCATTGTGACAATGGGTCATTGTGATGTCATAATGGACCATTGTGACAATGGGTCATTGTGATGTCATAATGGGCCATTGTGATGTCATAATGGGCCATTGTGACAATGGGCCATTGTGATGTCATAATGGGCCATTGTGACAATGGGTCATTGTGATGTCATAATGGGCCATTGTGATGTCATAATGGGCCATTGTGACAATGGGTCATTGTGATGTCATAATGGGCCATTGTGACAATGGGTCATTGTGATGTCATAATGGGCTATTGTGACAATGGGTCATTGTGATGTCATAATGGGACCATTGTGATGTCATAATGGGCCATTGTGACAATGGGTCATTGTGATGTCATAATGGGTCATTGTGATGTCATAATGGGCCATTGTGACAATGGGTCATTGTGAAGTCATAATGGGTCATTGTGATGTCATAATGGGCCATTGTGACAATGGGTCATTGTGATGTCATAATGGGCCATTGTGACAATGGGTCATTGTGATGTCATAATGGTCCATTGTGATGTCATAATGGGCCATTGTGACAATGGGTCATTGTGATGTCATAATGGGTCATTGTGATGTCATAATGGGCCATTGTGACAATGGGTCAATGTGATGTCATAATGAGCCATTGTGACAATGGGTCATTGTGATGCCATAATGGGCCATTGTGACAATTGGTCATTATGATGTCATAATGGGTCATTGTGATGTCATAATGGACCATTGTGACAATGGGTCATTGTGATGTCATAATGGGCCATTGTGATGTCATAATGGGCCATTGTGACAATGGGTCATTGTGATGTCATAATAAGCCATTGTGACAATGGGTCATTGTGATGTCATAATGGGCCATTGTGACAATGGGTCATTGTGATGCCATAATGGGCCATTGTGACAATGGGTCATTATGATGTCATAATGGGCCATTGTGATGTCATAATGGACCATTGTGACAATTGGTCATTATGATGTCATAATGGGTCATTGTGATGTCATAATGGACCATTGTGACAATGGGCCATTGTGACAATGGGTCATTGTGATGCCATAATGGGCCATTGTGACAATGGGTCATTGTGATGTCATAATGGGCCATTGTGATGTCTTAATGGGCCATTGTGACAATTGGTCATTATGATGTCATAATGGGTCATTTTGATGTCATAATGGACCATTGTGACAATGGGTCATTGTGATGTCATAATGGACCATTGTGACAATGGGTCATTGTGATGTCATAATGGGTCATTGTGATGTCATAGTGGGTCATTGTGATGTCATAATGGGCTATTGTGACAATGGGTCATTGTGATGTCATAATGGGCCATTGTGACAATGGGTCATTGTGATGTCATAATGGGCCATTGTGACAATGGGTCATTGTGATGTCTTAATGGGCCATCGTGACAATGGGTCATTGTGATGTCTTAATGGGCCATTGTGACAATGGGTCATTGTGATGTCATAATGGGCCATTGTGATGTCATAATGGGCCATTGTGACAATGGGCCATTGTGATGTCATAATGGGCCATTGTGACAATGGGTCATTGTGATGTCATAATGGGCCATTGTGACAATGGGTCATTGTGATGTCATAATGGGCCATTGTGATGTCATAATGGGCCATTGTGACAATGGGTCATTGTGATGTCATAATGGGCCATTGTGACAATGGGTCATTGTGATGTCATAATGGACCATTGTGACAATGGGTCATTGTGATGTCATAATGGGTCATTGTGATGTCATAGTGGGTCATTGTGATGTCATAATGGGCTATTGTGACAATGGGTCATTGTGATGTCATAATGGGCCATTGTGACAATGGGTCATTGTGATGTCATAATGGGCCATTGTGACAATGGGTCATTGTGATGTCTTAATGGGCCATCGTGACAATGGGTCATTGTGATGTCATAATGGGCCATTGTGATGTCATAATGGGTCATTGTGACAATGGGTCATTGTGATGTCATAATGGGTCATTGTGACAATGGGTCATTGTAATGTCATAATGGGCCATTGTGATGTCATAATGGGCCATTGTGACAATGGGTCAATGTGATGTCATAATGGGCCATTGTGACAATGTGTCATTGTGTTGTCATAATGGGCCATTGTGACAATGGGTCATTGTGAGGTAATAATGGGTCATTGTGATGTCATAATGGGCCATTGTGACAATGGGTCATTGTGATGTCATAATGGGTCATTGTGATGTCATAATGGGCCATTGTGACAATGGGTTATTGTGATGTCATAATGGGCCATTGTGACAATGGGTCATTGTGATGTCATAATGGGACCATTGTGATGTCATAATGGGCCATTGTGACAATGGGTCATTGTGATGTCATAATGGGTCATTGTGATGTCATAATGGGCCATTGTGACAATGGGTCATTGTGATGTCATAATGGGTCATTGTGATGTCAAAATGGGCCATTGTGACAATGGGTCATTGTGATGTCATAATGGGCTATTGTGACAATGGTTCATTATGATGTCATAATGGGTCATTGTGATGTCATAATGGGCTATTGTGACAATTGGTCATTGTGATGTCATAATGGGACCATTGTGATGTCATAATGGGCCATTGTGACAATGGGTCATTGTGATGTCATAATTGGTCATTGTGATGTCATAATGGACCATTGTGACAATGGGTCAATGTGATGTCATAATGGGCCATTGTGACAATGGGTCATTGTGATGTCATAATGGGCCATTGTGATGTCATAATGGGCCATTGTGACAATGGGTCATTGTGATGTCATAATGGGCCATTGTGATGTCATAATGGGCCATTGTGACAATGGGTCATTGTGATGTCATAATGGACCATTGTGACAATGGGTCATTGTGATGTCATAATGGTCCATTGTGATGTCATAATGGGCCATTGTGACAATGGGTCATTGTGATGTCATAATGGGTCATTGTGATGTCATAATGGGCCATTGTGACAATGGGTCAATGTGATGTCATAATGAGCCATTGTGACAATGGGTCATTGTGATGCCATAATGGGCCATTGTGACAATTGGTCATTATGATGTCATAATGGGTCATTGTGATGTCATAATGGACCATTGTGACAATGGGTCATTGTGATGTCATAATGGGCCATTGTGATGTCATAATGGGCCATTGTGACAATGGGTCATTGTGATGTCATAATAAGCCATTGTGACAATGGGTCATTGTGATGTCATAATGGGCCATTGTGACAATGGGTCATTGTGATGCCATAATGGGCCATTGTGACAATGGGTCATTATGATGTCATAATGGGCCATTGTGATGTCATAATGGACCATTGTGACAATTGGTCATTATGATGTCATAATGGGTCATTGTGATGTCATAATGGACCATTGTGACAATGGGCCATTGTGACAATGGGTCATTGTGATGCCATAATGGGCCATTGTGACAATGGGTCATTGTGATGTCATAATGGGCCATTGTGATGTCTTAATGGGCCATTGTGACAATTGGTCATTATGATGTCATAATGGGTCATTTTGATGTCATAATGGACCATTGTGACAATGGGTCATTGTGATGTCATAATGGGCCATTGTGATGTCATAATGGGCCATTGTGATGTCATAATGGGCCATTGTGACAATGGGTCATTGTGATGTCATAATGGGCCATTGTGACAATGGGTCATTGTGATGTCATAATGGGCCATTGTGACAATGGGTCATTGTGATGTAATAATGGGCCATTGTGATGTCATAATGGGCCATTGTGACAATTGGTCAATGTGATGTCATAAAGGGTCATTGTAATGTCATAATGGGCCATTGTGACAATGGGTCATTGTGATATCATTATGGGTCAATGTGATGTCATAATGGGCTATTGTGACAATGGGTCATTGTGATGTCATAATGGGCCATTGTGACAATGGGTCATTATGATGTCATAATGGGTCATTGTGATGTCATAATGGGCTATTGTGACAATGGGTCATTGTGATGTCATAATGGGACCATTGTGATGTCATAATGGGCCATTGTGACAATGGGTCATTGTGATGTCATAATGGGTCATTGTGATGTCATAATGGGCCATTGTGACAATGGGTCATTGTGATGTCATAATGGGTCATTGTGATGTCAAAACGGGCCTTTGTGACAATGGGTCATTGTGATGTCATAATGGGCTATTGTGACAATGGTTCATTATGATGTCATAATGGGTCATTGTGATGTCATAATGGGCTATTGTGACAATTGGTCATTGTGATGTCATAATGGGACCATTGTGATGTCATAATGGGCCATTGTGACAATGGGTCATTGTGATGTCATAATGGGTCATTGTGATGTCATAATGGGCCATTGTGACAATGGGTCATTATAAGGTCATAATGGGTCATTCTGATGTCATAATGGGCCATTGTGATGTCATAATGGGTCATTGTGATGTCATAGTGGGTCATTGTGATGTCATAATGGGCTATTGTGACAATGGGTCATTGTGATGTCATAATGGGCCATTGTGACAATCGGTCATTGTGATGTCATAATGGGCCATTGTGACAATGGGTCATTGTGATGTCATAATGGACCATTGTGACAATGGGTCATTGTGATGTCATAATGGGCCATTGTGATGTCATAATGGGCCATTGTGACAATGGGCCATTGTGATGTCATAATGGGCCATTGTGACAATGGGTCATTGTGATGTCATAATGGGCCATTGTGATGTCATAATGGGCCATTGTGACAATGGGTCATTGTGATGTCATAATGGGCCATTGTGACAATGGGTCATTGTGATGTCATAATGGGCTATTGTGACAATGGGTCATTGTGATGTCATAATGGGACCATTGTGATGTCATAATGGGCCATTGTGACAATGGGTCATTGTGATGTCATAATGGGTCATTGTGATGTCATAATGGGCCATTGTGACAATGGGTCATTGTGAAGTCATAATGGGTCATTGTGATGTCATAATGGGCCATTGTGACAATGGGTCATTGTGATGTCATAATGGGCCATTGTGATGTCATAATGGGCCATTGTGACAATGGGTCATTGTGATGTCATAATGGGCCATTGTGACAATGGGTCATTGTGATGTCATAATGGGCTATTGTGACAATGGGTCATTGTGATGTCATAATGGGACCATTGTGATGTCATAAT